>NC_064614.1:536625358-538074108 GCF_023898315.1 Schistocerca nitens | reverse complement strand
CTTAGAAACACAACAGTGTCACCGTGCCGTCTTGCCAGATTCTCGGTCCTTCTGAACGAGATTCGCTCCTCCAGGGCGTCTGCAATCACTGAGTATTCTAACTGAGGTATGGTGTCATTGACCTGATGTTCTTCACTAAAAGGGCGAGAAAGGAACTTCCACGAGCCACACGATGATTGCTATTACTAATACTATAACTACAACTGGATGACGAAGCTGCTTATGGTGAAGTGTTGAGGGGTATGTGCCATACCCCGCGAGATCGGCGAGGACAAGATAGTGAAAGAGGAGATGCTGTGCTATCGAGCCCGTACGAACAGCCTGGTTGCTGCAGCCATGACCTGCCTGCCAGAGGGAAGGCGGCCCATGGACGCCAGAGCAGAGCTGGGCTGGGACGGTGATGGGGGGACGGGGACGGGGGGGGGGGGGGAAGCAGTGGCGGCGGGCATGGCTGCGTCTCGTGCGGTGTCTAGTGGCGCCCTTGCTGACGAGGCAGGCCTCACAGGGCCCTGCTGTGGCGAGGCCTGGTACCTGAACCATGGCATATTGCATGTATGGTGGTGCTGTAGAGAAAGAGTAACAAACACAGTTAAGTACAACGTTCCAGACATCACTAGATACTGCAAACAAAGAAAGTACACTATTTGTAAGCATAGTGACTGTATTATCTACTTGAGAGGTGGCAGAAGCCCCCTCTCATATTTCTATCTTACTCTGAGTAATTCGATTTTCCTCTCTAATTGCATGTCGTGAAAAGTTGCTATTCCTTCACACGCGGACTTCCCACGGAGCGTCTCTCGTCACCTGGGTGGTCCGGTGACAGGCGAGTTCCGCTGAGCTTGAAAGGGTTAAGCCGACGGGTGTAAGGGAGTCGAGTGGACGCTTTCTAGAAGCCGACATTGTCATAAGAGCGGGAGCGACAAGCCCACATGCGCCGGAAGGGGTGGCTGGGCTAGAGATGTCCTTGCAGTTAAGAAGACAGCTTGGTAATGTACGTCCGCAGCACTGGCAAAGCAGGCAATTTTGCTAGGTGAGAATCAGAGCTCAGCAGAGCGCGCCTGTTTGTCTTTTCTAACTTTGTTCTGTAGCAGCAATTAATGTTGGGTTGGCTGTGTGTTTCTCTTAAGATTTGAGTTGCAAGGAATTGGCTCCACATACCACTTCGTCATAAATGTCACCATCTAGTTTAAGGACAACTTCACCTTCACAGCATTTATATGAGTATCCCATTTGAGCCAATTTGATGTATTGTAAATGTTTCATGTGTTTTGTTTATTATTTTGAGTTTATTCATAATAAATCATATCGTTATTTTGGACAGAACTTTCATTCTGTTAATCGGTAGAGCAACCCTATCATTTCTCACTATGTTAATGAAACTTTCCTTTATTTAACTTTTTTATCAAATTAAATTATTGCAGGTGCCAAACTCTTTTCTAATCCACTTTCAGGGTCGATTACAGTCAGTTCGCGTTTCTTTTTAATCCATGTGCAACAGCAAAAGTCGGAGTTAGAAGAGGGGGGGGGGGCTTAGAGCATCATTTACATATGTAGATTCTTGAAGAATTTAGTGTTAAATACACTGCTAGCCACGGCACCTCGCATAAAATGGCGACCCTTAGCCTGGGATCTTTCCTGTGAATCACTGATAAGCAAACAGTATTCTTAGTAGGAACATTCAAATTTTTTTCTCAATTTTTTAATGATTAATACCTAACTTCTTTTTCTTGTACTTCCGTGATTAGTTTTAAGTAGCGGCGCGTGATGACTGTTTTTGTTTTCAGCGTATATATTTGTTTGTTTGTTCATTGTTTTATGTGTTTCTTTGATGTGGTGTCTGTACCACATCACACTTTGTCGGGTTTGTGTGCAGTTTCTGTACCACAACAAGTCGTGCATGTAATTACAGCGTTGGAACGGCGTTGTTGAAATTTTATATCTACTTGGAAAAATGTATGGAGTAGATTATTTTTATTGTGAATTTTAGATATAATTATTTTTCATGAATGATCACGAGAAGTAAGGCACGACTATTATCGAGCGAAGCTAAAACAAAAGAGGATAGCATAATGGATAAGGGGCAGTTTACTGACGGGGATAGGTACGGAGATGAGATGGGCACATTTTTAGCAGGACAGGACGACAGGGTCATTGATGAGGAAGGTGATTTGGACGCGATCTTAGAGCATTGTCGCGGCCGTGATTATGATAGTGAGGTAGAGGATGTAACAGAGACAGGCACACAGATCGAGACGGTAGCAGAATTTTATAATCAAACGAACGAGAGCAAACAGGGGCCAGCTCGGTCACGTGAGAGCTCTAGCGCCCAGGTGTCCAGAGTTACATCGCCCATGTGTGACGAGGACAAAAAAGATGACATAAACCCAATACTGAGCTTCCTACGATCAATGAAAGAAGAAGCTGATGAACAACGCAAGAAGGAGAAGCAAGAAGATGAGAAGCAGCGTAAGAAGGAGAAGGAAGAAGCCGAGAAACAGCGTAAGAAGGAGAAGGAAGAAACTGACGAACAGCGTAAGAAGGACACTGAGGCAATAATTTCGCATATAGGGGAAATTCGTGGGGAATTACTAACAATAAAGAAAGAATGTGGAGAAGCAAAACAAATGTCAATGGTAGCACAAAAAGTAGCAGGCCTAGCCAAAACGGCAGCAACAGGGGCAATGAAAATCGCAAAAGCAACTTCTCAACTCGCAGGGCGCTTGCGACGTGCGACACAAGCCCACTCAAAATCCCTAGCGGTCTTAAAAACTCAAGGTAATATTTTGGTTACGTACATCACGAAACGAATGAAAGAAGTAGAGAGTCGGATAGCAAAACTAGAGCGAAACGGGCACACAGAATTGTTTCTCCGAGGAAAAGCCCGCCGTGCTCAAGCCCAGTGAAAGAGTGCGGAACTAACAATGCACACGCAGAAACAGCGAGTAATAGCTCCAATAATTGTAGCCCACTTAGGAGAGTGAATTCGGAATGCCACTTCCACTGTGATACATAGGTAGCACATCACAGTTATCATGAAGATAGATCAGGACACTCAGCAGAGGTGGAAGTATCGGAAACGAGTGACAACATCAGTTCGAGGATCGGACAGGATTTTTATCAGAATCACTTCCTGTCGATACTAAAATTCCAGAAGTTGAAAGATAATGGAGGGTCGATGCATCCGAAGTGCTGGGTGATGCAGTTTACAAATTCATTACCAGCATCATGGCCAACCCAAGCAAAATTAGAATTCATGTGTGGACACATCGAAGGCCAAGCCGCGGAAAAGATGCGGGGCGTGGCAGCGACGTGTCGGACTTATCAGGAATTTGTTGGTGCATTCCTGCGGACCTACTGGTCAAAGGAAACGCAAGACAGGATTAAAGAGGAAATAATATTTTGTCCTGAACTGGAAGTGTCCGGGTATAGGAGCGCAACCAATTTTTTTGACGATTTACTCAAGAAGAATCAGTTTTTAGATAGTCCATATAGCAACGGAGAAATCATTAAATTTTGCTTTTCCAAATTGCCAGTTAGGTATCAACAGACACTTGTCGGTAAGTGTGGATCTGACATAGAAGCATTCAAGAGTCTATTGCGCGAACTCGAAGTAGTCTTTGATAAACAAGACGCAAAGGACAGGAAGAAGGCACAAAATAACAAATACCACGGGCCAGCAAGGGAAGACGACAACAGATCGCATAATCGCACTGGTCAGTTAGGAAACCAGGGTTACGGAAATCAAGGTTACGCTATTCAAGGTTATGGAAACCAGAGACACGGAAACAAGAACTTCAGAGAACAGGGTCAATCTAGACAAGGAATATGCGACAGGAGGAATAACGAACGGCAAAGTGATCGTAATTGGAGAGAGCGAAACCAAGGACAACAGGAGAACCAGGAGATTGAAATTAGACCTGCAAATCCTAATGCACGTCAGAGGAGGGGGAGTCTGACAAGGGATTGGCGCTAGTCCATAGGACTCCACCACATCTCTCACACAAAGAAGTTCGTGAAATAATAGTAGTTTAAGTGGTGTACATAGTAGAATAGGCAAATATATGAACCTTTCTTCGGGGAACAATAATCGTTGCATTAATAGATTAAGATTGTTAAAGTATTAACACGCTGCGTTTTCTCGCATAAGAATTTACTGCTGCTAACTTTTTGTTTTGTTTATGTTCGCGACTTCCAATGTCGATGGAGTAGGAGACACTACCTTTCCATGAGCAATGTTTTTGTCCTTTCCTGTCTGGTGTCCATGTTGAGGGATAATGATGAGTGAGGAGATGTCGCACAAACGGGCGCATACAAGAACGTGCTCTTGGAAGCGTTCTGAGAAGTCGTGATACGCTCCATAGCGGCCACAACCTGTTCGTGAGACGTTCATACCAATGCTTGCAGGCACGCCTCAGTGCACTGCAAGATTGTGGTATATTGCGTGATTTCGAGGATGAATATGGGCAGTATTGTTTTTACAGTGTTACGCCAGCATCGTTGTCTTGCTAGTCTGGGTGAACCAGTGAGCGTTTGACTCCAATGGTGCACCAGACGGTAGAAACGCGGGCATAAAGCCTACCATGCCAATGTGCTGGGTGGGGATTTAGCCTGCTGCTCGTGACTGTCACAGATGAATAACCAAGGAATTATACTTGGAGATTCTTGACATAATGTGTAGCTGGGTGTGGTGGGCGACGGAATCCACAGCAGGAACGAGTCCTGGCTTGGTCATATTACATTGCCTCTGGAAAGGTGTGCTTTGATCGCGAAAACAGCATCACATAGAAAAAGAAGTTGCAACTGTAAATTTATTGTCTTGTATAGCCATGGCTAACCCAGTCTCTGGAGTTTCAGTGAGGCGTAGTGAGAACTCGGAGGCCGTGTCGTACGGCGCGCACATCACTGTCGTCGTCAATAGCAGCGAGCAGCGATACATCTCAGTGTAACAGGAATTATATAAGAGTATTGTATAAAAAAAAAGGAGAGTACCATATACCAGGATAAGTTAAACTTTAGGACTTAACAATAACTAGATCCTTAATATTGTGGGGTTTTCTACCACAAGTGTTTGGCGCGCGCCTGTTGGGATGCTATTTTTCAGGTCACCAAACAACAGACCCAAGATGGAGCGACGACGGGCGAGCGAAAGTAGAATAGTTGCATGTTCTTTATAGCTCAGTAAAACTTCAGCCTGCATAATAACACAATTTATTCAAAAGACATAGAATGTAGATCGTTGGCAAATGGTAGTTAATTCTTGAGCATGTCTACTGTCGATCTATATAAGTAATAGTAATATTAGTGCGGGCCCGCACATTTTGTTGTTCATCCAATACATAGCATCAGTTGTCACATACCATGCACAGTAGTGAGATCATTCTTTACACAAATATCAGGATAAATTATTCCATGTCTAGACTAGATACACCAAGATTTTGTTATAATGATAGCCATAGATTAATAACTATAAAAGTAAAATAAGAGTGTCTGAAATGACAGACCAACAATGTGTCGTTATGTAAATTTATTATAACATAGAAGGTCATGGGAAAAAGTTAGGCATAAGATTTTTGTCAGAATTGTGCAGATGACGGGTATTGTCGCCAGCCGGAGCAAAAACAAGAGGTCTTCGGCTACCTGCAAGAAGGGGAATATCAGCGCGCCACCTAACGAGAAGGGCGCGGGAGCGTCCAGTCCTACAAGCTGACAGTCACCGGGCCGTATACCTGAAGGATTAGGCGGGATCCTCGCCGGGCCACAGGCGAAAGTGACGCTGGCCGTTGACACTGACACGCGACCAGCACGTAACAGCCAGCTAGCTCTCCGGACGTGGCAGCCGTTTGGAGGGATTCCCTGCAGCAGACTGCATTGTCTAGAGTACACGAAGAAGATCACATAAGGTGTCAGAACCTGCGCCTCATGTGCCTCAGGACAGAAAGGGACACTATATAATCACCTGTTTCATTTTTTACAACTCACTAGCATTGGCTGATCTGCATACACAAAGCAGTATCGTGCCACAAACTCTAACAAATGAATTGTCTCATTTATAACTTCTCCTCTCTATTAGAGAGCAGTTGTAGCAATCGTCGCTCCTAGTTCGATCCTGTATGGATGATCTCACACACTTGTGGAGTCACTCCACGTGCCATCATCCCTCATCGAACTTCAATATTGGGAAACGTAAAGTACTGTCCAGGGAGAGAAGAGACCTGGACTAGTGATGTATCCCAACTAGTAGACCTCAGAGACAATTAATCGACGTGAGGAGAGCCTATCACTATGTCTTCCTACTGTACTGCCGTGATCATATGCGTGGGTCTTGCTGCAATCTCAACAGCGTACTGCAGATGCTCCAGCACACCCTATTGCTGTTGCAACAACGTAGCAACAACACCCGACGTTTAGTCCTATGTGATGTAAGTACTGTGGCCTCATCCCAAAAGCCCCCCTCCGATGCTCAAGACATGGAACCACATGCATCAATGCATATGACTCAACATACCAACCCCTCAGAGAAACTAACGAATTTGTGAAGTGCTTCGAATATTTCTAACAATGTGATTTACTGCCTCATTCTCATCATAGTCGTGAACATTGTGCAATGTGCAAGCACAACTTGACACCCCATGAACCTTGTTTTTTTTTTTCGTAAATTTCTTTCTCTAGTGTCGTTTTTGTAATGTGTGTTATACCTTGTATGTGTTTGTGAATTTGCACTGTAATTCTTATGTAAGTGATAGAGTATGGCGCACAAATTACAAATTACTGTATTGTTATCTACATCATGTTTTTTTGTATTCTGTATTTTTTGTTGTGTGTATGCAAACAGTGTGCCTGAAGTCCCCATAAACTAAAGCAGATCCCACCACTGTCATTGTGAATGGACCATCAGTTCAGGGAACATTTTGTAAAGGTTATTCTTGCTGCAGGCAGACAGAATGAATCGGAGGTTGTAATTAGATTCTGAAAGCTCACAAAGAGATTGTTAACTTAAATATTACCATGTGTGATTGAGTTCAGGTTAGTTTAATGATTGAAATTGGTGTAACATCTTGGGCATTTAATTGCGAAGCACTCCAACTGTGATTGTAAAGAATAAACTACTCCATATTTGGCTCACATGCCCAGGCCACATTTAGAGTGTGAGTGTCTGTGTGAATTGTTGTTTGGAAGGGGCTCCCTGGGTATGAATGTGTGATGTGAGTGTTAGATTTCCATATTAAGAAGGTGAAGTTGGCTACATCATAAATAATCCTCCCTCTATGAGCTGCATTTGTCAGTTGCAGTGATTTTTTTATACAGTGCGGCATGTGGAGTCAGTTTGCAAGATTGTTCTTGGGCGATTGACTCACCACCTTGCTCCTAAGTGAGCCAACCACTCACCAATTACAATCTAAAATGGCGTAGGGGCTATGAGAGGTGGCAGAAGCCCCTCTCATATTTCTATCTTACTCTGAGTAATTCGATTTTCCTCTCTAATTGCATGCGGTGAAAAGTTGCTATTCCTTCACACGCGGACTTCCCACGGAGCGTCTCTCGTCACCCGGGTGGTCCGGTGACAGGCGAGTTCCGCTGAGCTTGAAAGGGTTAAGACGACGGGTGTGAGGGAGTCGAGTGGATGCTTTCTAGAAGCCGACATTGTCATAAGAGCAGCTGCGACAAGCCCAGATGCGCCGGAAGGGGCGGCTGGGCTAGAGATTCTGTTACTTCGCAGAAACTTAGTGAAAACCGTTTCTGGCGGGCTACCAGTGAGGCGTGGGAATGACTTGTGTTCCCAGGCAGTCTTGGCGCGCAAATTCCCGCGTTTTCTGCAAAATCGTAACTGTGATTGGCTTGCTCAGGGCATAGTTCCGTGACGTAGCAAAATCGGTGCAGAAATTGGCGCCAAGAATCTCCATTGGTGGAGTGGTAGAGCTTCGGCAATAGAGTGGCATTTTCCGCCGGTTTTCAAGTTGCTGATTGGAACGTTTAACCACGGCCACTGTAATGGGGGTGGGAATGTTCTGTGTTCGGCTTGTACGGGTGCTCTTGAGAGAGTCGGCTCTCACCTTTCAGTCGTGGTAGGTTACAAGACTGAGCTCTCGCTGCTCTGGACAGCCTGCCTTCCGTTGGCTGTCTAATATACTTTTATTTAATTGTGACTGTTTGACGAAGTTGCTGAAGTTTCGACTTCAACATAACTTTCCGAGTACAGTTGGCAATTGAGCGTTCTGCGTACAAGCTACCTATGTTGTCTGTCTTGAGCAGTTTTGGCTATAGTTGACTGTATCGGAGTTACTGTGTGACTTCGTTTGTTAAAATCAATCACTGTTCCGTCAGTGATTGTGTGGCGAGCCATCTTCGTCTCCCTGAGAGGCGCATTTGTATTGCTAGGAAGTCTTTAGTCTGGAACAACCAGACCAGGATAATTTGTTTTGGGCTATATTCGCGACATTATCATCATCATGATGGGACGTCGAAGCAACGAGCCATCGCCTCCGGTACGCCAGATCGTGTCCTTGCAGTTAAGAAGACAGCTTAGTAATGTACGTCCGCAGCACTGGCAGAGCAGGCAATTTTGCTAGGTGAGAATCAGAGCTCAGCAGAGCGCGCCTGTTCGTCTTTTCTAACTTTGTTCTGTTTTGGGTGTTCATTGTCTGAGTTCTCACTACTGTAGCAGCAATTAATGTTGGGTTGGCTGTGTGTTTCTCTTAAGTTTTGAGTTGCAAGGAATTGGCTCCACATACCATTTCGTCATAAATGTCACAATCTAGTTTAGGGACAACTTCACCTTCACAGCATTTATTTGAGTATCCCATTCGAGCCAATTTGATGTATTGTAAATGTTTCATGTGTTTTGTTTATTATTTTGAGTTTATTCATAATAAATCATATCGTTATTTTGGACAGAACTTTCATTCTGTTAATCGGTAGAGCAACCCTATCATTTCTCACTATGTTAATGAAACTTTCCTTTATTTAACTTTTTTATCAAATTAAATTATTGCAGGTGCCAAACTCTTTTCTAATCCACTTTCAGGGTAGATTACAGTCAGTTCGCGTTTCTTTTTAATCCATGTGCAACAGCAAAAGTCGGAGTTAGAATAGGGGGGGGGGGGCTTAGAGCATCATTTACATATGTAGATTCTTGAAGAATTTAGTGTTAAATACACTGCTAGCCCCGGCACCTCGCATACTTCGCTCTGGCTCATTGGCATTTATCTCAGGCCATCTGACATCTCATCATATCGACAAAGGTCTCCATATCCTCCACCCATGGTGTCATTTTGTCCTCGTCTGAATTGGGGAAGAGCCATCTCGCTGATATCACCTAAAACCGCATATTGATTTTTTAATAATAAATCTTACACATATGCGAAAAAATATGAGAAAAAATGTACACTTACAGCAGATCTGTGATGGCTCCTGCTTATCCCCAACACAAACCCCTCCCAGTTCCTCTTCCTCGACCAGGAAATCGTCTGCAACAACAACAAGAAATTTGTACTGTATTACATATACGATGAAACTTTTGACAAACAGCAACATATTACATATACACAGTACTACAAAGAAGAAAATATATATACTACTTAGAATGCTGCTGCTGCTGCTGTTGCTACTTCTCAGCATCCAGCCGGGCAACTACCCACTGGACAAAAACTGAAACAATAAGATGATGTATATTCAATACTTCGAAATTCTTACTGAAAAAAGTTACAGTTGTCAGTTTTGATATTCGAAATCATCTACAGTAGCAAAGAATGTGCAACATATATGTATACGATGAAATTTTAAGAAAGAAATTATGCAGAAAACAAATTACTTAGAAGGAAAAAAGATATAAAAATATGTACTACTTACGATGACATTGCTGCTGTTGTTACTTCTCAGCATACAGCTAGTCAATGATACGCTGGGCAAGTACCGAAACAAAAAGATGATACGTATTCAATACTACTGCTATGAAATACTCGCTAAGTTACAGTTATTGATGTTGGTCCCTCGAAATCTGTGCTGGCGTTAGCTGGCGCCAGATCATCACGAGGCATAGAGGTTGCGATAAGATCGATTGAGGCCAATGACAGATTCTCAGGAAACCCGCCGCCAACGCCCTCTCCGCTGCCAGTATTTACACTGCTGCCACGGACCAGAGGGGCAGCCTGTCGCAGTCTGTCACACCGAGTGAGTTCCAGTCTGTCATCAGTCGCAGCCCAGTGGGAGTCGCAGTAGCAGTTAGCTCCACCGCTAGCTCAGAGACAGACAGTACATAGCGACCAGAACAGTGTTCGTAGCGGATTTTGTACTTCAACAGCAGTGAGGCAAATGAGGCCTATTACAGAGAGCTTGTACCACAACGACTATCTTGAGTTAAGTAATTTTCTATTCTTATGAATAAAGAACACAGTTAACATACGCGTGCAGTTTGTGTTATAGAAAGAGGATACCGGCCACCAAACAACATCCTCTTCTTGCTCCCTTGGTACAATCCTACAGAGTAATGAGACGACGTAAAAGAAATCGTCTACAACAGCAAAGAATATCCAACATGCTACGCTACAGGGGAACTATGGTGTGCAGTGCGAAACGACACTCGGCTGATGTGAGTGTGCACATACCACAATTTTTTCGGGCGCTGTACACCTATAAATGATAGTCAGAAATGTTATGCCGCTTGAGCATACAGGTATGTGGCTTGTTTTCCGACACATCACCATGGGCTTTGTAGGAAATGATCAGATCACTATTCCTGTAGAAAATTATCCATGTCTAGTCGTAAGGGGAGGATAGATTTGACGTGGTGAATTGTAATTTCAACGCACTGAGGAGTATATCCGGCCGTAAGGGATGATAGATTCATTTCATAAACAGCTTCACGATATAACAGTGCAAGGTTTCAACTAGATCTGGTATAGTGTACAAACAGGATGAGCAATACCTCTGTAACAAAATGAATACACAGAACATCCTCTCATCGGCTCCCCTAAGCAGATCCTCATGCATTCTTTGTTGCACTATCAGCTGCGATGTTTATTACAATACACCAACCCATATCAGTTATGTCTTTCCAACCCTTTCATCCGTGGGAGCGCTGTTGGTTATCCCATAGTGCTGGAAGCCTGTGCTTTACAACACTTGTTTGAGAGTATGTTGGCAGGATGCTGCACCTTCCAGAAGCGTTGACAGGAAGACTAAAGCGTCAAATAATTTCCTAGAACTGAGGAGAATCCAGGCATCTAGCCGGTGTGTGTGTGGACATACCATAATTTTTTTGGGGTGCTATACACATATAAACGATAATCGGAAATGTGTTTGTGTTTAAGCGTAAAGTTGCTGTGCAAAGTGCTCCGATATGTGCAAAGGCGATGACTGTGTCTGGTCGTAAAAGAGGTATAGACTTCAAGTGGAAAACTGCGATTTGAATGCATCGATAGCTGTAATGAGGGGTGAAAAATTTTCCGTGGAAAATTATGTCCGGTCATAAGAATGGTGTAGATATTGATATTTCCAGAGCCACATTCGTCGGGATGACGTATTTCCGATATTTCACTCATTGTCAAATGTCATCAGATTAGCACTACGCCGGCCAGAGTGGCCGAGCGGTTCTAGGCGCTTCAGTCTGGAACCGCGCGACCACAACGGTCGCGGGCTCGAATCCTGCCTCGGGCATGGATGTGTGTGATGTCTTTAGGTTAGTTAGGTTTAAGTAGTTCTAAGTTCTAGGGGACTGATGACCTCAGATGTTGAGTCACATAGTGCTCAGAGCCATTAGCACTACGATCATAATATTTAATTGTGATTACACTGATAAATACGTGGCTGGTTTCGTACGACGTTTCTGCCTGGCGTGCAGTTGCATGGCAGAGGCAGCTGGTGACCAGAAATTGACATTTCTGGCTTAAGGCAGGAGTTACCGGTGAGCCTCTGAACTGGTCAGGCAAGGTACAAGTATGTCGCCCTCTAGGCAGGTGAATAGCGAACTATTACTCAGAATGTATTGGGCAGCCTTCGCGATCGCGTGTGTGGCGAGTATTCTCTGATTTTGGAAAGCCCTGGAAATTTGAGAAGATTCAATATAGCGCGTGTTGGCGCTGGATGTACTGGTAACATCTGATTTCCTACCACCCCGGTCATTCTGGACGCCCTGCACTATCGGAGTCCAGCTGCAGACCGGGCGCAATTGCTGAGATACAGTGCACAACATCTGGCCTGGGATTCTGCGTTGGTCATAGGGACATGTGCGTGTGAGATGTGGGTGAGTTTCAGTAACCGCCAACATCTACCCATGACAACTACTGCTGCGGATTGGATTGTGGCTTGAGCGTGTCATGTTTAGTGCTTCTCAGTATCTCACAGTGGACTCTGTCTTGCAGTGGGTCTTTGTTGTTATCTCCATCCTATCACACAAGAGGCCCTTCCTCCTCATTCCGCCTTTAGCAGAGAGAAGCAAAATATGAATTCTATAGGGCTTTACAAACCCAACGTCAAATTACCTATTGATCAGTTTATTGTTTTCAATAGTGGTACTGCGAGCATGCATCTGTCCAGCCCCTCCCACAAATTATTTGAGCTGAAATTTGAAATTGTCAGCTACCTGCAGCCTAATGCACTTTCTGCCTAACAACCAAACTGAACCAGTTTTCACCAATAGGAGCAAGGGAAAAAACAAAGGAGGAAGTCCAAAGTTTGGAAACCAGGTGGCTGCAAGGGAAAAGTGGCTGTACACAAAGGGTATCAATTTCATTAACTCTATAATCACCCTGATAGAGTGATGGCCCTATTCCCAAGACATCCACAGCCCAGCATATTTGGAAGGGCTACCTAGTTCTTCTGGAATGTCTTTGTTCCATCCGCTCCAGATTTCCATAGCGGTAGAAGTATGGGAACAAAGGGATGTCTTGTCTGCATGAATGGTGAGGGCAGCAGGTAAGAGGGGTGGAATGATGAAGGGGTGGCAGGGACATTTTGGCATGTGTGTGTTTGCATATGTTGGTTCACACAAACAGAAAGCAAACACTTGAGACAGAGAGGGAGAGAGAGGGAGGGGGGGTGGAGAAGTAGAGAGAGGGAGACAATGTGTTTCTACAGGAATTTCTTGGGTATCAATATCAAAGAGTTGCCGCCACTTGATGCTTTGTTCTAGGGGGTTAGCTGGTCCCAAAGGCTGCTGTGGTGGCACGAGCCCAGTGCATGGATCCAGTGGCAAGGCCCCGACAACAGTTTTGGCGCTTGCCTACACCTCATGGCCCCGCTGGCGATGCGGCTACTACAAGGGATGCATGGTGCTTCCGGTCTCACGCCGCAGCTATAGTGCAAGTGATTTTCTTTTCTTTTCTTTTTTCCCAAAGAAGAAAGTGACTGCAATATATTTGCGTGTGGTGAGTGTTTTACGTTGATGGTATTCCCTCTGCGATCAGGAAAAAACAGCGCAGATGGTTTAAATATTCCACACACTGCCTTGTATTCTACAAATTGTTTAAATAAACAATGTTCCACACCGTACAATCAGTTTTATGAGACATTTCTGTTCGTCAAAAATGTATCAATATATCCAGAATGGATGGCGAACTGAAGGCCTGTGGCATCGAATCCCATGGAAGCAATAAGGATTTTTACCTAACTCTGTAAGGAAAAGCCAAGATGTAATAAGAGTGGATGTCCTATATGCCACCCATTTCTCATCAGTTTCATTAATTAGCTACTTAATTTGATATCAAAAGTGTTGCAGGGTTTCCAGGATGGAGGAAGGCTGGGAATTTCCCACAGGGTGAGGGGGTGACATAGAAAACAACTTAACAGAACAGTAGGTTAAAGAGGATTATAAACTTAGTAAGCAAGCAGAGTGGGATGAGAACTGAATAGCAGATTAAGGGGTGGGGAAGGGGGGTGACATGGAACGGAAGAATAGGTTAATGGGGGCTACAAATTTGGCAACCATACAGAGTGGGGTGGCACAACCATTCCATCTCGAATGAATTTGGCAACATGCAGAATCGTGTGATGCAGGCTTTGCTGCCCTACTACAGTGTTCGGCCAGCACATTGTTTACTACGCTCTTGTTGTAAAGTCAGATTATCTCCCACCCGCGACTGCTGCCAGGTTATTAGAAAATTTTCAGCAGCAAAAAAAAGTGGTAGAAATTGGTCACGGATAATCTGTAAAGCGATAATCGGCCTGTGGGTAATCGAGAGTTCACTATATTTACTGTGTAATTTTTCTTTCTTAGATGGAAGGTCGCTACGTTTCTTAGATCCGTTTCTACACTGTAAAAAAGAGAGTCAAAACTTCATACACGTACACACATACTCCTAAGCCACATATTCACTCATGTGGCTTCCGCGCTTGAAGAAGTTCGCTCGTGACAGGCCACTACACGTTCGTCGCTTCTGTGTGTTGCGAGTACTATGTTCACCCGTGAACACCTGGTGATACCTCAATCCACCTCTTCTGGGCAGCATGGACAGTACTCGTACAGCGGTTGTTTTAACGTAATCCAAAGTAGTAATGAGACAGAATGAGACGTACGTTGCTGGACAAAAGAATTGTTTCGTCGATAAACGTCGCGAAGTGGAAACAGACTAATGCGTATATGCACTTGAGGCAATGGAAGATACCATCAGAAGCTTTGCTCAAATGTTACTATCTCTTTTCGAATTCTTACATTTGTATGATCGAACCAATCGTAAAGAGAATTGATAGCCTAAGGACACCAGTCTTGTCGTTTTTAAAAATGAAATACATTGGTCTGAACGTCGGTAAAGCCTGGTGGCACACCAACTGAAACTCATTAGAGTATGGTTTTGCGCCAACGTAGGTGTAGCCTTAAGAATGTTGCTGACACAACTGGTGACAGTGGTAAGTAGAGAAAGAAGATTTTCGACACATAAACTGATTAAAACGTACCTAAGGTTAACAATGCACCAGGCACGAGTTTGTGGGATGGGAAAGGCGTCGATAGCACATGAGCTACCTCAATGTTTAGACGTCAACGAAGACGTACAGAATTTCGGTGATCCCGTGCGAATGGCCGCGCAGTTTGAGGCGCCATATCACGGATTGTGCGCCCCCTCCCGCCGGCGGTTCGAGTCCTCCGTCGGGCATGGGCGTGTGTGTTGTTCTTAGCATAAGATAGTTTAAGTTAGTTTATGTGGTGTGTAAGCAGTTTGCTCCCTTAGGAATTCAAATACACACACAATTTCGGTGATGCCAAAACAAGAAAAGTATCTTAGTAAGTGTGTAAACATATTTAGTATTAATTTCGGTTCTGATTTATTTACATACGTCGTGCTGCTTTATTCATTTACGTAATAAAGATTTGTTTTAGGGTAGGACTACATTTGTTTTGTCTAATTGCCAAATACAATGCACAACACAATTAAAAGAGCACTTGTTCTTAACCCCTTAATCCTCTTCCACTGCGATTCTTAAGTTTGAAATTCAGTTCAAAAGTGCCTACAACCTACCTCTCTGACGGTGTAAAAGCGTGGAGTCCTGTGACGTCACCCTCGGGCTCAGCGACGCTTCGAGCAGCAAGCTGTCGACACATGCGAGAAAAATGTCAGATTTCAGAGGTATATGTGAGATGTAAGGTGCTTAATGATACCACATTGGCACAAAATTTCACCAAAATTCTGCCCAACGCCACAGTGGACGTGTCAGACAATGGGAAGGCCGTCAGACCCGTTCTTATTTATATTCCCCCACATATTTTGACTCGCCTGTAATGGAGGTCAGAACCACGACGCCCAGCGTTCAAATCACGCTCTTTTCTTATAGATGGCCGGGGAAACCATTTCAGACACAATGCTGCTCATAATCGACACGAAAGAGCCCTTTTGTGGCCTGTGGCGTGATCAAGAGGGAGTGGTACATTGACACACTCATGAATAAAAGGGAAAAGCATCCCTCTAACACCATCCTGTTCGGCAGTTCTCTGGGTGTCACCTGTCCTCCTTTGCTGAGCACTTTAAAAATCTGTCTGCACAGAGACAAGCCCTATTCGAGGCCTCTGCAGATCTGCAACCCCCTGATACTACTCCGATTCTGCCCGCCTGCTAGCAGGGGCTAGTGCAGCAGCATGCAGGCGCCAACGATTCTGTCATAGCTTGCCTCCGTCGAATTTTAAAGTGCTAGAAAAAGGACGGCATGGTGTTGCCAAACTGGGTGTTTGCTGTTTTCTTCATGCATGTGTCAATGTCGCATCCTCCCGTGATCACACAACAAGAGGGCGCGAAAAAGGAGGGCTAAAAAAGCATAAGCAACCTTTGCTGCTTCAGGCTATGTTCAGATTTCGTCAAACGGTTTTGGAGCACCCTTAGGTATTCCACCCTGTACATCGGAGCAAAAATTTTGGTCGCACAGAGTGAACACACCACGGAAAGGGGTGACTTCAATGACTCTCGTTATGCCACCTCCAGAGGCTTTTTCGTTTACATTCTGAGCGGCATTGTGTCTGAAACGTTTTCCTCGCCCACTCATAAGAAAACCGCATGAGTGCAGTCGTTGTCGTAATGCAGAAATGGAGCGATTTATGTCACATGCAAAAGGGCATGATCATTGGCTTTCAGGCAAAGCGTGGAAGCCTTTCCGAACTGGTTAAGTTTTTAAACTGTTCGCTTGTCGCCGTGGTTAAATTATACTGTGCGTGGCAAAATGGCTCTCGCCAAAACCGGCGCTGAGGCAACTGTAGCACATCAAGAGCTATAGACGACAGGGGTGAATGACGGCTGCGGAGATGTGTACGAGTGATTGGACGTGCAACTGTTGAGCAACTGACCGCCCAGATGAACCAAGGGGCTACCAACAGTGTCTCCTCAACGACAGTTCAACGAACGTTGCTGCATGGGCCTCCTCAGCAGGCGCCCGGTTCATGCAGCCATGCTAACTGCTGTTCATTGATGACGAAGGCTGGAATTTCGACGCCAGTAGGGCAACTGGACCTCCACTGAGTGGCGATAGGTGACCTTTTCGGATGAAATTCCTTTTATGCTCAATCCGAAAGATGGCCGTTGGCGTGTATGACGGGAAACGTCTGAAAGCAGACACCCTGCAACTGTCGTCGAAGAGTCCAGGCTGGAGGCACTTCATGGATGATCACGTCAACCTGGAAGGCACAATGGATCAACACAACTATGCATCTATCTTTGGAGGCCATGCTCACCCCCACGTGCTGTTTGGTTTCCTTGGCATCTACCAGCAGGATAATGCATCGTGTAACACAGCTCACAGTGTACATGTTTGGTTCGGAGAGCACCAGGATGTGTTTACCGTAATACTCTGGCCACCAAAACCGCTGTATTCAAACCCAATCGAGAATGTGTGGGATCACCTAGATCCGGTTGTTCAGACCAGCTAAGAAACCAAGTGCACTTGGCCATGGCACTGGAGCATGCATGGCACTGTCGGTACCTTCCAGAACCTTACTGAGTATCTTCCTGCACGTCTAGCAGCTGTCGGCGCTGCAAAAGAAGGTTATATGGGTTTTTGACAGGTGGTCACATTTATGTGGCTGGACAGTATGTATGCATATAAAGTGCAAGTCACATCATCTCCGGACATCGTCAAGTCGCAATGACAAGTGAAACTCTCAACCCGCTGTGGCGTAACGCTTGTTCTTCGGAAGTCGTTGCTTGGCGTTGCCTTGGAGGTCAAGGAGCAAAAAGACGCGTGCAAGAATGTAAACGATGATGTGTTTTTGTTGTTGTGGTCTTCAGTCCAGAGACTGATTTGATGCAGCTGTCCTTGCTACTCTATTCTGTGCAGCCTTCTTCATCTCCGAGTAACTATTACACACTACATGCTTCTGAATCTGCTTAGTGTATTCATCCCTTGGTCTCCCTCTCCGATTTTTACCCTCCACGCTTCCCTCCAATACTAAATTGGTGATCTCTTGATGCCTCAGAACGTGTCCTACCAACCGATCCCTTCTTTTAGTCAAGTTGTGCCACAAATTCCTTTTCTCCCCAGTTCTATCCAGAACCTCCTCATTAGTTACGAGATCTATCCATCTAATCTTCAGCATTCTTCTGTAGCACCACATTTCGAAACCTTCTATTCTCTTCTTGTCCAAACTATTTATCGTCCATGTTTCACTTCCATACATGGCTACACTCCATACAAATACTTTCAGAAAAGACTTCCTGACACTTAAATCTATACGCGATGTTAACAGATTTCTCTTCTTGAGAAACGCTTTCCTTGCCATTGCCGGTCTACATTTTATATCCTCTCTACTTCGGCCATCATCAGTTATTTTGCTTCTCAAATAGCAAAACTCATCTACTACTTTAAATGTCTCATATCCTAATCTAATTCCCTCAGCATCAGCAGATTTAATTCAACTACATTCCATTATCTTCGTTTTGCTTTTGTTGGTGTTCATCTTATATCCTTCTTTCAAGACATTGTCCATTCCGTTCAACTGCTCTTCCACGTCCTTTGCTATCTCTGCCAGAATTACAATGTCATCCGCAAACCTCAAAGTTATTTTATTTCTTCTGCACGGATTTTAATTCCTACTCCAAATTTTTCTTTTGTTTCCTTTACTGCTTGCTCAGTATACAGACTGAATAACATTGCCAATAGGCTACAACCCTGTCTCACTCCCTTCCCAACCACTGCTTCCATTTCGTGCACCTCGACTCTTCTAACTGACATCTGGTGTCTGTAAAAATTGTAAATAGCCTTTCGCTCCCTGTATTTGATCCCTGCCACCTTCATAATTTGAAAGAGAGTATTCCAGTCACCACTGTCAAAATCTTTCTCTAAGTCTACCAATGCTAGAAACGTAGGTTTGCCTTTCCTTAATCTATCTTGTAAGACAAGTCTGTCTTCTAAGATAAGTCGTAGGGTTAATATTTCCACGCGTGTTCCAACATTTCTACGGAATCCAAACTGATCTTCCCGGAGGTCGTCTTCTACCAGTTTTTCCATTCGTTTGTAAAGAATTCGCGTTAGTATTTTGCAGCCGTGACTTGTTAAACTGATAGTTCGGTAATTTTCGTACCTGTCAACACCTTGGTACTGAAATTATTACATTCTTCTTGAAGTCTGAGGGTATGTTGCCTGTCTCATACATCTTGCTCACCAGATGGTAGAGTTTGGTCATGGCTATCTCTCCCTAGGCTATCAGTGGTTCTAATGGAACGTTGTCAACTCCAGGGGCCTTCTTTCGACTTAAGTCTTTCAGTGCTCTATCAAAGTCTTCACGCAGTATCATATCTCCTATTTAATCTTCATCTACGTGCTCTTCCATTTCCATAATATTGCCCTCAAGTACATCTCCCTTGTATGGACCCTCTATTTCCTCCTTCAACCTCTCTGCTTTCCCTTCCTTGCTTAGAACTAGTTTTCCATCTGAGCTCTTGATATTAATACAGGTGGTTCTCTTTTCTCCAAAAGTCTCTTTAATTTGCCTGTACGCAGTATCTATCTTATCCCTAGTGATATATGCCTCTACATCCTTACATTTATCCTCTAGCCATCGCTGCTTAGCCATTTTGTACTTCCTGTCGATCTCATTTTTGAGATGTTTGTATTCCTTTTTGCCTACTTCATCTACTGCATTTTTATATTTTCTCCTTTCATCAATTAAATTCAATATCTCTTCTGTTACCCAAGGGTTTCTGCTAGTCCCCGTCTTTTTACCTACCTGATCCTCTGCTGCCCTTACTGTTTCATCTCTCAAAGCTACCCATTCTTTTTCTACTGTATTTCTTTCCCCCGCTCTTGTCAATCTTTCCCTACTGCTCTCCCTGAAACTCTCTACAATCTCTGGTTCTTTCAGTTTATCCAGGTTCCATCTCCTTAAATTCCCACCGTTTTGCAGTTTCTTCAGTTTTAATCTACAGTTCATAACCAATAAATTGTGGTCCGAGTCCACATCTGCCCCTGGAAACGTCTTACAATTTAATACCTGGTTCCTAAATCTCTGTCTTAGCATTATATAATCTATCATCGTAAACAATGAAAAACAACTGAAAAATCATTATAAGAAGTGTCACTTTCTCGATTGTTAAGGTCAAAGAATACGCTTATGTGTTGTAATTTGTCATGAGCTACGAAATAAGATCTGTTCACCCGTTATTGTAACTGAAATGATACAAGAGAAACAGCAAAACTGTTCGCGTCATTTAGTAGTTTGGACAGATTGAAGCTCTATTCGAGGACCCGCACATCGCTGATGATGAACAAGTCCAACGGCACGGAGTCCTGGCACTGCATAACAGGACCCCGAAAGTAATTAATTTCGAAAACGGCGACCACATAATATTTAAGAGGTGAAGTTGACAGACAAGCGTTAGGATGACATACATGGAGATACAAATTCATCCCGTAAAACGCCCACTTTGTACCTTAAAATAGCTGCAAGCGCATGGCTCTCCATGCTTCTTACATCTTTGGAATTGTATATTATACTCGTACATACAACGAATGACAAAAGGGCTTCAACGACAGGCTTCTTGAAGTACGTCATTGTGTAATTAGTGTGTACACCATACATTGTTGTATATGCATCGTACTGTATGAATTTAACGAAGTGAAATTGTGAGTCCGTGCGTTTACAGAATTATCATTGATGTTACGTCAGAAGTACGAGGCATCTGTGACACTATTCTTTGGGAATGTAATTATTTGTAACAATTGTGTGTTCATGTCTTCATTGTGTATTTATTATCCCTGTATTACATATATTGAGATTGCAAGAATCAATGATTAGTTCGGTGATACGTAGGACCAGCAATCGCTTATTAATCTCATGTGAAAACAATAACACCTGCTTTGAGCTTTAATTTAATTACACCACAACTTTTGATAGTTATTTCCACTACTTGACGAACTGTGTCCACGCACCGTACACATTCTTAGCCATCTTACAACAGACAGAAAAGTGATTTTGTCCGAGTCACAGTCAGATACAATTGACTTTTATTTTAGCAATTTTAGAACCGAGAAAATGTGATCAAAAGATCCAAGTAAGATATCTGCGCGAGAATTTATGAACATTGAACACACTTCTACGCACATTAGATTGATATATAATTACAAATGAACCTTCTCTTGCTTAGTCATTACTTACACTCTGGTGCGCAGTGCTATTTCCCAGGGTAAACATGCACACAGTAGTTGTTGAACCTCAAACGAAGTAAAAACAATGCTCACAATTACTACTTCATTGCTTTTATTTTTAAGTAGACCAATGGAGTTTCAAGGAGATGTATGAAAAAATTAAAATTTCCTGCATATGCTCGTTGTACACTTGCTATTATTAAGGGATATGTTAAAAAATTCTATTCCTGTTCCACATATGCTGCTCCAAACAAAAGTTAATCTCTCTTTTATTTTAATGTATGATAATTCCTGATGAACGTGACAATTTCTTTTTTCTCCATTCTCGTTCTACAGAAATGAAATACTAATCTAAATCCTGTAACAAGTGATATACGTACACTAACGGTCACGGGATGTTCGGAGAAGCAGATCACGTCTGGTTCATCAGTCCAAATAAATTAGTCATTGGTTTTGCTTTCCAGTCCTTGAGAAACTAATTTAAATCCTGTAACAGTTGATATATCTACACCAGTTGTCACATGATAAGGATAGTTGGCTTTTTACACTGGCCAGAATATAATGGGAAGGAAATAAAATTCCAGGTGATCGCCGAAAATGTTCAACTAACGACTGTTTTTATAGACGCTGCTTGCAAGAATCATGCTGTTTAGTGTATTACTCGAACTGAAAGTTTGTTTCGGTCCTAATGTTGGATTTCTTTCTGTCTTCCTTAGATTAACATGGTGCTGCTCTGAGGCTTATAATCAATTACAATTCCCAGCGATTCATTTGCCGAGTATACTCCGTGGTGACTAAGCAGCGGGACCGGTACCGCTGACAGAAGGACCTAAACTGTTGCTCAGGCGGAACAGTACAGCGCTGCAAGTTTTCTTTTTTAAAGATTTTCTCTTAATATGTGTCACATTTTAAACAAATAATGGATAAATTAGCCATAATATTTAATGAAAGACGCATATTGCAAACAAATTTACAGCTTGTTAGATCATCTCAGTCAAAGTGAACAAAACCGATTAATAACATTATTTAATATAATTTATCCTTGTTAATGGTGGTTGGTACGCGTGGATACATTCAAATTAAACGTTTGTTTCAATCCAATAAAACTCAATGAATTACACTCCTTTGAAATCTTATCAAGATTCGACTGAATATTTGTGGAGGTTTTTTGTCAGACAGTACCTCATTACTGATAACTGCGTCATCTGAGAAAAATCAGAAGTTACTAGTAATATTGGCTGCAACGTCATTAACATACAACATGAAAAGCAAGTATCTCAAAACACTTCAAGTATCTCAAAACCTTTCGCTGAAGCATACCTGAAGATACTTCTACATCTGTCGATAACTCTCCATCCAAGGTAACATGTTACTTCCTGCTTATCAAGAAGCCGTCATTCCCGTCACAAATTTCGCTTGATACCCGGTACGACTCTACTTTCAATAATAAGCGTAGGTGTGGTACCGTGTGAAATGCTTCTCGGAAATAAAGAAATACTCTATCTCACTGCCTTCATCAATGGCTTTCAGGATGTCAATTGAGAAACGTGCGAGTTTGGTTTCTCATGATCTATGTTTTCGGAAACCTTGCTGGTTGGCAGGGAGAAGGCTATTCTGTTCCAAATGCCTCATTCGTTTGAGCTCAAAATGTGTTATAAGACTGTACAAGAAATATATGTATAAAGGATATACGATGGTAGTTTTGTGAACCACTTCTGCTACCCTTTTTGTAGACAAGTGTGACCTGTGCTTTCTTTCAACTACTTGCCATGGTTTCATGTTCGAGGGATCCACAGTAGGTTATGGTTGATCCATTAAGTGACTCTAGTAAATACATTTACCCATGGTCTTAAATGCTGTTTATTACTTTATTTTTAATAACAATCCATTTTATTTGTGTTAATATATTCACAGTAATTTCTCTGATAAATATGTATATCATTTTTAGGCTTCTAAGTTGGCTGGCTTGAGATATAGGCGAACAACTGAGTAACAGTATGAATATTTACCGACGGCCTTTGGGGCAGTCTCGAGAGCCGATTTTGTGTTCACTCAGCCTTTCTCACCCGTGGATTTACTCTTCTGATAAAGACGACGCTATGTTCAATTCACAGTAACATTTCTTACCTTATGACGTATAATGTTAATACGGGAGTCATTTGTAAGCATTTTACAGCTAGTTTTCTTCCGCGCAGTACATGTAAGCAAATAGATTGTCATAAATGCAGTTCCTAGTTACATCCAATTTTATTGATTACATGCTGTGAAATACTTCTTCTAATGAAGAATGAACATTGTAAACAATATTATTTCACAAATGATCTCGAAAATGTTTGCAGCTGTCATAAATTTTTTTTCGCTGACAGAGCACTTGTATGATGGTTACTGAAAATATGCAACATGACGAAAACACTTTAAGCATGCATTTTAATGTAATACGCGAACTATTTACTCATTTTTGGACGGTTTTTATAGGTAAAAGAGTCATATTGACATTCGTGAATATTTCTTTTAGATCTATAAGAACGTCTTCATCGAGGTGGCTTAGTTCCATAGCAGATGATGTTCTGGCAGATCGTGTGATGAACTGCTGGGAAGTGGTTACAGAAAAGCACGCAGACTCCAGAATCTGGAGGAGACTCTGATGCAGACGATGCAATTACTATTTCTACAGTTTCAAACATTACTGTAGTAACAGATGGTAGTGTCAGGTGGACCCGTGGGTGAAATGTCTAGTTCAGATACAGGAGGCAAGGTGGACTGTTTTCCTGCGCTTGAAGAATCAACAGAAGTTGTAAAACTGACTCGGATACTGAAGTGGCTCCAAATGTGAATTTATACGGACAGTTTAAAGTTAGTTGTGAACCTCAGTCACTTGGGAAAAATCTTGCTCCTAAGGACATACTTTTTCTGACGTAGGTTGGCGTTGCTGGTTTGCTCCAGAGTTTTTCAAAATGTTTCAGCACACTTTTGTGTTCCTGATTCTTTGGTACGATTATTTACCACGCTATAATTCAAAGTGGGCTTAGAAATACATAACAAATTGAGCCTTTTTATAGATTAATGTTCCGAAAGAGCGCATACTGGCATGTATTTCATTGTTATACTAGATAAAACATTTTGTCATTTAAGGGGTTAAAATAGGAGGTAACTTGGCCGCAAATTCGTTATATCATCTGATAGGGCTTCCGTCTGGTCCTGGAGCTTTGTTTAGTTTTAATGATTTCAACTTGTTTCTCAACCCCACTGAAACTAATACCTACATCACTTACTTTTTTTTTTTTTTTGCTACCCTCAGTTTCAATTCCTGTCTCGTCTAAGGGTGTTTTGACACTAACAGCCTTTACGTATGAGCACTTTGGATTTTTGCGAGATCGATAATACTCTGCTGCAGCAGACACTGAATGCTTCGCACATTGCCTTCCTGACAGCTAAAAGCGTTTCGTGCAACAGCGCGCTACCTATAGCCCTATGTTCCGTTTTACATCTATTGTGCAGTAGACTCTCTTTCTTTAGAAGTTTTTTTGCAGCGACTGTACACCACGGGGGTCCCTCCCATCACGAACTGGCCTACTACAACATGATCAACTATTATAGTAAACCTAGCCACAGTTATTCTACAGGCCGTTCTCCAGAGCTAAGTCTTTCGAGTTTTTTTTTAAACTGAGATGCGACTATTACCTTTCTATCTAATTTGCTGAACATATAAAACCCTTAACTTGTTTTACTTACACTTTGTACTTTGGTAATCATTGTTGCTACAACTGCTTCATTGTCACCGATATCACGTTCGATGTGCAAATCCTCAAAAAAATCAGGTCCATTTGTTGCTATTAGATCCATTGTATTTCCATCATGAGTAGGCTTCCGAACAATCTGCTCTAGGCGCTCCTCAGAGAGGGTATAGTAATGTTTCGGAGGACGTCTCATCACGTTCACGATTTATAAAACTGCAATTTTCCCACTCGATTATAGGTTGGTTAAAGTCTCCTCCAATGATAACTGTAAGACTGGGAAACTTACGCGCTAGTGAATTTAGTGTTCTCCACGAGTGGATCCAGGGTTTGGTTCTGTGAGAGTGGGGGCTGGGAGGGTGTCGGCGGGGAGGCACAATTTGTCTCCTGCCTACAACCCCAGCCCCCCTCGTGCAAACATTACTTTCGTTTACGCATAATTATAACATGCCACAAATTGTAACAACAACTAAGCGTTTCAGTATGATTAAAATAATGTGTTTAAATTAGTACTTGCTGCATAGCTTTGGCATAACGTCCAAGAAAACTTGACAAGAACATGTGTAATGCAAATAATTTAAGAACTATAATAGCAACACATTGTCACTGCTTTAACATTATAATTTACACAAGATGAATCCAAAGTGTGCACTCACCATTATCAACATTTCACTCAGCACTACGGCTGTGAATACAGGTCTGAAAACTATGCCTAAGCGTGAGTGAAAAGGTGAGGAATACTGTGTCTTTCAGTCGTTTTTACCTACATTTGGGGAGTCAGTATTTCTGTTACTTTCCTTTCTTAGTCGATTGTCTTTCCCTTTCTGTCTCCATTTACACAACTTCCTGTGATTTTTTTGTAATTCTGCCCGTGGAATTATGAACATTTGTCCGATTTTTTGTTGACAGCAAGGACGGTTAGCCTCTGACTAGCTGCCTTTACATGGATAGAATGTTCCCGGTCAGGTCGTGAGCATATTGATGTCGGCAGGACCTCACACAAGCAGTTGTAAAGTATCCTATCTTAAATGTAATTTGTAGTTCACATCATACCAGTACATATTAGAGACTCTTAGTTTTCCTTTTACTTCATTCTCTGAAAGCTAGCTGAGAAATTTGGAAATTGGTTTACAGGCTGACTGAGCTAAGTTTTGCACCGCAAATATTTCCCGAATCGCTTAAGATATCGTGATTCTATTTTCACTCAAATAAAATTGTGAGAAAGTTCTTCTTAAATGACGTATAATCTCTTCTCATAGGTATATTAGCACAGAGATATCGGAATCAACTTCGCTTTTTAAATATAACTGCAGTAATTTCTGCTAATGGTATCGTAGTTCTAAAAGAGACGAATTTAACGTTCTTTCACTCACCAAAACCCGATTAGTAGTTTCGGAGAAACTACAGTATTTAAGACTTAGGATTCATCTGTTTTGAGCTGCTGTCTTACGCGGATGTTCACGTGAACTGTCTCACACGGCTGATGTGGAGCTCCAACTGGACGGAGCTAACTGAGTCTTCTTACAAAAGCGGAAAGGTGGAGAAAATATTCATTGGAAATTGTTACTAATCACTCTCGGCTACCTGTATTTTGGCAGACACATCAACTGTAAGGTAAAGGACGAGATGTTTAAGGGTGATTCATCAATTCTGCTCTTTGTTCTGTCAGAGCCTTTAAAGAAAAATACACTTCAAAATTGAACAGATTTGTAAAAACGGCGCACTGAGATACAAATACATCAACTAATAAGTTGACATCGTGCGTTTAACGCCAAGAAACACACACCTACGTTGCAAAATTACATCATCAACAAGAACAAACAGGAAATCAAAAAATGTGCTCGTGCATATTTCCTTTAAAGCAGCTCAACTGTCAACACCTTCACGTCCTATCCATCGACCAGGAAAGAGCTGAAGGCGTGCTTTCTGTAGCCACAAGCGGGGAATGAGCCGGGCACCTATCGGACTACCACACACATCTTCGTATTTAAGTGGTACTTCCTCTAAGACAGCCAGCAGCACTTCAGTAAGAAATTGTGTGTAAGTTGTAACCATCGAGGTTGCTTCAATGAAGTAAAGGCCGATTACGCAGCCTTCAATAATCCAGCACCAAACGTTCGCATTCCACTACCTCCGATGTTCAACCTGTCTCAACTAGTGTGGGTTCCCACCAACCCAATAATCATTATTATACCGCATATTTCTTACAATCAGCTTTCCATTATTTGTAAAGATAGCATCATCGGTGAAGAGAAATCACTGAAGAAAGAATCTACTGTCCTGATGTCGCATCAGAACCGAGCGGCAAAATTCCATAAGTCTTCTGCAGGCCCACTGTTTAAATTACAGATAAAATGGCATTTGATACGGATGTAAGCTGTTTACGCACGAAATGCGAACGACTGTGGACTCGCTTATTCCCAGAGGCACTCGCAGTTTCTCTAGAGCTAACATGTGGACTATGAGCAACAGCTGCTGGAACATCTATTTCGTTCGCGCCGCTGATTGCTGCATTGGTCCTTACTCTCTGCTTAGTATCCCAGTACCCTTCCGGTAATAATTTTTTGCACTTCATGCTTGTTGGACACTGTTTGTCGGGTTACCTTTGTGCGTAAAACGCATGTGTACTTTGCGTGTTCCTTCTGCATTCTCTGCAAAGAAGTGGTATAGCGCTTGGCACATGTGAACGAGAGAGAACGAATGAAAACATTTCCACTGTGTACCTATTATACCGATATCGTGGCGCTGCAGCAACTTTTTTTCTCCTTATCCGACGTGACATATTTCATAATTTGGGTTTGAAATCACGAGCTTCCGCCTAAGACAACATTCAGTTTCGCGTTAAAAATACATAAATCCTAATTTCGAAACGCTTTAAAAACTCTGAAACTAATAATCGGATTTTAAACCATGAAACACCGTTGAATTCGGATCTTCCAGAACTACGATACTATCAGCAGAAATTACTGTTTTTACTCTTGAAAAAGCTAAACTCATATCGATATCTCTGCAATTAAGGTAGCAATGAAAAGACACTACACGTCATTTAGTCAGGACTTCCTCACAATTACAATATCAAAACAGCTCTGAAAATATTTGAGGTGAACAGCTAAGCTGTATCATCCCCAAAGTAAAAATATAAACGCTTCTACTAAAAAATATTTTTTTTGAACGGGTTCATGGCTCCCCTTCCCTCTCCCCCCCCCCCTTCCCCCATTTACCAGTCCCCTTCGACCCACATCCAGGTTTCTCTAAACTTTCTGCTCACATCTGGAGATGAGTGTGCAACACTGCATCCTTTTAGTTAGATGGGATGATAACCGGTTACCAGAAAGATTCCTAATTTCATAGTATCTGAGCTTCTGTAGGAGGGTACCGAGAACTGCACAATCAGATGCTTTTTTGCAATCATAAGTTTTTTCAGTACCTTCGAGAAACAGGTAAGTAGCGAGACATGTCGATAATTATTAATATCTGTTTTAATACAGTTCTTGTTATGAAACCTGACAACTGAGTTTTAAGTCAGTTTGAAAATAACCCTTGTGACAGTGATGTGTTGCATATGTGACTGAGAACGTGGCATATATGTGAAGACTTGAATTTAATACTTTGCTCGATATGGTATCAACTCTGTGAGAGTTTTTGGTTTTGGGGGAGTTAATTACATTCTTAATTTCTTTGGCAGATCATTGAGTAACTGTAATTTGCCTGTATGCACGATGAAATGCTTCTTCCATATAACCCATGAACATATCCCTTGAACTGGTCATGTCAGTCTTTTGAGCTACTTCAAGGAAGTGGAAGTGGTCATTAAATATGCTGCTATCACTTATTGTGCGGCTGCTTTCTTTAATAACTAAGTCCTCACATTGCTTAACTGATTTCCTGGTTCCTCTGTTTACTCTTGCTCATATAGATTTAATTTTTTTACCCAAGCTATTGATTTCTGACATTATACAGAGATATTTTTTTACTTTTTAATCACTTTCCTTAATGTAGTAGAGCTTTTCCTGAAATATGAACTAAATCCTCCTTCTCAAACATTTCCTTTCCTTTGCACATGGTATTTTGATTCCTTTTGTAATCCAGTGCCTTTTTTATGTCTTATTAGTACCATACGTTATTCTTTTCTTGGGAAAGAAACTGTTAAAGGTTAAGAGAAACCCAATTACATTAAATTTGGAATTGAAATCTGTCACATACACGCACTAGTTATTCTTTTCTTGGGAAAGCAACTGTTAAAGGTGAACAGAAGCCCATTTACATTAAATTTTGAATTGACATCTGTCACATACATGCATTCTTCCAGTCAGCTTCCTTGCCTTGAAACTTCCTGGTGTCTATTCATTAATTGCTCTAACTGATTTCCACGTTGTCACTTCATTGTAATCACATAACTTGTTTTGTGCGACTAGTTTTGCATCATGGTCGAGAGGTTATTCACTATTGGATAAACATTTACAGTATTGATTAGGTATTCACCTATAAGAATATTACCTAGTATTATAGTGCTTTCCTTTATATTTCTGGTGGGAAAATTAACAACAGAACACATGTGGTAAGCGTTAAGTAGCATTTCCAAATACTTCCTTTCTCTGAATCTTTAAAAAAATTAACATTAATATGTCTATAGACTATGATTTGCTTTCTTTTGTCTGCTATGTGGCATAATAATTACTCAAATTTTTGTAAGAATATGTGAAAGTTTCCCCCTGGGAATCTATGCACTGTGACAGTTATAAACGACTTTTCTGGCAGCAACCGTTCACAGACACAGGCTTCAAGTTGTTTTCTAGGCAGAAACTACCGGTGTTAATAGATCTGAACGTGATTTTATTTTTTACACAAATGAAAACTCTTCTTAGGAAGCATTTAGCAGCTATTCTTTTTGAGATACGTAATTAGGTACTTAATTACAATATTAATATTTGCCAAACAAAAATTGACAGTGTTTAGTAGAAGAGTTAATGGATGGCAATTCTCATGTTCTGTCGAATAGTATAATTTTCGGAGCTGTGACTTAATTATTTATCAAATATCATACACTGACAAGGAATTCAAGACAAGATTGACTATGTCAATAAAATTCTTCTGGGTTTGAGGCCGCATTGTCAACTATAAAATTCCGACGTTTGGGCGACTACTGCAAGATGCCTTCCTCAGGGTGTAGCAATACACCCTGAGGAAGGCGTCTTGCAATAGTCACCGAAACGTCGGAATTTTATAGTTGACAATGCGGGCTCAAACCCAGAAGAATTTTGTTGACTGTGACAACGGCCGCGGAAGCCTACGTTTACAAGAATGAGTATGTCGACTTTGGTACGCTTTGGTTATATTTGTGATTTCACTTGTGAATGTCACTTCGGTACCCATGACGTCACAAGCCATACCCCCTTTCTATGACATCGTCATGCGACATCCCTTGTCTTGGAATTGGACAAATCAGAGAGCTTTTAAGCCAGCATACTCTTATTTAAATCTCCCCAATCACAGATCCAGTATTTTGACAGCCTTTAAAATGAAACCGTCCAATCTGTATGTGGCCGATATGTTCAAAAGTGTCCAAATGTCCTGAATTATCTATCAAAAATATGAAAGGGAAAAAAAGTTTAATTCAGATACTGTACCTATCATCTCTAATGTGCACACACACCACGAAAAAGTATTTAATGGGTGAACTTACACATCAAAAACATTTAAACGCCTAAATTTTGCCCTGTCAGCAAATTTCATTTCACATATGTGAAGGTACATTCATCAAGTGTCAAGCATCAAATGTCACAATGTTGCCTTCACTTCTAAAATACCCATCAAAATTGATGTCCGAAACATGACTGTAGACTCTCAAATCAAGCACCCCAATGTTATTTTCGCATTGAATTGTTCTATCACTCTACAAAACATATGTGCATAAGAGTAACGTACTAAGAAGGCAATTGAACTTCGCTTTATGACTAAATGAGATCATGTACAAAAAAGAAACAGTCTGAGAGTAAAATTGTACAAAACGAATTGTGGTGACTTAAAACTCGTCACTGTTGCGACGTATTCGAAAGCCTGCGCATGCCTCCACGGCACAGAGTGTAGAGCGGCACTGTGGGCTGTGCAACTGAGGTTTCTCCTAAACGAAGCTGCCTGGTATGAAGTGGCAACAGGAAAGGCCTTACGTCTCCAGTTTTCGATTTGTAAGGACCGTCGACTGGGCATGCTCGCCACACAGCACCTTTTCCCCGCTCTGGACGTTCTTGTCTACTTTGTGCGTATCACTGATGGGGGTATTTAGCATCGAGTGATCCAATATGTTAACGTTGTTCGTTCGACTTGTGTCGCCTGGCTCCTTTAAGGTCGCCAGTGGTTGTCTATCCGGTATTGTGGACACAGATGTATCTTGCTGTTGTGTAAAAATGCTGGGTGGCCTTGGTTATTATTCAGAAAGACCTGCGCTGTTATTCACATAGCAGTTGGTGCCTTTAGCTGTAGAAAGGTTGGTTGTCTCAGGAGTTTATGAACACAGTGGCTCCAGTTTTTTTGGTTTGCTGCTGTTGATCAGCGCTCAGTTATACGATAGCGTACGAACCATATTGTATGATTTTTACTTGCCTTGAGCTCCTGGTAAGGGATAACTGTTGATAAGAGCTAATGTTGTTTGGTGAACGTAGTATGGAGTTTAATGCCATTTGTTCCTCAGTAGCATTTTCCATGCATGGATACTAGCGGATTTATAGATTATGAGTGTTAAGCACACAATCATATTAAACAGGTTATAATTGTTGTTATGATGATTTTCCTACAATTATTTTAGCTTTCAGTTTTATTATTATTTATTATTTATTTATTTATTTATTTAACCTGATCAGATTAGGGCCATCAGGCCCTCTCTTACATCGGACCAGTGTTTCACACATGCAGCATTTCACACGTCAGAGTTACATCATGACAATAGTTTAAATAAGAAAATTAGATTACTCTAGTGACGATATGATTAAAGAGTAATGACTAAGACCTAATAAAGTAAGTGCTGGCAGTATTTTTACAACAGGTGCTATACATACAAATCATGATAAAAGCAATAATAGTAACAGTCAAACAATCAAATAATAATGATAAACATGAGAAAAATTGGCAATAGTAATGAAGATTTGTGCAGATGTACATTAATATCTTGGTGTGTAAAGCAGATGTTTACTAGTATAGCGAATTTTGGGGAAGGGAGATTTAAGGAGGAGGAAAGAGGGAAGTAATGAGGTGCAGTGCATTCATGTACAGAGGAAGGTATTACTGTTGTTTAAGTAGATAAGTCATTAACTGTTTTTTGAAGCCGGACATGTTTTTAAGCTCTCTAACATAACGAGGGAGGTTATTCCAGAGTCGGGTTCCCGCTACTGTAAAGGACTTGGAGAAGGTGACTGAGCGGTGCAGTGGAACAGAGAGGATTTTATTATGATGGGAACGTGTGTTTCTGTCATGTTGTTCCGACATAAACGTTAAGAACTAGGAGAGATATGAGGGACAGTGTACATTTATAAGGCAGTAGATGAGACAGAGCGTATGGAAATCTCTGCATTTGTCTGCACGCAGCCAGAACAATGTTGCATATGCTGGTGAAATGTGATCAAAAAGTCGAACGTCACAGATATATCGGCCGCAGGCATTCATGACCAGTTCCAGACGTCGCGAATTTTCCTGAGAGAGGCCTTGTAGGATAATATCGCTCTAGTCAATGATTGGGAGTATAAGCGTTTGTACTAATTTCTTTTTCAGATCGAAAGGGGAGAGTTTTTTATATTTTTGTAGGACATGAAGAGATGCTGATGCTTTTTTGCGCACTGCAGTTGCGTGCTCTGTCCAATTTAGATTTTCATCTATTATTACTCCCAAACTCTTTGCTGAGGGAGAGAACTTAATATTTGTTCCATTTAGGATAAGAGATGGTACAGATTCCCGATGTTTTTGGCTAATGAGCTTAGAGTGACCAACAAGTACCGCTTGAGTTTTAGATGAGTTTAGTTTTAGTCCTATGTTCTGTGCCCATTTTGATAGTGCATCGAGGTCAGTATTGAAATTTTCAATAGCTTTCTTAAGATTGCTTGGTTTCGCACTTAGATACAACTGAAGGTCATCAGCATACATATGATATTTGCAATAGGTCAGAACCGATGACACATCATTGACATACAGAGAGAAGAGTATGGGACCTAGTACTGAGCCTTGGGGAACGCCTGACACTACCTGCCGCCATTGTGATTTTATATTCCCGGACAGGCCGCGTTGCCGACGAGACGTCATGTATGAGCGAAACCATTGCACTGCACTTGGTGAGAAATTTAGACCGCTAAGTTTGGCTAGTAAGATGTCGAAGTCGACAGTATCAAATGCTTTGCTGAAATCTAAGAAGCAAATGATAGTCGCTTCTTGTCTGTCCATGGCAAATTTCAGGTCATCTGTCACCTTTATCCGTGCGGATGTTGTGCTTCGATGTTTACGGAAACCTGATTGGTATTCGTCTAGTAGGTTGTTGGTAGTTAGGTAGTTGGTGAGCTGGTCATGGACTATATATTCTAAGGCCTTTGACAGTGCAGGAAGAAGGCAGATGGAGCGGTAGTCAGAGGGTGCTGTGGCGATATCCTTTTTAGGCAGTGGCTTAATTTGTCCCAGTTTCCAGGCCTCAGGGAAAACACTGTTTGCTGAGCAAATTGTGGAGGTGTATCTATGTAACTGTTTGAAATTATATTTAGCTTTATACTGTAGTATAGTCATAAGCAAATGGGAGTTTTCTGTTTATGAATTTTGCTGAATTTTTTGGGGTCTTTTGTTGTAATAAAATAGAGTTAGCAATCTGCTGTTAATGAAATGCAACGTGGAAGAAATTTATCACCTCAACCTGGCGCTCCCACTCACATAAACTGTATCACTGTGGTTGTAGTACATTTCTTCCAAATTGTGTTTCATGAAAACCACGTTGCTAACTTAATTTTATTACAGCAAAAGACTCCCACAGAGACATAGCAATATTCACAAGTTGCTTGGCAAATACAAGAAGGCGAGCTAAAATAATTTTAGGAAAATCACCATAACAGTAATCGCAATCTCTTCAATAAAACCAAATGTTTAAAACTTATAATATATTAATCCTGCAGTATCGACGCATGGGAAATACTACCAGAGAGATGAGTTGCATTAAACTCTATACAAATTTCACACACACGCTAACAAACATATCAGCACAGCTATCTCTTACCGAAAGCTCTAGGCAAATAAAACTTATAAATATCGTTCGTGAACTGGAACATAACGGAGCACCGATTAAATACAACAAACTGATAAATATGATGCAACTGTAGTCATAAACTCTGAGATTATCAACCTTTCTTAAGCTAATGGAACAAAAGCTTTCTGAAAAATAGCCCAGGCTTTTCTGATTGATAACTAAGGCCATCCAGCATTTCTATGCAACTAGCAAGGTACACATTTGTCGACAACACTGGGCAGACCATCGCTGATGACCTTAAAGGAGCCAGGCAACACGGGTTAGATAAACAACCTTAATATATTAAATCATTCCACCGTAAATGCCTCTGCTGAAGAAATGGACCAAGGAGATAAGAAAGTACATGGCTTGAAAACAGTGTCCTGCTGTAAGCGATGGTCCTTGCAGGTCAAAACCTGTAGGTGCAATGCCCATCTTGCCACTTGATACGAGACAGCTTCGCTTATGAGAGACTACAGTAGCACTGGCTGCAACACTATCCTGCACTGGCATGGTGGACCAATGTCAACTTTTGAGTCGGCACATAAATGTTGGTTAAAATAGTATGCTAAGCAGGAAAGCAGTATGGCTGACAGAAACAAATAAGAAGTCTGAATTACCTTTCTACACCGAAGCGCCAAAGAAACTGGTATACAAATACAGAGACATGTAAACTGGTAGAATACGGCGCTGCGGTCGGCACACCTATGTAAGACAACAAGTGTCTGGCGCAGTTGTTAGATCGGTTACTGCTGCTACAATGGATAATTATCAAGATTTAAGTGAGTTTGAACGTGGTGTTGTAGTCGGCGCACGAGCGATGGGACACAGCGTCTCCGGGGTGGCGATGAAGTGGGGAATTTCCCGTACGACCATTTCACGACTCTACTGTGAATGTCAGGAATCCCGTAAAACATCAAATCGCTGACACCACTGCGACCGGAAAAAGATCCTGCAAGAACGGGACCAACGACGATTGAAGAGAATCGTTCAACGTGACAGAAGTGGAACCCTTCCGCAAATTGTTGCAGATTTCAGTGCCGGGCCATCAACAAGTGACAGCGTGAGAACCATTCAGCGGAATATCATCGATATGGGCTCTCGGAGCTGAAGCTTGATGACTACACGACACAGAGCTTTACGCCACTCCTGGGCCCGTCAACACTGACATTGGACTGTTAATGATTGGAAACATGTTGCCTGGTAGGACGAGTCTCGTTTCAAATTGTGTCGAGCAGATGCACTTGTACGGGTATGGGACAACCTCATGACTCCATGTCAGCAGAGGACTGTTCAAACTGGTGGAGGCTCTGTAATGGTGTGGGGCGTGTGCAGTAGGAGTGATATGGGACCGCTGATACGTCTAGATACGACTCTGACAGGTGACACGTAGCATCCATTCCTGTCCATTGTGCATCCGACGGATGTTAGCAATTCCAGCAGGACAATGCGACACCCTACATGTCCAGAATTGCTACAGAGTGACTCCAGGAACGCTCTTCTGAGTTTAAACCCTTCCTCTGGCCACCAAACTTCCCACACATGAACAGTACTGAGCATATATAGGATGCCTTGCAACGTGCTGTTCAGAAGAGCTCTCCACCACCTTGTACTCTTACGGATTTATGGACAGCCCTGTAGGATTCATGGTGTCAATTACGTCCAGCACTACTTCAGACATTAGTCGAGTCCATGCCATGTGGTGTTGCGGCAGTTCTGCGTGCTCACGGGGACCCTATACGATATTAGGCAGGTGTACCAGTTTCTTTGGCTCTTCACTGTATAAATAGAAGGGTACAACTAATGTATAATTTAACACTTGACACCTAAAGCATTACTGTGGACTCTCAAATTACGTGCCACAATGCTGTCTGCATGTCTAAATTGTCTGTAATATTTACCATAATATTTGAAGATACTGGCATTTATATCTTAGGCCTACTTCAGGACGCATTACTGGTGGTATATTGATTGAAGTTCAATCAGCTGTTGTCATTGGAAGTTTTTCAGTAATGCGTCACCTAACCAAGCAATGTCCTAGGGGAAGAAGAAGATAATGCATCATGTACTACAGCAGAAAAATATAATTGGCGTTATTGTCTAGCTAATACAGATTATTTGTTACTTTCTGATCTTGGACATATCTGTGGTAGCATTTTTATTAACTGACGTTACATTTTTCCAACAATTTAGCACAACACAAACCATACTAATATTTATGTGTTTTGATGAGATGTGTACTGCATTGTGTCAGTTAAACTACTTAGGTTTGTAATACACGAGATTAATTACGTAAAGCTCCAAATGCAAAATGTAGACACACCACGTGACCAAATTTAGTGATGGACAAGGTTCCACACACAGAGGAAGGTTGGATAATTTGAAAATCCTTTACACCAAAATAAAATTAATTATCAAGTACATAAAGATTTTGAATACAAAATAAACGTTATCGTAATAAGCAAATACAACCACGTACCTCTGATTATGAACAAGAATGCGATCATTGCACAAAAATAAAATTTTCACTATTATTTATCAAAATATGCAAAAATTTCGGATCCAAAACATATGTGGCATTACAGTTGCAACTAAATGTTCTGTAACATTAAAAGATATATTGCTCACATAATAACACTACTAATCTAACTTGAAGGTGAAGTAGCGCTTGTCGACCTGTTTTGTTTGATCTTTATACCATGCATTAAAGAATTGTCTGTATCATTTATCAAAATTCATAAATATTTTTTGCCAACATTGCAAAACACACATACTCCAGCTGTTGATCTAGCTTACAGTTTAAAATGCACTTATTGATAAGTATTGTTTGATCTTTGTACCAAAGTAAACAAAGTTATTCCCTCATCGAAATTGTCTGTATTATTTGTCAAAACTCATCATAGCCTGCTAGAATTGATATTAAACACAGACAAAGATTATAGTTATGCCAGTGCTTGGGTGTTAACCTTATCTTGCAGTACAAAACGCTAGTCATTTCCTGCTAATAATGCTGTCACGCAGTAGAGACTACATTATACTTCAATGAAATGGCATACTGAGTAATAGTAATGCACATATGCATAAGTAAGAAATGAGGATTGCTATGCTTTCATCCACTTCTAACTACTTTTCAGAACCACCCAAACATTATAACAATTACATGTTAGGGTATTAATATTATCTTGCAGGACAATACATTTATCGTCTTCTGCTCACAGTGCTAGCTTATGCTAATGTACAGAGGAGGCTACATATCATATGAGCCCCTTACGTAGCTAAGTTATAGTGAAATGGTAACAAATTTCCCGAAACAACGCTACATTGCAATAAAATTGAAACAAATTGCCCTATACATCGCCATTCTATAGCAAACTCGTAATAACTTGTCCCATACATCATCATGTTAAGGCAAAATTATAACAAAATAGTCAATACATCCCTGTTACAAGAGAATGGCATCGAAATCCCCCATCTTAGTCATGTTACAGTAAAACTGTAGCAAAATGCTCCATGATCGCTGTTACAACGAAGCTGTAACAAATTACCCCATGCATAGACATGTTATGGAAAAATTGTCACAAATTGCCTCGCACATAGTCATATTACAGCAAAATTGTAACAAATTACACCATACATCGTCTCTGTTATATGAAATTGTAAGTTATTGCGCCAGTTTCAGCAAAATTGTAATAAACTGCCCCAACACATCAACATGTTACAGATAACTGTAACACACTGTCCTGTGTACGAAACGTTGGTCGTATTGTGCTGATAATGCTAACTTAAAATTCCACTCGTAACAAGTTGTCCCATACATCATCACATTACAGCTAAATTACGACAAACCGCCCTATAGATTGTTATTTTACAGCAAAATTGTAACAAATTGCCCCCGTTATAGCAAAATCACAACAAATTGACCAATACATCAACATGTTGCAGTAAGATTGAAACAAACCAACCTCATACATCGTCATGTTACAGCAAAATTTTAACTAATTGCCCCAATGTCACCAAATACGATGAGCATTAAACGAAATTGTAAAACACCATCTCATACCTCATCTACATGGTGACAGTGTCTGTACCAAATCCTGACGGCAGTTGTCACCTACTGGATCTCCAGTAGTATTCTAAAACCAGGAGCTAACAGTGGAATTGCCATAACCTGCAAGTGTGTGTCAGCTACTGTATCTTAAAACTGTATCGCAACACCATTAGCTAACAGTGTATGTGCTGTAACTTGATTTAATGAAAACAAAAATTTCCTGTATTATTTATCAAAATCTAATCCAATGAAATTTTGACACCTTCACTGTGTCCATGCAGATGTCAAGATGTCTCAGCTTGTCTGAGAAAGTGCACATGTATTTATGCCAACTCGGCAAAATATGACATGCTCAGAGATTACAGCAATGCGCATACGGAGATATCAGAAAGTCTATCGTGACGTCATTTTTAGTTATGTCTCTTAAATTTATAATAAACCTCAACTTGTGTGAGAACTTGCCGACAGAGCATATATACACACATCAGTGCACCTTCCTTTACATCACTCCCATGTGACCTCCTCCCACTCCTTCCATACCCTCCTCGCCGAAAAAACGTCAAACAAGTTTACGAACTACCAACATGCTGGAATAGCTGTGAGTCGGCAATTTCTATTAATTAGTACAACGAAAAAAACAGGGACAAAGTTGCAAATTTCATTTTTTTTATTCTTTCGGTGATTAGTGTCGGGCCGGGACCCATTTTCAAATCATCATATTGTAGTCGAAACTTGTATTTCCGAAAATGTAAAAACAGTGTCAAAAATTTGCAAATGAACAGTTACAGCGCAAAAGTGAAATTTTGTAACTTTGGACTGGTTTTTTCGTTGCACGTCAAACAAATGTTGGCCAAAGGACGCAGAATAGAAGCCAACATGCATAACTTGTTTTTCATACTGGATTCTTTGTCTGTCCCCACTATTGTTCTTCTCTACTGCTCTTTCCAGTGCACGTTAACAATTCCCAGATGCTGTAACATATGTTCCACGTTTTCGTTCATATAGTATTGTCTACTTAATATTTAATGCTTCAAATGCTTCCAATTCCCTTTATGAATTTCTAAAATTCTATGTTTCACATTGAAGTACTAAGGTTTTATGTAGCTGCTGAATCGCTTCCTGTAGTCAAAGCTGTGTCAGAACACTTCATGATGACCTTCACCTGACGTAACATATTACGTACTTAACTTTTTCTTTTAATCCGATTGCCGTAGCTGATTGTCTTAAAATAGAGGTCCTGCTAATCACTACTCCTGAATTCCCGTGTGTAGCGGAGGACAGGCTTGATATCTTCATGTTCTGCAGCTGTTATTGGAGAAAAAGAAGATAACTTCTACTCATATCCCAAGAAAGAAAGTCCACTACTTTCTTTTTACAAGCATATATTTCCTTCCCCCCCCCCCCCCCCCCCCCATTGAACCATGGACCTTGCCGTTGGTGGGAAGGCTTGCGTGCCTCAGCGATACAGATGGCCGTACCGCAGGTGCATCCACATTGGAGGGGTATCTGTTGAGAGGCCAGACAAACATGTGGTTCCTGAAGAGGGGCAGCAGCCTTTTCAGTAGTTGCAGGGGCAACAGTCTGTATGATTGACTGATCTGGCCTTGTAACATTAACCAAAACGGCCTTGCTGTGCTGGTACTGCGAATGGCTGAAAGCAAGGGGAAACTACAGCCGTAATTTTTCCCGAGGACATGCAGCTTTACTGTATGATGATGGTGTCCTCTTGGGTAAAATATTCCGGAGGTAAAATAGTCCCCCATTCGGATCTCCGGGCGGGGACTACTCAAGGGGACGTCATTATCAGGAGAAAAAAAAATGGCGTTCTACGGATCGGAGCGTGGAATGTCAGATCTCTTAATCGGGCAGGTAGGTTAGAAAATTTAAAAAGGGAAATGGATAGGTTAAAGTTAGATATAGTGGGAATTAGTGAAGTTCAGTGACAGGAGGAACAAGACTTTTGGTCAGTTGAATACAGGGTTATAAATACAAAATCAAATACGGGTAATGCAGGAGTAGGTTTAATAAGGAATAAAAAAATAGGAGTGCGGGTTAGCTACTACAAACAGCATAGTGAACGCATTATTGTGGCAAAGATAGACACAAAGCCCATGCCTACTACAGTACTACAAGTTTATATGCCAACTAGGTCTGCAGATGATGAAGAAATAGATGAAATGTATGACGAGATAAAAGAAATTATTCAGGTAGTGAAGGGAGACGAAAATTTAATAGTCATGGGTGACTGGAATTCGTCAGTAGGAAAAGGGAGAGAAGGAAACATAGTAGGTGAATATGGATTGGGGGGAAGAAATGAAAGAGGAAGCCGCCTTGTAGAATTTTGCACAGAGCATAACTTAATCATAGCTAACACTTGGTTCAAGAATCATAAAAGAAGGTTGTATACCTGGAAGAATCCTGGAGATACTAAAAGGTATCAGATAGACTATATAATGGTAAGACAGAGATTTAGGAACCAGGTTTTAAATTGTAAGACATTTCCAGGGGCAGATGTGGATTCTGACCACAATTTATTGGTTATGAACTGCAGATTGAAACTGAAGAAACTGCAAAAAGGTGGGAATTTAAGGAGATGGAACCTGGAGAAACTGAAAGAACCAGAGGTTGTAGAGAGTTTCAGGGAGAGCATAAGGGAACAATTGACAGGAATGGGGGAAAGAAATACAGTAGAAGAAGAATGGGTAGCTCTGAGGGATGAAGAAGTGAAGGCAGCAGACGATCAAGTAGGTTAAAAGGCGAGGGCTAATAGAAATCCTTGTGTAACAGAAGAAATATTGAATTTAATTGATGAAAGGAGAAAATATAAAAATGCAGTGAAAGAAGCAGGCAAAAAGGAATACAAACGTCTCAAAAATAAGATCGACAGGAAGTGCAAAATGCCTAAGCAGGGATGGCTAGAGGACAAATGTAAGGATGTAGAGGCTTGTCTCACTAGGGGTAAGATAGATACTGCCTACAGGAAAATTAAAGAGACCTTTGGAGAGAAGAGAACCACTTGTATGAATATCAAGAGTTCAGATGGCAACCCAGTTCTAAGCAAAGAAGGGAAGGCAGAAAGGTGGAAGGAGTATATAGAGGGTTTATACAAGGGCGATGTACTTGAGGACAATATTATGGAAATGGAAGAGGATGTAGACGAAGACGAAATGGGAGATAAGATACTGCGTGAAAAGTTTGACAGAGCACTGAAAGACCTGAGTCGAAAAAAGGCCCCGGGAGTAGACAACATTCCATTAGAACTACTGACTGCCCTGGGAGAGCCAGTCCTGACAAAACTCTACCATCTGGTGAGCAAGATGTATGAGACAGGTGAAATACCCTCAGACTTCAAGAAGAATGTAATAATTCCAATCCCAAAGAAAGCAGGTGTTGACAGATGTGAAAATTACCGAACTATCAGTTTAATAAGTCACGGCTGCAAAATACTAACGCGAATTCTTTACAGACGAATGGAAAAATTGGTAGAAGCGGACCTCGGGGAAGATCAGTTTGGATTCCGTATAAATGTTGGAACACGTGAGGCAATACTAAACTTATGACTTATCTTAGAAGAAAGATTAAGAAAAGGCAAACCTACGTTTCTAGCATTTGTAGACTTAGAGAAAGCTTTTGACAATGTTAACTGGAATACTATCTTTCAAATTCTAGAGGTGGCAGGGGTAAAATACAGGGAGCGAAAGGCTATTTACAATTTGTACAGAAACCAAATGGCAGTTATAAGAGTCGAGGGGCATGAAAGGGAAGCAGTGGTTGGGAAAGGAGTGAGACAGGGTTGTAGCCTCTCCCCGATGTTATTCAATCTGTATATTGAACAAGCAGTAAAGGAAACAAAAGAAAAATTCGGAGTAGGTATTAAAATTCATGGAGAAGAAGTAAAAACTTTGAGGTTTGCCGATGACATTGCAATTCTGTCAGAGACAGCAAAGGACTTGGAAGAGCAGTTGAACGGAATGGACAGTGTCTTGAAAGAAGGATATAAGATGAACATGAACAAAAGCAAAACGAGGATAATGGAATGTAGTCAAATTAAATCGGGTGATGCTGAGGGAATTAGATTAGGAAATGAGACACTTAAAGTAGTAAAGGAGTTTTGCTATTTAGGGAGTAAAATAACTGATGATGGTCGAAGTAGAGAGGATATAAAATGTAGACTGGCAATGGCAAGGAAATCGTTTCTGAAGAAGAGAAATTTGTTAACATCGGGTATAGATTTAAGTGTCAGGAAGTCGTTTCTGAAAGTATTTGTATGGAGTGTAGCCATGTATGGAAGTGAAACATGGACGATAACTAGTTTGGACAAGAAGAGAATAGAAGCTTTCGAAATGTGGTGCTACAGAAGAATGCTGATGATAAGGTGGGTAGATCACGTAACTAATGAGGAGGTATTGAATAGGATTGGGGAGAAGAGAAGTTTGTGGCACAACTTGGCTAGAAGAAGGGATCGGTTGGTAGGACATGTTTTGAGGCATCAAGGGATCACAAATTTAGCACTGGAGGGCAGTGTGGAGCGTAAAAATCGTAGAGGTAGACCAAGAGATGAATACACTAAGCAGATTCAGAAGGATGTAGGCTGCAGTAGGTACTGGGAGATGAAGAAGCTTGCACAGGATAGAGTAGCATGGAGAGCTGCATCAGACCAGTCTCAGGACTGAAGACCACAACAACAACAACATATTTCCTTTAATGGATGTACAGATCATTAGAGTGAGTCGAGAATTAGAGCAGAACTCAACTTTCTTACTACATACTATCGGAAGGCCCAACATGACATTCAAGATTACAATATATTCCATTTGTCTCAAAACCACCTTGTGTTTTGTTTTCATTCTTGGAGAGTGTGGTTTCTCCTTGGCCGTGAAGCCACCACCGAACCGTTGCGCTAAAACGTGAAAGGCCCCGCCCACAGCAGATGAAACCGTTTATTTGATGCCATCTCTTCCCGTTTTCTCGTTTTCCACGCTTCCCATTTAATGTCAACACACAGTATATGTTCCGCGACTTACTCCCTACTCAGTATTATTCTATCATGATAATCTTACCTTGTACTACACAAGGAGTGTGAAGTAACGCTTGCGCAAACTGCTTGTAACACTTCATATTCCCCCAATTAAATAAAGGTGTGGGACCTCTCTGAACCTCAAAAAATGTTTGATTTCTCATTGACATAAAACAATACGAACCTAATTATTTAAAAACGAATGATATTATTTCCTTTCTTTAAAAAGGAATAAAACTTTGCTTTTAATAACATAGCAAGATCTCACTTTAATATATATATATATATATATATATATATATATATATATATATATATATATATATATATATAATGTCAACGAACTTTTGGTTTCTTATATTTATTTATTCAACAATGCATTAACCTTTATACGAGAGCCCTTGTTAAAATTGTTTACATGGCCGATATCATCGGCGATTGACTTGGAGAAGTTGCAGGAGAAGGTACGAGAGAATCCGATGACACAGGCACAAAAAAAAAACTTCATAACTTTTAATGAGGTGGAAGAATGGAACGATTTTCATACACCCAGGCGACCATGTAAGTACGCCCATCCCTCCATAACCCTGGGTTCGGTGTGGGACGTCAGAGTGGTGAGTGGGCTGCTGTAGCTTGTTGTGGGGTTGTGTACCACTACGGCGGGGACGAAGCCTCTCCGTTCTTTCTACGTCCCCAGTTCGATACAATACAACACGCTCATCCCTCCACATTTTTGGATGTATTTCCAATCAGTTTTACGTATTTTTTATATATTACATATTAAGCATCTTGGAAAAAAGAATTTTATTGCGTGAGACCGTTTTTATATGAAATAAGCACTGTAATAAATTGTACTTACCATTAGCTTATTTAACCCCCGTGAGTATTAGCAAGCGATCTAATTACAAGAACAATAACAAAACACTCGTACAACTTCAAGTAAATAAGAAATAATAATAATAAATTAAAAATAGAAAAAAATTAAGAATGTAAGCCTCAGTTAATTACATCCCACAAATTGTTTTGTATGCTTACAGGATGCCATGGTCCACACGGTAAAGTGGAAGGCACAACATTTGTGTCCCCTTCGTTGCACTTTTGTTGGACTATCAGCGGTACACCACGCTGCTCTTCAGGCACAAGCATTTCTACTGACACAAATAATTTTACGAAAGGGAAAATATTTACAAAGCTTTGAAATTATTAAAATGGTGATTACATACTGATGGCATTAAACAATTTGTCGTTTAAATGAAATGCTTTAATGCTAATGAAAAATTTCACTTCATTAGGACTTACACTGGGCTGGGATGCCTACTTTTGGAGAGCCTACTTTGAGTAGTTTCAGTACTGTAAAGCATAGAGTGCCAATGGAGAAGGAGGATTGTTATTTGGGAATGGGTGTATTGTTAGATGGAAGGTGATAGGGAAACATGGGAAATGTGTAACTAAGGTGGAGTCGGGCCATAGTTATGAGGTGGAACGAACAGCAAAGAATGGGAAGGAAAGGGGGAGCGATGATGGTTCAAATGGCTCTGAGCACTATGGGACTTAACTTCTGAGGTCATCACTCCCCTAGAACTTAGAACTACTTAAACGTAACGAACCTAAAGACATCACACATATCCATGCCAGAGGCAGGATTCGAACCTGCGACCGTAGCGGTCACGCGGTTCCAGACTGTAGCGCCTAGAACCGCTCGGCCACGACCGATGATGCGTTGAACGATAGGATGTGGGTTAGATATGGTAGAAAGGGTAAATACCAGGGTGGATTTCATTATCTTGGAGCGAGTATAAGTAAAATGCGCGTAGGGAGAAGATGTGGGGAATGTGGTGGTGCAGGGGTGGTGGGAAGTATTGGTATAGGCGTATCAGCATACCAGGATTGGAAATTGAGAGGGAGAAACATGCATTCATTGGAATGCAGTTTGTGGGATGTGGAGGTGTGCATTGTGTGTGAAGAGAGGGAAAATTTGGAAGTTTGTGGTAAGTTCCTATGGGATCAAACTGCTGAGGTCATCGGTCCCTGAGCTTATACACTACTTAATCTAACTTAAACTAACTTACGCTAAAGATAACACATACACCCATGCCAGAGGGAGGACTCGAACCTTCGACGGGGGGAGCTGCGCGAACCATGGCAAGACATCTAAAACCGCGCGGCTACCACACGCAGGTGAAGAGGGGGGATGAGGTGATAATCCGGTAAACTATATGTCTAGTACAGGGGAAATGGGCGTGAAAAGCAAGGTGAAGTGCCTGATGTTCAAGGATTTGGTGTGAGTGAATGAACTTCAATGGAATGGATAGCCAGGCTATATAGGCATAGCAGAGGAGAGGGTGCATCAATGATTAGTAGATGTGAAGGGTAATGAAATCTCCATATTCATATGGTTAATAGTTTTTGTCTATTTTGGACTTTCTTTTTGGATGATGTCAGCTGCTCGTGGTCTTGCGGATAGTGTTACTGACTCGCGATCACAGGGCCCCAGGATCAATTCACAGCTGGGTTGGGGACATTTGTTCTGCTCGGGACTGTGTGTGTGTGTGTGTGTGTTGTCCTCATCATGATTTCGCCATCATCGACGCGCAAGTCGCCGATCTGGCGTATAATGAAAAAGACTAGCACCAGGTGTCCAAACTCTCCAGAAGGGGACTCCTGAACAAATATACCATACACACATTTGTTGGATGAACAGTAAGTAAGGTTTCCACGTTACTTTATTGTCAAAGATTAGTCTGAGGTAGTTTAAAATGTTAGTTAGTTAGTTAGGATGATCCGAAACAGTTAGGAAAAAGTCATGGAAACGGAAACTGCAGGTGGTTCGTACTGGCTTGCTGGGTTCACTATGAGGAGACATTGGTTGCATCAGGATGTAAACTGGCTCAGATAGAGTTGAAGAGGCCGTTGGGAATGGTGGATGGTGGGGGTAGAGGAGTAGGAAGGCGGTGTCATCACTGTACTTGCGAGCTAACGTCTCAATGATGTTCGGGCTCACATGCGGTTCCTCTTCGTCGAAATGTCTTGGCTCAAACCCGTCTAGGGGCTGAACCGCACGTGTCGCATTACACGTCCTAAATTAGACACTGCCGGCCGAAGTGGCCGTGCGGTTCTAGGCGCTGCAGTCTGGAACCGCGAGACCGCTACGGTCGCAGGTTCGAATCCTGCCTCGGGCATGGATGTGTGTCATGTCCTTAGGTTAGTTAGGTTTAACTAGTTCTAAGTTCTAGGGGACTAATGACCTCAGAAGTTGAGTCCCATAGTGCTCAGAGCCAAATTAGACACTTGTGACCCTTTGGTTACATTGTCTGGCTGATGGCAAGTTTGAGAAATACAAAGTTAATGTAACATATAATAACAGTAATAATAGTATCGGCAACTAAATTAACGACCCATAAATGATGTAGACCACACAGTTGCGATTTGGTTTGAATAATGTTTATTCAGAAAGCAAACTAATAGCGAAAGTGGTCGTATTTAGAATTACTATTACACTCGAGCGCATATCCATTTGGTACAGTTCGATCATCCACAAACTCATCGCGAGACACAAGTCCAGTACTCCACCTCGATATTAACACGAAAAGTTGGAGTTTACACCAGGCGCGCGGCTGCTCACCGCTCTGAGACCAAGTCCCGCGATACAACACAACGCGAAATATTCCAAGTCGTTCACTTCCTAACTGCCTAAAGACCGAATGTCCGTTTTCGCGTCTCAATCCGAACTGTCCATTTTGGTGTCTCTACACTCTCTAGCCGAACTGTCCCTCTGCCGTGTCCGGCCGCGTTTTCCTGTGCGCCGAACATCCTCGCTCAACTGACTAGGGCAGTTCCCTTTCCTGAAACCGTCCATCTGTTTGGCTACGGCTTATTCTACATTATTTTACATTTTAACATATTTAAATAATCAAAGCTTAACCACTTTCATGTTCTAAATAAAGTAACAATAATATCCATTACATAATAAACGTTACATTCTTTTACTTAAAACCAATACAATATCCTTCTTAACTTTGAAAGTCACGGCCAGTAGCCTTGCACCAATGTGCTTTCTGATAAATAAATAAAGAACAAAAGTAACTATTATGCACTAAACTTTACAACAAATATTCTGTTACCTAATGATTCAATAAGGTGTCATGCTGTCATTGTTCAGTGTGTGTTGTGTTGAGGAAATGATGATCTTATGCTTAACTGAAAATTCTGATAATTTAAATTTACTATATCTTTTAAACAAATAAAGCTACAGAGTTGATATTTACAACGTTTGTCATTTTAATGATGCTCTTCTATATGAAATGTCGGTCGTTAATATCGACTAAAACGTTCAGATTTTAGCATTCTGGTCTTTGTTACAAAACTTATTAATTTCACTTTAACAGTAAATCCTAAATTATTATAGATATGATCAATATTCAAGTTTTATTGGGATTACCATGATAATTCATGAAGGATGGTAGATTAAAATTACTGTGGCTTCATTCCCTGGATTAAATAGTTTTCATAAATGTTTCCCTTTATGGCCGATCTTAGGTCCGTCATGTTTAACACTGCTACGTCTCCTTGGCCACAAAAGGCTTTTACAGGGTTTCCCTATGAAGTAGGTGCTCGTCTGTCTCACTCGCACACACTAGAGTGCTCAGACCTCATTCAGCACAATAAACGGTTTCCCCATGTCGTGGCGAATCTGCGCTCTTTGTAGCACATGGTCCTGGGCGACAGAATTCGTTTCACAATTCCTGAAGGCTGACTCTTTCGACCATATACTTAAATGAGAGCGGAATGCTCGTTAACTCACACTGAAGGAGATAGACAGGTGGAGGTGGTGGGTTGGTGATCTCAGAAGTGTGAAGGGTATAATTATTGGAGGAAGATAGGACGGGACATTGGAACATTACTACAGTAGGATGCAACATATAGGAACTAGTATTGTTTATGGTGATTGGATAGAAAGGATGAAATAAGGTTGACAACAGTAATTGAAAGTTTCTAATTTGAAGAGGAGACTGGAATGTCATACACAGTCGTGGGCCTCTTCGCGTTCAAGCAATTCAAAGGTAGCGGACTTTCTATTGCTTACCTAATGGAGTAAGAGATGGTTGAGACAGTGGGGTTGATCGTTGGATTAGAAGTTAAGTTGGAAGGCACACTGGTTAATAAGAAGTAATAGGTGCTAATTAAGTCGATATGGATGTGTTGAGATAATTTTACTGAAGTCCTCTCTAAACGCTGAGGCAAGTCTGACGGGAGAGGAGGTGTCATTAGCTATTTTGTTGGGTTTAGAGTAAACTACCACTGCATTCTGTAGATTTTCCAGATTTGAGGATAGCAACCTGCATGGAGAATAACGTAGAGAGAACAGTAAGAATTACTGAGAAGGAATGGGTCTTTTTTTCTAGAACTTTGTAAACGATACAATAGTGATTAGAAACACTGTTGTCTTTTTTTTTGTAAAGCATCTAGTTTATAACTTATGCTGCAGTTGGTGTGTTTGTGCTAAATTGGCTACTAGAAGCAAAAATCATACTCATGGACTTTCGGGAATACGAAGTAATCAATATGGATGTGATCAGGAATTGTAAAGTTATGGTGTAAGTGTGTCTCGGACAACAGATTGAAGAAAGGACAGGATCTATGGACAGGGAGCATAGCTCATGGAGGAACTGTGTGAAGGTATGTATAGGTTGACTTAGTTGTCACGCGGGCAAACATGACTTCTGAAAAACTCTGCAGCAGGTAATGTGGTCAGGGTAGGTGATGTGTTCGGGACTATTTTCTGAGTGTTTTCGTACAAAATACTAGTGGTTAGTTTCAGAGTAATTGCATTTCGGTTGATTTTTCTCCCACTTATATACGTACCCGTATTGCATTGAAAATATCTGTACAACAGTGCAAACATCGACGGTATAGCCTGTCTATTGCCTTTTGAAACAAACTTGTCTCATTCATTCACGGTATTTGTTGTTGACAACAGTAATGTGGACTTAACTCTTCAGTACTGCTCGAACCTGTCTCTTGTTTATTTTTTCGGCAGTGTTGGTAGTACATTAACAGTAATAAATAGCAGTGGTACACGAAGATGAAAAGCAAGGAAGTAAAAGAAAATACTAGGAAAGTGAAAAGAAGTATAAGAAAGCTATAAAAAATGAAAAGAGGAAAATCTATGAGGAACTCAGACGAGAATTTAGGAGTAAGGCATAGGAAAGCATTTGCACAAAACTGGTGAAAGGGGAAAAGGGAGAGCCAATAACACAAGCAGAGGAGATGAGAAAGAGATGGAAAGAGTACTTTGACAAACTACTAAATGTGAAAAACAGCAATGAAAAGGTCATAGAGGTACGTTAGAGGTACCTGGGCATGGAAGAAGAATAAAATATTACAATGGTAGCAGTAGAACTAACGCTTAGAAGGCTGTACCCAGGAAAAGCACCATGAAATAAGTGTGGAGATAAAAAAGACAGCTGAACATACTGGGCTACAACGGTTGTGTAGACAGCTAAGAGTCACATGGACTCAGAAATGTTTGCCTGAAGAATAGTGAGAGGGAATAACAATCACAGTGTTAAAGAAGGGAGACAGAAAAGTATGTGAATGCTATCGAGGTATCATACTCATATCATAAGTAGCAAAAATAAAGGAGGGGATACTGAAAAGAACGTTGAGGGGAAAAGTGGAAGGTCAGTCAAAAGAAGAGCAGTATGGCTTTCGACATGGTAGATCAACAGTGAATCCAATCTTCAGCATGAGACAGATGATGGAAAGACAGTGAGAGTAGGGAAGGAAGAGTGATGATATGTTTTGACTTAGTGAAAGTTGACGATAGTGTCTCCAGAGAATAACTATGGAAATTTTAAGGGAAAGTGCGTTGGAAAACAAAAAGTCGAAATTCATCAAGCAGTGTTTTAAAACAAGCTTCAATTGTATCCAGGCACAAGTAGGAAGAACTGAATGGTTTATGAACGTAACGGGGTTGAGACAAGGAGGTGTGGTGCCACTTTTATTATTCATCATGGTGCTGGATGAAATCGTCATAGAAACAAAAGAAGTTCATAGAGGAAGGGAGATGAAGTTATTGCTATTTGCCGATGGTATTGTGGTATGAGGAACCATCAGTAAGGATGTACAAGAACAAAAAAAAAGTATTAAATGAAATAAAAGTCTGGGTGAATACGAGTAGGACTCGCTCACTGAAGGTTCTGTAAAAATTCAGTTATTTATACAGATATTTCCTCCAACGCGAGAATCGAGAATTTGGGCGATTTTTGCCTGCTATCGGTGCTGATACTGGCAAGATATCAATATCTGTAACATAAACAGCCGCATCTTTGGATTGCATTGGTATAGAAGCTTAAACTGTTTGCAGCCCCTAGGGACTAAATTTCAACTTGGTACGTCTACACATTCCAGACAAAAAGGATTCCTAAAAATTGGACAGATAGACAGACGGACAACAAAGCGATCCTATAAGGTTCCCGTTTGTACCGATTGAGGTTTGGAACCCTAAAAATCGAGAAATATGGAATGAAATCCAGTGCGGGGAAAAGCAAGACTATGGTGGTAACCAGAACAGACAGAGAAGGCAAGGGATAAATTAATATTAACTGAGAGGATACTGAAATTGTGGATAGCTTTAAATATCTAGAAAGTGTGATAATGGAGAACGCAAGAATAGAGGTAGAAGGTAGCAAAAACATAAAATAGAACAATGCGTTTTACCGGTGTGTGAGGGGCTTAGTCTGGGGAAGAGATGCCAATGAAGTGGGAGGAAGTGCTGTACAAGACGTACTTTACACCCAAGCTGGCATTTGCATTGGGGACCTGGACAATGACAAGAAGAGAGATGAACAAAATTCAAGGCAGTGAAATGAAATTCCTAAGAAGTATGTTAGGGAAACGAGAAGAGGGGGAGTGAAAAATGAAGTTGTTAGGAACGAAATTGGAGCAGGAAAAGCAGAGTGAGGGGATTGAGAAGGGCAGGTTAAAATGGTTTGGATATGTAAAGAGTAGGAAGGTGGAAGAATACCAAAACAAATGACTGAGACCAAGTTTGAGCGCAAGAGGATTTGAGGGAGATCTAGAACAAGATTTACTGACTCAGTAAAGACCAGTTTAAAAGGAAGGTATATAGACTGGAACTAAACAAGTATAGAAGAAGAATGACAGAAAGACAGGGAAAAGTTGAGGAGTACCATAAATGCCCCAATGTTGCCTGATGCTGGAGAAAGGGGAAACGAAGACGACGACGACACAGCAATATCGTAAGGTTTACTGATGAAGAGTTAGCTGATTCGCAACTCGTGTATGGTGTTACTCAATGTAATTGAACAGCGGCACTAGGACGCTATGTTGGGCTGCCGGCAACTGCATCACGGCACTTTTGCATTTGTAAGTAGGTGGCTACTATGCTACTATGCTTCTGTGTTGGAACGGAAGATGTTTGCAGTGCGAGATATACCAAAAAGCCTGATCTGCAGGAAACTCTGTTACAAGTGGTTGATGACAATCGTGCCACCAGCAGTGGACGTGTTGCACGAGCTCTGAAAACAAGAAGTGTTATTTTACTCTGTGTATTGTTTTGCACGATTTGGTAATTGCATATTACAGACTTTTTCACTATTGTGAGTATATTTCCACACAAACAAAGATTATTAGGGTAATGAATCGAATGAGTAAGAATTACATTATTACTCTGTAATGAGCCACTGGAAACCTTGCGTCCCTTGAACTAAAATATTCAGAAAATATCCCTGAACAACCTCTGAAATTTTGATGGTGGAGCTCCGATTCCTCTGTATATCATAATGTTATCACACGTCATTGTTCTCTTTCTTAAACATTTTGAATAATGTTTGTAACTCCTATTGTAAGCTCTTGTGTGTTACCAAGAGTTTTCACTGCTGACAGCACGGAGTACAGTGACAAGAGGTAGTGCCAATGTCATTTTGGTATAACAAAAATTAGTTACTTTAGCTACTGGTTGCTAAGATTACTAAAATTTAGAAAACAATAGATTCCTAGGGCTCTGCTGTTACATAATCCTTCAGAAAGAAAGGCATCAGAAAAAGCAGTTATGGCGACACAAAGCTAACCACGCTTTAAACAGACTGGTGAAGGTGCGTTGCGGAAGCAGTTTCTCGAGGCCTCTGTAAATCATCAAGATGCAAAAACAATTCTTGATTTTTTTTCATGAGAGTACGAGCCACAAGTAGGAGCCGGCATACTGAGATGGCCTTGGCGTATTGTTTAATAAGCTTGCAAAACAGCCGCAAAAAGCAATGCGTAACTAGCTCCAGCAATGTATTTCTGTGCCTGGAGGACAATTTTAGGCCACTGTTTCGCGTGGGAATTTCGCCACTTCGACTGAACAAAGAATGCGGTACCAACGTAGCGTGGAAACATTCACGCAGTGTAACAACATAATTTCTGTGACATATTTCCTTTCTTAAGTTGTGACTATCTATGCACGCAAACTCGTAAAAAGATCTGTACCCAAAATCAGAGTGTAAGACGGTATTTTAGTAAAATTCGTTGTTACGTAAATAGAACAAAGTATTTATGTGAAAACCTTGCATAAATTTTCATTTACGCTTCGGCTCCAGAACCTGCGTCTGTGATTCGAGAGATGTATCCAGAGAAACGTCGTCGTATTTCGACGGATTCTCTAAAATTAATTCACCCTACCACGTGAGTGTGATGTCCACAGGCCTCGTCCTGATAGTCTCGCGGGGCAGCAAATCTGACAGCCACCTACGGGGTTGCGAATGGTAGGCCATAACTCGGGACTCGAAGGTAACTGGTTCTATCCCGGCAGTATTTGAATGGCAAGAGGAGAGGAGATGGTGACGCAAGATTATTGATGAACAAACTCTGCACCAATGTTATGGATTATGTTCAAAACCTCACCAGAATGACTGACGACATTGTTGTAAGTGATCGTATTGGCCGAATGGAACGAAACGTTCGGCGGCACCCTTGATGCTATTTGAGAAGAAATGGCTAAGTAACGGCAACGGTTTTCACACCTTCCTTCTATATTATCATCATCATATTCATCGTCATCATAAAAATCCGCACATCAGCTCAAACACGACAATACATCAATCAGTTTCAAACAAACTCGGAACGCATATGAATTAGTGGGATTGGTTGGTTTGATTTGGGGGAGGAGACCAAACTGCCAGGTCATCGGTCTCATCGGATTAGGGGAGGATGGGGAAGGAAGTCGGCCGTGCCCTTTGAAAGGAACCATCCCGGCATTTGCCTGAAGAGATTTAGGGAAATCACGGAAAACCTAAATCAGGATGGCCGGACGCGGGATTGAACCGTCGTCCTCCCAAATGCGAGTCCAGTGTGCTAACCACTGCGCCACCTCGCTCGGTCTGTGAATTAGTGTAATGAGGCAATGCCGTGATATTAAAACATCTCTAGAATTTCCACTTGTGGGAGCGGAGGTGTGAAAGCAGTGACGTCTAACATAACTTCGGAACAGCTGGAGCTATTATAATAAAACTTGCTACATACTGTATGGTTCAAATGGTTCAAATGGCTCTGAGCACTATGGGACTCAACTGCTGTGGTTATCAGTCCCCTAGAACTTAGAACTACTTAAACCTAACTAACCTAAGGACATCACACACATCCATGCCCGAGGCAGGATTCGAACCTGCGACCGTAGCAGTCCCACGGTTCCGGACTGCGCGCCTAGAACCGCGAGACCACCGCGGCCGGCTACATACTGTATGTACCCTACTCTTTAGAAAAGTACATCGTTTGGGCTGAAAACCACAGAATCCTTAGGAATGGCGAGCAAGTTAGAAGGTGATAGACACGCAAAAAATAATAGAAAACGAAGTATATGAGCGTCTTGTGTGTGTGTGTGTGTGTGTGTGTGTGTGAGAGAGAGAGAGAGAGAGAGAGAGAGAGAGGGGGGGGGGTTAGGAATGAATGGCACGTAAAAGTGCAACTATCTGGGAAAGAAGATGTGGGACTTGTGTATACTTAGAACTCCTGGAGGGAGGAGTAGAGATGGGGGATGCAACACAGTGGGTGATATGTATGCGTAACTCTGTAACACATCGAGAATTTCAATGAAATTTAGTACAAATATGGCATTCTTTACAGGGGGACAATTGTTGCTGTTAGCCACCTCTAGCACTGCGAGGAGTGGAGGTGGAGATGAGAAGAAAGTGCTATGAAAAATTAATCGAAAACGGCCGATAGTAGATCCTAATCTATACTATTGCGGATTGCTTGGATGATGGTGACTGCCATGATAGCTATTGATCAAAAATGTGTGTGGGTGGGCGTCGAAAGAGGGAACTAACACGCTGAATGTACTTGTGGAATTGGTGGAGCAGTTTCAATCAAACCTGATTACACATAAGACTTTCGGAAAAACATGCAAGATCCTATGCGGGGGTGAAAGATGGATGTTAAGAAAGATATAATCGAAAATGGCTGATATCAGTGTCATATCCATAGCCTTCTAGGTCATTGTTTGACTCGAGACAGCAATTAATGACATTTCTCACCTATCGTATTTTTGCCAATAAAACAAGAAAATAAACTGAGTTTGATTTTACACTATAGATTTAATTTCGTTTAGTATCTAATATAAGGAAGGAAGGAATGAAGATTAGGTTTTAACTTCCCGTACACACCATTGTCATTAGAGACGGTGCACAAGCTCGGAATGTTTCAAGGACGGAGAAAGAAATCGGCCGTGCTCTGCTCAAAGAAATCATTCCAGCCTTTGCAGCGAGCGATTTAGTGAAATCACGGAGAACCTAAATCTGTATGGCCGGAGCCGGATTTGAACCGTCTCCCTCCCAAATGCGAGTCCAGCGTGCTACCCAGTGCGCCACTGCACTGGGACAAATACGCATTATCAAACACTAGTAAATGCATAAAAGGCACATCTGGTCGCGAGGACCTATTTGGGAATAGACGCACGCAACTCTCTCCACTATTGACTATTTGCAAGCTTTGTGATTTTGTACTGAACAAACGCCATCCAAGAGTCTATAATGAACATCTAGGTGTAGAAGACACCACCACCGTTTAGAATAACTGTCACTGACAACAATGAGTGTTTCGTGACAGACAGATCACTTACCATTTTAGTGCCAAATTACAAATTGTGAATAGCCAGAGCAATCTAATTATCTCCAGGGCGGGTTTAAGACCCAAACGACACAAGCTGCCAGGGGCATTAAGCTGCGAGAGGTGCTAGAGGCGCCACAATTGTATACGACGTACCATACTAGTAGCGATCACTTGTGGCGCCAAGCTGAGAGGGGCACCCAGATACACGATTTGTATACAGTACGTATCACAGTTAGTAGTGAAAACAATCGTGGGTGAAGGGGGTTCCGAAAGTATAGGCTAAACACGGTTGGCGGTGGCGTGTTTGTTGCTGTTAGAAGCAGTTTACCTTGTCGCGAAATTGAAGTAGATACTTCCTGTGAGTTAGTATGGGCAGAGGTCATTGTCGGCGACCGGAACAAAATAATAATTTGATCCTTTTACCGACCTCCCAACTCAGATGATACAGTTGCTGAAAGGTTCAAAGAAAACTTGAGTTTGATTTCAAACACGTACCCGACTCATACGATAATATTTGGTGGTGACGTTAATTTACCCTCGATATGTTGGCGAAAATACACTCCTGGAAATGGAAAAAAGAACACATTGACACCGGTGTGTCAGACCCACCATACTTGCTCCGGACACTGCGAGAGGGCTGTACAAGCAATGATCACACGCACGGCACAGCGGACACACCAGGAACCGCGGTGTTGGCCGTCGAATGGCGCTAGCTGCGCAGCATTTGTGCACCGCCGCCGTCAGTGTCAGCCAGTTTGCCGTGGCATACGGAGCTCCATCGCAGTCTTTAACACTGGTAGCATGCCGCGACAGCGTGGACGTGAACCGTATGTGCAGTTGACGGACTCTGAGGAGGGCGTATAGTGGGCATGCGGGAGGCCGGGTGGACGTACCGCCGAATTGCTCAACACGTGGGGCGTGAGGTCTGCACAGTACATCGATGTTGTCGCCAGTGGTCGGCGGAAGGTGCACGTGCCCGTCGACCTGGGACCGGACCGCAGCGACGCACGGATGCACGCCAAGACCGTAGGATCCTACGCAGTGCCGTAGGGGACCGCACCGCCACTTCCCAGCAAATTAGGGACACTGTTGCTCCTGGGGTATCGGCGAGGACCATTCGCAACCGTCTCCATGAAGCTGGGCTACGGTCCCGCACACCGTTAGGCCGTCTTCCGCTCACGCCCCAACATCGTGCAGCCCGCCTCCAGTGTTGTCGCGACAGGCGTGAATGGAGGGACGAATGGAGACGTGTCGTCTTCAGCGATGAGAGTCGCTTCTGCCTTGGTGCCAATGATGGTCGTATGCGTGTTTGGCGCCGTGCAGGTGAGCGCCACAATCAGGACTGCATACGACCGAAGCACACAGGGCCAACACCCGGCATCATGGTGTGGGGAGCGATATCCTACACTGGCCGTACACCACTGGTGATCGTCGAGGGGACACTGAATAGTGCACGGTACATCCAAACCGTCATCGAACCCATCGTTCTATCATTCCTAGACCGGCAAGGGAACTTGCTGTTCCAACAGGACAATGCACGTCCGCATGTATCCCGTGCCACCCAACGTGCTCTAGAAGGTGTAAGTCAACTACCCTGGCCAGCAAGATCTCCGGATCTGTCCCCCATTGAGCATGTTTTGGACTGGATGAAGCGTCGTCTCACGCGGTCTGCACGTCCAGCTCGAACGCTGGTCCAACTGAGGCGCCAGGTGGAAATGGCATGGCAAGCCGTTCCACAGGACTACATCCAGCATCTCTACGATCGTCTCCATGGGAGAATAGCAGCCTGCATTGCTGCGAAAGGTGGATATACACTGTACTAGTGCCGACATTGTGCATGCTCTGTTGCCTGTGTCTATGTGCCTGTGGTTCTGTCAGTGTGATCATGTGATGTATCTGACCACAGGAATGTGTCAATAAAGTTTCCCCTTCCTGGGACAATGAATTCACGGTGTTCTTATTTCAATTTCCAAGAGTGTACATGTTTAATCCCGGAGGTACGCATAAAATATCATCCGAAATTGTGCTAAACACATTCTCTGAAAATTATTTCGAGCAATTAGTTCATGAGCCTACGCGAATAGTAAACGGTTGTGAAAATACACTTGATCTCTTAGCAACAAATAATCCTCAGTTAACGAGCATCAAAACCGATACAGGGATTAGTGAACACAGGGTTGTTGTAGCGAGATTGAATATTGTAATCCCTAAATCCTCCAAAACTAAACTAAAAATATACCTATTCGAAAAAGCAGATAAAAATTCACTTGAAGCCTTCGTGACAGACAATCTCCACTCATTCCAAACTAATATTATAAGTGTAGACCAGATGTGGCTTGAATTCAAAGAAATAGTATCGGCAGCAATTGAGAGGTTTATACCAAATAAACTAACAAACGACGGAGCTGTCCTCCTTGGTACACAAAACGGTTTAGAACACTATTGCAGAAACATCGAATCAAACATGCCAAATTTAAACAGACGCAAAATCCCAAAGACTGGCGATCTTTTACAGAAGCTCGAAATTCAGCGCGGACTTCAATGCAGAGATGCTTGTAACAGTTTCCACAACGAAACTTTGTCTCGAAACCTGGCAGAAAATCCAAAGAGATTCTTGTCGTATGTGAAGTATGTTACCGGCAAGAAACAATCGATACCTTCTCTGCGCGATAGCAATGGAGGTACTATCGAAGGCAGTGCTGCCAAAGCAGAGTTACTAAACAGTCTTTCGAAATGCCTTCACAAAAGAAGACGAAGTAAGTATTCCATAATTCGAATCGAGAACAGCTGCCAACATGAGTAACGTGGAAATAAATGTCCTCGGAGTAGTGAAGTAACTTTAATCACTTAATAAAAGCAAGTCTTCTGGTCCAGACTGTATACCAATTAGGTTCCTTTCGGAGTACCCCGATGCATTAGCTCCATACTTAACAATCATATACAACCGTTCTCTGGACGAAAGATCCGTACCCAAAGACTGGAAAGTTGCACAGGTCACACCAACATTCAAGAAAGGTAGTAGGAATAATCCTCTAAATTACAAACCCATATCGTTAACGTCGATATGCAGCAGGATTTTGGAACATACATTGTGTTCAAACATTATGAATTACCTCGAAGAAAACTGTCTATATTTCTCTGCCTCGTGATGACTGGCTGTAGTGTGATGTCCTTAGGTTAGTTAGGTTTAAGTAGTTCTAAGTTCTAGGGGACTGATGACCATAGATGTTAAGTCCCATAGTGCTCAGATCCATATGAACCAGCCAAACCTGTCTATTGACACACAGTCAACATGGGTTTAGAAAGCATCGTTCCTGTGAAAGACAACTAGCTCTTTATTCACATGATGTATTGAGTGCTATTGATAAGGGATTTCAGATTGGTTCCGTATTTCTGAATTTCCGAAAGGCTTTTGACACTGTACCACACAAGCGGCTTGTAGTGGAATTGCGTGCGCATGAAATATTGTCTCAGTTATGTGACTGGATTTGTGATTTCCTGTCAGAGAGGTCACAGTTCGTAGTAATTGACGGAAAGTCATCGAGTAAAACAGTAGTGATTTCTGGCGTTCCACAAGGTAGTGTTATAGGCCCTTTGCTGTTCCTTATCTGTATAAACGATTTTGGAGACAATCTGAGCAGCCGTCTTAGGTTGTTTGCAGATGACGCTGTCGTTTATCGACTAATAAAGTCATCAGAAGATCAAAACAAATTGCAAAACAATTTAGAAAAGATATCTGAATGGTTCGAAAATTGACAGTTGAACCTAAATAACGAAAAGTGTGAGGTCATCGACATCAGAGCTAAAAGGAATTCGTTAAACTTCGGTTACACGATAAATCAGTCTAATCTAAAAGCCGTAAATTCAACTAGGTACCTAGGTATTACAATTACGAACAACTTAAATTGGAAGGAACAGACAGAAAATGTTGTGGGGAAGGCTATCCAAAGACTGCGTTTTATTGGCAGGACACTTAGAAAATGTAACAGATCTACTAAGGAGACTGCCTACACTACGCTTGTCCATCCTCTTATAGAATACTGCTGCGCGGTGTGGGATTCTTACCACATAGGACTGACGGAGTACATCGAAAAAGTTCAAAGAAGGGCAGCACGTTTTGTATTATCGGGAAATATGGGAGAGAGTGCCACAGAAATGATACAGGATTTGGGCTGGACATCATTAAAAGAAAGGCGTTTTTCGTTGCGACGGAATCTTTTCAGAAATTCCAATCATCAACTTTCTCCTCCGAATGCGAAAATATTTTGTTGACACCGACCTACATAGGGAGAAAAGATCGCCACGATAAAATAATGGAAATCAGAGCTCGTACGGAAAGATATTAGTGTCCGTTCTTTCCGCGCGCTATTCGAGATTGGAATAATAGAGAATTGTGAAGGTGGTTCGATGAACCCTCTTCCAGGCACTTCAATGTGATTTGCAGAGTGCCGATGTAAATTTGGATGTAGATGTAGAGGGGAAAAGGAGGAAGGGAGGCGCCAACTGGTAAGCCACTTGTGTGGAAAAATGTTCTCGAACCGGCCCTGATTATCTTCAAGAGACTTCTAAAGAAGTTATCGTCCCTAACAAGCCACCGTTCTAACTGCACGTCTGTGGCACACAGATTCCATCAGACGCTTCTCTGAAAGTCACTTGGAATGATATAACTGTACCAGGAAACAAGGTGCGTTTCAGGCACGTTTCGGATCAATGAAAGTATTCACGCTAGAGGAATATGTAATGCGCCGTGCAAATTAGATTGACACCTCGTGTCGCAGCGGACAGATTAGAAAAAATCCACCTTTTCAGTCCTCGTATACCCAGTCCAATTAGTCTGAACCTCGAACAATGCGTATGATGGAACTTGTCGGAAGATCAGTTACGATTTGTTATACGAGCCATATTTTTTTAATATCCTGGCCAAAAGCGATCAGTGGTTATTTCCAGAATTAGATTTTCGCTCTGCAGCGGAGTGTGCGCTGATATGAAACTTCCTGGCAGATTAAAACTGTGTGCCGGAACGAGACTATAACTCGGGAGCTTTGCCTTTCGCGCGCAAGTGCTCTACCAATTGAGCAACGCAAACACGACTCAGAACCCGTCCTCACAGCTTCTGAAGAGTTTCTGTGAAGTTTGAAAGGAAGGAGACGAGGTACTGGCAGAATTAAAGCTGTGAGTACAGGTCCCGAGTCGTGCTTGGGTAGCTCAGTAGATAGAGCACTTTCTCGCGAAAGGCAAAGGTCCCGAGTTCGAGTCTCGGTTCAGCACACAGTTTTAATCTGCCAGAAAGTTTCAGTGGTTATTTCGTTTACAACGAAGAATTCAGCAACAACGTAACTAATGGCTGATCTCTGAAGGAGGAGTGCCGTTGACAAACACTCCACCAGTCTGAACCTCGACACAATACTAATTTCGGTCTAGATGGACGATGTTATGTATAGTAGTTGAAAAAGCTTTAGGACAACACATCTGATTTTCATTAACAAGAAGAATTCCAGAGTTGCTGCGATAACCAACACCTAAGAGACTAGTCTGACAGGCATTAAATACATACAACAACGTTGAAACCTCAGTATGCTCTCGTCACTAGCATGCAACTTTTAAAAAAATGGCTCTGAGCACTATGGGACTTAACATCTGAGGTAATCAGTCCCCTAGAACTTAGAACTACTTAAACCTAACTGACCTAAGGACATCACACACATCCATGCCCGAGGCAGGATTCGAACCTGCGATCGTAGCGGTCGCGCGATTCCAGACTGAAGCGCCTTGAACCGCTCGGCCACAGCGGCCGGCTGCAACTTTTCATAGTCCAGAAAATAACAACTCACGTCGACACGTAGACAACACGTATCAACGTCACTCTCCGAGTATTATTATAGAACGCACGCTAATAGCGATCGACTGATATGAAATTAACCAACAGCTCCATTCACAAATAAAATAAAATAAAAATCCGTCAACATCGTCACGACGACGTAACGTATAATCTGTATTAGCAACAGCATTAATTAATATTCTATTATCTAGCATTGTTGAGCTTTAGTATGCACCACTACCAGAAACAAAATTTTTCTACTGGTGATAACAAAATCTAACTTTCATTGTGGCTGATTCCTCTACAATTCTGTCGTCTGCTTAAAATTAAACGTAGGATATTCACTCGTACTAATAAAACGACGACGCCCTTCTAGTACCAAACGAAATTGACAAACACCCATAGAGTACTATTCCGGTTCAATATGAGCATACACAAACTTGTTAAATAATAGAGACGAATTATACGTTCATGAAATATTCTGTATTTATATGCCGTTTGTTTCTGAAGAAGCAACGACATCATTGTTACGTCTTATTTAAATTCCGTTGCGAACCAGCGACTGTATTATTCGCAGACTGAGAGCATAGAGTAAATATCTCTGGAGTGAGCATTCACATGCGCAGAACAGATTTTGTGTTGTCAACATACACTGCCGGCCTGGTCACGTGATCTCGGGACGTCGTGTTTTTCCGTATAGCGCCCTGTATATTTCGAATGTCACTACATCCCTAGTACAGACGGATTCTTTTCGTACGTGTCGTGGATTATTTATATATGTTGCACAGACATTTTAACAGTATCCATTTCATACCGGGAATAAACCAGCTACGTAACTTTTCAGGGCAAGTGATATTGCATTCTGCTTCTTTGCGATAGGTGTCACAGTTCAGATGCACTCGATTTTTCGTAGTTTTCGGTATGATACGGCACTTTATAGTATTATAGAGCCTGACGTACATTTTTGCAGTGATAATCTGGATGATTGACTGATCTGGCCTTGCAACACTAACCAAAACAGCCTTGCTGTGCTGGTACTGCGAACGGCTGAAAGCAAGGGGAAACTACAGCCATAATTTTTCCCGAGGGAATGCAGCTTTACTGTATGATTAAATGATGATTGCGTCCTCTTGGGTAAAATATTCCCCATTCGGATCTCCGGACGGGGACTACTAAAGAGGACGTCGTTATCAGGAGAAAGAAAACTGGCGTTCTACGGATCGGAGCGTGGAATGTCAGATCCCTTAATCGGGCAGGTAGGTTGGAAAATTTAAAAAGGGAAATGGATTGGTTGAAGTTAGATATAGTGGGAATTAGTGAAGTTCGGTGGCAGGAGGAACAAGACTTTTGGTCAGGTGAATACAGGGTTATAAATACAAAATCAAATAAGGGTAATGCAGGAGTAAGTTTAATAATGAATAAAAAAAATAGGAGTGCGGCTAAGCTACTACCAACAGCATAGTGAACGCATTATTGTGGCCAAGATAGACATGAAGCCCATGCCTACTACAGTAGTACAAGTTTATATGCCAACTAGCTCTGCAGATGATGAAGAAATTGATGAAATGTATGATGAGATAAAAGAAATTATTCAGGTAGTGAAGGGAGATGAAAATTTAATAGTCATGGGTGACTGGAATTCCAGAGTAGGAAAAGGTAGAGAAGGAAACGTAGTGTGTAAATATGGATTGGGAGAGAGAAATGAAAGAGGAAGCCGTCTGGTAGAATTTTGCACAGAGCATAACTTAATCATAGCCAACACTTGATTTAAGAATCATAAAAGAAGGTTGTATACATGGAAGAATCCTGGAAATACTAGAAGGTATCAGATAGATTATATAACGGTAAGACAGAGATTTAGGAACCAGGTTTTTAGATTGTAAGACATTTCCAGGGGCAGATGTGGACTCTGACCACAATCTATTGGTTATTAACTGTAGATTAAAACTGAAGAAACTGCAAAAAGGTGGGAATTTAAGGATATAGGACCTGGATAAACTGACTAAACCAGAGGTTGTAGAGAGTTTCAGGGAGAGCATAAGGGAACAATTGACAGGAATTGGGGAAAGACATACAGTAGAAGAAGAATGGGTAGCTCTGAGGGATGAAGTAGTGAAGGCAGCAGACGATCAAGTAGGTAAAAAGACGAGGGCTAGTAGAAATCCTTGGGTAACAGAAGACATATTGAATTTAATTGATAAAAGGAGAAAATATAAAAACGCAGTAAATGAAGCAGGCAAAAGGGAATACAAACTTCTCAAAATTGAGACCGACAGGAAGTGCAAAATGGCTAAGCAGGGATGGCTAGAGGACAAATGTAAGGATGTAGAGGCTTATCTCACTAGGGGTAAGATAGATACTGCCTACAGGTAAATTAAAGAGACCTTTGGAGAAAGGGAACCACTTGTATGAATATCAAGAGCTCAGATGGGAACCCAGTTCCAAGCAAAGAAGGGAAAGCAGAAAGGTGGAAGGAGTATATAGAGGGTCTATACAAGGGTGATATACTTGACGACAATATTATGGAAATGGAAGAGGATGTAGATGAAGATGAAATGGGAGATGCGATACTGCGTGAGGAGTTTGACAGAGCACTGAAAGACCTGAGTCGAAACAAGGCCCCGGGAGTAGACAACATTCCATTGGAACTATTGGCGGCCATGGGAGAGCCAGTCCTGACAAAACTCTACCATCTGGTCAGCAAGATGTATGAGACAGGTGAAATACCCTCAGACTTCAAGAAGAATATAATAATTCCAATCCCAAAGAAAGCAGGTGTTGACAGATGTGAAAATTACCGAACTACCAGTTTAATAAGTCACAGCTGCAAAATACTAATGCGAATTCTTTACAGACGAATGGAAAAACTGATAGAAGATCAGTTTGGATTCCGCAGAAATGTTGGAACACGTGAGGCAATACTGACTCTACGACTTATCTTAGAAAATAGATCAAGGAAAGGCAAACCTACATTTCTAGCATTTGTAGACTTAGAGAAAGCTTTTGACAATGTTGACTGAAATACTCTCTTTCAAATTCTAAAGGTGGCAGGGGTAAAATACAGGGAGTGAAAGGCTATTTACAATTTGTACAGAAACCAGATGGCAGTTATAAGAGTTGAGAGGCATGAAAGGGAAGCAGCTGTTGGGAAGGGAGTGAGACAGGGTTGTGGCCTGTCCCCGATGTTATTCAATCTGTATATTGAGCAAGCAGTAAAGGAAACAAAAGAAAAATTTGGAGTAGGTATTAAAGTCCATGGAGAAGAAGTAAAAACGTTAAGGTTCGCCGATGACATTGTAATTCTGTCAGAGACAGCAAAGGACTTGGAAGAGCAGTTGAACGGAATGGACAGTGTCTTGAAAGGAGGATATAAGATGAACATCAACAAAATTAAAACGAGGATAATGGAATGTAGTCGAATTAAGTCGGGTGATGCTGAGGGAATCTGATTAGGAAATGAGACACTTAAAGTAGTAAAGGAGTTTTGCTCTTTGGGGAGCAAAATAACTGATGATGGCCGAAGTAGAGAGGATATAAAATGTAGACTAGCAATGGCCAGGAAAGGTTTCTGAAGAAGAGAAATTTGTTAATATCGAGTATAGATTTAAGTGTCAGGAAGTCGTTTCTGAAAGTATTTGTATGGAGTGTAGCCATGTATGGAAGTGAAACATGGACGATAAATAGTTTGGACAAGAAGAGAATAGAAGCTTTCGAAATGTGGTGCTACAGAAGAATGCTGAAGATTAGATGGGCAGATCACATAACTAATGAGGAGGTATTGAATAGAATTGGGGAGAAGAGGAGTTTTTGGCAAAACTTGACAAGAAGAAGGGACCGGTTGGTAGGACATGTTCTGAGGCATCAAGGGATCACAAAGTTAGCATTGGAGGCCAGCGTGGAGGGTAAAAATCGTAGAGGGAGACCAAGAGATGAATATACTAAGCAGATTCAGAAGAAGGATGTAGGCTGCAGTATGTACTGGGAGATGAAGAAGCTTGCACATGATAGAGTGGCATGGAGAGCTGCATCAAACCAGTCTCAGGAATGAAGACAACAACATCAACAACAATCTTGCAAAACGTCTTGACAGTACGCTAGTACTTTTGCAAGTGTCCGAAAAACACCGAATTTGCCACACATTAGCGATTATATCCCTGCTAATTCGTTCTTTTTCTGCTATTTCTGCGTATTTATTTTCTCGTTTTTGCGACCTAAAGTACAATTTTTCTTACTGGTGACACTTCGAAGTGTTTATTTAACGCATTTTACGTACTCGCTCCTAGTTTATTAAATAAATAGTAGATTGAGTAAGAAAGGGGTAAAAAAAGGCGATCGGTTAATAAATGTACTGTAAAGCAAATCAGTTGGTCATGTAACAGTCAACCCATATAACACCATTAAGGGAAGTGGAAAGTGACACAAATGAAAGAGTTTGGGGACATGTTTACTAATATTTTAGGCTTCTTAATCAAATGGTGAAGAAAATAAATTGAAGGCAAAATACACCAAAGAAAATGAATGTGTACTTTGATTAGCTACACTATTGCGTTTTTTATTTGATTTGTGCAGAAAATGTATTTAAGCTGAATGCAGAAATTGGTAGTAGGTGCTGTCTGCTGTGGAAAATTAAAAATAGTTGGTATAGCATCTACCTGCAGTCACACACATCCAAATTTTTCTCTGTCTAAACATACCTCTTCAAAGTGTTTTGAACATACTTTGGAATATTTTGTGGGGACAAAATTACTCCTCCTTATTTTCTGGAGCCACATCTTTACTCGTTGTTCATCCTTCGGGAAACTAAAATATAAATCACACATAATCATTCCCAGACACACTTAACATGGTCTCCTACTATAACTTTATAGTAAACAAAAAGGTTTGGACACACATATTATACGAAGACAATTACAGACTCCCTCTCTATTGAATTTATCTGTCTCCCGTCTTTCAAATCTATATACATAATCGACAAGTCACTGATAAATGCATGGAGGACAGTATTTGCTGAAACAACTAACCATTCCCTTTCCTTTTCGACTAGCAAATTTACGAGAGGAAGCGATTGTTTGTAACCTTTTGTACGAGCCGTAATATCTATTACATAGTCATAAAATCGTAGAAAAATAGGTCTATAGAATCAAGCCTTAATTATAATGCGTCTCGAAATTTTTAAACATAGTACCCATGAAAAGTTACTATCCCTCCTTTCACATATTTTTCTTTGCATCCGTAGCAACAACAGTAATTCACCATCGCTATTACACAATCAACAGACGGTGAAAACACAACAAAACTCTTGATATTATTAACTTCAAACTCTGCGGAAAGCACACACGCTTAGCGAAGTCCCGAAAACACGTGACAATCTTGGTTTAATGTTGACAACATGCGCAGATCGCAATGCTCTCTCCAGAGATGTTTACTCTATGACTGAGAGTTCATCATTTACTTCCAGTGTTCCAAATCTATTGGGAACCTATTCTTTCGTAATGTTACTTCTCTTTAGGTATTTGTACTATCCTTTTGCTTTCCAAAGATTCCTTCTTTTGCCCAAGTCCGACTCAAATAGTTATTATTAAATATTTCTCAAATAAGGTATAGCTAAATCTTTGGTTTTCTACGTTTACGTAATACTATATTCTTGGCCCTTGCCAAGTCCAATAAATTGGTATCAACTTTATTTTAATTAAACTTCCCTAAAGCAACTCTGAAAAAAATCACCTTTCGTCTCTCTTTCTTTCTTTATCTTAGTGTCTTTATCTCATTCTTTCTCTTTAGTAGATGAATCAAACTTTCTTTAGTACTTTCTTAGTACTACAAATGACGTATGCAGAAAACAGTTTTAAACTTTCACATAATTGGGGTACGTCAGGGTGATATGGTGAATCGAGTGAAATGGTGAATTGCTTTAATTCTTTACTGGTTAAACAGTCTGTATGTCTGCATACCAACAGTCTCTGATCATCTGTGTAGTGTGCACATGTTGAAAACCAGCTGCGTTTTAAAAACCGTAAGTACTTTTTACAAAACTGTTTTCGATGCTAAACAATTTTTATATGCTGCACGCATTTGTAGATGTTACTTCAGGTAGTATTTTTTGATATATTCTGCCTTCTTATACTGCTTACGTACTACATAACCTAGAAATCGTTGCGTCTAGTGTTTTGAACTTCTTGCCGTGCTATTCACCGTTTCACCCACAGCAAATGGGAGAAATGGTGAACTCGGGCAGGGGTGATACGGTGAAGGGCTTCTCTTATGTGTAAAGTGTAAAGCTTTTATTTAGGTACATCACCACCAGATTTTTTGACAAGTCATGAAATGTTAGCGTTTCCTATCCCGTGTGAGAGTTATATTCTGTTTTATCCGACGTCTCAATACAATCGTTAATTTAAAAATTAATTTTTATATATCTTTTTGCGAGTAAAGTTTGGCTTGTCAGTGATTAAAAAAGTAGATGTTCTAACTACTGCCATTGTTTCAGGCAAAGATGCCTACATTTTACAAAAGACAAAAAGGATCCAGCCGTGATGATTGGACAGAGGAGCAACTTAACGATGCCGTAAAAGTGGTGCAAAATGGAATGAGCCTGAATAAAGCCTCAAAGGAGTTTCACGTTCCATGGTCAACGCTGAAGAGACGATTAGCAAACGGGTGCTTTACGAAAAAACCTTTGGTTGGGCCGCCTGTACTAACACAAGAATGTGAGAAAAAGTTGGTAAAACGTATCATAAAATAACAAAATTTCCGATTTGCACCGACAAGGACAGAAGTACGTACCATGGCATATAAACTAGCTGAGAAATATAACCAACATCACAAATTTAACCGAGAAAAGGAAATTTGCTGGAATGGATTGGCTACATATATTCTTAAAAAGAAATCCGGAACTCTCAATCCGCAAATCGGAAGGAGTTTCACAAGCACGGTCAAGGGGTTTAAGTACGAAAAACGTTCAAGACTATTTTTCATTGCTGCAGAACATCTTGGTAGAGCATAACCTCCTTGATAAGCCGGGAAATATATTCAACGTAGGTGAGTCCGGACTTCAGCCGAATAATAGACCAGGTTACGTGTTGGCAGCAAAGGGGTCTAAGAGCGTTCCAGCGATAACATCCGGTGAAAACGGTGAAACCATATCTGTAATCGCTTGCTGCAATGGAGAGGGCATGTTTTTACCTCCAGCTTGTGTTTTGAAGGGAAAAAATGAAAAGGCCGAGTACAAGGACGGTATGCCGCCGGGTTCCACGATTTTCATGTCACAAAAGTCGGCGTACTAACAACTTACATTTTTCTTCTGTGGCTAAGGAACCATTTTGCACCGAGGAAGCCTGAGGGAACAGTCGTGCTTATTTTGGATGGACATAGCTCTCATTGCAGTAGCGTGGATTAGAGTTTGCAGAAGAAAAAAAACATAATTTAGCTCTGTCTACCCAGCCACACCACACACTATCTGCAGCCGCTAGACAGAGCATTTTTAAAGCTCTGAAATCCTATTATTACAATGCTTGCAATTCGTACATTAAAATGAATTCAAATAGAAAAATTTCCAGACTAGTGTTCGGAGGACTGCTTACAAAGACGTGGATACAAGTAGCTACGACAGAGAATGCAATATCGGGGTTCAGAAGCACAGGAATCATCCCGTTTAATCCTGATGTCATCCCCCAATACGCGTTTTTAACATCAGCTTCAGATCAACATCAGGAAAACAACGAACGACATGAAAATAGACCTACTTCATCTCGACCAAGTTGTTCGCACTGGCAGAAGATACCTAATCCCTCGGAAGAAGCAACTGCAGACGTAGATAACGATCAGGGACTTGAACACATACAAGCTTCACCACAACTGGGCTGTTCGCAAAGGGCGGAAAATCCACAGGAAAACATGCAGTCTTCATCATAAGCAACAGATATGACCTCGACAGTGGCAACAGAAGAATCTCAAATAACCCCTGGCAAACTCTTGGACCATATTTCGCCGATTCCTATCCTAGATAAATTTGCATCTGCAAGGAAGAAGCCCAGAGCTTTAGCTGAGGTTTTGACTTCTCCAGAAAACATCGACAACCTGCGAAACAGGAAACGACAAAATGAGTCAGTGAAGAGTAGAGCAAATGCTAAAAAGAGGACCAAAGAGAAACCGCAACCAAAGGAAAAACCGTAACCAAAGGAAAAACCGTAACCAAAGAAAAAACCGTAACCAGAGACACTACAAAAGGAATTATCAAATGGTAGCAGCCTAAGAAACGAAAAGCGTCTACCACTGACACCGAATCCGACTCGTCGCTGGATATCCAATTGCAAGACGATGATGACGACGCGGATGATGAAGAGTGTTGTTGTGTAGGGTGCCGTGAACTGTACAGTTGCACTAAAAAGGATGTGGACTGGATCAAATGTATTAGCTGCCAACGTTGGCTGCATGAAGACTGTTCAAAATATGAATCTGTGTGTGACGTATGTGGCAAAAAGCAGGGAAATAAGTTCACCATTGCACCCAAAGGGCATTTGCCATTTCACCCATGTACATGGGTGAAATGGTGAAATTGATAAAAATAAGTAATTTTTTTTTAACTTTTGTAGTGCCTTAAAGGGGATGTGGTGCTGTTAATGTGTTACTTATGTATTTTGTGAAATGAGAGTGTTTTTATTTTGTTTAAATAAACAGTTTCTTGTCTTCTAAGAGGCCCAGATTTTTTGTTCACCGTACCACCCTGATTTACCCTAAACAACTTTATTTTTATCTTGAAAATCTCAATGGTCACAATTTATAGTGGTTGGTTCAAGTGCTGTTTATAACCTATTCCCCTTCGAATCAGAAAACAAACTAAAAAAAGTGTCTCCGCCAGTTTGTATTCTATTTTGAGATTTTAGCAAAATTCATAGCTCTTCAGGCGTTGACATTCTGACATTTGCGTACCCACTACACCTTGGAGTTACTAAATCAATTACAGCGCACTTGAACCGTAAAAGATAATCACCGTTCGTCCCTCGTTTAAATGGTTCTTGGTTGGATCGTTTTCCGCCTTGACTATATCAAAATATAGGAAGAGAGTCTGTTTCCAAAGACAACCGCGATATATGGTAAAGTATATTAACGCAGAGTGACGTAAAGTTACGCCTTCCGAACCTCAAAACTACAAGTCTCACCTCAGTAGGTGGTCATGGTCTTCTCAAGCGTTGTTCGCATACCTTAGAAAACGCAATAATAATCCTAATTAGCCGATACTCACTTCCTTTACATCCACTATTATATCAGCTGTGTCACCTTCTATGGTGCACGCGATCAATACTCCAAACCATCCTAAATATTGGATAGTTAACGGATGAGTTGTCCAACATTTTCATAAATCCCTAACCAAAGAAAAGAAACCTTCACAACATCTAATAGCTGGTACGACCAACTATTCTTCAAAATTCAACAACAGATTTACCATATAATCGCGTACAGTATTTCCGTACTTATAATCCACAGTGCGTGGCGGTACACGGACGCCCACCGAGCTATATTCCGAATATAATTGTCATGCACTCATATAGCAATCACATTCGGCTGCCACGCAGACACCAACACTTCTCAGTACTAATTCAATCGATTAAACTCCCGACCTCAAGGCTGGCTGCCGAATTTTAATTAACTTGTCGGAGAATATTATTACTGATGACGAACAAGAATTCAGAATCAAACTATGACGCACCAGTGTCCTGTTACACACCACTACGACCGACCGTTACCCGTCTGCGTCATAGCAGTGACTACTCACACTTCCTTCCTCAACGATCGAACTAAGAACCATTTTGCGAACTATCTTAGAACGATGATTATTCCTTGTACATCTTAAGTTCATTCTTCGTGGCCTTCGGTAAAGTTACTGGTGGCCAGCTGCAGTAGTTGTAGCGTCGCTTACTCACGCTGCTACCCACTCGCTCTGGTGATGGAGCATCTCTGACTGCGACCTGGTTTTCGTCAGCTTTTACTCTCGGTCTTTAGATATTATAACATGACAAAGGAATACACATTACAACATATCTTTTAAGAAAATTAAACATCCATTTTCTTGTCGAAACTTAGTTGAGTCGGCTCTAGTACGCAATGCGGAACGAAATCATCGTGTCAACTTTTTTTCGCGTTACAAATACTTACATGGGATGAAATCCGTTCCATGATACGTGAACGCACCTTGAGAAGGAGAGGACATAAGTTCAGTTCTACATCCAGCCATCCAAATATAGATTTTCTGTGATTTCACAAAACGGATTAAGGAAAATACCGGAATACAACGTATTGCGAATTCATAGAAAGTCCCTTTATTATATGATTACACCATTACAGAACAATTGGTGCAAGCACTTACTTCCTTGAAATATGTAGAAGTATACGTACGGAGCGATTTGAAGTGGAACGACCACATAAATTTAATCGCAGGTAAGACAGGCGCCAGACAGAGATTAATTGGCAGAATCCTCAGGAAACGTAGTCCATCTACGAAGAAAGTAGCTTACAAAACTTTCGTTCTACCAATACTTGAATACTGCTCCTCAGTCTGAAATCCGTATGGCGAAAAGACCATGAAGATAAAATTACAGAGATTCGAGCCCACGCAGAGGCTTACCAGTAATCGCTCTTCCCGCGAACCATACGGGACTGGAACAAGAGAAGGGGGATGTGACATTGTTTCTCAAAGTGCCCTCCGCCATACATAGTAAGGTGACTCGCGGAGTATAGACATAGATGTAGATGTAGAATGGTTGCTTTGAAACCGATAAACATAACTTCATTTCATTTGTAAATTAGTAGAACTACATACATTAATTCAATCAAATTTTTCTTTTTTTTAAGCTATAAACTTTTTTATCTTTCTTTTCGCCCAGTCAACTATGTAAAAATTACATACTTCCAAACACGCTTGAAATAAACAGCCGAAATCCCTTTTAGCTGCAAAGGACAAAAGTTCGCCTTTAAAAACCCACCTGATTATCTAAGAGGCGGTAAAAGAAAAAAGGAAAGTGTCTGGTACGATAAGGAAAGACAATTCTGTGTTTGTCGTACACAATAGTATTAGAAATTAATCTCCGTCGGAACGGGCCTCGGAAGGCCCAACGGTACTGACAGACCGCCGTGTCATCCTGAGCCAATCGGCGTCACTGGTCGCGGATATGGAGGGCATGTGGCCAGCACACCGTTCTCCCGGCCGTTGTCAGCTTTCGTGATCGGAGCCTCTACTTTTCAGTCAAGTAGTTCCTCAATTGGCCTCACAAGGGCTGAGCTGACCGCTTTTGTACCGGCCGGGGTGTCCGAGCGGTTCTAGGCGCTACACACTGGAACCGCGCGACCTGCCTCGGGAATGGATGTGTGTGATGTCCTTAGGTTAGTTAGGTTTAAGTAGTTCTAAGTTCTAGGGGACTGATGACCTCAGACGTTAAGTCCCATAGTGCTCAGAGCCATTTGAACCATATTAGGCTATGTTGTAGAACAAATAGATAATTAAAATGTATTTATAGTAACATTAAGCAACTAAATGACGACAAATCTTTACTAGAAAGGCGGGTCAAATATAAAGATGTCTCCATAACAGCTGATAGGAATTTGGTTCCGTCAATTGTGTTCAGTGTTCTAAAAATTATATTGTCTTTAGTACAAAACGGTGCGGACATTGTCTGGTGTGAGACAAAGAATCACAACGTGGCTGCATTTGGAGGGCTGGTGCGTCAACTAGAAGAAGGAAAGGAATAAGGAAGATTAGGACTCAACGTTCCATCTACGACCATGTCATCAGAGAAGGAGGACTCGCACAGACTGGCGAGGAAGTCAGTGGGAAACCTGTCGGAGTATGACTTAAGCAATTTGGGGAAACCACCTGAAACCTAAATCTGGATAGCTCTTTAGTTTGAGTCCAGTGCCTTACCTCTCCGCCACCAGGTTCAGGTCTTTCGTACAATGTGCTCCTGTCCGGAACCGTCAGTTAAGTAGCCCAACTGTTTCCCGAGTCCCTGTCGATCTCGACGACATTCTCATCATCCTGGCTGTCGGCGAGTCATTTGCAGATGGTACTGAAAGCTCCTTCTGGATTTTAATCTCTTTCTTCGATAGCAAACACGTAAAAAACATCGAAATGCTGAAGAGTGTTTACATTACTTATCTTGCGATGAGAGCAGAATGCTCCGCCGCATCTCGGGGCAAGAGTTCACACGTAAGTTGTTCTCTCTCTTGCAGCTTTTTCTGCTGTCCACTCCTCGTAATTTCCCACCTCCTTCTTATTCTGTTGTCCCATCATCGCTGTCTCATGCGTCATTAAGTTTGGAACTAGTTTCTGAACGTCACAGTAACATCATATGGTGCCGAGTAGGCACTTTTAGGTATGTGCATTTTACGCTGAGTACTATCACACACGATATACACAGTCTGACAGAAAAAGTGAAGCACCCAGAGGAAATGGTCGCATGTTATGGCGAGTATATAAATAATTAGACTTGCAATTCTCTGTGACAGATAAAACGGCCACCAGAATGCATTAGTGTTGTTTTAGGCCTGGTAGGGCATATAAGAGGCGTGAACAGCGTCAGATGTTGAGTGATCACTGTGAAGGACACGGAGATGCCGCGTACTAGTCTGAGATAGCGTTATCAGCACCTGACAGAGTTTGAAATTGGCTTCACTGGGGGTCTTTATTTGGCCACCTAGTCAAATCGTGCAATATCCTGATTTGTGGGGCATTCGGATGTCACAGTGGCCCGATGTTGGTTCGCATGGGAACGCGAGGGCAGACATATTCGTTGTCTACGATCTGGTCGACCTCGTCTGACCATCACAAGAGAGGATCGTTGTATTGTGTGCCAAGCAATCGTAACGCCTTCACATCTGCGCCAGCCATCAGAGAGCAAGTAATGGACTCGCTGTGACATTCTGTCATCCCACACTATTGGCCGGAGATCACCAGCAGCTGGACAGGGGAATCACCGTTCACTTCGTACGTCACCATTAATACTACAACACAAACTGCTGCGTTTGTGCGTTTGGAGTGCTACCGTGACAGGGAAACATGGAGTCCTGATGGATGGCGTCGCACTGTGTTCAGCTATGAATCGTAGTTCCGCACTATCCCAGATGACCAGATAAAACGTAGTCGGCTGTGGACAGCTCGCCTTTACAGAGAGAAAGGCTCTTGAGCCCTTTCAACATGAACACAAATACCACGAATTCTACAGAAAACGTCTAGTTTCCACTTTGTAGTGCACTTAGTATCAGCTACTCAGCAAAAGCAAGGTACAAATTTTAGACTTGCTATTTTCTCTTCTAAGAAACTACTCATTACAGTAAGGTGAATCGGTGTGTATTACGTTAATAATGCCACCATGAAAAGTTTAATTTTAGGAATATCACCTCGTCTGGTATTTTATTTAGCGAATCGTACAAATAACAACGGTTACAAGTCAAAAAGCTACAACTGTTTATTATCTTAAGGTAGAATATGATTCAGCTTCAGATGTATTCACAAGAAACAAGACCCTCCGGCTACAATTGTATACATTAACTGTGTCTTAGCTGCAACACAAGTATTTGTTTCCTAATGGAAACATGAGGCGAACGTTTAACCTTTTCACCATGCGCAAGTGCTGCCAACTGTTGGCCATCTCTATGAAAAAATCAGCAATTCATGTAGCAGTGCACAGCAGCTTGTGGCAACCACAATATACGGATGTGGTTGGTTCGCTGTGTTCCATTGTATTATTGCATTTTGTTATTGTTATTTTGCTTGGTACTTATTGTATGATCACTTTTCTATTTATTGTAATAGAGAATATTTCGTAACTAGTTATTTTAGTGCATAAAATGAAGCCAAATGTATAAAGTATGTTTTGAAAAAGTGTACATATTTTTGAATAAGTGTTGCATCCAGAATCATTAAAAAAATCACCTAAGAGCATTATCACATATCTAACTATTTTCCTTCCTCCAAAAAAAAAATAAAAATTAAGACCTGAAAGGGTTAAGGTTAGGTTAGCACTCATCCATGTTGTAGGAGTGCCTGGTGAATTCTATGAATGTGTCTGACATGGAAGAGGACTGATAACCTCGTCGTTGAGCGCGCCTAAACCTCTAACACGTCTGAAATGGAAGAAGCTTATGATGAGGATGAAAATTCGTACAGTAGCTCACTCAAAAGCCAAAGGAATTATGCCTTTATAGCTCTTCGAAGCATGTCGCTAAGTTTCTGGAAATGAGTGAGCTTGGTCTGAGACAACGTCTAGTCAGCGTCAAAAAGTGATTACTCCCCGTCTCTTTTCATCTCATTAAAATTTCAGTCTCCAGCTAGTCGACAAAAGCTTCCTCGGAATCACTCTTTCTCGTCTCATCGTCTCAGCTTACCTTTGTGTGAAAGTGAATGTAGTGCCACGTCACTTGTATCTTCTGATGTTTGACTTCGTTTCACTTTCTAAGGGTTTATGGCAGACAGCGCTATACCTGAAGTGGCATTCTGTCTTCTTCCCTCAAGTGGAGGTATACTCCTAGAAGAGGGAGATTCCTTCATGTGCGGGCGAAAAATGAGAGCTTCTTGGGGGGGGGGGGGGTGGGGGAGGGGCAAACAATATGGTTTCTTGCCTTTTTCCGATCCTGATTTCGAAGGTTTCAACGACCTTCCAGAGGTAGTACGTATGTTTTTTCAGCTGTCACACCAAATCTGTTCTGAGAATGAAGGCAAAATAAAGTAAACGCTAAGTAAGCATTTGTTTAAAAAGTGAATTACGATTATATTTGTTTGTACGCTTGTGAAACGTCTGACAGTTGTATAGACAGATAACTTAGCGTGTGTATAAGATGCAGAAGTTACGTATATTTTCCAGTATTTGTCATTATAATGTTTAATTTCTAGTGCATTCTTACAAATACCCATTAATTATTACTGCAGATATATTGTAAGTAGGCTGTTTAGGATCTTATATTGGTAACGCCACCGCCACGCAGCGCTCTGTATGAAAATCACTGGCTGTGCTGTGTGCAGTCTGTGGCTGGGTGGCATTGGTGGAATTTGCTATTGCAGTGTTGGACAGTTGGCTGTTAACAGCGCGTAGCGTTGCGCAGTTGGAGGTGAGCCGACAGCAGTGGTGGATGTGGAGAGAGAGATGGCGGAGTTTTGAGAGCGGATCATCTGGACGTGTGTCCATCAGAGACAGTAAATTTGTAAGACTGGATGTCATGAACTGCTATATATTATGATCTTTGAACACTATTAAGGTAAATACATTGTTTGTTCTCTATCAAAATCTTTCATTTGCTAACTATGCCTATCAGTAATTAGTGCCTTCAGTAGTTTGAATCTTTTATTTAGCTGGCGCTCGGTGTATTGCAGTAGTTCGTGTAACGAAGATTTTTGTGAGGTAAGTGATTCTAGAAAGGTATAGGTTATTGTTAGTAAGGGCCATTCTTTTGTAGGGATTTTTAAAAGTCAGATTGCGTTGCGCTAAAAATATTGTGTATCAGTTTAGTGATGATCAGAATAAGTAAAGAGAGAAATGTCTGAGTACGTTCCGTTTTGCTCAGCTGTTGGAAAATCAAATAACGTAAGGGGTTTACCAGCACAGGAATTCACTAAGGGGACGTTTCAATATTACCACAGGAAGCAGCTTTCAAGACTTATACTGTAAGTAGGCTGTTTAGGTTTTTATATTGGTAACGCCACGTAGCGCTCTGTATGAAAATCACTGGCTGTGCTGTGTGCAGTCTGTGGCTAGTTTGCATTGGTGTCTGCCATTGTAGTGTTGGGCAGCTGGATGTTAACAACGCGTAGCGTTGCGCAGTTGGAGGTGAGCCGCCAGAAGTGGTGGATGTGGGGAGAGAGATGGCGGAGTTTTGAAATTTGTAAGACTGGATGTCATGAACTGCTATATATATTATGACTATTAAAGTAAATACATTGTTTGTTCTCTATTAAAATCTTTCATTTGCTAACTATGCATATCAGTAGTTAGTGCCTTCGGTAGTTTGAATCTTTTATTTAGCTGGCAGTAGTGGCGCTCGCTGAATTGCTGTAGCTTGAGTAACGAAGATTTTTGTGAGGTAAGTGATTTGTGAAAGGTATAGGTTAATGTTAGTCAGGGCCATTCTTTTGTATGGATTTTTGAAAGTCAGATTGCGTTGCGCTAAAAATATTGTGTGTCAGGATAAGCACAGTTTTGTATAAATTTTTCTAAGGGGACGTTTCGTATGTAGACCCTTAGCGGAGGATACCTCACTGGATTCTTCTGATTTTGTTCTTGTAGTTTGTGTAATTAGTGTAGCTTTAGTTTATTGCTTGCGCGTAATTGTAGAGAGAATTTCCTTTGTAGTTGTAGTTTTTCATTGTCGTACACAGTTGTGGCATGCATGTAGATTTGCACCAAGTATTTCGCAGCTGCGCTTGCAATTAACTAGATATTATTTTCAATGCTATGTTAATGTGTTTTGTTATTTTGCTCTTCAAATTGTGCTTTTCTGTGTTGTCGTGTGAAATATTGTGACAATAATGGCGTGTGAAATACGTAATACTAGGCTCCAAAGTAAACTGAGAAATGACAGTGAAGACGAAAGCAGTATGTTAGCGCCTCCGTGTAATGAATTAACTAATGTTCAAAGTAGTAATTTGGTAATTGTGCATAGGGAAATGGAGCGGGCTGCAAATAATGGCGTAGACAGTGAAACAATTAGTGAACAGGGAAGCATTATCGATCGATCGGTCGGCAACAGCTCACCTCAGGAATCCGAAATGACAGAACACAATATTGCAAATACTGTGGACTCAGGTTTTGGGTCCTCACCGTTTTCTCAAATGAGTCAAGACACATTTTCTGCTTGTCAAAACGTGAATGTTGCCGGTGAAAATGCACTGCCAAAAAGCATAGAGAAACACATTCCAGACACTAATACATTATTATTGCAATTAATGCAACAAATGGAACAAAATCAAAGACAAACACAGCAAAAGCTTCAAAAGTTAGACATAATGGAACAAAATCTTCAAAAGTTAGACACAGTGGAACAAAATCAGAGACAAACACAGCAAAAGCTTCAAAAGTTAGACACAGTGGAACAAAATCTTCGGAAGTTAGACACCACACTTGAACAAACACGTGAAGATTTAACTACTGAGTTACATAACATTGAATCGAAATGTCAAAAAGTCTGTAATGGCGTAAAAACACAAATTTGTGAGCATTTCCAACCTATTTTTTCGCGTCATGAAAATGCATTACAGAATCACGAAGCAGCCATAAAAGAACTGCAAACTGTTGTTCATGAAAATCACGACACCTTGCAAAAACTCAGGAAAACTTAAAGGACACAGTAGATACGATTTCAACACAAATGGACACTCTGAAACTTGGTTCAGAAAAACACACAGAGGAAATAATTTCACTATCGGATAAAGTAGCCGAACTTTCAGATCAGTTCACTAACTTATCTACAAAGGTAGATGATGATCTGAATGACACAAGACCTGTAGCTTTCACTGACAATGAAGAGTATGAACAAATTAGAAAATTCAAACAAAATCAAAATCAAATCAATACACTGTACAAAAGAGAAATCCGGGAAGTACAAAATCAGTTGGCACAAGTAATACAAGAATTACATATTTCAGAGGACACTCGCGCTCCAATACGGGTAGAGGGGCTTAGAAATACGGAAAAGCCGCAAAATAATAACACAGGGCATTTCGGAAGTTATGAAAGAAATTGGCAATGTGCACCTAATTTTGAGATGGAACCGCCGACACGACGTAACAATGACCGACATGCGACTTGCCGACACGATGATTTTGACTATAAGCTGTTCATTACTACACGTAAATTCAAAACATTTAAGAATTCTGACAACGACATTCATCCACAAGCATGGCTCCATCAATTCTCTCATTGTTTTCCTCCCAACTGGTCGTTAGAACACAGATTAGAATTTATATGTGGCTACTTAGAGAATGAACCAGCTGTAAGAATGCGATCGGTCATTCACGATTGTCACAGTGAAGGAGAATTTTATCATGCCTTCCTCTAAGCATATTGGTCTCAAGCTACACAAGACCGAGTAAAACATAGCATCATAATGATGAAACATTTCGAACAATCTGAATTTTCCAGTCTTGTGAAATATTTAGAAGACATGTTGCACAAGAATCAGTACCTGTCAAACCCATACAGCCCCTCAGAACTCATCCGCATTTGCTTAATCAAATTACCTGAACATTTACGACATATTATTTTGGCTGGACGTTGCAAAGACGACATTGAAGGTTTTCAAGGACTCTTACAAGAATTAGAAATTGACACTGACAATCGCGGAACGCGAAAACAGGAACACAACAACTACAGGTCACATCCGTCGCAATTCCGCGATGAAAGAAATAATAATTGGACACGACAAGGCTATTCTCATAACACAAATCGTGACCAAAACAGACACCACCCTTATGACAACCGTTGGCAGAATAATAGGTACAGAGAAAGATCGCACTTCCGTAGTAATGAATATGACGGAGATAACCATAGAAACAGACAATATGGGAACCAAAATAAATATTATCAAGGGAGACAGAATAACTTCAGACGCAATGGTCCAGCGCGCAGTTACGATTCAGGGAGAAATTCTCCACCACGTGACTGACAAGAAAGGAACTACAGGAACTACTGACATGACGACGGACGATATAATCATAACGACAGACCTGAATTTTATCAGAACTGGCGGGATTCAAACAGAGCAGGGCACTCTCGACAAGGTGAATTTGTAGAAGTTAGGTCTCCAAATCCTAATAACGACGCGCGCCAACAAAGAGACAGACAATGAATCGCACCGCAGGCAGCCACGTGCGCCGGCTGGCTAAGAGAAAAATAACATAGACGCTCACCTTGAGAAAAATTCCAGTATTCCTTACCGACATATACAACATGATAATTGCTTTGAAGATGAAACTCTGCGCACTAGAAAGGATAAAGGATTGCACCACATTTCACATGTAAAACCTTTTATTGAGAGACAATCTGCTTTTTAACTTAGTCTTTGCCATAAAACTTTTCACTTCACGCTATTAGTACAATTTGTCACACTGAGAAATTGTTAACATGCAACAATTTTTTGAAGTTAACTATTCACCCTAGAACCTAGGGAACATTTTTAAACAGAAATTACAAATGCATTGTTATTGTGAACAGACGACACAGTGTTATTGTGTGTGTACATTCTTCCTTGTTAGTTGCACGATTACGAAACGACTATAAGGCTCACATACTTAGAACATTTACAAGTACTGCTAATGAGATTTTAATGCAACATTTTGGTTTACCTGAAAATACTTTCTGGATTTAAAGTACTTTCTGTGAGATACCAGATGACACAGTGGTTAGTTTATGTGACAGCTACACGATTTTATCACGACGCTACTAATGAGTGACAATTTACAATGTTGCTTTTGCGGTGTATCAGTTTTATATCTGCACAGTTTTTCTGAATTCTTCTGGAAAGTAAAACATGTTTTAGTAGTAACTTTTATGGTATAGCTACAAGGAGACAGCCTTTTCCGTAGCACAACAATACGTTACAAAAAATGATTCAAATGGCTCTGAGCACTATGGGACTCAACTGCTGTGGTCATAAGTCCCCTAAAACTTAGAACTACTTAAACCTAACTAACCTAAGGACAGCACACAACACCCAGCCATCACGAGGCAGAGAAAATCCCTGACCCCGCCGGGAATCGAACCCGGGAACCTGGGCGTGGGAAGCGAGAACGCTACCGCACGACCACGAGATGCGGGCAATACGTTACAGCACAGTACTTTCTTCATCACGGCAATAAGTGTAATAACTAAGATATCTATACGCAAAGCATTTCATTTTTGTTTATCATGAGGTAAGTACATTGACTTCTGCAGAACTTAGCTTTCGGAGGACGATAACTACGACACTTCCACAGAGATTATCTTACAACAAGACGCACAGTTTAGCGCTACAGTACACGTATTTGAGTGATTAATTTTGTACTTAAAACATTTATTTTTAAATATATTTGAAGTACAATGATACAAAGTTTTTCCGTGATACATTTCATTCCATTGCAATAATCTGCAACACCTGAGGGTATAATTACATTAATCCTCAGGGGGGTACACGCTTACTTTGTGTACCATGTGTTTGGCAAACACAAGGAGCCCTAGCTAATATGGTATTTGCTTATACAACTTTACACATCGGTACCATATTTCTCTAACACACAAATTACACAGCTATCTGATCATTTAACTGAGAGATAAACATTTTTTTTACTACATCAGTGACACATGTTTAATTACACAGTTGGGTAACTTCACACTTATGAAATTATATTTTGTCTGTACTTTGTGAACTGTTCATATTTTTTCGGAACCATTGTGATACTATTAGAGCTTTGAATAGTGTATTTGGTATGGGATCACGATTTTTAAAACACGATTGAGGTAGATGACACTATTGAAATGAGCAGAGAATTTTTTTAGGTTTTGTCATTATAGCTGAAAGCTACGACGTTTTTGAGATTTGGCTGAGTTTTTATGATGTTATTATTACGATGACAATGTGTATTATGCTGTTGAGGTATGTTTATGATCAATAAGATGATGTTACCGTAAATGAGGAATTTGATTATCCTATGTATTTATTTTGATGAAATATTGAAGAAGTGTCGACGAATACGTATATGAATAATGAGTAGTGGTTAGGGACTCTGATTTGTGGAAAAGGGTGTTGGAAACCAAGAATCGTACTTTAAGAGTTATGAAATGTGTGTAAATGCGCGAATGTATCACAATGCGGACAAAAACTTTTTGAACACTGTTATATTCATAGGATTTTGTTTCTACACATTTGCAATGCAAATTCTCGACCTGTGAAATTTTTTATATGCGGCTGTCACTGTAATGTAAACTGGTGTCGTAAATATTTCGGTAAGAAAGTTAAGTGACCTTCACGTAATGCGTCATGGGCACTAAGCTGCGTGACATTCGCCTGGAAAAAAGCCATTAGTGTGTGCCTTTCAGAGGCACAGGTGGAGAAAAAAGAAGACCATTAACCTCACTATTGACATTCCTTTGTAGCAAGCATCGCAAATATGACGCGCGCAAACTAGAAAACATATGATTACACTGTGGAGCTTTTAATTTATGATATTTACTAAAATGCCTAATGAAATGATGAGAAACATTTTACATCTATTGTCGTTCTAGTTGAGAGATTGCTCATTTTGTTTAATATGTAGTTTCTAGCTGCACTGCAGCATTGGTTAAAATAAAATTTAATAGATGTACTAATATCACTATTTTCTGTCTACAGACCCAGTAAAGAATACGTTTATGATGTACTTTCCTAGAAAAGAGAGCACAAATAGACATTTCGCTTCACAGGAATTGCATAAATAATTTTTTTTATGACTTGATAACTTCCTTGCAGAGTAAGTTTTTGTGATGCATCACTCTAGTGTTAAGATGTGACATAGGTATTAAACATGGCCATTTTTACTGTAATATTTTTTCTGCTTGAGCTTCGTCATGTTTAGATATAAGTTATTGCATTTGCTGCTGCTGTTTGCCAGGCATAGTGCTACTAAATTTCACTTTGCATTACTCTGTTAAGCTAGTTTTACTACTGATTTATTTTTCTTGTTGATGCACATTGGCTCATATTAGTTGTAATGTTGCATTTGCTTGGTAATTTAGATTTACTGTAGCTTGCTTTGCCAATTTCCATTTTTTTTGTCATTGCTGTTTGTGTTAATTGTTTTGTGCTCCTGCATTGCCTCATCCCTTAGTTTAGCATTTGAGCTCAGTAGATTTAATTTAGCTTAATATGGGGTAGGCTATATGAGAGAAAGAGTTGTGATGAATTGGAATAAATGCATTGAGAAGTTATATGAGAAAGTTTTGGGCCAAAATGAGTATTGTACACTGAGAAATAATTATTTTGAAAGAAATATCAATAGAATACAGAAAGTAATTTTAGATAGGACTTTTTGGGAATAATGATGAATGAAGGGAGATCTCTAAGAAGTAAAGAATGTTTTGTTTGCAAAATACTGCAGTAAAACAAACCCCGTCCTTTCCTTTTGTATTATTCCGCAATGTGTTTGTGTACCCTTGTATATTTGTGTTTTCCCTGTCTTTATGTGTTTAGCTGATGAGAGCTATGTTGTAGAATTTTTCTACTATGTTATTTACTTTGTAAAGATGTTTAGACATTATTTACTCTGTTTTGGTTACTCATATGTGAAGGTGTTGTTTCAAAAGTTATTCTGATCTTTATGGATGTACCTATGTCATTATTTTTGTAACACTGATGTATATGTTTATTTCTATTCTTTTGTAAAGCCTGTGTTACTACAAATGTTATCTGTATTGTTATGTTCTTTAATGATGTATTTTGTACCTTTGTTATTGTAATCTTATGTTATCAAATTGTAATTGACACCAGTTCATCAAATTAAGTAACTTGTAAGTTACATTTCACTGCACACGTTTCTGTTGGTCATAGTATATGGACAATATGTGAGAAGTAGGGACTGTTAGTGTTTGCACATGTGTTAATAATTCAGCAAGGGACTGGATAACAGCATTGCTGGTTCTAAGGACAATTAAAAAAAATTGTGAGTGCAGAAGTGGTGGTTTATGGACTTGCTATATTATCCGCAAGACTCTTCAATGGTGATTGTACACCTGCACAGTCAAACAGATGGCTGCTGGCCATCTCTACAAGAACTACAGTAGGTCTGCATCTTTGATGACCCACCAATACCATTATTTCTACAAGGACTACAGTAGGTCTGCATCTTTGATGACCCACCAATACCATTATTTCTACAAGGACTGCAGTGGGTCTGCACCTCTGGTGGCCCACCAATACTGTAATCTCTACCAGGACTACAGTGGGTCTGCTCTGTGATGACCTACCTACCAATATTCTTCAAAACGTCGAATGACTCTGCTGTAGGTTTGCTCTGTTGTGGCCCATTACCTATCAGCATGTCAAGAGCCAGCACTGTCTTTCCGTTGGAAAGACAACACTACTTCTTCAAGACTGCATGAAAATCCACTACTTCCGTGTGCATTGTCTTTTACTGCTCAGACTTTGAGAAAAGAAACGGCAGTTTTAGTGTGATGAATGATCAGGACTGTCTTTATGGACTGTGAGAAAATTTTAGCATTTGACCAACATTGTATCAATAAGTGTGTGCAATTGATTTCTTTGTTACTGTAATTGTGAAAATTTTTTTAACAAATATGTATTGGCCAGTGCCCAAAACAATTTGTAAAATTTTTTGTGGGGAGCAAGGGGGCTATGTAAGTAGGCTGTTTAGGTTTTTGTATTGGTAACGCCACGTAGCGCTCTGTATGAGAATCACTGGCTGTGCTGTGTGCAGTCTGTGGCTAGTTTGCATTGGTGTCTCCATTGTAGTGTTGGGCAGCTGGATGTTAACAACGCGTAGCGTTGCGCAGTTGGAGGTGAGCCGCCAGAAGTGGTGGATGTGGGGAGAGAGATGGCGGAGTTCTGAAATTTGTAAGACTGGATGTCATGAACTGCTATTTATATTATGACTATTAAAGTAAATACATTGTTTGTTCTCTATTAAAATCTTTCATTTGCTAACTATGCATATCAGTAGTTAGTGCCTTCGGTAGTTTGAATCTTTTATTTAGCTGGCAGTAGTGGCGCTCGCTGTATTGCTGTAGCTTGAGTAACGAAGATTTTTGTGAGGTAAGTGATTTGTGAAAGGTATAGGTTAATGTTAGTCAGGGCCATTCTTTTGTAGGGATTTTTGAAAGTCAGATTGCGTTGCGCTAAAAATATTGTGTGTCAGGATAAGCACAGTTTTGTATAATTTTTTCTAAGGGGACGTTTCAATACCTACGGTTTTTTAGAGGAGAAAATATCATCAGTTGCACTGTTTGATCAATATGTGAAGCTTTTGGACCTATATGCAGTCATTATCTACGTCTGTTACAGATAAAAATATCTATAAAGTTATTACAGATCGATAACTGGGATGTGGACTCTTATCAAATTGTTTCGGGGCTATTGGCAGGAAACACATGTGTGTATTTTATTTTATTTATTTATTTATTTATTTTTTTTTTGGAACGTAGAGGTGTCGAAACATAAATTAGAAAAGTTGTTATTGAACGGCAGGGGATCTCAGAAGGAACACAGAGGAAGCAGTATTTCGCCATTCTTCGTTTGGTCGCCAGTTAAAAGAATACGAACTGTATGTTCCAGATCCTGTTTGCTTGCCAGGAGATTCGAATGATAAATCGTTTCCATATTGCTTCTTTGGTAACCAGGCTATCCTTTACTTCTGTATCTAATGCGACCGTTTCCGAAAAGCATGTTGAATGATGTGAAAAGAATTTTCTGTTTCTTCACCGTGATGGCATCCAGGGATTAAGCCTGAACGGCAGCCTCATCTGTTCGTCAAAGAAGCAGTAGACAGTTTTTATTCCAAGCTGCATGTTTAAATGAACTGTAATTGTGGCTCAGTTGGTATACTTGAAAGTAATGTTTTCAGAACTATAAATGGAAGCTTCTCCATTTCAGTTTTGAATCAGTAATTTTAGAATACGACAATTATTTTGCGTTTACAGACAAAAACTGTAAGTTTCTTATCTGAATTGGAAACGGCAACAACGAAGACAAAAAGTTAAATAACGCTGATACAGGTTTCACAGGAAGTTCTTACCGATTTCTTTAATTTTCATTGCTGTCTTCCTCCTCACTGTGGCGAAATAAATAAAAAACATTTTATATTTTAAATTCCACGTCATTGTTGATTTAATCAGAGTTCTCACCTTAGACGTAGAATTAGTCCTTCTGCCACAATATTAATTCATTAGTCGCCATCGATGTTCTTCTCTTTGTTGACCGTGTGTACCATCATGAGTCGGCATCGGTTCACTTCACGAAGACGGTGGAAACCAAGGAATACAATGCTACGTCGCTATAAATAATTTTCGTAACACTTCGATACTTTTCACTATTTTTTATTCACAACACAATAAGACTTGCTGTGCTCGTCGCACAAACCATAATTACTAACTATATGGCTGCCTTTCCGCACAGTCCAAAAATCACGTCCATCCTCCACAAGGCAACAATCGAAAGTGTCCCTTAGCTCCTTGGAGTATGAAACAAAAGAGAATCCAATGTGAACTTTACAAAGATTATAATATAACATGCCTCTCAATTTATCTTTGGCGCAGCTTTTAAGATATTGTATGTCTCTGCATAGGAATGTGTCATTACAACTGCCCCCCTACTGTATACTGTCACTAGAAAATTTTATTTGATTGACAGGATACAGTAGTCGACCTTGCAATTGATAGGTTTGGGGGTCGTTTATTTACAAACTTCTTTTTTTTTTGTCTCATTTTCATGGCACTGTGAATTCTTTGGTATTTCTGAGTGTGTGTCAGTTTTTTGGTATACTTATGCTAATATTTACAAACCTTAATCCTAATATACAAAGTTTTGGTTAATACTGAGAAAACGACATCATGTGGTAAAGTTTGTACAATAAAATATACAATGAATACAACGTTATTTACAAATGTTTCCTTCCTCATCAGAGGTGAAAATTAAGTCCTTGTATTCCCTTCTGTATTTATTCTGGGGCGGCGAGCTTTGTTCGCTATCCGCAGTGTTGAATATGGGCGTGTGATACTCGCGCCTGATGGTTTGGTCGTCCGTTAGCGGGCGACGTTGGTTGAATGCGCGCGCCAGTGCACTGAATATACACCGACGTGCGGGTACCGTCGAGACTTCCGAACCTCAGTATGCGTGTGCGTTTTGTAGTTCCTTCCAGTACTTAGACTGGATACGACGAGGTACATTGGAATATGTGTCCCGAAGAACACACCACACTATGTGCGAGGCGGAGGACGATCCCGTCGATGCAGCTCCTGGTAAGAAGCGTACCATGTCAAACTTGTTTGGCATTGTCTTTTCTTATTGTGACGCCATGAGTCGTTTGACGATACCAACTTCAATTTTCGATGTCACTTGCTTAGGCTCGCTGACACTTGCAATGTAGCACTACTTTGCACAATTTTAATTTCTACACACACCAGTTTAACCGCGAGTATTGCGATCGAAACTTTCTTTTCACTTCACTTTTTTCTTCGCATTAACCCCTTTTACCTATTGTACCGAGATTCATTTCCCTCAATACCTCTGGTCAATGAACATAAGTATTCACAAAATTGTAAGTCACGGGACTTGGCATGAAATACAAAATACATCACATACAATGGAATAACAAGTATCACATACAATACATTTGTTACATTAATTACAGGAAAAAACTACCGACGAAAATTGAAAAATTTTTGACCACTCGAAGTGGCTTCTTCGTCTTGGATTTTACTGACACACACACATTTTTCCATTAATCAGTTAGAAGGAACAAGTCCTTTGTTTTCCTTCTTGAACTCTAGTATATGTTACGGTTTACCTTCGTTACGTATTCTTCATACGCAACGACATGCATCAGCATGCAGAGAATACACCTGTAGCCGCCCCACTACAGCTCGGGAAGGGAATTTTCTACCTTCTACTTAGGGTAATGGCAACGACTACGTGTATACTACGGTTTTTACCTATAAAATCTGAAAATGCACGAAATAATCATTTATATGCAGCATAACCTTAATATGTACAGTGTTTTGGGCGTAAGCACATTCTGGTGTGCTTGTAAATCATTAACCCTAATAAAACTTCCTACCTTAACATGGACATATAAGCATAAGATTTTGAAGTTCAGGGTGTAACTACTATTAATATGTACAGTGTTTCATAATAGCGGCCCGCCCTTGTGTGCGTGGATCATCTTCAATTAAAGTGCGCTTATAGGCGTCTTGTGTTATCATGGGAGAAAAAATACAGACATTTTAATGCATCGGTTGTCATGAAAATCTATGTACACGAATAATCAGACTTCCATAGCTTCAGTGCGGCATGATATTCTGTATGACGTTTTCTGTTCATAATTCATTTTATAGACGATTCCTTTGCTTACAGGTCGTCGATCACGCTACTTACCTGTTTCTCGTATAGCGGCGATATCATTTTCATTCTTTGTGACTGTCAATAGTTATATGTATGAAAGATATAATTTTGACATGATTTATCATTTCATATTTCAAGTGTGTAAAGTAATTCACACCTTCCTTCTGCATACTTGAGTGAAGAATCGCTAATGTTGCACTTTGTATCAGGTTTTTCGTATTTTCTCGTAAACTCGTAGAGTCTTACGGTTTTAATTAAGTTGTTTCTTGACGTTAGGTATACATGTTTATACGAGGTTGTCTTAGAGTTTAATTTTCCTTAAAAACTTCTATGTTGTTTAGGTTCCGTACATGTACAGAGCTTCTTTCGCCTTTCACACATTCATACATACGTTTATACACACAAAAAACATCTACCAGTACAATATACACTTTGCTGGTGGGGCCCTTTTTCGGTACCTTGCACCATTCCTTCAATATTCCAAAATAATTCAGGGTGTGCTGAGCATCGTCCCCTCATACTAATAATACTTACAACTAAATATTTCTTCTCACATACATAACTGCCTTACGGTCCATTAATGCGCAATCATTCCATATTTTCCTCCTTTACACTTTAGCTTTCGTACATGTAACCTCGTGTATAGCTTATATATTCTACAAAGTTGTTTGCTGAGTGCTTTAGGTGTTTCCTAACGTTAATGTGTTTCTCCCTTTCTATAAACCCTAGGTATTAGTTTTGAGAGCGATTCAGTTCATTACTCACGCTGCATAGATCTGTTTATTATTATCCTATTTTAAAGCTTGTGTCACTCTTTTCCTTAGTCACAAAAATTCCCGCGTTTACCTTGTTGTTCATTCTGAAAATCGCTAGCTACTGTGTAATGTAAATGTATGCGTTATCTCTTTGATTTCCTCTTTGCTGCTTTTTCCTTATATGTAATTGTGTGCTGTTCTCGTGTACATAGCCTTTCTTCCGGTTATATATCTGCATTATTTTTTTTCTTCTTTCTCCTTCCGTACAAGCTAAGATTTTACTCAGTATAATATAATATTACAATACCGTCCATGACCAGTATGTACTTGTATGTTCACTTTTATTACGTAATACCAGCTTATAATTAAATTTTCTAAGTTACTATTTACAAGACTTGTGTACCGTTTTCTTTCTTGTTTTTGAATGGATTTCGTCTCTGTGTCTCATAGTAAGAGTGCTCTCAAAACTTTTAAACGTTCCGCGCATGCGCGCTTACGTACCACGACTGGACTGTAGGCGCGGGGAAAACTCTGCATTGTTGGTGAACATTATTCGTGATAGCCACCATCGTGTAATAGTCACGTGACACCTGGACTCGACTGCGCATGCGCCTTCGCGCTTTGTATACGCTCAGCTGATCGGACAGGGAAGGGGGGAAGATTTCTCCCCGGCTCGCTGCCTACAGCGCGGCCAATGACCTCGTCTTGACATGCAGCTATCACGTGCTCATGAGCTGAGCGTTGGATTGCAACTTCGACGTGTGGTTTGTTGCTCGTCTCAAGCGAACAAACTCTGACCTTCGCGCTAATTTGTCTTTGTTCCTCTCTCTTAAATAACTGAGTTAGACTACAAAAGTACCGTATGGTTTATTTTATAGTGTTAAGACTCACAGTAACACATGTTTAATTAGGTTTGGTTAAATATGCGTTTTTAAGCTGGCATATGCCCCCAGTTGTTCGCAAGTTTCTTAGGTTAATGACAGCAATTTTACTATGTGATCCAAAGTTGTAGAATTTCAATTTTGCTAAAATAACATATAACCTTTAATGAAAAAAATTCCTTGATGTCCTTGTGGTGGTATAACCCTTTCACCTTGCCCGTTCGTGTGTTACCTAACAGATAACATCCTGGGTGAGGTTTGTCTATTATAATGAAAGGGCCATCATACAACAACTGCCACTTTTTGTTTAATGCCTTAATTTTAGAGGATTTTGGGTGGGTACGTAATAGTACTTCCTGTCCAATGTTAAATACTGTAACGTTTCCTATCTTTTTGTTGTTATTACAGCCTGCACGAGGTCACTTACCTTGTCCGGTGCTTTCATCTCTTCTTCACATAGATCATCTTCTACGGTAGCATCCTGATCATATCTTAAAAATAATTGTTCAAGATGTAATGTGTGCTTGTTTGTGCCCCCTGTTGTCAAATCGGTCGGCCGGTGGGGGCTCATTATGACCGATTGTTGTTTACCTGGGGAGACAACGGCGTTGCTTCATTACTGTCCGTTTCCTCTACGAAGTGTACTGAGTGGTTATTCTGTCGCCAATTAGTTTCCGGACCGCTGCGTGCAACATTTTCTTGCGACCGGTCGTCGCTATTCCTCCTTGGTCTGTCATTTCTATTACCGTAACTATTGTAATTTTCATTTGTGTGCCGCCTTTCATCACGCGGGCCTGACCAATCATTCACGTGATTTCTATCATTTCCATACCGGCGTGGACCGTAATCTGTATTATATCTTCGGTCTTCACGTCTCTGTGGCGCCGAATTCCTCCGATTTCCGTAATTCCAGTTTCCATTATTTGGCCTTGTCGCATACGGATGCCAACTGTGTGGGTTTTGTCCACTGCCATTAAAATGATATCCGTTACCGTTGTTTTGATTTGTTCCGGAATATTCATTCCGATTACTTGTGCTCGGCTCTTCTTCGTATATTAGATCAATTGAGTCAAGCACGGAAAGAAAGTATTCAAGGTCGTTCTCCGGTATGGTTACCAATTTTTCGCGTAAGTTCGCGGGTAGTCTGTTTTTCAGAATTTTGAGAACATCTACGTGCGGTATTGGATTGTTCCAATAGCGCGTCTTATTCAAGTACTTTTCGAAATACTTTCTCAACCCACCGTTTCTGAGGTTGAACGGTTGTGGGTTGAATACCTCACGTCGCAGTCTTTCTTGGACCCCAGCAGACCAATATTTCTCCAAGAAAGCTCGTTCAAATTGTTCGTAGGTGACGCACTGTTCAGCCATGTCTGTGGCCCACAAAAGTGCGTCGCCTTGTGTGAAGCCTACTACATATCTAATCTTCTGTGCCTCAGTCCAGTTTCTTGGTAAGACATTTTTAAATGCTCTTACAAATACGACTGGATGAGTTTTTCTGGATTCTGTGGAGAAAACTGGAAACTGTCTATGTTTCAACAGGCTCTCATCGACTAGAATCGTCGAGATGCAAGGCGACACGCCTACTGCCTGTTGCAGCACCGCGTTTGGCGAATAGCCATTGTTTGCCTCTGCCGGTGCGTGCACATACGCCGGACTGGGCGCGTGATGTTTTACGTTATTGACATCGTAATCTGGCACGGGCGAATAAGTGTCGCGCTGCCTGCTGCTTGACGTAGGCAAGTCATTTGAAACATTCAGTCTACCAGCAATTTCCTTGCGTATTCTGTCCTCGGCTACTTTGATTTCATCACCTAATTTTTCAAAAAGTTTTGTTTCCCGGTCAGTTATTGATTCATTTACATTAACGGTTTCTAAAGTTTCATTTATTTTGATAATGTCCGCCTTGATACGTCCAGTCTCCTGTTTCAGAAGACCGACTTCTTCGTTAACTTTATTAACTTGGTCAGGTATTTCTTCACATGCGGACTGTACTCTAGTTAAATTTAATTGAATAGCCTGTACGTTTTCATGTATATCTTTTTGTACCATTTGTGTTTGATTGTGTGTTTCTACGATTTCTGACAGTTCCTGTTCCTGTTTGTTTGTAAGATTTGACAATTTCTTTTCTAAATCATTTGCCAATACATTGTATACACTATTGACTGTTTTGATGACTTTGTCTTCGATCTTTTGATCGATTTCATTGGTGAGTTTATTTAAGCGTTGATCAAAATGTTTGTGCATATTTTCAAATTGCGTATTTACACTTGAAAACTGCTGTTGGAACCCAATTTCCATGTTTGTGTTTGTTGTGTTGTGACTGATCTCTTGATTCGCCAGTTTTGTGTTCGTTGTGTTGTGACTGATCTTTAAATCAGATAATTGCTCGCACACGTTTGACATCAGACTATATAATGCCTCGAGCGTAACTGACGGAGCTTGTGTGTTTGTATTTATGCCATTATTTGTAGCCATTGTTTCTCTACCACGATCTGATTGAATCGAAACCGGGCTAGGTTCACTGATTTCACGCGAAATATTTTCATCTGATCTGGTAATCGATGCTTCATCGACTGTGTACAAGGTTTCATTTGCAAGTGGTTCGTTATTGTTAATCCCTGTCGAGTGCAATTGAACTGTACTTACTTCTACATTATGTTGTGCTGAAAAACTAATTGCGTCATCATTTACGTCACTATTATCGGAATCGGTGACGCGTCCATGAACATTTGTCAAATTAAAGTTCTCCGATTCCATTGTGGAGATATTATTTTTATCTGTACTTTACTGAATCTAAATCTTTAAACTCTCTCGCAGTTGAATTAATAAAATTATCTCGCGATTGTTATTTGTAGCGCGTCGGAAATTTACAAGATGGCGCACTACGTCTTCTAATTCTGCGATTGTTGAACATAAAAAAGTAATTATCAAAGTGTAATTGTGTGTTGCCACAAACACTACCAGAATTTTAATATGGAAAGGAAAAGGTTCTGCTTTAAGTGGAGCTAAGCCAGGTGCCGCCACTGCATGCGTTTGCGCTGTCCTACCTTAATTACGGCTGAGCTGCGTCACTCACGATTACGTTAGGTTTGTAAATCCTTGTCCTTGTTCCTTCTGGTTATTGTGCCATCCGTTTATACAGTTAATATTGTTTCACCTTATTCGTCATTTTCCATGTGCGTCATGTAACAGAGAAACAGTAATTAGTACAAGTACATTTGTAGTACAACAATGAAGTACTTACTCTTTGTTCCACCAGCACTGTCCTGTCACAGTCGCCAGTGTGGCGAAATAAATAAAAAACATTTTATACTTTAAATTCCACGTCATTGTTGATTTAATCAGAGTTCTCACCTTAGACGTAGAATTAGTCCTTCTGCCACAATATTAATTCATTAGTCGCCATCGATGTTCTTCTCTTTGTTGACCGTGTGTACCATCATGAGTCGGCATCGGTTTACTTCACGAAGACGGTGGAAACCAAGGAATACAATGCTACGTCGCTATAAATAATTTTCGTAACACTTCGATACTTTTCACTATTTTTTATTCACAACACAATAAGACTTGCTGTGCTCGTCGCACAAACCATAATTACTAACTATATGGCTGCCTTTCCGCACAGTCCAAAAATCACGTCCATCCTCCACAAGGCAACAATCGAAAGTGTCCCTTAGCTCCTTGGAGTATGAAACAAAAGAGAATCCAATGTGAACTTTACAAAGATTATAATATAACATGCCTCTCAATTTATCTTTGGCGCAGCTTTTAAGATATTGTATGTCTCTGCATAGGAATGTGTCATTACATCACCAATCTGGTTATATAAGGCCTCAAATACGGTTTCATTGTGTAGCTCCATAGAAAAGGCCTTTTTGCAACAAAATGAACGAAAAATATCATCTTCGAACAGTTCTCCTGCGTGAATGACTTGTTGACTACTGGTACAAACAGCGTAGAAAGAAATGCACGAGGCAGGATGTCTTTCCACTTAAAAGCACACGTGTGAGTGAATGCTTCCGCTTGTACCGGCAGTTCACGAAAACATAGCGTGAGGCAGCTCTTCCATAGCAGGCAGTAATACCTTCATGTGTTGTGCATGGCAAACAATATGTATCACATATACTTTAGACTGGAAAGGTATGGCTCTCCTTCCAGTGTTAGAAACAGTTCTGATACGTTAACTAGATTTCGTATGCAGCACTGTGCACCCTAAAATGCACCAAACGTATTTTTTAAACCGGACAATGGCTACATTTTTCACGCCAAGCTTTTCAAAATATGCGCCAGAACAACTATGGGCAATAACGAAAAAAACGTTCATAATTAAGCTTTGATGTCAGACTATAAGACGCACAAAATCAATTTTTTTAGCGAATAGTTTCGTCAAAATCGAATGAGAAAGACTGTGTACCGGAGGACATATACAAATCCCAAATCAGTTGTCTTTAATTTTTTACACGAAAAGCAAAAGTGTTAGTAAGAAATTAACTACGGTGACGCATGCAGCTTTGCTTCACCAGCATAAAACAATTTTTTGAGGCACACTGGTTGTCTCGAAATTTACCTGCTCCTGTACCGTACGCCACACGTTGCATGGCGACCAGCACTTCGTATTGCGCTGAGCGATAAGAGAGAGATACGAATCGGTGTTGTATTGCCGTCGACTGACTGTGAACCAATCAAATCGCTCCACTACGTTTCCAAGCGCTTCACCGATGTGGGTTGCTTCCGCTTCGTATTGAGAGTCACGTCGCCTATCGTGTCGCAATTCGTATTGCCTCAATCAGAACCGTGCCTCAAGCCACAGTATTCTATTGCCATTTTCAGCAGGACAATACTCGTCCACACAAGGAACGTATCTCTATGAATTGTCTGCGTAATGCAAGATCTGCATACTCGCAACTATCCCGCATAGAAAATGTATGAGTCAGCTCGGACGTCAACGCCGTCCCAATCCGGGTTATAAAGGATCAGATACAACAATTGTGGGCCAGATTCCCTCAGGACGGCATACAACGACTTTATGACACTGTTCCCAATCGCCGGCCGTTGTGGCCGAGCGGTTCTAGGCGCTACAGTCTGGAACCGCGCGACTGCTACGGTCGCCGGTTCGAATCCTGACTCGGGCATGGATGTTTGTGATGTCCTTAGGTTTAAGTAGTTCTAAGTTCTAGGGGACTGATGACCTCAGAAGTTAAGTCCCATAGTGCTCAGAGAAATTTGAACCATTTTGTTCCTAATCGAATTAGTGTTACACTGATATGTGGGTTCGTACTGCCAAGCTGTTTCTAAGTGTGATTTTGTAATCATCTAAATAACATTACGTACCTTCTCAAACGGTTAAGTTCTATTACGTTTCCTCCTCAGCTTCTGAATGCTTCCCTTCTTTGTCACGCAGTGTAGATCACTTTTTGTTTCTTCGCCACACTAGAAAACGCGTATGTAGTGAGTTACGTATACATGGACAAGTTCCTGATAAGAAAAAGATCAGGATATAACAAGAGTAAACACGTGAAGATGAATGAGATTTATCGCATTTATCCATTGGCACCTATTCTCGAGTCTACAGATTACAGCGTCAATAAAAGACTCGTTGGCGACTGATTATTTCATTTACTGTGCAATTCGTGCAATGTTGTTGTTGTTGTTGTGGTCTTTAGTACTGAGACTGGTTTGATGCAACTCTGCATGCTACTCTAACTTGTGCAAGCTTCTTCATCTCCCAGTACGTACTGCAGCCTACATCCTTCTGAATCTGCTTAGTGTATTCATCTCTTGGTCTCCCTCTACGATTTTTACCCTCCACGCTGCCCTCCAATACTAAATTGGTGATCCCTTGATGCCTCAGAACGTGTCCTACCAACCGATCCCTTCTTCTAGTCAAGTTGTGCCACAAACTCCTCTTCTCCCCAATCCTATTCAATACCTCCTCATTAGTTATGTGATCTACCCATCTAATCTTCAGCATTCTTCTGTAGCACCACGTTTCGAAAGCTTCTATTCTCTTCTTGTCCAAACTGTTTATCGTCCATGTTTCACTTCCATACATAGCTACACTCCATACGAATACTTTCAGAAACGGCTTCCTGACACTTAAATCTATGCTCGATGTTAACAAATTTCTCTTCTTCAGAAACGCTTTCCTTGCCATTGCCAGTCTACATTTTATATCCTCTCTACTTCGGCCATAATCAGTTATTGTGCTCCTCAAATAGCAAAACTCCTTTACTACTTCAAGTGTCTCATTTCCTAATCTAATTCCCTCAGCATCGCCCGACTTAATTCGACTACATTCCATTATCCTCGTTTTGCTTTTGTTGATGTTCATCTTATACCCTCCTTTCAAGACACTGTCCATTCCATTCAACTGCTCTTCCAAGTCCTTTGCTGTCTCTGACAGAATTACAATGTCATCGGCGAACCTCAAAGTTTTTATTTCTCCTCCATGGATTTTAATACAGACTCCGAACTTTTCTTTTGTTTCCTTTACTGCTTGCTCAATATACAGATTGAGTAACATCGGGGAGAGGCTACAACCCTGTCTCACTCCCTTCCTAACCACTGCTTCCCTTTCATATCCCTCGATTCGTGCAATATATGTCCATTATCTGAACAAATGGAGCACAGTAGCTGGCGCAGAAACGGTTATGCGGATTCTACATATAACCAAAACGGGTGTGCCTGCAGTGGTATGAGTACGGATACACGGCGGTGTGGACGCCTGGACGGTGCCTTTCTCTCTGTAAAGGCGAGCTGTCCACATGTGGGGCGAGGCTTATTCGTATCAGGTCTGCACGGACAAGGTCGCGGGCTGGGCGCCACTGCTCCACATGTGGCGGCACAAGGCGCTCGCCGAGGTCGCACTCGTCGCTGTAAGTACGCATTTTTGGCGCTCTCTTCAGACTTTTAAGGGAACAACAGATATTCACCAGTATTCTTCTTGAGCAGTGAACTTAAACGCGAAACAAGACCTCCTTCTAACGCGAATTACCTTTGCAGAAACGGACAATAGATCGTCTTTGCTTGCAGGCTCTTCAACAGAGGTTTCTGTATAATACACTACTGGCCGTTAAAACTGCTACACCACGAAGATGACGTGCTACAGACGCGAAACTTAACCGACAAAAAGAAGATGCTGTGATATGTAAATGATTAGCTTTTCAGAGCATTCACACAAGGTTGACGCTGGTGGCGACACCTACAACATGCTGACATGAGGCAAGTTTCCAACCGATTTCTCATTCACAAACAGCAGTTGACGGCGTTGCCTGGTGAAACGTTGTTGTGATGCCTCGTGCAAGGAGGAGAAATGCGTACCATCACGTTTCTGACTGTGATAAAAGTCGGATTGTAGCCTATCGCGATTGCGGTTTATCGTATCGCGACATTGCTGCTCACGTTTGTTGAGATCCAATGACTGTTAGCAGAATATGGAATCGGTGGGTTCAGGAGGGTAATACGGAACGCCGTGCTGGTTCCCAAGGGCCGCGTATCACTAGCAGTTGAGATGACAGGCATCTTATCGGCATGGCTGTAACGGATCGTGCAGCCACGTCTCGATCCCTGAGTCAACAGATGGGGACGTTTGCAAGACAACAACCATTTGCACGAACAGTTCGACGACGTTTGCAGCAGCATGGACTATCAGCTCGGAGACCATGGCTGCGGTTACCCTTGACGCTGCATCACAGACAGGAACGCCTGCGATGATGTACTCAACGACGAACCTGGGTGCACGAATGGCAAAATGTCATTTTTTTGGATGAATCCAGGTTCTGTTTACGGTATCATGATGGTCGCATCCGTGTTTGGCGACATCGCGGTGAACGAACATTGGAAGCGCGTATTCGTCATCGGCATAGTGGCGTATCACCCGGCGTGATGGTATGGGGTGCCATTGGTTACACGTCTCGGTCACCTCTTGTTCGCACTGACGGCACTTTGAACAGTGCAAGTTACATTTCAGATGTGTAACGACCCGTGGCTCTACCCTTCATTCGATCCCTGCGAAACCCTACATTTCAGCAGGATAATGCACGACTGCATGTTGCAGGTCCTGTACGGGCCTTTCTGGATACAGAAAATGTTCGACTGCTGCACTGGCCAGCACATTCTCCAGATCTCTCACCAATTGAAAACGTCTGGTCAATGGTGGCCGAGCAACTGGCTCGTCACAATACGCCAGTCACTACTCTTGATGAACTGTATCGTGTTGAAGCTGCATGGGCAGCTGTACCTGTACATGCCATCCAAGCTCTGTTTGCCCAGGCGTAACCAGGCCGTTATTACGGCCAGACGTGGTTGTTCTGGATACTGATTCCTCAGGGTCTATGCACCCAAATTGCGTGAAAATGTAATCACATGTCAGTTCTAGTATAATATAATTGTCCAATGAATACCCGTTTATCATCTGCATTTATTCTTGGTGTAACAATTTTAATGGCCATTAGTGTAGAAATAGCCTTATACCACGCATTGAGAGCTTTCAGCAGTGGCTTCTGGTTATGTCTTCTTCCTATCTGCAACACATGGAAGCAAAAGTAAAACGTAAAATTATACTTTTTAACGTGTTCATTTATATCGTCAAGAAACTGCAAATTCACCGATAAAACACAAGCGATCTTCGAATGTGAGTTACGATAGCTGGTTTTCAAGATGGGAGGCCAGACGTGCAGCCAACGAACAACGAATGAAAGTCAAGAAATCGATCAATGATGGGAAACGAGTGTTTCAGTGCTAACGCTGGCATTCAAATTTAACTACACGTTCCTGGTTGTCAGGTTGCTTAATTGCAGTACTTTCTTCTGCCACTGAAGCAAATGTGGGGCACCGGGCAAACAATTAGTAACCCACACGAGACATCACTCTAATACCGTGTGACACTGCTTCTGGCGTTGGAAATGGTCTCAATTCGGCGAGGAAGAGAGTCCATAAGTTTCTGCAGGTATGCCGTATCCAGCTGAACTCACGCATGGACCATTCTACATTTAAATGTACATGCTCTACAATGCATAGTGGAGGATACATTGTACCAATTTCACAAACTTTCCTTCCTATTCAGTTCGAGTATTGCGCGAGGCAAAACTCACTATCCGTCAGTATACTGCCTTAATCTTTCTCACCTTATTTTCATAATCTCTACCCGAGACATACGATGGCGGCCGTATGGTGACCGCACAGTCTTCTTCCATTACAGATTCTATAAATTTATCTCACAGGGCTCGCAAAGAACTATTTCGACTTTCTTCCAAGGCTACCCATTAAAGTTACCCGCGGCCGCAGTGGCCGTGCGGTTCTAGGCACTTCAATCAGGAACCGCGTGACTGCTACGGTCGCAGGTGCGAATCCTGCCTCGGGCATGGATGTGTGTGATGTCCTTAAGTTAGTTAGGTTTAAGTAGTTCTAAGTTCTAGGGGACTGATGACCTCAGATGTTGAGTCCCACAGTGCTCAGAACCATTTGAACCATTTTTAAAGTTACCCAAACATTTCTACTATATTTTCGTATGGACTGTGCCGATCTATTATGATCCTATCAATTTGTCTCCAAATTACTTCGATTTTTGTTGTCATCTCTACTAAATAAAGATACCATACACTGGAACGATATTCTGAAATTAAAGGTATTGGCACGATAAACACGTAAGCCAAGTTTACATAATTTCGAGTAAAATGTAAAAAAGTCCACAAACTGGGGAAAACATTACCCCGGTCTTGTCTTTACCCAACCTTTATTTAGGCCACCATAACGCCAAAATCTTGTTACATAAGTAAACAAAGTTTTTAATGATTTTTACTCAGTTTTAAAAAATTGGACATTTCTCTCTCTTTCATCAAATGGTTTTTGGTATGATATCAAATAAATAAACAAGTAACTACAGATACATTGACTATTAGCCCTTAATAGATTACCGAATATCATAAGGAGTCCGCGAAATTTAAAAATAATGTATATCCTAGTAAAATTCGTAGTTGTGGAAGGTCAATAAGAAGTTCATTGTGCTTCACCTCCTAATGAACGATGTGTAGCATCCGTAATAGTTTTCTCACAGATCAGACTATTTTAAAATTCCATGTCTGAGGATGGCACATACCTCTTCGTAAGCTTCAGGACATCTTTATATTTCTTGGAGTTAACTCACTGAGGCACCTTATAAAGTTTTTCCTCAGTAAAAGTCAGTGTAGTTGACGGATTTCTCAATGACGATATCGTGACAGATAAATTGTGATAATGATGCGCTACAGCGAACTATATGCTCGTGTTCAGTGGAGTACTCATAGGATCTGTGCTTTGAAACAGTAAACTTCTCATTGCTAGCACTTCTAGTGTTAGAGACGAACATCTTTTTTTAAGTGGGGCGAGAAGTCTAAAAATAGATCTTGTGTAACATAAACCACATGGAAGTGCTTGGATGTGTTTAACATACCAGAATCTCACTACTGTTTGGTGCAATGACAAAGAAAGCTCTGGACATGTTTGATTCTTGCCTCAAACATCCGACGTCGACAAGTCCACGTCTCATTTTATTCTGTATTGGTCCCATGGGCAAGTATCATTCCCGCACCACATGACCGAGCGATTTTCAAACTATGTAATGGTAGTAAAATATCAAAATATCTGGTTATTGCATCAGTGCCTTCAATTGGTCGCACTGGAGTCTTGTGCACCATTTCTTTTGCTGGCGCACTGCATTTTGGCAGAATCTTTTCAACAAGCCTAGGTCTTCCACTAGCATTCCCTAATACTGATTTTACGAGATCGCCCCGTTTCATATCGTTTCTTAGTATTTACTCCTAGTTGTAAGATATGAGGTGCTCAGCTTGTTCACCGTTAGTCTTGTAATCAGGCATTATTTCCATTATCTTACAGTTATCCACATTTAAAGAGCACTGTCATTCATTACACCAAGTGGAGTTTTCGTTCAAACCTTTGTGCTATTCCTTACAATCGTCCAACGACGACGATACCTTCTTGCACGCAACAACACCCTTAGTGAACAACCTTAAAGTGTGGCTATTCCTACCTAATCAATCATTTATGTATACTGAGAACATCAGTGGTACTATTATGCTTTCCTTGGGGCACACCCGATGTTATTTTAGATTCTGTGGAATATTCTTCGTCTGAAATAACGTACTTGCTTCTATGAGTCAAATATTCTTCGAGCCAATCACATAACTGCGAAGATACTCCGAATGATTGTATCTTGGTTAGACTGACCAGTGTGGCGCAGTTCGAATGTCTTTGGAAACATGGGAAATTGGAGTCACAGGACCTCGACACAAGTCCGCCGGGCGGATTCGTGCCGGGGACCAGGCACTCCTTCGCACTCCGGAAAGCCATGCGTTAGACCGCTCGGCTAACCGGGCTGGCACTATCTAACATAATTAATTCTTTGGGATTTATCTAATCATTTTACTTATTTACATATATTAAGCTCCTTATTTATTGTGAAATTACATCATTGTACGACACATTGTACAGGAGATATGACGTCATAAACATTGCGTTGCGTGAAAATGAAACTGCAGGGTGACATTCGCTAGAGATACAGGTGAAATATGTGTTAAATTTGTTAAATACATGTGAAATACACTCAAAGACAAAGAAAAACGACAGAAACCAACCAGTTATCTGAATGGGACGGAAATCGGTAGATGTGATATACATGTACATACAAAAAAATGATTAAAATTTCATAAAAATGCTTCTCTGGCCTTTATGCAAGCAGTTATTCGATCTGGCTCTGATTGACAGGGTTGTTGGATGTCCTAAAGAGGATTATCATGCCAAATTCTGTCCAATTGGCGCACAAAATTTTCAAAATCCTGAGATGGTTGGAGGACCTTGTCCGTTATGTTCCAAATATTCTCAGTCTGGGAGAGATCCGGCGTTCTTGTTGGCCAAAATAGAGTTTGGCAAGCAGGAAGACAAGCAAAACGGGGCGTACCGCCGTGCTGTAAGAGTGCCGTGGATGACAACCAAAGGGGTCCTGCTGTGAAATGAAATGGCGCCACAGACGATCACCCCTGGCTGTCGGGGTGTATGGCGGGCGTCAGTCAGATTGGTACACCACCGCTGTGTGGCGCGTCTCCCGACACGTCTTCGGCCTGGGATTTGGAGCAGAACTGTCTTCAGCGATGAGTTCCGCTTCGAACGGAGCCCCGATGACCTGCGAAGATGTTTCTGGAGACCCCCTAGGCAGCTATGGAATACCGGAATACCAACATGACTGTCACCCGTCATACTGCCTGACGATCGGGAGTGATGGTCTCGGGTGCGATTTCATTTCACAGCACAACTCCTTTGGTTGTCATCTGCGGCACTGTGACAGCGCGGCGGTACGCCGATAATATTCTACGCCCCGTTTTGCCCCGTTTTGTTGGTCATCATGGCACGCCATCCTCCTCGGCTTATGTTCCCGCCTACACACTGGGAGAGTTTCTACTTCTTGTCTTCGTGCGTGCCAAACTATACCTTGGTTAGCAAAGTCGCCGGATCTCTCCCCAATTGAGATCGTTTTAATTACGGTCAGGGCCCTCCAACTATTTCGTGATCTTTACGATCAAACGCGCCAGTTGGACAGAATTTGGTACGATATCCCTCAGGACATCCAACAACTGTATCAATCAACACTAAGCCAAATAACTGCTTGCATAAGGGCACACATGGACCAACGCATTATTGACTTGCTCAATTTGTAAAGCTCATTCCCTTGAATAAATCATCAACTTTTATGAAATTATAATTATTTGTTTATCTGTACACGTACATCATATCTACCAACTTCCGTCCCATTCGTATAATTCCTTGATGCTGTGTCTTTTTTTTCTTTCTTAGAATGCTATGTAAAATAGGTTTGATATGGATATATGTGGGCAAAGTCACAGCTAAAAGAAAATCCTCCTAAATCCCGGTATCAATTTCAACGAAACTTACTGTCTGGAAATAAATACAGCGGGCGGGGGAGTGGGATGGGGGATGGGGAGAGGTTAAGAACCAGCAACCTCCTACTTGGGGTGGGGATGATAACGTGGAGAGAGGAGCTGAGTTGGACAGAGAATAGGATGGATGAGATGGACTCACACAGGGGGAAGCAGGAAATGGACAGAGAAATGGGCAGGGAAGCGGACAGAAAGGGGAGAGGAAAAGATGGAGAGAGAGAGGAGAGAGGAAGAGATGGACAGGGAAAGGAAAGAGTAGCACATGGACAGGGAGAGAGGGGAGGAAGAGGTGGACATAATGATGAGGGAAGAGGAGATGGACAGAGAGAAGGAAGAGGAGGAGATGGGCTTAGAGGAGATGATGGAGAGAAAATAGATAGAGTGAGAAGGAACAGATAGACAGAAAGAGGTGGGAGGGTGAGGCGGGGATGGAGTGAGGGGAGGGGGGGGGAGGAGCTGGACAGAGAGTGGAGGGAGGAGGTGATCGACAGAGGCAGGAGGAAGGAGGAATTGAAGTTATAAATACATACCCTTGCAATACCGGGTACTCATCTGATATATTCCTGACTACCCAAACTGACTTCTCGATGGTACATACTATCATATTTTTCGTGATGTTATTGGTATGAAGAGCTGTAGGTCGCAGACGTTATCGCTATACATTTTACAGCGTGGTGGCGATACAAAAAGAAGAAAACACGATATACAGGTGGTAAAGGTTACAGCAGCGAGTTTACACTGTAGGAGCGTGTAATAACGCTACAAGAGGGTTTGATCATTACGGACTAGAGATGTAATTTGGGATTTTCGTAGGCTCAGAAGGTATTTTTATATTTCAAAGGACGAAGTTTTGAGATTTAGGATGTTAGCGTCTCCCTGGGGCACGATAAATGAATCTAAGAGGTTCTGGAGGTGATAGTGTGGAAACGGTTAGTTACTGTTTTTTATTTTTTGTATTTTTTTTTTCTGGCGTGGGTCGGGTGACTCTTCTTAATGTTCTGTAAGGATATTTTCAAAGGTGCTTTTTGAAGAAGATGACTGGTTCGTGAAATGGGATGATACGGATTGGGTGGGATATCGTACCTGTGGAACATGGTCAATTGATTTTGATCGATGTAGTTAGTAATCGGTGAGTCATTCCCACAACCAACACAACAGACATATGGACGAATAACCACATCACAATTGCATCCACATATTCCTTTACCCTCTATTCATTGTCCCTGCCTTTCCCATCTTCCTGCATGAAACAGAGTCTTTGGAAGTTATAAATAGGAAGAAAAGCAGGAGTGCTTTTCTTCCTTCTTATAATAAACCAGTTTTACCAGTCTTTTCTCTTGGAGCTCCAGTGCATGTAACATTCTACTTGGAGTTGATGCTGATAAAGCTACTGAAGAGGATGGCGCTGATAGGTGCGAGAGTGGTGCAATTGAGACTACTGCAGAGAATAAGTAATAGGTGCAGCTGTGACTGGTGGTGTTAATGAAGCTGTTGTTGCATCCTGCAAATGATATTCTAGCTCCCTTGATGCTGTAACTGGAAACGTTGCATGCACTGGAATTACAGTAGGTGGCTGTAAGAGACAAGAACGGTAAATTTTACTTTCGTGAGGATATTGGATGAAAACAAAAGGTCAGGAAGACAAGAAAAATGGTTAGACAAAACAGGTACAATGAATAGAGAACGATTACGTCGATGACAGTGGAGTCAACTGACAGAGAAAAGCGGTGGCGAAGATTATGGAATTCGAGAAATACAGACGACGAAGGTAGGAGGCACAGAGGACGTTCACATTTAGGGCGGCAGAGGCCATGGTCGAAACACTGAAGACCATGATGACATCATGTGAATATGCCGACAAGCACGGTGAAATACAAAGTAGGTGAGGTTGTGGAGACTTTTCCAAATCTTGAACTGTAGCCCTGAGAGCTGACTGCACCAGCTACTACATGACTGGATAAAAGGCACCAGCGCTGCGCCTGTGGTCCGTCTGTCCGTTGTTGCAACTCGCGACAGTCGGTGGCGGCCATATCATCAGCACGGTGTTTCCCCCAGCAGCTGGCTCTGGTGGCTACGGTTTCCCTCAGATGCATATGTTCGCGGTACATTTTCGAAACGTAGGCGTGTGAAACTTCTTGTGCCTACATAAAAGCAGAGATCAAGTGGCTCAAGCGTCGAGCGCGTTGGTGACACTCATGTCCTTGTTTGTGTCTGTGCATCACCTTTAGGCGTTACAAGCAGGCAATACTGTCTGCTGTAAGGTTAACGCTGTAAGTAGAGGACCTGTCTGATTGGAGAAACCTTTGAAAACAGAGAAAACCCAAGAAACCAACACTGAAGTTCAGCAGTAATGTATTTGTCTTCAAGCATAAGGAAATGTACAATACGTATGCAGTGATGTAGAGCGAGTGGACAAAAATTAGGTTCAACAGGAGTTATAGTGATGCCAGTGGTAACTACGGGGAGAATAGACGCGTAAACGTAAAGTTCTACATCATTATGCGGAAACCGATGTTACATCTACGGTGCGCCTATGACTGAGAGAACTGTCTGTTCAGAAAAACATGGGGTTTTATAGGCTATGATCCCTCTTCTACACCATGCCCTGAGATGGGGTCAGAGTACCAATCCCATATGATGGGCTTTCGAGAGCATCACGGAATGATCCCGAATGTGTTCGTCTCCATTCATGTGTCGCCGCGAGCAGTGGTCACTTGCCTTTTTTGGTACATACAAAATTGACACCTGTTCTGTGGGAGCAGGTTTGACTTGTTACTTCTTTGCCGCAGTGGAGAAGCCCTGTTTGAGTACCTTTGCGCAGCGTTTCCAAGCCTACAAGACTGCCGGATTATGAGTTCGCACGAGTGGAATCTAGCAACCACGCGTTCGCTGGAAGCCTGATACAACTTCTTCACTGGAAACCTCGACGTGACCAACAGAGGGCCATCGTTTAAGGCGGGTTTCACCAAACTACAACCCACGGGCTCGACCCGTTCGACGGCGTCAGCTCATCCGGCCCGCCCACGGTACTTGAATTTGCTTGATAAAACGTATGGAACACGAGACGCTATTATTCAATATCAATTTAAATATTATGTTTAGAATATTAGGAGATCTTCACACATGTGAGGACCCCCTAGCTGCTAAATGTCTTAAATGTACTATGTTCAGTTTTAAATTATTGTATCTAGATACTGTACCGAATGACGATGCGCCCTGCGCTCATCATTTCGTCAGTTATCTGGCCCGCTGTGAAAAAGAATTTGTTGACTTTTTTTCAAGGTAATATAGTGTTCAGCAAGTCCGGCCGGACGCATGTCCGAAAAAACAGTCGCCATATACGAGTATTTGATATAATGCAAGACGGGGCCAGACGCACACTCAACTCTAATTCTTACGGGAATCTGCGAAATGCCGCGAATATCGAGGATAATGGGCAAGGAGCACTAAATTAGCAGTGTGTGGATAAGTTGAGTATGTGAGTTTGATAGGGGGCATGTTAGGGTATCCGGGCAGATGCAGGACTGTGTCCAGATGGCTTAGTGGTCTCAGCATCTGCCCAATAAGCGGGAGACCCGGGTTCGAATACCAATCCGACACACATTTTCAACCTTCCCCCTTGGTTTCAACTAATGCCCGCTCGCAGCCACTGTCTGTAATTCCTTTGTTTCTTACTACTGGATTTGCCAAGGCGAGAGGGCTTCTGTATTTCTAACGGAGCAGTTGTACCTACAGTGCAGCTGCTGGTGAGTGCATGTGAATAGTCTGATGAAACCTAAAAGGACGTCGATTAAATTGCACCTGCAGATATAAACGTATTTCTTAGATCATGTTTCCTTGAAAGCCTTTTCAGGGAAGAAACTCTATTGATTTCCTTTTCTCTTTAACACAGAACGTCTTTGAACAGAACATCTAGAAGTAGAAAAACAAATCTTATTATTGATTATTATCGGTGGATGGAGTCTGTAATACAATCCGTGTGCAGAAGGCGCAGTTGGAGGCGTGTCGGCACTAGAAACTATAATGCGATAACGTAAGAACGAAAGAAATGTCTTGTCTTCTGTTGGCGGGGAAGGTGATAAAAAGGTGTAGCCTACAGTTTTTTTCTATTTTTGGGGGCAAGACCGCTTTATCATTGTGATTCCTGTATCTGTAAGATCTCTCATGAATTGATTGCTCTTTAGCGCTGTCGCTGTTGCAGCCCACATGTGAAATACTTTGTGCCACGTAACGATAACTGACATCGACCTTAGTTGTTCTGAAACACTGCCTGTATCTGTCGGAACGGAAGCAGTAATGTGATCGCAGAGGTCAGCGTTGCTTTGCCTTTCTTACGCCTAGTTAACGGTGCACCCCTTGCGTGATCGTGTTGTCCTTCGCGGGCCTCGTTGTCTCTCTCGCTAATATCAGCCGCCGTTATATAATCTGTTGCCCTCGTCATAGGCCATATTTCCGGGAATTCCTCCTCGGGGTTGCGTGCATCCTTATTTTTTGCAACAGTATTGCAAGTTAATTGGGTGCGTGTGCCGCCTATGGTAGACGTCGTGCCTCAACGTGAAACTTGAAACCCAAACTGTGGGGGGAATGTGCGCTGTCCCCGGAAGATCGTTAGGGCTTTAACTGAATTGCGATGCTGACGTATATTACGCGCCCTTAACGGGCTTCTGGATTACGGCCAAGAGAGAACACGGTCCCTTTACGTCAACCCGCATCGGTACCGCCGCGTCGCTAACCGAACGTGTTCTTAGACTTTTCATATTTCAGTAGCTCGTAGAGAACAGCTCAGTGCATGGCGGCGGGTACTAAGTACCACCGTTAATGTTTCTCCTTCCTCTTTCGTGCTTTCAGCATCTACATATCCACGGCAATTTACGCCCATATTTCCTTACTCGTAATAACTAGCTGAAGCCACTGGAATCATTGTTTCTCTCGAACACAATCTGTAGATAACTCTCGTGTTGCTTTTTATTTCGAAAATTCCAAAGAGCATGCATCTTTGAACTGGAGTACAATGATTTGATATTTGTTCTTGACAACATGAAATTCACCAAAAGGATCTGCAGTTAAGAGGAATAGTCTTCAGTTAAGTAGTTCCTTAATTCTGTGTTGTCGTAATGATTTATCCAATCGAGTTCCGAAGCTTCGCTTTAAATTCTCGAGCCTTTAGAGAAGTAGGGCATGAATTATACATTGGCGCTGTAGATTTAGAAAAAGCTTCTGACACTGTTGCTTGAACCTATTTTGTTCAATTTATACGCGGAAGTGGTTAATAATGTACAGGTGTTTTCATAAGTTTTTCTGGTGGTCAACCCACCTTATCACAAGATGAATGCGATCTTCAGGTGATTATATGACGCTTACCTCAGTAATATAAGAAATGAGGACAATAGAATAATCTAACAAAAATTGAATATCTGGTTGTGAATAGTGACATTGGATTTGAAATGCTTGCCAGTTAGAAAACAGGTGGAAACATTTGAGTATCTAACGGGCACATATTGACAAAATTAGACTGAGTTTTGCGTAAGTAAAATGCAGTATACAACAAAGTAGAAAAGCAGTAGTGTGTATGAATTCTTTTTGGTGGGACAAGAACCTCCGAAGAACAATAAGAAAATAGTACGCAGTTTAATGGCTGCATCCGTGATTGACTATTGACCAGAAATATGAATTTTAAGTGCTGACGTCAAAAGAAATTAGTAGCGGTGGAAATGGAATATCTACGAAAGAGCTCCAGAATATCCGAAAAACCGAAAAAAACAACTAATGATGGACTAGGAACTAGAATGGAGACAAATGGAACAGTGATAGACAGGATCTAAGGAAACTCACTGAACTGGCATGGACATTGTTGAGATGCCAGATCATCATAGACAAAGAAAATGGAAACCAGCTGTAAGGAAAACGTGTTCTTGAAAACACAAAATCAACGAAATAATGGAGCATCACAGTGTATATAAGGAGGATGTCCTTGGCAGAAGTTAATAGCAATGTAGCAAAATGTTGATATTAATTGTTCTTCGCATTAATGAATCCTGTACAATAATAATAGTATTAATAATAATAGTATTAATAATCGCATGTTCCATAAAAGACTTGCACGATTTCTAAGCGATATAAGTGAAACAACTCAGTTTACGAGCTATGTATACATTATGCGTTCTTGTGGCAAGCTAGATGTCGGTTAATTACAAAGAACTACTTTTTACACTAGCTACAGTTAATAGCAAAAACAATCATACCATGGCAAGGCGAAAATTTCAACTAGGGTTTAACGGTTCGTTGACAATATGTTCATCAGAAATGGACAAGATCTGTTGGACAGGAATGAGGAAGGGATTCGTCTCCGTCGTTAAGAGAAGAGTCATCGTAGCATTCGCCTTGATCGGTTTAGAGAAGCCACGGGAGACCTAGTGCAGTCTGACCAGGGGGGAATCTGAACCCAGCTTCCGGCAGATCACCAAACGAGGTGGCGCAACGGTGAGACGGCCATCCAGATTTTTGTTTTATTTGATTTCCTCAAATACGAGTAGTTTAAAGCGAATTCGAGCGTAGTGTCTGTGAATGGACACGGACGATTTCCTTCCCTATCGATCTCCTATTCGAACTTGTGTTCTGTCTCTAATTACCTCATCGTCGACGGAGCGTTAAATCGTAATCTTCCTTATTTTCTCCCTGACGAAAGTGAGTCCAGTGCCTTATCATTGCGCCACCTAACTCGGTGTCTTTTTAATAGTAGTCCTATTTAGTGTTTCGTTCGGATGGATAAATTGGAATACTGTGCGGTCATGAAATTCTTTATTTTGTATATACCGTGCAGTCATGAAAATATCTTAAAATTTACAAGGAGTGTACTCCTTTATTTACAAAATGAGTGGCTGGATTCAAATGTGGTTGCTCCTCTGTTGGTGATCTGCGTAAACGACATCTCCATACCCATACATGAAAGCGTCCAGGATAAACACAGTATTCTACTAGACGATCGTTGACCTCATATTTATGAAAACAGTAGTGCCATTGACATGCATGCTGTACAGTACATTTTACATGAAGAATTCACTGTGAGCGAGCTTAGTGAAAAAATGGGAGTCATCGATAGAAAGGGTAAAAATGAATTTCTTAACAGTGTTCCTACAATTATTAGTTTCTCCCTGTTTAGAGAACGCTGTTGCTCCGCAACTTCACATTAAATTAATGAATATCAAGTTGTTAATACGTTCTTTATTTTAGTCCACAAACGATGTGACGTTGCATCAAACACAAAACAATTTTCAGATCCACTAAAAATGGCTTAATTATAAAAGCCGAAACCTGTCATAGATTAAAATAAAGATCATATTAGGAACTGGAGCGGTTATTCGTTAGTGTTTGAAGCCCTTTGAAAAGAATCCACTAGAAGATTTTCACCTATATGCCACTATAGGTAACACATGGGCTCCCCAATTAACGCCGAAACCGAAGCAATAGTCGGTGTTGTAGGTGAAAGTGGGTGGTCCTGCGCCGAAGTTTACCTCATCTGAAGGAAAGATTGTGTCCAGTGCTTTTCCAAATGTGAAGGGGATTCTCGTAACTGTTTACACTGCGAAGGATGAAACAATATTTGCAGTGAGAATTTGGAATGGGGGGGGGGGGGGATGCCAGGGTGATCTGTGCAGTTGTGTGAAATGCTGTGCCAAGGTGGTGTAGTGCCTAACACACCTGCTTTTTAAACAGTGGACTCAGATTCGATTCTCGGTATTGGTACAAATTTTCACTCGCCACTTCGGTCTATATATGTAAAATAATATCTCTATGAGAACAGTAAAGTCTCTGAAATTGCATCATTTTACTTCGCAAGTCTTCTCAATCAACTGCATAAGGTACTAGGCGAGAAGATGGCTCGACGAATTGTTGAAACATCCACAATATTTGTGGTATCCTTCCAGCTGTTCTCATAGCTAAATAAATGTTTCACTGGAAAGTGTTTTGAATAAAGGGAAGGAGATTATAGTGCACTATCAGATTCCTCGATCACAGACTAACCTGAATCAATATTTAATGTCTGTTTCAGAAAGGTAAATATTATACTGAAAAATAATCGAGAAGTTGAAACAACACAATCTGTGCGAACAGCCTGTTTACAAGTTGAATTTCAGAAGAAAAATGTCATCGCAAAGTTGTCGACGTGACCTCTCGCTATTGGTTAATAATAAATTTGTGATAACGGGTGATTTTCTGCCATATATTTGAGCAAGATAAAAGACGTCCAGGCAGGCGAAAATTAATGCATTGCACTCGATAGCGATTTTATATTATTTTTATTGTACTGGATCTATGCGTCTATGACACGTCATTACACATCTAGAATTTTTTCGAGAGAAAATTCGGAAACTTGCGACTATTAAACGTTGAGATCAAATTGAAAACAATAATTACAATAATTACGAAAAATAATAAATATTAAACACAAGAAGTCATAAAAAAAGAGTTAAATATAACTTGAAACGCGTTTTTCTAGAAATGTATATTCTATGTGCAATGCTCTCTACTGATGTTCAGGTAGCATGTGCTATGTTACAGGATCACGTATTTCTTCACAGAAATTAAGGAGCACTTCGTTGAGTCGTTCATTCTAGAAAGTTTGAACAAGTGGCGAGCAGTTCCGAATAATCAACAAACATTTCTAATCGATAATCGATGCTGTGATTGGAAGCTCATCATGAATGTTAATAAATGCAAGGTAACGGTCTAATAGGAGCATCATTGCAGTAGTTTGCGATTAAAGCTCAGTGCCATGCCTTTAGACATGGTCATATCGTTGAAATGCCTCGGCGTTACTATTCCAAGCTATGTGATGCAGAATGACCACGCGACATGTAAGGAGAGCGAAACATTGTGATCAAATAAAAAAATGAAAATAAACGTCTGAAATTGCTGGGCATCTTAAAATTAGAGCACTCTTACATTCACGTACGTCCCATTCACGAATATCGTTTCAGCATTTGGGTCTCTTCGTAATGTATCTGAAGTATGAGTTCAAAGACACAAACTTCAGCGTAGATTAGACGGTTTTACACTATTTTTATTACATTGGACCTTTTCGTCTGTGGCACGTCACTCCATATCTAGAACTTTTTTCGAGAAAAAATTCAGAAACTTGCAGCTATTAAATGCTCAGATGAAATTGACAATACTAGTAAAAATAACAAATATTTAACAAAAGAATTTATAAATAAAAATTTAAATATAACTTCAAAAGCGTTTCTTCTGTAAATGTATATTCTAGATAGATGTAGATTCTAGATAGATGCTTTTAATTAACTGCAAGTTGACTTCTTGTCATCGACTTTGTATATTTCAGTAGAGCTATATTCCGCACTCGTGCGCTCAATTAACGGGGGCAGCATAGCAGTATTTTATGTGTTAACTGGTCTGAAATCGATAAGTGGTAGAAAATTAAAGGGGGCAACGTAGCAGTATTCCTTGTATTAATTGGTCTTATAATGAAAATTAGTATTACAGTTTTTGTTTCATAGCCTCCTTGGAGGACAGATATCGATAAGTGACGGAAAATATAGATTTGATTTACATTCGCCCATCTTCCAGACAATTTTTCTAAGATTTAACTTTGCCACTGCATGAAGGCTTTCGTCCTACCGATGCGCCCATTCCTAACAATCTCTGTAGCTCAGTCCTCCAGTTTCATTTTTAAGTTGGGTTGCGACAGTCTCTAACTTAAGGATTTTCCAGATGTCTCTGTGTAACATAAGGAGTTCATTGCTTCTTCATTCACCGTTCATTATTCACTACACAGTAGCCAATGTATTTGTCGTTATACTGAAATTCCTCCACATCGACTAGTTTGAAGTTTGCAAAACGTATTTTATTTTTCATCAATGTTCTGGACGAATCCTGTTACTTACTAAATTTAAACAGGTCTTTTTTTCCCTTGAAAAGCAAAAAACAAGTTTTCTTGTTTCTACCAAAAGCAGACTACCAAAAAATTCTTGAAACAAACATGGACACAAGAATGTGACCTTTCACTGAGTAAGTCACTTCAATATCTTATTTATAATGACGAGAGACTGGGCCTTATAAATCAATGAAACGAGCAGGAAAAGAAGGATTACAAGTGGCCGAAATACACTGTAAAAGGCCATACTCCTATAGTAAAATCTTATGTTATACCTATTTGTTTACTAGATTGCACTATACAGACTATCACTCAGATAGTATATTCATGTTAATACGGTGATGCAACTAAATTTTTAAAGTAATGCTAACGTTTTAAACAAGATGCTAAATGTGCTAGACAGAAAAATCGAAAGTGTGTCTTTTCGGTTTATTGGCTGCACACCAAACTTTTTTCTTTTAAATGTTGAGTCTACTGTCACATAATACATTTTTCATCTGAGAAAATGACCCCTCAACATCTAAAGAGACACAAATTGTACCAGTCAGTTTGACTGCTCACTGAGATCAAAAAACTTTCGTCGGAGGTTAATAATCTTAACAGCGACAACATTTCGATGACCAAATCGAAGAAGAATGAAGGTTTGTACAATAACGCCGTTGACTGCCATATTTTGTGGACCGCCGTTGGATAAAAAAGTGGTCCCTTTTAGAGACTATCATGCTACAGGTAGTTCCGTGGCGCTGCCCATAACACATGCAAGAATCAACTACCCCGACACGTATTCTTTTTCTTTCATAATTTAAGCGGGTATGACGCTCACTTTCTTGTAGAGCACTTGGTTGATTCCAGCATACTGAAGGATCAAGTGTTGAGAAATATATTTCATTTTCCAAACGAATGACGCCGAGAATTATACTCACTTCCTTGACTCGCTAGGTTTTATGTAGGTGCGACTCAGAAACTTGTTGAAACGCTGCCTCAGAAGGGTCTTCACATCACCCGAGCTGCATTCCCTGACGAGGAACAGTTTCAACTCATGGCTGGGAAACGGGTTTTTCCATAAGAGTGTGTGGATAGTATGGCAAAACTTAACGAAACCACGCTGCCTTACATTACTGCATTCTCCAGTGACCTTACAGGCTATCCCATATCAGATGCAGAACATGAGCCTGCTGTGAATGCCTGGAGGGAATTCAGCATCTCCACTGTAGGAGAGTGTACACAGCTTTACATGGACACAGATGCGCACTTGCTCGCGGATGTTTTTGAGAAATTCCGGAGTCTATGCATGACCACATATTTTCTGGATCCCTCGTTTAATTACACAATGCCTATGTTGTCTTGGATGCTATGCTCAAGAAAACAAAACGTAGCTTTTCTGTGGGCGAGGAGTCAGTGGGGATCTTTGTCAATGTGTCCATTGACACGCCAAGGCAAAGTACCCACTTATGGGTGAGAGATTCAACGGATCCCTTGATTCGAGTTACCTTATGTGCTTGGATGTCAAAAAGGCATACAAACTTGACATGCAACAATCACGGCCGATTGGCGAGTTTCGATGAGTGCACTGAAGAAGAATGCGGGGGATTAGGCGGAGAAATCGAGGGTATGGCGGCTGATTGAGATATGGGGTATGTGATGGCGACAGAACTCATATATCTCATTAGTTTGCATGATACGCACGCCGATTTGTCGCCATGTCCGAAGCAACCAGTTCTATGAGAAGGCTTCACATCAAAACTGGTGACAACGCTGGTGGATAAGTCACTGTCTTAATATCCAGACGTGTCTCAGATTGGGGATGAGGTTGGTTAGAATCACCCTGGTCATCTGCTTCAAGCAATTCCCAGAAGGAGTATATTGATTCGAATACAACACTGAGGGCTTCTGCGACATATGACTTTGAGAAACATTTTTTAAAATCAATGAATAATTCAGTTTTCAGTAAAACAATGGAGAATTTGAGGAAATGTCATGAAATTTTGATTAGAACCAAATGGGATGGACGTTGGAGCATAAAAAAATGCATCGATGGACAAAATTTTAAATGGGTCACAGTATCCAATGGAACTTTTTCGCTGGGAGATGGCTTGCAGCAGAATACATGAAACTTATCTATGGAGGGATGTGCATCTAGACCTGTCCACATTCCACATGTACTGGTCCATTATGAGTTTGTGAAAGCTCATTTTGCTGATCCTAAATTACTCTAGATGGACACAGATAGCTTCATCTGTTGAGTGAAGAACTAGAATATCTATGAAGAAATGAGGTGCCACAGTGCAGAATTGGACACATCTTCAGACATGGCCGATCAATGAAAGACTAGATGAATAGGTCGCTGATTGTGAAGTTTGTTGGTCTGCAAGCAAAAATGTATGCAAATAGCACATGGAAGATGCCACCCAATCATGCATCCTGCAAGATCAAGAGCCCTCTCTATCGAAGACTAATTGCAAAGCCTATACAGCAATGTCTGTGGTGGTCTACTGCAGCATGTTGTGCAGCAAACTAGTATTTGATCAAGAGGACACAAGGTGTACACTGTACTACAATCTGAAGTCGGCCTATCGCCTCATCACGATAAAAATGTCATTTATGATGACAGGACTGAAACTCTCATGTACTCACATTACACATTTGTTCTGAGAGGGGGGATGGAGGACATTGATTGAGTGAGGTGGAGAGAATGAGACTGGCTGTAGATGTTACAGAATAGTATGACCCTTTTATCATAGTGCAAGTAATTGTGCTTGTGTGTGTGTGGTGTAAATATGTAACTATTTATTTGTTTGTGTATGCCATGTATGCATATTATGTACCCTTCATCGGCAAAAAAAAAAAAAATACTGTTTCGGGATTCTGGAATGTTTGACTCAAATAAAATATGTCAACACCCATATGAGGACCAAAACAGAAATAGGTGTAGCTGCTACAGTGCAATCGTCTTACCAACTGAGCTACGATGGCTACCCCTTACTTTATATAATGAGAGGATAGTTATATGACAAAAACAACAAAAATTTGCGATAATATTTTTTATTCATACATCAACATTGGTATACATCAGTAAAAATTCACTGGTTCAGTCTTCTCAACAGTACAGTATTTAGCAAATAAAGCTGTCTTGTATGCATAGAATTGAGTACGTATTTTTCTCAAACTGATGTGTGCTCCTTTAGTTTCTTCTTTTGACACCTTATTGATGCAGTCTTCTAAATCATCTGTAAGCACACTATATGTACAGAGATAGTTCACATTGTCTTTATACACAGTTTGAACACACAGCAACCCACAGTTCAGTTTTCCCAACACAAGGAATAGTAACACCACCACCCACATGCCAAACAAGTTCGTAACAGTGGAGTGTTGCAGATAAATGGATCGACCTCCAGATCTCACGATGAGTATCAAGCTATCATACAATGACGTTATAGATAGCGTCAGACCAGCACAGTAAAGGTCCGGAGGTGGACAAGATGGAGAAACCTCGAAGATAATCTGTTGATTGATGCAGGGTTCTGCACGACGCAGTTCATCCCATTCCAACTACATAAACCGCTCTTTAACACTTCTCAATGCATTTTTCAACCTCTAATACAAGATGCCAGTCATTGTCCGCTGATGCTAGTACACCAATATTTAATCGCTTTGAACCACTAGCTGTTAAATTATAAATTGAAGTGAAAGCAATAGAGCATTGAGACGAATCTGCAGCTTCTTATCCACCACATCAACACTCTTCCCTTGCTGTAACTTCAGAATGTTCTAGGATGGTACATATGTCAGAGACAAGTACTCACCTGCATTGGTTGGTGAAGGACCCTCAGCACAGCTCTTCTGAGAGGCAGGGACTGGCTGGGTGTCTTCATCAATGAGCAGGATGGATACTAGCAACTCATTGTCCTGCTCCAGCATGCTGGTCAGTTTCGCTATGCGATCCCACAGTGCTTCTGCCACTGCTGGCACCGACAAGCAGAGGTCACTAAAGGATCCAAACATGCCTTAGTTCACTGCAAGTGCGGACATGCTCGAGGATGCTGCCAGTCTGGAAATGGTGGAGGTAACTGAACAAAGAAGAAGAAATAGGTGGCATCCACAGACAAAGATATGGAGTTGAACAAAGATATGGAACTAATACACATGTACTTACTTTTACACATCTTGTTGTGTGAGGCAGAGGCAGTTCACAATCTCAGTTGCTATTGATGCTTCATGGTTCTCCCACTAACTGGCTGAGACTGAGGCCGCATCTATCTTATATACCCCGCCATTACAATCACATAACTGGATGTAATGTGCCCACATTCCTGTTGGTTCACGCCAATTTTCAGGAAGGGGAGGGGGATGCTGCATTCCTATTGGTACTCGAGGGAAGTGGGGGGGGGGGGGGGAGACTAAACTTGTTTTGAAAGTCCTCTGGTCGCGATATTGTGAACTAGCACAGGCGAGGCCCGTACACCAAGGTGAGCACTTGTGGTTCAGTCTGCCTGAAGTAGTGGAATAGGGTAAAATTTTCTCCTGCACTGTGGATTGAGAGGCCATTTCAAAAATCACGAACAGCTCGACCACAGGCAGTAATATCAGTGGGCTGCAAAATGTATCTTCAGCACATCCCACTGCACTGCCATTATTTGCTGGAAAGTATTCACCCCACACTGATCCATTATCACCTCCTTCCATTACTCGTGTGCTGGCTGCTGTGGCCGAGCGGTTCTAGGTGCTTCTGACCAGAACCACACTGCTGCTACGGTCGCAGGTTCGAATCCTGCCTTGGGCATGGATGTGTGTGATGTCCCTAGGTTAGTTAGGTTTAAGTAGTTCTAAGTGTAGGATGATCTCAGATGTTAAGTCCCATAGTGCTTAGAGCCATTTGAACCATTACTCGTGTAGGAGGCTCTGGACGCAGTCCTCAGCTGTATGCTTACAGGTAATGCACTTATTTAATTCCTCTATTTCTGTCACCAACACCTTATCAATTGAACATACAATGATAGTACCGCCTCAGGAGGAGACTACATAGTCAGACATTTCAGTAACATAGTTCTGAAATCAGCTAAAATATCCAGCCAAATATTTAGTATACCACAACATCTCTCATTTTATTTTCATCATCTTCATCCAAGTGCTCCATAGTGAGATCCTTCCTGTCCGACATCTGAAAGACTGAGTGATTTAGCGGTGGGAGCCAATTGGAAAGCTATTGCCACCTGGCGGCGGTGCATGGAACTAGAGCCTCTATAGGGGCTTGACCTCTGTGGTGCACAGATGCTGCACTCGGTGCCTGCCCAGTGCCCAGACGACAGATATGCATGTGGTGACCCAAAACAGTGGCTGATATATGACCACAATTCATTCCACTCCTCGGTGCTTACAGTTATTACATGATGGGAAGTGGGATCAGGGGGTGCAGATCTGAGCTATACCAAAGTGGGAGAGCACTGCCTCCTGCAAACTGATTAAATAAAGAATATACAAACTGAACTGAACAATATATTATCATTGATGTTGATTTGAATTCCATGTTGTGAGATCCTTCCTCTCCAGCACTGGCTGAGTCTTTTTTCCATCAATATCCAGATGGGGAAAGGGAAGAGAATTGAGAGATGGCAGGGCTGGGGATTTCCTATAGAGGGAGGGGGAAATTAATTGATCAATTTAATTAATTAGTCAATTAATTTGATATCAAAAGTTTACTTGCGTTGGTAAAGGGGGAAGAGTTGGAGATTTTCCAGAGGGTTGGGGCAGGAGGAGGGGGAGGTGTGGTGGTTTCTCAGAAGGATGTATTACCCCAAGGAGGTCATAAATCAACCCACAGAGGGTCATAAATCAATTAGCATAACAATAGACTAAAGGGAGGGGGAGAGGAATAATTTGCCCTTGAATGTATGCAACCCGCCGAAGGGAATGCACCGTACCGAACTTTATCCCATTAGCTCCAGACACTCTGTTGGAGGAAGAAATGCGTTTATAGGTTCGCTTTCCGAAGGATGTAATGGTTCAACAATGACATTAGCAGTAAAATGAACCAAAGGAATCCAGATCTTGTAATGTTTTACTTAATCTATAATGATTTTCATTAGTTCAACGTAACACTCACTTCAGCAACTTGACTCACTGGTGAGAGATTCGTCTTTATACTTCTCCAAACACTGACTTCATGTAGGATTCTGTAGTTTTTACAAAGATATTCCGACATCAATAAAAGCAACATTGTGATTTTACATTCGATGTTACAACTGCTTTCTTCCCAGTAGGCTTGGAAAGTGCACTTTTGTGTTTAGTTGTACTGATTTGTAACAAAACGAAATATTTGTTTTCGTACTTCACTGACTGCTCACATTATTTTTCACAGACGTATTTTACTGTCAGTACAAAATAAGTTGGATCCAACAGCATTAATGTAATTTTGCAATTTACTGCTAAAGGAACACTGAATTTCAGCATGTTACGAACTACCTTACACAATAGTGTCGCAATGAAAACTGAAAGAAAGAGAAATTTAGAACAGTAATTAAACCATGTATTACCTCTGGAACTCACTACGTGTTCTGTAGGAGGTGTGAGCCGATAAGTAGCCAGATGAAGATAAGCAATAGTTAAAACCCTTTACTTTTTTTAACGGCGACACTCCTTGTTATTTTTAATAACAGAACAAATAATAATCAAAAGTACAAAATGAATCAGGTATTTATACACAAAAAAGGCAGAAAAGGGTGACGTTAAGCCGCAGCGTTTCAATCGCTGAGATGTAAGTCCTACAGGTTCAAGTTCAAACTAAAGATGGATTTAACACACTTAAAAAGGCATTCTACCAAACTTCCTTTTCTGATAATGATGTCACAGCTTTGGTAACCATCTTAGCTGCTACGTCCTCGTGGCCGCTATTTCCTGTTACTTATATCTGAAGAGATCATCCTTGTATATCTCCAGTTGATCCGAAACATGCCAGCGCCTATTAGCTATGTATTGCCCACAGTAAAAGTAGCTCAAGGCAGTTGTAGGACAGTCCGTTTAGCACTAGCTCTCGAGATGTTTTCTCGCTGTAAACAAGTGGTGTTCACAAACAGCTGTCGAAAATTCACAGCCATCTCATTCTTCTTCTTCTTATTTCCCTTCTACATTTCTACAATAAAAACAACTGCTGCTAATACTACTAATATTATTTCCAGGTGTGGTAGCTTGAGGCTCTTTTACATCGCTATGTTCAGACTGTTCTTAAATGACCAGAACAAAAGCAAAGGTCGATTTTTCAGCACAACTACAATGCTATTTTGTTGACACATTTTTTTATGTACTAAACTAAACCCCGCCCGAACACGTCTTGGAAGGCCCAACGGTACCGACCGAACACCGTGTCATCCTCAGCTGTTAGGCTCGCCGCTCGCCAGGCTGTTGCCAGCTTATGTGGTCGGAGCCGCTACTTCTCAGTCAAGTAACTTCTCAATTAGTCTCACAAGTGCTGAGTACATACCGCTTGCCAACACTGTTCGACAGACCCGGATGGCCACCCATTTAAGTGCTGGCCAACCACGACAGCACTTAACTTCGGTGATCTGATGGGATCCTGTGTTGCCACGGCGCCAAGATCGTTGACTGTTTTATGTACGTCACGAATTAAAATGAAAGACCAACAGTCTCTCTCTCTCGCTCTTTCTCTCTCTTTCTCTTTCTCTCTCTGTGTCATTCATAGAGTTTGTTCCATCGTACGAGGTCCTCTTTATTCATGATTTGTCAAAGTTTTCTTGTTTTTAGCTTCGTGACTGGAGGCCCTTCCATTCGCCACAGTCGTCAGTTAACTTAAGGGAGAAGTCGTGCTCGGCACCTGTCTATGAATCGTGTGGGCAGTTTTGTTGTGTTACAGTATGCTGATAATTTTTACTTTTGGACTGTCTAACTAGAAATGAATGAAATTCAGTTTTCGTGCCATACACATATAGCCTTTATCCTTTGCAAGGCATAGATACATCGTCCCAAATGTAAACAAAATAGTAAAAACAAAAATTTGTACATATTCCAGTCCACTGAAGATACCTTGCAAGGAATAAAGAATGATGGTACGAAAACTGTGTTTCATCCACATGTAATTAGACGGTCCAAAAGTAAAAATTATAAACACCCCATAATATTATACACAACTGAGAATGACAGGACTACAAAAACTGAAAATGTGTTGTCGTATTTTAACTGTTTGTGCATCGCATTTTCTGAGATGGAGATTGGGACCAGCCCATCACTTGCCAATACAAACTGGGAAGGCGCCTAAAACCATAGTCAGGATGCTTACAGGTAAGGTGCATAGTCAGCTGCTTACAGGCGTTGATAAATATCAACGGAGACAGTTGAAAATGTGCGTCCCGACAGGGACTCGAACCCGCGATCTCCTGCTTACATGGCAGACGCTGTACCTGACTGAACAATCGAGGACACCCAGGATGGCTCATGTACCAGACCAACAGTCGTTCATCCGCTGACTCACAAGCTATCACGTTACGTGTTAAGCTGTACAAGAACATCACACACATCCATGCCCGAGGCGGGATTCGAACCTGCGACCGTAGCAGTCGGAACCGCGCGACTACTACGGTCGCAGGTTCGAATCCTGCCTCGGGCATGGATGTGTGTGATGTTCTTAGGTTAGTTAGGTTTAAGTAGTTCTAAGTTCTAGGGGACTGATGACCACAGATGTTAAGTCCCATAGTGCTCAGAGCGAAGCTGTACAAATAGGTGAACGTGAAGAAAAAATAATATGGAGTGTGTAATGCTGGTCGCCTTTTCATAACATTTTGTCAGCATAGTTCAAAAGAACAAAAGACCTCTCAGATGACGATCCAGATTTACTTTATACATATGACCCGCATTCTCAGGTTATTTTACTTCTTGCTATTTTTCTGAGATGTGTAGGATTTGTGACTGAATTTGACAGAGGAGCTTGGCATGTCCTCACCGTGTCCGATGCATCCTCTGAGTCGACCAGCGCGAATTTCGCGTTAATTAGAGACTTTATTGGTGCCAGTTACGTGTCACATATTACTGTATAATGGAATGACCTAATCGTTTGGTGCTTATGTGTGCCGGGTTTTCTCATACCTTGTAGTCAATCACAAGTTGAAAGTCTGGTGAGCATGGCAAGAATGCGAGGCGTTCGACGTTATTTGAGGGGTAACTGGAGTTCAATTACGTTGGAGATAGTTACGTATGGCAGAACGAGGGTGGCATGACGTGTACAGCAAGTCAGTAATCGGGAAACGATGAAATCATCGACTTGAAGCTTGTGCAGCGCTCTCCAGCGTATGTGGCTATTCCGTGCTTCAGCTACGCCAACACGAACCCTGTCGCTATGTGCGAAGCGTGCTGCAGTTTCTGTACCAGTCCATCTGTCACCCACAGAGTACGACGTGTCTTATCCCACTCTCGTTCGAATAGTTTCCGCATTTTAGTTTCACCTCCGACGAAACGGCATGGGGCAGTGGTTGAGATATTGGTTCATAAATGGTTCAAATGGCTCTGAGCACTATGGGACTTAACTTCTGAGGTCATCAGTCCCCTAGAACGTAGAACTACTTAAACCTAACTAACCTAAGGACATCACACACATCCATGCCCGAGGCAGGATTCGAACCTGCGACCGTAGCGGTCGCGCGGTTCCAGACTGTAGCGCCTAGAACCGCTCGCCCACTCCGGCCGGCGAGATATTGGTACTCGTCTCAAATCCATCCGCGGTCTTTGTCATTTGGGTTTCAAGTAACTTACTTAAGCAACTGCAGGTGAAACGGCCAAGGTAATGAACAAATTTTAATTGGCATTATCTGTCTAGCGAGGGAAAGCGAGGTAAAGACGTCACGTTTTTGACCATTAAACTTTATGCCAACGTCCTGGATTAAAGTCCAAATCTCTCCGCAATGACTCATGGAATGTGACCATAAGAAACTGTCGATGGTGGATCGTGCGTCTGGTGGATGTCTTATTCTCGGCGGCCCCTTGATGCTACTCGTCAGGAGTAGTATTTGTGCCGGAGCGATGTTTCACCCTTCTTCTTCCTCTCGCGCACAGCCATCAACAACACAGTCGCGACACTAAAACTCCACACGCACTCGCGACAGTCAGTCACTTGTAACAGTTACGCTTCGCAGACAGAAGATCCCATTGTGTGCGAAAAGAGGTTGAACAATGCCACACTACGGCGAAATACGGAGCAGTTTCTTAAAAGTTTCGACCATTTCTTGTGAAATACCCTTGTCCAGTTGCGTGTCCTTCCTCTCTAATGACAACAAAGCCGACAGGACGTCAAACAGTTGATTTGCTTCGATTCCATTTTGGTTCGCTGACGTTCTTGGTCCCGACGGCTGTTACTTCCGGGATCTGCAAAGGAACCTGCATCAACAGAACAGTGCCACAGCATATGACACGAGACATGTGAGTAACACCAACCGACCAACATAGTTTTACGAACTTTCAGCATACTGGAATAATTGTGGAACAGCAACTTCTGCTAGTCAGTAGAACGAAAAACCAGCCAAAGTTGCAAATTTCTCTGTCATCTGCATGCACTGTAACTGTTCATTTGCACATTTATGGCATAGTTTCAACATTTTCGGAAATACCATTTTTGGCTATGTTAAGATGATTTGAAAATGGACCCGGCGCAACACTAGTCATCGAGTGATTAAAGAAAGTGAAATTTGCAACTTTGGCTAGTTGTTGCACCGACACAACTTTATTCTGTTTAAGAGTTCGCCGGAATTTTCGCCTACTGAGAGGGCCTTCCTATGGCTTGCAACACGCACCTCGGTGCTTTGTCGACCGGAATGGTCGACGTGTCGAAATTTCGAGGCCTCGCCCAGCACACACACACACACACACACACACACACACACACACACACACACGCACACGCCCAAGGTCTGTCCCCCATTGTCGCGACGTCTAACAGTAATTGTCTCCCACGGCGGTGCCACAAGGCACTGGTTTCTCTGCTTTCTGCGTGTCGAATCAAGGCTATATATCTGCCCGTTTCACATTTGCTCCGTCTAGTGGGTTCTTTCATTACATCGAAACTCAATGGTGAGGACAATACGTGGACTTTTTAATGGAGTGTGACACACGCATAAACTTACCAGGCTTTATTAATCATTCCGTTAAAAGAGCACACTAGTCGCTTGGGACATATTTTGTGGACCTGCCCGACCCTCTGCCTCTCACGTAAGTGAAGAGGGGTGTACGTGCCACTTTGTTGTGTGGAATATGGTCGGTAATACGGGTCAACGTGAGGGCGTGACAGAATGACAGACAGAAACTATCGTGTTTGGAAGTGCACACGATCACTCCATAAGGAATTTGCCGCATTTGTTGGTTTATCAGTGCGGACTGTCCAACATGTCAATATGGTGGACTACTCGCAGATATGTAACACGGTGTAAGAACAGTGGTCGCAAAAGTATCCTAACCGACAGGGACCGGGAATGCGTGTCACGCCTTATCAATGACAATCGGCTTCAGTCGGACAAACACAGAGCCTGGACTCTAGAGGACTGGCGGCACGTATAGTGTGGTCCGGAGAGTCGCAGCTTTGCCTGTTTTCATACGACGCAGAACTTCGGGTGCATTAACGGCCCAATGTGCGTTTCACTTGCTGTGAGTGGAGGGTATAGATCATGTCAAAGCAGGATCTCTGATTTCAAATAACTTCCGGGAATTCAGCCAGGTAACACTTTCAGCAACCGCCGATATTTCGGCGGTTGCTGAAAGTGTTACCTGGCTGAATTCCCGGAAGTTATTTGAAAGTTGTATACGCCAGGAGAAACTCAGGTCTCAGGATCTCTGATGTTTGTGGGGTGTTGCTCGCACCACGACTTTCATTCAGGCTACCGTGAACATGAACCACTCTGTTTATTTCAACATTCTCAATGGCCAAGTGCCGCCTATCTTCATTATGAGTGTTGTGACTGAAAGAGGACAACAGTCAATTTCACACGGAATTGGAAATGAGAGTTTGTCGTCATTGGCCGGGAGGCCCCTTGCGGGGCAGGTCTGGCCGCCTTGGTGCTGTCTTACTACATTCGACGCCACATTGGGCAACTTGCGCGCCGGATGGGGATGAAATGATGATGAAGACAACACAACACCCAGTCCCTGAGCGGAGAAAATCCCCGACCCAGCCGGGAATCGAACCCGGGCCCGCAGGATGGCAATTCATCACACTGACCATTCAGCTATCGGGGCGGACGCATGCAAACTTTCTTGGTTTGATAAACACTAAGGCAACTTGGGCACCTCGTCTGACCCGCTAAGTCCACCTATCTTAACCACGGAACTATTTGGAACAGCGGGTGTAACGTTGCTATCAACACCCTCGCAATCTGGTAGCTCTGTGGGATTCGATAAGCAAAAGTGTGCCATCAGCTGGAACTGGCGTACCTGAAGAAACGTGCACTGTCTCCATAGCCGAAAAGTTATCAAGTCTAGAGGCGGTGTCACACGGCATTAGCGTGATGTCTCCTGGAGTTGACTAACTTTTTGTCCGGTATGCCTAGGAAGGTGTGTATTCCCAAGAATAACTTCTGCACCATCCTATGCAAGCCACCATATATCCAAAATATTATACCGTAATATAGTTAGAAAATAAATCAATGCGTTTGAAATTTCTTTATTTTTCTCCATCAATAATCTAAAACAATTTTATTTTGTACCTATCATCATTGTGTGTTAATAAGATGTACTTCCACAACTTCTTTAATCAGCAGATTTCCATTTATGTATTAAATGTTATGCAGACCAAAAATTAGTGGTAATGACAATATCTGACCCTTCTCAGAAAACGAAGTAGCTTTATTTTTTACTAAGCAGCTTACGTTTTCTCATCAGGATTTTAAATATAGGCATACATTTTCATGTCGGTTCTATTGCACAAAGAGATTCGGTGATAACAATTAGTATATTTACCAGCTTAAACACTCGGCATTACTCTCATATTCATTTTGCCAATTTTGTATTAGTAACCAACATAAAAAATTAACTGTGTTTGAAGTGAAGTATTGAAAAAATTTCGTTTCCATGTATTCGTGAAAACACCTTTGAAATTATGAAACAGCCTTACAAATAAATATGCATAATGTACAAATGTATAAGTACAGTATCAATATTAAGAAACATAATCCAGGACATTTCTGTACTCTGGGCAGAGCTGCTTCGCTGGTCTAAAACGCGATTTTGTAAACGTCTCTGCGACAACGCGTTTTCATAGCTGTATAGAAAGGTACTGTTTTTGTCTACAGCCGTTTGCTCGTCGCAGCCGAAAGCTGCCAAAAGCGCTGCCAGGTATAAGGGATTTACTTAATTTGACTCGACTCCTACGAGTGCCTTACTAGTCAAGAATAAATATGTTAAAACTTCATACAGATGCGGAAATTTTTCACACATCTCTGTGTTTATGACATCTACGTATTTTATGGAGAATACAGTTAGTAACATAGAAATAATGCATTCAAACACTGCATGATGCGGTAGTTTTACACGTATCTCGTTGTTTATTATATAATATTTTCTGAACTATGATAGGTGGGTGGTTCTCACCCTCAGAGATTGTTGCCCGACTGTAAAGGATATCTGAACCAAGTTTGGTTGAAATCGCTCCAGTGGTTAGGAGGAGAAACGGACCAACCACACACACACACACACACACACACACACACACATACATTCATGCATTTTTATTAGACTTTAATTGCTGCAAACACTGTTTAATACAATCTCTTGTTATGAGTGGTCGTACGCTTAGATAGCAATGGTAATGCTATCTAAGGCTGCGCCATTTAAGCAGAGTTACAGAACGTGGTTTTTCGAAATTCCTTCACCGAAGAAGTTGCAGTAAACATTCAAGAATTCCAACCAAAAACAGCTGCCAACATGTACACTTCAGAAGTAGATACCCTCGGTGTAGCGAATCAACTTAAGGCACTTAATAAAGGAAAGTCTTCAGGTCCTGATTGTATAACAGTTAAGTTCGTTTCGGAGCAGGCTTATAAAACAGCTCCATACTTAGCAATCACATAAACCGCTCTGTCAATGAAAGATCCGCACCTAAAGATTGGACAGTTGCACAGGTCACACCAATACAGAGAAAAGGAAATAGAAACAATCCTCAGTCCGCAGCTCGTGGTCGTGCGGTAGCGTTCTCGCTGCCCGCGCCCGGGTTCTCGGGTTCGATTCCCGGCGGGGTCAGGGATTTTCTCTGCCTCGTGGTGACTGGGTGTTGTGTGATGTTCTTAGGTTAGTTAGGTTTAAGTAGTTCTAAGTTCTAGGGGACTGATTACCATAGATGTTCAGTCCCAAAGTGCTCAGAGCCATTTTTTTTAAACAATCCTCACCCATATCACTGACATCTATTTGAAGGGGGGTTTTGGAACATTTACTGTTTTTCAAAATCTTAAAATACCTCTAAGAAAACGATCCCTTGACACATAACTAACACGAATTCAGAAAAATATTCAGAAAAATATCGTTCTTTACACGAACTAATTATGATATCGGCAGCTGATCTCAAGACGAGTCCGTATTTCTGCGTTTTCAAAAGATTGTTGACATCGTCCCTAATAACCGGCTTCAAATTAAATTGCACGCATATGGAGAATCGTTTCAGTTGTGCAACTGGATTCAGGATTTCTTGACAGAAAAGCTACGGTTCGTGGAAATTTACGCGATGTCAACGAGTGAAACACAAGTGATATTTGGGACTCTCCATGGAAGTGTTATAAGCCCTCCGCTGTTCGTAATCTATATAAAAGATTAAGGAGACTATCGGAGCAACCCTCTTATATTGTCCGCAGACGATGCTCTCATTTAGCCTCTAGTTAAGTCATCAGAAGATCAAAACGAATTGCAAAATGATTTAGGCATGCCTTCTTCATGGTGCGAAAAGTGGCAATTTGCCCCAAACAGTAAAAAGTGTGAGCTCCTCCACATAAATACAAAAAATAATTTAATTTCTGTTAAACGGTAGTCACACAAATTTAGGGAATGCCGATTCAACTAAATACACAGAGATTACAGTAACGTACAACTTAAAGTGAAACAATAACATAGTAATTGTTCTGAGCTTTATAAAGGCCAGAGCTCAGTTCATGTGAGGTATAAGTTGAGTTAATGATGTCACACTGGCACCAAAATTTCACCATAGTTCTACCCACGCCAGTGAGGACGCGTTACATTATGGGAAGGTCGCCGTACACCCCTCTTATCCACATTTCATCCTTTCCTTCGACGCCTCTGCGATGGAGGTCAGATCAGCTTCTCCCAGCGCTGAAACCACGCGGTTCTCTTATGGGTGGTCGAGGAAAACATTTCGGACATTCCGCCGCACAGTATCGCACTTCAAAGTGTGTAATGTGTTTTGTCGTGTTGCAACACTACAAAACACAATAGACACTTAGAATTTTAAAAATAAACAGTAAATAGTGGTGTACGAAAAATTGTGCTGTGTAAAACGTAAGAAATTCACAGTTATGCAGGCAGCGAAAAATGAGGCTATACGTGTCAATGTCTAATAAAGAAAAACACCAAAGACATGTTAGAATACGGCATTTCCTGATGTAGGCGAGAAACCAAGCAGAATTAACCGTAAGTAAAAATCAACAAATTGTTAACAAAGCGTTTTTCGACCTTAAAAACAAGTCAAATTGTAAATATCTTTGATTTCAGACCACTGATGATGCTTAACCTCAACAAAGCAAAACACATCTGGTGAGAAAATCAAGTTTTTTTCTTGTAGTTATAACGGCGGAACGAAAATATCCTCAGGAATTGTAAAGCAACTACAGACAATATGGCCAAACAAATGAAGGAAATAAACCTTGCTGCTTCGAATCATGTTCAAATTCCATCGAATAATTTTGGACGGTCTCTAGTGGTTCCCCCCTGTACATCACGACAAAAATTACGGTCGCAATACACACCAAAGTGGTCAGAGCACGTTAAATGCGGTTGCGGCCCTATGATGTCCTTAAAGAAGGGCTGAATTGTCATGGAGGTAGGGGGGAGAGAATAATCAGCGTCGAATGTTGTCAAGAACATCACCCCGTTGCTCATCGCACTGCGAACTACCTTATCGACCACAAAATCTGGTGGGAATCAACGTCCCAAGAGAATGGTTATTTCATTGATGACCTTTATGCCCCCTTCTGTGGCATTTTCGTGTCTATTCTGCGAGGCAGTGTGTCTGAAATGTTTTCTTTGAGCACCCAACTGGGCGTTGCTGTTCTGATCTTCATCACAGAGGTGTCGAAAGAAGGGACAAGAGATGGTAAGAGGGGGCGTGACGACCTTCCCATCGTGTGGCACGCCCACGGTGGCGTTGCGCAGAATTGTGGTGACATTTGGTACCAGTGTGGCGTCATTAACCCACCTTCGCACGCCACATGAACTTCTGATCGCTGGCCTTTTTTCGCACGTGTCGACACCTTCCTTTTTGAAGCATTGCCAATACCGAATATGACGACCCAGGGTGTCACGCTTTTCCACCATTACAGAGAATGGTTGTAGGACCTTTGAGCCAAACAGTGGCACACAGTTACGGGCTTTCGAAAAATTAGTCGTGTTTTGCAGTGTACTTAAACTAAAACAAAAGAAATGTTACGAGATATTGAACAAGTATTAGGCGTAGTGTATATGTGACATTGAAGATTACCGTAACAATTTCCGATCTAAACAACAATAAAATAAGTATAAGTAGAAGATAAGAGGCAGGCAGACAGGTTTCACCGAATACTTGAGCTCTATTTATGTAATAGGGTAGGTGACATTATGGTCCACATTTACTTTTCACCTCAGCGTATTGTGACCTGGCTTGATGACACGAAGATGCCTTCCAGTGGCCTGTCGTACCAGTATAAACGCGCACATCAATTACGGACGAGCGAGGTTATTATTATGTTTACAGCAGCTATTTCACCTCACGATTTGTTTAAATCTTTGCAGTTAAGTTTAGTGCTTGTAGTGACACTGGTGGATAAGGAAATTAAATAATTTTTTATATTTTCTCTAGACGGTATATTGTTTAGCACCAGGGAGCTTTGGAGTCATACTAAGGTCGAAGAAAAGGTCTAGTTCTTTATATTCTAATAGGTAAAACGTTTACATTTCAGTATCTATACGTCTCTCTCAAGAATTAGCTTGTCTGTGACATCATTCATACAGTAATGGAAGATGAAGTTTGACATTAGTGAGCAAGACTCCCTGAAATGATTTAGAGCCACAGTGCTCAAGAATTTTCGCACTCGCTCGTGTTTGACACATTTTATGATATTTTTATCAATTATGTTTTACCTCGATGCAATTAACTATGACAAGTACTCTATGTTATCAAAAGTATCCGGACACCCTCAAAAACATACTTTTTCATATTACGTGCATTGCGCTGCCACGTACTGCCAGGTACTCCACATCAGCGACTTCAGTAGTCATTAGACATCGTGAGAGAACAGAATGGGGAGCTCTGCGGAACTCATGGACTTCGAACGTGGTCAGATGATTGGGTGTCACTTTTGTCATAAGTCTGTACGCGAGATTTCCACACTCCTAAACATACCTAGGTCCACTATTTCCGATGTGATAGTGAAGTGGAAACGTGAAGGGCCCCGTCCAGCACAAGGCGTGCAGGCCGACCTGACCTGTTGACTGACAGAGGCCGTCGATAGTTGAAGAGGGTCGCAATGCGTAATAGGCAGACATCTATCCAGACCATTATATAGGAATTCCAAACTGCATCAGGATCCACTGCAAGTACTATGACAGTTAGGCGGGAGGTGAGAAAACTTGGATTTCATGGTCGAGCAGCTGCTGATAAGCCACACATCACGCCGGTAAATGCCAAACGACGCCTCGCTTGGTGTAAGGAGCGTAAACATTCGACGATTGAACAGTGGAAAAACGTTGTGTGGAGTGACGAATCACTGTACACAATGTGGCGATCCGATGGCATGGTGTGGATACGGCGAATGCCCGGTGGACGTAATGCGTGAGCGTGCGTAGTTCCAACTGTAAAATTCGGAGGCGGTGGTGTTATGGTGTGGTCGTGTTTGTCATCGAGAGAGCAAGCACCGCTTGTTGTACTGGGTGGCACTATCATAGCACAGACCTACAATGATGTTTTAAGCACGTTCTTGCTTCCAGCTGTTGAAGAGCAATTCGGGGATGGCGATTGCATCTTTCAACACGATCGAGCACCTGTTCATAACGCACGGCCCGTGGTGGAGTGGTTACACGACAATAACATCCCAGTAATGGACTGGCCTGCACAGAGTCCTGACCTGGATCCCAAAGAACACCTCTGGGATGTTTTGGAACGCCGACTTCGCGCCAGGCCTCACCGACCGACATAGATACCTCTCCTCAGTGCAGCAATCCGTGTGAATGGGCTGCCATTCCCCAAGAAACCTTCCACCACGTAATTGAACGTATGCCTGCGAGAGTGGAAGCTGTCATCGAAGCTAAGGGTGGGCCAGCACCATGCTGAATTCCAGCGGGACCGATGGGGGACGCAATGAACTTGTAAGTCAGTTTCAACCAAGTGTCCAGATCTTTTGATAACGTCGTGTATATGCTGTGTGCCTATAGATGTGTTTCGTTGCGAAGGAGAGAGTGTAGTATGCAGTGTACGCACATACCTTGTTGAAAGGAATTCGGAGGGAAGGGGATAGTCGGTCTTGCCCCTTGGACGATTAACGTCAACAGCGTATTTTGCTTCACAGCGCCAGGAGTAGGTTAAGAATTAACAGTGGTCGTTGTCTATGACCTTGGAGTTATGGACTGCACCCTTTGTCATTGGTGACCAAATTCTAGTAACAAATACTTCTTCCAGAGCCAGCAGTTGAAACGGCTAGATGAAGGAAGAGCCCCATTGCGCCACTTAAACCATGATGACAGGTACTGGGATGATTACAAGCAATATAGTCTGTGTCTTTTTCCGAAGTCACAAACAAACAAACAAATAAGAGAACGTGACTTTTTCCGAGGCCATAAACTTTGTTCTCTTAGTCACGAATGTTTTGTCAAAATATTTCACCGTTACGAAGAAAGGAAACAATCAGCTTACAGTGTTCTGCTATCTAAAAAATGGTTCAAATGGCTCTGAGCATTATGGGACTTAACTTCTGAGGTCATCAGTCCCCTAGAACTTAGAACTACTTAAACCTATCTAACCTAAGGACATCACACACACCCATGCCCGAGGCAGGATTCGAGAGTGCGACCGTAGCGGTCGCGCGGTTCCAGACTGTAGCGCCTATAACCGCTCGGCCACCTCGGCCGGCTCTGCTATCTAACTTTTCTATATTCTACAATACAGTTATTCTCTTGATTGTAGATGTACACGGCCCCAATACACAGTTTGTTAAAATTATTTTTTGGGGGGAATTACTGTATCTTTCGTTCTTTACGTACGGATATCAGCAGATCGCAATGAGAAACTCAGCATGCGCATGATGAGATACAGATCATATGTTTGAGGTATGCCACTTCCATATAACCGAATGTAGGACCCATAGTCCGCCTCCGGTAGCTGGGTGGTCAGCGTGACAGTATGTCAATCCTACGGCCCGGGTTCGATTCCCGGCTGGGTCGGAGATTTTCACCTTTCAGGGACCGGGTTGTTGTGTTGTCCTAATCATCATCATTTCATCCCCATCGACGCGCAAGTTGCCGAAGTGACGTCAAATCGAAAGACTTGCACCCGGCGAACGGTCTACCCGACGGGAAGCCCTAGTCACACGACATCTACAGCTGGGACCCATAATGGTGGTGTGAGTCGGGTACCGGTCATGTGCGTACATCGACAAGAATGTTTTGCAGGGTTTGCTATGTGTCAATTGATTCTAATTAAATAACGCGTGGCTATAACTAAACTAGCGCTGTCCCAAGTGCTGCAGTGCGGGCTGTATACATGGCAGGCCCCAGAAACATCGTAGGCATGCTCATTAATCGATGCGCTCGAGGAGATGCTGAAAAAAAATAGTTCCATTTTCTGCCACCAAGGGAACATACAGTGCTGTAAGCAGTCAGAAAGTGAAACGTTTCCTGTTTTGACGTCAGTACTCTGTTTGTCGCTTGGCGACGACTGTTGATTTCTTTTGTGAAGTGACTGTTGGCGCAAAGGCTAAGAAGATTGAAGTTTTCCGTACGAAACGCAATGACTATTGAGCAGAAAGACCGTGCTAGTAAATTTGTTTATGAGAACTTCAGCAACAGCAGTGTGGCATTGCGGCAATATCGCCGATAGAAACAGCTGCGAAGAGGCCCTATGTTAATCAATGTATGGGCTGAAGAATATGATCAAGAAATTTGAAGCATTACGTGAATTAGGTGGTGCAGAAAGGAGAGGGAGGCGGCCCATTCACTTGGCAGTTGAAGCAGTTGCTGAAGCTATAGCCGGCCGTGCAGTACACGCTTCAAATTCCGCAGCCAGTTCTCGAGCTACGAGTATATCACGGAATAATCTATCCACTGGTCATGAGTTCAAAAGATTTTGGGGCGCATTATACACTGTCATTCCTACAAGATTCAGAATTTGCACCAAATGGAACCCTAAGACAGGCTACAACGCCGTTATCTTTTCCTTCGTCTCTTGACATGCGTGGAAATGAATGGCATGTGGACGGGAAATATTCTGTGGTCGGACGAGGCAAATATTACTGTGCATGGTGCCGTGCATGCAATAACTGTCGCATATGGGATTCTACTTCACCCCATCTTGTGCAGGAACATCTTCTGCGCTCAGCTTCTGTGACTGTGTCATGTGGTTTCACAGTCAGCCTGCGTAGCTGAGTGGTAACGTGTTTGCTATCAAGCAGTGGGCCCGCGTTCGATTGCGCGGCGGGTTGGAGATTTTCTCCACCCGTGGACTGGGTGTTGTGTTGCCCTCATCATCATTTAATCATACCGCCTCCCAAGTCGCCCAATGTGGCGTCACTTGAAATAAGACTTTCAACCAGGCGGCCGAACTTCCCTGGTTGTGGCCTCCCGGTCAAAAATGCCACACAATCAATTCATTTCTTTCGGTTTCACAAGCTCCTTCATTCTCGATCCGTTTTTCTTCGAGGAAAAGACACCTCGCGGACCTGTTAGGTGCACAGTGACATCTGAACAATGTAAGGGCCTCCATGTGCAACACGAGACTCCAGCTTTGCAAGGACGCAGCTGTGTCCATGTCAACATTTTCTTAAAAGATGGGGCGACACCACTCGACGCTTGCCAGGTGAAGGATTTGCTTCGAGAAATCTCTAGTAACGATCGCATCATCTCTAGGCATTTCAAGACGCGTATCCTTCCACATCCCCCGACCTAAATCCAAGTGACTTCTGGTTGTGGAGATATATGAAAGATTATACCTGTCAGGGATGTATCCGGACTCTTCCTTATCTGAAGAATATCGTACGACAACATATTGCTCTGATTGCACCAGATATGCTACGAGCAACTGTCGACCATATCATGTTACGGATGCAGCGAGTTGCTGTGTCGAGAGACCATACTGAACATACTGTATGCTGCAACTTGTGATCATATCCTAATAACCGTGCCAGAACTACCTTTATCATGAGTTTGATCGCTCCCCCTCCTCCTTTTTCCTGCACCCACATCAAATTCTGACTGCTTACGGAGCCATATTTTCACTTGGTGGCATAAAATGGAACTATTATTTCTTTCAGCATAATCCACGAGCGCACCGTTTCATGAACATACGTACGAAGTTTCAGCGTCCTGTGATTTATACACTGCAGCTCTCGAAATACCGTTGGACCACTGGTATAGTTATAACCACCCGATTTTGCCACAGCAGAGTCTTTGAAGAAGTGGTACAGTAAAGTTTTAGATAATAAGTGTCAAATAATGTAAGTACTGGTACTTTCAAAAGCCTCTATCAGGCGTCTTGTTTCAAAACAAAGAATAGATTACCAGTAAGTTAGTAAATCTGGGGCAGTAGGTAAGGACATATCTAGTGCTGTCACTTCAGGATGACGAAGTATGCAAGTTATAAGAGGTGTTACTATCCGGACAATGGCAATAGGAGCTGAGAATATCGCTATTTTGCATGAATCTATGGATCTTTGTAGATCACTAAAATATGTAATTCAAAATTAAGATAGATTTTGTGAATGTTTGACAGTTTCTCAAAAGAAACGCAACGGAAAAAGATGGTGTCATTCTTACAAGTTAAAGTACCTGGTTCCATGATCTTAGGACAACGTCGCTGCCGCTTAATAGGGAATTCCTGAATTCAAGTCGAGCTTCGGGCATGACTGTAGACTTGAGTGTGCTGCCACCATTCGTATCCTTTGCAAACGATATAATGTAGCACATGGAATACAATGAATACAAACTTTCGCATGTCTTGAAAGTACTTTGTTTCCGGAAAACATGGCTAGTTTAGAGCATTCCAGTTCATCTCGGCGTAATTTACATTCATTGTGGAGATTAAACTTTGTAAGCTGTTCGTTTCCAATATTTATGGCACATTTGGAGACAAGTGTTCTAGCAGCAGTTATGAATAAACAATGCTGTTCGTGTTTCATTGTGTCACCTGTATAAAAACAGAGCATTTGATCAAACGCGTATTTTGAACAAAGTCTGCCCCATCCATGTAAACATCCACAATGAATGCAAACAGTCAGCAGATGATCACCGAAATAGGCCACTCGAAATCGGTCATATTTTGAAGAAATGGAGTTTCTACAATACACATGATTGGTTGCTGCTATTACAGTGCAACCTATTTTGATGTAAAATGGCGGAATTTCATGTGGCAAATAGACAGATAAAATTATTTTCCACAATAAGACCGAAGTATTCAGAGGTTGTTAAGGGCTTCAGAGGGAGCATTAGGCAATTTTTACTAAAACATGGGAAAGGAATACAATGGGAGACGAATGTGAGTCTTTGAAAGAAGAAAGAATGAAGGCAGCAGAAGATAAAATAGGTAAAACATAAGACCTAGTTGAAATCCTTGGATAACACCGAACGTACTGAATTTTACTGACGAAAGGAGAAAATTTTAAAATGTATCATACGACGCAGTCCAAAAGAAATAAAGACATCTTAAAAATGAGATTGACAGAAACTGCAAAATGATTAAACAGGAATGGGTAGCGGACAAATTTATAAGGATATAGAAGCATATATAACTAGGGGAAAGATAGATTGGAAGAAAATACAAAATGCAAAGCTGGAATGACTAAAGGAAAAACGAGAAGCTTTAGAAACATGCAGGCTAGGGAAACGAGGATGCTGCCTGTAGCACAGTGAGAGAGACCTTTCGAGAAAAGGGAAGCAGGAGTTTATGGGTATCAAGAACTCTAGATGACAAGCCAGTGCTGAACACAGGAGGGGACTATGAAATGTGGAAGAAATATATAGGAGGGCTACACAATGGAAATGAGCTTCACGGGAATATTATACCTACAGAGGAGGAATAAATGAAGATGAGACGGAAGATACGATGCTGCAAGAAGAAATTGGCAGAGCACTGAAAGAGGTAAGTTGAAACAAGGCCCTTTAGCACTGCTGACAAAACTGTTCCGTCTGTTGTACAAGGTAAATGAGACAGCTGAAATAACCCCAGACTTCAGCAAGAGTGTAATAATTCCATTTGCAAATAATGCAGGTACTAACAGATGGGAATACTACCAAACTATCTTGGTTGCAAAATACTGACACAAATTATTAACAGAAGAATGGAAAAACTGCTAGAAGCTGACCTCGATGAAGACCAGCTGGAGTTCCGCAGGAACGTAGCAACTCGTGAGGCAATATTGAGTTGACGACACGACACTGTTCGAAATTTTGAGGATAGCGGGGATAAAATACAGGAACAAAAGGTTATAAGTAACTTTTACAGAATCTGCAGTCATAAGAGTCGAAGGACATGAAAGGGAAGTAGTGTTTGAGAAGGTAGTGAGGTATTGTTGTAACATGTCACCAATGTTGCTCAGTCTGTGCATAGAGCAAGCAGTAAGGGAAACCAAAGAGAAATCTTGAAAGGAATCAGTAGAACAAATAAAAACTTTGAGATTTACCGATAACATTGTATTTCTCTCAAAGATGGCAAAACAATTTGAAAGCACCTGAACGGAATGGATATTATTTTGAAATGAGGTTGAAAGATTTACATCAAAAACAGTAAAACAAGGCTACTGAATGTAGTCAAATTAAATTAGGCGACGCTTAGGCAATTAGATTAGGAAATGAGACAGTAAAAGTAGTAGATTACTTTTGCTATTTGGACTACAAAATGAATAATGATGGCCGATGTAGAGGCGATATAAAATGCAGACTGGCTATAGAAAGAAAAGTATTTGTGGAAAAGGGGAATTTCTTAAAACCTAATACAAATGTGTTAGGAGATCATTTCTGAAAGTATTTGACAAGGCAAAGGATTTAGAGGATATATTCCTATACTTTCAAACCGAGGTGCTCCTATTTCAATAGTTGCTACATTCGTATAAACTTGGCTGAAAGGGTAAGTTACCTGGTAAGGAGGTATTTTCTTTTTAGTGTTTGGCTTAATGAAACTGTCACATTTTCTGTTGAAGACAGTAATAACTGCATCTTGTGTGATGTATTTGGTGGTGTGGAAATCATATGAAGGGTGCTGGCTACCAAAATGGTAGGCGGTCGAGGTTACATGACTACCGTCATTGTCTAGTGTGAAGCGGAATACATCATCTGCTGTAGGCTTTGTGAACTTCTCTAAGTGCTTCAGGCTTTTCATAAAATGTCCAGTGTTTGGTCATCAGTTTTGGGAGTTCTGTATAATGTTCCCGCAGGTCCACCTTTTTCATGATGGTAAGCCATTCTCTTTCTTGTAAGGATAAAGAGTGTTATGACATAGTCCAAAAACACGTAATATACAGACAGCAGCAATATTTTACCTGCCCCTCTCCCCCCCCCCCTCAAATCTCCACCCGGCCAACTTTATTTTAGCCCTTAGGTCCTAAAACGTGAACTGGTTTCCGAACTGGTGAAATCGACATTAAATATTTGTTTGGATGCAAACCAAATATGTCCATTAGTTTTCCAGGTTGTTGTAAAACAGAATTAGTTCTTTGTTAAATCTCAAAATGTTGCTGATGGTCATTGGAATGGTCTTCTGAGAGGCTAAAGAATTGTTTGATGATTACTTTTACGAAATCCTGACAGGCTATCTTCCAATGGCATTTTAGATTCAGCATCAACATCCTCGTCTAGAATAAGCGCTAAATGCCTCAGATATGTTATATCATAAAAAATGGTAGGTCAGCATATTTCCTTACCTCTCTGTAAAAACCCGAAGATTTTCCCACTTTAGAATTTGACGCATTGCTTCTTTTAAGCCTGTCTCTCACTTAACGTTGAGATAGGACAGTACTATTTATCGATTTCCCATCTACCATTAGTTTGTCCTGGGTCCATTTTGTCTTTCAGTTGTACATTTTGTTATGCGAGGCACCTGAAAAGACAATACAATGTTCTTCATATTATTAGTTTTACGAACTTTTATACGGAGCCATGCCGCTATCATGACGCTATTGCTTCAATAATAATGGCGTCAGTTCCCAGTGGGATAATATGGTTAATGACAATTCACTACTAGTTGAGCCGGGATGGTTTCTTCAAAAGGGCGCGGCCGCTTTCCTTTTCCATCCTTTCCTAATCCGAGCTTGTGCTCCGTCTCTAATAACCTCGTTGTCAAGGGGACCTTAAACACTAATCTCCTACATCTACATCTACATCTACATCCATACACTGCACGCCACCTGACGGTGTGTGGCGGAGGGTACCTTGAGTACCTCTATCGGTTCTCCCTTCTATTCCAGTCTCGTATTGTTCGTGGAAAGAAAGATTGTCGGTAAGTCTCCATGTGGGTTCTAAACTCTCTGATTTTATCCTCTTGGTCTCTTCGCGAGATATACGTAGGAGGGAGTAATATACTGCTTGACTCCTCGCTGAAGGTATGTTCTCGAAACTTCAACAAAAGCCCGTACCGAGCTACTGAGAGTCTCTCTTGCAGAGTCTTCCACTGGAGTTTATCATCTCCGTAACGCTTTCGCGATTACTAAATGATCCTGTAACGAAGCGCGCTGCTCTCCGTTGGATCTTCTCTATCTCTTCTTATCAACCCTATCTGGTACGGATCCCACACGGGTGAGCAGTATTCAAGCAGTGGGCGAACAAGCGTACTCCTCCCACTACTCCATGTCCAACTAGTTCAGATGGATAAACGTAAAGATTATGACACAGTAATTAAAATAATATTAGTTGAATGCACGAGATACTTATGGCAGCTAAAAGTTACGAAAGAAATAACGTAAGAAGTAAGACTCAAATTAGAATAAAGACGTAAAGAACAATATTTTCCGCAATATCTCACACACATACTCTCTCTCTCTCTCTCTCTCTCTCTCTCTCTCACACACACACACACACACACACACACACACACACACACACACACACGCACACACACTACTTAAGTCAGAATCTTTTCTATAGTGCACCACTTATCGCGATCTTCACACCACATTGGTTATACCTTTTGTTGGCATAATTCCCCGTCTCCCACAGTAATCTTCCATTAGTGTAGTGTCTGGACACTAGCAAAGCAACGTATTTCAGATGAAGAAGTTGTTAAGTCCACTACCTCTGTCATTGGCTAGAAGGTCAAACAAATCAATAATAAACATCTTAGTTTAGAATATCAGCTCCAGGAATTTTTGTAAAAGAACACCACTGGTGGCGACTATGTATTATGTTATAACTTAGGAATTTAATAATATGGGCCATCAGTGCTCAAAACTGCCACTATAACCACTTGTAACCATAAAATATGAGTAAGAAGAAAGATAGCGTTGAATATAAGAAGTTTAATAGGAAAGGAAACATATGAGCGGGAGAAAGGCCCCTTATTTGACGCTATTTTACGACCTATAAAAATTATAGTATTTTAAAGTGTCACTGGAAATGATCTGTTTCGAGATAGATGATTGAAAATCTCATATAGCCTCTCGTCCCTAATATTCACATACTTCTGGTAGATACTGAGAAGAAATAATCGCACGTAAGCTATTTTCTTAAGATAAAATTTTAACCTTTCAGTAACAAATGACTGATTTAAGCAAGACAATATTGTTTGCTCTAAACAAGTTTTTGTTAGAGAATGTTCGGCAGAAATAAAGTGACTTTTCTTCTGATCGTAGTATATTTTTTCCTTGTGACAACACGCCTAGAAACAGAACGACACGAATGGCGCAGTGCGAAAGGAACTATGTAAGGAAAAATCCCAATGCCTTGTAATAAGATGGGGAAGCTAATTTCCATCCAAACTGTGCGAATGAATATATGAAAGTGTAAAAGAATGAAATACACTTCCTGTAACGTTTACAACACTATCCACGGAAATACAACAAAATGAGTAGAGACTATTATTCGCCAAGACAAAGAAGTGCATCTCTGGCAGCGCATCAAGTACAGTGGGACCACAGCCGAACACTAAGTACTTGAATAATGTTAACTGGAACCAACAGCAATGCTTTTCGGCGTCGAAACTGGTAGAATGTTTCGATAAACACCGTTGAATTACAATACCCCGCTATTGGTTTCAGTTATCATTATTCACATAAAAATAATTGGTGACGTAGTGAGATTAGTGTATAATGTGTAAGCAACATGCAATTGACCAACAACAGCGAGGTAAAAAGAGAAGCAGAGCGTTGTTGCAGAGAGACGTTTAAGGCTGAAACAGCACTTTGAAACATGGTTAAAAATTAATGGAGGTATGTACCGTCTTTGCAACTACAACGGCTAGATAAAATAATGTGAATACCTGTACTTACTTGGGAATCATTTATTAATAAGGGTTGGACCCCCATTCGCCCATAATACACTCCTGGAAATTGAAATAAGAACACCGTGAATTCATTGTCCCAGGAAGGGAAACTTTATTGACACATTCCTGGGGTCAGATACATCACATGATCACACTGACAGAACCACAGGCACATAGACACAGGCAACAGAGCATGCACAATGTCGGCACTAGTACAGTGTATATCCACCTTTCGCAGCAATGCAGGCTGCTATTCTCCCATGGAGACGATCGTAGGGATGCTGGATGTAGTCCTGTGGAACGGCTTGCCATGCCATTTTCACCTGGCGCCTCAGTTGGACCAGCGTTCGTGCTGGACGTGCAGACTGCGTGAGACGACGCTTCATCCAGTCCCAAACATGCTCAATGGGGGACAGATCCGGAGATCTTGCTGGCCAGGGTAGTTGACTTACGCCTTCTAGAGCACGTTGGGTGGCACGGGATACATGCGGACGTGCATTGTCCTGTTGGAACAGCAAGTTCCCTTGCCGGTCTAGGAATGGTAGAACGATGGGTTCGATGACGGTTTGGATGTACCGTGCACTATTCAGTGTCCCCTCGACGATCACCAGTGGTGTACGGCCAGTGTAGGAGATCGCTCCCCACACCATGATGCCGGGTGTTGGCCCTGTGTGCCTCGGTCGTATGCAGTCCTGATTGTGGCGCTCACCTGCACGGCGCCAAACACGCATACGACCATCATTGGTACCAAGGCAGAAGCGACTCTCATCGCTGAAGACGACACGTCTCCATTCGTCCCTCCATTCACGCCTGTCGCGACACCACTGGAGGCGGGCTGCACGATGTTGGGGCGTGAGCGGAAGACGGCCTAACGGTGTGCGGGACCGTAGCCCAGCTTCATGGAGACGGTTGCGAATGGTCCTCGCCGATACCTCAGGAGCAACAGTGTCCCTAATTTGCTGGGAAGTGGAGGTGCGGTCCCCTACGGCACTGCGTAGGATCCTACGGTCTTGGCGTGCATCCGTGCGTCGCTGCGGTCCGGTCCCAGGTCGACGGGCACGTGCACCTTCCGCCGACCACTGGCGACAACATCGATGTACTGTGGAGACCTCACGCCCCACGTGTTGAGCAATTCGGCGGTACGTCCACCCGGCCTCCCGCATGCCCACTATACGCCCTCGCTCAAAGTCTGTCAACTGCACATACGGTTCACGTCCACGCTGTCGCGGCATGCTACCAGTGTTAAAGACTGCGATGGAGCTCCGTATGCCACGGCAAACTGGCTGACACTGACGGCGGCGGTGCACAAATGCTGCGCAGCTAGCGCCATTCGACGGCCAACACCGCGGTTCCTGTTGTGTCCGCTGTGCCGTGCGTGTGATCATTGCTTGTACAGCCCTCTCGCAGTGTCCGGAGCAAGTATGGTGGGTCTGACACACCGGTGTCAATGTGTTCTTTTTTCCATTTCCAGGAGTGTATAACTGCAATTCTTCTTGGAATACTCGGCCTCTCACGCCAGAGGTTCGAGTTCTCCCTAGGGCATTGGTGTGTGTGTTGTTTTTAGCATAAGTTAGTTCAAGTAGTGTGTAAGTCTAGGGACCGATGACCTCAGCAGTTTGGTCCCTTAGGAATTCACACACATTTGAACATCTTGGAATACTGGTATATAATGATTGCATAGTCTCCAGTGGAATGTTATGCCACTCTTCGATCAGAACCTCTTCTAACTCCTGTAGTGACGGGGGAGGCGGAAATCTGCTCCGGAGTCTGCGCTCCAATATCGCCCACAAGGGTTCGATAATGTTCAAGTCCGGGGACTGTGCTGGCCAGGGAAGAAGCTGCAGTTCGGTCACATGTTGGTGCATTATTGTCCTGAAATACGCCATAAATGTTGGGAAACAACATTTGAATCATGGCGTGCACCTGACACCTAAAATGTTCACATACTCGTTGGCTGCAACACGGCCTTTGAGACTAATGATAGGACCAGCAGAATATCATGATATGGCTGCCCACACCATCACATTTCCACCTGCATGCTTAATCGTTGGAAACAAGCAATCAGGATTATGGGCTTCTTTTGGATTTCTACAGACGTAAACCCAGCCCGATGTTGGAAATAAAGAAAACGCTGACTCGTCGGACTACATGACGTGTTTCCACTGATCAGCCATCAACGATTTAAGTTCCTGACACCATGTTTTACGCTTCTTTGCGTTGGTTGTCACCATTAATGATTTCGGTATGGCAGCTCGTCCATGCATATTCGCTTTATGGAGTTCTCGTCGGACAGAGTTGATAGATAAGGGGTCTCGAAGATGGCTATTGAGCTCTGCAGTCCCTTAAGCCGCCGTAGTTTTGTGCTGTTTTGACACAATTCGTGTTAGCGTACGACTATCTCTGTCATTTAGTTTTGATTTGCGCCTGCTATTACATTTACACGATGATGTCTTTCCATGTTTTGTGTTGGCTGTCATGACTGTTGGAACAGTTGCTCTTGAAACATCGAATAAGTTAGCAGCCTTGGTTACTGACAGTTAATCGGGCCCCCACAATCTGCCCTTTTTGGGACTCTGGTAGGTCTTTCATTGCACGTCAAGCTCAGACTTGGAATGCAAATACGAAGTGAGCACTACTCGTAAACAACCTGTACTGATGCCTAGTCCGTACTGGACACGCACAATATAGAGAGACATGTGCCTTACCTGCTTTGTTAACTGTCAAACACAACCATCCCATTACTACCACTGTTGACATTATTTTGCCTATATCCTGTAAATTAAAGCCCGTTTGTTTTTTGCTCTACGCGTCTCGCTTCTTTTATCTATGAAGCATCTTCAGTGGCTGCATTACATGTTTGTTTTCATATACATAATGAAAGCATTATGTAGCTGTTACCATTATGTACCTGTGTTACGTTTTCTCGTGTTTTTCTCTTGTTTTTTAGGTCAGAAACAGTTTTTTCATCACAAGTTTCGTGTTATTTCTAACCTAAAAAAACTAGAGACAAACAAGGGAAACCGTAAAATAGTAACATACTTGTAACTACTATATAGTGCATTTATTATGTACATAAAAATAAACATATGTTACAAAAATGGTTCAAATGGCTCTGAGCACTATGAGACAACATCTGAGGTCATCAGTCCCTAGAACTTAGAACTACTTAAACCTAACTAACCTAAGGGCATCACTCACATCCATGCCCGAGGCAGGATTCGAACCTGCGACCGTAGCAGTCGCGCGGTTCCGGACTGAAGCGCTTAGAACCGCTCGGCCACAGCGGCCGACAAACATATGTTACAGGCCACTGAAGAAGCTTCATACATAAAAGAAGCGAAACGCATAGGCAAAGAAACAAACAGCCTTGAAAGAAAGGAAAAAATGACAAGGGTTAAAAAAGTCGAAAATGCAAGGTCCATAAGTATTTCGCAATCCTTATGGTGCCATATGTTCACGCAGAACGTGTGGAGTTGGACGCCCCTGTAAATGATCTGTTTCTCTGTGTCAGTCCCTGCACACTACGAAGACCACATCTGTCGTTTATTTACTCCAACATACTGTATGCTTTCGAAATGTGGTGCTACAGAAGAATGCTGAAGATCAGATGGGTAGATCACATCACTAATGAGGATGTATTGAATAGGATTGTGGAGAAGAGCAGTTTGTGGCACAACTTGACTAGAAGAAGGGATCGGTTGGTAGGACACATTCTGAGGCATCAAGGGCTCACCAATTTAGTACTGGAGGGCAGCGTGGAGGGTAAAAGTCGTAGAGGGAGACCAAGAGATGAATACACTAAGCAGATTCAGAAGGATGTAGGTTGCAGTAGGTACTGGGAGAGGAAGCAGCTTGCACAGGATAGAGTAGCATGGAGAGCTGCATCAAACCAGTCTGAGGACTGAATACCACAACAACAACTGTATACTGCGCGGAGGAGCAGCTGGTGCTGCAACATAGTGTCCTGGTAGTAGATCTCTGATCGCCAAGCTATCTAATTTAACGAACATTCACTGCCTCACATCACTGGCCTCTCAGGCCTGAAACCGGCTGACCTAGGTCAGCGACGAGGCCAGATGGACGGTTGATCAATTTTTATCAGTTCTTCTGTTGAATCACTGTTTTTACTTACCTATAAATGTGCATGTGCGAGTTTGAAAAATCTGAAATTTACAGTTCAGTATTGCGTCGACTGCAAAGTCGTTAGAGCCACAGCAGAAAAGCGTGTGGGAAAAAAAAAATACAGCCGATGTCTTGTTTAATGAAGCATAACGACCTTCACCTCAACTGATTCAGGGAAACTATGGAATATTAAATACTGTATGTATTGCCGGTCACAAATATGAACAGCTGTTTGTAAGGCGCTAGTGAGTTCTTTTGGGATTTAATGAAATGCCACGTCCATTCACTCAATACGCTACCTCCCCCCACCTGCTTCTCTCTGCCCCCCACGGTCCCCGTCCCCTCCTAAACACTGAAGGCCGCATTGCCGTGAGCGTGGTGGACATAACACGACTAGTACCGGCGACTCGTTACATCACAGGCACGTTGAGCAGGTGCTGTCCGGAGGGAGCACGGAAGGGACGTAGACGACACTAGGTAGGTGGTTACAGCCACTCGGCGTGTGAGAAGGGTGAACTGTAATGGCGTAACAGCTTTATATTCTTCATCATCATTTATACTGTTTGTAATTTTGATAATGTTTCGATGTGAGCAAACGAACCTGTTAGCAGTAAAAGTATGCTTCATTACATTTATACGACTTCAAGGTGCAACCAGATTCAAACACATAGGCTCAATAAAATCAGAAATTAAGTGTTCAATTACGTACAGGTAGCAGGGTGACGACCGTCTTTCGTTTTTCGAGAACTCACTCGTGTAGTTAGTTAGACGTGATGTATTTCACATCGTTACTGAAGGCAAGCCGGATAGAATTATCTACCTGGTAGTGTTGCGCTGAATGTCAAATAAGAACAAAATAACTTTTCACCTACTTGTAATCTATCAAAAGTTAATGCTTTTCACGTCCGCGTTTGTTTATCAACGCGAGTAAAAGTCTAGCAATCAGCTATCACGGTTTATTGTTTCCAGTTCATTTTTAGATACTTTTTTATACTCAACACGAAATTTCTTATTAAATAACTTATTATCATATTTCGTATTGTTAGCAATAGTTTTCAAATTTCTTTGCAATGGGCCTACGAAACGTACTTGCTGCAATAACTGTTATGTGAAGACGTCCACTCCAGCATTTATAGATGCTGACAGCGTAAGGTGCTTAAATCGCCCACAGTATCACCTGTCGTCGGGGAACGAATACGCTATATCTCCAACTAACCGCTGCGTGCAGTAAAAATAATGTGACGATGCAATTCAAAAGTACATAATCTTCCTTTTCGTCACATCGTGCCGTCTCAGTTGGTTAGTAGTTATACAGTAATCAAATATTACTAGCTGGATCTCTGGCCGGTCTTAAAGGTATTCGTGGAATTTCGTTAGATTTGCATAATTAGCCATTACTTTGGACACAAAATATATGAGCCATTTCCATGGGTATCCTGGGATACATAGAAATACCAAGGTGTGGCTCCTCTTCTTGCCCCATTGTGTGACGTCAAGTGCGCATCTGTATCTCGCATAGGAGTTCGACGAAGGCTTCTGAAATGAACTCAACTGACACACCAAACAGACGGACGAAGCGGCATCGACAGTGACACATGCCATGTGTGTATTTAGAATATAATCAAGAACATTGCTGCATAGTTCAGTACTCAAGACGATTACGATACCGCCTCTTCTCCGCTTACTTACCAAGTACTAGTGATGAACTCTGTAAGGACCACTGACAATGAAAGAGCCGGCTGCGGTTCTAGGCGCTTCAGTTCTAGGGGACTGATGACCTCAGATGTTAAGTCCCATAGTGCTCAGAGCCATTTGACAATGGAAGAATACATCCAATGGGTGACTAATTCTGTTCATCTTCCGCACGATTGTGATACACAGAGTTAGCAAATGCTGCTTTAGTGCGATACACTTCTCGAGAAACCGTGGTTGAATGTTTTACGAACCTGCTGAATGCCACATACGAAATGATGAGGAACAGCTCTAGCGCAACCGGTTTAGGGGACCGGCTAGTGATTTTCCCTACGGCCTTCGATTCTCGACATTTTATTTTTTTTCTGGTCTTCCACCGAACACTTGTGTCGGTACAAAGAGTCATGTTTCTTCGGAAACTATAAATAATAAAATGATGATGATATTAAAAAGTTAAACTCCGTCCGAACAGACCTTGGAAGGCCCAACGGCACCGACTGGCCGCCGTGTCATTGTCAGACCACAGGCGTCAGTGGAAGCTGATATGGAGGGGCATGTGGTCAGCACATCGCTCTCACGACCGTATGTCAGTTTACGAGACCGGAGCCGCCACTTCTCAATCAAGTAGCTGCTGAGTTTGCCTCTTAAGGGCTGAGTGCACCCCGCTTGTCAACAGCGCTGCCGGCCGCGGTGGCCTCGCGGTTCTAGGCGCGCAGTCCGGAACCGTGCGACTGCTACGGTCGCAGGTTCGAATCCTGCCTCGGGCATGGATGTGTGTGATGTCCTTAGGTTAGTTAGGTTTAAGTAGTTCTAAGTTCTAGGGGACTGATGACCACAGCAGTTGAGTCCCATAGTGCTCAGAGCCATTTGAACCAACAGCGCTCTCCAGACCGGATGGTCACCCATCCAAGTGCTAGCCCACCTCAACAGCGCTTAACTTCGGTGATCTGACCGTAACCGGTGTTACCTCCGCGGCAAGGCCTTTGGCAGTAATGATGATATTGGTAGTGTTATATTTGCTGCGATGTGTAATCGAGATGTAGTACGAAATCATTATGATATCAACATTTATCTGTCGATACATTCAGCGAATTTTGTGGTGAAGTTGTACAAAACTATTCCTGCCCAGTGATGTTCACTGTCATCAGCAAGTCAAAAATTTCTAAAGCGACTGCAGAATGGTTTGATATCGTTGCAGGGCCAGAAGAAAATGTATTCGTACCTGTGTTAAAAACGAAGTGGTTTGTGTCAAATGTTATTTCTGAGCGGTCGTCCTTTTAAAATATTATTGAGATGTATTTTTCACCATTAATAATAATAATTGCTTAGTCAAGTTTCTGCTTTGTTTTTCGTCGTTTCCTTGATAGAGTCACCCTGAAAAATGTCGACCTATCCTTAATGACGAAAAATTATATGCGTAACAATTTCTCTGCGATAACTTTTAAATAAGTGCACGAATTTATCGATACAATGTCTTCTTTCCATCACAGTTCCTTAGTATACCTCGATTATATCTCGCCACGCATGTATCACTACGATTATCACTACTATTAGTATTCCTTTCCGAAGAAAAATGTGTTGAGTGGAAGATCAGATAAAATTAAGAGACCTGAACAGAATACGAACTTCTGGTCCAAAGCCTTAGCCGGTTCGGTAACACAAGTACTCAGCGTTCTGGTGTGATATTCAACATACTAACAAACCTCTGAGCCTTTATTTCTCGAAACCACTTGAGAGACACATCATAGTAGATCAGCATTTGCTACATCCAAAACTGTACTACTGTTTTACAAGAGATGATCATAATCGGTGAGCCGCAGATCTGCCTCAGGTGTGCTAAAATGGAAAAAAAAAATCTTGTGGTGCGCGTGGTCTCGTGTAACGTTAAATTGTTAGGCATGCAAGCGGAGTGGCTTATTAGCCAGTTCTCATACCGGAGAAAAGAAGGGCTGTACAATCAAATGCAGGTCTGTGACTAATAAAGCAGTGTGGCGTCCACGACAAGTTTTCTGCAATAAATAGATTTCATGTGACACGATCCATTCGTTTCATAAGAGGATGGAAAAAGACAGCTTCCTTCCTCAAGTTACGATAGTGGAAACTAGAATCTGGGAATCCATATTGGCCATCCAAGTTTTACTTGGATGTCGGTAACGTGATCAATGGACAAACAATGTGTACGCTTGCTAACCGTAGAAAGAAAGTTGCCGTGCGGCGCCTGGAGGCTGGTTGTGGGCCCAGCCGTGTCTTGAGGTGAAAGCAGCGGCTGGCCACGCGCCGACCTTGGAGCTGCCGCAGGGACGCCCGCAACAAACTCCCCTTACAGCGACCTCCGCGGTCAGGCTAAGCCCGAGTTTTATTAACATCTCCTCTACCGCGAGACAAATCAGTGTTCTTCTTCTTTAATGTCTCTGTCTTCTGACATGTTTGGAGTGGAGGCTCCCCATCATGCCCTATTCTGACCATCTTCCTTCGTCTGTTTGTATGTTCATCCTCTTCTAATGCCATCCATCATTCCAGTTCTCTTCCTACGTATTATATGTCCCAGCCTAGTTTTTTTCTTCTTTCTGATCACTTTCAATTACCTAATTTCTTCTACTATTTTCTTCGTTACATCTTCATTCTTAAGTCTGTCTGTCCACTTCACCTTAAGCATTCTTCCCCTAAGGGATATTTCAGACCTTCTAAATATCTTTCTTTTTAACTATCATGATTTACTTCTGTATAACACTACACTCCAGACATAATACTTATGGATGACAGCACATAGTACGAACCCGAACTAAATTGGAGTTTTGGTTGATATTCTATCGAGATTCAACATTTGGTACCGATCTGAGTGTCTGACATCTGGAGGTTTGTGTTTTAGTTTCAGTATCATTTGCACGATAAATAGTTATGATATGGAACGAGTCATTATATATTGAAACCAATTGTTTGTTTGTTTGTAAGTATGCCTCCATGCCGATCACTTGTTAGTTTTTTCGTTTTTTAATTAAAGACAGGTAGATGTTAGTCAGTAATTCCTACCCATCACCATTTACGCATTACAGTAATAGATAATCTTCCGCAGAATAGGGAGAGTTATGAAAGAGAAACGCTTTCATTTTAGTTTCAAATTTTACTTTGCTGTCTGTCAGGCATTTTATATCAGTGGGTAAGAAATCAAAACTTTTGGTTGCAGCATTGTGAACCCCTGTTTGTGCTACATACAATCTTGCTGTTGAATAATGAATGTCATTTTTTCTTCTGGTATTGTCATTATGTACATTGTCGTACCTGTTGAAGTGCAGTGGATTATTTACAACAAATTTCATGAGGGAATAACTATTCTGTGAAACGGATAAATTGCAACTCACATGCCGGGCACAAGGTAGGAACGACGAAAAATGTGTTCATAAAATTTTCGGCCAAAGCCTTCTTCAGAATGGAAGCACAGCACTCACACACAGTCACACAAACATATAAAACTCACCCAAACGCGCTGCCTGTTCTAGCCAGAATCTTTCTTAAAGGGGGAGGGAATGGAACCAGTGAATAATAATTATCGACGAGAGGAATTTAGAGCATCTGATGCTGCCCCAGCAATCAGCGCGGTTATGTAGCCGTGTGTTGTGCGGGGGCAAGACCATTGAAACAGTGTGGCTTGGATGTCAGAGCTACTGCGACTTGGAAGACAATGAAAAACGCAGGACGGAATAGAAAGAACAGAAATTAAGAAAAGTAAAGGAAATCTAAAGTCAGATAGAAAACAATTACAGTAAAAGTAAACAGTGCAATATTAATTCATGTGTACGAAAGAAAAAATTGTTTGAATTGCTCCACTTACGAATGAAATCTGATTCCTTTAAAGTTCAGATTATCTTCGGGTCGATTAGTACACACGTAAACAATCCAATCTGACATTTTTGGTGAAACAACTACGTCTCCACACAATCAACATTGTCCAAACTGGCCACGGACACGTTAGAGCGACGTCAGGGGGAAATATCACCGCGGTGAACTATGGAGGTACGAATACGGTGAACCTAATGTTTTGGGCTAGTTAAGATGGCGGACATCCGCTTCAAGTTTGTGACGTAATGACGTAATGACACACCCCCCCCCCTTTTCTTTTTTTTTTTTTTTACGCCGGCCGAAGTGGCCGTGCGGTTAAAGGCGCTGCAGTCTGGAACCGCAAGACCGCTACGGTCGCAGGTTCGAATCCTGCCTCGGGCATGGATGTTTGTGATGTCCTTAGGTTAGTTAGGTTTAACTCGTTCTAAGTTCTAGGGGACTAATGACCTCAGCAGTTGAGTCCCATAGTGCTCAGAGCCATTTGAACCATTTTTTGAACCTTTTTTTTACCTCCATTCGTTTGAAAGAGTATCAGAGATAATATTACAAGTCAGGTCAGCTTTTACTAATCTTTGTATATATTTAGTCTACGTTGATTGCTTCTAATATTAATGATTTGAATAAAATGTTTGAATCTGTGCTTCTTAATTAATTTCTTTTATTGCTTGTTATCTTTTCCTTTCCAACCATATAGCGGTAATATAATTAAATGCTGTGGGTCAATATATCGCAATTACGACTACCTAGGAAATATTCAATACCTTTGCTTCCCTTGGCATGACATTTTTCCAGTTATTATTTTCTTGCGACTTTAAATCTTGGTTTCAAAATATAGTCCATTTAAGAGTGATTTGTCTTAAATTATAACTCGGGAACTAATTTTTTTACGATACCTTGCTTTTATTATGTTTTCTTTTATTTCAAAATCAATAAGCCAATTCGTCGTAGGTGTACGAGTGCCAGCAAAAGCTTGAATTCCCTGTAACAGACAGAAATTATGACAAAAAGGATAAACAAAAAACCTAGGTGCAACCACCACTTTAATCCATACAATTAAACATTCAGATTAAAATTCACTGACTCTTCAGGTGTAGGCGACACGCGTTCCACTAAACTCACTACGGTAGGTGAAATGGTCACTCAGTACATTTAATGATAAGAATATCTTTACTGTATGTTTGCCTTTTTATAATGGTTCCTTCAATATTTGTGGTCTGTGTTTAACAATGCCAGGTCAGATTTTCACTAAAGCACGGGGGCAATTGTCACTGTGGGAACAAGATAAATTTCCGTATGCACATACAAGGCTCTGTCACAATAAATAAAACGCTCCGGAATAATTATCTGCTCAAGGCCCAAATGAAGCAATCCACCATCAATAAACAGCCACAACTCTATCCTCTAATAGCCTGGCAAACAACAAAATAGCCACAACTCAATTCCCTCTGAGTGTACCTACAGAAACAGTACATTTACACTGCGGAAGCGTACGGATCCTAATCTGCTATCATCAAACAAAACTCTCAGCCACAGTCACCAATTCTTGTCCCTCACAACCCATTAAAATACTTCCCTACCATTAAATAACTGCAAATATTTGCAAGCCCGGCAAACTATAACTCGCAATCAAAGGACTCCCTCCATAACTTGTACTGTTAAGCAAATTCTAATTTGTTAACCACGAAACTAGCGAACCAAATCCTACTGAAATTCATTGTGACAGAAAATTCGAAAATATATAATGTATCCGGTAGTCTTTTATCTTTACGAGTCATCGCCCGCATTGGTTCGCTCCCGGCAACTAGTATCCAAGACTGTTCCCGCCACGACACGAACCGACTTCTCGTTCTGTTAAAACGGCACTGCCTATTTCTTAGATATAAAAAGGATGAGAACCATTAAATTTAACAAAAATGCAGTGCCACTGTCCCTCCTAACAATTTAAAGATTGTTGGCGCAGGCCGTCGGCTGCACTCTCGGCGGCCAGCTACGACGGTTGGCTGTAACGTCTCTGGACAGCGAGGGCGACAGGTTGTAGCGCACCGCAGCGACTCACGTGCATGCACGTACAGCTTCCCGACATTATGAAATCTACAACATAGTTACGGAACATACATTACACAAATTTTATGAACATTCGATTTAACATTTTTCTGGATATTAAGACGTTTCCAAATGCCTATTTCAAAAAGAAAAGGCAACAAAAAAATAATGTGCGCTTTCAGAAATGACACAGTACAAATTTAGTATCTGCTTCATCTTTTCAAATGCTCCTCCTCATTTGTTCTGTACAGTTTCCGTTTCACGTTATTAAACTTCCTAGGTAAAGAAAGGAATCTACTTGGTCTATCTTTTTTCAGTCCAAGAATGTGTTAACTGGAGCTTCCTTCTTGTTTATTCTGATAACTTGCGTCATTCCTGTATTTACCTTGATTCCATACTGATCTCCCATTCTTGCAATATCTCCATCATCTTCGGTACCTCCTTTTCTGATCCCACCAGCACTGCTCGATTACCCTCGTATTTTTTAGTCTTTATACTCTCTCCTCCAATTACAATGCTTCTTGCATCCTCTGTGGCCTTACCTATCACTTCTTCTCTATACATCTTGAGTGACTTAGGTGACAGCAAGCGTTCTTATCTTGCACCTCTTCCAGTGCTCATCTCTACCGTCTCCTCATTCCCTACCCAGTAACTTTTTGCCTTGCGTACCTTCCCTTTATTAACCTTTTATCTTCCCAGTCTGTACCAACGTCTTTTAAATTTTTCAGAGTAAACGCCAGCTGACTCTATCGAAAGCCTTCTCCTAGTTGATAACACAAATTTACACCTCCTTGTTCATTTCTATCATTCTTTATCCAATCATTCTCAGACAACATTAGTTTCTTGCGAAAAATGAAGTAAAGAGAAAACTAAGAGCTCGTTAAACGACAAGGATTTCTAGAAATTACAAGCCACGTTTAATAGGATGCTGTCCAGTTGCTTGCTGAGAGGTCCTACTCGCTTGGATGGTCTTGCGGCCTCGCCGGTAACAAACCAGCCAGAAAAAGTCGCATAAGCACAAGCTGACCTAGAGCCACAGAGAGCTGAATGAGGGCAAACAGAGAGGAAAAGATCAACCGAAAAAAAGAGAAAAAATGAAAAACCGACGTCCCGGACATAGGCAGACATAAACGACTAAAACAAAGGGGATTCCCCTCGTTTACACACTCGCACAGCTGTAGCTTGCAGACCAGAACTTACAGTCGTAGTGATTAGTCATTACTGATGATTGTATGTGCACACTTCGTTTTATATTATGGAAATAATGAAATTGTGTTTGTTGTTATTATATCTCGTCAGTCCAACAAATATCCACACAAGATAAGTAAAAACTTGGGAAAACTTAAAGATGGTGGCTGTAATGCTTCATGTGTCCTATACAGTCCCCCACCCCCACCCCACCTCGAACACCACAGAATGTACATACAACCATGTGAAACCGTCACAGTGCCCGGCCGGAATGGCCGAGCGGTTCTAGGCGCTACAGTCTGGAACCGTGCGACAGCTACGGTCGCAGGTTCGAATCCTGCCTCGGGCATGGATATGTGTGATGTCCTTATGTTAGTTAGGTTTAAGTAGTTCTAAGTTCTAAGGGACTGATGACCCCGGAAGATAAGTCCCATAGTGCTCAGAGCCAAACCGTCACAAAAGTCCTTCTTTGTACATCACATAGGCTTGAATGACGTTAAAGCATTGACTCTTCATGTGAATTTCTAAACTTTATATCGTTTTGTAGTAGTTTTGTATTGATGACATCAAGTCTCGTCACTCGTTACGATTTTTTTTTTCCAGAAAAGGACTGTCCGTGTTTTACATATCAATCAAGTCGCGGCTGGCGTCAACGGGTAGCTGCTTTTGTTTAGGAGTCAAGCTGTGCAGGACCAACTTTGCACACACTTTTCTCTTCTTTAAGACATTCTGGAGAATGTCTTGATTTTGAGATGTTGCTCCACTGTGATCTCTGACTCACTACGGCCGCACGTTCACAACTTAATACTGCCTGCTCACCACTGAATGGTCGAATGCATATGTGTTGCACATAGTTGTTAGTTCAAACTGCAATCGTAATTCGTGCGATGAAGTTACTTATACGCCAGAATTAAAATCAGTCTCGGAACTATTTGGGCGGACGGTGTAGTTCTCAAATTAATGCGTGAGACATGTATTCCTCAAATTTTCGGAATCTTGCTTTTCAATGATTATATTTTTTGAATTGCAATTTCTTGGACGTTATACTAAAACAATGTACTATTCACTGATGCAAAAAAATTATTATTATTGCCTGAAAATATACTGTATATTTTACCGTAATCAAAAATTTTTGCATTCTTATTATATTAAAACTTTTTTATATTTTATTGTTATAATTAAAATCGTAGTCATGTTAAAAATGGGACTCATTTGAGCGGAGGGAGACGGACTGCACTCCCCCTCGCCCCCGCCCACCCGCCCAGAACCGAAGCCCGGATTCGCACTTGAGCTTACTGGATATCAACGAACACATTCTCTGATTTGGAAGATGAGTGTTCTCACTAGCGAAATTGCTGATACCATACCCCAGGAATACACGGTAGCGTGTTCTTCAGAATGTCGCGCTATGTCGACTCAAGTACGTGGTACATTACTGGTAAAATCAATTAGTCAGTTACATAGTCAAGTATTAAAATCCACATATCGTTTAAAAAGACGTCTTTGTTAGACCCTTTTGAACACATGGCAATACATTCATCTTATTGTTTCCAAGATGAGTGGTTAATTAATCCTTTCGTACCAGCTGGCTACAACTGTGTACATTAAATTTTGCTGGCTCTTAGTTGCAACACAAATATTTTCCCCAGTGGAAACCTCATGTACACATTTGTAAATGTTCAATTTTTTTATCATGTGTAAGTGCTACCAACTATTGTACTTCACTATAAAAATATAGCAAGTCAATGTAGCAGTGCACCGCAGTGTTTGGTTGGTTATATTCCGCTGTATTAATGAAGTTTACAATTGTTATTTTGCATGGTAATTATTAAATGATCAGTTTTTTATTACAACAGCGACTATTTCAAAATTAGTTATTTTAGTCCATAAAAATAAGCCAATTGTTCAAAGTATATTTTCAAAACTGGAACATATTTTTATACAAATGTTCCATCTACAATCATTAAAAAAATCACCTAAGATCATTACAGCATAAAGAAACATTTTCCTTCCTCCAGAACAAATTCAGGTCTGAAAGCTTTAATGTCACCAGTCATACTAGTGTCCTTCTAGCTGAAGAAAGCTGTTCCGAGCTTGACTTGCCGACTTGAGAAGCAGCTTAATGAAATGAGAATCAGCTGAGTAAAAACGGTAAAACTGGTTGTCGTATGTGGATGGCTGACCTCTTAATAGAAAACAGAATCGACCCAGCCTTTCGGGGCTCATTCTCCCCAACACTATGGTTAGGAGGCCCGATACCTGATTATTTTAAACACGTGTTATCACTATCGCAGTTGTACCTAGGATGGTAGACAGGTCTCAAGCCAAGCAGACGGTTGCCCTTAAGCAAACATACCAAACACATGAATTCAAAATATATTGCACGTACAGTGATATTCCACAAGTTTCACATATTATTGGATCACCTTGTCGGAGGAGGGAACTATGTTTCAATGGGCAGTGACCTGTTGTTGTGGATTAACATGAGATTAAAGGAAGGGCTCTCTGAAACAGCGCATAGTTCTCTGTAAAGGCACCAAGGGGCTGACAACCTTAACTTACCCGTCCACACAGATGGTTCACACTTCACAATGCACTTCGCTCATAACGCGACGTACTGCGGTGGGATTTGGGACACGTTCTTGTGATCATGACACGTGCGACATGTTTTTTTTTTCCGCCCGCGGGTTTAAGACTGGTTACTTTCGCTGGGAGCAGTTGCACAAGCGTGTGTTAAAGACTTCGGTCACAGAGTTACAACGATCTGGTCTTCATAAAGTTATTGGGATAATAGAGTAGTACTACCATGGGCACAGTCAGAGAAGACGGGTGGTTAAAAATTTGCTAGGCACTTTCCTACAACTTAGTGGTATGTATCGTGCTATCCTTTTTCCTCAAGCACTACATCCCTCTCGAGATTTTCCAGCGTTGTAACAATATAATTGCGACTGTGCCGTAGGATCGTCCTTTTTGTTTATGGTATACAAGATACGGCATCCAGGTCTGGTGGAAATGGTTTTTGTTCAGCCTGAAGCTGATGGTCTTTCTCTAATTGTCAGAAGTCATTTGTTGTCAGAGTCTACTACGTTGGCTTAGAGGTAAGTTACTCTCCCATTACTGCAGGTGGCTCTATCACAGCACAGGCCTGCATTGGTGTTTTAAGTACCTTCTTGCTTCCCACTGGGGAAGGCGATTGCGTGTTTCAATACGATCGAGCACCTGTCAATAATGCACGGCCTGTGGCGGAGTGGTTACACGACTATAATATCCCTGTAATGGACTGGTCTGCACAGAGTCCTGACCTGCATCCTACAGAACACCTTTGGAATGTTTTGGAACGCCGACTTCGTGCCAGGCCTCACCGACCGACATCGATACTTCTCCTCAGTGCAGCACTCGGTGAAGAATGGACTGCCATTCCCCAAGAAACCTTCCAGTACCTGATTGAACGTATGCCTGCGAGAGTGGAAGCTGTCAGCCAGGCTAAGGGTGGGCCAACACCATACTGAATTCCAGCATTATCTATGGAGGACGCCACGAACTTGCAAGTCATTTTCAACCAGATGTCCGGATACTTTTGATCACATAGTGTATGTGCTTTTGCGGGGAGTGAGCTACCAACCGCGCTACCCAGTGTCCCCTTGCGGACTTACTCGGCTAGCTCTGTAGGGTATTCAATGGAAGAGGAATGGACATCTCTAAAAGGGGCAGTCATAGAAGTTGGAAGGGAAACATACTTTCAAAGAAGATAACTAGGAAGAAACAGTGTGCAACAGGAGAAATACTTCAGTTGACCGATGAAAAAAGGAAATGCAAAAATAGTCAGGGAAATCCAGCAGTACAGAAATACAATACACTTTGACTGAAATAAATAGGAAGTGCAAGGAGGCTAAGGTGAAATGGCTACATGGAAAATGTGAAGAAAACGAATAAGAAATTGTTGTAGGAAGGACTGATTCAGCATATAGAAAAGTCAAAACAACCTTCGGTGAAAGTGAAAAACAAGGGTGGTGACATCAAGATCGCAAAGGGAATTCCACTGTCAAATGCAGAGGAGAGAGCGGATAGGTAGGAAATGCACTTTGTGGGTCTCTATGAGGGGAAGACTTGTCTGATGCTCTGATAGAAGAAGAAACAGGAATGTACGTATATAGAAAAGATCGGTGATCCAGTGTTAGAATCAGAATTTAATGGACTTTGGAAAACTTAATATCCAATAAGGTAGAATGGATAGATAAAATTCAATCAGAATTTCTAAAATCATTGTGGGAAATGGCAACGACGGCTACTCACTTTGGTGAGTCGAGCGGTATACCACCTGACTTTCGGAAAAACAGCACCCACACTATTCCGAAGATTGCAATAGCCGACAAGTGCGAGATTTATCGCACTATTAGCTTAACACCTCATGCAGCCAAGTTACTGACAAGAAGAATGGAAAAGAGAACTGACGATGTGTAAGATGGCGATCAGTTTTGCTTTAGGAAAGGTACAGGCATCAGAGGGGCAATTCTGACGTTGTTGTTGATCATGGAAGCACAGCTAAAGAAAAATCTGTCGACCTGCAAAATCGATCGATAATGTCAAATGATCGAAATCTTTACGAAAATAGGGGTACGCTATAGGGGAAAACGGGTACTATACTATACGTGTCCGCAGCTCGTGGTCGTGCGGTAGCGTTCTCGCTTCCCGCGCCCGGGTTCCCGGCGGGGTCAGGTATTTTCTCTGCCTCGTGATGACTGGGTGTTGTGTGACGTCCTTAGGTTAGTTAGGTTTCAGTAGTTCTAAGTTCTAGGGGACTGATGACCATCGATGTTAAGTCCCATAGTGCTCAGAGCCATTTGAACCATTTTACTATACGTACAACAAACAAGAGGGAATAATAAGAATGGAAGACTAAGAATGAAGTGCTCGGATTAAAAAGGACGTAAGGCAGCGATGTACTGAATTGCTTTGATGACTTCCTTTAATCCGATCTGGTGCGGATCCCAAACACGCGAGCAGTACTCATGAATGGGTCGCACTAGTGTTCTATATACGGTCTCCTTTACAGAATGACTACAATTTGGTAATATTCTCCCAATAAACCTGCGTCGACCATTCGCTTTCCACACTACAATCCTAACCTGCTCGTTCTATTTCATAGCGCTTTGCAACGTTACGCCTAGATATTTCACTGACGTGATTGTGCCAAGCGGAAAACTACTAATGCTGTAATCGAACATTACGAGAAAACGGCTTCAGACTCCTGATCGCTTTACAAATAAATTAATGCTTAGAAATTTAAGCATGTAAGTGAGAAAAAGATTGAAATTATGTTAAAAATGTCTTGGAAGTTGCAAAGTGCTCTAATTATCAAACAATGGGTGAGTACAGTCTGTGTAATTTGCACTGCGTTTTAAGCGTAAGCTAACTTTTCACGGACCTCGAAGTTAATGACTTCATATCTCGTGAAGTAATCTTGCAGTGACATTCTGTGGTGTATGTGGATACTGTCTGCAATAGAGTTGGTAGTAAAGAATTAATAAAATAAAAGGTCTTCCCCTGATGCTGAAGTTTTACTGCATGAACAGCGAAAACATAGTAAGCGATAAACTGTTTTCCTTTCACCATTCTGTGGAGGGGGTGCCGGAGAGAAAAAAGAACTTTGGTAAGGGTTTGAAACTATCAATAAGGTTCGTTCAAAGTCACTACGTGTTCTCATATTCAAATACTCAAATACTGAATGAAGAAAGTCTGGATATTTGCGGGCGGTGAGTTATGTTGCTTCTAGAAATGTACATAGTTTGTTACTGCGTTAAGCCTTTAACATAAGATTATACCACTGCAGAGTACGACAACGTGGAAAGGTCGTCGCGCTGGTGACTCTCATTTTACCTGACCTTGTACAGTCCAGCGCTAGACCGGCGAGATGTTCACATTAGCGTTTTTGGTCTCGAGACGCCCGAGACGTGCACCGTCCGAGATCGTAAACGCGTAGAGGCCACTGTGTCAGAGGTAAACAGCACGTACCGCGATATGAGGAACAAGGACGACTGTGCAGAAAATCGTTTCTCAGTTCAATGCTGGACAGTAACAGCCGGTGAGCACACTTACCATCCAGTAACATCTCCTCAGAATGTAGTGCTAACATCATCACACCGCACTTGTACGTCGACTAAAGAAATGGTTCAAATGGCTCTGAGCACTATGGGACTTAACATCTATGGTCATCAGTCCCCTAGAACTTAGAACTACTTAAACTTAACTAATCTAAGGACATCACACAACACCCAGTCATCACGAGGCAGAGAAAATCCCTGACCCCGCCGGGAATCGAACCCGGAACCCGGGCGTGGGAAGCGAGAACGCTACCGCACGACCACGAGCTGCGGACGAAGGAATGGTTCAAATGGCTCTAAGCACTATGGGACTTAACATCTGAGGTCATCAGTCCACTAGACTCAGAACTACTTAAACCTAACTAACCTAAGGATATCAGACACATCCATGCCCGAGGCAGGATTTGAACCTGCGACCGTAGCAGCTGCGTGGTTCCGGACTGAAGCGCCTAGAACCGCTCGGCCACACCGGCCTTCCCACAGCGGCCGGCGCTAAAGAGAGGTCACAGGATTAATAGGGGCGCAGAACCACTGCCACTGAATACTCGAAGCATGGAAAACGTCTCCTGAACTGACAAACAGTAGTGTACAATGGTAATCTCTGGCGGCAGGATAATAGTTCATCAAAATCCACATGAGTACATCAGTGCAACGCAGTGCATCGTTCTCGCAAGTTGTGGAGGTATTCTCGCTTAATGGATGCTGACGTGAGATAAAATGAGGTCTAACAGGTCTTCAATCGTCGCCTACTAACGTACGTATACAGCTCGTGGCCTACTAGTTTCGGTGCCTCTAGATCGCGGGTCCCGTATTCGATTGCGGGCTGGGGATTGGGTTCTTCTGTTGTTTTAATCATTTCCTCTGATCATCAGAAAGACGCAAGTCGTCGGACTGGCGTAAACAGGAAGACCTGCACCAGGCAGCCGATTTACAGACCAATAACGACATGCAATCATTTCATTTCACCAACGAGCGACATCGAAACCTACTGTCGATCATGTGCATCCATTTGTTCACTTGGAGTACCGTGCAGCCGATCTCTGAATTCAGTAAGATAACGCGGGAACCATCGTTCACGAACTGTACCAGATTTGTCTGAGGAACACACCACGGTGTGTGCCACCTCCACTCATCAGATCTCTTGGTACCCTTCGCCGTCCCCTGTCGCCATCCCTTCACAGGTCGCCTGACTTTAATCCAAGCATATCGGTGACACCATCGAGCATGACGCGCGTGTCTTGGCCCAAACTCTTCTGGGCGGCGAGTAAACTGTCACGGAAGAGGTTCAAATGGCTCTGAGCACTATGGGACTCAACTGCTGTGGTCATCAGTCCCCTAGAACTTAGAACTACTTAAACCTAACTAACCTAAGGACATCACATACATCCATGCCCGAGGCAGGATTCGAACCTGCGACCGTAGCAGTCGCATGGTTCCGGACTGCGCGCCTAGAACCGCGAGACCACCGCGGCCGGCGTCACGGAAGAGGACGGGTATCTAGTGGAGTCTAGTGGAGTACACAACTGGGAAGGTGGCTCTGAGGCAGTTGCTCATTACGATACAAGTGTCAGAGATTAAAAAGGAAAAATCATTCGATCTACTCCATTTGTAGAGAAAGTGATAATCACTGCGGCCATAACTATTCAATAAATTTAATAAATACGATGCAGGGAAGAGTTTGAACGATTAGCAAATGGTGCTCATCGCTTACTCCAAGGTGACATTTTACGGTCAGGAAACACACCCACAATGAAAGTATAGTCACAGCGTTCAAACAGTCCTCCGTCTCGTCCTAATTGAGAAAAGTTGCACGGTGCTAACACGCTGGACTCGCATTCGAGAGGATGGTGGCTAAAATCTTAGTTCGACATCCAGATTAGGATTTTCTGCGATATACCTAAACTGGCTGAGACAAATGCCAGGATGGTTCCTTGGAAAGGACACGGCTGGTTTCCTTCTCGACCTTTTCCCATCCCGAACTTGTGCTCTGTCCCTAATTGCCTCTTCAACAGCGAGACGTTAAACCCCGAGCTTCCTTCTCGTTTCGTCTCCTACTTTCAAAATGGTTCAAATGCCTCTGAGCACTATGGGACTCAACATCTGAGGTCATCAGTCGCATAGATCTTAGAACTACTTAAACCTAACTAACTTAAGGACATCACACACATCCATGCCCGAAGCAGGATTCGCACCTGCGACCGTAACGGTCGGGCGGTTCCAGACTGAAGCGCCTAGAACCGTTCGGCCACCCCGGCCGGCCCGTCGCCTACTCACAGATACGGTGATATCGCGCGTAGTATAGGTGCTCTTGGGGAGAAAAGTAAATTACGCGATGAATTGCTGCAAAGATTAACTGGGAAACCTTTGTCGGCGGATTCAGATTAATTCTCAGCACTCTAATACTTGCAAAATCGGTCTAAATAAGACCCATTAGGCTCATTTTGATCCCAGAGAAAGGAATCGACTTGTCAGTTCTCCAAAATCAATAATTCACTGCGCCGTAGCTACACAACTGCATTCACCTGCTCGTACAGTTTAGCGCGGAGCGCACTAACTTGCGAGACAGAAAGGGAACCAGCATACAGACACTAGTTTCCGTAGACTTCTGTTTAATAACGCGATGAAGTGACAGCGCTGTTTAAAAGAAGTACGAGAGGTGAGATTACTTCCTACACATCTGTCAAAAATGGTTCAAATGGCTCCAAGCACTATGGGACTTAGCATCTGAGGTCATCAGTCCCCTAGAACTTAGAACTACTTAAACCTAACCAACCTAAGGACATCACACACATCCATGCCCGAGGCAGGATTCGAACCTGCGACCGTAGCAGCAGCGCGGTTCCGGACTGAAACGCCTAGAACCGCTCGGTCAGAGCGGCCGGCCACGTCGGTCAAGGGGTCTGAAGATAGCGTAGTGTAACGTCGAAACTGGTAGGAAAAGTATAGAGGGCTGAATGTGTTTTAGAATTGACATTTTATACTTTAACCGAGGTTCCGCAACCATCCTGTATAAAGATGGACTTACAGAAATAGGGATCAGATCTGTGCTGTGGATTATGGCCACATTGGTTCGGTACACCGGCCAGCCTGGGAATGGCGCATTTCCATTCTCGTTTAGGCAAATGTTGGGCTGGTCCCCAACACCCACCTCAGAAAATACCGTACACAAACAGTTAAAATACTATTATCACACACATAACAAAATGTACAAGATTCGCAGACAGACGGCGCACACTACTTCCCTCCCTTATGTTAACAGTTGACTGTTAAGATAGGAAGGGCATACGACCACAAAGTCATAATAAAATGAATTTACCAGTTCACAAATATGATGGGCGTTCAGTAAGTAATGCAACATATTTTTTCTGAAAGCAGGTTGGTTTTTTTTTTCAGGATTAAAATGTACTATATTATTCTCTACTCTTTTGGCTACAAAACCCTATTTTTCAACATAATCTTCTTTCACAGCGATGGCCTCACGCCACCTTACACATGGTAGCACTCTACTGGTCCAGGTTGGAGCCAACGTCTTGCTGCATAAATAACATCCTCATCATCCACGTACTGCTTATCGCGGAATACATCCTTCGTTAGGTTAAACACGGGAAGTCGGAAGGTGCGACATCCGGGCTGTAGGCTGGATGAGGAGGAACAGTCCATTGAAGTTTTGTGTTCTCGTCTCGGGTGCGCAGACTTGTGTGAGGCCTTGCGTTGTTATGGAGAGGGAGAAGTTCCTTTGCATTTTTATGGTGACGAACACGCTGAAGCTGTTTCCTCAGTTTCCGGAGGGTAGCACACTACACTTCAGAGTTGATCATTGCACGCTGAGGGAGGACATCAGGCAGAAAAACTCCTTCAGAGTCCCAGAAGACCGTCGCCATGACTTTACCGGCTGCGGGTGCGGCTTTGAACTTTATCTTCGAAGGAGAGGTGCTGTGGCCTCATTCCATCATTCACAGTTTTGTTTCCGGTTCGAAGTGATGAACCCATGTGTCATCGCCTGTAACGGTGTACGACAAAATATTGCCACTATCAGCCAAGTAACACGCAAGAAACTCTGCAGAGATGGTCCTTCGTTCCTTTTCGTGGTCCTTTGTTAAGTGGCAAGGAACCCAGCAGAAACTTTGAGTACCCCATCCGGTGCACGAGTGTGTCACTACTACCAACACAGACGTCCAGTTGTACAGTGAGGTGTCTGTTGCGATCTGTCGAATACGTGTCCGCACGTTCCAACACTGCGGGAGTCACAGCTGTGTGCAGCCGGCCAGCACGCGGGAGGCCGGACAGGTTTTCGATGATGACAGACGCCTCGCCCAGCAACCCACCGTGTTTTTGTTCGCTGCCAGGTCTCTGTAGACATTCTGCAAACTCTTACGAATATCTGCGATGTTCTGGGTTTTCACCAAAACAAACTCAATGGCAGCTCTCGGCTTGGAACGCACCTGCGTTACAGAAGCAATTTTGAAGGCTACGTAAGCACCGCCGTCTATCGGAACTTCATGAAACTGTAGGGACTGGAGCAGAAGTATTCCACGATGTTCCACAACAAATTCCGCATACAGAAATTGGCCGGGGAAAAAAATGTTACATTGCTTATTGATAGATGTCTGCCTATTACACATTACGACTCTCTTCAACTGTCGGCGGTCTCTGTCAGTCAACAGACGAGGTGGGCCTGTACGCTTTTGTGCTGTACGTGTCCCTTGACGTTTCCACCTCACTATCACATCGGTAACAGTGGACCTAGTTATGTTTAGGAGTGTGGAAATGTCTCGTGCAGACGTATGACAAAAGTGACATCGAAGTCGGTGAGTTCCGCGGAGCGCCCCGTTCTGCTCTCTCACGATGTCTAATGACTACTGAGGTCGCTGATATGGAGTATCTGGCAGTAGGTGGCAGCACAATGCACCTAATATGAAAAACGTATTTTGGGGGGGGGGGGGGTGCGGATACTTTTGATCACATACTGAATCTGGGCTCGAGCTGCGGTCTCACATTTAGATTTGACATGTCTCCCGTTACCACTGCTGCTTGAGTTCTGCATTAGTAAATACTATTCCTATGGTCGTATTACGCAGTTTCTCTGTGTCCTAAAACCATGAGCGAAACGGAAGACATGTTTCCACTAATTTTTGTTCCATTATACAGGGTGTTACAAAAAGGTACGGCCAAACTTTCAGGAAACATTCCTCACACAGAAAGAAAGAAAATATGTTATGTGGACATGTGTCCGGAAACGCTTACTTTCCATGTTAGAGCTCATCTTATTACTTCTCTTCAAATCACATTAATCATGGAATGGAAACACACAGCAACAGAACGTACCAGCGTGACTTCAAACACTTTGTTACAGGAAATGTTCAAAATGTCCTCCGTTAGCGAGGATACATGCATCCACCCTCCGTCGCATGGAATCCCTGATGCGCTGATGCAGCCCTGGAGAATGGCGTATTGTATCACAGCCGTCCAAAATACGAGCACGAAGAGTCTCTACATTTGGTACCGGGGTTGCGTAGACAAGAGCTTTCAAATGCCCCCATAAATGAAAGTCAAGAGGGTTGAGGTCAGGAGAGCTTGGAGGCCATGGAATTGGTCCGCCTCTACCAACCCATCGGTCACCGAATCTGTTGTTGAGAAGCGTACGAACACTTGGACTGAAATGTGCAGGAGCTCCATCGTGCATGAACCACATGTTGTGTCGTACTTGTAAAGGCACATGTTCTAGCAGCACAGGTAGAGTATCCCGTATGAAATCATGATAACGTGCTCCATTGAGCGTAGGCGGAAGAAACTAAAATGAGCTCTAACATGGAAATTAAGCGTTTCCGGGCACATGTCCACATAACAACTTTTCTTTATTTGTGTGTGAGGAATGTTTCCTGAAAGTTTGGCCGTACGTTTTTGTAACACCCTGTATAAGCAAGACAGTTCACGACCTTAGAGAAGCCACAGAACGCTAGCAGAAACGAGATCTACAGTTTTTCTCTTGCTGCTGGGTCATACCTCTAAGGCCTTCAACCACAAAATCACATTAACACGAACTGCACTTTGCATTACACAACTGGCCATTAGCAAAGACGAGTAGGCCCCTAATTGCCGTGTGTATGACCTTCCACTTCTCTCATTTCACGGTATGAAGAAATCTATGCGGTGCTTCGTTTACAGGTTGGCGTCCTCGTTCATGACGCTGTCAGCGTGCAACGAAGTTCCTACTTCATTCGAAGCATGCCCACAGGACACTGTTGTCTTCGGCTTCTTTTATCGGAAGGACTGTCTTCTGTGCTTATTGTAAGCAGTAATGACAGAGATCGAAATAATTTCTGTGTGCACCTTTGGCCAAAAATAAACATTTGTTTCATTACAACGAGTGAATACTTAATGTTGTAGCATTTCAATTTGTTTCATGACACTCATCTGGGTCGTAAAGCAGCATCTAACTACTGACAATAAAAGAACATCATTAGATAACGTAATAATGACTGCGACCAGTCATTTATGAACTGGTTTTATGTAAGTTAAGCATTCCGTTACATTATCTTATGAACTTTACTGGTTAACACTTCATACTGGTATTATAACGGTATTATGCTGAATTGTGTACTAAAATCCCGTTTTCTCAAGAATGTACTTGGAAATATATTACATTGATGATTGTCACGTTACGTTCGTCTATGTTCAACTGAACAAAACCAGTTTTATCACGGTGAATGCGATTCGCATTTATACTTCCAGGTTAGAAACAGCACTTTCGGGCATCCTATAACGTATAAAAGTTCAAATTTTTACTTACGAGACAGAGGAACCCAACAGTACTTGTGTGATGCCTCGGACGATGCCACTTCGCTATTCGACATAATTTTCTGAACATTATACACAGTCTAATTTAAATATGCCTGACTTAAACGGAGTTGACAAAAGTCATGGGATGGCGACAAGCACGTATACAGATGGCGGTAGTATCTCGTACTCAAGGCACAAAAGAGCAGTTCATTGGCGGAGCTGTCATGTAGACTCAGGTGATTCATGTGAAAAGGTTTCCGATGTGATTGTGGCAGCACGACGGGAATTAACAGAGACAGGCGCCTGGGACATTCTCTTTCGAGATCCGCAACGTCAAGAATTCCAGATTTCAGCATTACCTCTCACCATGGACAACGCACTGGCCTACGGTGTTCACTTAACGACCGAGAGCAGCTGCGTTTGCGTAGAGTTGTCAGCGCTAACAATGAAGCAACACTGCGGGAAATAACCGAAGAAATCAATGTAGAACGTATCCGTTAGGATACTGCGGCGAAATTTGGCGTTAATGGGCTGTGGCAGCAGACGATCGACGTGGGTGCCTCTGCTAACAGCACGACATCGCCTGCAGCGCCTCTCGTGGCCTTGTGACCATATCGGTTGGACTCTAAGACAACTGGAAAACCGTGGCCTGGTCGGATGAGTCCCGATGTCAGTCGGTAAGAGCTGATGGTAAGGTTCTAATGTCGCACAGGTCTCATGAAACTATGGATCCATGTTGTCAAGAAGGCATTGTGCAAGCTGGTGGTGGCTCGATAATGATGTGAGCCGTGTTTCCATGGAATGGACTGGGTCCTTGTTTGGCTTCTTGGACAAGCCGCATTTGGCGAATTAGCAGTCTAGTTAAAAGTTGATTAACTCTCTTCAGTAAATTGATTCCTTAGGATGGATAGGATGTGTGACTGTTGTGCACGGACGCAGGAGGAGCTGGCCACTGTTCGCGAACAGCTGAACGTGTTGATGGCCGCGGTCAGCCGTCTTCAGGCTGCTGCCTCGGAGTGTAGCGGCAGTGGGGAGTCTGGTGCGTCGCAAGGTACACGCCAGGTGTTACATGCTTCACCCACTGTCCCTGCTGTCGAGACATCTTCGCGGGTACCGGGCGCGGTTGGGCCGCCCTCTCCCCAAGGGGAGTGGCGGGTTCAGCGGCGTTCGCGACGCACGAGGCGGAGGGTAAATGTGGAGGCTGGCCGTGTGGCATCGCCCGCTCTGCCTGTGAGTGGACATGTGGCTGCTCCTTCAGCAAGGTCCGAGCAGGCACACGGGGGGAGGGGTTTATTAGTTATTGGGAGCTCCAACGTCAGGCGGGTGATGGAGCCCCTTAGGGAAATAGCGGAAAGGTCGGGGGAGAAGGCCAGTGTTCACTCTGTCTGCTTGCCGGGGGGTCTCATCCGAGATGTGGAGGCCGGCCGAAGTGGCCGCGCGGTTCTGGCGCTGCTGTCTGGAACCGCGAGACCGCTACGGTCGCAGGTTCGAATCCTGCCTCGGGCATGGATGTGTGTGATGTCCTTAGGTTAGTTAGGTTTAACTAGTTCTAAGTTCTAGGGGACTAATGACCTCAGCAGTTGAGTCCCATAGTGCTCAGAGCCATTTTTTGAGATGTGGAGGAGGCCCTACCGGCGGCGATAGAGAGCACTGGGTGCACCCGACTGCAAATTGTTGCTCATGTCGGCACTAATGACTCCTGCGGTCTGGGTTCAGAGGTCATCCTCAGTTCGTACAGGCGGTTGGCGGAATTGGTGAAGGCGGAAAGCCTCGCTCGCGGGGTGGAATCAGAGCTAACTATTTGTAGTATCGTTCCCAGAACCGATCGCGGTCCTCTGGTTTGGAGCCGAGTGGAAGGCTTAAACCAGAGGCTCAGACGATTCTGCGGAGATCTGGGGTGCAAATTTCTCGACCTCCGCTATCGGGAGGAGAAATGTAGGGTCCCCCTGAATAGGTCAGGCATGCACTACACGCCGGAAGCGGCTACAAGGGTAGCAGAGTACGTGTGGAGTGCACATAGGGGTTTTTTAGGTTAGAGAATTCCCTCCCTAGGCCCGACAAGACGCCTCCTGAGACGCGGCAAGGTAGGAGAAGGCAAAATGCAACAGGGAATAACAATATTAATGTGCTAATAGTAAACTGCAGGAGCTCTCATTAATAAACGGTCACAACGCCCATATAGTACTAGGGACAGAAAGTTGGCTGAAACCAGACGTAAACAGTAATGAAATCCTAAACTCAGATTGGAATGTATACCGCAGAGACAGGCTGGACAGTGAAGGGGGAGGCGTGTTTATAGCGATAAGAAGTGCAATAGTATCGAAGGAAATTGACGGAGATCCGAAATGTGAAATGATTTGGGTGAAGGTCACGATTAAAGCAGGCTCAGACATAGTAATTGGATGTCTCTATAGGCTCCCTGGCTCAGCAGCTGTTGTGGCTGAGCACCTGAAGGATAATTTGGAAAATATTTCGAGTAGATTTCCCCACCATGTTCTAGTTCTGGGTGGAGATTTTAATTTGCCGGATATAGACTGGGAGACTCAAACGTTCATAACGGGTGGCAGGGACAAAGAATCCAGTGAAACTTTTTTAAGTGCTTTATCTGAAAACTACCTTGAGCAGTTAAACAGAGAACCGACTCGTGGCGATAACATATTAGACCTTCTGGTGACAAACAGACCCGAGTTATTTGAAACAGTTAACGCAGAACAGGGAATCAGCGATCATAAAGCGGTTACGGCATCGATGACTTCAGCCGTAAATAGAAATATTAAAAAAGGTAGGAAGATTTTTCTGTTTAGCAAAAGTGACAAAAAGCAGATTACAGAGTACCTGACGGCTCAACACAAAAGTTTTGTCTCAAGTACAGATAGTGTTGAGGATCAGTGGACAAAGTTCAAAACCATCGTACAATATGCGTTAGATGAGTATGTGCCAAGCAAGATCGTAAGAGATGGAAAAGAGCCACCGTGGTTCAACAACCGAGTTAGAAAACTGCTGCGGAAGCAAAGGGAGCTTCACAGCAAACATAAACATAGACAAAGCCTTGCAGACAAACAAAAATTACGCGAAGCGAAATGTAGTGTGAGGAGGGCTATGCGAGAGGCGTTCAATGAATTCGAAAGTAAAGTTCTATGTACTGACTTGGCAGAAAATCCTAAGAAATTTTGGTCTTATGTCAAAGCGGTAGGTGGATCAAAACAAAATGTCCAGACACTCTGTGACCAAAATGGTACTGAAACAGAGGATGACAGACTAAAGGCCGAAATACTAAATGTCTTTTTCCAAAGCTGTTTCACAGAGGAAGACTGCACTATAGTTCCTTCTCTAGATTGTCGCATAGATGACAAAATGGTAGATATCGAAATAGACGACAGAGGGATAGAGAAACAATTAAAATCGCTCAAAAGAGGAAAGGCCGCTGGACCTGATGGGATACCAGTTCGATTTTACACAGAGTACGCGAAGGAACTTGCCCCCCTTCTTGCAGCGGTGTACCGTAGGTCTCTAGAAGAGCGTAGCGTTCCAAAGGATTGGAAAAGGGCACAGGTCATCCCCGTTTTCAAGAAGGGACGTCGAACAGATGTGCAGAACTATAGACCTATATCTCTAACGTCGATCAGTTGTAGAATTTTGGAACACGTATTATGTTCGAGTATAACGACTTTTCTGGAGACTAGAAATCTACTCTGTAGGAATCAGCATGGGTTTCGAAAAAGACGGTCGTGTGAAACCCAGCTCGCGCTATTCGTCCACGAGACTCAGAGGGCCATTGACACGGGTTCACAGGTAGATGCCGTGTTTCTTGACTTCCGCAAGGCGTTCGATACAGTTCCCCACAGTCGTTTAATGAACAAAGTAAGAGCATATGGACTATCAGACCAACTGTGTGATTGGATTGAAGAGTATCTAGATAACAGAACGCAGCATGTCATTCTCAATGGAGAGAAGTCTTCCGAAGTAAGAGTGATTTCAGGTGTGACGCAGGGGAGTGTCATAGGACCGTTGCTATTCACAATATACATAAATGACCTGGTGGATGACATCGGAAGTTCACTGAGGCTTTTTGCAGATGATGCTGTGGTGTATCGAGAGGTTGCATCAATGGAAAATTGTACTGAAATGCAGGAGGATCTGCAGCGAATTGACGCATGGTGCAGGGAATGGCAATTGAATCTCAATGTAGACAAGTGCAATGTGCTGCAAATACATAGAAAGATAGATCCCTTATCATTTAGCTACAAAATAGCAGGTCAGCAACTGGAAGCAGTTAATTCCATAAATTATCTGGCAGTACGCATTAGGAGTGATTTAAAATGGAATGATCATATAAAGTTGATCGTCGGTAAAGCAGATGCCAGACTGAGATTCATTGGAAGAATCCTAAGGAAATGCAATCCGAAAACAAAGGAAGTAGGTTACAGTACGCTTGTTCGCCCACTGCTTGAATACTGCTCAGCAGTGTGGGATCCGTACCAGATAGGGTTGATAGAAGAGATAGAGAAGATCCAACGGAGAGCAGCGCGCTTCGTTACAGGATCATTTAGTAATCGCGAAAGCGTTACGGAGATGATAGATAAACTCCAGTGGAAGACTCTGCAGGAGAGACGCTCAGTAGCTCGGTACGGGCTTTTGTTGAAGTTTCGAGAACATACCTTCACTGAGGAGTCAAGCAGTGTATTGCTCCCTCCTACGTATATCTCGCGAAGAGACCATGAGGATAAAATCAGAGAGATTAGAGCCCACACAGAAGCATACCGACAATCCTTCTTTCCACGAACAATACGAGACTGGAATAGAAGGGAGAACCGATAGAGGTACTCAGGATACCCTCCGCCACACACCGTCAGGTGGCTTGCGGAGTATGGATGTAGATGTAGATGTAGATGTAGGAGATTAGTGTTGAAGGTCCCCTTGACAACGAGGTTATTAGAGACGTAGATGTAGACATCATTTTCAGGCATTCATGGGCTTCATGTCTCCGAGCGACGATGGAATTTTTATGGATGACAATGCGCCGCGTCACCGAGACACAATTGTACGCAATTAGTTTCATGAACATTCTTGAGAATTAGAGCGAATGATATGGCCACCCAGATAGCCCGACATTGATCACATCGAACATTTACGGGACGTAATCGTAAGGTCGGCAAAACTTTCGCAATTATGGAAGGTTATAGATGCAGCATGGCTCAATATTTCTGCAGGGGGCCTCTAGCGACTTGTTGAGTCCATGGCATTTCGAGTTTGTGTACTACGCGGGGCCGGCCGGGGTGGCCGAGCGGTTCTAGGCGCTACAGTCTGAGACCGCGCGACCGCTACGGTCGCAGGTTCGAATCCTGCCTCGGGCATGGATGTGTGTGATGTCTTTAGGTTAGTTACGTTTACGTAGTTCTAAATTCTATGGGCCTGATGACCTCAGAATTAAGTCCCATAGTGCTCAGAGCCATTTGAACCATTTTTTTGTACTATGCGGGCAAAAGGATGTCCGACACAAATGTTCAAATGTGTGTGAGATCTTATGGGACTTAACTGCTAAGGTCATCAATCCCTAAGCTTACACACTACTTAACCTAAATTATCCTAAGGACAAACACACACACCCATGCCCGAGGGAGGACTCGAACCTCCGCCGGGACCAGTCGCACAGTCCATGACTGCATGTCCGACATGATGTTATGAGGTGTACCATGACTTCTGTCACCTCAGCGTATTACGTGCATGGTCATTTACAGTACTGTCACAAGTAGATTTCTACTAAACCTTATTATAGATATGGAAACTAATCATATTAGCTTGAAACAGATATCCTTTTCCCTGAGATAATGGTTCAAATGGCTCTGAGCACTATGGGACTCAACATCTGTGGTCATCAGTCCCCTAGAACGTAGAACTACTTAAACCTAACTAACCTAATTACATCACACACATCCATGCCCGAGGAAGAATTCGAACCTGCGACCGTAGCGGTCACGAGGTTCCAAACTGAAGCGCTTAGAACCGCACGGTCACACCGGCCGGCCCCTGAGATAATGACTTAGGTACAGTTTTGTTATTTGTTTTTTGGTACGTAAACACACCCATGGCTACACCACCTCACTTTGCAGCCCTAATCATTGTTGGTGTACTGTTCCATATATCTTCTGAGTTCCTTATTCAGTTTGACAATTCTTTCTGGGAGTTACAATTTTTACCAACGTTAGTACATAACAGTAATCTTGTGAATAACGTCTCTGAGACTGTTGCAGATGACGCAGTAGAGCACAAGACGGTAGCGTTTTTAAGGAACTGTTTCTGTATGTAATATGATTTGCCCATTCTAGCGCTTGGTGGTAAAACTAACAGGTGGACTTAAACGTTACGCAATGGGAATAAAGCTACATAAGGCCGCAATGTCTTGTGACCAAACTATCATCAAGTATTTAATAGCACCGTCAAAAGAAATTTAAGGCGGAACAACCACGACAGGCTAGATGTGTAGAAGTCAGATCCCTCACCGAGGCTTCAATAAACGAAGGATATGTATTTCTCCTATGAAAGATGTTACTCGCAAAATTCTCTTTCGAGCAGTTGATGTATAGTGTTCGTTGATCTGGGAGTTGATCTGGCAGCCTTAACAAGGAAGAGACAGAAACTATTCAAGGGAAGCGTGACTCATTAAGAGTTTATTTTGTGATCGCGAGTGAATGACTGAAACGGTCAACAAACGTTAGCGGGAGGCGATATAGGGAAGGCGCCGTGCATCCCGGAGCGCCAAACTCTTTAAATTCCGAGAATCCCGCCTTCCAGTAGAGCCAAGAAACATTACTTCCTGCAGCGGTAGGGTTCTTCCTGGAGACTACTGGGGGCACGGGAAGCGGAGGAACCAAACTCTCCCCAGCACACCGACTGCCGGAGGGCAAGGTTTTGTCGAACTTCTATGAAAATTTTGGAAGTGATACATAGTAGCAGCTATCGCTTAAAGGGTACACCAACGCAAGGAGTAGAGAGCGATCACGACGAGTCCGGAAATGCTTCATAACTGGTTTCTAACCAAACATACAAGACATGGTGTTCACTAAGTAACGGCGACTAATTGCTACTTAAAACACTGCTAGATATGAAACACTGTTAACAGCTGTACACAAAACACTTTCGGCATGACGCTTTCTGAGTTTTGCCGACTGTTCGAAAAAGTGCAGTCAAGACATACGTCAACAAGAAGGAACAATCCCTTCCAGTTGTTAATGCTGGTGAATAACATTAGAGCGCGTCATCTTCAAAAACTCCTGTGTTGTCTGCAATTGAATTCAGAGAATGCACAGTCCTCGAAATAATCTGGACACATCCACTAACACTTGATAACTCAGCAGTCACTAAGCTCAGCGGACAAAACAGTACACATCCTATTGAAAGAGCACTCTGGTCGCTTTGGAGGGCACTGGGTTTTGTAGAGCTGATATCGGGCGGTAACATGGTCCTCCACTGCTGGCCTTCGGACGGGTGGGGGGGGGGCGCAACAAAAATATGGAAAATCCTAAAACACGACACGTTACCGTGTCGAATATGGTGTAGGAAAATCGTTGACATTCAAAACAGCTTCTAGTCGTCTCGGAATGGACAAATATAGCTCCTGTGTGGTTTTAAAGGGAATCTTATACTATTCTTCCATCAAAATAGTGGTAAGTTCGAGTAAGATGGAGGTGGATGGCGATCATTCACCCTTCTCTCCAAAGTAGGCAACAAAGGCTCAATAGTATTGAGATCAGCAGACTGTGGCAGCCAGGGGAGAAGCGACAATGCACACTCGTGCTCACAAAGAGATCTGCCGTCTTAGAACACAGCATTGGACAACAAACACTGTACTAAGGGATGGTCCTGATCAGCCAAATGGTCACATAACGCTTGTCAGTAGTGCTAGATTGCAGAGCAACCACGGGTCCCATGATATACCACGATATAGCTGCCCAAATCATCGCTGAATACCCCCTCCCCCATTCACTCCTGGAAAGTAAGTTCTGCCAGAAGTTGTAATCAGTGTGAAGCAAGACTCATCCGACCAAATGACTTTATTCCACTGTTCCATAGTACATGTTTATGGCTTTGGTACAACGTTTTTCTGTTACGGGCAGTTGCTCACTGATGAATGGTTTTGGAATTGCAGCTCACCATACAATTCCCTGAGTGGAGGTCCCTTCCTATTTTTTTTTTTATGCTGATGAGTGTCGCGAGTGCGTAATTTAGGTCTGCAGTGACTTTTGGAGCTGTCATCCTTTTATTTTTCGTCACAATCTTCGTTAATAACCATTCGTCCCGATCATTCAACACACACTTTTGCCCGCGTTCTGACTTAGCGGATTATGTTTTGCCGCTTCTCCTGCATTCGGTATAATTCTTCGATATGTTGCCCCTTGAAACACCAAAAAGTTCAGCTACCTCAGTTACGGAGGCAGCCACCTTACGAACACCAACAGTTTGCCCACGTTCGAATCCACTTTACCTCCGATACAATGGACGCATAACAGCACAGCACATAGTTGTGACCACGGCTGAAAATTGGAACGTATTGTGGACGTGGCACGGGTGTCGTCTGTAGTCAGATACAACAGCGCAACCTGCAACCTTGACTATCATCTGCATTTATGTTCAAGCATGTATTACTCCCGGTGTTTCCACTTTTTGTCGATTTCCTGTGAGTCGTGGCTGTATGGAATCACATGTGGGTCTCCATTCCTGAGATGTACAGAAGGAGAACCTTGGGGCGGAACGGAATACTTAATGTTTAACAGTCTTTGGTAAAGAAAAGAGAACAAGAAAACACTTCTTAAAGATGTAATAAATCACCTTGTAGTATAATTTAACGTACCTTAGTTGAAAATAACTTAAAACTGTACGTTTTTATTTTTTGCATTTTTAAAAGGAATGCTTCTATATTGCTCGTTCTGTCCCAACCACGGGGCAGACAAGGATAAGAAAATTGCCTATGAAATGATAGCATAAACAATGAAATTTTTGGCAGTATCATCTTGAAAAAAGGCGTAAAGTTGTTTAATGAACAATTTAGATTAAGGAATATGGAATATTAAAAAAACTGTTAACAATAACAAAATATTTTAATGTCGTCTTGAAAAATGTACAATTATTTTAATGCTTAATACTAAGTTACTGTTACTTTATTGAATTCCATCGTTCGTGCACCAGATGTATTTTCTGGCTTGCGAATAGATAAGATAGGATGCATAGTAATAAATCCGGTAACCCAGTCCCACCCAGCTAGACAAGTTTCTTTGTGCTAACTGATAGGCTAATGATCCGACAATATGTTTCATCGTTGGAATAAAAAGTCTGGACTCCATTGACCTCAGTTACATTCCCAAATCGTCCTTTTCTTCTTCAGTCAACACATTTTTAAATTTCCCATCTGATTTCTCAACTCTGTTCCAACGTTCCATTGTGTACGTTAAACTCCTTAGATGCTTTTAAAACTCCCATTTCAGAAGATAAACAGCTGAAACTGCCATTTTCACTGATTTAATATCCAACTACTTTCTATCGGTCTTTCTAATATAAGTTCACATCGTCTGGAAAATCAAGGAAAAAGAAAGAAATATGTAGTCTGAAATCTATGTGCATCAAAAATAAAGGGGCAGAGGACAGAACAGGACACTATTCCGTCCCAAAAGCACATTTCCGGTTACCAGCTTTTATGGAGCATAATACCTGACGAATTTAAACGTACCATTTAACTACCGTATAGGAAACGGCGTGCACTTTAAGATTACATCCATTGAAGGTCGTGCAACTAAGACTTGACGGTTTATCTTGCGTTTAAATTCATCAAAATTTCTAAAAACACAATTGGAAACGTGAAGGACAACTGTTCACTTTCAATTTGGACTCCAAACCAAGTCAAAATGACTGTCGCGCCTTCCCTTCCGTTCAGAGATGTACCTACATGTGGCTACAGTCGGCTGCAGCATCCTCCAGTATAGAAAACAGCACAGTCCCGTTGTGCCCCGCTATCCCGTTCTGCCCTGAGTCTCACTACATTGGTACCTGAAGATCACTCGACGCTATTGATCCAAGTTCCATTCCGGCGTTCCATTGTTCCACATTATTCACGTGCTGGGGGGAGAGGGGAGTGTTTATTGTGGTGTTCTTAATGACTGCCCTGAGGCCAAATTAAGTGGAGATGGTTGAATACAGTCTGGGTTGTCACAGTCCTTCCATTTGACTCCAAAAACGCAGTGAGCTGTTCTTTAGAGTCTCGTCGTCTTGCCTACAGGCCATAAAGTGCAGGCGCCGATCATCGGCTGGTGGTGGTTGAAAGGATTGACCACTTCGACACGTATCTTCAAGTTCTGACTTATACCACTGCTGTTGAATGTCCCAGTGACGTCACTGTGTTTTGTGTCAACGGGGCGGGCAGCTACATGTCCTGACCGCCCCCTCCCCCCCCCCCCCCCCCGGCCACGCCTAAGAGTAAAATTTCAAAACGCAGACGTTCTAAGCCTGAATTAGCATTCGAGCCATCTTGGCAGACTGGACAGTAGACACGAGCCGTACCATCCCAGTCACGACGGGAGACACAGTGCGCTCCATTGAACTGCATTAAGAATGTAGGTTTGATTAAGAAAGTGAGTTACACGTTTCGTTCCCTGATAAGACCATTGAGCAGCAAGAGTGGCGCATTGTAAGAAGAGAGTAAATGTTCGGGATTCCCCCTCAGTTCTGCTACTGTACAAATGTCAGATGCATCACAGCGTGGGAATGAAATGGTGCGACAATTGGAAATGTATTCCATAGTTGAAGTACGCAGGGCAGCCATACTGGTGTAATTTGCAACATAACTGTTTTTATTTATTTTGTAAAAAGTCAATAACGACGCATGCCGAGGATGCCGGCTGTAGCAGAAATCCTGCATACTACTTTTAAATCTGAATATTATATCGAAAGTGGTCATAACAGTTAATAACGTTACCTAGACTCTTTTTTTCATAGAATTATAAAGCAAGATCACTGACTACTCCCGTGGCACAATGCAGGCTTTCTTTAGAAGAGTAACATGAGAAAGTAATGCTTATCGGATAATTTTACTGATGAATTCATCTACAAACATGTAGAAGTGTAGCAACGTTTAGGAAATTTTTTACTTGGCTTCTTCAGAGAAGACTCATCAAATTCAGTAACATGTTATTATGAACATAATAAAAGATGTGTTACATAATGTGATTTCCTCTTTCTTATTCGACGGCAGAAAGGAAAGGAACAAATAGATAGTAAATATGTAATAAACAGACATGGGCAGTGGGGTAGCTAGCTACGCTTCCCTTCAACCCCCCCTCCCCTCTCCCCCCCCACCCAGAAAAACTGCACTTCACAATCCGAACTCTCACCCTGCTCCACCACACAGACCAAACCGGCACCAGTTTGTAGATAGGTGGAACGTGTAATGGATACTGACTACTAGCAAGTATATTCATAACCATTTGTCGTGAAATCTCAATACTATGTTGCCATTCGGTGGGAAACTTTTATCTAATATCTACTGCCACCCCTCTCCACTACCCACTAGCGTAGAACATTTTTTGTGGGTTTAGTATCTTACTAATACCTGCATACCTTTCATGACAGGTGTGACTTAAAGCCATTTTATAGTGGACTGGTGTGTAAGTTAGTAGCGTTTTTCCGTAAGTTTAATAAACACAAAAGATACACGTGACAGAGATTTTAGTACTCCATAATATACACTCCCCCCACCCATGAACCATGGACCTTGCCGTTGGTGGGGAGGCTTGCGTGCCTCAGCGATACAGATGGCCGTACCGTAGGTGCAACCACAACGGAGGGGTATCTGTTGAGAGGCCAGACAAACATGTGGTTCCTGAAGAGGGGCAGCAGCCTTTTCAGTAGTTGCAGGGGCAACAGTCTGGATGATTGACTGATCTGGCCTTGTAACATCAACCAAAACGGCCTTGCTGTGCTGGTACTGCGAACGGCTGAAAGCAAGGGGAAACTACAGCCGTAATTTTTCCCGAGGACATGCAGCTTTACTGTATGATTAAATGATGATGGCGTCCTCTTGGGTAAAATATTCCGGAGGTAAAATAGTCCCCCATTCGGATCTCCGGGCGGGGGCTACTCAGGAGGACTTCGTTATCAGGAGAAAGAAAACTGGCGTTCTACGGATCGGAGCGTGGAATGTCAGATCCCTTAATCGGGCAGGTAGGTTAGAAAATTTAAAAAGGGAAATGGATAGGTTAAAGTTAGATATAGTGGGGATTAGTGGAGTTCGGTCGCAGGAGGAACAAGACTTTTGGTCAGGTGATTACAGGGTTATAAATACAAAATCAAATAGGGGTAATGCAGGAGTAGGTTTAATAATGAATAAAAAAATTGGAGTGCTGGTTAGCTACTACAAACAGCATAGTGAACGCATTATTGTGGCCAAGATAGACACAAAGCCCATGCCTACTACAGTAGTACAAGTTTATATGCCACCTAGCTCTGCAGATGATGAAGAAATAGATGAAACGTATGACGAGATAAAAGAAATTATTCAGGTAGTGAAGGGAGACGAAAATTTAATAGTCATGGGTGACTGGAATTCGTCAGTAGGAAAAGGGAGAGAAGGAAACATAGTAGGTGAATATGGACTGGGGGGAAGGAATGAAAGAGGAAGCCGCCTTGTAGAATTTTGCACAGAGCATAACTTAATCATAGCTAACACTTGGTTCAAGAATCATAAAAGAAGGTTGTATACACGGAAGAATCCTGGAGATACTAAAAGGTATCAGATAGATTATATAATGGTAAGACAGAGATTTAGGAACCAGGTTTTAAATTGTAAGACATTTCCTGGGGCAGATGTGGATTCTGACCACAATCTATTGGTTGTGAACTGCAGATTGAAACTGAAGAAACTGCAAAAAGGTGGGAATTTAAGGAGATGGGACCTGGATAAACTGAAAGAACCAGAGGTTGTAGAGAGTTTCAGGGAGAGCATAAGGGAACAATTGACAGGAATGGGGGAAAGAAATACAGTAGAAGAAGAATGGGTAGCTCTGAGGGATGAAGTAGTGAAGGCAGCAGACGATCAAGTAGGTAAAAAGACGAGGGCTAATAGAAATCCTTGGGTAACACAAGAAATATTTAATTTAATTGATGAAAGGAGAAAATATAAAAATGCAGTAAATGAAGCAGGCAAAAAGGAATACAAACGTCTCAAAAATGATATCTACAGGAAGTGCAAAATGGCTAAGCAGGGATGGCTAGAGGACAAATGTAAGGATGTAGAGGCTTGTCTCACTAGGGTAAGATAGATATTGCCTACAGGAAAATTAAAGAGACCTTTGGAGAGAAGAGAACCACTTGTATGAATATCAAGAGCTCAGATGGCAACCCAGTTCCATGCAAAGAAGGGAAGGCAGAATGGTGGAAGGAGTATATAGAGGGTTTATACAAGGGCGATGTACTTGAGGACAATATTATGGAAATGGAAGAGGATGTAGATGAAGGCGAAATGGGAGATAAGATACTGCGTGAAGAGTTTGACAGAGCACTGAAAGACCTGAGTCGAAACAAGGCCCCGGGAATAGACAACATTCCATTAGAACTACTGATGGCCTCAGGAGAGCCAGTCATGACAAAACTCTACCATCTGGTGAGCAAGATGTATGAGACAGGCGAAATACCCTCAGACTTCAAGAAGAATATAATAAATCCAATCCCAAAGAAAGCAGGTGTTGACAGATGTGAAAATTACCGAACTATCAGTTTAATAAGTCACAGCTGCAAAATACTAACGCGAATTCTTTACAGACGAATGGAAAAAGTGATAGAAGCCGAACTCGGGGAAGATCAGTTTGGATTCCGTAGAAATGTTGGAACACGTGAGGCAATACTGACCTTACGACTTATCTTAGAAGAAAGATTAAGAAAAGGCAAACCTACGTTTCTAGCATTTGTAGACTTAGAGAAAGCTTTTGACAATGTTAACTGGAATACTCTATTTCAAATTCTGAAGGTGGCAGGGGTAAAATACAGGGAGAGAAAGGCTATTTAAAATTTGTACAGAAACCAGACGGCAGCTATAAGAGTCGAGGGGCATGAAAGGGAAGCTGTGGTTGGGAAAGGAGTGAAACAGGGTTGTAGCCTCTCCCCGATGTTATTCAATCTGTATATTGAGCAAGCAGTAAAGGAAACAAAAGAAAAATTCGGAGTAGGTATTAAAATTCATGGAGAAGAAGTAAAAACTTTGAGGTTCGTCGATGACATTGTAATTCTGTCAGAGACAGCAAAGGACTTGGAAGAGCAGTTGAACAGAATGGACAGTGTCTTGAAAGGAGGATATAAGATGAACATCAACAAAAGCAAAACGAGGATAATGGAATGTAGTCAAATTAAGTCGGGTGATGCTGAGGGTATTAGATTAGGAAATGAGACACTTAAAGTAGTAAAGGAGTTTTGCTATTTAGGGAGTAAAATAACTGATGATGGTCGAAGTAGAGAGGATATAAAATGTAGACTGGCAATGGCAAGGAAAGCGTTTCTCAAGAAGAGAAATTTGTTAACATCGAGTATAGATTTAAGTGTCAGGAAGTCGTTTCTGAAAGTATTTGTATGGAGTGTAGCCATGTATGGAAGTGAAACATGGACGATAACTAGTTTGGACAAGAAGAGAATAGAAGCTTTCGAAATGTGGTGCTACAGAAGAATGCTGAAGATTAGATGGGTAGATCACATAACTAATGAGGAGGTACTGAATAGGATTGGGGAGAAGAGGAGTTTGTGGCACAACTTGACCAGAAGAAGGGATCGGTTGGTAGGACATGTTTTGAGGCATCAAGGGATCACAAATTTAGCATTGGAGGGCAGCGTGGAGGGTAAAAATCGTAGAGGGAGACCAAGAGATGAATACACTAAGCAGATTCAGAAGGATGTAGGCTGCAGTAGGTACTGGGAGATGAAGAAGCTTGCACAGGATAGAGTAGCATGGAGAGCTGCATCAAACCAGTCTCAGGACTGAAGACCACAACAACAATATACACTCCACTATTTATAACAGTCTGCCAACGGTGGAGTAAGTTTTCGATGCCACGACTGTAGAAATTACGTGGTTTTGAGGATGGGAACTCGTCGAGTCATGTTCATCTGGAAAGGAAATTCCTTTAAGGTTGTTCGATAAAGAGCGGGGAATGTGAAAATATGATGGCGCAAGATGTGTGCGTAATGACTTCCCAAACCAACTGTTGTATAATGCTTTTTGCCAGCAGAATGCGGGCCAGCATTTCGTGGAGTAGCATCCCTTAACGCAGTCTTCCTGGTCGTTGTTCTTGGATTGAGTCTGCAAGACGTCTCAGTTGACAATAAATGTCAGCAGTGATGGTTCCACTTCAGCGAGGAAATTCATAGTACACCACACCGTCGCTGTTCCACCAGATGCATAATATTATTTTTTGTGGACGCGCGCAGGTCTTTGTACGGGGAGTTGCCGTTTTCTGTGGGCTCAACCATACCTTCCTTTTCATTATGTCAGCATAAAGAACCATTTCTCGTCACCAGTAACGATGAGGGATAGGAATGGTCGGTGGTGTTCACGAGCCAATTGATGGTGAACAAGCAGAGTGCAGATATGGCCACCGGCTGATTTTTGCGATTTTGGCATATACCCTATTTTTGAACGTCCCCCATTTGATGCAAACGTCGCACGATGGTGAAATGATCACGGATCAACACATTTTCCAGTTCTCAACTGCCGGCCGGGGTGGCCGAGTGGTTCTAGGCGTTACAGTCTGGAACCGCGCGACCGCCACGGTCGCAGGGTCGAATCCTGCCTCGGGCATGGATGTGTGTGATGTCCTTAGGTTAGTTAGGTTTAAGTAGTTCTCAGTTCTAGGGGACTGATGACCTCGGAAAATTAAGTCCCATAGTGCTCAAAGCCATTTGAACCAGCCAGTTCTCAATTATACTGACGTGGATCGTTATAAATTAATACGTTTAAACGATTATCATCAAACACCTAAGGTCCTCCAGAACACGGAAAGTCAAAACTATCCTCCTTAAAACGAGAAAACCATTTTCTTGTCTGCTCTGCCCACTGGCTTTATCACCATACACGGTGCAAATACACTCCTGGAAATTGAAATAAGAACACCGTGAATTCATTGTCCCAGGAAGGGGAAACTTTATTGACACATTCCTGGGGTCAGATACATCACATGATCACACTGACAGAACCACAGGCACATAGACACAGGCAACAGAGCATGCACAATGTCGGCACTAGTACAGTGTATATCCACCTTTCGCAGCAATGCAGGCTGCTATTCTCCCATGGAGACGATCGTAGAGATGCTGGATGTAGTCCTGTGGAACGGCTTGCCATGCCATTTCCACCTGGCGCCTCAGTTGGACCAGCGTTCGTGCTGGACGTGCAGACCGCGTGAGACGACGCTTCATCCAGTCCCAAACATGCTCAATGGGGGACAGATCCGGAGATCTTGCCGGCCAGGGTAGTTGACTTACACCTTCTAGAGCACGTTGGGTGGCACGGGATACATGCGGACGTGCATTGTCCTGTTGGAACAGCAAGTTCCCTTGCCGGTCTAGGAATGATAGAACGATGGGTTCGATGACGGTTTGGATGTACCGTGCACTATTCAGTGTCCCCTCGACGATCACCAGTGGTGTACGGCCAGTGTAGGAGATCGCTCCCCACACCATGATGCCGGGTGTTGGCCCTGTGTGCCTCGGTCGTATGCAGTCCTGATTGTGGCGCTCACCTGCACGGCGCCAAACACGCATACGACCATCATTGGCACCAAGGCAGAAGCGACTCTCATCGCTGAAGACGACACGTCTGCATTCGTCCCTCCATTCACGCCTGTCGCGACACCACTGGAGGCGGGCTGCACGATGTTGGGGCGTGAGCGGAAGACGGCCTAACGGTGTGCGGGACCGTAGCCCAGCTTCATGGAGACGGTTGCGAATGGTCCTCGCCGATACCCCAGGAGCAACAGTGTCCCTAATTTGCTGGGAAGTGGCGGTGCGGTCCCCTACGGCACTGCGTAGGATCCTACGGTCTTGGCGTGCATCCGTGCGTCGCTGCGGTCCGGTCCCAGGTCGACGGGCACGTGCACCTTCCGCCGACCACTGGCGACAACATCGATGTACTGTGGAGACCTCACGCCCCACGTGTTGAGCAATTCAGCGGTACGTCCACCCGGCCTCCCGCATGCCCACTATACGCCCTCGCCCAAAGTCCGTCAACTGCACATACGGTTCACGTCCACGCTGTCGCGGCATGCTACCAGTGTTAAAGACTGCGATGGAGCTCCGTATGCCACGGCAAACTGGCTGACACTGACGGCGGCGGTGCACAAATGCTGCGCAGCTAGCGCCATTCGACGGCCAACACCGCGGTTCCTGGTGTGTCCGCTGTGCCGTGCGTGTGATCATTGCTTGTACAGCCCTCTCGCAGTGTCCGGAGCAAGTATGGTGGGTCTGACACACCGGTGTCAATGTGTTCTTTTTTCCATTTCCAGGAGTGTATAAGAGGAGTGATATTAAAACGAGATAAATAGGAAAAAAAGTAAACTGTTTATTATTTCAAAAGTAATTTCTATTACTGTTAATACCTTTATCCCACTGTGACACAAGAATGTCAATGTCTTCATGGAACAATCTTTACGGTTGGATTTTTTTGAGTCATCAATCTTCTGACTGCTTTACTGATTTGATGCGGCCCGCCAAGAATTTCTCTCCTGTGTCAACCTTTTCATCTCAGAGTACAACTTGCCACCTACGCCTTCAGTTATTTGCTGGATGTATTCCAATCTCTGTCTTCCTCAGCAGTTTTTGCCTCTACAGATCGCTTTAGTACCATAGGGGTCATTCCCTCGTGTCTTAACAGATGTCCTATCATCCTGTACCTTCTTCTTGTTAGTGTTTTCCACATGTGCCTTTCTTCCTCGATTCTGCGAAGAACCTCTTCATTCCTTACCTTATACGAATATTCAGCATTCGTCTGTAACACCACTACTCAAAGGCATCGATTCTCTTCTGTTCCGGTTTTCCCACAGACCATGTTTCACTACCATACAATACTGTGCTCCTTACGTACATTCTCAGAAATTTCTTCCTCGAATTAAGAACTATGTTTCATACTAGAAGATTTCCCTTGGCCAGGAATGCCCTTTTCGCCAGTGCTAGTCTGCTTTTGATGTCCCCCTTGCTCCGTCCGTCATTGGTTATTTTGCTGCCTAGATAGCAGAATCCCTTAACTTCATCTACTTCGTAACCATCAAACCCGATGTTAAGTTTCTCGCCGTTCTCATTTCTGCTACTTCTCATTAGTTTAGTCTTCCTTCGATTTACTCTCAGTCCATACTCTGTACTCATTAGACTGTTTTAGACTGTTCATTCCATTCAAGAGATCCTGCAGTCCCTCTTCACTTTCACTCAGGATAGCAATGTCATCAGCGTATCATACCATTGATATCCAAAACATGGTTCAAATGGCTCTGAGCACTATGGGACTTAACATCTACGGTCATCAGTCCCCTAGAACTTAGAACTACTTAAACCTAACTAACCTAAGGACATCACACAACACCCAGCCATCACGAGGCAGAGAAAATCCCTGACCCCGCCGGGAATGGAACCCGGGAACCCGGGCGTGGGAAGCGAGAACGCTACCACACGACCACGAGCTGCGGGCCATTGATATCCTTTCACCTTGAATTTCATTTCCACACTTGAGTCTTTCTTTTATTTCAGTGATTGCTTCTTCGATGTACAGATTCAACAGTAGGGACGAAGGATTACATCCCCGTCTTATATCCTTTTTAATCTGAGTACTTCGTCTCTCCCTATAGGTTGCCCCAACTTTTCTCAGAATTTCGAACATCTTGCACCATTTTACATTGTCGAACGCTTTCTCCTGGTCGACATATCCTATGAACATGTCTTGATTTTTCTTTAGTCTTGCTTCCATTATCAATCGCAACGTCGGAATTGCCTCTCTGGTGCCTTTATCTTTCCTAAAGCCAAACTGATCGTCATCTAACATATCCTCGATTTTCTTTTCCAATTCTTCTGTATGTTGTTCTTGTAAGTAACTATGATGCATGAGCTGTTAAGCTGATTATACCGATAATTCTCGCACTTGTCAGCTCTTGCGCGATATTTTTTCGAAAGTCAGACGGTATGGCGCCAGACTCATATATTCTACAAACCCACGTAAATAGCCACTTCTCCCAATGATTTCATAAATTCTGGTGGAATGTTATCTATCCCTTCTGCCTTATTTGATATTAAGTTCTCCAAAGCTCTCTTAAATTCTGATTCTAATACTGGGTCCCCTACCTCTTCTAAATCGACTCCTGTTTCTTCGTCTATCACATCAGACAAATTTTCCCCCGCATAGCTTGTTTTGAGTTTCCTATATGCTGAGTCAGTCCTTCCGACAATCATCTCTTTTTCGATTTCTTCACATTTTTCATGCAGCCATTTCCTCTTAGCTTCTCTGCACTTCCTATTTATTACATTCCTTAGCGACTTGTATTTCTGTATTCCTGAATTGCCCTGAACGTTTTTGTACTTCCTTCTTTCATCGATCAGTTTAACCATTTCTTCTGTTACTCATGGCTTCTTCGCAGTTACCTTTTTTGTGCCTATGTTTTGCTTTCCTACTTCTGTGATTGTCTTTTCTAGAGATGTCCATACCTCTTCAACTGTACTACGTACTGAGCTATTCCTTATTGCTGTATCTATAGGCTTAGAGAACTTCAAGCGTATTCATCATTCTTTAGTACTTCAGTATCCCACTTCTTTGGGTATTGAATGTCCCTGCCTAATCTCTTAAGCTTCAGTCTACTCTCCATCACTACTATTTTGTGATCTGAGTCTATATCTGCTCCTGGGTACGCCTTAAAATCCAGTATCTGATTTCGGAATCTCTGTCTGACCGCGATGTAATTTAAGTGAAATCCTCCCGTACCACCCGGTGTTTTACAAGTAAACTTCCTCTTCTTGTGTTTCTTTAACAAAGTATTTGCTATTACTAACTGAAATTTATTACAGAACTCAGTCTTTCTCCTCTCTCATTCCTTGTCCCAAGCCCGCATTCTCCTGTAAGCTTTTCTTCTACTCTTTCGCTACAACTGCATTCCAGTCCCCCACGACAATTAGATTTTCACCTCCCTTTACATTCTGTATTACCTGTTCAATGTCCTCATATACTTTCTCCATCTCTTCATCTTCAGCTTGCGACGTCGGTATGTAAACCTGAACTATCGTTGTCGGTGTTGGTTTGCTGTCGATTCTGATAAGAATTTCCATGAACTCTTCACAGTAACACACTCTCTGCCCTAACTTCCTACTCATAACGAATCTTACTCCCGTTATACTATTTTCTGCTGCTGTTGATTTGACTCTTTAATCATCCGACCAGAAATCCTTGACTTCTTGCCATTGCACTTCACTTACCCGTACCGTGTCCATATTGAACATTTGCATTTCCCTTTTAAAATTCTAGCTTCCCTACCATGTTCAAGCTTCTGACAGTCCACGCCCCGACTCGTAGAACGTTATCCTTTCGTTGGTTATTCAAACTTTTTCTCATGGTCACCTCCCCCTTGGCAGTCCTCTCGCGGAGATCGAATGGGGGACTATTCCAGAGAGATCATCATGACACTTTTTCAGTTATAGGCCACATGTCTTGTGGATACACGTTATGCGTCTTTAATGCAGTGGTTTCCATTGCCTTCTGCATCCTCATGCCGTTGATCATTGCCGATTCTTCCGCCTTTAGGGGCAGCTTCCCACTCCAACAGCAAGAAAATGCCGTGAACCTCTGTCCGCTCTTCCGCCCTCTTTGACAAGACCGTTGGCAGAATGTCGGTGACTTCTTATGCAAAAGTCTTCGGCCGGCAATACTGATTTTTAATTAAAGTTTAAGCGATGGCGGGCTCCGAAACCGGGACACTTTCAGCACTAATCAAAGGCGTTGCCCCGAGACCACATTTGGCTATGGAACTGTAGTTGAATCGAGGCGAGCACCTCTCTGTCTGAAACAAATCGACGGCTATCAGTGTCTTTCTTCAGGGCTAAAAAAATATGGAGATCGCTTCGGGGAGAGACCGGGACTGTATGGAAGATATATAATGGCTTCCCAGCGAAACTTCTGCTACCTATTCAAAACAGCCTTGACACCACCTGTGCGGGCATTTTGTTGGCAGGTTGTTTCGACTACGGTGCAGAAGTTCCACTGGAAAGCCCTTACACATCCTCCATACAGTGCCTATATGATACGATATTGGAAAGAAATTTCTGTTGCTGCTTGAAGCCATTAGATAGGTAGCCTGCAAATGGAATTGTGGCCATGAACTATGGTCGGCCTATAGATATTACAATATTTTCACGAGTAAGAAACGTCCCATCTGTTAAATGTATACATCGCGTTCCTGATTTCAAAAGAATAGTCATCGACCTTGTAAATATTCTGCATCTGTGTGAACTACCTCGACAAGGACAGCTGAGCTACAGAAACAATGCAAGAACAAGTCTTATCTCTAGCGCATTGCACTGAGATTGTAAGAAGAAAATTTACACATGGCTGCTGAACGTAACTTTTTCCAGTTCCACTTGTTAATGAAGTCTTTCCTCTCCTGTGCAAGTTACCCTTTTATGTTTTTGATATTTTAAGATTTCATATAATTTGGCTTACTAAATTAAAAGAATATCTTATTTATATTTTAATTGGTATTACTAGCTTTTCTTTAGTGTCACCCCGAATGACAGAATCATCATTGCTGTCAAATCCCTCCACATTTCCTTAATGTTCTAATGGTGTCGTTTACAGCTTTCAGTTGGAAAGGACAGCAAACTGCACCTATCTTGCTCTAATGAGAACGTCTCTTTTACCACATTCTGTAAATTACTCCCCTATATCTGTGAGTCGATTTCACAGCTATCACAACTTCAAAAATCCTATTCACCGTACAGTGTCAAAAGTTTTCTCTCCCAAGACTACTAAGGCTGTAAAACAGTTACACAAAGTCAACTATTTTTTGTTGTTTTCACAGTTAAAGTGAACGTCGCCCAGTAACCTTTGTTATTCCTTTGCTTGCTCGAGATATCTCTCTATACAACAGTTTACCTCATGCCGAACTGATTTTACAATATTTCAAACATTTATTCGATTATGTTTCACGGATGATTTATTACACGTCATGTTTCGTAGACTTGGGCTGCACGCAACAATATTCGCATTTCTACAGAGTTCGGGAATTCTGAAGTAAGTTTACTGATCTTGAAAGAAATTATTGCATTGGCTATCTTTTATGTCCAATTTATTTTTGTGTTGTATACTACGACGTTTCAGCTGTGTAGCATTTTCACGTAACTGCACACATATAAAAAATCTTAATTACATTCTCTTAATACGCTTAGACACACTCCTCATAAATGTTTATTTTCGTCCGTTCTGACAAAATTCATCGCTTAAATTTTATTTCTTTACTTTTGATTCGATGTACGTTTATTAGTTGCTGCAGCTAGTTTCACTTCCGAGAAGGTTATACGAATGCTACTGTATCGTTAATAGCTTGTTTTCCTTTCCCATAGCCACTCACAGTCTGTTATTTCTAAAAGCATGTCAAGGTAGCAGAGCAGAAATATTTCGTTGTGGTATTCCTTCCGCAGCCAGCTTCATCCTAATTACGTTCGTCTCTTGATTTTAAATTTTCTAGACAACAGCACGGCAGAAAGGAACTGCAATTGTTGAAGTTGTGTTACATTCGCTTTCGAGACGTTTTGTCTTCCCGTCCCATCCGGTCTCGCCCAGAAACATTTGCCGTAGTGTTAGTATTTATATTTCTCAGAGAGCAAGAACTAGATGTTTACTCCAGACGGTCGCACAAGGGAACATCTGCTTATGTGACGTTTAAGCTGCAAGACCGTTTAAGATCTAACTCCCTTCAACGGCGCCAAACGCACAAGACGTGGGCCAGCCACACCTCTACGGAGTGGGTGCCGGTGGTGATCGAGAGAACAGGTCGGACAACTCCTTCGACTCACGAGTTGCGCAGGTACGGTAAAATGCAAGTCGTAATTTTCATTTTAATCATCAAAGCTGGTTTCTAAGTAAGTAACCATTTATGTAACAAAAGTGTAGTAAAACAACTTCACTGGTTCTGTTTTGTATTGATGTTCATACATATTCTTATCACTGTTGCTGAATGTATTCAATTTCAAAGAGTAAGTCCGTGTTATAATCCCTCTACCACACTTCCTGTTAAAGGAAGGAGTAGCTTCACTATCGTGAATAAGAGACAGGATTTGGGTTTCATTCCTGGACACTAGACGCATTTGCAGGGTGAATCTCTTTCCTTACTGCACAAGGCACCACATTTATTTTCTCGACGCAAATGATAAATAATTGTTCACTGGCTGTTGAAATGTTTCATTACTTGTGGATATAACACACGCGTTGCATTCTAAGAAGAACCACTGGATTTAATTCATCTTTCGTTGGTGCTTCTTGTGGGGTGGGATCGGTCTAGGATTTATCGTTCCCCGGAGGCGCCGGTTAAATTTCTTTTACTCGTCGTGGGAAAACTTATTCCATGTCTGTTCCCAAAATCGCCATGTTGTCCCGAACTTGGTGTAAGCCTTTCTAGTTGGCGAGACTGCGTCAAGAGGCTGAATGGATTCAGTTCCATACCTTTCCACCACAGAAAGATCTGAGGTGTTGCCTGGAATAGTATTCGTAATTTCACGTCAGTAGTCAGCAACGCTAATCGCTAACCATCACAACATATATAGGTTCTGAAGCAGATCTTCCTAGTTATATGAATCTTGAGAGTCTCGTTAAAAAGGAAGTTAATTGAAAGAAAGTTTATCTATACGCGATGAAAAGTGAAATCTCTGCGAAATTTGTTGAATACACTATGTGATCAAAAGTATCCGGACACCTCCAAAAACATACGTTTATCGTATTAGGTGCATTGTGCTGCCACCTACTGCCAGGTACTCCACGTCAGCGACCTCAGTAGTCATTAGACATCGTGAGAGAGCAGAATAGGGCGCTCCACGGAAGTCACGGACTTCGAAAGTGGTCAGGTGATTGAGTGTCACTTGTGTCACACGTCTGTACGCGAGATTTCCACACTTCTAAACATAACTGGATCTACTGTTTCCGATGTGGTAGTGACGTGGAAACGTGAAGGGACACGTACAGCACAAATGCGTACAGGCCGATATCGTCTGCTGACTGACAGAGACCGCCGACAACTGAATAGGTAATGTGTAATACGCACACATCTATCCAGACCATCACACAGGAATTCCAAACTGCATCAGGATCCACTGCAAGTACGATGCCGGTTAGGCGAGAGGTGAGAAAAATTGGATTTCATGGTCGAGCGGGTGCTCATAAGTCACACATCACGCCAGTAAATGCCAAACGACGCCTCGCTTGGTGTAAGGAGCGTAAACACTGGACGATTGAACAGTGGAAAAACGTTGTGTGGTATGAGGAATCAAGGTAAACAATGTGTCATTACGATGGCAGGGTGTGGGTATGGCGAATGCCCGGTGAACGTCGTCTACCAGTGTGTGTAGTGCCAAAAGTAAAATTCGGAGGCGGTGGTGTTATGGTGTGGTCGTACTTTTCATAGAGAGGCTTGCACCCCATGTTATTTTGCCGGGCACTATCACAGCACAGGCCTACATTGATGTTTTAAGCACCTTGTTGCTTCCCACTGTTGAAGAGCAATTCGGGGATGGCGATTGCATCTTTCAACCCGATCGAGTACCTGTTCATAATGCACGGCCTAGGGCGGAATGGTTACACGACAATAACATCCCCGTAAGGGACTGGCCTGCACAGAGTCCTGACCTGAATCCTATAGAACACCTTTGGAATGTTTTGGAACGCTGACTTCGTGCCAGGCCTCACCGACCGACATCAGTACTTCTCCTCAGTGCAGCACTCGGTGAAGAATAGGCTGCCATTCCCCAAGAAACCTTCCAGCACCTGGTTGAACGTATGCCTGCGTGAGTGGAAGCTGTTATCAAGGCTAGGTTTGGGCCAACACTATACTGAATTCCAGCATTACCGATGGAGGGTGCCACAAACATGTAACTCATTTTCAGCCATGTGTTCGGATACTTTTGATCGCATAGTGTGTCAACGCCTTATGCATAATGTCAAAAGTGTCCAACATCATCTATTTCAAGAGACTGCATTTGACACGTTTGTAGAAGGAATGAGGTTCAGAGGCCCGTCTCTCGGTCGAGATTTAGGTTTTAGGTGGTTTCCCTAAATCGATTAAGGTGATTGAGGGGGTAATTTCTAATTTCCTTTCATTAGGCTACAATCTATTCTGTCTACTGTGCATTTTGTGTCCGAGCTTGCGCTACATCCGTAATGATCTAGATGTCAACAGGCTATGGGACAAATTATGGTCGAAGGTCCCTGGAAAAGCGACAAGTTAAAACAATACTAAGGTCCTTAGAATCAATATCTATATAGCGAAAGAAAGGAAAATGACTTTTTAACGTGCAGTCAACGATGAAATCGTTAGAGACGGAACAGAAGCTCGGATAGGGAAGGTTGGGCAATGATATTGGCCACGTGCAACTCAAAACACCGTCCTGTCATTCGGTTCCGTTTTAAAGAGCAAATTTTACGAAGAGCGAAAAGTAAATAGGCTCCTGCATGACACAGGCTTTGAAGGACGAACAGATGGTTGTTGACATGAGCTGATAAGAGAAGGATCAGATAGTAAGCCTGAATGCTGTTGAGACGCTTAAGTAATAAACCTTCACAAGCAAGTAGCTCCACTACGTAAAAAGCAGATCAATTTGCACATCGTATTTATTAAACAGCAAACAAGTTTCAATTGCCAAAGAAGACAAGCAAACGATCATAAAACAAGATAGAAAAGAAAACACGGCTTCTTCCTAGTCTTCCACATTAAACGAACTGAACTGGCTATCGATTCAAAACAAGTAGGAATAGCTGCATACCTCAGACAATCAATTTTGATTTTGGAAGATGGGTACAAAACAAACCAGACTGCGGAAGATGATTTTATACCTGATCTTATGATAATGTGAATTATTTGCTTTTAGTAGAAAGAGTCTGTAACGTCTTAAGACTACTTCCCAACTTGTACTACGAAAAATGAAACTGATTTTTTAAAAATTATAATGTCATAAAATCGGGTGGATGAAGCAAAAAAATGTGCGTTGACGCCATAATTTGTTTTCTAAGTTCGTATCAGGCCACAAATGCACATGCACAGGGTCCGCCTTCTGTCAGCCTTAGGATTTTTTCTGTCACTTATTTTTATTTTATATTTCTTTTTTATTCAGCACACTAGTTCCGTAGGACCACATTGAGGAACAAATCTCCATGATCATCGAACGAGTCTGTAAATGAAATTAACACCGAAAATTTCATAATAAATAAAATAAAATTTACACAAATCTAATGCAGATGACAAGCTGATGAGTATATAATAGCATAATCAACCATGTAACATAGAAATATGCTTAAAGTTTTCCTAAGAACTCCACGATAGAATAGAACCATGAGGAAATTCTTCAGTTGGGTTTGAATATGCAAGGATTCCTACTATCGTTTTTTTATTCTTGCGGTACCTTACTGGTAACTGATGCAGCAGAATGCTGAACGCCTTCCTGCACAAGAGAAATGAGCGTTGATCAGCAGTATGCGCGGCTGGAGTTCACTTTCAGTGACGGTACAAGAAGCATTTAAAGATGGAATACCTGACTCAAGAAAGAGACTTTATATGCGGATAGAACTGGAAAAGAAAACGACGTTTTTAATGAAATTTTCATATCGATGTATCTTTCAACGAAAGACATTCCAAAAGCCTACCAGACGGCAGTGAATTAAGAAGCGTTCCAGACAGCATCTGAAATATAAGATAAAATAATATGTAAGTCAGTGATATCATACCCATCATCAACATCATCATCCTTTTCCGAATCACCTATCCAGAGAACATTCGGCAATGCATATGTGAATAATGCTTGTACATGTACCACATCTACATGTTACTGTACTGATATGCATTTTGAACAAACTGCATCATATTCAAGATTAAATATATGAGATGTATAGAATTTATTTGAATTCTTGAATTTATATAGGAATTATAATTGTAATAAATATTGAGAGGAAAAAAAACACATTTTATTTTAATCACATGCAGTAAATACAGTGCATTGATAACTTTTCTTTAGTAGGTATTGGCTCCCACATGTCATTGATTTTCGTCTTAAGTCTTCCTCTATCAGCGACTGAATCTCTTCGAGCTGGCGTCTGTTTAGTCGGAAGCTTTCCGCGAATACTTTTTCTGGAACTTTCATAAACAACACATATTCGCCAAGTGCTCTTCACTTTGCATGTAGTTGTTAATACACAGAGACGTTTCATTGCTCTTATATGCACTGTACAACAAAATAGCATATCTGAGTTCCGAATCAGAATCTATACGTAACTGCGTCGAGATGTCTGCAGTGGCCATTGCGGGGCGAGGCTGTGCCGCACGAGCGCTGTGCGCTGACCCGCAGAAGGGGCCCTCTTGCTCTGCCGTGCGTCTGCCGCGTCCCGAGTGGGGCGGGCATCACAATTCCCTGTCTCCTGAACCCGGTTCGACAGGAGGTTCACAAACTCACGCCACATTATTTTCGAACTGTCCGTTTCTGAGAAAAAAAATAACTTTTGTGAATGGGTATGTATGAAAAATGCGAAGTTTTACCTTGGTTCGGTGTCCATGTGAAACTGTAGGTTACGTCCCGCTATAAGTAGCTGTGTAGGTCTGTGCAAATGTTAGAGGAAGGCAAAGGCTACCACTGCCAGTGAGATCATGTTGATGACCGTGCTATCATCCGCCAAGACAAAAAACAAACCTAAACAATGAAATTCTGGGAAATTCCAAAATAGACAAAATGCGGGAGACAGTGATGGAAATAACACAAACTTTTAAGCTACACCATCTGACCACCAAGATTAACTTTGCTGCTGGGAATAATTATTTGTGCGAAATGACGGAAATCACTTGGGAACAGCATCACAAACTGTGAGAATCTCTGCAGTTGCTTTATGCTTATCTGCAGCTGAGAATGCGTGCCATTCAGAGCACAAACTCCACCGTATCAAAGCAGTGGTTTTGATACTTATCAGGTATTACACACCAGTACAGGCTCTCTATGAGCTATTCCTCTAGAAAATTATATTGTTTTTCTGGAATTTTTGCTGACGTTCGACGAGAAGTAGTACCCAGAAAGGAGGAGATCAGAACAATAACTTCTAAAAGTTTCCAATTCTGAATGCTTGCAGAAATATTTAAGATTGAATTCGGTAATTAGTTTCCTTATAACAACTGAAGCAGTTACAGGACCGCCGCTGTAAACAAGACTACGTACCCGTCTTCAAAGATGAATGCTAGCTGAAGACAGCCTCCGTCCTGGCTACTATGAAGAAATAACTTGTATAGTAGGATGGCATGTATTAAGGGATATAGGTGGTGAGATGGTACGTCAAAACTGTCTAGGCAAGCCACATATGAATGGCATATGGCGTGGGTTGCATTATTGGTATGCAGTACCGTGGCCTACCGTGATAGCCCGTGAGGAATTCTGTTACCTTCGAAATCCAGCAGACCGATATCAGCTTCATATCGCGCTATCACTGTAATTCACAACCCATACCTTCACATCTATGCTCTGTCGCGCAACGGACACATTCGACACACTGCATACAGTAGGTGCACAATATTAGCAGTGGTTATCAAAACTCCAAGGTCGCCAACGAATAATAACCCGGAACTAGTAAATAAAAATCGAGATAACTAGATTTTATTGCTATAAGCCTGCTCCATTCACAATTGCCTTAGGGACTCGCAAGTAAAATTCCTGTACTAACAACTCAAGAAGCGTAAGTTAACTGCTATGCAAACCCTTTAAAACACCTAAGTCATTGAACGGCGTTCAAAAAGCACGAGGTCATTCTACAGTAATTCCTCACTTTAAAATAACTAAGCCACAAACTGATGGTTGAGACGAAGGCATTAAGCCAAATGAGTAAAGTAATGGATGCACAGTACCCCGCCACATCCTCTTATGCACATTGAGAGGCCAGCAACAAGTGTTTCTCGAACTCCACGTCTCCAGAAGGGCTCAAACAACATGTGGTAACGTTTTCGAATCAGGAGCCGGCACATATCTACTCCTTACTCAAGCCTTCAGTATTACTTATATAACAACTGCTGGATGATAATGCAGCAAAAAATCTTCCCACATAACTTGCTAGAATACAGGCACTTATTGTCTACGTATATCTAATGAAATATCGCTTTTTAATGTAAAGAGAACATACACAGTTCAAATATCGGCTTGTGATTCGTCCATTTTGTATTTATGTGTTTACCAGCATTTTCAGGCGGCAAGGATAAACTCCCCGTGGCAGTCGACGCTGCGTGCCCAGCTGAGGATCTAACGTCGTCTCGGTGTCAGCATTTTGCTCTGTTGCCTGCTTTTCACACACGCCCCCGCTTGGCCATCCAAGCAGATGTGACGATTTCATCTCGTACGGCCTTAACTAGCTGTCTCTCCACTCATTTGGTTCGTTACATTGCACATCACAAATGCAGAAATGTTTTTCAGGTCGGCACCTCCATATGGCATTGGCACCTCTTCCAGTTAATATCTACACCACTGACCTAATAGATAATCACGGGAAAGAGGAAAGTTTTGCAGTATGCGGAGGATATATGTATTTACGTGGAAAATACAATCCTAGAAGATTAAGTCACAACTGACAACCGCAATGTTCGCGTTACAACACTGGCTCACAAGAAACGGATATATACACGGCTAGGATACCACTACAGCTAGGATACATCCACAGCTAGGATATATCTACAGCTAAATCAAATGCAATATTGATTTCGAGGCACAGAGCGAATCTACCAGCGGTAATAGAACTAGGACCGTAGAACTTCCCTACGAAGATGATACTCAAATACCTGGGACTCTTCATTGACCATAAGCTAACCTGGAAGGCGTACTCACTATCTGGCTAACAAATGCAAGATGGCTGTCAACATAATCAGATCTGCAACAGGACTTGTGTGGTGCTTGAACGTCGGTACAGCATAGACACTTTACCGTACGATGGTTCGTTTAACCATTTATTGTGAAAGCGGTTATTATGGATTTGCACATGAGAGTTACCTCAACAGAATCAAAATAAATGCCAATACATAGGGCTGAGAGATGATTTGGGAATAATGCGCTCCATCCCTAACTATGTACTCTTGGTTGAAGTATATGAACCTCCAATCTACGTATTTACGCCGGTGGCATCTCTGAGCCAAATTTCTCCTTAAAAGAAATCAACATGAATCCAACAATCTTAAATAGATCGCCTCAAATCTGAACACTGTTTAACTGGACGCTTCTGGGTTTATAGAACTCTTCCTACCTTAGCCCATGCGTATTCAGATACTCAGGAGATTTCAAGGAAGATCATTAGAGCACCTAGACGAAATAGCTTCAGCGTCTCATTCCCACCGGAATTGTCTAAGGTGAACATAATAACTGGGATTAGTTTTGACCATGAGGCTCACATTAACAATAAAATTATGGCACAGTATTTAGATAGTATTAGGAGCAACATGCGTATCTACACTGACAGCTCCAAAACCCGTGACTCTCGTAAGTACGTTCTGCATACCATGTTTGCCGAAGTCTGTGCTCTTCGTATTACCTACAGACGTAAGTACCATGACTGCGGAACTCGTTACGATAGTAAAAGCATTTCGTTTCTGCTCGTAGATGACAGCATCTGTGTATTTTTAATCAGTGCTTAAAAATTTTAGCACCTGTGACTGAGAACCTCATTGTATACAGGATTATCAAAATGCTGCAATCGATGCGTGAAAAAGGCCATTCCGTTTAATTTCGCTTGGGTGAAATCACACTGTGGAATCACTGGCAACGAAGCTGTCGACCGCTTAGCCAAAGAAGCTGCTGTGGTAGTACATACCACCAGGAATGCAATCCCAAGTACGGATCACCGGTATGTCCTCCACAGACGCACGACAGAAGACTGGTAACGGGAATGGAAGGAAACAAGACACAAAGGCAAGAAGCACGCAACAGTTCACTCGTCCTTCCCCTGTTCCACGAAGTCTCCTTTAAATTCAGTGCCTAGGCGCCTCACCTCTATGATTGCCAGATTCAAATTTAGCCAGGGATGTTTCTGTAAACATTATCACAGGCTACACTTCGTAGAGACACCTTGCTGCTGTTGGGGAGAAATTGAAGCAGATTTTTTTTGTGTCCAATGGTGCAGGAAAGTACTACAGTCATTTCACAAAAACTTGTGAAGCCTAGGCATTATTGACGGCTTTGTTAGCAGCACAAGATCAAAGACTTTTCCATACGATGTACAAGGTCGCTGTTGCCACAAGCATCCACGTCTAACACCAACATGTCACTGAAGTGAACAGCACAGTTTCAATTTGAATTTACAATCATTGTATAGTGTTGGTATGTAATTATGTGTGTTTTGTTTACAACGTGTGTGGGTGCGAGGTCACGCTCTCCGTTCTAACATTAATTTTATAACTTTGCACATGGCTGACGTTTGCAGCAACCGTACACACATATTTGAAAAATATGTAAAAATCTGCCAACCGGTTGCATAGGTTTTCTATATACCTTGACCAGAAGGTGACGAAACCTGGTCATGGTACATAGAAAACCTATGCAACCGGTTGGCAGATATTTACATATTTTTCAAATTTATGTATGCTTTTGCTGCAAACGCCAGCCATGTTCAAAGTTGTACGCTTCTTACCCGCCCATGTATCAAAGGCTGTCTCAAAGTACAAAGACATCAGAAAGAAGATCCTAAACACAGGTAAATTACCTTACCTTCTGATGAAGTCACCCTTAGAGGTGACGAAACCTGGTCAAGATATATAGAAAACCTATGCAACCGGTTGGCAGATTTTTACATATTTTTCAAAATTAATTTTCTATCAATACCTACATATGTTATGTAAGTAAGTAAGTATGTATGGATGTGTGTGATGTCCTTAGGTTAGTTAGGTTTAAGTAATTCTAAGTGTAGGGGACTGATGACCTCCGATGTTAACTCCCATAGTGCTTAGAGCCATTTGAACCATTTTTTAAGTATGTATGTATGTACGCTAAAAGCCAATAAATTCAATTAAAAACTGTAGCCAACTTCTACTGACTTCGCATCTCCCGTCGTGTAGAACCAAAGGATGCTGTACTTTGAATGGTCGATCGTCACATTCCTTGGGTGAAGCCTGTTTTATCAGAACTGGAATACTCAGTAATCGGTTTAGATACGTGTGGCTCCTTGTGAATTATAACGTTACAACTTTGAAGAACCACCAGCACAAATTTTCAGTGAAACTGTGGGCGAGTATACTCAGTTATTGGTTAATATAACGTATCAGCTTCCACATTTAACTTCAGAGAGTATATGTCGTGTTTCTGAGAGAGACAATGACCATGTCGTTGAAAAATATCCCACCAGATCTTCACAAAAGTAAGTGGTTCCATCATCATGGCACACCAGGTTACTTTGCATATCTTACTCACGGACACGTGTATTAGACAATCTCTGTTCCATGACCAGCTTGTTCACGTGATCTGATCCCACTTTTCTTCTTGTAGGAAATGTGTGCGAGACAACTATTAAGACTAAAAAGGATCTCCTGGGGTGATTCTCGCTGCCTCTTTGTTCGAACAACTTAAGGGCTAAGCAACGTTAAAAGGGATGCCCAGCCTCTGCCACTTTCATTGCTTACCAATGGCTCTGAGCACTATGGGACTCAACTGCTGAGGTCATTAGACCCCTAGAACTTAGAACTAGTTAAACCTAACTAACCTAAGGACATCACAAACATCCATGCCCGAGGCAGGATTCGAACCTGCGACCGTAGCGGTCTTGCGGTTCCAGATTGCAGCGCCTTTAACCGCACGGCCACTTCGGCCGGCTCATTGCTTACTCCCAGGGTGCAACGGTCGTCACTATTCCCCCTCCGCAGGACACACAGGTTTGTGAATTCCGGAGCTATTCTAATCGGTGTGACAAAACTTTGTGCGAAAATGCCTACACAGCAACTGTATCGTGAATGTTCATCTTGTGTAAGATAAGCAAATACATAATCTTATTAAGAAAGTCTTAAACAGAGGCTTCTAATTTTTGGTTTTCGTGTCTGTACGAAGGATCATTGTTTCAAATTGATACAAATGCTAATATGTTGGAGGCTTTCTGTAGTGAACGTACTTTGTGTCATTACGTTAGACATTATTTCTACTGTTTATTCTTAGCTACGGACATTTTCGTTGTCATTTTGATACATTCAAGCAAAAGTAGGAGTACTTAAGTGAACAAATGTTAAATTTGTATGACATCTTTCTTTGAACTTCTTCTAAAAATTGTGTTACGTACTCACATTTCATATTTCGTGAACAAATATGACTGAGATGCCTTCCAAAGTGCGTTTAAGATAGGATAAAGAATACATGTGTGCAACCTTTAAGTCGGACCTCGTCGTCTTCAAGAGAAGGAAACACACTGGCGTTGAGCGTCATTATAAGACGAACTGTTGGCAGCAGATGACCACCGGACGAACTAGGCGCGTAAACATTCAACTATGGTGTTTATAGGGGGCCAGAGAAAGACGATAAATTGCCGTAGCTTCTGCTCTACTAAAATTTAGCACTAGTACGTTAGTGTATCATTTACTATATCTAAAGTAATGGACTGGGGGCGCTCGAAAGGTGCGTTTAAAACATGATCCCAATCAGCTGGTTCCTAGTCTGCATCTTGCTGCACCAGGTGTCGTTGGAGTAAAATATTAAGGAAGATAAAGTCGTAACGCAATCCACCCACAGAACACCAACTAGAGGAGGTTAAAGACAGAAGATAGGCTATTAGTACTGGGATCTGCAGTACATAACATCAATGGACACAAACTGAAGTAACTGAGGTGCACAGAAAGAAACAATTCCTTATAGGCTTACAGTCAGATCATACCCATAACTGTATAGGTGCAGGAAAAGAATTGTCGAGGGTGGTAAACATTATTGATAGAGAAATCGCAAAAATAGATTAAAAAGAGTAAAAGCTTGTGTCACTACTGTCACATATTGCTGTGTGCTATTGTTTCATGATTATTATTTTGTGAGGGAGGAAAGAATCCATTTTTTGCGCTGGGATGGTACACTGCTGATGTGTTCTCAGGGTCCTGCTGTCGGCAGAAGGCAGTCAGTGAATCTCATTAGAAGAAGTGCTCCTCCCAGGGAGGCAGGCAGTTTTCGCAGATGTGAAGCTGCTGCCTGTTTCGTGCTGTTACGAGCAGAGCTGGCTGGCTCCCTGGCCTAGCTGTCGGCAGGGGGCGCCATGCCACCACATTCATTCCTAGAGAATAATTTATTTTGATATTGCTGCCTTTTCTGCACGTACATCAAAGGACGAGACGTTGTAGCATCGCACGGCCGACGAAGAACGACAGTTCCCAAAATTTTTGTTACCCTTTTGAACTGAGTCGCCCTGCTACTAAGCTTGGTCCAAAGGGTCCGACCAATTGCTGGTACGAACACTGTGTTTGTGATTGTGTGTTTTGTACGCCAAGTGTGGGAAGAACCTGCTATGTTCCCCCAGCTGTTCTTTTTTCGTGAAATGGGCGATATTCTTGAGGATGACATTGACAACAGCATGAATTCGCCCCCTCCATGTAGAGGTTTTTGAAAGTAGAGTGGAGGGCTGTCAAGTCAGATTCTGGGCAATCGTCTCCAGACCGTCTTTGAGAGGGAGTCATCTCCAGGTGTCGAAAATTGTAATAGCACGATCTACATTCTGGGCATCTCGTTACTTGCTTACTTTGCCACACAACTTGTGTTGTTTAATTTGGTTATAATTTGTGGCCTCTTGTTGATTCGTTAACTTTGTTTTTGCAAGCGGCCCAGATGAACAGACCTTGTTGCATTTCCTCCTTAAAGAGTTTCACGCTTTTTAGTACCTCCCTACAGTCTTACATTCCTTTTTTAATTTTATTTGAGTTTTAGGGGAGAGTCTTCTCTATTAATTTTACTGTTATTTTTGTCAAACATTAGAGCAAATAAATAACTGTTAATCTAGGCCTTCATTTAGGTATCAAGGTCCCTCACTGTGCTACGGGTTTTCCATTGTTAGGTAACACACAAGTAGAAAATGTAAGCTGTTGTACGCCCAATTTGTTCGCACTGCGGCGGCGTTTTCATTGTGTACAGTGGGCAAATTCAACAATCAGTTGTATTAAGAATACAGATAAAATAACAAGCATTGCACTCGCTCGTCTTGTGTGATCAAAGACTTGTTTTATAACGAGCACAGCACAGACGCTCCTCGAGTCAGACCTAAGACACGAGACTCTGCTTAAAAGCGATACTAGTCATGCCCCAGAATCCTACTGTAAATGAAAAACCATTGCGAGAAGTTACAAAAATTTATATAACAACGCCGGATGGAGAAAAGCAACCAGATATCAAGGTTTGAGCAAGGTGGAGAGCGTCCAATTGAGCAACATTTTCCACGTAATCACAGGTCGAGCATGCACCATTGTAAAACTACGGACACAAAACGACAGCTAATCAACAACGAGCGCCCGAAAGAGTGTATGTTTGAACTAATTTGTCCCAACTAATGCCTGTAATGCTACAGAACGCAGGTGACGATGAAATTAGTGTTTAACGTCCCGTCGACAACAATTAGGTCATTAGAGACGGAGCAGAAGCTCGGATTAGGGAAGGACGGGGAAGGAAATCGGTCGTGCCCTTTCAAAGGAATTATCCTGGCATATTCCTGAAGCGATTTTGGGAAATCACGGAAAGTCTAAATCAGGATGCCCGAACGCGGCGGTGAACCTTCGTCCTCCCCCAAACGCGAGCCACAGCGCAGGTGCTAATTAAATTAGCTGAACATAAATCACAGCCAAAGAAACTTTAATATCCTGTCCATGGCCGGTTATATTAGACGCGAATTTTCTGTGGTGTTTAGAGGGTATAGCTCGACTGTTAAATCAGTCGTCCAGAAAGTATCGCAATGCCATTAATCTGTAAAGATGATAAGTTGTACTACAGAAACAGCGCATTGATAAGGTAGTCTACCTGTGATCTAGCCGGCACGGTAGCTCAGCGTGTTCTGTCAGAGAGCTGGTTGGCCTCTGTAATAAAAAACTGAGTGGAAGGATCAACAAACGAACTTTAACGGATGTCATGTGACGTCCGCAACGACAAAAAAAAAAAAAAAAAAAAAAAAAGATGGGAGAGCCCTTGCCCGCGAAAGGCAAAGGTCGCGAGTTCGAGTCTCGGTCCGGCACACAGTTTTAATCTGCCAGAAAGTTTCAGCACATGTTTTAGTTTTTCTTAGTGCACAAAGAGCAACAAGCATGGCTAATTATTAAGTGTGAACTAGGACAATGGTGAAAAAGAAAGCAAACGAAATTTGGAATGCTCTTTTCTCATCAAGTCCCATTTTTTTTACAAAAAATGCTCTATATTAGTGTCTCCAAAGAGGCTACAAAGTTGGCATCGTAGTACAGACTGGGACTCGAAGCCGGGATCTCTTGCGCACTACCTGGACTCAGAGTTAAGCGCAAATACGCGGACTATTTCGGCATGCTCCTCGACCGGCCACATTCCCCCCTATCACCACTACTTATCCACTGTCCCTGTCTATTCCCTATGTGCTCGCTAATTTTAGATTGCCGCTGAAGGTCGAATGTAAGTGTGCATCTGCACTGGTGCTTGTGGATTCATAGCCCACCGAGGTGTATCAGTTGTATGAATGCTTAGAGTCTGTTCTTTCGGACATGTCTGAAGGAACAGACACCACCTATTCATATAAACTTGACACCGACGAAGAAAAGGTTAGCGCATCTTCTCGAAAATTCGTGGAGTGTTGCGAATAACTGTCGCGGGATCACAAATTCTTGCGACCAGCTCTTCACGGCTATTGACTTCCGAGGGCTCATCGCTGATTGGCTGCCGCTTCGTGGCTACAGCTCCACAACGGTGCGTCTCCCACCTACGGCTATATGGAAAAATTTACTCGATTCCAAGTTCCATGCCTTGCTTTCTCCTGATTATCAGGTTCGTTTTCTCCACGCTGTTTAATAATGGCCGGTTATATTTAGAAGAAGATATGAAATGAAGAAATCTCTTCTGAAAGAAATTACAAGTTTCTTACTACAAATGTTAACTGTGTACTGGGAGATTGTAACGAAGCTATGGTTACGTGGGGAAGACAGTGAAATTTCGCTGGGGCGAAAATTTTCAACATCGGAAAGAGATAATTTGATTTAAACAAAAAACTTAAAAAAATTTGTTGTTATTCTTGTGTTCCATAGACATCAAGAAACGTGTAATCATGGAGGTGTTTCTTACTGATCACATTGGCCTCCACCACTCAAAGAATTACTTTGAGACAATTCCAAATGTTTACTGCTAGAACAGTTTCCAAAACATTACACTTTAGTAATTAGTTCGGCAGTGACACTCTTATAGTTCAGCTGATTTCTTATACGTATCTTAGTTCGGTGTAATTCGGAGTAATCTGCTTCCCGCTGCTGGTGTTGCTGAAGTAGTCGTTGCCTTGGTCCATTTCATTTGCTAACTGGATCAAGTTACGTGAATTCCATGAAATAATCCAGGTACCAAGTCGTTTTATAGGGGTTTATTTATGACAAGCTGCACCATTTCTTCTTAGTGGGAGCCCACTCCACATAACAGGCTACATAGTCACAATACTGTATTACAACAATTACATTATTGCGCAGACGTGTGACACAGTGGTTGCGTCTCAAAACTGTCTCCAACTGACCATTCTTGAGTCTTGTGCTCCTCCTAGTTATACGTTTTTTAACAATCAAGTCAACAAAACTAGTGCAAATTTATTAAATTAACAATTAAAAGTTTAACATTTTTGTGAGTAACTATCCACAAAACCTTGCTTATTTTATGCTGAAACTGGCGTATGCAGTAGAAAAGACTTTTACATACGATGTACATCATATTATATAAAATACTGAAAGATAACAACGCTAATCTAAATTTTCTTAGTTATGGCTCCATTTGTAAATGTAAAATATTGTGAACATATATTGGACAAGCATGACCTACTAGTAAACAAATGGAATAATAAATTTTATGAGATTTAATGTATTGCGCGAAATCCCTTATTAGGTACCATTGGAATCACGGAACTTTCAAAACGGGAATGTAAAACAAAAGGGTTGTTTTATTTCAAGATACAGAAAAACATACATATATTACATAAATCCTCCAGATAAAAGCTAAAAGGTACTGCCAAAAATTGATTGTAATGAAATAAAAGGAGCTCGGTACCTTTCTGAAACAACAACAACATTTTATGTTAATATTTATATTTACTAATCACGGCAAGTAAGATGTAGATGAGAGTAGGTAACAGACCAGAAATGACGTCATTGTGGACAAATCGGGACGCACTGACCCTGAGATTTTAACGGCTGAACGAGAAAAAGCCATAAAATTAACAAAGAATTTTAATGTGAATCTCGAAATTTTCTCGGCGTACTTGGCGGCTCACGTGAACGTGTGTGGCCGGTGCCCAGATGACATACCGCGCACGTGACTGGCTGCGCTCGTGAAACATTATCGAGTAAGACGTTTAAGTCTACAGAGAGTGCAGTAATTGTAGACTTGAATAAGAAAAATTACAGTGTAAAGGACATTCTGTTGGAAACTACTGGATACGCGCAGGTGCCAAGATTAATAAATTATAGTTCCATCGCAAGTACGACATTTTAGAGCATTAGCAGTAAATGGAATAGAAGTGCCGGAGAAGTCTCTGAATTGTATGTCTAAAGCATCAGTTAGATTACATTAAATTATAAATTCAGAAATTTTGAAGGAATTAGGCCAGTAATTCAGGCTGCAACCTTGTAATAGGTGACTGATCTGGGGATAAGAAGAAATATACTTTACTAGGTCTTACCTGAATCACTGAATGGCATTGTCTTGTTTGGCTCAACAGGAGAAAAAATTTAACGAAATTAGATGTGCCCAGTTACAGTAAGAACGAGAGTAAGTCTGAAAAACTAACTTCGATGCAAACCGAACAAATACGGAAAGCCTAAATAGTTATGGCCGGACGGAGATTTTAATTTCACTCCTGACTTGTGCGAGGCCAGTATCAGGCCACTGCGCCACTTTGCTCCGTACAGGACTAGAGAAAGGACTCGGTACATTTTCGCGAAGAGTTAACTACGACAAATCTTTGTGCAACAACCGCTGTAAAAAGAATCCAACTGACTGATGAAAAGCTCTCGGGTTTCCAGCCGGGTTGCAGCGTTAAAAGATCGCAACGTTTCGAAGTGTGTCATTGTCTGTCTCCAGAACATAATGAGTACGACGCTCCTCGAAACGTCGCGGTGTTTTAACATTGCAACCCGGTTGGAAACAAAAATGGTTCAAATGGCTCTGAGCACTATGGGACTTAACATCTGTGGTCATCAGTCCCCTAGAACTTAGAACTACTTAAACCTAACTAACCTAAGGACATCACACACATCCATGCCCGAGGCAGGATTCGAACCTGCGACCGTAGCGGTCACGCGGTTCCAAACTGAAGCGCTTAGAACCGCACGGCCACACTGGCCGGCCGGTTGGAAACCCGAGAGCTTTTCGTCAATAGTATACTCACGGAAAGACTGGCTACATTCACTTATAAAGAATCCAGTTGGTTTTGTGCACCACCCTGTAATGTCAATATGACATGGTTCCATCAATTCATCCAAGAACGAAATAGTTATCTAAGCAAAGATTGGACGTTGGTACTTCTGCACCAAAAGAGGCACAGTCAATTTCTTTTTGCGGAAATCACTGCAACTGTTTTTTTCGGGCTGCACAAGTGTTCTTCTTCTTTCCCCTTCAGAGAGTAAAGGAATAACTAGCGAATACTGCGCAAGTATTCTGTACTTACTGGATGATATGATACTTGAGAAGAGGTTTAGATTTCAATCCAAAAAAAAATTATTTTTCGTTGTGCTAATCATTCTGCCTACATACATACACTCCTGGAAATTGAAATAAGAACACCGTGAATTCATTGTCCCAGGAAGGGGAAACTTTATTGACACATTCCTGTGGTCAGATACATCACATGATCACACTGACAGAACCACAGGCACATAGACACAGGCAACAGAGCATGCACAATGTCGGCACTAGTACAGTGTATATCCACCTTTCGCAGCAATGCAGGCTGCTATTTTCCCATGGAGACGATCGTAGAGATGCAGGATGTAGTCCTGTGGAACGGCTTGCCATGCCATTTCCACCTGGCGCCTCAGTTGGACCAGCGTTCGTGCTGGACGTGCAGACCGCGTGAGACGACGCTTCATCCAGTCCCAAACATGCTCAATGGGGGACAGATCCGGAGATCTTGCTGGCCAGGGTAGTTGACTTACACCTTCTAGAGCACGTTGGGTGGCACGGGATACATGCGGACGTGCATTGTCCTGTTGGAACATCAAGTTCCCTTGCCGGTCTAGGAATGGTAGAACGATGGGTTCGATGACGGTTTGGATGTACCGTGCACTATTCAGTGTCCCCTCGACGATCACCAGTGGTGTACGGCCAGTGTAGGAGATCGCTCCCCACACCATGATGCTGGGTGTTGGCCCTGTGTGCCTCGGTCGTATGCAGTCCTGATTGTGGCGCTCACCTGCACGGCGCCAAACACGCGTACGACCATCATTGGCACCAAGGCAGAAGCGACTCTCATCGCTGAAGACGACACGTCTCCATTCGTCCCTCCATTCACGCCTGTCGCGACACCACTGGAGGCGGGCTGCACGATGTTGGGGCGTGAGCGGAAGACGGCCTAACGGTGTGCGGGACCGTAGCCCAGCTTCATGGAGACGGTTGCGAATGGTCCTCGCCGATACCCCAGGAGCAACAGTGTCCCTAATTTTCTGGGAAGTGGCGGTGCGGTCCCCTACGGCACTGCGTAGGATCCTACGGTCTTGGCGTGCATCCGTGCGTCGCTGCGGTCCGGTCCCAGGTCGACGGGCACGTGCACCTTCCGCCGACCACTGGCGACAGCATCGATGTACTGTGGAGACCTCACGCCCCACGTGTTGAGCAATTCGGCGGTACGTCCACCCGGCCTCCCGCATGCCCACTATACGCCCTCGCTCAAAGTCCGTCAACTGCACATACGGTTCACGTCCACGCTGTCGCGGCATGCTACCAGGGTTAAAGACTGCGATGGAGCTCCGTATGCCACGGCAAACTGGCTGACACTGACGGCGGCGGTGCACAAATGCTGCGCAGCTAGCGCCATTCGACGGCCAACACCGCGGTTCCTGGTGTGTCCGCTGTGCCGTGCGTGTGATCATTGCTTGTACAGCCCTCTCGCAGTGTCCGGAGCAAGTATGGTGGGTCTGACACACCGGTGTCAGTGTGTTCTTTTTTCCATTTCCAGGAGTGTAATTTGTCATTGGGAAAATACACTATGTGATCAAAAGTATCCAGACAACTGGCTGAAAATGATTTAAAAGTTCGTGGCGTCCTCCATCGGTAATTCTGGAATTCAATACAGTGTTGACCCAACCTTAACCTTGATGACAGCTCCCACTCTCGCAGGCATACGTTCAATCAGGTGCGGGAAGGTATCTTGGGGAATGGGAGTCCATTCTTCACGGAGTGCAGCACTGAGGAGAGGTATCGCTGTCGGTCGGTGAGGCCTGCACGAAGTCGGCGTTCCAAAACATCCCGAAGATGTTCTATAGCGTTCAGGTCAGGACTCTGTGCAGGCCGGCCGGTGTGGTCGAGCGGTTCTAGGCGCTTCAGTCTGGAACCGCGCGACCTCAGATATTAAGTCCCATAGTGCTCAGAGCCATTTGAACCATTTGAAATCTGTGCAGGCCAGTCCATTACAGGGATGTTATCGTCGTGTAACCACTCCGCCACAGGCCGTGCATTATGAACAGGTGCTCGGTCGTGTTGAAAGATGCAATCGCCATACCCGAATAGATCTTCAACAGTGGGAAGCAAGAACGTGCTTAAAACATCAATCTAGGCCTGTGCTGTGATAGTGCGATGCAGAACAACAAGGGGTGCAAACCCCCTCCATGAAAAACATGACCACCCCATAACACCATCGCCTCCGAATTTTACTGTTGACACTACACACGCTCACTGATGACGTTCACCGGGCATTCGCCGTACCCACACCCTGCCATAGGATCGCCACATTGTGTACCGTGATTCGTCACTCCATACAACGTCTTTCCACTGTCCAGTCGTCCAATGTTTATAAGCTCCTTATACCAAGCGAGGCGTCAGTTTAGCATTTACTGACGTGATGTGTGGCTTATGATCAGCCGCTCGACCATGAAATCCAAGTTTTCTCACCTCGCACCTAACTGTCATACTACTTGCAGTGGATCCTGATGCAGTTTGGAATTCCTGTGTGATGGTCTGTCGGCGGTCTCTGTCAATCAACAGACGAGGTCGGCGTGTAAGCTTTTGTGCTGTTCGTGTTCCTTAACGTTTCCACTTCACTATCACATCGGAAACAGTGGACCTAGTTATGTTTAGGAGTGTGGAAATCTCGCTTACAGACGTATGGCACAAGTGACACCCAATCACCTGACCACGTTCGAAGTCCGTTGAGTTCTGCGGAGCGCCCTATTCTGCTCTCTCACGATGTCTAATGACTACTGAGGTCGTTGATATGGAGTACCTGGCAGTAGGTGGTAGCACAATGCACCTAATATTAAAAACGTATGTTTTGGGAGTGCCCGGATGCTTTTGATCACATAATGTAGAATGTATTTAAAGAAGATACAGGAGTCAAGACATTTATGTGAAAGGAGCCCACGTTCAAAAGCAAGCTTTCCAGCCTAAAGGCATAGTCTTTGACTCAGACGTGAAGAACTTTTCCACCTTGCCCCACGCAACGATGGGGTGTGGGGTTTTCAGCGGGAGAGAAGGGGGGTGGGGGTGCGGCAAGAAAATAACTAGCAAGTGGAGAACTGAGTGCTAACTCAGTTAATGGAATTAGCGTTACGAAAAATGATGCCTCAATCTGTAGGCGACAGCAGCCGTGAGTCACTGTAGCACAACGCAATAGGAAACAAAGGCTCTTGTGTCCCATCTAAACTATGGGAGAATAACTGGATAGGCTCGAGGAAGTTTTGCATTAGTGACGTCTCACCAGCAGACAGAACACGTTCGCATATCTGCAGCGTCGCGAGTTAGCATATGAAACGCGTAGTTGTTACTTGAGGAGTAAGTCAGTATCAGGACCGGCCGGCCTTGCTGCCAGAAAAAACGAGTCTTTCAAAGTCTTACATCACTGTGCGGCCGCACGCTTCTGCTTTGTGGAAGTGAGATTCTTCTCAGCTGCTCCGACTGACACGACCGGCGTTCATTTCACAAAGGTGAGTGTGTGTCGTAGAGAATACTACTGGAGTGAAGAAGGCCTGGCGTAATCTGCGAGTCGCCAACATCATACCACAATAGTCAGGTGGCGTTGTTATGGCACTGTTGCTCACATTTTGTGCCAAGACCAATACTTCAATTTTCCACGTATTTGGCCTGCTGAAAATCGTCGAAGGAGGAAAATTACTTTTCCGAGGTAAGTACAACAAGGACGTAACTATAGTTATCTCACTAGTGAGAAATACATTGTGTGTTGGTTACTATCGAGACATATCGAGTATACTGAAGGTATAAGATCAAAGTACAAATTTATGTGACTGTAGGCCTATCTATGGCCATATAATTGTGAAACAAGAGTTAGATAAATTCGGTAACGTGGGAGAGTGCTGCAAGTCAATTTATTGAATATACGCATTGCGAGCAACGTTCATCTGCAGACAAGCTTTACAAATGATAGTCTGAATCATTTGTTCCGTACTACTGATGTGAAAAGTGTCGAGTTGCACGAGGTTCGGAAACCACGTTGACTGTAGGTCCCCCTTGTGCGTGTCGCATGCTGAAGTTCGACTTCTTGAAGAGCGATAATGTAGTAAGGTCGTAGGAAGGGAACGGCTTATAAACTCCAACAGGACCGTGCCTAGTAAAGCACTGTGGCGTTCAAAATAGTCTTCGGATTAATGACTGCATGACTTTAAGATGAATAAAGATTAAAAATGTGGTACTGTAACGTACACACAGAAGGAATTTCGTCCCTAAAAATCTTTCAGAGTATAATAAATGACTAATTTGCTGCATGACAGTGCCAAATTCGTTGACTTTTGGTTCACATTTATTTATAGGAAGCCATTTCTCTGTGCTGAGGTAGCATCTATATTGCTAGAACTCTGTCCCGAAATCCATTGCCAGTTGCAACCTAGGAGCAACAAAAATTCGATTTTTAACATTTCGTTTAATTATTGAGAAAATACAAAAATTTTAAATTCTTTCGTAAACAGAGTAAGACAAGAATTACAATTAGAAAGTATATATATATCTTGAGTTGGCGTAATTTATGGCGCACGAATTACCCTGAGTATATTCATCCAGTATATGAGAATGATAGCCCGTAGCGACTCCCAACGAACTTTACACAGAACTTCCAACATTTACCAAACTTTTCCGCCCTGACACCCACGCAAATGATGAAAAGAATAATGTTTATCACTTACTACATTATCGCTCTTCAAGAAGTCGAACTTCAGCATGCGACACGCCTTTTTAATTTATTACTTCTTTACTATTAACTCTATTCTCTACACACTTTGCAGACAGTATCTATATATATCACTGAATGTATCTGCAAAATTGTATCACTGTATGGCGCATAGCTCAGAGAATAAGACTTCATAAACATTGGGAAATTAGCTCTTGCTTAAAATGGAGCATAAATTGCCCTACATTCATGCAGTTTTCCAGTACCAACAAAAGTTCTTTGGAAATTCTGCTGTCATTGCGTCCTCCGTATAAAGCTGGAGTTCCTCTCATAATCGTATCAATACACTGGAAACTTCAGACAAACATCCGCTTCGTACGAGATGATACGCGGGAGACTTGAGAAAAGCGTCCAACGCAAACGATTTAAAACATAATAGGAAACAAAACGTTAGCAAAAAATTAGACGCGAAACTGCGTGTTGGTCACCAACCGCTGGCTCCAGTTGGAAGTGTTGCCCGCTTAATTAGTCATTTCTTACTTATTCTTTCCTAGGGAACACAAAGCTCGGAGTACTTTTAGCCGGCAGCAAGTTAGGAATGCGGTCGCCGGCAGTTTTAATAAGAGAACTTATCAATTTCCAACAGATTTAAGCGTAACTTCAAACCTTTCTTAAATTCCTTCTCACTTACAAGCTTAAAGGCAAAAATTTAACGCATTAACCCGTTTGTAAAGTAATCACATGTTTGAAGCTATTTTATACAGGGGAGTGCGATTCTTTAAAGAATCGGTGATTTAGTGGCAATTTAGTAATACAGAGATCCGTTAGTACGGTCAGTGCACCACAAAACCTAGAAATAGTGGCGGCTATCCCTTCCTTCCCTACGAAAAAAAAAAAAAAATAGCGACATACAAGTTGTGACACGTCGCAAGCAAGCTAACTGCCCTTTCTCTCTCCAAACTTAAGCCAAATTTATTCCAGATATCGAATGCAAATTATTAAAATGCCTATGAAGTGTGTGTACAGAATTCACGGTATCTTTGAATGAGCTTTTTGCGCACTATCTGTATAACAACATTCAAATACTGCACAGCACTTGCAGACAAACCGTAGGCAGCGCGATAATCACAAGATTTTTTTGGAGTCATATACTGGGACAGTAATTCCATTCTTGTAGACCGCTTCAGGAGAGAAATCATTTCAAAGGAACTTGTATCTTCCTAACGTAACGATTACCTTCGTCGTGACTACTATCTGTCCTATAGCTGACATTCTAACAGAAGTCAATTTAAAGCGAAATACGTGCCACACTGGCGACAATTCTCCAGCTACAATAACAATTCTACTTTTTTTCTGTATGAATTTGATGGATGTAGATGGAACAAGCGCTCGATTTTTGACACAAGTTTGTTTACTCTTAATAACCCTCTGAAATATGCAGCGATAAGATATGCATCGAGTCAGAATTTTGTAGTGCAATCCCAAAACTGCCGGCGACCGCATCCCTAACTTGCTGCCGGCTAAAAGTACTCCGAGCCTCGTGTTCCCAGGAAAGAATAAGTAAGAAATGATTAATTAAGCGGGCAACACTTCCAACTGGATCCAGCGGTTGGTGGCCAACACGCACTTTCGCGTCTATTTTTTTGTTAACGTTTTGTTTCCTATTATGCTTTTCTCAAGTCTCCCGCGTATCATCTCGTACGAAGCGGATGTTTGTCTGAAGTTTCCAGTGTATTGATACGATTATGAGAGGAACTCCTGTTTTATACGGAGGACGCAACGACAGCGGAATTTCCAAAAAAAATGGTTCAAATGGCTCTGAGCACTATGGGACTTAACATCTATGGTCATCAGTCCCCTAGAACTTAGAACTACTTAAACCTAACTAACCTAAGGACAGCACACAACACCCAGCCATCACGAGGCAGAGAAAATCCCTGGCCCCGCCGGGAATCGAACCCGGGAACTGAGCGGAATTTCCAAACAACTCATGTTGGTACTGGAAAAAATAGCAAATTTTACTAAAAAAAAAAAGCAAACTGACGCTGTGCTCGATCAACAAATCCGGGCCATAAGCAACGTTCCACCAAATACTACAGACACTCTTTCTAATTATACTAAGTTGTCAGTTCCTTTTAAACTGCTTCAACTTCCTGAACCTGTCACGCCAATTACTATATTAGGTGAGGTTCACAGTTAGGTTGAAGCCCTCGTAAGGAGTGATCGAATTCAGATCTCGGAACATATGTAGAAAAATCCGAGTAAATGAATTAAGAGTGGAAAAGATCTACCGCGGTTTAATAAAAAAGTTCATAGAATGCTGAGCAAGCAGAGATCGTTGCACTCTCGTCGGTCTATAAAAAAGTCGACGTTGGAGACATAAAATTCCACACTCATACCTTAGCGAAAGATCTTCCCGGGAAAACAAGAAAATTCAGGTCTTGCTCAAAACTGGTAAGTTTGTCGAACGCTTCTATCCAGTCACTCTTCGGCCAAGGTTTTGTGGCAGTGGAAGACAACAATAGGGAAGTTGAAGTTTTAAATTTCGCGTTTAAAAAAAACAGTTATGCAGGAGGATCGTACAGACATATGATCGTGTGGCTGTCGCGCAAATTCCAATACGGCGGACATAGAAACAGGTATCCATGATGTTAAGAAGTAACTGAAAAAGTCGAAAAAAGTCGCCAGATCATGATGGAATCTCAGTTCGGTTTCACAGAGAGTACTCTTCGGCACTGGCCCCTTAGTTTGCATTTATCACGAATCTGTTGTTAGCGCAAAGTTCCAAGCGACTGGAGAAAGGAGACTCCTGTATATAAGAATCGTAAAAGAACGGGCCCTCAAAACTACAGACCGATATCCGTAACACTGGTTTACTGAGTAATACTTGAGCATATTCTAAGTTCAAATATAACAATTTCATTCAAATAGAAAAGCTTCTGTTCACATATCAGAACGGATTTAGAAAGCATCGCTCGTGCGAAATTCAGCTTTCCCTTTTCTCGCACGATATATTGCGAACCACGGACGAAGATCAATAGGAAGATCCCATATTCGTAGATTTTTCGGAAAATGTTCGCTTCGGTTATGCACGGCAGACTGTTAACTAAGGTCCGAGAATGCGGATTAAGTTCCCAGATATAGGAGTGGCTTGAATAATACTTAAGTAACAGAATGCAGCACGTTGTCCTCGACAGCGAGTGTTCATCGGAGGTAAGTGTATCAGCAGGAGTGTCCCATGGCAGTATGACAGGACCGCTCATTTTCTCTATAGGGTGATTTTTTCCACCGTGTACAAACTCTAGGGATTGATCGCTGAGAGGATGCGGGACAAAAAAGGTCTAAACGCATGGTCTCCACGCTAGACACCATTTATTCAATCATACTTTGTTACAGAGATTGCGTGCTGTACCATGCAGCCACAGTTACAGTTCGCATGGTTTCCTCCTAGAGTGTAGTACTGTTCCTCATACGACATGCCCTAGCACCCTCTCCTGCCGCCGGTCAGTGTGGCCGAGCGGTTCTGGGCGCTTCAGTCTGGAACCGCGCGACCGCTACGGTCGCAGGTTCGAATCCTGCCTCGGACATGGATTTGTGTGATGTCCTTAGGTTAGTTAGGTTTAAGTAGTTCTAAGATCTAGGGGACTGATGACCTCAGATGTTAAGTCCCATAGTGCTCAGAGCCATTTGAACCATTTGATCCTCTCCTGCCATAGTAATTGGTAATGTACCCGATTCACTTTTCCTGCTGACTCACCTTGTAGTGGACATGACTCAGCCTGGTACACAATGATTCCGTATTCGAATCGAGAGCTTGCCGACATGCCGTTTACTTATGGAAAGGCAAACGGCAATGGGCGACGGGCAGCAAGGTTGTATCAGTAGATTATCCCCGCCGACGACAACCACAGCATTCAGTGTTTGCAACAGCGTTTCGCCGTTTGTCTGAGACAGGGTCGTTTCAGGAAGCATGAAATCATGAAGGACGTACCCGAAATGTTCAGACACCAGACCTGGAGGAAGTGTGATTAACACTGCGGAATGCGACCGCCATGTCAGTACCAGGCAGCTGGCCCGCCAGTACAGGGTAAACCAGATGACCGTCAATTGTTACTACCCTTATCACTTACAGCGTCTGCACGGCTTACTAGCGACAGACTTTCCACATCTGGCACAGTTTTGTCAGTTGTTTCTTCACCAGGCAACCACGATTCCGAGATTTGTGGCATCCATCCAATTCACAGATGAGCCCACCTTCACGCGGAGTGGTTTCTTCAACTTTCATATCAGTCATCTGTGGGATAGTACGCAAAACTCCCATGGTATGGTGACAGCGAATCATCAGCATCGTTGCAGCCGGAATGTGTGGTCCGGGATAGGTGGTGATCGTATTTTGGGACCAGTCTTCCTTCCACGTAGTCTAACAGGCCGGAGCTAGCAGCGTTTCTTGCGTGTGACTTTGGCTCCCCTGCTGGAAGAAGTGCCATTGATGATTGGAACCGTTATGTGGCTGCTACATGATGGCGCTCCAGTCGACTTTGCCGTCAATCGTGTCTCTCTGGTCGATGGATCGGACGAGGGGATCTAATTACATGACCTGCTCGTTCACCGGATCTCAACTCGTGAGATTTCTAGTTATGGGGCCATCTCAAAAGTTTCGTGTATGCAGAGCCATTCCAGATGAGACACTGGAGCAGCGTATTCGTGCTGCCTTTAACACTGTTCGGATGCAGCCTGGCCGATGTGAATGTATGAACCAGAAGATACTACGGCGCGTACACGCATCCGTTGAGGCACATGAAAACCATTTTCAACACATACTGTGTAGTCCTGGATTGTCTCTGAGCCGCAGTAGCGGATTTGGATTCATTAAACCATAAACGACACTGCACACGCTCTGCACCCTTATACAACTCTATTATCACTGTTGGAATAACTCATTCACGCATGACATCTCGTGGGGACATCGGAAACTAACAGTGTTACGCGGGAATAAAACTTGGAGGATATTCTGCATGCAGTACTGTATCAAACATTTCTGGATGCTATTTACTCTTTTCACAATTAAAGGTTACTTTCGAATAACTTATTTCTAAACACCCTGTATATGACCACGAACTTCTATTTCTCTGGGGCGTGTGTGGAATAAGCGATTTCAAGCACCCTCGAAGTCCAGGTACAAATCGCAGTGAAAGGAATGAAAATACGTATGTATAGAAAGTCCACTCCTCATATTTAGTGAGAAATGACGTCGCAGATCGTTCTTGAAATACACCAGGTGAATTACTACGTTTTTATTCATGCAACTGCAGAGTAGCAGGTGCAGCAAAAGGAGTTCCGCCTAACTTCGTATCGAACGAATATTGGTGGGACGCGACTTCAGTTGGATTCGTGACTAATGGCGATAGAGTTTAGGTTGTTCTGCGCACTTGCGTCACGCATTTTCCGACAGCCAACGAGCGTTCACTGACATCCTGAGAGCTCTGCTGTGAATGTCGTATCCAGTGCAAGTATTGAACGTGATCATAGCGAGTTATTTAGTGAATTTTTGTTCCATTTGTTGCAAGTTGTCATAGCTGATTGTGGTGGTAAGCGACAAATCCTACACAAGTAAGTGGGAGACGTAATTTACAAGCTTCCATCAAGCGCAAACCCTACCGCAACTGTCGATTCGCACCGGCAGCAATACAATTCCCGCTTGTGTTTCGACCTACGCAAACCACCGTCGTTCGTGACAGGACTATAGTTAGAGGAAAGGGAATTGTAGCTATTATTGTATAGTTTTATCTGAAATGAGGACAAGAGTTTAATATTACTACAACGTAAGCTATTGGTTGCAAAACATCAAAAGCGAAGTCTAATATTGCACTAAATTTACACTACTGGCCATTACAATTGCTACACCATGAAGATGACGTGCTACAGACGCGAAATTTAACTGACAGGAAGAAGATGCTGCGATATGCAAATGATTAGCTTTTCAGAGCATTCACACAAGGTTGGCGCCGATGGCGACACCTACAACGTGCTGACACGAGGAAAGTTTCCGACCGATTTCTCAGACACAAGAAGCAGTTGACCTGCGTTGCCTGGTGAAACGTTGTTGTGATGCCTCCTGTAAGGAGGAGAAATACGTACCATCACGTTTCCGACTTTGATAAAGGTCGGATTGTAACATATCGCGATTGCGGTTTATCGTATCGCGACATTGCTGCTCGCGTTGGTCGAGATCCAATGATTGTTAGCAGAATATGGAATCGGTGGGTTCAGGAGGGTAATACGGAACGCCGTGATGAATCCCAACGGCCTCGTATCACTAGCAGTCGAGATGACAGGCATCTTATCCGCATGGCTTTAACAGTTCGTGCAGCCACGTCTCGATCTATGAGTCAACAGATGGGGACGTTTGCAAGACAACAACCATCTGCACGAACAGTTCGACGACGTTTGCAGCAGCACGAACTGTCAGCTCGGAGACCATGGCTGCGGTTAGCCTTGACGCTGCATCACAGACAGGAGCGCCTGCGATGGTATACGCAACGACGAACCTGAGTGCACGAATGGCAAAATGTCATTTTTCGGATGAATCCAGGTTCTGTTTACAGCAACATGATGGTCGGATCCGTGTTTGGCGAAATCACAGTGAATGCACATTGTAAGCGTGTATTCGTCATCGCCATACTGGCGTATCACCCGGCGTGATGGTATGGGTACCATTGGGTACACGTCTCGGTCACCTCTTGTTCGCACTGACGGCGCTTTGAACAGTGGTCGTTACATTTCAGATGTGTTACGGCCCGTGGCTCTACCGTTTATTCGATCCCTGTGAAAACCTACAATTCAGCAGGATAATGCACGACCGCATGTTGCAGGTCCTGTACGGGCCTTTCTGGATACAGAAAATATTCGACTGCTGTCCTGGCCAGCACATTCTCGAGATCTCTCACCAATTGAAAACGTCTGGCCAATGGTGGCCGAGCAACTGGTTCGTCACAATACGCCAGTCACTACTCTTGATGAACCGTGGTATCGTGTTGAAGCTGCATGGACAGCTGTACCTGTACACGCCATACAAGCTCTGTTTGACTCAATGCCCAGGCGTATCAAGGCCGTTATTACGGCCAGAGGTGGGTGTTCTAGGTACTGATTTCTCAGGATCTATGCACCCAGATTGCGTGAAAATGTAATCACATGTCAGTTCTAGTATAATATATTTGTCCAATGAATACTCGCTTATCATCTGCATTTTTTCTTGGTGTAGCAATTTTAATGACCAGTAGTGCAGTTGCCAGTGACTGTAAAGGCTGAGTATTGTGACGTCGTGCTAGCAGAAACGTAGAGAAACAAGTGTAGAGCATCGTAAGGGTAAGTACTGATTATTAACGTTTGGATTTGAAGATGCACCAACTAGTTTAGCAGCTTTCAACCAACTTCCTCCTTGTGGTAGTCAAGAGCCGGTTGGCAAACAGGACTTCTTGTTAAGTTTGTTCAAATGCCTGTGGTGACCCTTTCTTCGTTCCGCGTAACTGGGTTGTAGAAGGTCCAAATTTTACCTTTCCACTGTTTGGGCAGTCAGAATTATGCTTCACTCTTCGCCCTTCTATCTCCCCTACGCCACGAAATATCTGAACATCTGCAATCTGATGGTTATCTCCGAAACATGAAGAATGCATCACCATGGCACAAATGAAACCGAGATAAGATAATCTGACGTAATTGTGATACGTAAATATGATGCCCTTCCCCTCGTTTCCAACATCTAAACAGTGGACTACAGGCGTTCAAGTAAGAGTTATTTATTTCTCCTGGCGGATATTGTGGCGAGAAATTACGCGACAACGGTAACGGCTTAGGAAGTCGGGATTTTCATTCCAGGTGCCGTTTCCTGAAAGTTGAGAAGAACCGCCAGCCGTAGAGCGGACTTGTGTGTCTTTACACGTGACTGACCTACACGCGTTTCGCGTCTGTCTGGAGCACAGAGGCTTATCTGGGTCATACTGGGTCGGCGCCTGCCCCCTGACAACCAGTTCTGCGTGGTCGAGCTGCTACAACGTCCGCAGGGCTTTTTAGCGCCCACACTCTTGTTGACGGATTTTGTTCCCAAGCAGCGAAAGATACCACCTCACTAAAGCAGCTTTAAATATCCACCGTTACTTTCAGGTAAGCTGCATGTGTACTAGTGTTGTAAAAGCTATTGAAGAAGTTCCATTTTTCTTGAGCGACTAGTAATAAATACTTAGGTGCCCTTTGAAATGTTACTTCTATCTAAGTACAAGTGGAGTTTTTGGCACGTTTTGTTCTTCTCAACTAATGACTGAAGCCTATATTATCTGAGGCGGATGCTGACCGGGAAATACAAGCGGCGTTGCAAGACAGACCCACGTCCAGAAGCAGCTTCCCTGTTGACGACGTGGCAAGTGCGAAGTTACTGTCGTACCCATCAGGTATTTAGCATCTACACCCGCAAGTCTCTTTACTGTACATACCTGAGGTTACATATTCATATTTTCGCAAAATGGAATGACGTAGACTGCCTAGACTTATTAAGATCCAAGCTCTTAATATAACATTCCTACTCACTAATCTGGAATTAAACGCTAAAAATATGTAAAATGTGAATGGCTATACACAACGTTCTTTCTACTTTAACTCCTGGTGAGGACACCAATTTTTAACTCTCAAAAGGCAAAAGAAATTTGCTTAGATAGAGGCAATGAAAATTGTGATAGTTTCCACTCTGTTAACGTTCTCATGTTAAGATATCTACCCACAGCTTTTCACTGTCTACTTGATAGATGGTTGTCTTTGTGATCACTGTCGAACAGTACCAGAAAGTGTGAAGTGAACAAACAAAGGATACACGTCCTTGCCACCTCCTTTACATCAACTTTTGATGATATCCCACTAAAGTTAATGACCGACAGCGAAGTGAAGCTGCTGTACGATGTGCATTCAAGTTCTAAGGCCTCCGATTTTTTTTCTAATTAACTACTCACCCGAAATCGATGAAACTGGCGTTACTTCTCGACGTAATCGCCCTGCAGACGTACGCATTTTTCACAACGCTGACGCCATGATTCCATGGCAGCGGCGAAGGCTTCTTTAGGAGTCTGTTTTGACCACTGGGAAATCGCTGAGGTAATAGCAGCACGGCTGGTGAATGTGCGGCCACGGAGAGTGTCTTTCATTGTTGGAAAAAGCCAAAAGTCACTAGGAGTCAGGTCAGGTGAGTAGGGAGCAAGAAGAATCACTTCAAAGTTGTTATCACGAAGAAACTGTTGCGTAACGTTAGCTCGATGTGCGGGTGCGTTGTCTTGGTGAAACAGCACACGCGCAGCCTTTCCTGGACGTTTTTATTGCAGTGAAGGAAGGAATTTGTTCTTCAAAACATTTTCGTAGGATGCACCTGTTACCGTAGTGCCCTTTGGAACGCAATGGGTAAGGATAACGCCCTCGCTGTCCCAGAACATGGACACCATAATTTTTTCAGCACTGGCGGTTACCCGAAATTTTTTTGGTGGCGGTGAATCTGTGTGCTTCCATTGAGCTGACTGGCGCTTTGTTTCTGGATTGAAAAATGGCATCCACGTCTCATCCATTGTCACAACCGACGAAAAGAAAGTCCCATTCATGCTGTCGTTGCGCGTCAACATTGCTTGGCAACAAGCCACACGGGCAGCCATGTGGTCGTCCGTCAGCATTCGTGGCACCCACCTGGATGACACTTTTCGCATTTTCAGGTCGTCCTGCAGGATTGTGTGCACAGAACCCACAGAAATGCCAACTCTGGAGGCGATCTGTTCAACAGTCATTCGGCGATCCCCCAAAACAATTCTCTCCACTTTCTCGATCATGTCGTCAGACTGGCTTGTGCGAGCCCGAGGTTGTTTCGGTTTGTTGTCACACAATGTTCTGCCTTCATTAAACTGTCGCACCCACGAACGCACTTTCGACACATCCATAACTCCATCACCACATGTCTCCTTCAACTGTCGATGAATTTCAGTTGGTTTCACACCACGCAAATTCAGAAAACGAATGATTGCACGCTGTTCAAGTAAGGAAAACGTCGCCATTTTAAGTATTTAAAACAGTTCTCATTCTCGCCGCTGGCAGTAAAATTCCATCTGCCATACGGCGCTGCCATCTCTGGGACGTATTGACAATGAACGCGGCCTCATTTTAAAACAATGCGCATGTTTCTATCTCTTTCCAGTCCGGAGAAAAAAAATCGGAGGCCTTATAACTTGAATGCACCTCGTATTGCCCAAAGCAGTGTATTATGGTTTTAAAAAATTATTTGACATTTTAAATCAGGAATTATGAAATCCTTCTACTCCTCTAACTTTATTTTTCCTTGTGGGTACCATTTTTAGTTTCCTTTAAATAATAACTTTCTTGGTATTGTTATTTGTGTAAATGTCTACGGAAGAGTAATGCAGAGATGTCACAATGTACTCTTTCGTCTAAATCGAAATAATCAGCAACTGGTTGCTGTTTATTTCCATAGATACAGCTACAGTTGCTGAAGATGGATAAAACACTAATCTTTCATCTAACATGACTTCCACTGTTGGAAATATTGTGGATGTGAACACTTCAAGTTGCATGCTAGGTTCATATTCATTGTTGAACTCTTGGACTTTTTTGAGCGATCACTGCAATGCTGATGCATCTGTCTTCTGAAAGTCAAGTTTCCTTCCTGAAAGGAGGAATAATTTCGAAGGTCTTGCAAGACCACCAAAGCCGGAGCATTAGCCCAGTTCAACGCTTTTGTTGATGTTCATCTTATATCCTCCTTTCAAGACACTGTCCATTCCATTCAACTACTGCACCGAATGACATTGGGCATAGGCTACAACCTTGTCTTACTCCATTCTCAACCGCTGCTTCCCTTTCGTGCCCCTCTGCTCTTATAGGAGTAACTGCCATTTGGTTTCTGTACAGATTGTAAATAGCCTTTCGCTCCCTGTATTTTACCCTTGCTACCTTCAGAATTTCAAACAGAATATTCCACTCAACACAGTCAAAAGCTTTCTCTAAGTCTACAAATGCTATAAACATAGGTTTGCTTTCCTTAATATAGTCTAAGATAATTCGTAGGGTCAGTATTGCCTCGCGCTTTCCTACGTTTCTCCGGAATCCAAACTGATCTTCCCCGATGTCGACTTCTACCTGTTTTTTTCATTCTTCTGTAAGGAATTCCTGTTAGTACTTCGCAACCATGACTTGTTAAACTGATAGTTCAGTAATTTTCACAAATGGCAGCAACTAATTTCTTAGGAATTGCAATTATTACATTCTTCTTGAAGTCTGAGGGTATTTCGCAGTGTCATAACTTTTGCACACCAGATGGAAGAGTTTTGTCATGGCTGGTTCTCCCAAGGTTATCAGTAGTTCTGACGGAATATCGTCTACTCCAGGGGACTTGTTTCAACTTAGATCTTTCAGAGCTCTGTCAAATTCTTCTCGCAGTATCATATCTCCCATATCATTTTCACCTACGTCCTCTTCACTTTCTATAAAATTGCCTTCATTTCTTTGTATAGACTCTTTATATAATCCTTCCACCATTCAGTTTCCCTAATTTCTTAGGACTGGTTTTCCATCTGCGCTCCTGATACTCATACAGCTGCTTCTCTTTTTCCAAAGGTCTGTTTAATTTTCCTGTATACGGTATGTTTCTTTCCCAAGTGGAATATGCTTTTAAATCCTTACAGTTGTCCTCTGCTCATTCCTGCGTAGCCATTTTGCGCTTCCTGTCTGTCTCGATTTTTAAATGTTTTTATTCCCTATCGCCTGCTACATTTTCTGCATTTTTATATTTTTTCCTTTCACCAATTAAAATTTAATATCTCTTGTGTTATCCAAGGATTTCCACTAGGCCTTGTTTCTTTACCTATTTGACCCTCTGCTACCTTCATTACTTCATCTCTTAAAGCTACCCATTCGTCTTCTACTGCATTCCTTTTTCCTTTTCTAGTCAACCGTTGTATAATGCTCCCTCTGAAGCTCTCAACAGCCTCTGGTTCTTTCAACTTATCCAGGTCCCATCTTGTTAATTACTTAACTTTTTCCAATTTCTTCAGTTTTCATCTATAGTTTATAACCAATAAATTGCGGCCAGAGTCCACATCTACCCCTGGAAATGACTTGCAATTTAAGATCTGTTTCCGAAATCTCTGTCTTGTCATTATACAATCCATCTGAAACCTCCCTGTGTCTCTAGGTCTCTGCCACTTATACGACGTACCAAGTGTTAGTGACGATTAAATTATGCTTTGTGCAAAATGCTACCAGGCGGCTTCTTATTTCGTTCCTATCTCCCAGTCCATATTCACCGACTACTTTTCCTTCTCTTCCTTTTCCTACTATCGAATTCCAGAGCCCCATTACAATTAAATTACAATTAAATTTTCTTTATCATTATTAAACCCACTCCAGCATAATCCCTAATTTGACTTTGTATTTATAACCCTGTATTCACATGATCATAAGTCCTGTTCCTCATGCCACCGAACTTCACTATTTCCCAATATATCCGACTCCAACCTATTCATTTACGTTTTTAAATTTTCTTACCTACCTGCCCCATTAGCGTATCTAATATACCTCGCTCCGATCCATAGAACGCCAGTTTTGTTTCTCCTGATGACGACATCATCCTGTGTAGTTTCCGCCCTAAGATCCGAATAGAGGAACATTTTACCTCCGGAATATTTTATCCAAGAGGGTGCCATCGCCATTTAATCATACAGTGGAGCTGCATGCCCTCGGGAAACATTACAGCTGTAGTTCCATAGACTATTGCCCCGGCACGCACTGAAAAAGCTTCTTTCCCCCTTCAGGAGCCGCACGTTTGTTTGGCCTCTAAGCAGATACCCCTCTGTTGTTGCACCTACAGTACGGCTACCTCTATCGCTGAGGCACACAAGACGCCCCACCGAAGGCAAGGTCCATGGTTCACCTGGGGAAGGGGGGAGGGTGAGGTGGATGCCAGGTTTGACCAGCGTCTGCACTTACGTTCAGAATGCATTTCTCGCGGTGTTTCCTTATTTTTATTCAACCCTTGTGTTTCTTTGATCCTCTCTGTGTACCAATAGTATTGTAACTACAGTTTAGTTCGTTTGCTGTACATGCATGTGCAGATCCGAAACCTATGAATTAACCCTGAAATCCAGCCCCAAAAAAATAATAATAATCGAATAATAGTAATCTGAATCGTAAATGAGTTTGGTAGAACACGATGTTATTCACAAGTGTGCAACAGAATGGGCCACAGATCTTTTGCAACATGGAATCATGTGGAGAGTCTTTCCTATCGGAATGCGTAGTTATCTAAAAGAATATTAAAGTCCCTGATACCGTACTGATTCAAAATCAAGAAAGGCGCTCCATAGTGACTCAAATTAATAAATGGATGAGTATGTAAGTGCAGCCATGTCTCAAAAACGTAGACTGAATGCATCTCGCAGCAAATGATTCCGTCGGCATCTGCAAACTGTCACTGAGAACTTACCTTATCAGCTGAAAAGTAATTGTTTGAAAAGAATATGCTTTTCTTTGGTGATACCCTGAGTGCAATTGATCTTTCCGTTTTTCAGAACTGAACGTGTATGTGCTGTATGGCAGTGTAGTAAGCGCGTTACACTAGAGAAAAAAGTGATGTTTCAAACAACGATACAGGGTTACACAGAGCGTCTCTTGTGACTTACAGTATAGTCTGTGGGATATGGCCATCCTCCTACAGTACAGGCAATGCAACTTCAAACTGGTCTATGCAATGGATCAATACCATTATACACTCCTGGAAATGGAAAAAAGAACACATTGACACCGGTGTGTCAGACCCACCATACTTGCTCCGGACACTGGGAGAGGGCTGTACAAGCAATGATCACACGCACGGCACAGCGGACACACCAGGAACCGCGGTGTTGGCCGTCGAATGGCGCTAGCTGCGCAGCATTTGTGCACCGCCGCCGTCAGTGTCAGCCAGTTTGCCGTGGCATACGGAGCTCCATCGCAGTCTTTAACACTGGTAGCATGCCGCGACAGCGTGGACGTGAACCGTATGTGCAGTTGACGGACTTTGAGCGAGGGCGTATAGTGGGCATGCGGGAGGCCGGGTGGACGTACCGCTGAATTGCTCAACACGTGGGGCGTGAGGTCTCCACAGTACATCGATGTTGTCGCCAGTGGTCGGCGGAAGGTGCACGTGCCCGCCGACCTGGGACCGGACCGCAGCGACGCACGGATGCACGCCAAGACCGTAGGATCCTACGCAGTGCCGTAGGGGACCGCACCGCCACTTCCCAGCAAATTAGGGACACTGTTGCTCCTGGGGTATCGGCGAGGACCATTCGCAACCGTCTCCATGAAGCTGGGCTACGGTCCCGCACACCGTTAGGCCGTCTTCCGCTCACGCCCCAACATCGTGCAGCCCGCCTCCAGTGGTGTCGCGACAGGCGTGAATGGAGGGACGAATGGAGACGTGTCGTCTTCAGCGATGAGAGTCGCTTCTGCCTTGGTGCCAATGATGGTCGTATGCGTGTTTGGCGCCGTGCAGGTGAGCGCCACAATCAGGACTGCATACGACCGAGGCACACAGGGCCAACACCCGGCATCATGGTGTGGGGAGCGATCTCCTACACTGGCCGTACACCACTGGTGATCGTCGAGAGGACACTGAATAGTGCGCGGTACATCCAAACTGTCATCGAACCCATCGTTCTACCATTCCTAGACCGGCAAGGGAACTTGCTGTTCCAACAGGACAATGCACGTCCGCATGTATCCCGTGCCACCCAACGTGCTCTAGAAGGTGTAAGTCAACTACCCTGGCCAGCAAGATCTCCGGATCTGTCCCCCATTGAGCATGTTTGGGACTGGATGAAGCGTCGTCTCACGCGGTCTGCACGTCCAGCACGAACGCTGGTCCAACTGAGGCGCCAGGTGGAAATGGCATGGCAAGCCGTTCCACAGGACTACATCCTGCATCTCTACGATCGTCTCCATGGGAGAATAGCAGCCTGCATTGCTGCGAAAGGTGGATATACACTGTACTAGTGCCGACATTGTGCATGCTCTGTTGCCTGTGTCTATGTGCCTGTGGTTCTGTCAGTGTGATCATGTGATGTATCTGACCCCAGGAATGTGTCAATAAAGTTTCCCCTTCCTGGGACAATGAATTCACGGTGTTCTTATTTCAATTTCCAGGAGTGTATTTAATAGGATTATCACATGTGCTCGATGCCAGCATGCAGTATATGGGAGGAGAGAGATGCAGTAAAAATCTTATCAAGTTCTCTATCGGATGAAGTTATTAGAGCTTTCATAGTTCGTAATTTTTCTCTGTTGGATGGTACAGAATAACGATGATAGCATGTTGGAGTGATAGACGTGAATGGGCCCTGAGGGACACGAAACTGCTTCGGACTGCAGTATCTGTATGTAGTTTGGGGACACAACACAATGCTGTAGCAAAATCCTCATCCTTCTTCCAGTTCCTGCACTGTCTTTTCTGCTACCTCATGTTGCAGGAGCAGGCTTCATAAGGCGCTGAGCTTACACATCGTACACTGTTGGTGAAGCTATGACAACTTGTTGCCATTTCCACCGAATGCTCAAAACATGGTCCTGTCGCACTAACTCAGGCCACTCTGTTTCTACAGGGGTTGCAGAAGGTGGAGGATATAGCTGTCTCTGGCAACTGCTCAGTTCCGACTTAAACTGGAAGGATCACATGTGCAAAGTTGCAAGAGACAAAGGGACTACCTAAAACGATATTGGAATTTTACTGAAGCAGATAGGTTCGAGGAAGGTGCCTTGTTACGAGATAAGAGAGTGCCAGAAATATGATTCACTAGTGGCTGTAATCATCAAAGGACTTCTCCAAAGCATCCAATGCAGGTATGTGGTTGAATGGAAAGGCTTGATTCCAAATCCCAGACAGCATTTCTAGCGGATATTGTAACACTAGAGATCTGAAACGCCTGTGTACATTTCTTACGGCCTCAATCAGCACACCATCTACTGTTTGTGATCCTTCTCAATCAACCTTCGCCTATAACCCAGTGAATATATCATACTGGATAAATATCTAGTGGTGACATGAGGGTGTTGTAAATACTGGCGTCATACCACGTTCCTTAGCCGAATCACTTTCTAATTTTATTACGAGGTTGTACCATAGGCGACGTGTAACCGCACTGTAGGCCTGATAATATGTACTCCAGTGATCACCGTCTATATTCAGTGTCGTGGTATTTGTCTGGAAAAACCACTTCATTCATAGGTAATGCCATACCTCGATTTATAAAGCCAGTGTAGCTTTTAACATGAATACTTGCCTGCACCGCCGGCCTAGTGGCCGAGCGGTTCTAGGCACTACAGTCTGGATCCGCGCGACCGCTACGGTCGCAGGTTCGAATCCTGCCTCGGGCATGGATGTGTGTGATGTCCTTAGGTTAGTTAGGTTTAAGTAGTTCTAAGTTCTAGGGGACTGATGACCTCAGCAGTTAAGTCCCATAGTGCTCAGAGCCATTTGAACCATTTTTTTTTGTCTGCACCTGTAGAACCAAGACTGCTTGTGGCGGTAATATGATCATGTTTTTTAATATCTGGCGGTTTGTAAGACGATTACATCTCTCTTTCTAAGACACTGTGGTACCACTCACAAAAAAAAAAAAAAAAACTGATGAGACATTTCCACCCATTGCTGATTTTCTCTCAGTATTATTTCATATAGCCAGCAAACATTTATTGGCGATGCATTATACTTAGTAGTAGGGGGTGTGTGATAGGTTCACCATGTGTATCAGGCTTATAAAGTACGTGTGTGTGTGTTCCGACATGTGCAAAGGAAATGACTATGTCCGGTCATAAGGAAGGCATGGATTTGACGTGGAATACTGTGATAGCAAAGGGAAAAATTTGTCAAGTCATAAGAATGGTACAGATATTACTATTTCCAGGGCCACAGCTGTCAGCAGGGTGTATTTCCGATACTTCGCTCATTGTCGAATGTCGTCCGATTGAGACCATGATCGGAACATTTAATTGTAAGTATAGCGATCAAATATGTTTGTGACTCGTTTCCTAGGATAATTGTGTCTAGGGGTGCTTGGTGCGCCAGCGGTGGTCTGTGGCAGGAATGATTCACGTTTCCGGCTAACGGTAGGAACTGTCCAAATGGAGAGGCCTGTTGGGATGCAGGAATGTAGCTGAATTAACTATGTCGTCCTCTAGATGGCCAAATAGCGAACTAACACTTAGTATGTGTTTGATAGCTGTCGTGTTCGCATGGAAATTTGAGAAGATCCAATATGGACATGTGTGTTTGCGCTGGACCATTATTCCATCCCATGTAAATTGTCCGATTGACTGCTTCTTCACATTTCCCGTCTTCATTTAGTTGGGAGAACATCGATTGTGGTGTGCACATCTAGCAGTTGAAAAACAGGTAGAAGACACGTTTGCTGGTTCTCTAGACATGACAAACACCTTAGTTGACTTTGTAAATTATAGGGATGATTTGGAAACTGTTACATCACTGACATCTGTATTCGCAAGTGAAAATATCAGTTTCCTCTACTTTTTTTTTCGTGTTTTCACGTAAAGGTCTTCACAGACGGGATAAGTTTCTAGTTACTCAGTGGTTTACAGCACACTCCACCTAAAGTTTCGGGTTTCTAGAGAAATAATTTCCAGTCTATATCTTTGGAATTATGTTGCACAAGCGATACTGTTATGCAAGCGATATTGCTATGTGCTTTATATCGAGAATTATCTCGTAAATGGTAAATATTCTGGCAAACCATGTGAAAATACATGTGTCCTCGTAATCCCAGATTGGTGTAGAAAGCAAGCAAGCAAGCAGGTCTGGACCAGAAACGGTGACGCCTTTGTGCTGAGGGGAACCGAGCCAGCCTTTGTACAACAGTCTTCGCGGTATATGCACGAGTGTCCCCCGAAGATGGCATGATATTCTGGCAGACCATGTGAAATTACATATGCTCTTGTAATCCTGAAGTCTGGAGATGGGTGTGAAAAGCAAGCAAGCAAGCAGGTCGGACCAGGGACAGTAATGCCTTTGTGCCGAGGGGAGCCGACCCCAACTTTGTGCAACAGTTCTGAGAGTGACTTTCGTCCACTGAGGGCGCTCTGATCACATGTCAGGAGTTGATCACCACCCGACCTCATGGGAAATATCTAGTGCAGCGAGGAGTATACCTATTGTGCATGTGCTTATGCTATCTGTCTTCACAATATATGTACGAGTGTCTGGCGGTCGATAGCTATATGCATGATGCAAGAGGGGCGATTTTGTATGGCACAGGATATGAATTGTATGTTTACTACATCGACTAGGTACACGGTGATATATTGTCGGGTTGGACATCTGTTTCATGCTCTAATATTCAACCTTCCGTCCTTAGTGGCAGAGCAGTGAAATTGAGTAACAGTCTTTCCGTATTTGATGATCTGTAGGTCACTTTGCAGGATTTAATTGTCATTGCAATATGGCGATCTGTACAAAATAGTTTTTTGCCGCTGAAAATCTTGTCTGCAGAAAAAAAAGGTGGACAGTGCTTCCACACTGGCAGCATCAGTAATTTGGAGGGTAAATTCAGTAAGATCCAATCAGAATGCTCGATTCATTCACAAAACGTCCTTTGTGCTGGGGCATAGCAGCGTGTACAAACTGATTCAAATAAGATGGAGGCAAGGTATCTATGGAAAGTTCTGGGAAAGCAAGTGGTCAAAGACAAGCTGAAGCAGACCATCCATCTCCGGCAGGGATGCTGTCACTCATCCGCCACTGCGGCATTAGGACATCTCCAGACCAGTAGCTGTAGACACCAAAAATTCCACTCATTTTTCTCTTCTGTAGAACAGTGCTTCGAATTCCGTTTGTGTAACTGTTCCGATTTTCCTGTCTGTGCTTAGACAGTGCTCTCTTTTCAAGGAACAAGAATGCTTTTATGATTAACGGTGTCTTCGCGAGCTTGCACAGACATGATGAGGGCTTTTAGCTGTGAGAATGTTTACCGTTTCTGAGACGTAAGTTGAAAGCAGGACGTCACGATTTCTGGGAAGGGAGCACGTGATGTCCCTTTAGGACCATCAGGAAGAATGCATTTGGTGTTATTCTGAGCTACTTTCGTCAACAGGTCCTGTTAGGACAAGAATTTCCATGCAGACAAACTGAAACATTACGAAAGCTCCTACAAAAGTAATCGTTAACTATTTCTGTGACACTTTACAATTTCTGAGAAGAGGACTTGGCTCTTATACAATGCTCTGGTTTTCCGCCAAAAGAAAGTCAATGACAGCTCTCTAGCTGGAATACACCTCCATTACAGACGCCATTTTGAAGACAATGTATAGCGCCGTCTCCCATCGAAACTTCATGAAACTATAAGGCTGAAGTGGGAATATTCCACGATGTCCCAACACATATTCTACTTTTTTGTCATGCATGCCTAGATGCAGCTCGCATGTCCTGATAGGATCACTAGGAACTTGCACCCTGTGCTATTCTGGGAAGCATTGGAAAAGATTCCTGTGATGTCAGTATCCGCAGGTAGAGAGGTATCGTGCCAGCAACGGTAAACACATGTGTGCAGACCAGATGTTGATTTGGCTCTTATTTACATAGACATGTGACGTCAGTATAACACTCGAGGAACTCTAACTGTATACTCGAATAGAGACGCGACTTTCACCTGCTGACTGCTGTCGGCAGCTGCCTGAGAGCAATAGCTCACATCCCCGTATTTCTCTATCTGGTGGTGACTCATGGCATTGGCACGTGTGCACATTGGAACAGTTTGCTGAGAGTGATATGGTGTGCGAACATCTCACTGGACTGCAGGTATAAAGGACATGTTTCATCGCGCCAGCAACGGTGTCTAGGAAGACACATATTTCAAAAGGAATTTCTCAGGCATCAAGTATGAAAAACATGCCACCGCCTCGTGCTCACGGGACCCGAACTGACACATGCACGTGGTTATCCAGCTGATGGATGCATCTTCAATTCACGGGGGCCGCCAGTGCATCCCGACTCCTGGCAGTGCGTGCGGTGGCTTTCTGTGTGATCCAGTACACAGAGGATGATGGGCGGTGCGTGCTTCACGATCGAAAGATTTTTAACTGTGTAATTACATGTGATAGGTTCAAAAATGGTTCAAATGGCTCTGAGCACTATTCGACTTAACTTCTGAGGTCATCAGTCGCCTAGGACTCAGAACTAATTAAACCTAACTAACCTAAGGACATCACACACATCCATGCCCGAGGCAGGATTCGAACCTGCGACTGTAGTGGTCGATCGACATGTGATAGGTGTTTCACGATGGTATTCCTTGTGGGATCGGAATAAAAAAAGAAAAGTGATATATGTAATTACTTCTTACGAGACCTTCATCTCACCTAACAGCAGAGAATGATGAGTGACAGAAATCCAATCCCCGCAAACTGCATTTTTGTAAATAAACAATATACCCTTGAATTTCCTGTCATGAGATCCTTCCTCTCCACCATAGAGCAGCCAATTTCCAGGTAGGGGTGGGGGAGGTGTGGGTGAGGGGCAGGCAGAGTTACTAGAGGGGAGGGGTTAATTAATTGATCAATTTAATTAAATAGTCATTCATACTGATAAGAGTTAGAGGGGCTATTCCAATAACTCAGACCTGAAAGTGTACCTGTAGCAGCGAGGGGGAAGGGGGGTGGGTGGGTTGGAGGTTTCCTGAGGGGATGGGGGAGGGGGAGGAGAATGGGGGAACAATAGGTTAAGGACCTGTCAATCAAAACGAAGGATCCTTTCAGCAGAACAATATAGGTAAAGGACCTGTTAATCAAAGGAGAAAAATAGGTTAATGACCTGTCAATCAAAGGAGAACAATAGGTTTGCCCCTGAGTGCATACCTGCGCCTGATGTAGGCAACCCACACAAACAAAATACGCTGAAACGAACTTTCCCCTACTACTAACGGGCTTATCGATATATTCGCCGAATAGCCTCTTGATCCAAAAGCTCCTCCATCCGCACTGTTCGATGCGGTCGCGCATTGTCATCTATAAAATGAAATCAGGACCGAATGCACCTCTGGGAAGATGCACAGTGTCACAATGACGTTGCAGGATGAGTGTACCGCTTTCAAACATTTGGAAGCCAGTATGCTAATGCAAGATTATACCTTTCCACACTGTAACAGCTGGAAGAGCAAACGATCACATTCGCCAATGTTCCCGAAAGCATTACGCGTTCCAACTTCTCGCTGTATGAGGGTACATCGAGCGTTGTCGAACGTGATCGTTTTGGTGGTCCAGATATTATGGAGTGGTGAAACATAATGATTATGGAGTGGTGAAACATAATGCTGCATGGGCATTCTGAGCTCCAAATCTTCGAACATGACTCACTCACCAGTCAACGTATTGTGACACTGTGTTTCTTCCCTCATGTGCGTCGTTTCGGGGCTGCATTCGGTTCTGACTTCATTTTTATGGATGACAAAGCGCGGTCGTGTTGAACAGCGTAGGTGCAACGACTTTTGGAACGAGAAGATATGCAGCAAATGGACTAGCCAGCCCGTTCCCCTAATTTAAATTCCATCGAGCATGTGTGAGATGCCCTTGGAAGACGTATTGCACCACGCCCATTTGCACCAGTGATCATGCAGCAGTCGTCAACGACGCAGGTGAAAGATGGGACCGTCCTACCACATGAACTTCAAAAAAAATGGTTCAAATGGCTCTGAGCACTATGGGACTCAACTGCTGTGGTCATAAGTCCCCTAGAACTTAGAACTACTTAAACCTAACTAACCTAAGGACATCACACACATCCATGCCCGAGGCAGGATTCGAACCTGCGACCATAGCGGTCGTGCGGTTCCAGACTGTAGCGCCTTTAACCGCTCGGCCACTCCGGCCGGCTACATGAACTTCTTATCAGCTTTGAGACCAAGGTGGGGGCACGTTACAGAGCATACATTTCCGTCCGTGGTGATCACGCACCCTATTGAGGACGATGTACTGCCTATTTTAGTGTCCAGGGCCCACCATGAATCGCGGTGACTTCAGTGTAATTGTTGTCTTTGAATAAAAGTGTCATATCTGTTCGACTCACTGTGTATTTCTTTCAGCTAATTTCTGTACGATACTATAGCAGTTCTTTCTATGTATGGTCCAAGTTCCATAGCGTTGTGTTACTCAGCAGTAACATATCGTGTGAAATTTACTTTCGTCCTTACGTTTTGCACACCAGTGTCGTCGTGGCACAACAGTGTTATCTCTGGTCAGCTAACAACTTAACAAGTATAATTAGCGGTACCGTCAGCCTGTACCTCACCAGATAACAGGCGAGGTCTCGTGATAGCGACTTTTGTGTCAGCTTTGGGAAATTAGATTTTGCAACGCCCCGTGTAGTGCTTCACAATCAGAAAAAATGAAGAAAACTAACACGTAACTGCGGTAAGTACTAATAGCTAGGATAATGTTTGAAGTTTATCGGACTACTGCCATAACCGATGGTTACATACGTTCTGAAATCCCAGGATTAAAAATAAAACGTTTCGAGCAAAGAACACACAAGCAAAGACAGCAGTTCGGTTGTGGTAACCTAAAGTGGTGTCAAAATAGCTTCTTGTGGAAACTGTTTGCTTATCTAATAAACTGACGCTTTCTTAACATCACTATGATAGGTGGCCTTGTCTATAATTTAGTATAAAGTCAATATGCATCTACGAAAAAAGGAAACACGCTTAAACAACGTTTTGGTACAGTAAACCGAATGAATGAAGTACCGTCTGTAGCTTCTCATTTAGGCCTTTAGTGACTGAAATCAGATTTATCTAACGAGGCAGTGCACATGAAAAACAAAACAAACGTCAAAACGGAAAAGATGAAAATGTGCACCAATAAACCTCCAGATACGTGTATGGCGTCTTTAAACCATTTATATATTTGGATAAAATATTTTAGAACGAAACAACAATATACGTATGCACCAAAGTAACTTACAAGTACTTCTGAAAATGTGTACCAGTGTGTTTCTGATACCGACTACTTCAGGCATGAAGAGCCCTCAGCAGACACGATGGCAATTTTGAAAGCGCCTCACGATTGTAGGCCACGGCAAATGCTGTTCACATTGTGGGTGGATTGCTTGCCAAATAATTATAGTAACATTAACGTAAGAATTTCTGTAATTTTGCAGATTTTAAGTTGTTGTTGTTGTTGTGGTCTTCAGTCCTGAGACTGGTTTGATGCAGCTCTCCATGCTACTCTATCCTGTGCAAGCTTCTTCATCTCCCAGTACCTACTGCAACCTACATCCTTCTGAATCTGCTTAGTGTATTGATCTCTTGGTCTCCCTCTACGATTTTTACCCTCCACGCTGCCCTCCAATGCTAAATTTGTGATCCCTCGATGCCTCAAAACATGTCCTACCAACCGATCCCTTCTTCTAGTCAAGTTGTGCCACAAACTTCTCTTCTCCCCAATCCTATTCAATACCTCCTCATTAGTTACGTGATCTACCCACCTTATCTTCAGCATTCTTCTGTAGCACCACATTTCGAAAGCTTCTATTCGATTCTTGTCCAAACTGGTTATCGTCCATGTTTCACTTCCATACATGGCTACACTCCATACAAATACTTTCAGAAACGACTTCTTGACACTTAAATCTATACTCGATGTTAACAAATTTCTCTTCTTGAGAAACGCTTTCCTTGCCATTGCCAGTCTACATTTTATATCCTCTCTACTTCTACCATCATCGGTTATTTTACTCCCTAAATAGCAAAACTCCTTTACTACTTTAAGTGTCTCATTTCCTAATATAATTCCCTCAGCATCACCCGACTTAATTTGACTACATTCCATTATCCTCGTTTTGCTTTTGTTGATGTTCATCTTATATCCTCCTTTCATGACACTGTCCATTCCGTTCAGCTGCTCTTCCAAGTCCTTTGCTGTCTCTGACAGAATTACAATGTCATCGGCGAACCTCAAAGTTTTTACTTCTTCTCCATGAATTTTAATACCTACTCCGAATTTTTCTTTTGTTTCCTTTACTGCTTGCTCAATATACAGATTGAATAACATCGGGGAGAGGCTACAACCCTGTCTCACTCCCTTCCCAACCACTGCTTCCCTTTCATGCCCCTCGACTCTTATAACTGCCATCTGGTTTCTGTACAAATTGTAAATAGCCTTTCGCTCCCTGTATTTTACCCCTGCCACCTTCAGAATTTGAAAGAGAGTATTCCAGTCAACATTGTCAAAAGCTTTCTCTAAGTCTACAAATGCTAGAAACGTAGGTTTGCCTTTTCTTAATCTTTCTTCCAAGGTAAGTCGTAAGGTCAGTATTGCCTCGCGTGTTCCAACATTTGTACGGAATCCAAACTGATCATCCCCGAGGTCGGCTTCTACCAGTTTTTCCATTCGTCTGTAAAGAATTCGCGTTAGTATTTTGCAGCTGTGACTTATTAAACTGATAGTTCGGTAATTTTCACATCTGTCAACACCTGCTTTCTTTGGGATTGGAATTATTATATTCTTCTTGAAGTCTGAGGGTATTTCGCCTGTCTCATACATCTTGCTCACCAGATGGTAGAGTTTTGTCAGGACTGGCTCTCCCGAGGCCATCAGTAGTTCTAATGGAATGTTGTCTACTCCCGGGGCCTTGTTTCGACTCAGGTCTTTCAGTGCTCTGTCAAACTCTTCACGCAGTATCTTATCTCCCATTTCATCTTCATCTACATCCTCTTCCATTTCCATAATATTTTCCTCAAGTACATCTCCCTTGTATAAACCCTCTATATACTCCTTCCACCTTTCTGCCTTCCCTTCTTTGCTTAGAACTGGGTTTCCATCTGAGCTCTTGATATTCATACAAGTGGTTCTCTTCTCTCCAAAGGTCTCTTTAATTTTCCTGTAGGCAGTATCTATCTTACCCCTAGTGAGACAAGCCTCTACATCCTTACATTTGTCCTCTAGCCATCCCTGCTTAGCCATTTTGCACTTCCTGTCGATTTCATTTTTGAGACGTTTGTATTCCTTTTTGCCTGCTTCATTTACTGCATTTTTATATTTTCTCCTTTCATCAATTAAATTCAATATTTCTTCTGTTACCCAAGGATTTCTATTAGCCCTCGTCTTTTTACCTACTTGATCGTCTGCTGCCTTCATCACTTCATCCCTCAGAGCTACCCATTCTTCTTCTACTGTATTTCTTTCCCCCATTCCTGTCAATTGTTCCCTTATGCTCTCCCTGAAACTCTGTACAACCTCTGGTTCTTTCAGTTTATCCAGATCCCATCTCCTTAAATTCCCACCTTTTTGCAGTTTCTTCAGTTTCAAACTGCAGTTCATAACCAATAGATTGTGGTCAGAATCCACATCTGCCCCTGGAAATGTCTTACAATTTAAAACCTGGTTCCTAAATCTCTGTCTTACCATTATATAATCTATCTGAAACCTGTCAGTATCTCCAGGCTTCTTCCATGTATACAGCCTCCTTTCATGATTCTTGAACCAAGTGTTAGCTATGATTAAGTTATGCTCTGTGCAAAATTCTACAAGGCGGCTTCCTCTTTCATTCCTTCCCCCCAATCCATATTCACCTACTATGTTTCCTTCTCTCCCTTTTCCTACTGACGAATTCCAGTCACCCATGACTATTAAATTTTCGTCGCCCTTCACTACCTGAATAATTTCTTTTATCTCGTTATACATTTCATCTATTTCTTCATCATCTGCAGAGCTAGTTGGCATATAAACTTGTACTACTGTAGTAGGCATGGGCTTTGTGTCTATCTTGGCCACAATAATGCGTTCACTATGCTGTTTGTAGTAGCTAACCCGCACTCCTATTCTTTTATTCATTATTAAACCTACTCCTGCATTACCCCTATTTGATTTTGTATTTATAACCCTGTAATCACCTGACCAAAAGTCTTGTTCCTCCTGCCACCGAACTTCACTAATTCCCACTATATCTAACTTTAACCTATCCATTTCCCTTTTTAAATTTTCTAATCTACCTGCCCGATTAAGTGATCTGACATTCCACGCTCCGATCCGTAGAACGCCAGTTTTCTTTCTCCTGATAACAACGTCCTCTTGAGTAGTCCCCGCCCGGAGATCCGAATGGGGGACTATTTTACCTCCGGAATATTTTACCCAAGAGGACGCCATCATCATTTAATCATACAGTAGAGCTGCATGTCCTCGGGAAAAATTACGGCTGTAGTTTCCCCTTGCTTTCAGCCGTTCGCAGTACCAGCACAGCAAGGCCGTTTTGGTTAATGTTACAAGGCCAGATCAGTCAATCATCCAGACTGTTGCCCCTGCAACTACTGAAAAGGCTGCTGCCCCTCTTCAGGAACCACATGTTTGTCTGGCCTCTCAACAGATACCCCTCCGTTGTGGTTGCACCTACGGTATGGCCATCTGTATCGCTGAGGCACGCAAGCCTCCCCACCAACGGCAAGGTCCATGGTTCATGGGGGGGATTTTAAGTTACTCATGACAAAACATGTACCAAAGGAAACAATACCCATAACCAAACTGATCTGGTGCAGCCTCTGGCAGCCAACCTTAATCATGGAGGAAATTTAGAAATTTGTGGTAAGATCTTACGGGACCAAACTGCTGTGGTCATCGGTCCCTAAGCTTACACACTATTTAGTCTAACTTAAACTAACTTACGCTAAGGACAACACACACACCCATGTCCGACGGAGACTCGAACCTCCGACGGAGGAGCCGCGCGGACCGTGACAAGGTGCCTTAAACCACGCGGCAACCCCGCGCGCCCTTAATCATGGAGAAATGCGAAGATGTACACTTGAAACATTATAAAAAAGAAAAGTAATCTACAAACACTGAATTAACGTGTTACAGATGGCATCAGTAGCGTCATATAAGACACACCAGAGAGTGAGGAGATACAAAATATAGGGCACATGCAGATTCAGTCGAATTCAACTCAAGCAGTAGGCGTCAGTTCATTGATATCTGACGAGAACATTACTCGTTAGAGAGATTGTAAAAAGATTGGACTAACAAGTGGTACTGAATATGTGTAGAGAGGATCAGCATTGGTATTCACAGACGTATTCGTGCGATGGAAGTGTCTGACAGAAACGTTGGAAAGTTTGACTCTGTAGGGTTTCTAAGAAAGGCGCGAAATAATCGTATAACGAAAAATTTTCATCCGACTTTTCGAGGTTGCAATTGACGAATATCATGCAGCACAATAATTGTCGAATCCCTCAGCATGAAGATTTATGAGACTCATTCCAGCTGAGAAAAAGTCATGTTGGCAATCATTAGTCACAAGCTCCGTCTGCGAATAGTACGGGAAGAATACCCAGTCCCCGATACAATGAAGAATGGTCTCCATCATAATTTTCATGGCTGTATCAGAGTGTATGTAAAATTTCAGCACTGAAAAGAAGTACCTGGAGAGAGTAACAGAGCGATAATTTCGATCGCGAATATGTCCAGTAGATCCTCAAGATATGTCAGAGAGTATTTGGCTCTAATTTGGTCCTCCCTTTTCTCTTCCACTCGGAAATGAAACGCATAGTAAGTAACTGCCTCCGTCTGCGCGTTTCACCTCTAGTATCTTTTCATTACGGCCCGCTAATGAGTGTTGATATGGAGGGTGAAGAATGGTAGAACAATGTCTCGAATACTGAATCTTCAAAATACTTCAAAGATCTTCCTTTGTGTTCTGCCAGCATTTTCGTAACACATTCGATCTGACTGAATGAGATAACGTTTGTTCCGTTCCGCCATTATACCCCAAACACCTTATCAATACTGTTGAGCGAAGCGGTATAGTCGTTAAGACTTTGTGTGATACGTTCTGTCATTTTTCATTCACTTTTGGACCCGCTAATCTACTAAGCGTTTAAAGCGCATCGACTAGGGCGGCATACACTGCGAACGGAGTAACAGCTGTGCAGACAGCCGTCCGCTAGCTCGGGTTAGAAGTGCAAATAACAGATGCTGTTGCGATGGGACCTGAGCCGAATCCACACAGCCGAGATCCTGTTTCTAGTGGGAAAGTATGAAATTAGCGCCAAATCGATTATATTATTAAATATTGTTTTGTAAACAAATGGAGAACCACCGCCACATGGATATTAATAAGTTTTGGGGATTAGTTTGGGATCAAAACTGAAAAAAACAATAACTATACACGTACTTAGAAAAGGCCTTCTATGGCGGAAAATATCCGTATAAAATTTGACGAGACTGAATGCCGTAAGAAATATCGTTTCACTACCGATCTCGTCCTTATTAGGTAACCACGCCATGTGGAGAACTGTTTACCGATGACCGACATTCAGGGAGGAGCAAATCTGAAGTAACGGCTCGTCAAAATTTAGGCCTAAGTAGGGATTATTGAGTGTAGTAGTTTGCCAGGCGTTAGTCGAGTGTGGTAGGCCTTGAGACTGACCAGTCCGCGACGTAAAGTAAGCCTTCATAGAGTCCGAGGCCGCACAGGAAGTTCCTGAAATGTCACCCACTGTCTGGCTGGCGAGATGCTGTTGCAACTTCACTTGGATGCGGGAGAGACAGAATCAAAATTGCGTCCTGTCATCTCGATGTAGACTGTCAGTGGTTTCCCTGAATCGTTTCTACAGGTACACGAATCAAGTCTAACTGCAAACACGTTACTTGCGACTTCAGAGAGCGTTACGTACTAGTACAACAGTGCCACTGTGGACTATAACAGCCTAATGAAACGTAACTCACTATTGGTTTTTTATTTTTTTTATTTGCAGGAATTCTGTTGAAGTGCACGAAACGCCTGAAGCACCGCAGCACGGAGAGGAAGTAACTGAAATCTATACTGACGTATAGATTGTATATGCGTAGGGACCTATCGAGAACGCTATTCTAGTTACTGGAACTTCAGCACTCGTACGTGGGTACACAGACATGAAATAACACGGGAAATTATGGAAGATAACAGTTAAAAAATATTTAGTTAACACCATTGTTAAGTGGTGGATTTTTGTCATGCATTAGTGAGGAATATTCCTTTAGTAAATTATTGACAGCCTTAGACAAGATTGGCAACTTACTTCAAATGTACAGAAATATGAACCTGCGCAGACAACAAACGAAAACACGCAGAACCCTATGATTACAATGTCAAGAGACATAATTTGAATCGGTTCATTCATATAAATACTTGAGTGTAACAGTGTGTAAGGGCATGAAATGGAACGATCACACAGGCTCAGTCGTAAGTAAAGCAGGTGACAGACTTCGATTTATTAGTAGAATACCAGAGAAGTACATTCAGCCAGAAAAAGACATTGCTCACAAAACACTCGTACCACCCATCCTAGAATATTTCTCAAGTGTGTGGGACCTATATCAGTTAGGATTAATAGGAGTTATAAATGCGTACAACGGATGACAGCACGATTGATCATAAGTTTGTCTGACCCATAGGACAGTGTCACAGAGATTCTGAAGAAACTGATCTGGTAGACGTTTGATGATAGACACAAACTATCTCGAGAAAGCCTACTTAAAAGTTTCAAGAACTAGCTTAAGTATTGAAGCCGGGAATATACTGACGCTGCCTACGCATCGCTTCTGTAGATATGAGGAGAACAAGATGAGACTAACTACAAAGCGCAAGGAGTCATTTAAAAAATCATTATTGTGCCACTTACATGAATTGAACGGTGGGATAATGGAGCTGTTACAATGGGAAGCATCTTCTGCCATGCATTTCGTAGTGGTTTGTGGAATATGTATGTAGATGTAAACGTAGAATAATATAGAATAATTAATTATAGGCCGGCCGCTGGTGGCCGAGCGGTTCTGGCGCTACAGTCTGGAACCGCGCGACCGCTACGGTCGCAGGTTCGAATCCTGCCTCGGGCATGGATGTGTGTGTTGTCCTTAGGTTAGTTAGGTTTAAGTAGTTCTAAGTTCTAGGGGACTTATGACCTCAGCAGTTGAGTCCCATAGTGCTCAGAGCCATTTGAACCATTTGAACCAATTAATTATATTCTTCTTACGAAATAAATTCCATGGTACAAAACCTTTGCATCGTTCTGTTAGTTCGCTCAGCAAATTTTGGATTATTTTATTCAAGCGTGGAAAGCAAAACGCTCCTCTTTTCTAATACTTATTTTAGAAGCACATCTTAAGTTTCTCAGCAGTGTTCGTTACGTACTATGTGATAGCTGCAACAAGCCGTAGCGGCTTCAGAAATAATTACGGCAAAGATTTCAAACAAAGAAGAATTGCGTGTTACTGGAACATATCTGAACCACACTGGTTCTGTTGGTGACATTATACTGTTTGCTTCTAGAAAAGACAAACTGAAACAGTTAATGTAAGAATTTAATACAGTATATTTGAGAGTAGACTTGCACGAATTGTTATTGTAGTTGTTCGGCAAAAATCAAACAATGGAAACTTCAGGTAGGAATATCAGCAGTGTAGGAAAAGATAGATTGCTGCATACCGTAAAGAAGACACGTCAAGTTGCAGACAGGCACAATTACAATAAACTTACATAAAGCTTTTGGTCACAGCATTCATCAGTAAAACAGATACACACACAAGCAAGCACACCTCACGCATTCCGGCCCGAGATGCTGGAGTTGGCGGTCGTGTGTGCGTGAGGTGTGCTTACTTGTGTACGTGAATGGTGTGTGTCTCTCCTTAACCGACAAAGATTGTGGCCGAAAGCTTTATATAAGTGTCTTTTAATTGTGCCTGTCTGCAACCTGACGTGTCGTCTTTACGGTAAGTAGCAGTCTATCTTCTCCTGCATTGTTGTTATTGTAGCTGTGTCTTCAGTCCGAAGACTGGCTTAATGCAGCTCTTCATTCTACATGTTAAAAACTGTCTATTGTCTCTTCCCTGCGAGTCTCTTCATCTTCAGATAATAACTGCAAACTACATCCATTTGAACCCTCTTAGTGCAGTCAAGACTTGATCTCCTTCTACAATTTTTTCCTTTAAACATCCCTCCATCTCCAAACTGACAATTCATTGATGCCTCAGAATGATTTTATCAACCTATACTTCATTTTAATCAATTTTCCTTTCTCCCCTATTCCATTCTGTACCTATTCCTCATTTCTTCGATCCACCGTTCTAATCTTCAGCGTTGTTCTGTACCACTACATTTCAAAATCTTCAATTATTTTCTTGCCTGAATTGTTTATCATCCATGTTTCAATTCCGTGGAAGGCTACACTCCAGACAAATACTTTCAGAAAAGACTTCCTAACAGCTGATTTTTTTCTTTGGTATTAATAAATTTCTCTTTTCAGAAAATATTTTCTTTTTCTTGGCAATCTACAATTTATAACCATTTTACTTCGGATATCGCCTGTTATTTTACGCTCTCAAACAGTAAAACTCATCAGTTACTTTTGACGTCTCATTTCCTAATCTAATTCCCTCAGCATCGCGTGACAACTCGTCTGCATTCCATTACGCTTGTTTTACTGCTGTTGATATTAATATTATAACCTCTTTCAAGACACTATCGATTCTGTTCAGCTTATCTTGCAAGTCCTTTCATGTCTCGGATAGAATTGCAATGTCATCGCCAAACCTCGAAGTTTATATTTCTTTTCTTTGAACTGTAATTCCCTTCCTCGATTTCTATTTGGCTTCCTTCAGTGCTTGCTCCATATATGGACTGAATAACATTTGGGATGGGCTACGGGCTACAAACCTGTCAGACTCCCTTCTCAACCTCTCTACATTCGTCAACTGTTATAATTATAGTCTGGTTTCTGTACAAGTTGTAGACAACTTTCAGACCCTGTATTTTCTCCCTTTTACGTTCAGAATTTCAGTGAGTGTATTCCACACAACATTGTCTAAAGCTATCACTAAATCTACAAGAACTGTAAACGTGTATTCGTCGTTATTCAATCAGTTTTGCAGGATAGATCGTAAATTCACCAGTCTTTCTGTTCTTCTGTAAGTAATTTGTGTCAGTATTTTGTTCTCATGGCTTATTAAACTGACGACTTTGTGAAACTTGTTCCTGTCTTCTTTGGAATTTGAATTACAATGATGGACATGGAGTTTACAGTTATTGGATTCAGAAAAAACTCAATTATTGATCAAGATCGCAATTTACTATTTTCATTGATTACTTGTTTCGGGTCAAGTTGTTAGCCATCTTTAGATCACAAGACAAAAATTTTTTTCTGTATACAATCACCAACCTGTGGGACACACCGTCCTAAGTTTTGTATAAACTTCTTAGCTGAATCTTATTTTATAGCTCGGCGAAACAATGCAAAATCACCCATGACTATGAGATTGTCGTATCTACTGTGTAAAAGCATTATATCAGGTATCTTCGCGTGTGGATAGTGAGCTCACAGTAAACGTACTACGTTGCTCTAGAGACGAGGTAACAGAAAACAATACATTAATTTTCTCTCAGTTATATGAGGTTGTCGTATTTACTGCACATGTGGAGATTATCTGATACAATGGTTTTACACAGTGGATGTGACAGATCTCTTAGTCATGGGTGATTTTATATTAATGTTTCATCGAGTTGTATAATAAGATTTAGCTATGCAGCTTGCACAAAATTTACGGCAAGGTGTCCTACCGTTTGGTGATTAGTGATTACACACGCACGCACACCTCAAAAATGGCATACTGGGATCTGAAGAGAACAGTAAACAATTAGAAAAAAATGTTCAAACGTGTGTGAAATCTTATGGGACTTAACAGCCAAGGTCATCAGTCCCTAAGCTTACACACTACTTAACCTAAATTATCCTAAGGACAAACACACACACCCATGCCCGAGGGAGGACTCGAACCTCCGCCGGGACCAGCGGCACAGTCCATGACTGCATCGCTATCAGACCGCTCGGCTAATCCCGCGCAGAAAACAATTAGAGATCGCGTATCTCCAACCAGACCTTGTCAAGAAACAACAGAAGTGGAAAGTGTTGCGTCAAGAACACCTCGACCGAACGCTATCAAACTGATACTTCAGTATATCCATGCGTGTGAAATACACTCCTGGAAATTGAAATAAGAACACCGTGAATTCATTGTCCCAGGAAGGGGAAACTTTATTGACACATTCCTGTGGTCAGATACATCACATGATCACACTGACAGAACCACAGGCACATAGACACAGGCAACAGAGCATGCACAATGTCGGCACTAGTACAGTGTATATCCACCTTTCGCAGCAATGCAGGCTGCTATTCTCCCATGGAGACGATCGTAGAGATGCTGGATGTAGTCCTGTGGAACGGCTTGCCATGCCATTTCCACCTGGCGCCTCAGTTGGACCAGCGTTCGTGCTGGACGTGCAGACCGCGTGAGACGACGCTTCATCCAGTCCCAAACATGCTCAATGGGGGACAGATCCGGAGATCTTGCTGGCCAGGGTAGTTGACTTACACCTTCTAGAGCACGTTGGGTGGCACGGGATACATGCGGACGTGCATTGTCCTGTTGGAACAGCAAGTTTCCTTGCCGGTCTAGGAATGGTAGAACGATGGGTTCGATGACGGTTTGGATGTACCGTGCACTATTCAGTGTCCCCTCGACGATCACCAGTGGTGTACGGCCAGTGTAGGAGATCGCTCCCCACACCATGATGCCGGGTGTTGGCCCTGTGTGCCTCGGTCGTATGCAGTCCTGATTGTGGCGCTCACCTGCACGGCGCCAAACACGCATACGACCATCATTGGCACCAAGGCAGAAGCGACTCTCATCGCTGAAGACGACACGTCTCCATTCGTCCCTCCATTCACGCCTGTCGCGACACCACTGGAGGGGGCTGCACGATGTTGGGGCGTGAGCGGAAGACGGCCTAACGGTGTGCGGAACCGTAGCCCAGCTTCATGGAGACGGTTGCGAATGGTCCTCGCCGATACCCCAGGAGCAACAGTGTCCCTAATTTGCTGGGAAGTGGCGGTGCGGTCCCCTACGGCACTGCGTAGGATCCTACGGTCTTGGCGTGCATCCGTGCGTCGCTGCGGTCCGGTCCCAGGTCGACGGGCACGTGCACCTTCCGCCGACCACTGGCGACAACATCGATGTACTGTGGAGACCTCACGCCCCACGTGTTGAGCAATTCGGCGGTACGTCCACCCGGCCTCCCGCATGCCCACTATACGCCCTCGCTCAAAGTCCGTCAACTGCACATACGGTTCACGTCCACGGTGTCGCGGCATGCTACCAGTGTTAAAGACTGCGATGGAGCTCCGTATGCCACGGCAAACTGGCTGACACTGACGGCGGCGGTGCACAAATGCTGCGCAGCTAGCGCCATTCGACGGCCAACACCGCGGTTCCTGGTGTGTCCGCTGTGCCGTGCGTGTGAGTGTCAATGTGTTCTTTTTTCCATTTCCAGGAGTGTATATTGATTAGAATTTCATCCTTATGCGAGATTACTTTCATTTTTATCAGTGTAGATAAAACCCATTCCTGATGAAGAATTCTATAAGCACATGATGGCTGTTGGGTGTGTCTAACGTTACTGGAACTTTTCAGATCAAAATTTCAACATAGCATGCCAGAGAACGAGCCTGCTCTTAACGCCATCTTTCGGACTTTGGAAAAGGTCGAATCATTGGCATGATTGGCGTGGTAGGATCATACAGACAGGTCACACAGACAATCGGTTGCAGTGCAATGACTGCAAAATTACTGGTAACGGGATGGTCTCAGGATAACAGTGTGGCCAGAAAAGTAGGTGCGTGTCCTTCTAGACGGACTACTCCGCTAGTAGATAGCAAGATTGTTCTACTAGTTCTGAGGAACTTACGAATGACAGCTACTGAGATCCGGAGAGGTGTTACAGGCAGAGTGTCACAATGAACTGTTGAGGATAGATTACGGGAAGCTGTGTTGAGATCTCGAGCTGCCATGCGTTATTTGCCGCTGATCACAGACTCGTGTGGTGTAGCGTAAAAATGAACTGGGACATTGAGTGGCATTCCGTGGAGCTCGGTGAGGAGTCTCGCTTACTGCTTATGGTGCTCAGATCAGCACTAACGCCTTCGTGAATGGCCTGGAGAAAGGTCACAGGCAGCTCGGTACTCAGTCCTCCTCTGGCTCTGGAATCGTGGTGTAAGGAGTTATTCGTTATGACAACAGGACTGGTTTGGTAATTGTTGAAGGGCAAGTGAATTCTCGCCAGTGTGTGGCAGGAATAGTAAACTCTGTTGTCGTACCCTTTCTGAAATTTATTGATGGATTTCGGGCATCACCTATAGAGCCAGACAATAAAAAACAACAATTATCTGTCACATCCATTTAAACTGAACGTAAGTAAAAGATCTAAATAAATTAACATTTTTAGCATATTATAATGTAAAAGAATTCTCTCTTTCTTATTTGAGCCTCTGTTATAAAATTGTATAGGAGCTCACAGACTTTTGTCTTCTGCTGTTAAAAGGGGTTTAGTGTTTGTAAACAAGGCATTTCCAGAGGCCATCAGATGCTGTAATACTGCCGTAGTTTCTTGAAATCTTCTGTGGCCGCCGAAGAAAATATGATTAACATCTTCCTCACTGCCGCATTCACATGAAGATGAGGTGACCATGTTGAGGCGATAGAGATGTTGTCGGAATCTCCCGTGATTGAAGCGAAGTCGTGCCATTGTCACTATAAAGTTTCTGTTGTATCTGCAGTTTTGGTGCCAAGGACATGGCGGGAGATTAGGCATCACTATGGCTTAGTATCTGCTTTAATTTCGTAAGGCTCTTGAAGATTTTCATTCCATCGGGTCGTGATTACAGTCCTTATGTTGTTTAGAATATCGTCGGTGGCAGTTTATCATATTTCACTGAATCGGTAAATACAGCTTTCTTGTCCAAGAATACGCGAGCAGGGTTCGAGGTGGCATATTCAGGCAGGATAAACAAATCCCTCGTACTGCAATTTATAATTCCCGACAGTGATTCGGATTCTGTGCCCATACCGAGTATTGATATGAAGTAGAGGTCCGAGGTACCTTGGTTTCATATCACGGCCGCATCTCGCTCCGCGAAGGTCGCCGCCGCCAAAGGCATGTCATGTGAACCCGTTCACTGACGCGAGAGTGCCCCTGAATGAAAAAAGCTGTCTCACATTTGTCCCGCAGTTCTTCTGCAGCTTTCGATGCACGCCATTGATAGTAAAGAGACTGACATTACCTGAGCTTAGGTTTTTCTATTCGGACCGCTCCCTGTACTGTATGCGCACAACTATGACGACTTTCGCTACGCTCTGGACTTTTCTTCTGGCAAGCCATTCACTTCGTGAACTTCGCCGTCATCAACCACAGCAACTGCCTGTTTATTGCGCAGGTCTCTGCATCACTGCCAATTCAGCGGTCATAATGTGTGCTCTGCATGTGCGGAGTAGGATAGAAAACAGTTCACACCACAGATGCCTTGCTAAGTGTACGAATCCTTGACTGGCCCGTCCACTCCCGTGACTTTTTTGTCCGCAGAGCGTGTCTGAGATGTGCTGCGAAGATGTGTGCTATCATACCACCCTCCAACCAATAATCTTCGTGTATTTCAGGCAAGAAATAAATTCCGCCAAGTGACATGCGGCAGCTGGTTGCCTCCACGCCACACAAATTAAAGAGCCACTGACGTTGCTGGACATCAGCTCCGAATGGAATGAAAATTTAATCATTTAACAGCCGTTACGTTATGATCCTCTTCACAAAACGTGACAAATATTGGGCTTACCATTTCTGCCACTTGTTGAAGTCAGAGGGTGTTTCGCCTGTCCCGTATATCTTGTATGTAATACTGGATTGGTCCATAGGTTCGCAGCGTTCTTCCATAAATTTAATAAACGCAACAGATACACAAAACAGATACTTTACTCATCAGTATTATAACCTCCTTCTGCCGACGCTGGGCTTACTTTTCGATTCCGCGGTTGCCCTACGTGTTCTTGAAGTGAAAAACTCGTCCAGCCATGTTTGGAGCGCATTTTCATCCAAAAAGGAAGTTCCTTGAAGCTTGTTCCATAAACTAGGACTTCTGATATTTTTAAAAATAGCGGAAATCTGATATATTGAGATTTGCAAAAAATCGTTAGCGGATCTCGATATAGCGAACAAAAGTGCCGACATATCGATGTATCGACTGGATAAATATCAAGGTGCCGGCCTTCTTAGCTGGGTGCTAACGAGCTTGCCTCCCATGCACTGGGACCGGGTTTGATTCCCGGCCGGGTTGCAGATTTTCTCCATTCGTGGACTGGGTGTTGTGTTGTCCACATCATCATTTCATTCTCATCATCGTACGCAAGTCGCCCAATGTGGCGCCGACTGAAGTAAGACTTGCACTTGGTGGCCGAACCCGAATGGGACATCCCGGCCAACAATGTCATACGATTGTTTCATTTCGTTATATTTCAACGTACCGAGCCAGGAAAATAGCGGCTTCGCATTGTAAATATACTGCCGGTTTTAGAGTTGTATATTTAAGTACTGATTTATTATTAGATATTCTGTGCATTTACAAACTAGTAACCAGCCTATCTCCCTTACACAATAACTGAAAGAAAAACTATGCAAGTCCACGCTCGGCGATAACCACTTTGCATGTAAGTGGCACAATAGAAGGTGTCCCGATGGGTCCATCACTCGGTTTCGTCACATATCGGATTTATGTGGAACACTTCATGTTGACTTCCCTGTTTTTTTTTTTTTTTTTTCCAACGCCAGTGACCTAGCATTTGTGGTGTGGCTAGACGTTGCAGTTTCTGCTGATAACGCCAAGCGCCGATTACGCAAGCACGACTCCGCCCACCGCAAAGACTAATCTTGTCATTTAGATTTTTGTTCATCATTTTCAGTACTTGTTTTTGAAGGATACCAATGTGAAGAAATAGCACAGTAGTTACATTAAAAATTGTTTTTTAACGCAAATTCTTCACGTCGGAAATCTCCTTATTACATTTACACCGCCATCCCCCTGTGCAATTGGACTTCTTCTTTTTTGCCACATATACTTGATTCACAAAATCAAAGAGAAAGATTTGACGTGATGAAAGTTAAAAAAATATTAAGACCCCTTAATATAGTGAAAGTAAAATTATGTTCTACTACAGTTTCAAAAGATCAACTTCAAATATATACCGAAAATTATTTGAGAAAGGTAATCAAAATTAAGTATATCGGCACTCGATATTTCTACATTGATAGGCATATCGGTACTAACTTGAAAAGATATCGATATTTTATCATTATCCGTAACATACATAGAGGAAAAGGGAAGATCTCAGGGCGCGAGATTAGGTGAATAAGGCGGGTGCGGAATTACTTCCGAACCCAAGTCCTGTATAGCGTTTTTTGTCAGTCTAGGTCCTAGGAGAATGCTGTGTCGCGTTATTGTGGAGTAATATCACTTAACGCAGTCTTCCTGGTTGCTGTTCTTGGATTACTTCTGCAAGACCTCTCAATTGTTGACAATAAATGCCAGCAATGGTCGTTACCTCTCGTAAAAGCAATCCGTAGTACACCGGACCCTCGCTGTTCCACCAGATACATTACATTATCTTTTGTGGATGCGTGCAGGTCTTTGCACGAGTAGTTGCTGCTTTCATTGGGCTTAACCATTTCCTTCTTTTCCTTATGTTAAGATAAAGACACCATTTCTCGTCACCTGTAACGCGACAGGATAGGTGTAGTGGGTGTTGTCCACGAGCCGATTGATGACGAGCAAGCAGAAATGCACATATGGGCACCAGCTGATTTTTGTGATTTTGGCTTAGAGCGTACGGTAACCATACATGCGATTTTTAAACATTCCTCGTTGCATGAAAATATCGCACGATAGTGGATTGATCACAGTTCATCACATTTGCCCGTTCTTGAGTGAACTGACGTTGATCATTGTGGATTACTGCGTTTAAACGATCTTCATCAAACCCCGAAGTTGTTCCTGAATGTGACGAGTCACAAATGTCAAAACGATGCTCCTTAGAACAAGAAAATCATTTTCTTGCCATGATCTGCCCTATGGCATTGTCCTCATGCACGGCACAAATGTTTTTTGCTGCCTCTGCTGCTGTCAACCCTCTATCGAACTCAAACAAGAATATGTCGGCAATGTTCCGATTTTTTCACTTGGCACTCGAATTTCTAACGTACGCAATTCCACTCACTATCTCCAAATAACAAAATGACAATATGTAAACTTAAGTAGCTACAGTGAACTACAAATAAAAATGACCGTAGATAAATAAACCCATAGCAACGAGAATAACAACATGCAAAACAAAAACGCTACGAACTTATGCACCAACCTAATAGTTTCGTCAAGCTATATTCTCCCGAGGATCTCAATAATATTGATTGAATATCGTCTGCTTTAGGTGCTTTGTTTCGATTTAGATCTTTCAGTTCTATGATAAGATTAAATAATGTGCAATGAACACACCAAAAAGAAGATGGTGCGTATTGTCAATGAAAACTCAAAAGTATTTAACGTCGGAAATGATAATTAAGAGAAACAGTTAAATTTCCGGTTATTGACACAATCACTACATAATCCGAGACCATCATACATAAGGAGACAGATGACTGAATTAGATTGATATCTCAGTGGTTATGTTTTGTTAATCAGTGGTCTACACCTGACTTGCTTACCAAACGGATGACACGATTGTAACAACTGGCTCAAGTTGTCTTTAGAAGTGTAGAATGACTACTGATGCTTCTCTTCCTTTTTACCCTCTCTTAACCGCTTCACATATTTTCGTCGTTGAATTTACATGGCGCCAAAAACTAGAAGCTTTTCTACATGTTTAGCTGTAACGGTAGGAACAATCTTTCCATTATAGGGACTGGCTACGTTGTGTTATCTTCAGATAATCATGAATTTGGCTACGCCTCCGTTTTCGAATCAATTTTACCGTTTTCTATCAAATCCGCTGAGCTTTCTATAGTAGTAAAAAGTGAAATTCTGGTGTGTCGTCATATGCGCAAAAACAAAGCTAGAACAGAACACTGACAGTTTTTGTATTGCTTCTATATTATTTTTTTGGCTGTAGATTGGGGTAACATACTGATCTGCAGCTTAGTCCGTGGATGGCGATGGTTTGGTTGTGAGTTTTCGAAGCCACTGTAATCAAGTAATGGCGCACATTTTGTAATGTTGATGCTTTAATTTGTTCTGAAATCGGTGCTGATATTCAAGACAATAAAAGCGGGTTAAAAGCTGTGACCTATCTGGGGAAGTTAACCTTGCATTACTGAGCAACTGTTTCACCAGGTATCCCGTCTAGCTTACCAAATTCCCAACCAGACTAACATTAATTATAATCTTTTAGTAGTCATCCGATAACGGTGATATATATATATATATATATATATATATATATATATATATGCTGAAATTTTAACGGAACAATGATCAATGTTAAAATAAATGTCCAAATATAAACTGATTTATTTCTTTTTAATTAGATTGTCTTATATATATATATATATATATATATATATATATATATATATATAAGACAATTTAATTAAAAAGAAATAAATCAGTTAATATTTTGACATTTATTTTAACATTGATCATTGTTCCGTTAAAATTTCAGCATATTAAACTTGATTCATAACTAAACTGGTGCCTTATTTAGGATTGTGAAAATGTGAGTTTGTAATCTTACGGAACACATCAGATATGGAGCCAAGATTGGGAGACTGCATACAACACTGCATTCATAAAATAACACGCGAAGACCGTTGAAACATATGCAAGAGGAAATTAACCACAATCAACTGATTCAATTTTCACCCAAAGAAGTTACGTTCGTAGCGCAAACCTGTCCGTCATGAAATTACCACACACTGGTATACTAAATTCATACTAACTCTCTGTGAAATCTTCCCGAAAAGAATAGCTGAGGGCTACTTTGATGATTACACTACATCCTTCACGTTATCAACTTGGTTTACACAAAGAGTGTAACTCCACAATAATTTTGATAATTAAAATAAATTACATCGAAACACAAATTACAAAAGAAAAACCTCAAACTGGTTCCTATCGTCTTAATATTAACCTGATGGGTCAAACAATTGTATAAGCACGTGGTACTGGTCTCACAAAGTACACCACTCGTGGGTTGAACATAAAGAAAAGTTGCTATATTGAGAAATATTGTCAAGACGAGACGTTATAATCTCACGCACATTCGCATTTAAGATTGATGAGCTTAGTTCAAATGGTTCAAATGGCTCTGAGCACTATGGGACTCAACTGCTGTGGTTATCAGTCCCCTAGAACTTAGAACTACTTAAACCTAACTAACCTAAGGACATCACACACATCCATGCCCGAGGCAGGATTCGAACCTGCGACCGTAGCAGTCGCACGGTTCCGGACTGCGCGCCTAGAACCGCGAGACCACCGCGGCCGGCTATGAGCTTAGTAAGAGTTACAGATCATCTACACGTGGTTCCACTTTACTCACAAAGTAGTGACAAAGCAAATACTGGAAGATATTCTGAACTTCACACTCGAATTACACTGCTTTGCAATTTAAGATAACATTAGATATTTTAGATCTAAACCTGAAATAAAGGTGATTAAATTTTCAGTTAGGCTGAACTTAAGAAATCCATTGTCCTACAGACTTAGCAGAGGCGCACCGTGACCAGAGAGGCAGCTTTCTATACCAACATGACAAGGGACAGACAGGACCATACTAAGAATAGAAACCTTTTAGAAAGCGTAGCTACCTGTTCCGACGTTGGTCCTACTGTTCTCTAGCAGACAGGCTTGTCTGCTACCATCAAGCATGCAACTAGAAATACATTTGCTCATTCATCCTTTCACACAGAAGGGAAGAGGGATGACAGTATCTTATCATATACACTATATTTAAAAAAAGTGTATGTAGGTTCCATATGAGACTGTGTGACATGAATTACATATAAACTGTGTTTTAAAGTGTAGTAGTGTGACAGATCGTTCTTGTTTATGTGTAAAAGTAACACGTTCCACTGCTCAGTCTTCTCCCAGATAGAGTCAGAAACACCACAGTAAATTTAGAAGTGGAATGTATGCCCTAAATGACAACAGTTTTAAGAAATTAACATGAAAGGAATCCAACAGAGACCTTTCAATTTGACGAATATTGGATTTCGATGAGTGGTTCATGTCCGCCATTTTGATGACATAATGTGTGAAAGCATGCATGTGGTATCGGCAGGATCAGTATTTTCCGTCTGTGTCTGGAACTAGATTAGATTAGATTAGATTAATACTAGGTCCATGGATCATGAATATGATATTTCGTAATGATGTGGAACGAGTCAAATTTTCCAATACATGACATAATGAAGTTAATTTAACAACATACTTAAGTTAATATAACAACTTTTTTGTGCTTTTTTAAAAAAAATTTATAATTTTTTTTCTTTATTTATATCTAAAAATTCCTCTATGGAGTAGGAGTTGTCACTCAGAAATTCTTTTAATTTCTTCTTAAATACTTGTTGGTTATCTGCCAGACTTTTGATACTATTTGGTAAGTGACCAAAGACTTTAGTGGCAGTATAATTCACCCCTTTCTGTGCCAAAGTTAGATTTAATCTTGAATAGTGAAGATCATCCTTTCTCCTAGTATTGTAGTTATACATACTGCTATTACTTTTGAATTGGGTTTGGTTGTTAATAACAAATTTCATAAGAGAGTATGTATACTGAGAAGCTACTGTGAATATCCCTAGATCCTTAATAAATGTCTGCAGGATGATCTTGGGTGGACTCCAGCTATTATTCTGATTACACGCTTTTGTGCAATAAATACTTTATTCCTCAGTGACGAGTTACCCCAAAATATGATACCATATGAAAGCAATGAGTGAAAATAGGCGTAGTAAGCTAATTTACTAAGATGTTTTTCACCAAAATTTGCAATGACCCTTATTGCATAAGTAGCTGAACTCAAACGTTTCAGCAGATCATCAATGTGTTTCTTCCAATTTAATCTCTCATCAATGGACACACCTATAAATTTGGAATATTCTACCTTAGCTATATGCTTCTGATTAAGGTCTATATTTATTAATGGAGTCATACCATTCACTGTACGGAACTGTATGTACTGTGTCTTATCAAAATTCAGTGAGAGTCCGTTTACAAGGAACCACTTAGTAATTTTCTGAAAGACAGTATTGACAATTTCATCAGTTAATTCTTGTTTGTCAGGTGTGATTACTATACTTGTATCGTCAGCAAAGAGAACTAACTTTGCCTCTTCATGAATATAGAATGGCAAGTCATTAATATATATTAAGAACAACAAAGGACCCAAGACTGACCCTTCTGGAACCCCATTCTTCATAGTTCCCCAGTTTGAGGAATGTGCTGATCTATGAATATTATGAGAACTGCTTATTTCAACTTTCTGCACTCGTCCAGTTAGGTACGAATTGAACCATTTGTGCACTGTCCCACTCATGCCACAATATTTGAGCTTGTCTAGCAGAATTTCATGATTTACACAATCAAAAGCCTTTGAGAGATCACAAAAAATCCCAATGGGTGGTGTTCGGTTATTCAGATCATTCAAAATTTGATTGGTGAAGGCATATATGGCATTTTCTGTTGAAAAACCTTTCTGGAAACCAAACTGACGTTTTGTTAGTACTTCATTTTTACAGATATGTGAAGCTACTCTTGAATACATTACTTTCTCAAAAATTTTGGATAAAGCTGTTAGAAGGGAGATTGGGTGGTAACTGTTGACATCAGATCTATCGCCCTTTTTATGCAAAGGTATAACAATAGCATATTTCAGTCTATCAGGGAAAATGCCCTGTTCCAGAGAGCTATTACACAGGTGGCTGAGAATCTTACTTATCTGTTGAGAACAAGCTTTTAGTATTTTTCTGGAAACGCCATCAATTCCATGTGAGTTTTTGCTTTTAAGCAAGTTTATTATTTTCCTAATTTCAGAGGGAGAAGTGGGTGAGATTTCAATTGTATCAAATTGCATAGGTATGGCCTCTTCCATTAACAGCCTAGCATCTTCTAATGAACACCTGGATCCTACTATATCCACAACATTTAGAAAATGATTATTAATAATATTTTCAACTTCTGACTTTTTGTTCATAAAGTTTTCATTCAATTTGATGGTAATACTGTCTTCCTCTGCTCTTGGTTGACCTGTTTCTCTTTTAATAATATTCCAAATTGTTTTAATTTTGTTATCAGAGTTGCTGATTTCAGACATGACACACATACTTCTGGATTTTTTAATAACTTTTCTTAATATAACACAGTAGTTTTTCTAATGTTTGATAGTTTCTGGGTCACTACTCTTTCTTGCTGTCAGATACATTTCCCTTTTCCGGTTACAAGATATTTTTATACCCTTAGTAAGCCATGGTTTGTTACAAGGTTTCTTACGAGTATATTTAACTATTTTCTTGGGGAAGCAGTTTTCAAATGCATTTACAAAAATGTCATGAAATAAATTATATTTTAAATTGGCATCAGGTTCACAGTACACCTCATCCCAGTCTAACTGCTGTAGGCTTTCCCTGAAATTTGCAATTGTTAAATCGTTGACTGAACGTACTACTTTGGAGGACTGTTTAGTATTGCTGAATGGAGCTATGTCATATATTGTAACTAGCTGTGCACCATTATCAGAAAGACCATTCTCAACAGGCTGAGCATTTATCTGGTTAAACTTATCTTGGTCTATAAAGAAGTTATCTATCAGTGAGCTGCTATTCTTTACCACCCGAATAGGAAAATCAATAACGGGTGTCAAATTGAAAGAACCGAGTAATACTTCAAGGTAATTTTTCCTATTACCCTCTTTCAGAGAATCTACATTGAAGTCCCCACAAATAATAATTTGCTTCCCCCTGTCTGACAGATAGCACAACAAGGAGTCCAAATGTTTCAGAAATAGATGAAAATTTCCTGATGGGGACCTATATACAGTTACAATTATAAATGTGCCTTTATTTAATTTAAGCTCACAGGCACATGCTTCTATATGTTTCTCTACACAAAACTTTTTTGTTTCTATACTTTTTGCACAATGACAACTTTTGACATATATGGCAACTCCTCCTTTCTCCATATCTTCTCTCATTACATGTGCAGAGAGCTTATATCCACTTACATTGACCTTATCCATATCAGTAACAATGTGATGCTCAGACAGGCATAGTATATCTATTTCATCCTCAACTTCTAAATCTTCTAAACAAACCAGAAGCTCATCTATTTTATTCTTTAAACTCCCAATATTTTGATGAAATATACTTACATTATTTTAATTATACTTTTATGAGAACCTTTCCTTATTCTAACATTTGCAGTACTCTCCTGTCTGAGTTTCTCATTGTGCTTAGGCCTAGTTCCTATACCAGTGGTCACATGGTGTTCAGAGAGGTAGATTATGTCAACTGGGGTGGGTGACTTTATTCATCAATGCAATTACCTAGGACTGAGATACAACTTGGTGGAGATAAAATTTCTGGTGATTGGTGAAAATTTATAATTGACAGCTGTGATTGGTGATCCAATGTGCTAGAATTGTGCTGTTTAATTTCTTTCCTAAACTGAAGATTTGTTTCAATCCTGAACTCTCGTAGAACTTGACATCTTTCTGTCTTACCTATCCTAAAAAAGGTACTGCTCCAACACCTGTAACCACTGGTATTTTACCATTCATGGCAGTGCCTCCCCCCCCCCCCCTAAATTTCCTGCTATTACCCCAGTCAGTTTCCCCTTCCCTTTCCTGTTGAGATGTAGGCCGTGCCTGGTATAGTCCCACCTACTGAGAGAATCAACAGGAACCACACCAATATGAGCCCCCGCACCCGACCCAAGCAGCCGTTCCAACCCCAAATTAACTCTCCCAACAGAAGAGTTCAAATGAGGCCGGTCATGGCGTCGCAGGACAGATACAAATTCAACATTGGTTTGTCTCGATGCCGACGCAATCTTTACCAGGTCACACTCTATACTGTACCCAGGATCTCTGTCGATGCTATTCCCTGGCCCTCCCACAATAACCACGGTGTCTTCCCTGGTAAATCCTTTACAGAGTGAACCTAAATCCTCTGTCACCTGATCGAGACTAGCACTTGGTTTGAAAAAATTTGTGACCTGGTATTCTGGTCCTAATGCCTCCTGCAGAAGTTGGCCTACACCTCTGGCATGAGAACTGCCTAACAACAAAACTTTCTTCCTTTTCGATGACTTTTCTACATTCTTTGTCAATTTCCTATTGAAAGTTTGTTGCGTCCTGTCTACGCCGACCTCCGCTTGAGGCTCATCAGTTTCTAACTGAAGCAACAGGTCAAACTTATTTTCGACATTCACCACAAAACTGTCAGACTTAGTTCTAGGCCTGTTCCTTCTGTTACCTGTTGCCACTTCCCACCCCTCTTTGCCCTTCTCCCTCCTTAACATGTCCAGATCTTCCCTAGCCTGATCTAGCTCAGCCTGAAGGGCAGCAATTTTCCCCTCCTGTTCCACTATCTTCCTATCTCTGCTGCAAATCCTACATAACCACTGATGAGCCTGATCCACTTCCCCGACACCCACGCCACTGCAGTCCCCCCAGTGAAAAAAACTACTGCATCCATCACACCAAACCCCGGAACTAACAATTCTACGGCAAGTCAGGCACTTCTCACTCATGGCAAAAATAATACTTTAGCTAGAATAAATCAATTAAATTACCGAAAATCAAAAAAAGACGTTACAAGTATTAAGCCTATTCACAAATGTATATAAGCAAGTTTCTGATTTAAAATTCCGCTGTTTTTCTCACATCTGTATCAAAACAATGAAGGTATACGCTATTCATTATATATTTCACTTGATGGAATGAAAAAAAGGACAATTAAACGAGATACTTTAAGTTTGATTCTCCAAAAACGTTTCGAGAATTAGGCCTATAAACAAATATATATAAGCAAGTTTCTGATATGAAGTTACGCTGTTTTTCTGAAATCTGTTTTAAAACAATGAAGTTATACGTTATTTACGGTAGTTTACTTATTTGCTACTGAGAAACTAGTTAAATTACCGTGAAACAAGAAACAAACACGTTTGCAAAATTTAAGCCTAAGCGCGACTTCGCCAAGTTACGATCTTTTCGTGTTTTCCGAAAAAATACGCAAAGAAAAGTCAAACCTTCAACGGCAAGACTAAACGATACACTAATGCACGTATTTAATTTGTTATCGGCGTTAAACTAAATTATATTCCTGTCTAAATCACTTAACTTTCTGGAAACAGTTTCTGGCGTCACTTACTCGGCGGCCATCTTGGACGTCAAAAATCTGAACTCTAATCACTGAGACCATCACTGCTGCAGCGTTTGTGGAATGACATCAAACCACCAGCACGCTCGCAAAATAACCCACTGAAATTCTGTTAACATCCTCTTGTCCGTCGTTCTGGCTTCTTTACAGTATTCACAACTCAGTATGACGCTCAAAACAATGATCCAGCCTACAGAAAGTCTGGAGGAACCAGTGATAGTGATGCATTTTTTTCAAGGAAACACAATCTGCATCATGTATTTTATTACTATGACCAGCTTCGGCCGATTTAGGTCACCTTCAGCTTAAAATATGTAGAGGATATTAACTGTCATTGGCATCAGCTGGCGCGCATCAGTTGGCGCGCGTCGCCAAAACTCTTGCGGATGCACCATTGCTGAAGCCACCACTCTCAATCTTCTATTTATGAAGATGGCTCAATCAATCAGAACAAATCATAACATTTAAGTACGTCATCTAGAGTACTTTTTGCGCAAACTTTTCAATCAGTCAGAAACTGAAATGCAGTTCTTACCTACTCGGCGTTTTCATGGTCATTACTTTATTTCTAGTCTGTTCACAAGGCACTTTGAATAACTGCGTTTATTGCTCTCTGTCGTTAAAGCTTGCTAATTCAGAATCTGTACTTCACATTTTAGATGTAACCCGTATTTTCCACTAATGTGAATCCTTTCTGAATACTTTCTTGAAATGTGGACACTTCATGCAACGTTCTGATATCGACTTAACAAATCTGTAGATACTCGTATTTTTCTCTTTTTAAACTTCCTTCTCCCCTCGGTGAATTTGTTTTAACATATCTACGAAGCAGGTGAACAGTACTCAAGTATTGATAAGATAAGAATGTCGTAAATGACCTCCTTCATACGTAAGCAGTACTGTCTCATATTCCTTCACGTGAAACGTTGAACGGCAAGTTTTTCTTCATTTCACGACTCACGTCATCAATCCGTTGTCCATCCCTTCAAAAGTCACTTGTAGAGATTTGAATGCTCTAGCTGCATCCAGTGCTTTAATGCTGATACAAATATTAAAACAGAAGCGAAATTTATTGTCTACCTATGGCTACTGCATTGTGTTTGCTCTCATTATGCTAACTGGCCTGTGTTTGCAACAAGCACTGAATTTTCTGTAGATCTTCCGAGATCTAGCAATAATTTCCTCGCGACATTACATCGTGCCAAACGTCTATGTTATTCATAATCAGTCGCGAACCGCTACTGACAATACAATTTCTGGATACTGGAATGGGACAGATCCAGTCACGCCTTCCAGTTTCGTTCCTTTCTTCCGACGTTCCCCGTTGGAGAAAAGGCACACAAGTGCACAGATTAGCCAAAACATTATGACCACATGCTTAATAATCTGGAACGCAATGCAGCAGACATTCTGCGTGGTATGCATTCGATACGTCCTTGGTAAGTCTACGGAGATGTGTGGCATCAGATGTCTATCCAAAGGTCATGCGATTCCCGTAAACCATGGATGGGTGTTTTGTGGGTGCAGAGCTCGCACCCAATAGTGTTCCAGCTGAGTTCCATCGGGTTCACCTTAGGCGAATGTTGTGGCCAAGACATCAGCGTGAGTTCACTATTACGCTCCTCAAACCGCGTGACACGATTTTGGCCTTGTGGCACGGACATTTATCCTGTTGGAAGATGACATCGCCGTCGGGGAAGGTATCAAGCATGAGGGGACGCAAGTAGTTGGCAATAATGTTCACGTAGCCCATGGCTGTCATGGTGTCATCGATTACTACCACAGGCTCCATGAAAGCCAAGGTGGATGTCCCACATCACTGGCCTGCATCCGACGAACGGATCATACTTCGAGCAGTCATTCGCCTGGATGATGGCATATCCAGGCTTGACGATCGACTTGGTGTAACCAGTAACGTCCGACTAGCCCACCTGATTCACTGATTCACGTCTCTGTCTCGATGTTCCAGTGCCCACTGTAATCGTAAATAACGATGTCCTTCAGCCAGCATGGGAACGTGTGGGCATCGTCCGTTGATGAAGCCCATATCCAACAACATGCACAGAACGTTGTGCTCCAAGACACTTGTGTCTGCACCTGCACTGTACTATGTCTTGAGATCTACCACAGATCGCCACCTATCCTGCTTTACAGAGTGGACAAGCCTCCAAACTTCACGTTCTGGGATGAGACATTAGACACCAGCCTTGTCGTCTACTCGTGACATCACTTTCATTCAACCACTCTCCATAGGTGATCAGGATAGTACGATGGTGCCGAGCGGAAACACCTCTACGATGTCAGGATGGTGTTGTGGAACTTGTAGACCGTCTGTTGGTGCCAATAAAACATGATTAGGAAGTTATAATTTATTCATTCAGATTTACAGTTCTGAGTCTCCTCGTCAGACTCGGCTGACGCCTCGTGCCAGTGAGGCGGAAGAATTCTGTTCACTTCTGGTCAGTTAGTCCGCTTCTCCAGCAATTAATTCGAAGTCAGGCAGGCGAAGCAGAGCTGTGTCAGGGTGGCCTCACAATGGGTTAGAACGTCCTCGATCCAATTCCATAAAATGCCGATTACCCGCGATGTCCCATCGGGATGTACCGCACTCCCTGAAATCGTGTAGTCGGATGATCCTAGCCCCACCGGACAGAGATGCCTTTCACACCCAGAAGTGCCTATAGCGTCAATCAGGAATAGAGGCATCGGACGGCTCTCTCAGCAGGCACTGGTCATGATGTTAGTGCGACAAGCACTGCAAGATGCACTCGTGACATAAGACCTTCAGTCTCCCCATCATTGTCGTGGTAGGCCACCAATGCAAAGCCCGACAAGTAGTAGGTAGTGATTACTAGGATATTGTCACCTCGGGAACGGCAAGGAGCGTGTTCATGAGAAGTGCTGGAACATCTAATAAATGGATGTGACAACACCGCAATAATCATTGAACCGAGTGCTCCGGTACGAATGTGATCGATCCTAACGACCAACTGAATCCAGAGCCGGAGAACTAAGGTATTTATGGGAAGTGGTGGGAAGTTAAGATGTGAGGCTCTGTCCGTTATGACCGAATGTGGCCCGCTTCTCTAGTAGATGTCAGCGGTCCTCGTTCCGCTTTGTTTACTTAACAATTTGTTACAAGCTCTTAACTGCACTGTCAAGTGTCTGGTAGGTGTTGTTGCGTCCTACATATTGCCTGTTGCTTAACGTAACAAGAGCTAACAAATACATGTCTGTCACACTCTCACAGTGGACGTAACTTATGCCTGGCGGTTGGTTCCGGTTTAGCAACCTGTGCTCGTTTACGCGACCGACTTACGGTGTTGATTGTTTCTTTCTGCTGCGTAGCTAGGTCACCACCTCTGGCTGGTGTCGTCTGTGGCTGCGCCATCATGAACTTTAGGAAAAATTTAATTTCTTGCCCTTTTCTGTTCTGTGGCGTAAAAATAGCAACACATGAACTGCCTACCAGCTTCGCAGTTTTCGAGATGCTTGTTCCCAGAAGCTAGACCATAACAATCCTCTCTTTGTCAAAACCGCGTGTGTCAGTGGATTTGTCTATATGTGGCCCGTGCAGTTGCTGGAATGTTTCTTTCCTTACCACGTCGCGGCCTGCAATGCCATCAGGCGACATTAAATCTCGGAGTGGGTAGCGGTCGCAATATTTGGCTCGTTAGTGTATATTGACTATATCTTTCCTTCTATGTGTGCTTGTCCAGTAAGGTCTGTCACGAGATTCGAAACAGTACACTTTACGCCGTAAAGCCCCAAACTAATGTCGCATATATGGCAAGATCGCGTCGCATTTTGTTTACTGACTGTATGGCATTGGTGGCCAGATGTCACAACTTGGGGAAGGTCAGCTGCCAAGTTGCAAGTCTTTTCAGTTGACGACACAGTGTGCGACTTGCGTTTCGATGATGACGAAATGATGATGAGGACAACACAATACCCAGTCCCCTAGTGGAGGAAATCCCCGACCCAACCGGGAATCGAACCATGGCCCGTTGCACCACGGTAATGAAATAAAACGTTTTTCGAAACGCAATAAATGCAGCGTCAACCTGGAGACAGCTGTATGCAGTTCTCTGAATGTCGTTATGGCTTTGAGGTAGGTACGGCGGCATCTACTTTTTTTTTAATTTTCGCGTAAAATAGTACACGGGATGTTTCACGTGTAGACATACCTGTTGGAAGGGCACCTGCATAGTTATGCTGCGGCACTTTTTGTAATACTTTACGTGTTCGTTCTTTATCGATGATGAAGTCCCGTCGTTCCTCATTTTGAAAAACCTGGTATCGAAATGACGGCAGTCCTCTACCAGGTTCGAAGCTGATTTCTCACATTGCTATGAGGGTCTACTGGTCTAATCAGTAAGTCAAGTAACTATCGAACACAGTCTGGCGATTTACTGTGATATAGGAAGTATACAATTTTTCTCGCTTAAGAATCATTAAGATGAGTCTACACCCTTTTGAGCAAGATACAAGCGTTAAACAAAAAAAAAGGAAAGAAAGAAAGCACATCAATATCAAACCATCTGAAAACCTTGCAATTTTTATGAGACGAAAGTGCGGACAAGTCCAATGAACGACGGAAGTTTCAGACCGTACTGTTGAGAAACAAGCTGGTGTATCCTGAGGAGAGAGGGTCACACAGGACTTTCATCTGTGTTCTTGTGATAGGAGCGAACCAGCATTTTCTGTTGTAGTGCATGTACCAGCCTTGCTAACTTCACATTCCTTAAGCTTTCGGCTAGAAAAATCCCTGGGCAGCGAACCGAGCGTTGCAGCGTCGTGGTTAAAAGTAGTTTCGTATTTTGAAGTAATGGGGTTAAAACCCCAGTCTAGTCATCCCAATTTCGGTGTGCTGTGATTTCCCTAAGTCCCTGCCGGATGATGCTTGTATGGCACCCTCGGCCTGGCGCCTTCCGTATTCTTATCCAAACAAAACTTGTGCTCACTACGTGATGATTTCGACCTTCCTTCTTCCATCCTTCCGGGGTACATACAGCTCTAGGCATCGAATCAAAAAGCGAATTGTGCGTGTCTGAGAGATTACCTGTCGTGCTATTTTCGTTAGAGACTTCAACACATTCGTATGGATCTCTGGAGACCAGTGACGGGACTGTTGGCGAAAGGCCTTAATAAGACCAAACTTCTCTAATCGGTGGCATGCCAGGACTGCAAGACAGAAATAACATAAGCTGCTCTACGACCACGTATCGCCGGTAGTAATTGATACCGCGTAGTCATGTTGCAAAATGAAGCCAAGTTTGACCGAATGGTTCAGTTTTGACTTCTGTATCACACCAGGCGAAGCAATGGCATTTGAGAGGATGCTTATAACAGAGACACAGACCCTATCAACATCTCTGTCATTTGTTCAGTATGATGCTCCAAAATATATGCAGAATCGCAGTAATCACGTACTGAACATGTGTGCGTTGTTTTAACTACAGATTAGGGCGACGTTTTGGCACTCCAATGACAGCGTCCATACTCTCACTGCAGCCTGAAGCGTCAGTTATTGACAACTTCACAAATTTCGGGTAGTGGTAACCAGGATCGAGAGGGAGACGCTAATGTTTACATTCCAGAAAATTTTTATACCATGGTAGCTTCGCAAATTACCGATTTTGCGACAGCAATCTGGTTGTAATGTCGTGATACTTTAACCGTTTATCCGCCCCCGGTAGCTGAGTGGTCAGTGCGACAGAATTTCTATCCTAAGGGCCCGGGTTCGATTCCCGGCTGGTTCGGAGATTTTCTCCGCTCAATGATTGAGTTTTGTGTTGGCCTAATCATCATCTCATCCCCATCGACGTGCAAGTCGCCGAAGTGGCTTCAAATCTAAAGACTTGCTCCCGGCGAACGGTCTACTCGACGGGAGGCCCTAGTCGCACGACATTTATTTTTACTTTAACCGTTCTAGTCCCGCACAAAAGTAAGTATGGCGCCTTAATGTGAGATTTTCATTATCATACGACTGTGTTCCGTTGCTATCGGCAGTTCTGGAAAGAGAACCAAATACTTCGCAAAGTGATCCTTGGCCAGGGCGTTACACGTCGTACTTTGCCAGACGAGAACACCGCTGATGCCGAGAATCTACCCAAGCGTCTACCCTATCGCCCAGAGAAAGGGCGTTGAAACATTCCTGTATCGACCAGTCAGTCAGTTCTGCACGATCAGCTTTAGCTGAGTCTAGCTCCACACGAGCGGCATTTCTGCACCACAGAGGTTCCGCAGAGCTTGAACTGACTGTTAATGTAACAGATCAGCCACACGCGGCCGAAATTTATGGCTGCGTTACGTCGTTCAGCTGCGTCACATGGAACCAAAAATAAAAAAAAAAAAAAAAAGCCGCGGCGATTGTTCACAACGATATGTCATTACATTGTTCCCACGAGTGGCCGAGCGGTTCTATGCGCTACAGTCTGGAACCGCGCGACCGCTACGGTCGCAGGTTCGAATCCTGCCTTGGGCATGGGTGTATGTGATGTCCTTAGGTTAGTTAGGTTTAAGTAGTTCTAAATTCTAGGGGAATGATGACCTCAGAAGTTAAGTCCCATAGTGCTCAGAGCCATTTGAACCATTTTTTTGTTCCCACGAGCAGAGCTGCGAGTAGCCTATCGGATGCATCGGTGAACTTCCAACCGTTCCTAATGTAGATCGCTTATCTGGCAGACCTTCTCTTGCTGTAGCCACTCGAAGAGTGATATCATCGGGTATGTTGCGTACTATCCTTCACGTATGCAAGGCGACAAGCCATTCGTGAAAGGAAGAAGATCCCGTCGACGATGATACTGCTAGTGACGGAGCACAAGCTCTGACTGGCGAAGGAAATTGGCTGTCGATCCACCCAGACATTTTCTTAAAGCGATTTAGGGAATCCTCGGAAAACCTAAATCAGAGACCGGGTGGGGATATGAACCAGCGGCCTCCCGAATGCTAGTCCATTATCTCACCATTGCTGCACGTCGCTCTGTGCCAATCATTTCTGTACCGTTCGTCATTCTTCACTGGAAGACTGGAAAGGCTGTTTGCTTTGCACTTGGGGTATGGTCGTTATCATTACAGATCAGTTTCGCTTTTTGGATTTGGCGATAAACTGAAATCCGTAATAATCTAATCCTTTGTCATAAGTGAACTGGAAATCTGCAATACCACTTACGACAAGGAAAATTTTGAACCAATTTCATTTTAGTAAAGAGTAAGGGTTAAAGCCTGTCCTGTAGCACAAATGTTATGTTCGGCCAAACTGCTGATGGAGCACGAAATTCTCGATATCCAACCAGTTAATGACAAATAAATATTACCTCATGCAGCCGTTATTCGATGCTTTCACTGGAAACCTAAAAAAGTGAAGCACGCAGATGGGAAGCAGGACACAAAATTAATCGTGACGGTTTGAGAGAGTGTGTGATATTATTTCAATGATTACAAAAACGAGTCAAAGTTACAAAGAACTTGGCAGTATGAGCCCGCTCTGGTCTGGATGCCTACACTGATTCAATGGGGAAGGGTGTCATAAAGTCATTATATCCACTCCTGGAGCAAGCTGGTGCACAACGGTTGCAATTGGTGCTTGATATCTCGGATACCGGCATTGGAACGGAACTGATATCCGAGCTGGTCTCTCACATCTTCTATCGATGACGGATCTCGGGATCTCGCCGGCCGCTGGTGTAACTCAGCATCACGCAAACAATTCATAGACGCAGGTGCCGTGTGTAGACTAACATTGTCATGTTGAAAAATGGCACCACGATACTGTACCAAGAGAAGTAACTCATGGAGACGCAATATATGTCCGTGCTGTAATGTTGTCGCACCATCAGCCCTGACTTGAAGCCATGTAAGATGACTCCCCCACAATGACACCATGACGGGAGTGCCTCTCTAAAACACTGGAAGAAGGAAAGCTCTCTCCAGGTCGCCGCCATATTCGCCATCGATGGTCATCCAAGGTGGTGAAGAACAGGCAATAATGCCACGCCATTCATCAGCAGTCCGTGTCTATTAATTCTCGAATGGCAGGCGCAGATGTGAAGGGGTTACGATGTGCCTGGTGCAGAACACGCCGATCCACCCTTGTGGTGGTCAGATGCGGACGATCGGAACCTTGACGACGAGTATGTCTGCCTTCACTCTCCCACGTTGTCCAGCATCGAATCACTATCACATCCGTACGCTCCAGAAATCTGGAAAACGCACAGTTCACCAGCCGCCCAAACGGAGACCTCAATGATGCCCCATTCAACTTCTGTCAGATATCGCTAACGCTGAACTCGTGACGCTGTTCAAGCTCCAGGTTTGCTAACAATGCTAAACACGAATAACGCTAGTGGCCGTTCTACCTGTCACAGACAATTATTTACATGCAGCCGATGGTGTGTACGTGTGCGATATTACATCGTCATCGGACCGTCTTTTCCGTGTGTTTCACTGACAGCAGCCTTTGCGTTTACGACATTTGGACCGAAGAGTAGACAGACAGAAACAAAATGAAAGTATCATCTGGCATATGTACACACGCGCGCACGCACACACACACACACACACACACACACACACACACATGCTACTAAGTCGAAACAATACGACTACCAACTTGATAGAATGGTGGTCCACCTTTCCACCTTTTAAACGCAATACAGACGAGGTTCTGCGTAACATCAATTCGATAAGTCTTTGGTAGGTTTCCAGAGGTATGTGACGCCAGATGTCTGCCCACTGGTCTCTCAAATCCAGTAAATTACAGACCGATGGTTTATAGACGAGAGCCTGGCGCCTGATAGTAAGCCAGATGTATTTCATCGAGGTTAGAAAGGTGGGAAGATATCGATGTGGGTTCACATTATAATGTTCCTCAAGCCATTACAGCACGCCTTTGGCCTTCTGACACGGACAGTTATCCTGCTGGAAGATACCATCGCTGTCGGTGAAGACATCAAGCATGTTGGGACGCAGGTGGTCCGCAATAATGTTCATGGTGCCTTCGATTACCACTACAGATCCGATAAAATTCTAGATGAATGTCACGAGTAGCATAATACTGACTCCACCAGCCTCCGTCCGTGGTGCAGCGCTTGTTTCGAGCAACTATTCTTCTGAATGACGGACCCGACCATCGACGTGGTGTAACAGGTAACATGAATCATATGACCTGGAGACACGTTTCTACATCTACATCTACATTTATACTCCGCAAGCCACCTAACGGTGTGTGGCGGAGGGCACTTTACGTGCCACTGTCATTACCTCCCTTTCCTGTTCCAGTCGCGTATGGTTCGCGGGAAGAACGACTGTCTGAAAGCCTCCGTGCGCGCTCGAATCTCTCTGATTTTACATTCGTGATCTCCTCGGGAGGTATAAGTAGGAGGAAGCAATATATTCGATACCTCATCCAGAAACGCATCCTCTCGAAACCTGGCGAGCAAGCTACACCGCGATGCAGAGCGCCTCTCTTGCAGAGTCTGCCACTTGAGTTTGCTAAACATCTCCGTAACGCTATCACGGTTACCAAATAATCCTGTGACGAAATGCGCCGCTCTTCTTGGGATCTTCTCTATCTCCTCCGTCAACCCGATCTGGTATGGATCCCACACTGATGAGTAATGCTCAAGTATAGGTCGAACGAGTGTTTTGTAAGCCACCTCCTTTGTTGATAGACTACATTTTCTAAGGACTCTCCCAATGAAAACCTGGTACCCGCCTTACCAACAATTAATTTTATATGATCATTCCACTTCAAATCGTTCCGCACGCATACTCCCAGATATTTTACAGAAGTAACTGCTACCAGTGTTTGTTCCGCTATCATATAATCATACAATAAAGGATCCTTCTTTCTATGTATTCGCAATACGTTACATTTGTCTATGTTAAGGGTCAGTTGCCACTCCCTGCACCAAGTGCCTATCCGCTGCAGATCTTCCTGCATTTCGCTACAATTTTCTAATGCTGCAACTTCTCTGTATACTACAGCATCATCCGCGAAAAGCCGCATGGAACTTCCGACACTATCTACTAGGTCATTTATATATATATTGTGAAAAGCAATGGTCCCATAACACTCGCCTGTGGCACGCCAGAGGTTACTTTAACGTCTGTAGACGTCTCTCCATTGATAACAACATGTTGTGTTCTCCAGAGCACTTGCCCGCGAAAGGCAAAGGTCCCGAGTTCGAGTCTCGGTCGGGCACACAGTTTTAATCTGCCAGGAGGTTTCATGCTGTGTTCTGTTTGCTAAAAACTCTTCAATCCAGCCACACAGCTGGTCTGATATTCCGCAGGCTCTTACTTTGTTTATCAGGCGACAGTGCGGAACTGTATCGAACGCCTTCCGCAAGTCAAGGAAAATAGCATCTACCTGGGATCCTGTATCTAATATTTTCTGGGTCTCATGAACAAATAAAGCGAGTTGGGTCTCACACGATCGCTGTTTCCGGAATCCATGTTGATTCCTACAGAGTAGATTCTGGGTTTCCAAAAACGACATGATACTCGAGCAAAAAACATGTTCTAAATTTCTACAACAGATCGACGTCAGAGATCTAGATCTATAGTTTTGCGCATCTGCTCGACGACCCTTCTTGAAGACTGGGACTACCTGTGCTCTTTTCCAATCATTTGGAACCTTCCGTTCCTCTAGAGACTTGCGGTACACGGCTGTTAGAAGGGGGGCAAGTTCTTTCGCGTACTCTGTGTAGAATCGAATTGGTATCCCGTCAGGTCCAGTGGACTTTCCTCTGTTGAGTGATTCCAGTTGCTTTTCTATTCCTTGGACACTTATTTCGATGTCAGCCATTTTTTCGTTTGTGTGAGGATTTAGAGAAGGAACTGCAGTGCGGTCTTCCTCTGTGAAACAGTTTTGGAAAAAGGTGTTTAGTATTTCAGCTTTACGCGTGTCATCCTCTGTTTCAATGCCATCATCATCCCGGAGTGTCCGGATATGCTGTTTCGAGCCACTTACTGATTTAACGTAAGACCAGAACTTCCTAGGATTTTCTGTCAAGTCGATACATAGAATTTTACTTTCGAATTCGCTGAACGCTTCACGCATAGCCCTCCTTACGGTAACTTTGACATCATTTAGCTTCTGTTTGTTTGCTGATTCCGCTGATTCACGAGCCAATCTCGATGATCAAGTGTCCACTGCAATCGTAAATGACCATGTCGTTGGGTCCACATGGTAACATGAAGGGATCATGTATTGTGGGGCCCCATCTATAACATTATGGGCTGAACGGTATGCTCCCAAACACCTGCGACTGCATCAGCATTATGCTCTGTCGTAATATCTGACACAGATTACCGCCTATCCTGTTTTACAGAGCGGGCAAGCCTACGAACTTCACGACCTATGATGAGTCGAGGACACTCAGAACCTTGTCGCCTACTTGCGGTTTCAGCGTCATTCAATCACTTTCCACAGATGCGCACAGCCGACCACCTTCACCGTTTGCGAGATACTAGTTTCCAGGCGCTGTACTATAACCAACTACCCTTCATCGAAGTAGCTTATGTCAGTGAATTTCTGCATTTGCAGCTCGTATCGTCGCTAGAATGACTCCCCATTTGTTTCTGCTCCACGAGTGTGCTTTCCTTACCGAATCACATCGCCGTGGGCAGTATTGATGATCTCTTGGCTCATGAATGTAAGTTACAGTGACTGTGTACTTCCATTATTAACCCAGACTAGTACTTACGCGTTTTTTGACTTCACATGTTCTAACAATAGCAGGTATTCCTTAATTACTTCATTGTCAACTGGGGGAGTAAGTTAATGCAAACATTGAAATTCAGTCGCCATATAATTTTAACCAGAGTTTCCATTGGAGTTAGGACTAGTCCAAAGTTTGTGTCTTCTTTACCTAGTGAATTCCTCAGCGTATAATTAAAGTCATCAAAGCCTAAAAATGATATCGTGAAGTAATTTAAGACATTTTAGTCTTATTTTTGAAGACAGAGAAGACGTAAAAAGCTCCTTGTAATCCCGAGGCGTTATCGCTAGCTGTATCCATCACCTTGGCCTATTTTCATTGCTGTTGAAGAAACATTGAGAGCAGCGAGGAGCATCCGCGGCTGCCATCTTCGTCAAATAACGCTGACGGGTCGATCATGCCTAGTCTACCTTCTTTCAGTCCCAGACGAAATTAATCCATTGGCACTTTTTCGTCTCTGATTACCTTTGAGATAACAAGCGAAACCTTAGACAAAGGAAAAGAAGTTTAAACGTTAAGAGGAAGACGTCCGGTTTCGTGTTACACCTTTTACAGCAGTTGTCGTACTTGATCCTCAGGAGGCAACTAGATAACACGCGGCTTACCTAACCGGACCAGGCGGGTGCCGGGCATATCAGTTGAAAGCCAGCGTTCGAGTTGGCTGCAGCCCGCGTTAAGTGTGTGTTTCTAGGACGTTCGCCATTCTTTCTAACCTGTTTCAAAGTCTTTTACTCGCAGACTAATTTTCAGCTACGTCAGAACACGAAGTCCTCTGGTTACGAGTGCTTCTTGAGGTAAGTAATCGGGAACTGCAGCTGAACGAAACAGTCCTGCTTCGCAGTCTGCGCTAACCACAACGCGATTATGTGTTATTGTTTTTTTTTTCTTTTAGTTCTGATCGTGATCACTGCGCCACTGAGTTGCGAGAAAAGTTCGCCATCATTCAAGTGTTCTCTCATTCCCCCACAAATCATTAAAGCGGAAGGCTGAAGGATAATGGTCGCTGTGGCGGTCGTGATAAGCGTTTCATTCACTCATGCGCGTAAAACAAGTGATTGCTATACACTTCTAGAAGTTTATTAATTAATCTTATCGTGACTTCGCGGTTCTTCCTTAAGCGCTCAGTACGAGGGTAAGATGAAGACTTTTTGCCACAGAGGTGGCGTTCGTATCAACTATGATTTTTCGATATGTTGCTACATGATGCAGACTATGGCATGGCAAGTAACAGAACGATACGTGGAATAGTTTTCTTTATAAAAATGTTCAAATATTGTGAAATCTTGTGGGACTTAACTGCTAAGGTCATCAGTCCCTAAGCTTACACACTACTTAATCTAAATTATCCTAAGGACAAACACGCACACCCATGCCCGAGGGAGGACTCCTCCGCCGGGAACAGCCGCACAGTCGATGACTGGAGCGCCTGAGACCGCTCGGCTGATCCCGCGCGTTTTCTTTATACGTCCTTTAAAAGTCCTTTAAAAGCTGTAGTATTGCGTGTGTTTCGTTCAGATATGTAACCTGGAATTTTGTGCTATCATAAAAATATTTATTTTGTTCATCGCAAATTTACCGGAAGATGAGGAAAAAATGATGGTTTAACGTCCCGTCGACAACTGGGTCTTTAGAGACGGAGAATAAGCTCAGACTGTTTCGTTCAGGTTGAAGAAGGAAACTGGCAGTACCCTATCAAAGAAACTATCCCGGCTTTTGTATGGAGTGATTCAAGGAAATCACGGAAAACCTACACGTGGATGGCCGGACGCGTATTTGAACCGTCGTCCTCCCAAAAGCGAATCCAGTGTGCTAGCCACTGCGCTACCTCGCTCGGTCGAAGGTCGATGAACGGTCATTAGGAGTCTTCTCCTTTAACTTTAAAAAAAAGAATGGCTGACTACAAACATGACCGTACTGCTCTTGAAGATGATCCATATGAAGGACTTCGTAAAATTGCTACCTCTGATGAAAACATAAATTGAGTGATGGCGTCTATCGAAACACTATTACTATATAAGCGACACCACTGTTCATAATAGTTAGATGATCAAACATCCACATAACGTGCGTGTTTGGAGTACAGCTGCTCATAATATTTGCTACATATTTATGAAAATAACTAATACGTGAAAGCACACAAGGAAGGCAAAGACAGGTTAGAAGTTAATGTCCAATCTACGCCGAGAGCTTTAGAAATGAAACACAAGCTCGGCCCAGGCAATAACTGGGAAGAAAATCGGCCATGGGAAAACCAAACTAAAAACTAAAACTCCGCCCTAAAGGTTATGAAGGCCCAACGGTACCGACCGGCCGCCGTGTTATCCTGAGACCACAGACGTCACTGGATAGGGCATGTAGTGAGAACACCGCTCTTCCAGCCGCATGTCAGTTTACGAGACCGGAGCCGGCCTCTGAGAAGTCGAGTTGCGCCATGTTTCAGACACTGGACACGTTTTCGGTAGCACTAGGTTTCAGATCCGCGCATAGACCTCCAATTTAGGTATTCCGTACTTTACCTCTACTACTTAAGCAAATAACGGGATGGTTCATTTGTACAGGTCAGGGCCGATTTCTTTGCAATCTTCATCCAATCCCAGTTTGTTCCCCGCCTCCACTATACTCGTCCTCAACGGAGCGTTATACTCAGATATTCCTTTTCTTCAGAAGGGGAGACGAACACCTCTCCTCTCGAATAGTCTTAACTCCATAGTCATCAAGCTTGCCGTAAAATACTAAGAGGTGGTCGCCGAAGAATGTGCAGTAGAAATGAAGTTTCAGTGTGTTAGGACAACAAGAAGTCCTCTGTGGGAGGAATGGCAATACTAAAGCTTCAAACTTTCTTCAGAAGACTTTCCTGCGTGCTTTCCCCTCTTTTGACTTGAAGAGGCAATAATGTAATACTGCTCGACCTAAAGGTGGCTTATTTGAATTCTGGCACAGAAATAAATTTTCGTTGTCAGAATTCCGCTGACGAGGAAGGAATGGATGGTTTTATGTTTCTACGATCGCTAGTTTTTATATCAATATCCTGGACTGAATTCCAAAAGTATTTGTCGTCTCTGATGAGTTGAGGTCATCCGGCAGACAGACTGGACATTAGTGCCTCTGGAGAGGACGAGGGCACTGGGTCGGTGCCGAGATTTACCCTTATTTTTCTTACTTCTGCATAGCTACACTTTCATGACAATGTTTACATTTAGATAGTTACACTTGACTACACAACAAACGTGTTGGATAGTTGCCACTGCCTACAAAGAAACAAAAACATTTCGAAGTGCGCAGCCAACGTTGCCGAGCGATTCGAGTTTCTTTTTCCTGAGCTCTCGACCGTGGATCACTAGAGCATTAATCATTTTGTCTGTTTTTTTTTTTTTTTTTTTTTTAAACGGGGTAAGCTTCATAATGAAATAATTGTGCGGAGCATCATTTAAGTTTTTCCTGGCGCCATAATATCGATCTTCTAATAAGTGCTGTTGGTTCACTGTGAAGTTCTACATTTCAAATATAACAAATCGATAGGCTAATATTTAATGAAGCGCTATTCTGTTGGACGGTAATATTGATAAACTGCCACATGGCGAGATTATGGTAGAGTGCGGAAATAAATCGAGACAAGGAAATATTTCTCCTAGGACGAGTATAATGTATAATCCACCTCTACGTAGAGAGTCGTTAAATTTCTTGATGCACTAGAGAGATGCCCGAAATGTAGTCCGCTCGAATCTCTCTAGATGTAGAAAATTTCAGTAAGGGAATCTGACCGAAAGGAGAGGAATCTTTTACTCGAATGAGGACATTAATTTCGATGGATTTCACGGTATGGTCCATCTCCATTAACCCTGGAACACTAAAGGGGAGAAAACGTTACATTGCTACTAAGTTATCGTAAATGTTACTACTCCATATTTTATTCAAAAGAAGTCATAATTTATAGTTTATGCACTAGTTCATTACTATTACAAGATCTCCAGCGCTTTGTTACATATAAAATCAGTACAAAATGTACTGTTTTACACCCTGTACTGATAATACCAGATTTGCGGGAAGAGCGAATTGCTTCCAACTGCAATCGTAAATTTTACGAGGGTTTAGTAATCTAGGGTTAAGAGACATCGTGAGGAACGAAAGCGACATCACTTGCTCTCAGGGATGTCTCATAGCACTGTTATTTTGTTCTTCGCAGATTTACCGGATATATTCGAAATATTAATCAGAGTATAGTACAGTTTGGTACGCAGTCTACATCCAGTCACAGACATGAACACATACGGTCATGACAGCATCATGAAGGCCATAATTCAGCTAAGCTCAAATCCTTCCGTAATCTTTCAATATTCATAATTCTCCTCAATACATGACATAAAGTCTCTTGTCTGAGATACCGCTTTAAATTTCGCTTTTACGTATCGAAGTTTTTCCGCTAGTATAGCAGACCTCAGAGAGGTGAAATCAACCTCATTTCACTTTCCGAAATCCTATAAGCGGAAGACATACGTCTAGAACATCAAACTGATTGCTGGTTTACGAGGAAGTCCGTGATCTCGTACCCACATAAGGAAATACGCCACGTCGCATTAGGGGGAAATAGGTAGTACATTGCCGCGATATCGGTATAAAAAGGACACAACGGAAACATAGCTTTCTTCATCTGCTGCCAGCCCACCGCGTCATGAGGAACTGAAAATAGCAATAACGATAAAACGTAGCTTTTTACTCTGTCTGTATAGTTCGAATCAATCAAATGCTGGTTGTTTTGAATATAAATTGGCATTCACAGATCAGGATAAATATTGGCTCTGGCTCTGAGCACTATGGGACTCAACTGCTGAGGTCATTAGTCCCCTAGAACTTAGAACTAGTTAAACCTAACTAACCGAAGGACATCACAAACATCCATGCCCGAGGCAGGATTCGAACCTGCGACCGTAGCGGTCTCGCGGTTCCAGGCTGCAGCGCCTTTAACCGCACGGCCACTTCGGCCGGCCCTCAGGATAAATATTCTTATTATCACGGAGAATGCAGAGGATCATGACGAGAACATATGAGCTGCACGTACAAAGGTGAAATTTATTACTCTGGGTCGGATATGAAGCCTATGAGCAAATTCCCATGACCCAATAAGTTTTAAACCATCGTATTGTTGCAGTGTGTGCGACGATATTGACGAAATCTCAAGTCTGTCCAGAAGTCATCGCACCGGCAAATGGAAACGTGTGTTGCAGTAGTCACTGGGTATTTCGAACACACTAAGCAAGCGAAGTGACAGAATAGTCAATAGTCGACTCGAAGCCGGACGGCGGTTCGAACGTCAGTCTAGTCACCAACGCGTAGTTCTCACTAATGGTAAACGTCTCGATGGTTCCTTCTTAAAAGGACACGGCCCTTTTCCTGCCCATAACTCCACAATTCGAACTATAGCTCAGTTTTTAGTGACCTAGTCATCGACGGGACGCTAAATCCCGATCTTCCTTCGAACACCCGATGACTTGAATGGAATGTTATAAATTGTTTATGATCACTTCTGTGTTTTCCATTTTGTTGCTGTTGCTGAAGTAATATTACAATGTAAATGTGTACGATTATCTCGTAATTAAACTTCTGTTGTTTTTGAATGAGAAGTTATTATATACCAGTCTCTGTACGTTAATTTCCTTTTTCACTGATTCATTCCATTTATGAAATTCATCTTTCGTTCAAATTCTGACAACAACATAGCATAGTTTTACCCTGGTTACCTGATGAATTATTATTAGGCATCAGGTCTTTTGGCTTCCAGTTTGTGTGTCAGTCTAAAGTAAAGTATGATTAGTATCAGTTTTAAAATAAACTTCTCACATCTTTTCCGAATTTGTAAATAGCTGGAGCGCCTAACCAGTCGGACGCGATATTTCCGTACGAGGATCCATGCCCAACACAACACTCCTAATTGCTAAATACTGTACGAATTTCTCCGAAACTATAAACAGAATTTCGGAGATTAAAACACGGTTGAATTCGTCTCTTTGAGACTGTAATTCCACTTGAAATACGTAGTTGATACTGGTGTTCTTGAAATTAACACACAGTAGCTTTGCTGTGAGACTATTCGTCACTTTCTTTTGTACAATTAATTGTATGAAAATATGATTACAAACTCTTAAATAGGACTGGAAATATTCTAGGTGGACAGCTTAGCTGAATTTCTCTTTATGTACCAAGTAACATACGTCAGTAGCTGACAGGCTATTCACGGACGACCATGTGGGTGCTTTATCAGAAACTGTGACAAATTGCAGGAACAGGTGCAGTACTGTTGCAAAACTGGCAGTGAAGCTCAGAGTAAACAAATGTTATGTAATCCGCGTGGTTACACAACAGCCTCGATACTGTTCGATAGCATCATCACCGAGGAATAAATAAGATCAGTCATAAGTGTTAAATTTACGAGAGTGGTTCGATAAGTCTGGTAAATTTCCATGAAAGAATGGAACATTATTGTTGCGCCTCATGGTTGGTAACCTTGATTATTCCAAGGATCCTATAAATAATTTCAACAACGTACATCGTACAGTTCATTGTCGACAGCCGTCTGAACTGATCAGCGTGTCGACTGCGATTGAAAATGGAGAAAGCCGGGTTTCGTGCTGTTATTAAATATTTTCATTCGACGCATTGGACTGCACCATGAATCAAAATAGAACTGGACTCTGCACCGTCAATGATGACCACAAGAAGCGCGCTCGGGCCGTCCAATTGAGTCCACCACAAAGGAAACCTTTGACAAAATTCATGATATGCTAATGCAAAAGCGCCGAATAAAAATTCATGAAACTGCTGAGATTGTAAGCATCTCAACAAAGTGAGTGCATAATATGCTGCAAGGAAGCTATGTGCGAGGAGTGTACCTTTGATTGCTCACAGTCGATCAAAAGCACATCCGTCACAACATTTCAGTGCAGTGTCTGGTAATGTTTAATCGCAATTTGCAAGATTTTTTGCGGCGATTTGTTGCTGTTAATGAAACTCGAATCCATCATTACACACCAGAGTCAAAACAGCACTCAAAACAAAGGACAGAGACTGGTTAAAGTGCACCAAAGAAGGCAAATACTTTCTTCTCAACTGGTAACATGATGGGCACTGTTTTCTGGGATTTCCAAGGACCCTATTATGGTTCATTGTTGGCTCGTTTGAAAGTTGCGTTGGCTGAAAGAAGACCAAGGTTGGCACGTGAAAAACGCTATTTCACAGGGGTAACGCACCATCCCACAATGGCGAAAGTGCATGACTTGGGCTTTAAACTGGTTCCTCATCGATTCTATTCGTCAGACTTAGCCCCAAGTGACTTCTTCCTGTCCCTAACTTGAATCTTTGGTTTGCTGGAAAGAAATTTTCATCAAATGAGGAAGTGATAGTTGCAGTCAACGAGTATTTTGCAGAGTTTAACAGAATCTATTTTTCTCATGGGATGAAAAGGTGCGGGACGGCTGGACTAGATGTATATCCCGCAAAGGTGACTACGCCAAGAAGTAGGATGATTTGCTTAAGAAACAGACTTTTTTTTTTTTTTTTTGCCATACTTAGCAAACTAACGTCGCATAGGATTATTATCGACAGTGATTCAAGGTAGAGCGTCCACATAGATCTGTTGGGTCAATTTGTATACCCAGTACTTGAGTGTCATTCGTGACTGTGGGATCCTTCCCAAGTTGAATTAGCCGATGAGGAAGATAAGACAGTAAGTATGATTCATCACATATGATATCTTCGTACATCCATAGCTGAAATGGAGGACAGCGGGACATCAGCTGGTATAAATTTATATTAAAAAATGAAAAAATTCCTCCAGCTGTATTTAAGGTGTCGATTTTATTTTGGCAACTAGTTTCAACGTTGTAACAACGTCATCTTCAGGCCCTATAAAATATACCACACATACAACAACCAATGTGATATCAGTAATCTATGAGTTATTATGTAAACAAATAGATTATAAACATATTACATAATGGGCGAATTCAATAAAATTAATTAAATTTTGGCAGTTTTCATTTAATGCAATCATTCTGGAAATTAACCATTCTGTGGTACCAATAAGTACAACTGAAAATATATATACATGATCGTTTTCATTACAGATCAATGTCAAGCATTAAATGAAATGAGAGTATATATAAAAATGTGATAGGCTACAGGAAAGATAATATGGTTGGTTGGTTGGTTTGGGGGAGGGACCCAACAGCGAGGTCATCGGTCCCGTTAGATTAGGGAAGGAAATCGGCTGTGTCTAATCAAAGGAACCGTTCCGACATTTTCCAGAAGCGATTTAGGGAAATCACGGAAATCCTAAATCAGGATGGCCGGACGCGGGTTTGAACCGTCGAAAGGCACTATGCATCAACTAAGTGCATATTCTTGAAATATCTCCTACTTCTATTCCAGATGAGTCAAGCAACATTATTTCCAAGGAAGTTTATCTCCCGTAAAATCATTAATGTAAAGTTATTGAAAATCAGTCCAAACAAGGACGCGAACCGCGGTTCGTGATGTCTGCCGAAGTACGTACACCCTATCGCACAACGGTACTGTGCCTGTTAAAGTAATGACGTAGCTGTAACTGCTGTTACCATGTTTCATCTTCTCCTTTACTTTCATTTTCACATTCATCCAAAACAAAACTGACGTTTTCGGCAAGGATCGTATTCTAGTCATTTATAATTATTATTTGTGTGTGTGTCCAGACCTCATGAAGACACTGGCAACCCAACAAATTAGTAATAATAGTCTTGGTAACGTACAGGGCTCGCCAAGAGCTAAGGTACACGCTTTCAGGAGTGATAGTACTGGTGATTCTGAACAAAAAAAAAAAGTACGTTTTTATTGAATAACCCGACAACCGTGGGCTGTGACGTAAACGAGTCACAGTACCAAAATTAAACTGCATTAAATTTCCTACAAATAAGTTACTACTCATTTTTTCAAAGAGCTAACAATTTGCGCGAATAGAGGGAGAAAATAGTGAAAATCTCGCGCGACGCGTAAGCGCTGCAGCTTAGATAGTTTTTTTTGGCCAATTTGAGATGGTTTCTCGATGTGACAGATCACAAGTGTCCTGTATCAAATTGTTCGTCTCGAATTCATCTACATCACTGTGGTACACTGTAAAACAATAACAGTGCAGCGTATAATACAGAAAATAAACAACAAAGTAGCGCACATTAAAAGTGTTCTATCTCGGAAACCATCCGAAATCGGGCATATCTCCATATGAAGCTTTGTTTAGAGTCACCAATACTGTTCCCCCTCAAAGCACATACCTTTCCTCCTGAATGAACTTGTATTTAAGTGGTGTTGCGTATTCCTTGGTGCCTACAGGTGAACGCTAGTGGCCCAAAACGCCTCGCGAATAAATTTTGATAAGATCAACAACCCGTAAACAATGAGGTTATTGCTGTATATACACAGATCTCAGTTGAGAGTCAATGCTGTCTTGCACAAGCACGCTGAAAGAAAAAAAGTTAGCAGTGATGACAGAGGATCAACGAAGAGCTGTTCAGACAAGTGAACTGCGTAAACTATTGAAATATGCTGGATGCCATGAGACTGCAATGAGCTGATTTTCCTTTTTTTTATTTTCCATTTGTACCGCCCTCTTACGTTTTGTCTGCCGTTTGAGTGTGCTCTGATTTCGCAGGAGTGCCGAAACAGCGATAAAGAAATGTAGGTCGCATCCTCCGCGCGGTCACCGTCTAGTGCTCGCCAGATAACGACACTCACCACAGCCAACTGCATCGCGGCACTCGACTCTGCAACGCTGCCGTTGGTTTGTAGTTCGCAACTCGTCGTTCAGCAGAGCCGTAGTAGTCACGCGACCACCTTTTCTTGGTGTGTATAGGTGTTATAAAAATAAATTACAACGAAACATAATTGTCTTGCGTTATATCATACTTCTGAATCATAGCGTGTGAGTTGCGTAATATAGACAAACTCGTGAGGTCAACAGTACATGACAGAATGTTACAGTGAGAGGAGATAAATGAAAAATGGAAGGGAATCGTATTGGCAGATTGCATCTTCTACTAGTAATATGCTTCTTCATAGTACTACTGGTGTTCAGTAGCCTTAGTGTGAATGTTATGTACGCGTTTGCATTACCAAAGGCGTATGACGTTTTCCATATGTTAGTAACCTCAGAATACCTCACCAGCTAAATCTACTGGAATCTTTTCAGTGATTATAACAGTAAATATCTTATCAGATAAATTTATTGAAGTCTTTTCAGTGACTATACTAGTAAATAATACTTACATATGTCACACAAAAAGAATGAGTCTACAACAGTTAAAGCAACCAGCATCACAACCTGACCAACATACATACATATCTGTCCTGCGTAGGCCTAGCTATTTTGTGGCGTCATTCCATACTTATTCACTGAAACAACGGTGCCTTTGAAGAACAACATTTCTAAGATATGCGGTCTACACCAAAATGTTGTTGCTCTCTGGATAAACCCGCAACCCTGCGGTGCTTAATGACAAAGGCAGTAAGTGAATTACGTGGCTAGTGTTCAAGCGCAACGGGAGTGTTCGTCGGTGTTTAATAGAAGACAATTTTCATTGCAAGCACACCAATTCCGCACTTTGTTTCCACAAACCACTGCGCTCGTCGAGTGCCCGTTAACTGCTGTAGTGAAAGGGCATCGAAACGGGCGTCAACGTGGCGGAATAGCTAGACTTCAGTGCGAGAGATAAGACTCCAGAAAATTGATGATCTGGTGATTGCAAACCCTACCTGATGTAGTTCAGCAAGACAGATACCCAGTCTCCAGACTCTCCCAGTTCAAAAAATGGTTCAAATGGCTCTGAGTACTACGGGACTTAACATATGAGATCAGTAGTCCCCTAGGACAGAACTATTTAAACCTAACTAACCTAAGGACATCACACACATCTAATCCCGAGGCAGGATTCGAACCTGCGACGCCGGCCGCGGTGGCCGTGCGGTTCTGGCGCTGCAGTCTGGAACCGCGGGACTGCTACGGTCGCAGGTTCGAATCCTGCCTCGGGCATGGGTGTGTGTGATGTCTTTAGGTTAGTTAGGTTTAAGTAGTTCTAAGTTCTAGGGGACTTATGACCTAAGATGTTGAGTCCCATAGTGCTCAGAGCCATTTTGAACCTGCGACCGTAGCGGTCGCGCGGCTCCAGACTGAAGCGCCTAGAACCGCTCGGTCACAACGGCCGGCAGACTCTCCCATTACAACAGAATGATATCTTATTTACTAAACACACTCGTGGTCGCATATAAGATTCACATATAAGATCTTACTTTTTATTTATTCGATCTGCTTCAGAGATCATTCCTTGGTGAAACCGATAATGCATAAATAAAAGATGATAACTTATATGCTACCACGACAGAGTTAACTAAATAAAATATAAAATTATTAGATCGCCGTTTTCCTGGGACAATGTTTCAAAAAATTACAACAGAATGAGACAAGCAGATTATACCACATGTCGTGTCTCCTAGTCATTTACATCTCTACCCCGCAACCCACCTTGCAGTGTGTGGCGGAAGGTAATTTGTGTACCACTGTCACTTGTCATCTTTCTCGTTCCAGTCTCGAACAGTCTGCGGGAAACGCGGGAAGAACAATTGCTGCTAAGCCTCCGTGTGTTCTAGAATCTCTCTAATTTAGACATGGTAGGAAGCAATGTACACTACTGGCCATTAAAATTGCTGCACCAAGAAGAAATGCAGATAATAAACGGGTATTCATTGGACACATATATTATACTAGAACTGACATGTGTTACAGCTTCACGCAATTTGAGTGCATAGATCCTGATAAATCAGTACCCAGAACAACTACATCTGGCCGTAATTACGGCCTTGATACGGCTGGGCATTGAGTCAAACACAGCTTGAATGGCGTGTACAGGTACAACACGATATCACAGTTCATCAAGAGTAGTGACTGGCGTATTGTGACGAGCCAGTTGCTCGGCAACCATTGACTAGACGTTTTCAATTGGTGAGAGATCTGGAGAATGTGCTGGCCAGTCGAACATTTTCTGTATGCAGAAAGGCCCGTACAGGACCTGCAACATGCGGTCCTGCATTATCCTGCTGAAATGTAGGGTTTCGCAGGGATCGAATGAAGGGTAGAGGCACAGGTCGTAACACATCTGGAATGTAACGTCCACTGTTCAAAGTGCCGTCAGTGCGAGCAAGAGGTGACCGAGACGTGTAACCAATGGCACCCCATACCATCACGCCGGGTCATACGCCAGTATAGCGATGACGAATACACGCTTCCAATGTGCGTTCACCGCGATGTCGCCAAACACGGATGCGACCAGCATGACGCTGTAAAGAAAACCTGGATTCATCCAAACAATGACAAAAATGGTTCAAATGGCTCTGAGCACTATGGGACTCAACTGCTGTGGTTATCAGTCCCCTAGAACTTAGAACTACTTAAACCTAACTAACCTAAGGACATCACACACATCCATGCCCGAGGCAGGATTCGAACCTGCGACCGTAGCAGTCGCAAGGTTCCGGACTGCGCGCCTAGAACAAAAAAGAAAAAAAAATGACATTTTGCCATTCGTGCACCCAGGTTCGTCGTTCAGTACACCATCGCAGGTGCTGCTGTCTGTGATGCAGCGTCAAGGGTAACTGCAGCCATGGTCTTCGAGCTGATAGTCCATGCTGCTGCAAACGTCGTCGAACTGTTCGTGCAGATGGTTGTTGTCTTGCAAACGTCCCCATTTGTTGACTCAGGGATCGAGACGTGGCTGCACGAACTGTTAAAGCTATGCGGATAAGATGCCTGTCATCTCGACTGCTACTGATACGAGCCGTTGGCGTTCCGTATTGCCTTCCTGAACCCACCGATTCCATATTCTTCTAACAGTAATTGGATCTCGACCAACGCGAGCAGCAATGTCGCGATACGATAAACCGCAATCGCGATAGGCTACAATCTGACCTTTATCAAAGTCAGAAACGTGATGGTATGCATTTCTCCTCCTTACACGAGGCGTCACAACAACGTTTCACCAGGCAACGCAGGTCAACTGTTGTTTGTGTCTGAGAAATCGGTTCTAAACTTTCCTCATGTCAGCGTGTTGTAGGTGTCGCCACTGGCGCCAACCTTGTGTGAATGCTCTGAAAAGCTAATCGTTTGCATATCACAGCTACTTCTTCCTGTCGGTTAAATTTCGCGTCTGTAGCACGTCATCTTCGTAGTGTAGCAATTTTAATGGCCAGTAGTGTATTTGTCGAGTCTTCTAGGGATGCACCCTCTTGGAACTTTAACAGTAAACTAAATCGTCATGCAGAACGCCTCCCTTGCAGAGTCTGCCATTGGTGTTGGTTGATCATCTGCAAGACGGTTTCGTGGTTACTAAATGAACCTGCAATGAAACGTGCTGCTCTTCTTTGGATCTTCTCTATTTCCTCTACCAGTCATATCTGTTACGGATCCCATAATGACGAGCAATATTCAAGTATTCGCCGAATGAGTGTTTTGTCGGCTACTTTGTGGATGCACTACGTTTTCTAAGGATCATTCCAATGAATCTCAGTCTGGCATCTGGCTTACTCGCGATTACCTTTAGCTGGTCGTTCTGTAATGGGCGTCAAAAAGTACCCGTTCCAAGGCCGTACAATCCGGAATCGGCACGCCAATCAGTCAAAATCGCCGTGACCACTGAGGCAATCATCCCACCGATGCACCAGGATGAAGATCCGGTTTGCTAAAAGACCGTGTCCTGCTGCGTGAAGAAGTCCGTAATTCCTGTTGCACATCCTCGTCCGACAGGAATCGTCGACCCTTCAGGGTCTTTTTCAAGGGACCAAAAGTGTGACAATAGCATGTGGAGAGATCAGAACAGTTTAGCGGGCCCTCTAGGGTTTTTTCCCACTTGAGTTGGCGTAACTTCTGAGTTACGACATTTGCGATGCGCGGACGTGCGTTATCATAAAACAGTAGCACCGTTCCACAACAGTGGTTTGCAACGAATATGCTATCACACACCGGTGTTTGTCCTTCGGCAACCAAGAAGTCCTGTCTGGACGCATTTAGTTGTAAGTCGCCATAGTTCACGTTTCCGCATTTACCACAAGCACGTCGAAAGACACGATGACCACGCTGATCGCTTGCCTACATGTCGGTGCTTATATACCAGCATCGGAATCGCGCTACGTTGCATATACGCTGCAGCAACACCCTCAGACGGAAACTTTCCGGTCGCCCCCTATGGTTCAAATCGCTTCGCACACATACTCCTAGACATTGTATGGCAGCAACTGCTTCCAGTGATTGCTCTGCAATTGTGTAATCTTACAACAAAAGGGTCTTTCTGTCTATGTATTCGCAATACGTTTGTTTCTGTTGGACCTGCACCAAGCGTCGATCCTCAGCACGTCCTCCTGCATTTCGCAACAATTTTCTAGCCTCGCAACTTCTCTGTATACAACAGCAGCATTCGCGAAAAGCCTCTTGCAACTTCTGACGTTATCCACTCGGTCATTTATACATATTGTGAAAAGTAATGGCCCTATAACACTCCTCTGGGGCACGGCCGAAGTTACTTTGACGTCCGAAGATTTCTCTCCGATCAGAAGGACATGCTGTGTTCTGTTTGCTTGGAACTTCAATTCAGTCACACAGCTGATCTATATTCCAAGTCAAGAAACACGGCATCTACCTCGACGCCTGTATCTACTGCTTTCTGGGTCCCGTGCACGAACAGAGCGAGCTGGCTTTTTCACGATCATTGTTTTCGGAACCCAAGTTGGCTCCGACTGTGGAGACTTCCGGTCTGCAGAAAAGTCGTAACTCGCGAGTATAAAACATACTTCAAAATTCTAGAACTGACTGACATCAGGTATATATGTAGGCCTATAGTTTTGTACATCTGTTCGACAACCCTTCTTGAAAACTGGAATGACCCGTGCTTTTTTCCAATCATCAGGAACACTTCGCTCCTTGACGTACGGTACACTGCTGCTAGATGATGGCCAAGTTCTTTCGCACACTCCCGTCAGGTCCAATGGCCGTCCCTCTGTTGAGCGATTTCAGTTGCTTTTCTATTCTATGGTCACTTATTTCGATATCAGCCATTTTGCCTTTCGAGTGACGATTTAAAGGAGGCTCTACAATGCAGTCTTCTTCTGTGAACAGCTTTGGAAAAAGACGTATAGGGTCTCGCCTTTTCTGTGTCGCCCTCATTTTCAGTGCCATTATGGTCACAGAATGTCTGGACAGATGGCTTCGATCCTTTTACTGATTTAACGTAAGACCTAACTTCTTAAGATTATCTGTCTAGTCGATAGACAGAGTTTTACATTCCAGCTCGTTGAACGCTTCACTCATGGCTCTCCTTACGCTAATTTTGGTTTCGTTTAGTTTTTATTTGGCTGCGAGGCCTTGGCTACGTTTAAATTTGCTTGAAGGTCTCTTTGGTTTCGTAACAGTTTTCTAATATGGCTGTCGAACCACGGCGGATCTTTTCTCTCACAATTCTGGTCGATACATACCTGTCTAAAACTTATTGCACAATGCTCTTGAGCTTTGCCAGTTGATAGATAACGTTGTTATGCTGGAGATGAAATTTTCGTGCTGACCACTCAGGTAGTCTAACATCTAAGCAGAAAGTTCTTCCTGCCTTTCTTTGTATTCCTGTTTACAGCTGTATTCAGCGACGCTGTAATGGCCTTATGATCACTGATTCCCTGTTCTATGCTGAGTAGAAAGGTTCAGGTCTGTTCGTCACCAGCATCTCGTCTCCACCCAAAACTATAATATGACCAGGAAATTTACGCGAAGTACTCTCCAAGTTTCCTCTCCATTGTTGCGCCAAGAGTGCTGCTAAGACAGGGGGTCTATGAAAGCATCCGATGACCATAACTGATCCACCTTTAACACTTATCTTCACCAAATTATTTCGCATTAGGAATCTGTCCAAAACTCATTAGACATTCTCGTATTTTTTTATATCTACAAACACGCCTTCGCCACCAGCGTTCAACCTATCTTTGCGATCTACATTCCAATAAGAATTTAGTATTTCGTTGCTACTGACGTCTGGTTTCAGCATCCTGTCCTCTAGATTATGTCCCAAAACGTTTGATTCACGTCGGACGATCTGGATGCGAATATCATTTGCTCGAATTATCCAAAATGTTCTTCAAACCAATAGCGAACAACTGTGGCCCGGCTACAGGGCGCACTGTCATCCATAAAAATGAAGTCCATGAATGGCTGCAAATGGTCTCGAAGCAGCCGAAAATAACCATTTTCTGTCAATGATCATCCATTTGGCCCACAGGACACAGTCCGTTCCAAACAAATACAGCCCACACCATTATGGAGGTGTTAGCAAAGGCCCTCGCGTCGGTCGTTTTGCGCCATAGCTCATTAACTCCAAATTCCGCCGCACTGTCCTAACGGACACGTTTGTTATACTTCCCACATTGATTTCTGCGGTCTTTGCACGCAGTTTTGCTTGTTTGTTAGCACTGACAACTCTACAAAAATGCCGCTGTTTTCGGTAGTCAAGCAAAGGCCGTCGGCAACTGCGTTGTCCGTGGTGAGAGGTAATGCCTGAAATTTCGTATTCTCAGCACACTCTCGACACTGTGGACCTCGGAATATTGAATTCCCTGACGATTTCCGACATCGAATGCCCCATACGTCTAGCTCCAACTACCGTTCCACGTTCAAAGTCTGTGAATTCATATCGTGCGGCGGTCTTTTCACATGAATCACCTGAGTGCAAATGACAGCTTCGCCAATGCACTGCCCTTTTATATATTACTGTCGCGACACTACCGCCATTTGTATATGTATATATTGCTATCCCATTACTTTTGTCACGTAACTGTATATCAAAATTTTCTTTCCGCGATCTGCTGTGTCGAATGCTACTCTGTCTGGACTCAGATGGCATCGTATTGGACCTGTGGAGATATTTCTCTGTCCTAAATACCGACATGTGCACGCCACACGTACTCCGCCGTCCTAGTACCTCTTCCTGCATGTTGTGCACGCCTGACCTGCTAAGGGGAACCCTACAATTCTCCAGTCGATAGCGGAGGTCGTGGTATTTGTATCCGATCCCATGGCAAAATCGTCTGAGCCTGTGGTTTAGACCTTACCCTCTGCTCCAAGCGAGAGAGGACCATCATGGGTTCTAGGCATTTCCTTATAAACTACATCAACAGACTCACATGATGTCACCTCAGTCTTCAGTGGGTCGATTAGCGGAAACACCAACCTTGTGTAATGATTATGGCAGTTGGACGGTCGTCGATTGGAAATTTTGTATCACACTCAGTGAGCCTGATATTAAAATTAATATAAAGGAATAAACCAATGTCAAAATGAGACACTCTGAAATAAGCGACAACGCCACACAAAGTAGGTCTGCAAAGGTCCCTGTGGAATCCAGAATGAAAGCCCACGAACACAAAGAATAATTCGGTGAAAGCACAGATCTCTGTATCACCTAAAAGTACGGAGAGAAAGCTATTAAACAAAGCGAACACGTAAGAAAGCCACAACCTTCCGAAGTAACATGAACGAGAACAGGCCGAGAGAGAAAATACTAAAGTCTGAGTAGTACGCCAGACCGCATTGGCCCTAAAGTTCCAGGAGTGTTGGAAGCCACTGCGCCGTCCTCTTTCAGTCTACCTCAGACACACTGGCCCACGCGATTCCGCTGTTTCTAGTCTAGAAGGCTGGCAGTACCTGGGCCCGTTCTAGTCCCAGGATCGCCGGTCTGTCAACGTCTACGCAAGCATCTCCAACTAGCCAAAGAGCACGCTTGGCTGGCCTGCAAACTGCTGCCCCAGCCGCGGTGCCACGACGCGATGAATCCTGCTAGTCTTTAAACTGGCTCATCAACCGATTGACGTCGTTATAAACCGAGGGGAAGGTATAAAACAGTGGCGATATACATTCAGTGAAATGTTAAATAACTTTACGATGTTCAAAGTGCCTAACTATATTCGTTTATATCTATGGAGCTTTTTAGTTGATTAAGCACGTATGAAGATAGCAACTGTTTGCTGAAACCGGTAATGGAAATATTTTTTGTAAATCTATGCGATTATCGCCATAATAAATATTTATATAACTGCAGTTTTCTATGGATTACTTGCCCTTTTTTTAAAAAAAAAATCCTTATGAGAAATAGGTCATCATTCAACGGGAACAGCTTTCAGAAAACACTCACGTAATTACCAGTTCCATTCCCACCAGTTCTCAAGATTAATGTGGCGACATGATTCAGTAATATGTTAACGTAAGTGCTTGTCGTTTCGACTTAAATGCTTCTTGATTTCAAGTTGTTAAGTTCTCCTACGAACATGTCAGTCAAATCGAATGAAAAACAATCATGTTGGTGCCTAGTACACGTGAGAGTCAAGTAGTTGAAAATTCTTCTCCACAACACGTTCTGGGATGTCTAACAGGCTGCGGTTTTGTGCAATGTAACAGCTGTGAAGTTATTAATTCGTTCCAAAGAAGCTCTTTGGTCTTCAACGCTGATGAGATACGTATACCCTTATTATGACCACCTGCTTAAGAGCTTGTTTGTCCATCTTTGAAACGAAATACGTCACTGATTTGCGTGCTAGGGATCCGACAATTGGTTAGTAGCTTTGTGGAGGTATGTGGCGTTAGATATCTACCACAGCTCATGTAATTCGCGTAGATAACGGGCCCTGATTTGCGTACAAGTTGACGGCGCCCATAGCGACCCAGACGGGTTCTACAGCATTTACATCAGACGAATTTGATCGGCGAGACGTCAACGTGAGGTCATTATATTGCTCGTCAAACCACTTTAGCACCGTTCTGGCTCCGAGACACCGACAATCATACTGTCAAAGATGACATCGCCGTCGGAGAAGGCTTCAAGCGTGAAGGGATGCAGGTGGTTCGAAGCTGTCAGCGTGGAACTCCTCGACAGAATAGGAGTGACCCACGAGGAAACTCTTCAGTTTCGATTTGAAAGCGCGTGGATTACTGCTAAGGTTTTTGAATTCTTGTGGTAGCTTATTGAAAATGGAAGCAGCAGTACACTGCACACCTTTCTGCATAAGAGTTAAGGAAGTCCCATCCAAATGAACGCTTGATTTCTGCCAAGTATTAATTGAGTGAAAGCTGCTTATTCTTGGCAAAAATCTGATATTGTTGACAAGAAATAACAGTGAAGAACGTATAAATAGAGAGGTCAATGTTAAAATACCCAGACTAGTGAACAGGGGTCGACAAGATATTCGTGAACTTACACCACTTATTGCCCGAACCGCCCGTTTCTGAGCCAAAAGTATCCTTTTAGAATGGGAAGAATTACCTCAAAATGTAATACGATACGACATAAGCGAATGAAAATAAGCAAAGTAGACTAATTTTCGAGTCGAACGATCACTTACTTCAGATGTAGTTCGAATAGTAAAAATGGCATCATTAAGTCTTTGAAGAAGACCCTGAAAGTGGGTTTTCCACGACGGTTTACTATCTATCTGAACACCTAGACATTTGAACTGTGCAGTTTCACTAATCATATACCCATTCTGTGAAATTAAAACATCGGGTTTTGTTGAATTGTGTTAGGAACTGTAAATACGCCTAGCGTTCGAAACCTTTTGTCTAATCCACCCAGTGCCTCACAGATAAAAGAGAATATAGCATTTTCAGTTGTTAAACGACTTCTAAAGCCAAACTGTACATTTGATAGCAAATTGTGATATAAAATGATCAATTATCCTTACATACACAGTCTTTTCAATAACATTAGCACACACTAAAATTGTCTACATTATCCCTTTCTCCCTTTTTATAAAGCGGCTCTACTAACGAGTACTTTAATCGTTCAGGAAACTGACCATTCCTAAAGGACAAATTACAAATATGGCTAAATACAGGGCTAACATGTACAGCACAGTACTTTAATATTCTGCTAGGCACTCCGTCATATCCATGACAATCCTTGGCCTTCAGTGATTTAATTATTGACTCAATCTCCCCCTTGTTTGTATCAGAGGACTATTTCAGACATCAATCTCGGAAAGGCATTTGTCAAGAGAGTTATATGACACCGTGTAGATACTGAATTTTTATTTAATTCACCAGCAATGCTCAGAAAATTATTGTTACCTACTATACATATATCTGATTTATCAGTAACAGAAACATATTTACTACGAACTGACTTTATATCGTCAACCTTGTGCTGCTGACCAGACACTTCCTTCACAACTGATCGTATGGTTTCAATTTTATCCTGTGAATTAGTTATTCTATTTGCTCTTTGCCTTCCTAATAACATTTTTAAGCACGTTACAGTACTGTTTGTAATGCGCTACTGTAGCTTATGACTACTTCTAAAATTTGAACATAATTCCCGCTTTGTTGTGCATGATATCTTTATCTCACTAGTCAGCCGCCAAGGCTGCCTTTTACTGCCAGTGCCCCGTTTAGAACGTTCTAGTGAAAGGAGCTCTCAAAGAGAATGAGAAATGTGTTAAGGAAACCATTATATTTGTCATCTATGTTAACGGAACTATAAACATCCTTGTTCTTTGATGAGGTTTAAAAAACTCTCTACTGTCGTTGAATTAACTTTCCTACATAGTTTGTAATTATATGTGACGTTTGTTTGAGTACAATAGCCTTCTAGTGTTAAAATTGTGCATCATAGTCAGAAAGGCCATTCGCCCTTTTTACTAACGGAATGCCCATCTAGTAATGAAGAATGAATAACTACCACAGGTCCCATGCAAGTGCAGGAGGTCTCCCACAGCATAATACTGCCCCCACCAGCCTGCATCCGTGACGCGCTGCACGTTTCGAGCCGCGGTTCACCTCGACTATTGCGTTTGTGGAGACGATCAGCGACCTAACGTATCAAAAATATGATTTACCCGAAGAGCCGACACGTTTCCATTGATCGACGGTCGAATCCCAATGGTCCTGTGCCCACTTCAGTCGTAATTGACGATGTCTTTTGGTCAACATGTGAACAAGTAGGGGTGGTCTGCTGCGGAGCTCCATGTTCAACAATATATGATGAACGGTGTAATCCGAAACACATGTGCATATACTAGCATTGTGATTTTTCCGCAGAGATGCCACAGTTCACCACCTATCCTACTTTACGGAGCAGACAAGCCTCCGAACCCCACGTTCTGCGAAGAGTCGTATACGTCCAACCGTTTAGCGCCTAGTGGTAGTTTCACTGTCCTTCTACCTCTTTCCGTAAATTCTCACGACAGTAGCACGTGAACATTTGACCAGCTTCGCCGTTTTCGAGATTTTCGTTCCAGGCTTTGCATATTAATGACCTGCCCTTTGTCAAAGTCGCTTATGTCAATGGATTTCCCCATTTGCAGCGCATATCTTCGTTAGGGAGATCGGCCATCCGTGTCTGCTCCGCTTGCATATTTTTGTTACTGCGTCAAGTACCCGCAACACCACAATGGGGCATCCAAAGTTGCGGTGGGTGATGGTCATAATATTTTGGCTTATCGGTGTATTTCATTCCCCTACATGAAAAAAGTGACTGATCATTCCGTTACCGTTTCAACAGTGAAGAAAACAAGGACGTCCATGGCAAATGCTTATTTACTGTGGTGCTTTACGGGTAGTCCCATTCGACCCTATTAGCAAGACGAGTTTCTGTTACCTAGACCAACAGCCTATGGATGTAGAGGTCCAGTGTTAAATAAATGGTCGTGTCAACGTCAGTGACCTATTGTCCCATCCATCTATCGTGTCTAGAAGTATTTCTGCATTTACTAAACAGTTAAGTACAGAGTTAACATCAGACTTAAGCAATATCTTGCTTACGGAGCGTGTGATTTTGAAGCTGAGACAGGGAAAGAAAAAATTCATAAAAACATTTTTTTTCTTAATCATCAGTCTTCTGACTGGTGTGTTGCGGCCCGCCAAGAATTCTTCTCCTGTACCAACCTCTTCATCTCAGAGTAACACTTGCAACCTACACCCTCAATTATTAGCTGGATGTGTTCGAATCTCTGTCTTCCCCTATAGTTTTTACCCTCTACAGCTCCCCCTAGTACCATGGAAGTTATTCCCTGATGTCTTAACAGATGTCCTATCTTCATGTTCCTTCTTCTTGTCAGTGTTTTCCATACATTCCGTTCCTCGCCGATTCTCTGGAGAACCTCCTCATTCTTTACTTATCAGTCCACTTAATTTTCGACATTCGTCTGTAGCACCACATCTCATCTTCTGTTTCGGTTTCTCCACAGAATTTTCTTTCTCGGATTAAGGCCTATATATGATACTCGTAGACTTGGCCAGGCATGCCCTTTTTGCAAGTGCTAGTCTGCTATTTATGTCCTCCTTGCTCCGTCCATCATGGGTTATTTTGTTGCCTAGGTTGCAGATTTATTACATCAATTAATGATCCTCCGGAAAGAGAGATTTAAACAATTTATGTGTACCAAAAGGTATAAATATTGCGTCAAAATTTTGAACAACCTAAATGCCTTTTTATTTGTCTTTTTCACTGACGCACATGTACATTACCAAAAGGGGTGAGGTACACGTTCGACGGGCGTTTCATAGGACGTGTAGGACGCATAAATTGGCCAGCCCGTTCTCCTGATCTTACACCTCTGGACTTCTTTCTGTGGGGTTCGTTAAAGGAGAATGTGTACCGTGATGTGCCTACAACCCCAGAGGATATGAAACAACGTATTGTGGCAGCCTGCGGCGACATTACACCAGATGTACTGCGGTGTGTACGACATTCATTACGCCAGAGATTGCAATTGTGTGCAGCACATGATGGCCACCACATTGAACATCTATTGGCCTGACATGTCGGGACACACTCTATTCCACTCCGTAATTGAAAACGGAAACCACGTGTGTACGTGTACCTCACCCCTCATGGTAATGTACATGTGCGTCAGTGAAAAAGACCAATAAAAAGGTATTAGCATGTGGACGTAATGTGCTGTTCCAGTCTCTTCTGTACCTAAGGTCCATCACCGTTCCGTTTGGATCCCTACGTAATTCGGTGCTCTCCGATACACACGAACGAACAGCGGAGGAGTGGTACTCAAGCGTCAACTTTAGGTTACAATATCTCCGGATGTAATTAACATTTTATAATGCAACAAACGGCATTGGTTACGTATTTGTTTATATGTTCAGATGTGCTGACAAAACTAACGGGGTTCCATTTAAAAAAACGTAGGTTTGTGTTAAAAAATATACTTCCGTACATTTTTTATGGTTTGTATTAACCAATTACACTAGCCCCTCTCCTCACGTTCGGTCTGTGGAATCGATTCGTCAGTATTTGATGTGGTTTACGAAATATATCCAGCGGTAACGTTAGGTGACTCACCCTGTATATCTCCCGATCAAACATAAAAGACGTTTATGGTGCGTTGCGTACAATTATAACAATTACCTCACACGTTACGAAAGCATAAATTTCTGATAGAGTCTACTAAGCACATCCGACAATAAATTAGCCACCCTCAGAGACCATGACATTCAACTGCGCAACGCTACGCGCTGTTAACAGCCAACTGCCCAACACTACAATAGCAAATTCCAACAATGCCACCCAGCCACAGACTGCATCCAGCACAGCCAGTGATTTTCATACAGAGCGCTACGTGACGGTGGCGTTACCAATATAAGAACCTAAACAGCCTGCTTACAATATAACCGATTTAGGAGGCAATCTGGCAGCCCTCTTAGATTGTTCAGATCTACCGTCTAGTAGGGTCATCAGGAGATCAAAACCAATTGCACAATGTTGCAGATGTAATATGTTTATGGTGCGAAAAGTGGCAGTTGTCTCTAGATGGCCGGCCGGAGTGGACGAGCGGTTCTAGGCGCTACAGTCTGAAAGCGCGCGACCGCTACGGTCGCATGTTCGAATCCTGCCTCGGGCATGGATGTGTGTAATGTCCTTAGGTTAGTTAGGTTTAAGTAGTTCTAAGTTCTAGGGGACTGATGACCTTAGAAGTTAAGTCCCATAGCGCTCAGAGCCATTTGAACCATTTTTTTGTCTCTAGATGAGGGAAGAGTGTAAGGTCATCCACGGGAATACGAAAAGAAATCCGTTAAATTTCGATTAGACAATAATTACACAAATTTAAAAGCTGTCAATTCGACTACATACGTAGGAATTACCATTACGATCAACTTAAATTGGAACGATCACATAGATAACGTTGTGGGGAAAGCAAACAAAGACTGCGTTTTATTGACAGAACACTTAGAAGATGCAACAGGTCTACTAAAGAGGCTGCCTGTACTGCGCTTGTTCCACCTCAGCTAGAGTACTGCTTCGCAGTGTGGAATCCGCTTCAGATAGGATTGACGAAGGACATCGGAAAGTTCAAAGAAGAGCAGCTCGTTTTGCACTATCGCGAAATAAGAGAGTGTTACGGATCTGGTAAGCGAATTGAGATGGCAATCTTTAAAACTAAGGCATTTTTCGGTTCGGTGGAATCTTTTCACGAATTTTCAGCCACCAACTTCCTCCTTAGAATATGAAAATATTTTATTGTCACCAACCTACATAGGGAGGAGCCCACCCGGCTAGCCGCGCGGTCTAACGCGCTGCTTCCAGAGCGGGAATGCGTGCCGGTCCCCGGCACGAATTCGCCCGGCGGATTAGTGTCGAGGTCCGGTGTGCCGGCCAGCCTGTGGATGGCTTTTCAGGCGGTTTTCCATCTGCCTCGGCGAATGCTGTCTGGTTCCCCCTATTTCGCCTGCTGCGCAGACACCATTTCCACGTACGCGTACACCATAATTATTCTGCCTTTGGGGTTACACTCGTCTAGTATGAGACGTTCCCAGGGGGGGGGGGGGGGGGGGCACTGGGGGCGTAACCGCACAATAACCCTGAATTCGGTGTGGGGCGGCGATGGGGTGGGTGGAGTGCTGTGGTCCGTTGTGGAGTTGTGAATCACTGAGGGCTACGGCGGGACGAAGCCTCTTCGTCGTTTCTAGGTCCCCAGTTTAATAAATACATACATATGTACATAGATACATAGGGAGGAATGACAATCGCAATAAAATAAGAGAAACCAGAGCTCGCACAGAAAGAGTTAAGTGTTCATTTCACGCGCTGTTAGAGAGTGGAACTGCAGTCATGGACTGTGCGGCTGATCCCGGCGGAGGTTCGAATCCTCCCTCGGGTATGGGTGTGTGTGTTTGTCCTTAGGATAATTTAGGTTAGTGTGTAAGCTTAGGGACTGATGACCTTAGCAGTTGTCCCATAAGATTTCACACAGAGAGTGGAATTGTAGAGAAATAGTCTGAAGGTGGTTCGAAGAACCCTCTGTCAGGCACTTAAGTGTAAATTGCAGAGTAGGTATGTAGATAAGATATTCTTACAACCACTATTATTACACCGTATTACTTGGCTGCGAGTGGTACCCTATGTTGTGTTAGCTGAAGAGCCAACACCGTGTTACGATTAGAGGCCGCAATGCACGCGTTTTAGCTTATGCAGGCTGGCGTGAGGAGGGAAGAACTATACTGACGTGAGGTCTGGAACATGACAAGGAATGAGAATTCAGAAAGCAGACGTAATTAGTTTGATACTTAACTTTAATCCATTAATGATGAACGTCGCTCTTGGCGGTACATGATTCACAATATTATCTTCTCAGAATACGTTCTTGAAGTAATTATGGTAACTGAATATGGCGCCTTACTAGGTCGTAGCAAATGACGTAGCTGAAGGCTATACTAAACTGTGGTCTCGGCAAATGAGAGCGTATGTAGACAGCGAACCATCGCTAGCAAAGTCGGCTGTATAACTGGGGCGAGTGCTAGGGAGTCTCTCTAGACTAGATCTGCCGTGTGGCGGCGCTCAGTCTGCAATCACTGATAGTGGCGACACGCGGGTCCGACGTATACTACCGGACCGCGGCCGATTTAAAGGCTACCACCTAGCAAGTGTGGTGCCTGGCGGTGACGCCACACCCTAGACTCGTTGGACTGTCCGCACCAACAAATGGAAAGCTTGATTCACAGTGTGATCATTAGCGTGACCAACATGGAGTCACCTTTCTGCCATTCTGTCACGTTTCCAGATCGACTCGGCTTGCTTCGCTAATTCCATACAACCGAGTGGCACATACATATAATTTCACCGCAATGAAACATGTCGGTGGTGGAGGGACACATGACTCTTTGATACCGGTTCTACAGTCTACAGCTTTCCAAAGCGACCAGTATCTTTTAAGGGAGTAAATAATATTTTGACATCTAGCACCCAGACACTCGAAACCAAGTGATAGTATTTACAAGGGGCGTTCTTACCTAAATTTCTTCACGGACAGAATTTCTCAAGTGTATTACCCTGAAACAGAAGTACAATTACATCAGTTAATGATTCTCTGGAAGGGGAGATTTAAGCAATGTTTGTGAAACAAAAGATGCTGAATAACCAAAACGGTTTTATGAGTAAGTATACTGTGAACATGGGCAAGCTTCATGATGTAGAGGGAGAAAGCGACGCTGAGAAGGTCCTTTTACGTTTCTTGTAGACGAAGCTCCATGCTGATCATCATACACTGAGGTGACAAAAGTTTGGGATACCTCCTAATATCGTGTCGGACCTTGTTTTACGTGGCGTAGTGCAGCATCTCGACGTGGCATGGACTCAACAAGTCGTTGGAAGTCCCCTCAGAAACATTGAGCCATGCTGCCTCTATAGTCGTCCATATTTGCGAAAGTGCTGCCGATGAAGGATTTTGTGCACGAACTGACCTCTCGATTGTTGTCTTTTTGGTCTTCAGTCCGAAGACCGGTTTGATACAGCTCTCCAAGCTACTCTGTCCTGTGCAAGCCTCTTCCTGTCCGAGCAAAAAGTGCAACGTACATCTTTCAGAATCTCCTTACTGTGTAGATCTCTTGGTTTCCCTCTGCGATTTTTACCCCCCACACTTGGTTTCAGTACTAAACTGGTGATCCCTTGATGTCTAAAATGTTGAGTGGTACTTAAGATAGGTAAATAAATTAGTGAAATCAATGTGAAGTGAAGTAGAAATTAGAAAATAAATGAAAAACTTAGTTTAGTTTAGAAGAATTACACAGTGGCAAACAGCGGACAAAGCAGCCGTGGCAACGGTCTGCGCTTGAAGTCAGCACGTTCAGGAGAGAAGCGGAAACTGTCGATTCAGCCGTCAGGGCATCGCCCGACCGGCTCACGTCAAGAAGATTCTCCGAGAAGCTTTTCAACGTGACAGAAGAGCCCATCGTCCTCCCCACATAAGCGGAAGCTGTCGATTCATCCGTCAGGGCATCGCCCGACCGGCTCACGTGTTTCTCAAATGTCACATGTGATCAAAGGCCCTCGCCTACATTCCAAGAGCCAATGACCGACGTTAAGAAGATTCTTCGAGAAGCTTTTCAACGTGACAGAAGAGGCAATGACCGTGTCGTTCACCTCTAGTGAACTGAAGTGAATAAATACGCGAGACGCAGTGGGCCCAAGAAGAGTAGTAGTAGTTTTCAGTTCAGTTTCAGTGCTGAAGACCGTCATGCAAGAAGAGACTACATCATACACAGACGCACCAAGTCCGCCGCTGAAATGGAAAAGCAAGCAGCAGCCTCGCCGCCAGAAGACAGAAGTTAAAAGGTATTTGAAGACTGATTTTAACGTACTCGGGTGACTCGTGAGGACGAGAAGGAGACGGCCTCACATCAGCAGTCACCTGTGAGCTGGGATGAAGACCTGACAGTCGAAGACTGGCAAGCGGGAGTCTGTTGTTCGAGTCCGGGACACTGGCCTTCCCCCGCCACGCCGCTCCGCTGGCCGACGCACAACACTGACACACGCTGCCGCTTAGAGAAGAGAAACACTGGGACGCCACATCCAAGGTATCACCATCCGATTCACGACTTCGTTCTCAATAATTAAACGGGCCACAGCACGATGCGCGTCTCCAGTCAACTGGGCGAGACGGCGACACGAGATACACACCGCCACGCGTGATCAGACGCCGCCGCTGCCGCAGCAGAAGGCTTCGCAAACGACACAGCTGCCGCTCTCCGAGCCAGAACTTCTAGTAAGGAAACAGATGTACAAAACTTTCAATAAAAGTTATCTTATGTAAAAATGCTGTTTCATTCTACCTCATACCCGAGCCAAGGAAGAACCCACCCTGCCCACATGTTGTTAAGAGAGAAAAATTAATTTATTTAGTATTTTCACCCTGACATAATGCTTTAGAATCAAATGCCCTTTGCAGTAATGCTCATCCTGACAATTGACTAGCATCAAAAGAGGAAACCCAGTTACATTTAGTGACAGAAGTGTTACACAAAATACGTCCTACTAAACGATTATAGTCAAGTTGTGTCACAAATTCCTTTTCTCTCCAATTCTACTCAGTACGCCTCATTAGTTACGTGTTCTACGCACTAAATCTTCAGCATTCTTGTGTAGCACCACATTTCAAAAGCTTCTATTCTCTTCTTGTCTAAATTATTTATCATCCATGTTTCACTTCCGTACATGGCTACACTCTATACAAATACTTCCGAAAAAAACTACCTGACACTTAAATCTATACTTGATGTTAACAAATTTCTCTTCTTCAGAAATGCTTTTCTTTCCGTTGTCACTCTACATTTTATTTCCTCTCTACTTCGGCCATTATCACTTATTTTACTGCCCAAATAGCAAAACTCATCTACTACTTTAAGTGTCCCGTTTCCTAATCTAATTTCCTTAGCATCACCTGATTTAATTCGACTACATTTCATTATCCTTGTTTTGCTTTTGATGATTTTCAACTTCTTTCTCTACTGCTTGCCCAATCTACATATCGAATAACATAGGAATAGTCTCCAACCCTGTCTGACTCCGTTCTCATCCCCTGTTTCCCTTCCTCATAACTGCTGTCTGGTTTCTGTACAAGTTATAAATAGCCTTCCGAACCCTGTATTTTATCGCTGCCAACCTCAGAATTTCTAAGAGAATATTCCACTCAACATTGTCAAAAGCTTTCTCTAAATCTTTCCTTAAGCTATCTTCTATGATGAGTCGTAGTGTCATTATTGCGTGTTCCCACATTTCTCCGGAATCCAAAGTGATCTTCCCCAAAGTGGGCTTCTACCAGCTTTTGCATTCTCGTGTAAGGAATTCGTATTAGCATTTTGCAACCACAACTTATCAAACTAATAGTTCCATAGTATTCGCATCCGTCAGCGACTGCTATCTTTGGAACTGGAATGATTATATTCTTTTTGAAGTCTGAGCGTATTTCGCCGGTTTCATACATCTTGCTCACCAAATGGAAGAATTTAATCACGGCTGGCTCTCCCAAGGTTATCAGTAGTTCTAACGGACTGTCGTCTGCTCCCGGGGCCTTGTTTTGTTGTAGTTCTTTCAGTGCTCTGTCAAATTCTCCTCAGAGTATCAAATCTCCCAGCTCATCCCCGTTTACTTCCTCTTCCATTTCTATAATACTGCCCTCAAGTACATCTCCCTTGTATAGACTCTCTATGTACTTCTCCCATTTATCATCTTTCCCCATCTTTACTTCGAACTGGTTTTCCATATGTGCTCTTGATATTCACTCAAATGGTTTTCTTTTCGCTAAAGGCCTTCGTAATTTTCCTGTAGGCTGTATCTATCTTTCCTGCAGCGATATTTGATTCTGAATCCTCACATATGTCCTCTAGCCATTCCTGCTTAGCCGTTTTACACTTCCTGTCGATCTGATTTTTTAGACGTTTGTATTCCCTTTCGCCTGCTTCCATTACTGTATTTTTATGTTTTTTTCTTGCCATAAATGTTCGATGCGATTCTTGTCGGGAAATTTAGGTGGCCAGATCATTCGCTCAAATTGTTCAGAATGTTCTTCAAACCAATCGTGAACAGTTATGCCCCACTGACATGGCACACTGCCATCCATTAAAATTACATCGTTATTTAGGAACACTTGAAGAGTGCCTTCTTTACAACTTGGGGTTGCGCCACACTCGAATGCTACCATCAGCTCTTGCCAATTGAAAAAGGGATCATCTGACCAAGCCACAGTTTACCAGTCGTCCAAATTCCAACCGATATGGTCACGAGCCCAGGGTAGATGCTACAGTCAACGTCGTGCTGTTATAGCAAAGGCACTCGCGTCGGGCTTCTGCTGCCATAGCCCATTAACGCCAGATTTCACCGCACTGTTCTAACGGATACGTTCATCGTACGTCACACGTAGATTTCTGCGGTTATTTCACGTAGTTTGCTTACCTGTTAGCAATGACAACTCTACGCAAACGCCGCTGCTATCGGCCGCCGTCGGCCGCTGTGTTGTCCATGGCGAGAGGTAATGCCTGAAATTTGATAGTCTCGGCACATTCTTGACACTGTGGGTCTCGGAATATTGAATTCCCTGACGAGTTCCGAAATGTGGGATTAGACTACTTGCACGGAGTGACACTTGCACTGAGCCTGCGGCTCTTGCGGGCCTAACCGGCTTTCCACAGCCACACTAAGGAGTCCAGCAGTTCAGCGCGGCTGCTCGTGCCAGGTGGATCGCGCTCACACTGCACCAGTGAGCAACCACTTATCACTTCAGCTTTGCTCATTAAGGTTTTTCGTGGCAAATTTATTTTTAAGAGTGTTGCATTAATGAAAAATGACAAAGAAATTCAACAGAATGAGAACTATCACTGAAATTCAACATCTCTTTTAATATTTTGATGATACAAAGAACTGTGGCCAGCTATTTATTACGGCCGTTGCAGCCTTATGGTGGCTGTCGTTTTAGGAGGAAATTTGAACTTACAAATTAAAATGTTAAACATAATTACATAGAAGGAAGTCTGCCAAGGAGCTTCTGTGGGTGGGTTTCAGTCTCTTCTTTGGTTTAAAAAAGCAGCTAGTACGCGTAAGTCTAAACACCAACATAATCGTAGCTGCAGACTTGTGAAGACGTGAAAATTTATATTGAAACAGAAGTCTACGAGGCTAATTTTACTATGAAAGTAATCGTGCAAATGCCTCACTGTGGGTGCAGAAGTTCTATAGTCGAATTTCCACACTGTCAACATAAACCGAAAATCAGTGAAAACAGCTAACTTTGCAAGCTAAAAAGCAGTATGGTAACTTGATCTACCAGCAGATTCATTCTCTGAGTGTTCCTCCTGAAAACAAAAACGTATTTTCATAGTGAAAACGTTGGGAAAATTATTGAGACGTTTATTTCTCTGTTCCCATACGATGAATACTTTCTTTAGTCATATCGTTGAAAAGGGTTTTCCCAATTTTTTTCATATCGGCTGCTCGCTGTTCACCTTCCAGGTGTCCATAAACTTTTGCAAAGACTTCATTGTAATGTTGCTGTAAACTGAAGTTTTCGTTACGTTCAGAGTTCTGAAGCAGATTAATAGAAAACTAAGCCTATTAAAACACCATCACATACAGTAAACGTATAGACTAGGTATCCTGTTTTGATACGTTGATCCTGATGTGCCTGACCACTTTGAAGTTCCTAACCCGGCCATCATACTAATTTTCATCCCTTTAAAAACAGCTACTCACCATTTTAACTTCACTCTTTTTTAATTTAATAGCTGTCTCTCATCTTTGGAGCGTTTTCTCTGAAGATTCCAAAACGATTTGGCTGTATTCTAATCACAAGTACGTCTAAGAAATACGGACTGCCTAAGGGGCTGTGACACAATGAAACATGCCATAGATAATTTTTTGTTTCTACCACCATCTAACAGAAGCATCTTTACTCCGAAAATTGGTATGCACTCAAACTAGGAGCTTAAAGCGTTCCAAGATTTCCAAGCAAATTGATGCGGAACAATTGGTAGTCAGTCGTTGGAAATCAATCACTTTGCCTGTCGACTGTGTAGATACAAATTCAGGGAAATGAAATGAGCGTATGGCATTGTTGGTCGGGAGGCCCCATGCGGGGGAGTTCGGTCACCGTATTGCCAGTCCTTTCTAGTTGACGTCACTTCGGCGACTTGCGCGTCAATGATGATAAAGGACACACAACACCCAGACCCCTGCCGGGAATCGAACCCGGACCCCCTGCGTGATAGGCGGAAACGCTACCGCTACGCTACGGAGGCGGACAATTTGGAGAACACACTGAAGTACTGTTCAGTACAATCAATAAGCTCCAAGGAAATAGGCATTGGTTTACAATCAGCTATGCTTACCACTGCACCTCCTCAAGAAGACGTGGGTAGATTTTTTATTCAGAAAATTCAAGAAAAAGGCTACTCTGATTTTGAAATTACAAGAAGCCTCATATAAGTAGAAGGTAACACGTTAGGGTGCCGATGAGTTTTAATGGGTACGTGTCTTGTAGTAACATTCATTTTTTGATAATATGTTGAAATTCATTTTACCACAAGTTTGATTTTATAAGCTCAGTGCCAACTTTTTAATCATAAATATTAACCTATTTACATGAAATTTTAGCAGGAAGTATGCATTAATATTATCGAAAATGTAATTTGTTTATTTTATGGTTCAAAAATGGTTCAAATGGTTCTAAGCACTATGGGACTTAACATCTGAGGTCATCAGTCCCCTGGACTTAAAACTACCTAAGGACATCACACACATCCATGCCCGAGACAGGATTCGAACCTGCGACCGTAGCAGCAGCGCGGTTCTGGACAGAAGCGCCTAGAACCGCTCGGTCACAGCGGGCGGCTGTTTATTTTATCATCACATTTGTGTACCGATAATCAAAGAAAATTTAAGACTGAAATTTGAAATAAACACTGAAAATAATTTTTAACGCTTCTCATAAGATGACTGCACAGAACCGTTGAACTATGTCTTGTGAATGTACCTACAAGATGTGGCATGTGAAAACTGTGGTACAAGTACCGAAACTTGGTTTCCAAGAATGCCATTAAATCATATTAAAAATTCAAGACTCGAAGACCAATGAAGTAATGGACTTGGATATTTCTACATCTTTACATAACAGATACTATTTTAAGAATTGGCTGCCATCGGTAAGGTAGCAGAAAAGTTAAATTTTTGGGTGGAGTCTCCCCTTAAGCATAGCGCCGTATATACTGTATGTTCGAATTGAGGCTACGCAGAACCCAATTTTGGTCATTCTCCTGAAGGCCATTGTTTGCACATCTGCGCTACCAGTCGGCTATGCTGCGCTAGTAAAGACCACAAAGACTGCTGACGGTCCAGTTTTACAACGAATGCTCGCAGGCGGCGAAATATCATGAGTGCACTTGCTCAGCTAGCCGCATCCTCAACGGGCCTGCTATAGTCTACAACACGTGTCATAGAAATTAATTTTGACGTATGTTGAAAGGTTGCAAAACAGCGACCAGTCACTTTTTGTGATAATTTATTTTGTGTTTACCAGTTTCATGCTGGTTTGCTCATCTTCTAACAGCGGGAGAAATTATGGATTTAACTGCATATCATTTGCCTGGGTTTTCGCTGCAAAGACTTTGTTTTCGTTGTCCGCCCGTACACATTCTGATTATAAGAACCTCTCAAGGCGAATGCTGTGATTATTCTTTAGAAGAGGCTTGGCTTTTGAAATAGTCTCGTCAGTCTTCATTAGGGAATATTTTACAAATTTCAATAGATACACTCCTGGAAATTGAAATAAGAACACCGTGAATTCATTGTCCCAGGAAGGGGAAACTTTATTGACACATTCCTGGGGTCAGATACATCACATGATCACACTGACAGAACCACAGGCACATAGACACAGGCAACAGAGCATGCACAATGTCGGCACTAGTACAGTGTATATCCACCTTTCGCAGCAATGCAGGCTGCTATTCTCCCATGGAGACGATCGTAGAGATGCTGGATGTAGTCCTGTGGAACGGCTTGCCATGCCATTTCCACCTGGCGCCTCAGTTGGACCAGCGTTCGTGCTGGACGTGCAGACCGCGTGAGACGACGCTTCATCCAGTCCCAAACATGCTCAATGGGGGACAGATCCGGAGATCTTGCTGGCCAGGGTAGTTGACTTACACCTTCTAGAGCACGTTGGGTGGCACGGGATACATGCGGACGTGCATTGTCCTGTTGGAACAGCAAGTTCCCTTGCCGGTCTAGGAATGGTAGAACGATGGGTTCGATGACGGTTTGGATGTACCGTGCACTATTCAGTGTCCCCTCGACGATCACCAGTGGTGTACGGCCAGTGTAGGAGATCGCTCCCCACACCATGATGCCGGGTGTTGGCCCTGTGTGCCTCGGTCGTATGCAGTCCTGATTGTGGCGCTCACCTGCACGGCGCCAAACACGCATACGACCATCATTGGCACCAAGGCAGAAGCGACTCTCATCGCTGAAGACGACACGTCTCCATTCGTCCCTCCATTCACGCCTGTCGCGACGCCACTGGAGGCGGGCTGCACGATGTTGGGGCGTGAGCGGAAGACGGCCTAACGGTGTGCGGGACCGTAGCCCAGCTTCATGGAGACGGTTGCGAATGGTCCTCGCCGATACCCCAGGAGCAACAGTGCCCCTAATTTGCTGGGAAGTGGCGGTGCGGTCCCCTACGGCACTGCGTAGGATCCTACGGTCTTGGCGTGCATCCGTGCGTCGCTGCTGTCCGGTCCCAGGTCGACGGGCACGTGCACCTTCCGCCGACCACTGGCGACAACATCGATGTACTGTGGAGACCTCACGCCCCACGTGTTGAGCAATTCGGCGGTACGTCCACCCGGCCTCCCGCATGCCCACTATACGCCCTCGCTCAAAGTCCGTCAACTGCACATACGGTTCACGTCCACGCTGTCGCGGCATGCTACCAGTGTTAAAGACTGCGATGGAGCTCCGTATGCCACGGCAAACTGGCTGACACTGACGGCGGCGGTGCACAAATGCTGCGCAGCTAGCGCCATTCGACGGCCAACACCGCGGTTCCTGGTGTGTCCGCTGTGCCGTGCGTGTGATCATTGCTTGTACAGCCCTCTCGCAGTGTCCGGAGCAAGTATGGTGGGTCTGACACACCGGTGTCAATGTGTTCTTTTTTCCATTTCCAGGAGTGTATATAGCCGAGTTTGTATCATTTACAGTGAACACCAAGAGGAGGTGGTCTCTTTTCGTCTCCCATTAAATTTATTTGCAGTATTTACAAGATTGTCAATGATTGCGTTAAACTACTTTTCAGTATTTACAAATTTTTCAATGATTCTGACGTTCTCTTCGTCATCGTAACTTCTGTACGTAGGCCATACAAGTCAGAAGTGATTTTGAAATCCCATCAGTTTGGAGTTTCTTTAATGCTTTGCAATCGTTTCGTCGGTCTTCACTGGTAACTTTTTTCTTCTTCTCCCATCAGAGTTTTAAATTAGTCTGTTAAACTGGTGGCCGTGGTACTCTGCATTATCTCAAAGATTTTTGCACTAATGAGTTAACATTCGGACGAAATGTTGATGTCAATGCATTTATTCTTCGGTTCCATCCATCTCAGACGTTATTTGTGCAATGGCGCCTTCCATTGCAATTCCACAACTCTCTTGGCATATGTTCGTTATCGAGCCACTGGTCCATAAAATAGTCATAAAAGTCCTGAAGCTTTTGATTTTCAGGACTGCTGTCCTGAATACGCAGCCAATTACCACCCAATACTTTTAGGGGAAGATATGCTATTGCAGAACACATTCATCTGTAATGGCGTATATTCTCGTTTTCCTAATAGGCTGGAACGAGGCCGTAACACTCCAAAAAGATTGCATAAAATGAGAATTGCAGCCAGTAATCTCTGCTCCAGGAAACAAACTGTTAGCTGCTTGGACGACGGCAATTTCGAAGTCCATCATCAGAGATACAGGATTCTATCTAGGCACGTTAGTTTTAATAGCCTTAAAAAACGTTCATATGTTTCTCGATTTTTATTTGGCAGCAAAGCGTAAACATCTGGGGTGATATCCGTTTCCTCCCAAGAACTGCTAAGGTCAGCGTAAAGTATAAACAGCTGTCTAAACAGCTTGCTCAAATCCTTGAACGATCCATCCATACAGAATGATTCACAGTTTGATAGCAGCGCGGGGTAGCACCGTTGTCTCAGGCGCCTTGCCACGGTTCGCGCGGCTCCCACATCCGCAGGTTCGAGTCCTCCCTCCGGCGTGGGTTTCGTGTTGTAAGTAGCGTAAGTTAGTTTAACTTAGATTAAGTAGTGCGTCAGCCTAGGGACCGATGACCTCAGCAGTTTGGTCCTATAGGAACTTACCACCCGCAGATTGATAAACACGCTCTTCCGGTTTCGCTGGCAAACACCAGAATTCTGTCACTTTGACTAGATTAGATTAGATTAGTACTTGTTCCATAGATCATGAATACGACACTTCGTAATGATGTGGAACGTGTCAAGTTAATAAAAGGTGCAATTTTGTCATATGATGACATGTTGGAGACCGTGGCTGTTTTTGAAGACAAATGTTGATGGTGTTAGGACAGCAACCAGCCACAAATTTACTTTGAGTTCCTTTATTCAAAGGAAACCGTTACCGGTTTTGAATCGTTGCGATTCATCATCAGACGGTTTACACGCTTTCTTTCTACATTTGGTGTGTTTTTATAGATTAATTGTCGTGAAACGTCGGTTTCGAGTGTTTGTTTCCATAACGTTCATCCAATCGATGTAAATGCATTCACACTGCATCCTCGTTGTTGCACACGTAATAGTTCTCACTGTACACTTTAGATTTGTCGCTGAGATCATTCCAACCACGCACCACATGTTTTGGTACGTACCAAAACATGTGGTGCGTGGTTGGAATGATCTCAGCGACAAATCTAAAGTGTACAGTGAGAACTATTACGTGTGCAACAACGAGGTACGTACCAAAACATGTGGTGCGTGGTTGGAATGATCTCAGCGACAAATCTAAAGTGTACAGTGAGAACTATTACGTGTGCAACAACGAGGATGCAGTGTGAATACATTTACATCGATTGGATGAACGTTATGGAAACAAACACTCGAAACCGACGTTTCACGACAATTAATCTATAAAAACACACCAAATGTAGAAAGAAAGCGTGTAAACCGTCTGATGATGAATCGCAACGATTCGAAACCGGTAACGGTTTCCTTTGAATAAAGGAACTCAAAGTAAATTTGTGGCTGGTTGCTGTCCTAACACCATCAACATAATAAAAGGTGTCTATACAAGATATTACATTATACAAAATATTACATGACACTTAATATTTTTAATTTTTTTGGGTGGGGGTGGGGAAATTACCCACTTACTATATCCAAAAATTCATCTAATGAGTAGAAGAAGTTGCCATTCAGAAATTCTTTTAATTTCCTTTTAAATGCTATATGGCTATCTGTCAGACTTTTGAGCTGTTAGGTAAGTGACCAACGACTTTTGTGCATAATTTACCCCCTTCTAAGCCAAAGTTAGATTTAACCTTGAGTAGTGAAGATCATTCTTTCTCCTAGTGTTGTAGCTATGTACACTGCTATTACTTTTGAATTCATTCTGATTGTTAATAACAAATTTCATAAGTGAATATAGATACAGTGAGGCTACAGTGAAGATCTCTAGCTCTTTAAATAAGTGTCTGCAGGATGATCTTGAATGAGCTCCAGCAATTATTCTGATTACACGCTTTTGTGCAATGAACACTCTTTTACTCAATGATGAGTAAAAGATGCCATACGGAAGCAGAGAATGAAGATATGCGTGGTAAGCTAATTTACTGAGATGTATATCGCCAAAATTTGCAATGACCCTAATAGCGTAAGTAGCTGAACTCAAACGTTTCAGCAGACCTTCAGTGTGTTTTTTCCAGTTCAACCCCTCATCAATGCATACACTTAGAAATTTTGAATATTCTACCTTACTACCGATTTCTGATCGAAGTCCATATTTATTGATGGTGTCATTCCATTTACTGTGTGGAACTGTATATACTGTGTTTTGACAAAAGTTTAATGAGAGCCCATTTGCAGAGAACTACTTAATGATTTTCTGAAAAACATCATTTACAATTTCATCCGTTAATTCTTGTCTGTTGGGTGTGATAGCTATCTTGTATCATCGGTGAAAAGTACCAACTTTGCATCTTCGTGAATATAGAATGGCAAGTCATTAATATATATTCAAAACAGCAGAGGACCATAGACCGAACATTGCGGCACCCCATTCTTGATTGTTCCCTAGTTTGAGAAATCACCAGTCTCTAGCATGTTATGTGAACTGCTTATTACAACTTTCTGCACTCTTCCAGTTAGGTATGATTTAAACGCTGTCCCATTCATACCACAGTACTTGAGCTTATCTATAAGTATTCCATGATTGGTCCCCTGTTATCATCTGCAAATAAAAAATTGCTATCATTATACATCAGTAAATTATTTTCGTGGGAGAATATTCCTCCACAATTGGTGAGATCTTGTGTAGTTCCCACATATTTTCGCCAATGTGATGTAACGATTGTTTCGCTCTTCTGTGTGATGGTAACTATGTTATTAAGTCGTAGCGTCAATTGGAGAGCTGCCGTACTTCTTCAACATAAACTGATGAAACTATAGCGTCTGTTTCTTTTGCCCGCTTCTTTTCACTGACAAAATTTTTTCGCCTTTCATTCGCTGCTTCACCTGGAATATAGACATGTCTACCTTCCCCTAAAACATTATTTTTTGTGGATAGTCTTCATTTACATTTATTCTTCATAAAGCTTACACAATGTTAGCAAATCACTTCTTGTTTGTTTGTGTAGTCCACCTTAAACTGATGCCCGTTATAAACCAATAGAGGATCCCTTTAGTAGTCTCAGTGAACTCAGCCTCAGCCTAAAACACGGAAAGCTACTTGCCAGTAAGAGGTTGATAAGGCACTGACTCGGGATAAAGCCACACACACTATGCACTGGTATGGGGACAGGGAACTTTGTGCAGGAAATGGGCTTTGGCCATTCCCAGAATACTTTGCAGGTAGCGGTGGACAGGCTAGTGTATCGTACTTCTGGAAGACACTGCCCACTTCCTACAGTGTCCTGGGCTCCATACAGATACCAACACATTCCCTCTCTGTACAAGTGTCATTCCTTTAGAGTGTCACAAACTCCGAAGTGGAACATCCCCTGCACCTAGTTCCAACTACTATTCCGTGTTGAAAGTCTCGTAATTCCCATCGTGCGGCCACAATCACGTCGGAAACCGTTTCACTTGAATCGCCAGAGTACAAATGACAGCTCCGCCAGTTCACTGCCCTTTGATAACTTGTGTACGCGATAATGCCGCTATCTGTATATGTGCATTTCGCTATCCCATGACTTCCGTAACCTCGGAGCATATACAAGGACAACTGATACACTAGCTTCGTGAGGGAAGGAAATTTTATTGCTCTTTATTCGCTAGGGGCGATGATCTGAAAGTGAAAGGATGGGTGTGTGGTTTCCACAGGATCTGCAGACACAATGGAGAAAGTATCTAATGCATGAAAGCATTTTTTTCTCAAGGTACTGACGATAGTCAGGTATAACATGTCCGTATGGGACTGAGATAGTAAGTAAAAGAAAGATCAAACATTGGCCCGAAAACATTATTTCATGTGAGTGTCTGCATTACTTGTAAAACAAATGCCCAGGTGTAAGGTGGTGCTGTATGAATACAGAATAAAGGTAATACAAAAGCCTCTTCCAGCAATGGAGAATCTAAGAACAACGAGGAAGAGATCTCATTAAATGTAGTTTAGGCCAATGTGAGAAGCAACTATCGGGAAACAATATCTTCTGTGGGGGACTGAAAAATGTGCAGAACGGATTAAGAGCATATTTTTTACGCTTTCGGATAGCTGAGGACTGAAGCGAGATGCGACGGTAGAGGAAACAATTTTTTTAAAAAAGTGCAGAGGATATGTAATTTACTTGGAGGGGGGCAGGGGGGAGGGGCGGAGGAGAGAGAACTTGGAATGGGGTACAATTTCGTTGTTTTTCCATGTAACAGTCGCATAACAAGGAATATTCGACGCTGCGTCTTGAGTAGTAATTGCCGTGTTAAAAAATGGTTCAAATGCCTCTGAGCACTATGGGACTTAACTTCTGAGGTCATCAGTCCCCTAGAACTTAGAACTACTTAAACCTAACTAACCTAAGGACATCACACACATCCATGCCCGAGGCAGGATTCGAACCTGCGACCGCAGCGGTCGCGCGGCTCCAGACTGTAGCGCCTAGAACCGCTCGGCCACTCCGGCCGGCAGCACGAGTATTCCTAAGTTGTTGTGTTTTTTTTTTTTTTTTTTTTTTTTTTTTTTTTTTTACAGAGTGTCACGGAAATTATGAGAAACCTGATCGGGTTGACAGCGAAGATATAGGCCATCTACCGTGCAAAAGCCTAGTTGCCAAGTCTCAAAGAACAATTTTAAGTGGAGAACGGTGAGATATTCTTTGTCTCCCTACATATCGCTTCCGTGGCGACAATGGAAACAAGATAAGGCTAATTATGGCGCCCCCACAGAGACAAGTAGTTTTCTGTTGAGTGCAATTGCAGCTGAAGTAATCCATGATTCAGAAATAAACTGCTTTCAGATTTATTTGAACGTTTAGAGCAATAGGACCGGTTCCGTGATATGAAATCACATCTTCAGGTGTACGTCTACAACATAGGAAACGTACAGCCGACATTATGATAAAAAAAACACACCTATCCTAATAATCTATACTCTGTGACAACCAGTATGGAATACTCACACATCAGTAAAACTTTTAAGCCCTGATACTGGAACGAAGGAGAATCAACCTTCTTAAAATTAAATAGTTACCCGCAGCATGCAGAGCGTCACAGTTGAAACTGACCAGTTGAAAAACTGACATGTTAAGAGCACCTTTACCTACAATGAAAAGTGCAAAGTAAGAAAACAAGAAAAGGTAAAAGCCCCTGCTAGCAACACTGAAAGCCCATGGTCAAGAAAACAATTCATACCAGGAGTGACCAGCTGTGTGGCCCTGCACGGCGAGGCGCTGTAGTGTTGCTGTCCGCCACTTACTGGTATGGAACCACGGGCATTGTGTTGCCAGCTGGGGCTTTTTACCTTTTCTTGTTTTCTAATTTTACTCTTTTCATTGTAGGTACACGCGCCTTTAACGTGTCAGTTTTTCAGCTCGTCAACTTGAATTATGGCGCCCTGCTTGTTACGGGTAACAGTATTTTATTTTGAGAAGATTGAGTCCCCCTTCTTCTCGTAGCAGGACTCAAATGTTTTACTGACTTGTGAGTATTTCATATTGGTTGTCATAGAGGATACATGAATACCAAAGGTATGTTTTTCATCATAATGTCGATTCCACGTCTTCTATCTTGCAATGTACACCTGAAGACGAGATTTGACACCACGAAACCGGTCGTGTTCATGTAGAAGTTCATATGCAGCGGAAATCGGCTTATTTCTGAAACACGCATAGAGACATTTAGGCAGGAATTCTTCCCTCGCCCCACCAGGTGGCACAAAGATAATTACTCTCTGCAATGCGCTTTAGAATGGTTTTCAAAGTGTGCACGTATCCTAGATATGATAAAATTTCGTTAACGCGTTTTCATTGTTCTTAAAATTATGCATCCCCTTCTGGTATTCCATCTGCCGCTCGGCATTGTGGCTGAAAATGAAACGAACTCTATAATCTGCCGGGTCTCAGTGTACCGCATGGCCAGAGGTTTTAAAAAAATCCAATTTCTTTGCTCGTGCAGTTGTTCAGCTGCCAAAACATTGAGCTTAGAGCTTTATGTTTTCAGTATTTTATCTTACGTCTCTGGGAGCATGAAATCTGCGTCAGCTTTTAGTTTCTTATCATGAACCCTCAGCCGGCCGAAGTGGCCGTGCGGTTAAAGGCGCTGCAGTCTGGAACCGCAAGACCGCTACGGTCGCAGGTTCGAATCCTGCCTCGGGCATGGATGTTTGTGATGTCCTTATGTTAGTTAGGTTTAACTAGTTCTAAGTTCTAGGGGACTAATGACCTCAGCAGTTGAGTCCCATAGTGCTCAGAGCCATTTGAACCAACCATGAACCCTCACAAACATTCAACGGTATTTCGGCAATAGTACTGCATGGTCAAATTTACTTGTTCTAATAAATACAAATTAAACAGGTCTCATGCATGTCACGGGCTGCCTTCTATGTGTTGCGGTTAGCTTCCGCTTTTTGGGAGCTTCAGATTAAATGTCGAGACTTCCTCTCTTCTGCAAACTACATCAAACATGTATCCCCGTAGTCATTAGTCTGGCAAAATCGAATAAACTCCTCTCGGTCTTTAAGACGCAATAGCTGAGTTACTATTTCAAGAATTCGACGGCTGTCGCCGGATCTTCTTCGGGGATTAGAACTACTGATTTCCGGAGGCATGGCCTCTTCCTTCAATGCACGGAGCTGCAGAGTCCAGAATTTTCCACACGTGGCCCGAATTTTACGCCCGCACGGTACAGCTATCTGCCGTGCACTGCCTGACTCGCCTTCCGTGCATACGAGATTTCAGCCCATTATTGTAAAAAGCTTCCGTTTCGTGCATAGAAGAAGGAGGGATTGCCATTCCCACAAAGCAGTAGTCTTAACTCCTAATGATGATGACATTGACACCTGCTGAAAGCTCGTGAATTATAATTTCAATGGTGTTGTTCGAAAAGTGAAAGGATTTTACTTACATCTAACCAGTCCTTAGTTTACATCTCAGCCTCTTTCTGTCAAGCATTTCACCGTCTTCACTGGCTTCCAGCCGCTTGAACGAGTTGTATCACTGATAGACGTATGCCTACATCGACTATACCTATTTCTTCTACAAACATCTAATTTATAGCTAGGATTACGTCAACAAATAATACCGAACAGTCCTAAGATTATGTCAGTAACTAATACTGAACTTAATTAATACTGATAGCAATATCCTTTATAACCTATGACAGCGTGGTTCTGGAGGCGCCTTGTGGTCGTGTAGTGACGGTAATAGTAGTAGTAGTAGTAGTTTTATTTATCCGTAGATCACTTTTACATGGACAGTGGGCATATCTTGGGATTACAGATTACAACAGAAACAACGTAATTCATATATACAGGCATTTACATAGGCCCTACTTAAATTTCAAGTTTGATAAGGACGAAACAAGTAGTTGGCCGTAGCCTTCTAGTAGGAACCAACATGGCGTTTGCCTGAATTTATTTAGGGGAACCACAGAAAGCCTAAATCAGGATGGCCAGATGAAGACTGCTGTTTCTACCCTCCCGAATACAAGGACAGTATGCTTAAAACAGTACTACTTAATTCTGTTTATCCCTAGTGTAGAATAATGTTTTGCAAAGAAATTATTTAATAATGCAAAAGGCTATGCTACACTGTTCATTTATTTCTCACTCCCTGACACTGTACACACTATACACACATCGTTTCATAACGTAGCGTTACACACACCATCAGCTGACGTCAGGGAATAGTGACATTGTTTGCTTTCCATTCTGTGTGCCTCAGCTTGCCATTTGCTAACCTGAAAAATTGAGTCAGCAGCCATCTATAACGAGCGACTTATTGAGCTCGGAAAGATAATAAGTTGTTAGCAGCTCTGAGTGTTTTCCAGAAAAAAAGCAATCAAAGAAAATAAGAAAAAAGAGGTAGGGAAAGTGTTACGTTAAATAATAGATGTTTTGTCATCGTTATTAATATTATTTATTTGTCTTACAGTTTTCATTAAACTCCTATTCTGTGTTATCTAAGTAACCATTCACTGTATGGAGTGTACGCTTAACAGGCTCTTTTTAATTACCTTCTTAAATAAGGTTGTTTTAGTAATCTCTTTAAACTCCTTGGACAATTTGTTGTACAGTTCTATTTCTTGGTAGAAAATGCTGTTGCGAGTTTTATGTTTATTCTTTCTTGGTAAATGTAAGTTCAGTCTAGATCTTGTTCCATGGTCGTAGAGAGAGCTGTTTGTGCTCTAATTATCAATGTCATTTTTTTTATATTTACTCATATGGTGTCGTTGAACAACCCAGATCTTTACAATGAGTTCAACTTCTGTTATTTATTATTATTATTCTAATGGCCCTTTTCTGTAGTTCGAGAACTGTGTTCAGATTTTGTGAATTTGTCCCCCTTAAAAGAGTTTTGAAGCTAAAAATTGAGGGTACATATGAATAGCACTGTGAGGTGACAAAAGTCACTGATACCTCCTTTTTCCCGGCGTAGTGCACCAATTCGATGTGGCATGGACTCAAGTCGTGGTAGGTCTACTGCAGCCTTCCATAATTACGAAAGTGTTGCCGTTACAGGTTTCTGTGCACAAACTGACCTCTCGATTATGTCCATAAATGTTCGATCGGATTCCTGTCGGGCGATATGGGTGGCCAAATCGTTCACCCGAACTGTACAGAATGATCTTCAAAGCAATCACAGACAATTGTGACCCTGTGACACGACATCATTGTTTGGGAACATGAAGTCAATGGTCTGCAGACAACCGTTTCCAGTCAATAATCGGTTCAGTTGGACTAGAGGACCCAGTTCATTCCGTGTAAACGCAGACCACACCATTATGGAACCACCACCAGTTTGCACTGTGCTGTTGTGACAATTTAGGTCTTTGGCTTCGTGGGGTCTGCGCCCATTAACCCAAATTTCACCGCACTGTCCTAACGGATAAATTCGCCGTACGTCCCACATTGATTTCTGCGGTTATTTCACGCAGTGTTGCTTGTCTCTTAACACTGAGAGCTCTATCTTCCCTAGCCGGCCGCGGTGGCCGTGCGGTTCTAGGCGCTTCAGTCCGGAACAGCGGGACTGCTATGGTCGCAGGTTCGAATCCTGCCTCGGGCATGGATGTGTGTGATGTCCTTAGGTTATTTAGGTTTAAGTAGTTCTAAGTTCTAGGGGACTGATGACCTAAGATGTTAAGTCCCATAGTGCTCAGAGCCATTTGAAGTGTTGCTTGTCTCTTAACACTGAGAGCTCTATCTTCCCTAGCCGGCCTCGGTGGCCGTGCGGTTCTAGGCGCTTCAGTCCGGAACCGCGCGACTGCTACGGTCGCAGGTTCGAATCCTGCCTCGGGCATGGATGTGTGTGATGTCCTTAGGTTAGTTAGGTTTAAGTAGTTCTAAGTCCTAGGGGACTGATGACCTAAGATGTTAAGTCCCATAGTGCTCAGAGGCATTTGAACCATTTTGAATCTATCTTCCCTCTATTTTAATTGATAACGAGACGAGTGTAGTTCGTGTCTTAAAATTTTGTGCGGTGTCCGGAATTCTTCCCAAAATACTTGGTGTGCAATCTTAATGTGTCACAGAGTGGCTGGGTCACGTATTGTTTCTACGTCGTCATTCAGCCACGCTTATTTGTCCCTTTCTTAACAGCATCTTTACAGGTATTTTCGCCATGATTTCATTTAGTTATCCCGCTGTGTCTCGCTGGGGTCTTATTATGGGCTTTTCTGAACCTCACCCTGCTGGTGTTGCTTTACGTTCCGTGTGGTGGGATCAAACGTAGTTTACCAGTTTACTGATCCTTCCATAGATTATGAAAATCTTCTTCAGTATAACATTAATGCAAGGGCGCTGATGACCTACCTGTTTAGCGCCCTCCACCATAAATCGTCATCACCATCATCTACGCAAACGGTATTTCTCTCGGTCGTTCAGTAAGGCCGCCTGCCACTGCTTGTCCGTTGTGAGAGGTAATGCCTGAAATCTGGTACGCTCAGAACAACCTTGACACTGAGGAACGAGGAATACTGAATTCACTAACATTTCCAAAATGGAATGTCCCAAGCATCTATCTCCAACTACCAATCCACGTTCAAAGTCTGTAAATTGCTGTCGTGCGGCCATAATGACGTCGGAAACCTTTCCACATGAATCACCTGAGTACAAATGACAGCTCCATCACGTGGAACTGGACGGAGAACTCTCGTTCCTCCGATGTATGATGGAGTTCGCAGCAAATTCATGCTTGCTGCCCATGATTGTGGTGTGTCAGGCGTCTTCATTTAGGACTGTCTTCACGCCGTCCCAAATGACAATGGTTCAAATGGCTCTGAGCACTATGGGACTCAACTGCTGTGGCCATAAGTCCCCTAGAACTTAGAACTACTTAAACCAAACTAACCTAAGGACAGCACACAACACCCAGCCATCACGAGGCAGAGAAAATCCCTGACCCCGCCGGGAATCGAACCCGGGAACCCGGGCGTGGGAAGCGAGAACGCTACCGCACGACCCAAATGACAACTCTGCCAATACATCGCCCTTTTGTATCTTGCCTACGGGAAACTACCGCCATCTGTATATGTACATATCGTTATCCCATGACTTTTGTCACCTCAGTGTACGTGAGCAAAAGGCGCTGGGTGTTACACATTGATGACAAGACTGGGAAAAACATGCTGATGACATTTTGTAATTATGTATGTGTGTTCAGACCACTTCAACTGAGAATCAACATTCATTCCTAGAAACATTGCATTTGTTACGCAGGCTGCAAGAAAAAAGGTGCCATCACTTTTAATTTTACGTTGTCATTTTCCATCCTCAAACTGAAACACATGGCAATTATTTCTGTTTGTTCAATGTCACTTTATTGCATAGTGTACAGCTGTAAACTTTCTCGAGTTTTTCATTTGCTTTCCCTGCAAAGAGTTCTCTTGCTTTTGCATCGACCATAATATTGCTGTCATGGTTGCTGTCGAAGGCAAAGGCCCTCTGCATGCCCGAGGCAGGATTCGAACCTGCGACCGTAGCAGTCGCGCGGTTCCGGACTGAGCGCCTAGAACCGCTAGACCACCGCGGCCGGCAGAAAATGGTTCAAATAGCTCTGAGCACTATGGGACTTAACTGCGGTGGCCATCAGTTCCCTAGATCTTAGAACTACTTAAACTTACCTAACCTAAGGACGTCACACACATCCATGCCCGAGGCAAGATTCGAACCTGCGACCGTAGCGGTCACGCGGTTCCAGACTGTAGCGCCTAGAATCGCTCGGCCACTCCGGCCGGCTAGGCATTCACTTGGCTTGCTCGTTACAGGCCGTGGTGGAGACGAGGTGTCCGCCCCCGCTGGTAGGGTGGCTCCTTCATCATTGGCTCCTTCATCATTGATAGAATTACCAGCGCATGCCATCATTCACCCACAAACCACCGCAATATACGTTTTGGTGTTCGCCACGGTTACATAATATTTGTGAATTTTACTGTAAATATTATTTAGGCCCTACTATTATATTAAACTGTTTCCCAAAATCTGGGTCACTTATCACATCGTAAAGTGGCATGTCCGGTAGAACTAAAATGTGTCTGTATTCATCATATTGAGGGGACTGAAATATTAATTGTTTTGCGAGGTCACACTGGCCGCTCTGATAGGCATCTCTCTTTTTACCAATGATCTTTCGCACTGCAGCTCAGTGTGTGCTAATTTTGAAACTTCCTCACTGATTAATACCTTACGTCGAAATGGGACTCACACCGAGTATCTTTGCTTGTCGCAGGCAACTGATCTACTGACTGAGCTATCCAGGCACACCCTCAGTCAGTGGACCAGTTGCCTACAAAAGCTACTGATTCCATTTTCGACTTCTGATCCAGCACACAGTTTTAATCTACCAGAAAGTTTCACCGCTCTTTCTATGCAGTAATTGTGCAATTGCACTGGATAAGGACCATGCACCAAAAGATAGTGAACCATCTCGTGATTGGAATCGACATGTTTCATTCTCAGATGAGAGCTGCAGAGAATTGCATATACTGTACGGGCCTTAGCACAGTCGCCCTTTCTCACTGACAGAGGTATACCCTGCAACTGGGCCATAACCGGAACTTTGTATCCTGTTTTCTTTTTAACTCTCTCTAAATGACCAACTTGTAGCCGGTACGTTGCCTTGTGCTGAGCTGGAATGTCAGTCCTATGTAGAGATAATACTGCTGCGCGGTGCTGAGAGGATACTGCTGCGCGGTGTCGGATCCTTGCCAGTTAGGACTGACGGAGTACATCGAAAAAGTTCAAGGAAAGGCAGTACATTGTGTATTATCGCGAAATATGGGAGAGAGGGTCACTGAAATGATACAGGACTTGGGCTGGACATCATTAAAAGAAAGGCGTTTTTCGTTGCGACGGAATCTTCTCACGAAATTCCAATCACCAACTTCCTCCTCCGAATGCGAAAATATTTCGTTAACACCGACCTACATAGGGAGGAACGATCACCACGATAAAATAAAGGAAATCAGAGCTCGTACGGAAAGATATAGGTGTTCATCCTTGACGCGCGCTGTACGACATTGGAATAATAGAGAATTGTGGAGGTGGTTCGATGAACCCTCTGCCAGGCACTTAAATGTGATTTGCAGAGTATCCATGTAGATGTAGATGTAGAGTGAACGTTGTTCAACATGCGACGCGCCCCAAAGAGCATGAACGTTAAGTTTCGAATGACAAATTTTGGAACCACTAAAAAACCCATCTACTGCACTTTCGCCATCTCCGCGGTCGGTATGTGAGCAGGATCATTCTCCTGGCGATATAGGATTATTTCTTGCTCGCTAATGTTGGCCGTTCCTTGAACAACCGACAGAAAAACGCCATAATAAAAAGTATCAAAGTGCCAAGAATTATTTTCTGTTCAGTTACTACTTTCTTTTAACGGCTAATATTTAGCTTGCATCATGTAACAATAATTTAATAATACTTAGATATGATACTATTCTATAGTGAATAAATGTATTGTGTGTCTCACAGAGCCATAGCGAGGTGGCCCTGTGCTCCTGGCAGAAGGGCCGAAGCTCCGCCTCCCGCCTCCCGCCCCCACCCTCCCTTCCTCCCCCACTCCCACCCCTTGCAGATGTATCTTTCTGCAATTTTTTTGCCCAGATTTAGCAAATATTATAATTTTCTAGGAAAGTTTACTACAATGAAGCATTCTTTCTTCTTTTGTTACTGCCTTGTCCCGCAGTTACGCAGGGTGGACATAGAATGGATTTGGCAAGGTTAATTTTTAAGGGGTGGCCAGATGTCCTTCCTGCCGTCACCCCGTACCCCCCGGGATGTAATTAGTGTGCCCCAGCTGTCTGTGTCGAGTGTAATCCGTGGAAGAGTGCGAACGTTTTCAGATGTCTGCGAGTCTTGTAACTGAGGCGGAATGTGGGGCCCAGCCCAGTATTCAGCTAGGGGGATGTGGAAAACCGCCTAAAAACTACATCGGGCTGGCTGGCACACCAGCCAACATCGCGCGCCTACCCGAGTCCAGGAAGCAGCGCATTAGTGCTCTCAGCTAACCTGGCAGGTTACTAAAATGAAGCATTATTGAGAAATATTACTTGGATGAACTACATTGATAGAAAATATTGCGCACTATGAATTAAGTGTATCATTGTAGTAAACAAATTAAAAATTGTATAAAGTTTCTAAAAAAATTAAAGCAAAACATAATCTGTGCCTTATTATATGCGTTCATTGATTTTAGTCTGATGTATCATAAAGGACAGATTTTATTCCCAACTCATAAATTATTACTAGCGCATAAAGTATTGGTTACAAATGTTATATTACCAACGTCAGGTTTACGAGCTGTGTCGTATTCTAGCAACAAGACAGCTAAATTTTGCAATCTACTTTCACCCATACTCGATCGCAATCATATGTAATTTCCTGAAAGTGCGTTCCCACGTTGCTGCAGTCGCTGGCATTGTCACAGATATCCCCATAGCTGTTTTGATGTTTGGGTGCGTATCTCTTACCCCCAACTTAATTCTTAAACCGTCTTCCCTTCTTTTCCTTTTGCGTCCACTCCGATCCTGCGGCCTTCGCAGGAGGCAATCTCGCCATCCCCTCGTTACGGCCCTGCTGTTTCATGTAAAGTAGACACATCCAATATTTCTTAAAAAATTCAAGACATCGAAACCAGGTTTTCAACTACTTATAGTTGACTTATCTATCTAATGAGATTTGAAGTAAATTTTTCTTTCTTCAAAATGTCCATTAATTTCGACAGTATTCTGCGATAACTGAAATGAGAAATACGCAATATTTATAGAAATGGCTTCCACGAAAAAGCCTTAAATTTAACACGGCGCCGGCTGGGGTGGCCGAGCGGTTCTAGCCGCTGCAGTCTGGAACCGCGCGACCGCTACGGTCGCAGGTTCGAATCCTGCCTCGGGCATGGATGTGTGTGATGTCCTTAGGTTAGTTAGGTTTAAGTAGTTCTAAGTTCGAGGGGACTGATGACCTCAGAAGTTAAGTCCCATAGTGCTCAGAGCCATTTGAACCATTTTTTAACACGGCAATTACTACTGAAGACGCAGCGTCGAATCCGCCTTGTTATGCGACTGTTACATGGAAAAGCAACGAAATTGTACCCCATCCCAAGCTCTCTCTCCCCCCCCCCCCCCCCGCCTCCCTCCAAGTACATTACATATCCTCTGCACTTTTTTAAAAAAAAAATTGTTTCCTCCACTGTCGCGTCTCGCTTCAGTCCTCAGCTAGCCGAAAGCGTAAAAAATCGGAGGTCTTCGATCAGATAATATAATCATTAATTTAGCACTCACTCGCAGGCCTTTGAGATCCTACAGTACCGCAGCGAAGAACAGCAAGAACATCATTGTTGGACATGATCGAGCTGTGTAGGTGGCAGCTGTGTGAACCGAGCGCGCTGTTTCCATGTAAACCATGTTAGGTCTGTTCTAATAGTCGTTTCTTTGCGATGCCACTTGTACGACATGGCACTGTGACAACAGCGTGTGTTTGCAGTCACGACCCGAGAGAAAGACTTCTCTTAGGCAGAAGATTGGAGCAAGAGAGGTAAGAGAATTCACATGCCTCTCTCTCCCAGTTTTTCGGCAGTTTTTGCGCCCGGTCTGCGTCTGCGCCGTTGGTGGGGGCTTACCGCGTCACGCCGTCGGTAATGTCCTGACGGCAGTTTAGCGTCCGTAATTACCCTACTACAAAAAAGAAACGAATGTTACTGCTTTTTTTAAAACCAACTTTGCCCAGAAACGGTCTAATATTGCTTAACCAACTGCATAAAATGCTTGACAAATAATATTTCAGTTTAATTTGAAAGCGAATTTCAAACGTAACCTCTGCACAACTCTTTCCATTCCGTAGGGAATTTTCATTTAAAAGTTTTTTTTATGGAGTAGGAGAGACGAAAGAAACAAACAAACTGAGTTCCCCTTAAAATAACACTAGCAGGAATGTCGACGCTTTCAAATTGTGGGCCATGAAATTTAATGATCACTGCCTCACAGCGGCAGCGAACGTTGCAATTCCGTAATAAAAACCAAATACAGATGCTTAGATATGCTGAGCCACAGATAGGCACAACAAAAAGACTGTCACAAAATGAGCTTCCGGCCAACGAGGCCTTTGTTGAAAACACACACACAGCCCCTGCCTGTTGAAGCCAGACTTTCAATAGAACACTGACAAATATATCTGAGCAAAATTTGTTCACTGTCCCTCAGTTTGTGTTTCATAAAGGATTGTAGATAAAGAAAGCGATGCAAGACACACACAAACACGACCACAGCCCCTGGCCGTTGAAGCCAGACTTTCAATAGAACACTGACTAATATATCTGAGCAAAATTTGTTCACTATCCTTCAGTTTGTTTACCATAAAGGATTCTAGGTAAAGAAAGCAATGCAAGGGCTCATAAATGAAGTCCTGATAAAGTTAAACAAGAAAATAATCCTGTTGCTTTATTGTTACATTCCATCCAAGATTTTCCTTTGTTCAAATGCAGGTGTATTAGATTTATTGTGTAGACACTAGATACACCACAAAAAAAATATTAGTTTAAAAGATATTAGTTTAAGATTTAAGAAAAAGAAGAATTCAAAACCCATCATGTCACTAAAAAGAGTAATTTTGCTGACTATAACAGTGTTTCTAACAGCATATTAAAATCTTGTGATGACAGCATTAAAGTTGAGCTACCTCTGCAATCACTCAAGGAGTCAAAGCTTATGTCCTAGCAGACTTATATGCTGTAGTAAAACACATTTATAAAACTGGAGATAGGAAACCACCTCTGATTACAGAACCGTTTCATTCTCTCCAGTCTTTTCATAAATGTTTGAGGATCTGGCCTATAATAGAACACTGACTTGTTTGTTTGAGCAAAATTTGTTCCCTGTTCCTCAGTTTGCCTTTCATAAAGGATTCTAGATAGAGAAAGCAATACAAGGGCTTACAAATTAAGTCCTAACAAAGCTAAACAAGAAAATAATAATGTTGTTATATTTTCAACTTGCTACATCCTTTATTAACTTGATCATCAAAAAATTCTTTGTGGCAAACTAAAGTGTTATGACGTTAATGGCAACACTCTATCATGGATGGAGTTTTACCTTGATAACAGGAAGCAGAGAGGTTTCATTGACGTGCTGTGCTACATGTATGACACTCGCCTCAGAAAGTGAGAATATGTCATACAAGGTCCCAAGAGGATCAATACCAGTTCCACTCTTGTTCTTAGCTCCATAAACAATCTTCCTCTGAATTTAAAGTGTTATCCAGAAGCTGTAATGTTTCCTGATGAGACAAGTGTACTATTCAGATGCCAAAACTCAACTTACCAGACACAACTCAGATGATAGCTTAACAGATGTCCAAGTGGTTCACATCTATTTGAATATTAATCTCATAAAGTCTCATATAATGCATTTCGAACATTTTTAAATAAGAATGATTTTCATATCCTATAATTTGACTCATTACACTAGGTAGGTCCTCTGTCAACATCTGGGTCTACATCTATACTCTCCAAACCACTGTGAACTGTATGGCAGAGGGTACATCCCATTGTACCCGTTATCTGGGTTTGTTCTCATTTCGTTCACATATTGAGTGTTGGAAGAATGTTTAAATGCCTATCTGTGTGTTGTAACTAATCAAATCTTGTCCTCATGATCCCTATGCGAGCTGTAAGTGGGGAGTTAGATTATAATCCTGGAATCATTTAATGCCATTTCTTGAAACTTTGTAAGTAGAGTTTCTCGAGATAGTTTACATCTGTCTTCAAGAGTCTGCCAGTTTGGTTCCTCTAGCATCTCAGTGACACTCTCCCATGAATCAAATAAACATATTACTGTTAATGCTGATTTCTCTGTATAAGTTCAATATCCCTGTTAGTGCTATTTGGTGCAGGCCTGGCTCTCTTGAGCATTATTACAAAATGGGTTTCATGAGTGATTTGTAAGCAGTATCCTTTGTAGACTGACACCACTTTCCCAGTATTCTATGAATAAACCAAAACCTATGCTTGCTTTAGCCACAACTGAGCCTATGAAACCATTCCATTTCATAATATCATACAAATGGCTGTCTTGAAATACCATCCAGCTTTTGTGAGTCTGCTATTTGGTAGATGCCCAATGAAGAAGTTGTTGTTTTGGCTGTTAAATTCGCATTTAGGTGTAAAGTGGCGAGTATTAATGGTGACAGTTTTTTTTATTATTATTTTTTTTATTTTTTTATTTTTATGAAGTCATAGAAGACAGCAGAGGACATTCATTGTCAAATGGGGATGAGACAATGAGTGAATATTATGAAGACAAAGATAATCAAAACTGTTACTACATGACAGCACAGGACATTCACTGTCAAATGGAGATCAGATAATGAGTGAATATATTGTTCATTTGTGAGTGTTCAATTCAGGATCTGAGAATGTTCAAGATTAGAAATGAAATAATTTACCAGCTAATGAGATTAAAAAATTGGTGGAAATGTTTGAATGTTTGATGCAACATCTAAATGGAATAAAATTTTATGCCAGTGGCACTTGCAATCCATTTTCCAGCAATTTGCTGATGACACTGCTACTAGATGATTATCATGACCAGTAGCAAAATTCTTTGATGAAGATAAACCAAAACTTGTCCTATTCCATGATAACAATACAAATCATGGAGGTAATGTTATCATAAATAATTTCATAAAACAAACTTATATTGCACAGTAAAAATGACCATTATTGTAACCATAGTCTTACATTTTTATTTTTATTCATTTGTTTATTTTTTTGCATTGGAACATACTTTTTCTTAACGACATTAAGGTAGTGGTATGCACTTGATATAGTGATAAATAAAACCCCTGTGCTTTCAAAACTGTAGGTATATAGTGTCCAGTGCATCTTGTCTTATTGAATTGACAATGATGAAATTCACTAAATCCCATAACTTGATCATCCTCTGGTGACTGTTCCTCATAAAGTCAGTGCAAGGCACTACAATATCTCTTACACACAGAGCAGTAGACTGTTATACTCACCGAGGCACACTGACATAACAGTTATTTCTAATTCACCTGCACTTAAATATATTGAGGTTGTAATAATTTAGGAGTAAAGGAGAAAACTCACAAGCACCAGACAGTAGAAATACTGAGTCATCAACAAGTACACAAAAAAAGAATGAATGGAAACTTTGCCAGCTTTTGGGTGAATTCTTTAACAAGCTAGAGAAAACACACACCATTCACATGTGCCACTACAGTGCACTAGCTGCACTCACATTAAGGCTGTTATTTTCAAGTGACTTATTATATTGAACCGTTTATTTTAAATTTTCTGTTGCTTGTCATTAGCTGTGCTATTTTAAAAATTTTACTTTTATCATTCAGTGTCAGTGTCATTAGCACTAGTTTACCAGTATTTGTTATTGCTTGGATCTATTAATTTACACTTACTTATACCATATTTCATGACTCTTGTAGTAGCAATAAAATAAAGTACACTTATTTTAATGCTTATTGTAATTTGACTCTCAATATTTGTGAAGTTTGGTACAGAAATCTTACTCTAATGAACAAGTACATTGTTTTCGGTACATTTTTATGTGTTTATTTTGAGTTATACCTGATATGTTATAATACTCTTGACAAGGGCTGCAAACATCTCATCCTTCACTTCACAGAATTTTCCAGATCTGATGCCACACACTTTTTCTGTTTTAGTTTCCACAGAAGAAGCATCTGGCTCCAAACACAAATGATTCAGTCAGTCTACAGATTTGTAACCTCCGTTAACATCTGAAGCTGCAGTCTTCAATATTTCAGTCACCCGAAAGGTAAATCCGTGATATGAAAATCGTTAAACAACATAACTGGACAACTTTATGTGCTTATGTAAATGCATAGCCGGTGACTTTTGCCTTACGAATAACTAATTAATATGGTGAGAAAAATGAAATTGTGTAATAAAATTAAACTCTTAATGAACTCAGGACTTAAATTTATATTTTATTTTGCATTTTTTTGCTGGAAGCCATAAAAGTGATTTATTTAGATATAAGGGGCTGAAAGAATAGATTAAATGAACTGATAACTGGATAAAATTACAGCAACAAGGAATGTTTGAGATCTTGTGTTAATTACAGACTTGAAATATTACGCTAAATTCAGAAATATGTACTGATCAAAGGACAGCTTCCTTTAAAAGCATAGATTAGTAGTTTGAAAATATCTTTTTGACCACAAAAAGGTCATATTTATAACCCTTCATCAAATATCTTTATCAGTTGCTGCAAGTTTAGTACTGTAGATGGGCTGAAACCTAAACAGTGCAGTACATGATAGGATTACTCCTCTTGTAAGCCTTACAACTGCTGTTGCCTTCTGCCTAGCCCTGGCCGAGGACAGATAGTTGTGCAGATTGAGAGAAGGTACCTTCTGCAACAGTGAGCTACCACACACTGACAGGACATCACTACCATGCCAGCCACTGAGACTCTAGGAAGGAGGTCTGCTATTCCTTTTCTTTTTACAAGAGGAACTCACTATGAAGTTGGTTTTGATGTGGTACGTATTCAGTGTTTCAGCATGAAAATAGTCATCTAGTGCTGTAATGTGCTATCAAACAGATAAGTCAATAGTCATTCAAACTGAAAGAACTGTAATATAACTTTAGTTTACATTAAAGGTACATTGCAGTAACTGTAATAAGTCAGACAGTCATTCACATTTTTAAATCTGACATGTTGGCGAAGAGAGAATGGCATGAACCTGTCAGACCTATGGATGTACTGTAAAAGGATTACATATTAAAAAAATTCTGCTAGGCATTAAAATAAATGTAAAAGGCTTTCCTATATAGGACTGATCATTGTGGAACACAACTTCAGATATAAATGCCAGTAATTTAAAAAACTTTGAATAACCATTCATTCATTGCCATATCATATGCTGTACTGTCCATCGTCTTTAACTGCATTTCTCCAGAAGATTATCCTGTAAGATAACAAGGAGCAAATGTATTCAAAATATTCATCATTTTTGTCTGGAGGTGATGACAATAAGAGTATGAAAAGCTAAAACTGACTTTTTGATAACTTTAACAATGTGCTGATTGTGGCTTCATTTCTCATGGTCTCTTAATAATTTTACATATGACTTTCCATATAGAATGTGAATAATAATATATCCATTTGTGAGTCTTGGAAAAAATTTTATTTGCTTGGTACAGTATAAGATAAATTATTGACTTATTTGACTATTTGGTTGGTTGTATCTGGAGCAAAGAGTTTGGATTTTCAATCAGTTTGCTATCATTAGCTGTAAATATTAAAGTTTATGAAGTGCTTTACACTCTCTTTAGTAGGTTATTAATTTGGGTTGGAACGTGTAGGGCACTATCTTCCAAACAATATTATATTATTGAGGTGCTATATCTGATTTGCTACATGTAGTTTTATTCTTGGGGTACATAATGTTAATGTGAATCTTATCTCCTGCTATGAATATTAGAATTTAGCCTTGCAAGTGTATGCCACTGATACAATATTCTACTTTAACCAATAAAATTTTACATTAAACAGAATCAATGATCGTATTAAGGCCAATACCAATATTATAATTTTTCTTATTTAAGTTCGCCAGAACTCAGTTCATGAAGTAAAAAGTAACATTCCTTATAGAGAATCCATTAAATGTGAATTCTTCACATTTACATTTTTGGCATTTATCACACACACACACACACACACACACACACACACACACACACACTAAAAGTCTAAGAAGCCGACCTTGCCCAAGGTATTGGACGGGTCACAAGTGGTAAAATAAAACTAAATCCACTTTGCACCTGTCTTGTAGCAAGCGGTAAAGTGGTCAGTGTCTGTTCACCAGTGGTGTGGCTGAAATTTATATTCCAGTCTTAACTCTGAGTTAACTCAATGAGTCTACTCAATCTCACCTGATTCTAGGTACAATCATCACAGAGCATTTTGATAATCACAATATTACCCCAAGTGGTCAATCTATCACCAGCATTACTGGCGCAACTGGTCTTTTGCATTCTGGGGTGGCCAGAGGATTCAACAGAGGAAGTCGGAGTCCTCTGGCCAACTTAAAACCAAAACAAATACATTTTTTGCAACACTTAACATGACTGTGTTTTGGAAAAGGTGATTACAGAATTGCGAGAGCAAAAGTCAAGTCAAAATATAGATCAATCAATCAAGTTAGGCAGAAGTAATATTAGAGTATATCACCTTGCCTTTGCAGATGATCTTGCAATTTTAACTAGGGTTATTACCACAGCTCAAAAACAAATTGAAATTCTTAAAGATGTTGCAGAAAAAATAGGCCTACAAATATCATTCGAAAAAGTGGAATATATGACAGGCAACAAACAAGCACCAAAGTTTTTGAATATAAAATATTGAAAAATAAAAAGGATTTCTCAGTTTAAATACTTGGGGGAAATCATACATGAAAATGGCATGAAAAAAGCTGTAAATGGAGATCACTATCAAAAAACGGCAATTTACACAAATTATTTATAATAAAAAATCACTTTCCAAATTCAGTAAACTTAGGCATTACACCACTGTAATCAAAACTGAATGTCTTTATGGAGCAGAAACTTTAATTTTAAATAGAAAGAGAGATATTGAAGAAATTCAAAAGAAAGAAAGAAGGATTATTAGAGAAATATTAGGCCCCAGAATTACTGATGGAGAAACTCATAAACTGAAAAGTAATAAGGAAATAGAAGAATACATAGACATACATGGTGACATGAGAAAATTAAGACTTAAATTTCATTGGCACATTAAAAGAATGGCACCCACTAGATTGACAAAACAAGTAGCAGAATTCTACAAACACAGAAATAAGGCCAAAATGGATCGCAGTGATTAAGGAGGATCTTAAAGTAGCCTGTATAACTCAGGCAGACATTACAGATAGAAAAACATTCAGGCAAAAGACATTTGCTTGGAAAGTTGTTCAGAGGAAAATTAGAAAATGAATTGGAACACCATGGTCTCATGAAAGAAAGAGACTACATTCTGAAAGGGTGAAACAAATTTGGACACAAAGGAAGGCCAACCATGAAAGGTGACATTGATGGATTGTACCTCATCTGGTCCTATTGGGGCCTTGTTGCGAAAGCTTGAATTTTGTGTGTATGTTTGTGTTTGTTTGTGTGTCTATCGACCTGCATGAAAGGTGACATTGATGGATTGTACCTCATCTGGTCCTATTGGGGCCTTGTTGCGAAAGCTTGAATTTTGTGTGTATGTTTGTGTTTGTTTGTGTGTCTATCGACCTGCCAGCACTTTCGCTCGGTAAGTCACATCATCTGTGTTTTTTTATATACGAGGGCGGTTCAGAAAGTAACCTCCGATTGGTCACAGTGCGGGTTGTGGGGGGAGTAGCGACGCCATCTGTGCGTTCACGCACTCAACAGGTCAATCGGCATCAAGCCGTGGTCGAGTGAACGTCGTACCTGCACTAGTTTAGTTTTGTGGCAGTTTGAAATGTGTGCTGCAATAGAAAACCCCGCCAAATGTGAAGTGCGTGCTGTCATAAGGTTTTTTACAGCCAAAGGATATTCTGCAGCAGCTATTCATCGTGAGCTTTGTGCCGTGTACGGACCAAGAGTTATGAGTGAAGGAGTTGTCCGTGAATGGGTACGTTTATTTAAAAGTGGACGAGAAAACGTTCATGATGAAGAGAGGAGTGGTAGACCATTATTGGTGACTGACGAACTCGTTCAGACAGTTGATGCAAAAGTTCGTGAAAATCGACGTTTCTCAATGTCGGAGTTGTCTACTGGTTTTCCACAGATTTCTAAGACTCTCTTGTACGAGATAGTGACAGCAAGATTGGGTTACCGCAAGTTCTGTGCACGATGGGTGCCCAAAATTCTTACCGACCACCACAAAACTCAAAGAATGGCCTCTGCATTAGACTTTCTGTCACGTTATGAGGACGAAGGAGAACCATTGTTAAACAGAATTGTGACCGGTGACGAAACCTGGATTAAGTATGTGAACCCTGAGACAAAAGAACAATCAAAGATGTGGGCACATTCAAATTCGCCTACCAAACCAAGAAAAGCCTCGCAAGATTTTTCTGCCAGAAAACTGATGGCAACGGTGTTTTGGGATGCCAAAGGGGTGTTTTTGGTTGAATTCATGGAACGTGGTACGACCATTAATCAAGACGTGTACTGTGAAACAATAAAAAAGTTACGACGGGCTATACAGAACAAACGCCGTGGTATGCTGACTTCGGGTATCGTTTTTTTGCACGATAACGCCCGTCCTCACTCTGCTCGCAGAACAACGGCCCTTCTTGAGTCCTTCAAGTGGGACGTTATCAACCATCCACCTTACAGCCCAGACCTGGCGCCAAGTGATTATCACCTCTTCATGCATTTGAAGAAATGGCTCGGGTCACAGCGGTTTGATGACGACGAAGAGCTCAAAGATGCGGTCACAGGCTGGCTCCAGGCACAAGCGGGTGATTTTTATGCAGAAGGAATTTCAAAGCTTGTGAAGAGATACGATAAGTGCCTCAATCGTTATGGAGACTATGTAGAAAAATAGTGCAAAGATGTAGTTGTAAGATGTATATATTAAAATATTTTTATTTAACTTGGTGTATTTTTTTAAATCAACCGGAGGTTACTTTCTGAACGGCCCTCGTATATATATATATATATATATATATATATATATATATATATATATATATATATATATATGAGAGAGAGAGGGATACACATTCAGTTTTTAAATGTGTGAGACAGTGTTACATATGGACAAACCTGAAGGTTGAATGTTGAGTTTTCACAGAAAGACTAGCATATCAGCTGCTGCTTCGCTCATGTAGACTGTGTAGTCTGCATAGATCTTTTTTTGTATCTTTAGTGAATTTTATGTTGTTCACAAATTGCAACATCTTCTAAGCTTTTCACAGTAATTAAATAGATAGAAGCTTTGTCTTTTCCTGGTATATTTCTGACCAAACAGCAGTTCTGATAGCTTGAGTCAGATTCTTCGTTAATCATGCATCTGGATTTCTTGTGGTGGTATTTCCATCGAAACTATCATCCCCTAGCACATATCTCGTTAGAAGTATAATACAAATTTTCATAAATTCTGTTTTAAGCTGTTGTAATAGACCAGTAACAAACTATTTTCATAAAAATTTTCATTCCCTATTTTGTCCCCTTATGGATTGAATTAAAAAAAAAAAACAGTGAAACATCTTTTTTTAACTTGTAGCTGAGAAGCCAAATACAAATTTTCTTATATTTAACTTCAAAAATAATTAAAATATTTTGAAAAGGGTAGATTGCTACTCACCATGTAGCAGAGATTTTGAGTCACAGATAGGCATAACAGAAAGACTGTCAAACAAGTAAGCTTTCAGCCAGAAAAGCCTTCATCAGAATTAGAAAAAATACACACATAACATGTGTGTAAACACAACTCACACACGCATGACCACAGTTTCTGTGAGTAACAGGTAGAAGTAGTCTGGGTGGTTGGGGTAAGGAGGAGGCTGCAGTGGTGACGGGGAGGGGGAGGGGAAGGGATAGCAGGGTAGAGTTGGGGGACAGTAAAGTGCTGCTTGTGGGAGCACACAGGGACTAGGTGGAGAGAGGATCGGGCAGCTAGGTGCAGTCGAGAGGTCAGATGGAGGGGGGTGGGGGAATTGGAAAAGGAGAGAAGTAAAACAACTGTGGGTGTGTTGGTGAAATAGAGGGGTGTGTAGTACTGGAGTGGGATCAGGAAAGGGGATGGGTAAGTGTAGGACAATGACTAAAGAACATTGAGGCCACGAGAGTTACAGGAATGTTGGATATACTGCAGTGAGAGTTCCCACCTGTGCAGTTCAGAAGACGTTTTATTGATAGGAAGGCTCCACATGACACAGGCTGTGAAGCAGCCATTAAAATTAAGGACATTGTGTAGGGCAATCTGCTTGGCAACTGTGTGGTCCAGCTGTTTCTTGGCCATGGTTAGTTGGTAGCCATTCACACGAACAGACAGCTTGTTGATTGTCATGCCCACATAGAATGCAGTGCAGTCATTTCAGCTTACACGGAACTAGTTTCATAGGTAGGCCTGCCTCTGATGGTATAGGTGATGCTTGTGACTGGACTAGAGTAGGTGGTGTTGGGAGGCTATATAGGACAGGTCTTGCACCTGGGTCTATTAGAGGGACATTAGCCTTGAGGCAAGAGGTTGGAGAGCAGGGGATGAGTAGGGATGGATGGGAATATTGTGTAGGTTCAGTGGGTGGATAGATACCATTGTGGGAGGGGTGGGAAGGATATTGGGTTGGACATTCCTCATTTCAGGGCATGACAAGAGGTTGTGGAAACCCTGGTGGAGAATGTGACTCAGTTGTTCCAGTCCTGGGTGCTTCTGAATCATGAGGGGAATGCTCCTCTGCAGCCAGACTGTGGGTCTTTGGGAGATGGAGGGTGACTAGAAAGATATGATGCAGGAGATCTGTTTTTGTACAGGGCTGGGAGGGTAATTATGGTCTGTGAAGGCCTCAGTGAGACGCTAGGTATATTTCGAGAAGGACTGTTTGTCACTACAGATGAAATGGCCACAGGTGCCTAGGCTGTATGGGAGGGACTTTTTCATATGGAATGAGTAGCAGCTGTCGAAGTGGAGGTACTGCTTGTGGTTGGCAGGTTTGTATGGGCAGAGATACTAATGTAGCCATCTTTGAGGTGGAGGTCAACATCGAGGAAGGTGGTTTGTTGGGTTGAGGAGGAACAGTCGGAGCAAATGGGGGAGAAGGTGTTGAGGCTCTGGAGGAATGTGGATAGAATGTCCTCACCCCCAATACAGATCATGAAGATGTCATCAATTAATCTGAACCAGGTTGGGATGTTGAGTGGTTAGAAAGGATTCCTCGAGATGACCCATGAATAGGTTCGCAAAGGATTGTGCCATGTAGATGCCCATTGCACCCCATATTTGTTTGTAGGTGATACCTTCAAAGGAGAAGTAATTGTGGATGAGGATATAGTTGGTCAGGGCGTATAGAGGGAGGTTGTAGGTTTGGAGTTCATCAGGCATTGGGAAAGATAGTACTCAATGGCAGCAAGGCCGTGGATGAAATGACAGTGTAAAGGAAGGTGGCATTGTTAGTGACATGCAGAGTATGATGTGGTAAAGGAACAGGAACTGTGGAGACTTAGTGGAGGAAATGGTTGGTATCTTTTATGTAGGATGGTAGGTTTCACGTAATAGGCTGAAGATGTTGGTCTGCAAGAGCAGCAATTCTCTCTGTGGGGACACAGTAACCGACCACAATGGGGCATCCTGGGTTGTTGGATTTATGGACTTCAGAAAGCTTGTAGAAGGTAGGAGTGGGTGAAGTAGTAGAGGTGAGGAGAGTTATGGACTCCAGGGAGAGGTTCTGGGATGGGCCTAAGGATTTGAGGAGAGACAGGAGATCCTGCTGGACTTCTGGAGTGGGATCACTGTGCAGGTTTTGTAAGTGGACCAATCTGACAGCTGGCGGAGTCCTTCTTACAGGTAATCCTTGTGGTTCAAAACAACAGTGGTGGAGTTCTTGTCAGTGGGTAGGATTATAAGGTGGGAATTAATTTTTAGGTGGTAGATTGTGGTTCTTTCTGCAGATATAAAGTTATCTTACATGTTGAGGGATTTGGGGAATGATAAGAAGCAAGGTTTGAGGTTTATAAACTATGGAATGTTAACAGGGGGTGATTTGGGGGCTGTGGGGATGGATCACGGTTGAATGGAGGAGTGAACTGCATCAGGAAGGGTTCAACATTGGTCTTTGGTTGAGTCTGACTGTTAGGGTTTGTGTCAAAGAAGAGTTTCCACTGCAGGGTCTGGGAGAAGTCCTGTATGATTAAATTTTGGAGGGGGCAAAAGGAGAAGCATTTGGAAAGAACTGATACTTCTATGGGGCTAAGGCTTTTGGAGGAAAAGGTCATGAGTGTGTTTTGGGTCTGTTTAGGTTCTGGTTTCTGTATGGTGGTGGAAGGTAGTTTTTGAGGATGGTGTAAATGTAGCAGGTCTGTGAGGCAGGGTTTGTCGGCTAAGAGGGGATGTGGAGGAGGTTTGAAGGTCGTTGTAGAGGTGGTGGATAGTGGTATTGCAAGGTGGGAGTAGGAAGTGAAAAGGTTGGAGAGTTTCTTGATGGTGCATTTTGCATGCTGCTCTAGTTTCTGGAGGGCAAGAGTTTCAGTGTGTGACATGGGGTCAAGGAATTTGGGACTGTATAGCAGGATAAGTTTATGGATAGAAAGGAGGTATTGCAAGGAAGTCTGGGCCTGATTGATGTGGTTTTGCAGGGCTATGTTGGTGAGGGCTATGGGCTGGTGGAATCTGAACTGTCATTGCGGAAGGAGGGGGTGCAGCCAGAGCTGGTTAATAATGAAACATTTTCATAAAAATTTTCATCTCCTATTTAGGGAATGAATTTCTAAAGACAATGAAACGCGTATTTTTTCTTATTTTTAACTGAGATGTCATATATCGGTTTTCATAAATGTAACATTAAAAATGATTTATTTTAATTAATGAATCATTAATAATGATCCTTCACCCACTATTTTACCCCCTTAGTGGTTGAATTTCCAAAAATACTCAAGCATGTATTTTTTAAATTCTGACCAAGAAATCAAATACCAATGTTCGTAGATCTAGCTTCAAAATTGCCTTAATAGTGATATATTCCCAAAAAATGTCCCCTTAGGGGTCAAATTTTGAACAATTCCTTACTAAACAATGCCTACAGTATTAAACCAACATGTTCTCCAAATTTCAAGTTTATATTCTTATAGGTTTGAGCTGGGCGATGCTGAGTCAGTGAACCAGTCAGGTCCTATTTCACACCGCTAGGAACTGAATTTCCAAAAGGGCTGAAACACATAATTTTTTATTTTTAGCCAATAAGTTATAAATAAAAGTCAGTGTCCTGACTGACTGACTCATCACCGCCCAGCCCAAACCACAAAGGAGAGGGTGTTGATCTTACATTGCAGGTGTCAAAGAAGGGATTTTTCAAAATTCCACCCATAAGGGATGAAAAGTTTTATGAAATATTACATTACAAAGACATTTTGAAAAAATTTGATTCTGGCTTTTCATATATATGACTTACCGAACGAAAGCGCTGGCAGGTCGATAGACACACAAACAAACACAAACACACACACAAAATTCAAGCTTTCGCAACAAACTGTTGCCTCATCAGGAAAGAGGGGAAGGAGAGGGAAAGACGAAAGGATGTGGGTTTTAAGGGAGAGGGTAAGGAGTCATTCCAATCCCAGGAGCGGAAAGACTTACCTTAGGGGGAAAAAAGGACAGGTGTACACTCGCACACACACACACACACACATAACCATCCACACATATACAGACACAAGCAGACATATTTAAAGACAAAGAGTTTTGGCAGAGATGTCAGTCGAGGCGGAAGTGAAGAGGCAAAGATGATGTTGAATGACAGGTGAGGTATGAGTGGCGGCAACTTGAAATTAGCGGAGATTGAGGCCTGGTGGGTAACGGGAAGAGAGGATATATTGAAGAGCAAGTTCCCATCTCCGGAGTTCGGATAGGTTGGTGTTGGTGGGAAGTATCCAGATAACCCGGACGGTGTAACACTGTGCCAAGATGTGCCGTCCACCTAACCTTCGTAACCTGTTAGTTCATCCCTATGAAATCCCCAAACCACCTTCCCTACCCTCTGGCTCCTATCCTTGTACATGCCCCTGGTGTAAAACCTGTCCCCTGCACCCTCCCACCACCACCTACTCCAGTCCTGTAACCCGGAAGGTGTACACGATCAAAGGCAGAGCCACATGTGAAAGCACCCACGTGATTTACCAACTGGCCTGCCTACACTGTGATGCATTCTATGTGGGAATGACCAGCAACAAACTGTCCATTCGCATGAATGGACACAGGCAGACAGTGTTTGTTGGTAATGAGGATCACCCTGTGGCTAAACATTCCTTGGTGCACGGCCAGCACATCTTGGCACAGTGTTACACCATCCGGGTTATCTGGATACTTCCCACCAACACCAACCTATCTGAACTCCGGAGATGGGAACTTGCTCTTCAATATATCCTCTCTTCCCATTACCCACCAGGCCTCAATCTCCGCTAATTTCAAGTTGCCGCCACTCATACCTCACCTGTCATTCAGCATCATCTTTGCCTCTTCACTTCCGCCTCGACTGACATCTCTGCCCAAACTCTTTGTCTTTAAATATGTCTGCTTGTGTCTGTATACGTGTGGATGGATATGTGTGTGTGTGTGTGTGTGTGTGCGAGTGTATACCTGTCCTTTTTTCCCCCTAAGGTAAGTCTTTCCGCTCCCGGGATTGGAATGACTCCTTACCCTCTCCCTTAAAACCCACATCCTTTCGTCTTTCCCTCTCCTTCCCCTCTTTCCTGATGAGGCAACAGTTTGTTGCGAAAGCTTGAATTTTGTGTGTGTGTTTGTGTTTGTTTGGGTGTCTATCGACCTGCCAGCACTTTCGTTCGGTAAGTCACATCATCTTTGTTTTTAGATATATTTTTCCCACGTGGAATGTTTCCCTAAACAAAGATGATGTGACTTACCGAACGAAAGCACTGGCAGGTTGATAGACACACAAACACACACACAAAATTCAAGCTTTCGCAACAAACTGTTGCCTCATCAGGAAAGATGGGAAGGAGAGGGAAAGACTAAAGGATGTGGGTTTTAAGGGAGAGGGTAAGGAGTCATTCCAATCCCGGGAGCGGAAAGACCGGAAAGACTTACCTTAGGGGGAAAAAAGGACAGGTATACACTTGCACACACACACATATCCATCCACACATATACAGACACAAGCAGACATATTTAAAGACAAAGAGTTTGGCCCAAACTCAATGATACAGATAGCTGTACCATAGGTGCAACCACAATGGAGGGGTATCTGTTGAGAGGCCAGATAAATGTGTGATTCCTGAAGAGGGGCAGCAGCCTTTTCAGTAGTTGCAGGGGCAACAGTCTGGATGATTGACTGATCTGGCCTTGTAACACTAACCAAAATGGCCTTGCCTATTGTGCTACTGCGAGCTGCTGAAAGCAAGGGGAAACTACATCCATAATTTTTCCTGAGGGCATGCAGCTTTACTGTATGATTAAATAATGATGGCATCCTCTTGGGTAAAATATTCTGAAGGTAAAATAGTCCCCCATTCGGATCTCCAGATAGGGACTACTCAATAGGACGTCATTATCAGGAGAATGAAAACTGGCGTTCTACGGATCGGAGCGCGGAATGTCAGATCCCTTAATTGGGCAGGTAGATTAGAAAATTTAAAAAGGGAAATGGATAGGTTAAAGTCAGATATAGTGGGAATTAGTGAAGTTAGGCGTCAGGATGAACAAGACTTTTGGTCAGGTGAATACAGGGTTGTAAATACAAAATCAAATAGGGGTATTGCAGAAGTAGGTTTAATAATGAAGTAAAAAAATGGGAGTGCAGGTAAGCTACTACAAACAGCATAGTGAACACATTATTGTGGCCAAGATAGACACGAAGCCCATGCCTACTACAGTAGTACAAGTTTATATGCCAACTAGCTCTGCAGATGGTGAAGAAATTGATGAAATGTATGATGAGATAAAAGAAATTATTCAGGTAGTGAAGGGAGACGAAAAGTTAATAGTCATGGGTGACTAGAATTCAAGAGTAGGAAAAGTAGGAGAAGGAAATGTAGTAGGTGAATTGGATTAGGGCTAAGAAATGAAAGGGGAAGCCACCTGGTAGAATTTTGCACAGAGCATAACTTAATCATAGCTAACACTTGGTTGAAGAATCATGAAAGAAGATTGTATACATGGAAGAACCCTGGAGATACTAGAAGGCTTCATATAGATTATATAATGGTAAGACAGAGATTTAGGAACCAGGTTTTAAATTGTAAGACATTTCCAGGGGTAGATGTGGACTCTGACCACAATCTATTGGTTATGAACTGTAGATTAAAACTGAAGAAACTGCAAAAAGGTGAGAATTTAAGGAGATGGGACCTGGATAATCTGACTAAACCAAAGGTTGTACAGAGTTTCAGGGAGAGCATAAGGGAACAATTGACAGGAATGGGGGGAAAGAAATACAGTAGAAGAAGAATGGGTAGCTTTGAGGGATGAAATAGTGAAGGCAGCAGATGATCAAGTAGGCAAAAAGATGAAGGCTAGTAGAAATCCTTGGGTAACAGAAGAGATATTGAATTTAATTGATGAAAGGAGAAAATATAGAAATGCAGTAAATGAAGCAGGCAAAAAGGAATACAAACGTCTCAAAAATGAGATTGACAGGAAGTGCAAAATGGCTAAGCAGGGATGGGTAGAGGACAAATGTAAGGATGTAGAGGTTTATCTCATGAGGGGTAAGATAGGTACTGCCTACAGGAAAATTAAAGAGACCTTTGGAGAAAAGAGAACCACTAGCGTGAATATCAAGAGCTCAGATGGAAACCCAGTTCTAAGCAAAGAAGGGAAAGCAGAAAGGTGGAAGGAGAATATAGAGGGTCTATACAGGGGCAATGTTCTTGAGGACAATATTATGGAAATGGACGAGGATGTAGATGAAGATGAAATGGGAGATATGATACTGTGTGAAGAGTTTGACAGAGCACTGAAAGACCTAAGTCGAAACAAGGCCCCAGGAGTAGACAACATTCCATTAAAACTACTGACAGCCTTGGGAGAGCCAGTCCTGACAAAACTCTACCATCTGGTGAGCAAGATGTATGAGACAGGCGAAATACCCTCAGACTTCAAGAAGAATATAATAATTCCAATCCCAAAGAAAGCAGGTGTTGACACATGTGAAAATTACCGAACTATCCGTTTAGTAAGTCACAGCTGCAAAATACTAGCGCGAATTCTTTACAGACAAATGGAAAAACTGGTAGAAGCTGACCTCGGGGAAGATCAGTTTGGATTCCGCAGAAATGTTGAAACACGTGAGGCAATACTGACCCTACGACTTATCGTAGAAGCTAGATTAAGGAAAGGCAAACCTACGATTCTAGCATTTGTAGACTTAGAGAAAGCTTTTGACAATGTTGACTGGAATACTCTCTTTCAAATTCTGAAGACGGCAGGGGTAAAATACAGGGAGTGAAAGGCTATTTACAATTTGCACAGAAACCAGATGGCAGTTATAAGAGTCAAGGGCCACGAAAGGGAAGCAGTGGTTGGGAAGGGAGTGAGACAGGGTTGTAGCCTCTCCCCGGTGCTATTCAATCTGTATATTGAGCTAGCAGTAAAAGAAAGAAAAGGAAAGTTAGGAGTAGGCATTAAAATGCATGGAGAAGAACGAAAAACTTCGAGGTTCGCCGATGACATTGTAATTCTGTCAGAGACAGCAAAGGACTTGGAAGAGCAGTTGAATGAAATGGACAGTGTCTTGAAAGGAGGGTATAAGATGAACATCAACAAAAGCAAAATAAGGATAATGGAATGTAGTCAAATTAAGTCGGGTGATGCTGAGGGAATAAGGTTAGGGAATGAGACACTTAAAGTAGTAAAGTAGTTTTGCTATTTGGGGAGCAAAATAACTGATGATGGTTGAAGTAGAGAGGATATAAAATGTAGACTGGCAATGGCAAGGAAAGCGTTTCTGAAGAAGAGAAATTTGTTAACACAGAGTATAATGTCTTGAAGTCGTTTCTGAAAGTATTTGTATTGAGTGTAACCATGTATGAAAGTGAAACATGGACGATAAATAGTTTGGACAAGAAGAGAATAGAAGCTTTCGAAATGTGGTGCTACAGAAGAATGCTGAATATTAGATGGGTAGATCACATAACTAATGAGGAGGTATTGAATAGAATTGGGGAGAAGAGGAGTTTGTGGCACAACTTAACTAGAAGAAGGGATCAGTTGATAGGACATGTTCTGAGGCATCAAGGGACACCAATTTAGTACTGGAGGGCAGCGTGGAGGGTAAAAATCGTAGAGGGAGACCAAGAGATGAATACACTAAGCAGATTCAGAAGGAGGTAGGCTGCAGTAGGTACTGGGAGATGAAGAAGCTTGCACAGGATATAGTAGCATGGAGAGCTGCATCAAACCAGTCTCAGGACTGAAGACCACAACAACACAAACAACAGGTGTTGAATCTCCAAAGCTTCTGAAACCCAAATTTTTTTAAATTTTTGACTGATAAACCAAATACAAATTTCAAGCTCTAGCTTCAGAATTTACTTAATAGCAACATATTTTCAAAAAGCCTTCTATCCCCTATTTCACCCCCTTAGGAGTGGAATTTCAAACAATCCCTTCTTAAGCCTTACAGTATAAGATCTGCATCCTCTACAAGTTTCAAGTTTGTATCTGCAGTGGTTAGGGCTGGACGATGATAGTCTGTAAATCAGTGAGGCCCTATTTCACTCCCTTAGAGGTTGAATTTCCAAAAACAGTGAAACATTTTATTCATTTCTAACTGAGAGGCCAAATAGCAATTTCCTTAGATTTAGCTTTAAAAATGGTTTCACAATGAAATATCTTCATGAAACTCATAGCAATTTCCTTAGATTTAGCTTTAAAAATGGTTTCACAATTAAATATTTTCATAAAACATATCACTGCCCATTTCCAAAAACAGTAAAATGCAAATTTATTTTATTTCTAACAGTGAAGCCGCATACAAATTACCATATTGAGCTTTAAAAATGCTTTCAAAATGAAGTACTTTCATAAAACATATCACCCCCTATTTCACCCCCACAGGAGTGGATTTTCAAAAACAGTGAAACGTATTTTTTTTCTTTTTGTTAATTTCTAACCAAGAACCAAATTCATATTTCATAGATTTAGCTTTGAAAATGTTTGCATAATGTCATACTTCATAAAACTTTTCATCCCCTATTTTGAAAAATCCTTTCTTAAATGACACCAACAGTGTAAGATCAACACCCTCTCCTTTGCAGTTTGGGCTGAGTGATGATGAGTCAGTCAGTCAGGATACTGACTTTTATTTCTAACTCTAGGTGAGAATTAGCTTTTATCAGTGTGTGCTCTGGAATATCAGTTTTGAGGAAAGGGGGAGTGGCTCTATACACAAAAAGTGGAATAAAATCCCAGGCCTTAGACCTTAGTAAACACTGCATTGAACACCTATTTTATTGCTGTAGGCCTATTTCAGTAATAAACTTGGAAACACATAAAATAGCAGCTTTGACAATCTATAGGCACCCAACAGGAAATGTTTTAAATTTCAGTAGACAATTAGAGAGGGTACCAATAAGACTTAGTAGAAATAACTGGAAAGCGATTGTATGTGTATATTCCTGATTGAGAGCTCCTATAATCAGTTATGACCTGCTTCGGTTTGACCCCTACAGTAACATCCCCATCAAGAATAGGACATAGTACAATAGCAACTGATAATTTGTTTCTAAATCCATCTGTCTTTAATGAAATATATGTGAACCTCTAAGTAAATGACTTATCTGACTATGATGATCAAATGGCAGCAATAATGCATCCCATCAGTTGATTTAAATAAGAAAAGAAAAGGAAAATTTCATAGACTTATATATGCTGATTCAGAGAGAATTTCGTGGATTAAATATGGGAAGAAGTTTACCAATGATACACAGGAGATGGGATGGTTAATTCTCTCCTAAAACTATTGTTCCAACATTGTGAATCCAGTTTTCCTTTACTATGGGTCAAGGACATTTACTGTGGAAGCCAATAAAAAGGATGACTAACATCTGGGATCATAATATGTTGTGGTTGAAGGAGAGACATTTATTTAATGCAGAGGACTAGCTCTAACCAAGAATCAAAAAACCCACCATAAATAGTATTGTAATATTCTTCAGCCTGACATCAAAAAAGGTATACACTATATCCTACATATAAAAAAACTCAAAATTGCAAGAACAAGGCAAGGACAGTCTGATGCATTATTATGCATGAAATGAATAAACTTGGCAAGGCAAATGATATTTAACTCCCAAGTGTCAGTAGCATCAAAACAGATGGCATGAAATTAAAATCATTGGCTACTAAATTCAGTAAATTCTTCCTAACAGTAGCTGAAAATGAGGGAACAATCCTTCCAACGCATCTGTTAGAGAGATCATAAAAAATCACTATGTAACTAAAATATAGTTACTCTTATGGCTATGATGGAATCTCAGCCAAAATACTAAAATTTTGTGCTGACTCAGTTACTCTGGTAATAATGAGTGAAGGAGTATTTCCTAATAGAAATGTGGTGGTAACACCAACATGCAAAACTGGAGATAAACAAGTGACTCTAGCTATAGACCAATCTTCCCATATTCTCAAAACTTTTAGAGTAAGTAGCTTACAATTGAATACTTAATCATCTTTCTCAGAATAACCTTCTAAGGACAACTCAGTTTGGCTTCCTTAAATGTTTCTATACTAAGAATGCAATACATGTTCTTACTAAACAGCAAAAGTTATCCTTATTCTTTAGTTTCTCCTGACATATTTGTTGACCGAACTGTCCGCCAGTATACTGCCAGTTCATAGCATCCAACAAGCACAATATTTTGGTGATCATTGTCAGGTGTGCTGACAAACTAAGCTCCGGAGGTTGTGTGACTGACTTATATTCCCTCCGCTGGCAGGCCGTTCCCTCCATGGTACCCGGCTGCAGCTGCACTTCAGCAGTCATGGAGAGACTAGCATTGGCATCCGTGGTAGGTGCTCTGTCTGCCCTCGTCACCAGATTGTTTTGTTTGCTGAGGGTCTTGTTAATTAAACTCAGTACTGGGTCCTAAGCCTTGCTAAGATTATAGCTGCAATCTCCCTTGATGTGATTGTCCCTGGTGTGAATTTCTATTGCTGCTCCAATGATGCTGTCCCAGTATTTTGAAGTCTGTGCCAAGATTCTGGTACATTTGTATGTCATTGCATGATCCTCAGACAAACAGTGCTCAGTGACTGCTGACTTATTGTGATATGTCAGTCGAGTGTGATTTTGCTGTTCTTGGCAACCATCTTCAAAGGTGCGCACTGTCTGTCCAATATATGTCTTTCCACAGTGACATGGAATCTAATACACTGACCTTCCACAAACTGAGATAATTTTTGAGTCTTCTGAATAATGCTCATGCTTTTTGGGTGGGCAAAAGACATTTTTACTCATTGCTTCTTCATATGCATTCAATTTTTCCCAATAGCATACCAGTGTATGGTATAAATGCAGTGGCTGCTTCTTCCTCCTTGACTTCTTTCATCTCCAGAGGTTGTACTGTTGTGGTGTGACAGAGAGCACACCTAATCTGCCATTTGGGTACCCACTTTTTCGGAATACAGTTCTGAGGTGTTCCAGCTCCTAGGACAGACCCTCTGCGTCTGAGATAGTGTGTGTGCTGTGTAACAGTGTTTTCAGTACTCCTTTCCTCTGCAAAGGCTGGTGGGAGCTGTCAGCGTGCAAATACAGGTCAGTGTGTATTTTATTCTGACACACAATGTGCTCCATGCTCCTCTCTTGCCCATGACATACAGAAGTGGTAATCTTGCTTCTGCTTTGGTCTCCACAGTGAATTTGGTGTTGGGATGTATTTAGTTCAAATGTGTAAGGAAGTCAAGGAGTTTGTCCCTTACATGGGACCACATGACAAACATGTCAGCCACATAACGGAAAAAACATGTGGGTTTCCATTTGGATGACACTAGGGCTTCCTCCTCAAAGGGCTCTATATACAAATTTGTGACCACAGGTGAGAATGGGCTGCCCATTGTGACTCCTGTCATTTGTTCATAGTATTCTCCATTAAACAGGAAATACATGGAGATCAAGACAGGCCTGTAAACATCAATGGTCTTCTTATAAAATTTCTGACCAATAAGGCCCAGTAACTCTTGTAGGGGTACCTTGGTGAATAATGAAACAACGTCAAAACTCACTAAGATATCTAAGTATCTCGCCATGAAATTGTCAAGACATTTTACAAAATCCACAGAATTGCAGACATGATGAGTGCATTCACCCACATAAGGGTTTAGTATTTCCATCATGTGTTTTTTCAGAAAATATGTAGGAGCACTAATGTTGCTGACAATGAGGTGCAATGGCATCCCATCTTTGTGTACTTCAGGGAGCCTATAAAGTATTGCTGGTACAGCTCCTTGAGGTAACAGTTTCTTGGTGATCCCTTTCGGTAAATACACATCCATGATAAGAGCCCTAATCTTGTTCTCTACCAACTCTGTGGAGTCAGTATTGATCTTCCTGTAGGAGCCGTCATCTTCTAGCTGGCTCAGCATCTCGTCAATGTAATCCTTGTGGCAAAAGACAACAGTGGCATTTCCTTTTGTCAGCAGGTGAGACAACAATCTCAGGGCACTCTCTCAGGTCCTGAATAGCTGCCCACTCTCTGCTGGTAATTTTTGATTTCATAGGCTTAGTTCCTGTCAGAGCACAACGGGTATTATTATGTACTTCTTCAGCAGTCTCAGATGGTAATCTCACCACAATTTGTTCAACTGTGCTGACAATGTCCACAACTGGTGTGAACTTAGGGGCAAGAGCAAAGTTAAGTCCCTTTTCCAGAACTGAAACCGCATCGTCACTCAGATCCATGTCATTCAGATTGATGACCATCTTGCACAGGGCTTCAGGTAATGGTGAGAATTTTGATATTTGACATCCTGTGGCCTTCCTATGGGCAGAATCAGCTGCCAACCAGGTAACACCAATAATCCAGTCCCAGGTCCAGGAATTAAAAAGATCAGCCAGTTGTAAATGTAGTCTAAATAGTTCCACAGAATTGTACTCAAGGTGCTGGTGGATAAAGTGCACCCTCCCATGTACCAAGCAAGGCTGGCCTGCTTCTTAATCCTCATGGATGCTGCAGAATTGATGTGACGCATGACTTTTGCAAAGTTTGGCACAACATGCTGGGTGTGACATCCCTTCAGAATTGCAAGAGCGCTCAGAATATAGCATTTCCGGTGGCACAGTGTGTCATATTTCTTCATTCTGTGATACGTCTCCTCCCTGTAAAGGTATAAAATATGATTACTCAGTTTCTCCCAACATATTTGTTGATTGAACAGTCCACAGGTGTACTGCAAATTTATAGTGTCGAACGGGCACATTATTTTAGCAATCAGAAGTGTCATTGTCATCAGGTCCACTCACAAACTGAGCTTATGGGGGTGCATGGCTGACTCATATCCCCTCCCCCAATGAGCTGTTCCCTCCACACATGCAGCCATGCATCTGCAGTAGATGCTAACGTTGGCGTCTGTGGTAGCATTGATGTAAGTGCTCTGCCACCCTGCTCACCAAGTCTAATAGCTGAAATATTATATTCTTGGGCCCTATGAACTGGCAGTACGCCCATGAACAGTTTGATCAAAAATTACCCTGTTGTAGTTTTCTGTGATGCTACCAAGGCCTTGTGTTGTGTAGATCAAAAAATTCTCTTAGAGAAATGAAAAGGAAGTTAGTTAGTTACTTTCATGTTCTATGGATAATTTTGTACAGTGAATTGTAATGATGTAGAAAGATTCACTTTACATTCACATCACAAATTAATTTGTAAATATGTCTACTTGCTGAACATTTATAAGGCCCTTAAAAAACAGACGTGAGTTAGTAATTCCTACCCACCATCTTTTACACATTTTGATGATAGAGATTCTTCTACAGAATAGAAGGAGAAACCTTTTCAGTTAGTTTTCAGATTTTACTTTGCTGTCTGTCAGACATTTTATATGCCCAAGTAAGTGGTCAAAAATTTTAGTTGCAGTGCATCCCTTTTTGTCCTAGAGACAACCTTAATGTGGAGTAATGAATGTCATTTTTCCTTCTGGTATTTTAATTATGTACATTATTGTTCCTTTTGAACATTATTCCATATGACATTATTGAATGAAAGTATGCAAATATGTCAAATTAGTGATTTGCCTCTCCCCAAGATTTGCAATGAATCTTAAATCAAATGTGGCTGAACTAAGTTGTTTTAGGAGTTCCAAAATGTGCTTTTCCAGTTTAAATTCTCATCAATACTGATACCAAAAATTTTGAAGTTTTCACCCTACTTACTATTTCCTATCCATTTATAATTGGTTTAATACCCCTACAAGTGCAGAACTGACTATGTTGTGTCTTTTTAAAATTGAGAGAAAGGTCATTTGCAGAAAACCAGTCAATGATACTTTCAAGGACATTGCTTGCCATGGTATTGCATTAAAAGTCTTCCCCTCAGATGGAATCATATCTTATCAATAGAAAACAGAGGGTCACAGTAGCAAATGATAAACAGGAATAAGATTAAATTCAGAGTGGGGTAACATTAAATATGTGCTGCAAAGTTCAGTGCTTATGCCTCCACTGCCCTTGGTGCTGTGAATGATTTGCTGTGGACATTGGAGGACTCTGCAAAAACTATAATGTCTGCTGATCACACAAGTATGTTGATAAAGAGCTCAAATGCATCCATTCCAAACACAGCAAGTATTTGGTTGGCAAGGGGAGGAGAGATGATTGCACAAATTTCCTGATCCCAAGTCATTGTGCCAATGTCATGGGTTAAATTCTAAACTCTCCACAATGGTACATGGAGTGAGGTCATGTAAAACTGTTGATTGTGATCTGTCCTGCAGACTAGGACATTAAGCTTAACTGCTCCCTTGGTGCTATTCGAGTGGAGGAGCTTATGTGCCAGCACTGAGATTAACCTTCTCCCTTTTCTCATCATCATACAACACAAACATAACACTGTACCATATACACAACCATTACACTCATCTACACTTGTCAAATACACATATGACATAAATCCCACATATCCACAATGAAGGGGGTCATTGAGCATGGAAGAAGTGCATCCTTTCTGATATGCAATTGGATCCAACTCATAGGGTTTCCCAGTGAACAATGCCATAGAACATTTACATTTTACAGCCAGAAGAATAATGGAACATGCTTTCAACTGGTTCACAACCAACACTATTATCTATAATTTTGCAGAAACTGATGTTATGCAATTCCAAACAAATAAAAATTACTAAACAGGTATCAGAAGTAGACTTCAATGGGCATACTCTGAATGAGTCTCCATGTATGAAGTTGAGGTAGTACCAGAATTAACCAAAAAGCTAAGTTCTGCCTGTTTTGTATTTAGAAATCTCTCTTACTGTGTTGACATGCAGACAAGTTTGATAGCGTACTTGGCATACTTTCGCTCAATTCTTCCCTATGCCATAGTCCTCTGGGACATCGCAGCTAAGTTGAAAAATGTATTTATTCTTCAGAAGTGTGCAATAAGAACACCATGTAAAGCTGATAACAGAACATCTTGCAGAAGTCACTATGGATTCTTACATGCCAATACACATTTCCCTATTGATATTTGTAGTTAATAACAAGAGTGAGTGTAGGATGAACTTAGCAATTTACAATCACATTACTAGAAGTAGAAATAAATCCATATAGATTCTGTACCCCTCTCTAATGTTCAGAATATAGCTTCATGGTGCAAAGATCTATTATATAACAGGTTGTAATTGGATGCCATGCAGAAAACTGAAAATCCCTACATATTTAAACATAAAGTACAAGAATACATAACTAGACACTGCTTCTACAATATGTCTAAGTATTTGTACTCGGGAACAAAAATTATGCCTGCCTGTAATATTTGAAATCTGTGCACACTCCATTGCAGTGTGAAAGATTCATTCTGGAGTCCAAAACATATCACACCAGTATATGAAAATGAAGTCCCGTGCTTCTTGTCAGAGCGTTGGGGAACGATGCGGGAGACCCTCACTGCCGTCCTAGGCAAGGTCCTGATGGAGGTGGTTTGCCGTTGCCTTCCTTCGACCTTAATGGGGATGAATGATGATGATGAAGACGACACAACAACAACCAGTCATCTTGGGGCAGGTGAAAAACCCTGACTCCACTGGGAATCGAACGCGGGACCCCGTGCTCGGGAGCCGAGAACACTACCATGAGACCATGAGCAGCAGACACACCAGTATATAGACAGTAAATAGTGACCTGTGTATAGTTAAAATGCTTTGTCTGAAGTACAGTATCAGCTGACTAGTATAGAAGGACAGGTAGTGGCTTTTTTCAAAGTAGTTCTTTTTCATCTTACATAAATGAATAAAGTACTCTACAAGTGATTGCCATAGTTATCAGTTTGAATAGTTTAGTGCTAGTCATAATCTGTTGTTAGCATGCTTTACAAAAGTAACCATCAATGGCTTCTTCAGCCTCTCATATATAACTGACTCTTTCCACATCCTTAAAGGCTCTCCTTCATGATGAGATTTACAGAACACAGAGTGTGTATTAATGGATGATTCATTTTGACTCTGTTATTAAGCTGTGAGTGTATTCTCTTACATGAAATGCTTTCATATGACTCATGTGACAAGTTTACTACTGGGGGTGGCTTAAGGTTTCTGAAGAAAGATCAACAGTTATCTTGAGGGCCACCCCTGAATGTTACTCATGCAACTTTTTTTCATATTTTCAAAATATTGCTGATGTGATGACAGTGTCACCATATCAGCAGTATATAAGAAACACGAGATTGGGATGTCCAAAATTTTAAACTTACTGGTTGTTTAAAACGTGAATTTGAACATGAAACTTTTCCTTTTGTGGCTAATGCTCTTACTGAGTGATCTACCCATGAACAACTCATGACTATCTCTCACGCTTCATTTCTGCAAGGATCTCTCTCCTATTTACTCAACTCACAGAAGCTCTGTCAGTAGTTTTCAAAACAGTGCATACCCTGTTATAAGCCATTTCCTTGCAGTATCCTTTCTTAGAAATGCAGTTGATCAAAGTATGCAGTAGAGCTTCTGTGAAGTTCAGAAATGGTAGAGATGTCCTGGCAGAAGCGAAGCTATGAGGGTGGTTATGTGTCATGCCTGCATAGTGCAGTCAGTAACAGCAATGCCTGTGAAAGGCGAGGTTCTATATTCAAGAGCCTGTGAGGCACAGAGTTTTAATCTGGTAGGAAATTTAAAATCTAATCACACTCCAGTGCAGAGTGAAAGATTCATTCTGGAGCCCAAAACATATCAACTTTAATTTCAGCAGTAATTACATCTCTAACATAAAATCTCAACTTTCTATGTCTCTCAATAGTCATAAAAATAGTAAATATTTAGGATGAAAAAAGTTATTGGAGGCATAACTAATTCATTAAAGCATACATAAATTCTTGTAATGTTTTGTGACCAGTAGTAAGTACATCGACTGATACTCAATCCAAGTTTTCATTTTTCTCCTGTTTTTCAATTATTGCATTGCAGTTCAGGTTTGTAGATGCCTTTGATGGCTTAGCAGACTAATCATGGCATGAAACATGAAAGTACACATTGGCAGGAATGGAAAGTGTTCCACCATGATGCACCAGTTTGATATTTATCAAACTTTTATTCTATTTGCATTGAAGTCCATCACCATCAGTATGCGTTGTAATACTCATGGACATGAATACAAACTTGTATACATTGTGATATCAAAGCAAACAGCCTCCAAATGTCTCCTTGATGAAGCACTTGACATGCTTGAAACACATGTCATGTTCATGAAGATTGCATACTTGATGCTGGCATGAAAGTATGCATTTTCCCACTGTATCCCAGACACACTCTGTCAGCGACAATCAGAGCACCAGGAGGGCCATTTAAGGGTCCACACATTCCTCAAGGCATTTGTGGTGTGAACTGCAGTGTGAGGTCTTTCATTATTGTGCTGGAATATGCCATCTGTATTGTTGTCATGAAGATTATGACAAAAGTGTTTACCATTCAGCCACATACGAGTGATCACTCAGCCTTCCATCAAAAGTTACCAAATCAGTCCTCAACAGCTCCTCGCACCATAATTCCAGGAGTTGGAGAAGTACGGCCCTCGAGAATAATTTTTTCTTGTACCCTTTTACCAGATCACCTACAGACATGTTGAAGTCAATCTGACCACCATAAACAGAGGTGAGACTCATTACTGAACATGCCAGAAAGCCCCTCTACAGGTCAGTTCGCTCTGACTACACACCATGTAAACCTCATTGTGTGTAGTATGGTATTAGTGGTAAACAAGACATGGCAACATGAGACCTCCTCCCTGGTTTCTGTAATAGGTTTCTGACAGTTTGCGATGACAGCCTGTAATCTCTGCCTAGACTTAAGTCAGGTGTCATCCTGTTATTTGTAAGAGGCACTCAAACAATCTATGATCTTCTTATGGTGTACTTCTTGCCACGCTGTTGCTGTGCATAATCCCATCACCACTCAATCTGCAGTCATTGTATTACATCCAACTGTCTGTGTGATCTGTCAATATGATGCACCCATGACCCTCATGCCGATGATTTGTTCTTTCTCATAATCTGAAAGGTGGCCATAAGCTTCACTTGTACATCCCCTGAGCATGTTGTGTTGTGATCTCCACTGGAAAAATTCCAGTTAGACACACTCAGAAGCCATCATATACTCACACTGTTCTTAGTATGTAGGAACAGAGCTTTTTTCTGTATAGAAAATAAAATTTCCCTGAGTATAAAATTTTAATCAATGTATCCCACTGGCCTGTAAACACTTGCATATAAGTTTGACAGTGTTTGCTCCAGGTGTGCACTTCTGATAACAGAATTGTGCCATCTGCACAACAGGTAACAGAATAAGGATTGTTTTATTTTATCTGTTTTTATTTTTATTTCAGTTGATCACAGTAGACTTATTAGGGTATGGAATGAGTCAGTGTGTCTACAATATTTGTAGTCACGAATTGTTTCTACAATTAATGGATACAGTAGGGTACAACATTGAAGATTCAGAATATGATGTGGCAAACATTTTGATATTTTTGAAAGAGAATGGTCTAAGAACTGAGCCTTGTGGCACACCGGCCTCAACATTTTTCATTTAAGAATGTTTGTTTGCCACTGAGACAAATTGTTATCATGTAGTGTACAAACCAATTATTGTCTGATAGTCTGTGTGCTTCTTAAAACTGACACTTCTTGAACAGTTTGCATAAGTAAAATAATTGAATTCTTTAAATAGGTTATGGGAAATTAGAAAGGCCTTATAATGGTGTGCAAATACTATGATTTATTTACTGTGTCAAAACTAATGAAGTAATTTTTTTGCCTGTCAGTAAAATACTGACTGTCAGAAAGAAAATGTGTTTTTCAAAATTATCATTTAGTGTTACAAATATCTGGGAAAACATGGAGACTGGCTGATAATATTGGGCAGTATTCTTATCAGTTCAGGAAAAGTTGCAAACAGAACATAAATAATCTTGTTGATAAAGTAGTTGGACATTTATTTATTTATTTATTTATCTCTTGTTCCGGTGATCCATGTTGTGACAGTATCACAGGATATGGAACGTGTCTATTTTACAAGCTTTTGGCCAGAATTTGTGGTAATACATAAAACAAAACAAAAACAGTAAACAGTAACTTAGGTCCCACTAAAAAAAAAAAAAAAAAAAAAAAAAAATTAGAAATAGATAGAGATTACAAAACAAAAAACAGTAAACAGTAACTTAGGTCCCACTACTAAAATACATTTTAGAGAGAGATAAAGATTACAAAATAATAAGTGTTACAGAGAAATAAATATTGCAAAATATATGTTTACAATAAAAATATTCAGTATTACAAATACAAATTTGGGCATACATTTGCAATTTACAATACAAGAGATGTTAAACACTGTAGTTCAGGAACTCTTCTAATGTAATTTTACTGAGCTTGTCCACTTTCATTTTCAGTTTGGGAGGCAGAGCTCACAGGCAGAACTCACAAAGGTTCGGTAGTAAAACGTTATTTTTCCGGTTTCCACCAGCCATTGGGCAACACCTATGGTGGCAATTAAAAAACCAAATGGGTTGTTACATATCTGTGGTGATTTTGATTGCACTATTAATTCCCAGTCAAACACTGATCTTTATCTACTGCTTCACCCAAAGGTTTTGTTGTCTAAACTGGCTGGGGGCCACTATTATTCAGTGATAGATTTAAAGGATGCATATCTCCAACTGCTGCTTGTTGATGCTTCATATCATTTCTAGTTTTGAATAAGTCATTTGATATACACAGGTACAACAAGTTACCATTTTGGGTTGAGAGTGTACCCACCACCGTGCAAAAATATTTAGAGCAATTGATTCAAGGTATTCTGCACTATGCTAATTATTTGAACAATAGTACTGTTCTGGGTTTGTTGCATGTTGGACATCACAATAACCTTGAATCCCTTTTTAAAACATCTGCAGGTTATTTTGCCAGTCAGAATAGTGCAGTTTCTTTGCATCCAGCATTAAATACCAGGGAACATTCTGTGTCACAAAGGTATCATGCCTGTGAGTGGCCACATCGACATGATCATAAAAATGCTGGCCACTACTAACCTTAAACAGTTGTTGTTTTGGGGTAAAATCATGCACCATGCCAAGTTTATCCCCCCAAGTGGTGCAGATTGCACATCCTCTCAATCAACTGTACAAGGAGGACATCAAATTCGTGTGTCAGCCAACAGGCTTTTCAGTGCCTTAAAGACAGTCTCAAGGTGACACTGACACCATATACACCAGGCCTGTGATTGATCCCAGTAGGTCATTGCAACACCTTTTTCCTCAAAAGATATCAGGTATCTCTGAGCACCCAGTTGCCTTTATCTCCAAAATGTTAAATGCTGTACAGCTCAACTATTTCCAAATAGAGAAGGTGGCTTCAGTGATCATTTATGGGGTCAAGAAGTATCATGTGTGTTTGTATGGCAGCAAATTCCAACTTTTGACTGACCACAAACCCTTGATTGTTCGGGAACCACACTAGCTCCCAGACAAGGTGGTGCAGTGTTTGCAGTGCTGTGCATTGTTCTTCAGTGGGTAGCAACATGAATCCATTTTCGTACTTTTGCCCAACAAGCCAATGCAGATGCCCTGTTCTGCCTCTCTCTTGGCCCTGATGAGGAATCAATTCCCAGAAAACTGTTTGTTTTGCCCTTGATCAGTACCTACAAAGAATGCTGGATGAATTCCTGTTGACGACCCGTGAGGTTGCCTCAGCATTGTCCCGTAACCTAACCCTGAGGAAAGTTTTGTTGGCAGTCCAGAAAGGGTGGTCAAAGAATGCAATATCAGCTCAACACCACACACAGCATCTTAGCATTGGCTGTGAAGGATGAAGGACTCCAACATTCGGGGTGTCCCCCCTGCCCTCCTCTGGTCCCACATCTTGCAGCTCTTTCTTCGTGTCACATTGGTAGATGGCCTCCAGTTTACATCTACTTGATTCCTGGCCTTCTGTCTCCATAATAGCATTGACTATCAGACCACCAACCCCTTTCACTCTCCCCCTCCAATGTTAAGTCTGAGCAGATGGTGTGCACATTCAGAACCCAGGTGCAGAAGGCCTCACAGGTATCATCAACTGAGGATACCATGCACAGCTCCCTAGTTACATATAGGTTCAGCCCCATTAATGGGGTCACTCCAGACAAAATCATACATTCCACTGGAATCAAGTCCTGTTGGACCTCCATCATCCTGTAATTGTACCCATCCTGCATACAGGCCTACCCGTGTGTGGGGCACCTGTGTCTGGGCATGCACGTTTTGCAAGCATCCGGGGTGGACAAAAGGGGTTGTTGTAGGACACAAGGACTGTCAGATGATTGACATCATGGTTGGGCGCATCCAACAGACCCATCATTGCATCTAGCTCCAACCACAGCTGCCCTCGCAGTCACCACCCCTGCCCTCCTATTCTGCCCCTGATCCTTAGACCGGACATCAGAGCCGCTACCAGCAGTCTCTCAATATGTCATGCGTCTTGGTATGACCTCTGTCCTTGTGCCACTGCCACCAGTGGATGGGTGAGCAATCACAGTTTGGGAGTCAGGATCACAGTTTGGGCATCTACGGAAATGGATCTGTTCCATCTATACTAATCTTCCCTTACCCTGGTGGCACCAGAGGTCCCTACTGCTGCTTTGAGCACACTGCTGTCCCCACTGTTCCTGGAGTCCTTAACCAGGCCTCCTGACAGGGTCAGCCTGAGCCGACGTTCGTATATGTGACGCCACTCCATCCCTTCATGTTGATTTCGGAAGAGGAGGGGGATTTAATATCCCTGACAGCAGACATGATCAACAGCAGATCAGAAGTTCTGCAGTTAGTATCTGTAATGCACCACCAGAGGAACTAGATTAGATTAGTACTTGTTCCATAGATCATGAATACGACACTTCATAATGATGTGGAACGTGTCAGGTTAATAAAAGGTGTCTATACAAGATATTACATTACACAAAATTTTACATGACACTTAACATTTAATATTTTTAGTTTAATTTAATTTAATTTTTATTTTAAATTACCCACTTACTATATCCAAAAATTCATCTAATGAGTAGAAGGAGTTGCCATTAAGAAATTCTTTTAATTTCCTTTTAAATGCTATATGGGTATCTGTCAGACTTTTGATGCTATTAGGAAAGTGACGAAAGACTTTTGGGGCAGCATAATTTACCCCCTTCTGAGCCAAAGTTAGATTTGACCTTGAGTAGTGAAGATCATCCTTTCTCCTAGTGTTGTAGCCATGTACACTGCAATTACTTTTGAATTCGTTCAGATTGTTAATAACAAATTTCATAAGTGAATAGAGATACAGTGAGGCTACAGTGAAGATCTCTAGCTCTTTAAATAAGTGTCTACAGGATAATCTTGAATGAGTTCCAGCAATTATTCTGATTACATACTTTTCTGCAATGAACACTCTTTCACTCAATGATGAGTTACCCCAGAATATGATGCTATACAAAAGCAGAGAATGAAAATAGGTGTGGTAAGCTAATTTACTCAGATGTATATTGCCAAAATTTGCAATGACCCTAATAGCATAAGTAGCTGAACTCAAACATTTCAGCAGGTCTTCAGTGTGTTTTTTGCAGTTCAACCCCTCATCAATGCATACACCTAGAAATTTTGAATATTCTACCTTAGCTACCGATTTCTGATCGAAGTCTATATTTATAAATGGTGTCATTCCATTTACTGTGTGGAACTTATGTACTGTGTTTTGTCAAAGTTTAATGAGAGCCCATTTGCAGAGAACCACTTAATGATTTTCTGAAAAACATCATTTACAATTTCACCAGTTAATTCTCGTCTGTTGGGTGTGATAGCTATACTTGTATCATCAGCAAAAAGCACCAGCTTTGCATCTTCATAAATATAGAATGGCAAGTCATTAATATATATTAAGAACAGCAGAGGACCCAAGACCGAACCTTGCAACACCCCATTCTTGATTGTTCCCCAGTTTGAGAAATCACCAGTTTTTTGCATATTATGTGAACTGCTTATTTCAACTTTCTGCACTCTTGCAGTTAGGTATGATTTAAACCATTTGAGTGCTTTCCCATTCATACCACAGCACTTGAGCTTATCTAGAAGTATTCCATTATTTACACAATCAGAAGCCTTTTAGAGATCACAAAAAATCCCAACGGGTGACTTCCGGTTACTCAGAGCATTTAATATTTCATCAGTGAAAGTATATTTAGCATTTTCCGTTGAAAAACCTTTCTGGAAATCAAACTGACATTTTGTTAAAACTTTATTTTTACAAAGGTGTGAAGGTACTCTACAATACATTACTTATTCAAGAATTTTGGATAAGGCAGTCAGAAGAGAGACTGGGTGGTAGTTGTTGACATCAGATGTGTCCCCTTTTTTATGTAGTGGTTTAACAATGGCATACTTCAGTCTATCTGGGAAAATTCCCTGCTTCAGAGAGCTATTACATATGTGGCTAAGAATCCCACTTATCTCTTGGGAACAATCTTTTATTATCCTGCTGGAAATGCCATCAATTCCATGTGAGCTTTTATTCTTGAGAGAGTTTATTATCTTCCTAATTTCAGAAGAAGAGGTAGGTGGGATTTCAATTGTATCAAATGGCATGGATAAGGCCTCTTCCATTAACTGCCTTGCTTCTTCTAATGAACATTTAGATCCCATTTTCTCTACAACATTTAAAAAAGTGGTTATTCAAAATGTTTTTGACTTCCAGCTTGTTGTTTGTCAAGTTTCCATTCGCTTTGACGGTAATGCCATCATCCTGTACTCTTGGTTGCCCTGTCTCCCTTGTAATAATATTCCAAATTGTTTTGATTTTGTTATCCGTAGTATTAATCTCAGACATGATGTACATGCTTCTGGACTTTTTAATAACCTTTCTTCATGTAACACAGTAGTTTTTATAATATTTGACTGTTTCTGGGTCATTACTCTTTCTTGTTGTTAGATACAGTTCCCTTTTGTGGTTACAGGATATTTTTATTCCTTTAGTAAGCCAAGGTTTTTTGCATGGTTTCTTATGATTAGATTTAACTACTTTCTTGGGGAAACAGTTTTCAAATTCTCTTACAAGTGTATCGTGAAATAAGTTATATTTTAAATTAGCATCAGGTTCCTTGTACACCTCATCCCAGTCTAACTGCTGAAGATTTTCTCTGAAATTTCTAATTGTTGAGTCATTACATTAATTGAATGCACAACTTTGGAGGGTAGTTTTGAATTACTGAATGGACCTATGTCATATACTGTAACTAGCTGAGCACCGTGATCAGAAAGGCCATTCTCAACAGGACAAGAATTTATGTTTTTAAACTTATCATGGTCTATAAAAGTGTTATCTATCAATGTGCTGCTGTCCTTTACTACCCAAGTAGGAAAATTAATGACAGATGTCAAATTGAAAGAACCGAGCAAGACTTCCAGGTCTTTCTTCCTATTACCCTCTTTCAGTGAATCAACATTGAAGTCCCCACAAATAATAATTTGCTTTTCCCTATCTGACAGATAGCACAACAAGTCACCCAAGTTTTCCAGGAATAAATGAAAGTTTCCTGAAGGGGACCTATATACCGTTGCAATTATAAAAGAGCTCTCCTTCAGTTTAAGTTGACAGGCACATGCTTCTGTATGTTGCTCTAGACAAAACTTTTTTGTATGTAAGCTTCTTACACAGTGATAACTTTTAACATATATGGCAACTCCTCCTCTCACCTTATTCTCTCTACGCATATGTGCAGCTGGTTTATAACCATTGATATTTATCTTTTCCATATCAGACACAATGTGATGCTCAGACAGGCATAGTATATCTATTACATTATCAGATTCAATGTCATCTAAACAAACCAGGAGCTCATCTATTTTATTCTTCAGTCCTGGAATATTTTGGTGAAAAATGGTAACATTATTTTTTACTTTACTTTTGTGAGAATCTACTTTTTTCTTTAATCCACCAATATTTTGGTTAAATATGGTAACATTATTATTTACTTTCCTGTTGTGAGAATCTTGTGAGTTTTGGACCTCTTTAGCACCTGCCTGCCTGAACTTCTCATTGGACACTGATATTAGTCTAAAAAAGAGGTACATCATTAGTACTAGTGTCCTCCCTTATGTATTTCTCTAACAACCCTGCCAGTTTACCCTTTCCTTTCCTATTTAGCTGTAGGCCATGCCTAGTGAAATCCCCCCTATCAATAGACTCGACAGGAACCAATCCAATGTCTGACAGAGTGGCCGCTCTACGCAACTGATCCAACCCCATATTTACCCTCCTGACAGAGCGGTTCAACTGGGGCTGATCATGCCACGTGAAAGCAGGCACCAGCCCAAAATTGGTATGGGTCATTGCAGAGGCTATTTTCACCATGTCACACTCAATACTGTAGCCCTGATCCCTATCAAAACTGTTTCCCACTCCACCCACTATCATCACATGATCCTTCTTTGAGAAACCCTTGCGCAAGGAACCTATATCCTCTGCCACCTGGCTAAGACATGCACTTGGCTTGAAAAAGTTTCTGACCTGGTACCTGTCACCTAATTTTTCCTGCAAAATCTGGCCCACACCTCTTCCATGGCTGCTACCTACCAACAGAACTTTCCTCTTACTTTCTACTTTTTTTTTGAAACAGTTGGTTTCCTAGTAAGATTCTGTTGCATCTTAACTACATCTACTTCTACTGGAGCCTCTTCCTTACTTAACTGTGGTAGCAAGGCAAATCTATTCGTTGTGCCAATTGGGGGACTGTCAGACGCTGTTCTCTTTCTGTGGCCCCTGTTCCCAGCTACCACTTCCCACCGCTGTTTACCCTCCTCCCCCCTTAACCTCTTCAGTTCCTCCCTCACTCTGTCCAAATCAGCCTGAAGGGCTCTAATTTTCTCATTCTGTTCAGCTATAATCCTATCTCTTGAGCAAACCCTGCAAAAGAATGGAAGAGTCTCGTTTGCTTCCCCAATTCCCACGCCGCTACAATTTCCCCAATGAAATCACCCATCACAACAGCTGCACAAAACCCCTGAACTGCTGCCAAGTCAAAGGGGTGAGGCTGACAGCAGCTTGGATCTAGGTATACGAGATCCCACAGGGTTTGTATCCCTGAGGAATACTTGGATGCAATAACTGCCTAATTCACTCATCCAGCACGTCGTACTCTGGCTCTCTCACAGCCTTATCCTATCTCAACAGAGACAGGGCCACCTGTGAAAGCAGCCATGTCATATAAAGTCTTGTTGCAATTACTGCATAGTATTTTATGTCATAACCACCAACTGACTGTAAGCCATTGTAAATGGTCACCACCAACAGAATTCACCACCCAGTGGTGGAACATACCACTGAGCACAACATGCTCTGGTACAGTAGTTGCTTCAAAACTCGTGCCAAGTGGATCCTCCCCTCCCCCCCCCCCCCCAGCACAACTATACTGAATACAACTATACAACTACACAGGAATGCATCCTTCTCTTTTGTAATATTCCTGGCCTCAGTCTCCTCTGACCTACTGCACCCACACCCTCTACCCAACAGACTCTCCCTCCTCTGTCCTGTCACTCCCTCCCAATCCATGCCTTCACATCATTGTCATTGTGCACCACACAACTCACGAACTCTGGAGTCTGTGAGTTGCATTCCTATCATGTACACTTGCTGTCCCCCACCCCTCTTCCGCATTCTTATCCCACACACTGGGCTGCCGTCCCCTGAGCTACCAGCAACCCGTCCTCCTGTTTCCCACCTCTTTCTCTCTGTATCCGCCATACCCAATGTAAACCCTCCCCACTAGTCCTCCTGATCTTAGCATTGTGTGTTCAGCTGTCACAGTGTAGGTACAAGGGTGTGTGCTTGTGTGTGTGTGTGTGTGTGTGTTTGTCTGAAAACTGCCTATCAACGACTCAATATATCTACTGTTCAATGAGGCATCTCCTCTACTGCTAAATTATATACTAGTAACTAACTTTGATATCCACCTCTCAATTTGCTTTTCTTAAGGGTTCACAAAGAACAGCATACAAGATATCTCTAATGAAATCATGGCAGAGGTAAACAAGAATTATTGTATATTCTGTGTGTTTCCCACAACCTTTGAGCATGGGGATTATAAAACTCTATTCCTATAATAAGATGGTATTGCTGGCATCCCTCTTGCATGCTGTCTCATTTTTATAACAGTAGTCAGAGGGACACAGTGACAGACTGTCTACGTCTACATCTACATCTACATCTATGTCCACAAACATTTTACCAGTTAATGGGGTTCCTTCCCATTCCATTTATGTATCAAGCACAGGAAGAATGACCATTTGAATACCTCTGTCCATGCTATAATTATTCTGATCTTGTTCTCACAATCCCTGTGTGAGCAATACACAGGGGATTATAACGTATTCCTAGGGTCATCATTTAAAGGTGGCCCTTGAAACATTGTTAGCAGACTTTTGCGAGAGCCTGCTAGTTCAGTTTCTTCAGCATCACTGTAATGTTCTCCCATGGGTCAAACAAACCTGTGACCATTCGTGCTGCCCTTCTCTGTATATGTTAAATATCCCCTGTTAGTCCTATTTGGTAAAGATCCCACACACTTAAGTAGTATTCTAGAATGGGTCACAAGAGTGATTTGTAAGCCATCTCCTTTGTTGACTGATTGCACTTCCCTAGTATTCTACCAGTAAGCTGATGGCTACCACCTGCTTTACTCACGACTGAGCTCATGTAATCATTCCGATCCACATCCCTACAAAGTGCTACAGGTATTTGTATGAGGTAGCCGATTACAACTGTCACTCATTGATGTTATAGTCATAGGGCACTACATTTTTTTTATGTTGTAAATGCACAGTTTTACATTTCTGGACATTAAAGCAAGTTGCCAATCTTTGCACCACTTTGAAATCTTATTGAGATCTGACTGAATGTTTATGCAGCTTGTAGTACTGGAGAAAGTCTGAGAGTACTATTAATATTATGTGCAAGGTCATGAATATACAGCACAAACAGCAGTGGTCCCAAGACGCTTCACTGGGGACACACTTGTAGTTACTTCTACATCTGATGGTGACTCCCCATCCAAGATGACATGCTGTGTTGTCCCTACCAAAAAGTCCTAAAGACAGTCATAAATTTCACTCGATACCACATATGACTGAACGTTTGACAATAAGCATACATGTGGTACTGAGTCAAACACTTTCTGAACTTCATGAAATACTGCATCTGTCTGACTGCCTTGATCCAAAGCATTTAGTATGTCATGTGATGTAGTAATTGACGGAAAGTCATTGAGTAAAACAGAAGTGATTCCAGGCGTTCCCCAAGGTAGTGTTATAGGCGCTTTGCTGTTCCTTATCTATATAAACGATTTGGGAGACAATCTGAGCAGCCGTCTTCAGTTGTTTGCAGATGATGCTGTTGTTTATTGACTAATAAAGTCATCAGAAGATCAAAACAAACTGCAAAATGATTTAGAAAAAATATCTGAATGGTGCAAAAAGTGGCAGTCGACCCTAAATAACGAAAAGTGTGAGGTCATCCACAGGAGAGCTAAAAGGAAGTTTATCTTCAGTTACATTATAAATCAGTCTAATCTAAAAGCTGTAAACTCAACTAAATACCTAGGTATTACAATTACGAACAACTTAAATTGGAAAGAACACATAGAAAATGTTGTGGGGAAGGCTAACCAGAGGCTGCGTTTTATTGGCAGGACACTTAGAAAATGGAACAGACCTACTAAGGAGACTGCCTACACTAAGCTTGTCCGTCCTCTTTTAGAATACTGCTGTGTGGTGGGGGATCCTTACCAGACAGGACTGACGGAGTACATTGAAAAAGTTCAAAGAAAGGCAGCACAGTTTGTATTATCGCGAAATATGGGAGAGAGTGTCACAGAAATGATGCAGGATTTGGGCTGGAAATCATTAAAAGAAAGTCTTTTGTGTTGCGAAGGAATCTTCTCACAAAATTCACCTACATAGGGAGAAATGATCACCACGATAAAATAAGGGAAAAAAGAGCTTGTATGGAAAGATGAGATTGGAATAATAGAGACTTGTGAAGGTGGTTCGATGAACCCTCTGCCAGGCACTTAAATGTGATTTGCAGAGTATCCATGTAGATGTAGATGAGAAAAGTGCTAGCTGGTTTCACATGAGTGATGTTTTGGAATCGATGTTGGTCATTCTGTTCGAAATACCTCATTATGTTTGAGCTGAGAAAATGTTCTGAGATTGTACAACAAATCGATGTCAAAGGTATTGAACGGTAGTTTCGTGGATCACTACTACTACCCTTGTAAACTTATGTTACCTGTGCTTTCTTCCAATTTCTGGGTATGGTTTTTTTGTTTGAGGGATGTACAATAGATTATAGTTAGAAGAGGTGGCTAAATCAGCCATAAATTCAGTATAGAATCTGATAAGGATTCCATTGGGCCATGGAGCTTTGTTCAATTTTAATGGTTTCAGCTGTTTCTCAGCACCACTGAAACTAACTCTTATTTCACTCATCTTTTAAGTAGTATGGGGATTAAATTGGGTCGATTCTCCTGAATTTTCCTTTGTAAAGGAACATTTGAAAACAGAGTTAATCATTTCATCTTTTGCCTTCCTACCCCCAATTTCAGTTCCTGTCTCATTTGCTAGGGGCTGACTTGAAAGATTGTTTAACAATATTCTGCTGCAGTAGTCACTGAAGCATTCATGCTTTACTCTCTTGACAGCTAAATGCATTTCATTCAGCTTCTCCCTACCTATTGTCCTATGCTTTGTTTTACACCTATTATGCAGTAATCTGTTTATTTGGGAATTTCTCTATGGTGACTGTATCCCATGGAGAATCCCTCCCATTATGAACTGTTCACTGGATATGTCTCTATACAGTGCATGGTTAACTATTGTTTTAAACTTGAGCCATAGTTCCTCTACATGCTCCTGCTCTGTGCTAAAAGTTTCAAGTTCCTCATTGATATGACATTACTGATTTTTTTAACTAGTTTATGATATTGTTCTGCTTGTTTTAGTTGCCTTTTTTACTTAGGTAATCATAGTTGCCACAACTGCATCCTGATCACCAATTCCTGTTTCGATGTGGACATCCTCAAAGAGGCCACGTCTGTTTGTTGCCATTAGATCCAATATATTTCTATCATTGGTGGGTTTTGAACTAAGTGCTCTAGGTATTTTTCAGAGAAAACATTTACTAATGTTTCACAGGATGTCTTATCATGCACACCACTAACAAACCTGTAATTTTCCCAATTGATTGTTCAATGATTAAAGTCTACACCGATGATTACAATATGATTGGGGTACTTACATACAAGTGAACTGAGGATTTCTCTTAAGTTCTCGGTTACATCAGGATATAAGTCAGGTGGCTGATAGAAGGATCCAATTACTATTTTTTGCCTATTCCTGATAAGCCACCTCCATTTCCCATTATCGTATCCTTTTGGTATACTATTAAATTTCCCCAAAAATTTCACTACTATCAATCTCAGGCTTCAGCCAGCTTGCTGTACCTGGCATGACGTGGGCTTCACTGCTTTTCAGGAGCATTTTGAACTCAGGCACTGTGTTGAAAATGCTTCGGCAATTAACCACTATTCTTACCTTTGGGAGGCATTTCTCTTCATCTTACACTGATGCTTCTGGGTTTCCTACAGCCTAGTCTAAAAAGCCCTTGTGTGCACCCCACAAATGGTCAGTTATCTGGGTAACACCTCTGATGTGTGCTGCACACCTGACCCATTCAGGGGCAGTCTATACTACAGAAATAAAATAAAACTCTGAATGAGCCCTTGAAACACGTGGAGGTTCAGTTCTGGCTGTGTTTCTGTTTGTAACCTATGAACACTAATGTGCAAAATATGATGTGCATATCAGATGATGTGTCACTGCCAAGCAGCATAGCTCAATGAAACTTGGACCATACATAGAAAGAACTGCTGCAATATAGTACCGGAGATAATTGAAAGAAATACACAGATCAACAGAAATTACAATTGTATTTAAAGACAAGAACTACACTTAAATCACTGTGATTTATTATGGTCCCCTGGTCATTACAATAGGCCAAAGGTTGGTGATGAGTTCTTCTGTTGTAGCGTTCTGTCATTCCTCCACCAGCATGACTGACAACTGCTGGATGGTCATTGCTGCATGTGGACATGCTGCAGTGCATGTCCCAAACACATCCCACACATGCTTGAATGCATTTAAGTCAGGGGAACAGGCAGGCCAGTCCATTCATCGAATATCCCCTGATTCCAAAAGGCACTCCACGTATGCTGTTTGATGTGCTCATGCATTGTCATCCATGAAAATGAAGCCAGGGCTGAGTTCAACTCTGAAAAAATACTCATGGCTAAGGAGTACAGAGACACAATGTAGTTGACTGGTGGGTGTACCAATGTCATAGATTATGTCTGCTCACACCATAACATATGGACCACCAAAATGATCATGTTTGATCATTTTCCTGGGTGCATTACATACTCCCACCTCTCCATATGAGGGTATGACTAGAATCACCACTCAAACTGAATCTGCTCACATCTGAGAAGAGCACGCAACCTTACTCCTTGTTGATCCATTCCCTATGCTCTTGCATACACTTACTTCAAGTGTACAGACATCTACAGAACACAACATACTCTGATTACTGTGGCGAGAGGCAGTGCTGAAGACAGCTGATCTTTGCAGTTCCATGAATGAGGACACTGCCAACAAGCATTATGGTCCTTATGTCACTGTGACTCTGATGTATGCACAGCAATACTATCAGCATAGGTCTTCATCAGTCTTCGATGGCTCACCGTTCCATTGAAATATCGTATCCCGAAACCTCTTTGAACACAACATACTATTCTTCGGACAAAGAGATCATCCCCATGCAGTTGCCATGCCACTGTGGAGAGCAAGACTGTGTGCCTTTCATTCCTAGTAAATGTGATTGCAATTGTGTTCGATATTTGACTTGGGTCCCTTCTTACCTGTTGCACAGTGTAACGGTCATCTGGTGCTGACCTCGTGGCATGTGACATCCAGTTTTCTGTGTATGACTGGAAGACTTTTAGCAACATGCTCCTGCATTTTCATTCATTTCCACCAAGTAGTTAATGTGTTGTGTTACTTCATCTGCCTCATGTTTAAGTCTTATTGAGTAGTGTAAATAATCTACCAATGACTTTAAGGGGTGGATGCAAAACTGCTGATGATACAAACATAATAATGAAGGATCTAAACTCTGCCTTATTCTAACATACACAAGTTGATAACTCAACAGGCCTACATTTGGTTCCAAAAAAAATCTGAATCTAATAAAAGCTCAATTTATACAGTTCTGAACAAGCAAATATGACCTGTTGGCACCATAAGTACGAATAATGGCTGCACACTTAAAAAAGCTTTGTGTTAATCTCATCACTCAGTTGGAGGACAAGTGAAAGTAGAGTCAACAACTGATACAGTCCTTTTTTTAAGGGCATTATTCCAAATTTCAACAAAATAAGTTAAGAACAGTACCAGATTCTATATACCTAGACATTTTGAAAGGACTTCACTCCTGAAATAATGCCCTTTCAATAGTGATCATATTTGCATTTCATCTATCAAATAAGTGATTCACTATGCGCTAAATTTCTGTGGCTCAACTGTTATTATTTCTGAACAGTATTGTGAGATGTGAAATAGTGACAAATATTGGTCATAAACAAGTGAAAGTACCAAGAATCCTTCATTTCCACAAGTGCCTTCTGTTTTTATTTTTGAAAAGACTTTCACAGGACCAGTGGCTATTAACGGGAACAAAATGCAAGACATACAACACTTGCTTGATTATATTCTGCATGAATATAACACTTTCTATGGTGGTTTGATGAAATGACCTGTGCATAACAGTGCTGTTGATGATGACGATTTTGAAACTGTTTTGTATGCGCTTTGATTAGAGTTGCAATGCTGAAAAAAACTATTACTTAAAAAAGGAACATCTTAAAACACTATTAAAGAAGTAACTTGACCTTGCAAATGAATTACTTCCTCAAGAAAAGGACCCTATTCCAATATTTTGGACTTATTTTTTTCAAAGAGATTGAAAAACTTCGCAACTGCAGTAATGCCAAAATACTCATTTCATTCTATTCTTTATACATCGGAAAGCCCATCCTGTTGCACTCCATACACTCACTCGCAGAATGTTGTCCTTGGTTCCTGAAACTTAAGATTTTGGAGTAAGGTCCTTTCAAAGATGACTGCATCAATTAGATAAATTGATCAAGAAGGTCAGTTTAGTATATTTTACACTCAAAATACCTCTGATAGTGTTTCTATAATGGCAAGGCTGTAAGCATCTTTTGAAAATTTTCCACCCCTATCATTTGTAATGGCATTATCTTCTGGGACAGAACAGTAAAACAAAAGAAAGTATTTATCCTTCTAAATCAAGTAACTGAATATTGTATAAATATAATAGAGGGAAACATTCCACGTGGGAGTGTGATTTACATAATCACAATACAAGATACACACAAAAATTTCATGCAGACTTTGGCTCCATCCCCAGGGTTCAGAGTAGGGAAATGTAATTTGACCAAACATCTTCAACAGGCTCCCGTCTAACACAAAGCAATAATGTCTGCTTGTGTCTGTGTATGTGCGGATGGATATGTGTGTGTGTGTGTGCGAGTGTATACCTGTCCTTTTTTCCCCCTAAGGTAAGTCTTTCCGCTCCCGGGATTGGAATGACTCCTTACCCTCTCCCTTAAAACCCCCATTCTTTCATCTTTCCCCCTCCTTCCCTCTTTCCTGATGAGGCAACAGTTTGTTGCGAAAGCTTGAATTTCGTGTGTATGTTTGTGTTTGTTTGTGTGTCTATCGACCTGCCAGCACTTTTGTTCGGTAAGTCACATCATCTGAATATTGTATAAATTAGATAACCATGCACCTTGTAGAAATCTCTTTAAGGATTTTGAAATTCTCAGCTGTACAAGATTTAGTGTGATTTACATAATCACAATACAAGATACACACAAAAATTTCATGCAGACTTTGGCTCCATCCCCAGGGTTCAGAGTAGGGAAATGTAATTTGACCAAACATCTTCAACAGGCTCCCATGTAACACAAAGCAAACAGCAGAGAATTGCAACCAGCTCAAAGAAAATAAAAAAAATACCTCACCAGTCATTCCTACAATTTATCTAAATTTCAGGGTGGAAAAGTGTACCAGGTACATGACAAGTGGTAGTGTTTTGTGAGCAAGCCTGTGGTTTACAGATATATCTAATTGTTTCATTTAAAAATAACAATGTATTTGTGTAAGTATTAAAGACCAATAAGAGATTAATTACCAGAATTTCAGTATAACTGAGGAACCATTTGTTTTAGTAACTTTTCTATTAATTTACTAGTTTAGCTGAGACAAGCAGGAATTTTTAACAAACAGTTTAATGATTATTTATATATAATATAATGCAGCCTACTATTATGTTAGTAAAAGTTGTTCCCTTTTCTTAAAGTATAACTTTACTCGTTCCTCATCCCTGATTTTACTTCTTGATGGGATTTGTGGTAAAAAGTGAATGAATAAATTAATAGAAGAGTATTGGTCCGTGATTTGTTTTGCATTTGTTGGTGTAACAGAAGAAAATTGTTCAGGAAATCTATTTTTGGTCAACTCAGTGGAAGGCTATTTGTTTGTAACAGTTCTGACAAATTTGTAAACATATTTGGAGAACTCCTGCAACACAGATATAGTGTCCACTGCTCTAAGCCTAGTTCCATGGAAGTAATTTCCTGGTGTCTTAACAGATATCCTATCATCATGTCCCTTCTCCTTGTCCGTGTTTTACTCATATTCCTTTCCTCTCCGATTCTGCGCAGTACCTCCTCTCTCCTTACTTTATCAGTCCACCTAATTTTTGACATTTGCCTGTAGTATCATATCTCCAATGCTTTGATTCTCTTCTGTTCTACTTTTCCCACAGTCCATGTTTCACTACCATACAATGCTGCTGTGCTCCGGACGTACATTCTCAGAAATTTCTTCCTCAAATTAAGGTCTATGTTTGATACTAGTAGACTTCTCTCAGCCACGAATACCCTTTTTGCCAGTGCTAGTCTGCTTTTGATGTCCTCCTTGCTCCATATGTCATTGGTTATTTTGCTGCCAAGGTAGCAGAATCCCTTTACTTCATCTACTTCATGACTATCAATCCTGATGTTAAGTTTCTTGCTGTTCTCATTTCTGCTACTTCTCATTACTTCTGTCTTTCTTCAGTTTACTCTCAATCTGTATTCTGTACTCATTAGATTATTTATTCATTCAGTATATCATGTAATTCTTCTTCACTTTCACTCAGGATAGCAATGTCATCAGCGAATCATACCTTTGATATCCTTTCACCTTGAATTTTAATTCCACTGTTCTTCTGTTTCCATCATTGCTTCTTCGATGTACAGATTGAACAGTAGGGGGGAAAGACTACATCCCTGCCATACACCCTTCTTAATCCAAGCACTTTGTTCTTGGTCATCCACTCTTATTATTCCCTCTTGGCTTTTGTACATATCATATATTACCCATCTACCCCTACAGATTTCTCTCAGAATTTCGAACATCTTGCACTATTTTACATTGTTGAATGCTTTTGTCCAGATTGACAAATCCCATGGACATGTCTTGATTTTTCTTTATTCTTGCTTCCATTATAAACTGAAACATCAGAATTGCCTATCTGGTGCTTTTACCTTTTCTAAAGCCAAATTGATTGTCAACTAGCACATCCTCAATTTTCTTTTCCATTCTTCTGTATATTATTCTTGTCAGCAACTTCAATGCATGAGCTGTTAAACTGACTGTGGAATAATTCTCACACTTGTCAGCTCTTGCAGTCTTTGGAATTGTGTGGATGATATTTTTCCAAAAGTCAGATGGTCGTTGTCAGACTCATACATTCTACACACCAACATGAATAGTCGTTTTGTTGCTTCCCCCAGTGATTTTAGAAATTCTGATGGAATATTGTCTATCCCTTCTACCTTATTTGATCTTAAGTCCTCCAAACTCTCTTAAATTCTGATTCTAATACTGAATCCCCTATCTCTTCTATATTGAACCCTGTTTCTCCTTCTATCACATCAGACAAATCTTCTCCCTCATAGAGGCCTTCAATGTACGCTTTCCACCTATCTGCTCTCTCCTCTGCATATAACAGTCAAATTCCCATTGCACTCTTAATGTTACCACCCTTGCTCCGAAGGTTGTTTAAACTTTCCTGTATGCTGAGTCAGTCCTTCTGATAATCATTTCGTTTTTCAGTTTCTTCGAATATTTTTAGTTTATTAACATAATGTGCTATTGTAATTTGTGATTGAATGTGGTACAGGAAGTAAGTTATAGTCATAAATTATTTTTTGATGAAATATGGTATTTTATTAATGAATATCCTCTTTTTTACCAGGGTCGTACATTTAGTGGACTCATACACAGTTATTTGGATACATCAGATGAACTGAATAAAGTGTTTCTCCCAATTTACCAAACTCCTGAAGGCAAGAAAATTTATGATGAAACACTGGCCTCAGTTCGTGAGAACTTTCCTCAGTATGTGAGAGAAATTGAAGGAACAGCTGATGGAGCAAAGGTGCCATTTCATAAAGTAAGTTGTGGCTCATTTCAGAGACATACTCATGTAATCCAGTTTAAAGACATAAAGCAATATCAGACACAGTGCGAAAGAGAGTCTTGTTCATTTCTATTTTGGTAAACGTAATGAGTATTAATCACAATTAAGTAAAGAAAAGAAGGTATGGGCAAACCAATTCGAACTGCCTTGTGTAATTACTATGACATTTATTATTATTGTTGTTGTTGGTACTGGGTAATACACAGGGCTGCCACAAGTTCTGGAAATCAGCAAATTTCAAATGTGCCTGGGAAATATCAGAGGAATTTGGAAAAAAAAATCTGGGAAAACCTTGTTTTTGTCTCAGTAGATGAAATGTTTTATTTATTGAGATGTCATACATCGTTGCTGGCTAGGTGCAGCTGAGTACATGCGCTGCTTCCCTACTCTCTTATTCCTACTGCTTCTTCCCTTTCTATCACTCCCCTCAGCTTGCAGTCGATGCTGCCACCACTTCTTGCTGCTAGGGTAGCTGGCCAACAAGAGACAGAGAGGTGTGAGGAGTGGTTTGTTTGGATCTGATTCTCGGAGGCTGTATACAAAGCGGTTGGAGATGGCAGTCAAGCGTGCATGAGTTGTGTCTGAGTGATTGTGCGAATGTGTGTGTGCTCTCATTTTCTGAGTAAGGCTATGGCCAAAAATTTAATTTTGAGAGTGTGATTGTCTTTTCTATGTGCCTGTCTGCAGCTCAGCGATTATCTTTACAGAGAGTTGCTACCTATTCTCATTAGTATTGATTCTCAAGGTATTCACACAAATTTTCTGTCACATGGATTGATCACCATGGCCTCACTTCATTAACATGGTGTCTGTGACACATGAATAGCTGGCCACATGAGTGGATTTCTGTGATGGGCCAAAAACGCAGGCAATTTCTGAGGGTATCTCTAATGGATTGGGCCTCTCGTTCTGAAGCCTATTGTTTCCCACTAATTCGCAGGCTCTGCCCGTCAGATCTAGTCTTACCAATCTATCTTCAGGCCAGGTCTGTCTGTGTGTGGCTTAATGTGGAGGATTTTCATAGTTTATCCATGGACCCAGGACTGCGGTGCTCCTCGGCAAGCCACAGCCTTGGCGATGGATTTCAGGAATTGCGACTGTGTCACCACAAGTACATTTTACACTGTGGCATTTTGTAGACATTTTATTTATTGTAGTACATTTTGGCTCTTCAAAAGTAGTTTATATATTAGAAACTATGGCCGATAAGAAGAAGAAATTTGTGGCTCTCACTGGCGATTTGTGTGCTAAATACTCACATATTTCTTAAAAGAAAAATCACACAATACCTGTAAAATAATAGACATAACACAGTGGGTAATAACCAACAATAATGAACATAGTAGAACCAACATTTCATTGGCAGTTAGCCATAGTGTTGGTTTACGCAACTCTTGCCTGCCTTATGCACTTTTTTCGAGAGGCCTACTTTTTGCTGTGGTTATTTCTGAAAACAATGAAGGTATTTTAAATCTGTCTTGCAACTCCAAGGAAATGCATTTTTTGTCACCAAATGTGTTTTGTTTTATTGAAATAAAATAACAACAGTGGTCTTAATGAAACAAATATACCATTTGGCTTGCTTTCTCCATCTAAAAATATTTCATTACAAAAGATGGTGATGTTAGTGCTTAAGGTTTTTGCTCACACAGGGGAGAAATACAGAAGTCCTTACATATTTTTGAGATCTCAAAATTTGTTAGAGAAAAATGCTAAAACTTGTCTGGGAATCAGGGAAATACCAGGGAATTTCACTTGGAGAAACTTGTGGCAACCCTGATAGCTTTCTTCCAGCTTTTGATACTGTCACTGTAACCTACTGCATCAATTCTTGAGCTAGAAGTTTGTGAAAACTAATAGAGAATCAGATAAACATCAAATTTATGCTGCAAATGAGACAATCAAAATATTAACTTTAATGATAGTATGCCTCATGATACGTATGATTTGTACGGACTTTAGAAAGTAAGTTACACATTTCAAAAATATTGCAAAACAAGCGGCTACAGAACAGGACATGAAACACAAACGAAATTACAAAGATTTTTTTATACATGTTGGGACAAACTTGCTTAAAAGGAGTAGTGAAGTTGAATTAGTGAATGAAACAAGAAACATGATTTGTGGAGCAAGAAGTCTTTATGAAGGATCCAGGCTCATACTTAGGAAATCGCAAAAAGGAGGTCAGTGAGTGACAAATACATATCCAAAATAAACAGTGCTATCAAACAACAATGTGATTGTATCGGTGCTATCTTCAAAGACCCAAACAAATTCCTGTGTGAAAATTGTCTGGGAAAGGATGGCACACATTTAAATAGATTATGTTCGGTAACACCCAGCAGAATGTATGCAGATGTACGTAAAATCATTAAAAACAAGGGAAACTAACATTGTATAGTGGGGGTGAAAAATCAGGAAATCTGATATCCACAAAAAACAGTGATAACAAAAAAGAATATAGGACAAAAACAAACATATAATCGGGATATTCAATTATAAAAATAATGCACCAGAATATACAATACATAAAAAATAAGGTAACCCAATTAGAAATAATGCTAAATGAGGAAACTCCTGATATTCTAGCTCTGACGGAACATGGTCTAAATGAGCATGAAATTGTAAATCTTACTGTTGCAAATTACAATGTAACAGCTAGTTCATGCAGGAGGAATAATATGGGTGGTGAAGCTGCTATACTAACCCATAACAATATAAACAGAAACCATATAAACAGCCTTGATTTATGTTAAAAAAAAAAAAAAAAAAAAAAAAAAAACCATTGAAAATGTAGTCAAAGTAACAGGCCAAAAAATTGTTTTAAGTAGTTCCTCACTGTACATCTTAAACATCTACAGACCGCCAAATGGGTGCATAGAAATGTTCATTGAAAACTTAGGAGAGCTCCCACATATCATCCTGAGCAAGAACTGTGCACTTGTATTACTAGGTGACCTAAACATAAACACATTGCAAGACACCAATGATAGTAGGGAGCTCCTAAACACATACGGCTTATAGAGTGCAATAGCTACTCCAACATGTATAACTGCTAACTCCTGTACTCAAATAGATCACATCTTCACAAATTTAAGATACTTTCAGTACAAAAGTGAGGTTATAGAAATGGCCCTGTCAGACCATGATGCAATAAAAATATGTCTAAATCATATCACCACAAATGAAAAGACACAATAAATATGGCAAAAAAGAAGATTAAATGAACAAAACTTAACAGCCCTTAGGATAAAACTTGAAAAAGAAGGATGGGAAATAATGGAGAATGACTCTCCATCAGAGGATCATAAAGTGAGTTATTTTATTGACATACTTTCCTACCATCTCAGTATTACATGCCCAGTAGTAAAAACTAAAGCCGAAACTACAAATAAAAACAAAAAATGGATAACAAAAGGAATTTTGGTCTCTAGGAACAAGATAAAAATGATGCACAGAATACATAAAACCAGCACTGATGAAAACTTTAAAGACTACTACAGAAAATATAAAAGAATGTATGCTAAATTACTTGAAGTAGCCAAACAACTAGAATCAAAAAGGTACATAAATAGTGCTGATAATAAAAGCAAGGCTTGTTAGTTTATTATAAATACAAATCACAAACCCTCTAACTTACAAGAACACAGCAAAATACAGTCCATGATCAGCAAACAAACTGTAACTGAACAGAATAAAATCATAAATCTCTTCAATGACAATTTTGCCACAGTAGGCCAAAAACCAAAAGAAAAAAACAAATAACAAAAAAAAACACATGGAAAACATTTATTAATACCCATGGAAAAACAATGGCACTTTCCCCAGTGACAGAAGAAGAAACACTAAAGATAATAAAAAAACCTAAAACAAACAAAGTCATGTGGAATTAACAGAATATCAAGTATAGAAATTAAACACTGTGTGCAGGAACTTAGGAAACCTCTTACACAACTAATCAATTCATCATTCCTGGAAGGAACTTTTCCAAAGTGCTCAAAGACAGCACTGATAAAACCAGGACATAAAAATGGGAATGAATACAATCCAGAAAATTATAGGCCTATAGCTCTTTTACCAGTAATATAAAAAATATTTGAATGAGCTTATGCACAGAGACGCAACACTTTTCTGATGAAATATGAAACAATCAACAAGAATCAGTTTGGCTTCCAGAAAGATAAATGCATCATAGATGCAGTAATAGATCTCATTGAAAATGTCATAACAAACTTGGACTCTAAAAATAAATGTGTACGAGTATTTCTGGATCTAACAATGGCATTCAACTGTGTAGACCAGAAAACTTTAGTAGAAATATTAGGAGTATATGGCATAAGAGGAAATGCAGGAGACTGGATTCTATTGTACCTGACAAATAGGAACCAATATACTGAAATTACAAAAACTACTGGTGAAAAAATAAGATCTAAAGCAAGAATTTTACACTTGTCTGTGCCAAAAGGCTCCATTCTTGGCCCAACATTCTTCATTCTATACAAAAATCACATCCCAAATATGATTAGGTATGGTAATATAGTAAAATGGCTCTGAGCACTATGGGACTTAACATCTGTGGTCATCAGTCCCCTAGAACTTAGAACTACTTAAACCTAACTAACCTAAGGACATCACACACATCCATGCCCGAGGCAGGATTCGAACCTGCGACCGTAGCGGTCGCGCGGTTCCAGACTGTAGCGCCTTTAACCGCGTGGCCACACCGGCCGGCGGTAATATAGTAAACTAGTGCAGATGACACAACTCTTCTGTTTAAGGATAAAGACACAGAAAAGCTAGAAACAGAAACCAATGTAGAAGTAAATAGTGCCATCCAAAGATTTATTGATATTACTAAAACACTATGTTACTAAAACACTTTGTGTAAACTTCAGACTTCAAAACTTTCACAGTGAAGATATGCATAGTTGAGCGCTTAGCAGAGAACACCAAATATACAAAATTCCTTGGCATAATTATCGATGAAAATGTAAACTAGGATAAGCATGTATAGTATATGAGGGGGAAACTCAGCTCAGCACAAACTCAGCTACCTGAAAGATACAGGCATTATGAAAACAATATATTATGCATTAATTCATATGATATTAAGTTATAGCACACTTTTGTGGGGAAATACTTCGAAAACAAACATTAATAAAGTATTTAAATTACAAAAAAGAGTCATAAGAATGATAGCCAACCGTAAATGGAAAGATTCATGTAAACCAGCATTTAAAGCTCTCAAAATACTAACTTTACCCAGTATATACCTACACGAACTCCTCTGTTGGACCAAACTCAAATACTCTGCTGATACTAGAGATGACAGCACACAACACAACCATGACACAAAAAACAGAACCTCTTCCCTGAACCTACACAAAAAAAGGTTATACACTGGACAAAAACCCTTGAAAAACTCCCTTCCGTCTTGAGAGAAATAAACAATAAAAATATTTTCAAAAAATGTCTGAAAAATTTTCTAATAGAAAACTGTTATTACAGTGTTAATGAATTTATGTGCATTACATTTCAAAACAATTGCAATACTATTATTGTATCAAAAGAAAAACTACAAAATCTAATCTAATATGAAATAGCCCTAGAATAATTTTGTAATAAATTATATTTTTGTTAAACAGTACCTGTCAGTGCATGAAATGAAAATAATTCTTGATCCAGCAGAGAAAGGATAATAAAGGATAAATAAATAAATAAAAATTAAATAAGTGTTGTCCTATGCTAAAACCATTATGCAACCAGAGTGGCAGATTGTCACAAGAGAATACATGTTTTACATTTCTAGCAGACACATTTTTACTACAGTATGGATAACAGATGTAGCAGAGTCTGGGAGTGAAATAGCCTTGGATCTATGATATTTCTGAACCGAGGCAAAAACTTGATATTGGTGTTCACCCCCCTCCCCCGCACCCCCCACCCCCACCCCCACCCCTCCCAAGCATTTGAGACAAAACGTCAAAAATTTTTAAAAAGTTGATTTTTAAAAAATTTGTTTATTTTGTAGCACACATCTTTCTGAAGAGATTGAATATAAAACATATATGTTCATGGAAATGTAAGACAAGTTATGCGGTCTTAAGTGTGCCAAAGTGCAGTGCCATGCCTCATCATACAGCACTGTATTTCGCTCTGTGGAATTCAAATGTGTATATTTTGTGATGGAAGCCATAAACCCTATATTCAGGACAGTGAAAATTAGAGTGTCCCGTGGTGCCTCTCCTGCTCCCAGTCAACTGGTTTGACATCAAATTCAAATGTGTATATTTTGTGATGGAAGCCATAAACCCTATATTCAGGACAGTGAAAATTAGAGTGTCCCGTGGTGCCTCTCCTGCTCCCAGTCAACTGGTTTGACATCATCCCCCCCCCCCCCCCCCCAAAAAAAAACAAAAAAAAAAAAAAACTCAATTAATACTTGGTGGGATTATTTGTGACTGAGAGAATAAGAACTTTTGAGAAGCTGTTAGCTTGTAACTTTCTCTTTTGAGTGATAAGAAATTAAATATAGGAAACATGAAAGCAGTAAGGGCAAGAGACAAGCAAGACAGTAAACATTTCTTCAGTCCTTAGGTCCCAGCATTTTTTTCTCTCTAATCTTGCTACAGCTTGCAAGGTGTGCTTTTCTTTCTCTAAAAGAATCAGTGACCTCATCATAGTTCACCAAATGTTTTCCTTCATGAAAAATTAAAATGTCATTGCCTAATACTGAAAAAGCTTTTAATACAAATAGAACCCAATTCTGGTGCAGTTTCTCAATTTGATTACGTATATTTTGTCACTGTTAGATAAAATGAAATATGCCTTTCTAATATTGCAGCAATTGTAACACATACAATATAAGTGAGACTGTTTTGGCACAAATGGTCATTTTATCTACCTCATTTACATAAATAACATAACATAATGTAATTCACAAAGTACCAATATCAAATGCCTGTTACATCTCCTAGAAGCACAAAGTTTTTTTATAGGAAATAATTTCACATTCATTCATATGCTCCAGTTTCTCAGGCATAAGATCGAAAAGTAGCAGTAGTAATATGAAATTTTTGTATAAATTTGGAATAGTCATATTCTTCCACATAGTTAGTGTGATGTTCCCATTTCTTCTCCTTCCTCATTCTAACAAACAAACTTGTCATCACTAATTCTGTAACTATTCCTGCCACTGTCAAAAGTTATTCTCTGGTTAACTTTACTAACCCTGCTAGAATCGCCAGTTTAGTTATCTCTCATTTATTCTCCAGTTAGGCATTATTATGTGTTCGTACAACTCGTTTTCCATGTTATTCAGAAATAGAATTAAGCAGCTGCTAACTGAGAGCTGTACAACTGACCTTTAGTAGTGTAGTGATCTGGAAAAAATTTTGTGTCAAAATTTCATTTTCTTGGATACACCGAGAAGATTTTATGTAATCTTTCTTATCTGTTCTTCCTGTTAGTCATTTATTTCCACTCTGGTAATCTGAATCAATGGATTTTGCTGTAATTATAACAGTGCTTATCATTCCCACAAAATAGGACTTGGCATTCATCCGTTTGGGCTATTTGGCTCAGTTCATATAGCCCTGTTCCCTTTTGTCTTTGGAAACGTTTTTTATGTCTAGATGCAAAGGGGATTCCCCTGGCAGATATGTCAGGTACACTAAGCACACATTCAAAAATCAACTTTTGATTCATTTAGATATCAACTTAGAATGTGTTCAAAAATGTTCAGAAACCAACAGAGATGCGTTTCAAAATCATATGAACAATTGGTAGACCAACATGTGCTCTATGTTAGGCACTCTGTGAAACAAGGTTTTTCTTCAAAAATATGAATTTGGTGCCCCCTGAAATTGCCACCCAGGGCAGATACACTGGTTTCACCTCCCCCTGCATCCAGGCGTGGAGTGAAATGATGCAGCAACTGGAAATGTACTCCAGAGAGGAAAGTACCATTCTTGTGCACAAAATGCTTAAATTACGCCCAGATTAGTCATGAGATTCTGGTAGTATATAGAGAAAATGGAGTGTCATGTTGAATGGTGCCAACAATTCGACCAAGGCTGCAGAGATGTGGTTCATGCTGATCCACCATAACAGTCCAGAACTTACATAATGCAATTTCCATTTGTTTGGAAAGCTGAAAGAACATCTGGGGAAAGAAATTTCCAATTATGAGGACATTCAGACAGCAGTTCTTGAATGGCTCTATGACCAAGATTGGATATGTATTGTCAAAGAATGAAACAGTTGAGGTGTATCATTTTGGCTGTTCTTTACAGAGATTTTGTAACTATGTTGAAAAATACTGCCATGAATCTGTGTCACTTTGAAGTGCAGTGCAGCGGTCAATGAATTATACATGGCCTGCTATAATAATGTGTAACTTACTTTTTGAAGTCCCCTCATGTTTGATGAATCATGTATTATTGTAGTTCCTGTCCCATGGCTTGAGTAGTTCCCCAAGGAAACTGAAGGCCCAGTTCTAAATCACATGTTATGAAATATTTCCACAGCGAATCTCTGTCATATAAACAACCCTTTTTTAATCATTGTGTTAGCACATTTGAAAAACAAGGCCAGAATACGAAGTTCCTCTGTTACGCTTAGCATACATTCATCCATATCCAGATGCTACACTTCATTTATACACACTCTGATGTGTATAGGTCAGGGGAGGATGACTCTTTGAAGGGTATTGAGCGAAGTGGTACAGTGGTTAGCACATTGGACTCATTCATGAAATCTGCATCCAACCACCCAGAGTTAGATTTTCTGTGATTTCCCTAAATCACTTTAAGCAAATATGCATCCGACCATCCAGATCTAGATTTTCTGTGATTTCCCTAAATCACTTTAGACAAATGATGGACTGGTTCCTTTGAAAGAGCACTACTGATTTCCTACTCCACCCTTGAAACAATGCTTGTGCTCCATCTGTAATTATTTCAGCGTCTACAGGATATCAAGCCCTAATCTTTCCTCCTTCATTCCTTTCTTCCTTCTACACTGGGTGATGGAGCTGTGCTGCTAATGGTCAGGGAAGCATGTAGTTCACCAACCTAGGCATGGTTGCAGTGGTGTGGTGGATAGATTTCAGGTTTCTGTCCAATGTTCCATCACGAAAACAGCATTTTTAAGCATAAGTTTTGTTCCATAGAAAATTAAAACAGTCATGACAGTCCTGGAAGGCAGCCAGTGCTCCCAAGGCTCAACCTGGGCTCAGTCAGTGATGAAGTGCTTGGCTAAGTAACTGTCTGTTGTTTCAGACAGTGTGTGGCATATGGCAAAGCAGTACATCTGCACAGCAACGGAAGTGCAGCAAGCAGCAGCCCGTGATGGTGGCTGTGTGTGCTAGACATGAATATATAGCTTGCACAACATAGCATGCAGAATCAAGTTGTGGACCCAGCGCAGATGGCAATGGCTCACAACATTGACATGAGCCAGCACAGGCAATGGCAAACAGCTACAGTATTTCCTCGCATGTGGCAGTGACCAGCAACAGGGTTTTGCCCCACAGACAACAATGGCGGGACAGTTAGTTGTCCCAAGCTCGAACCATGGAACTTGAGATTTGGTGGACAACAGCAGTTAGAAGTTAGCCAGAGGTGGCCCACAGGTTGGGGTGTGCCAAGTCAGCAGTATCCGTATTTGGTGTAGACAGCAGGCCCACAATTACCTGAGGCAAAGAATGCTGATAGCACCTTGTTAACTCATCTTTAACAATATGTGAGTGTGGATTTCCTCTTGTAACTGGTTCTTGGTGGTTACTGGACAATGCTTGTCTAGAACTGGTAATATATATGCAAGCCTGGTGTGCTTATGTTTCTGGAACAGTCATAGTTTTGTGCCAGAAGTCATAACAGAATCAAGACATGAGACAGAACCATTGTCTCAGCTTTCCTGTAATGTCAGGAACTTCACAGCCCAGTGGTGCGATACTGGAGGGGCAACTTCTCGTAGCAACTTCTCCTTTGAGATGCCTTGACGACTTCTGCATTGTCAGCAAATTGAATACATCTCCTTGTGAAAGAACACATAACTACTGAGGTGTCTTGCATCACCTGTCCTATGACATCTCTTTTCTGAGTTGGTCACAAGATTCTGCTGCTACACCAGTCTGGGTCATGGTGCAACAGATGCTAACTGAGCAGAACAGTATAGTTGTGAGCACAATGTGCTCAAAATTTGGGGGAAAATTTTTCAAATTCTCATATCCATTGAGCTTGAAGTTTTCATGGTTTCCCTAAATCTTACTTATTTACTTTACCTTTGTCAGTCATTCCCAGAGGATCATGCACATCTACAATGCTCCTCTTTTGCTGAATTCTGTGAGGGGCATTCAGTAAGTACTGAAACACATTTTGTTCCCTTTCAGCCAGTTTTGTTTGAAAAAATATGAAATTTATTGTGGGACATCATGGAATATTCCCACTTCAAATCCTATAGTTTCATAAAGTTCCAGTTGGTGGCAACAGTCCATGTAGCCTTCAAAATGGTATCTGTAATGGAGCTGCACTCCAAGCACAAAGCCGTTTTGAGTTTCTTTTGGCAGAAAACCAGAGCATCACAAATATTTATAGGCCACTGCAGAATGTCTACAGAGACATGCCAGTGAACAAAAGCATGGTGAGTCATGGCCCGCCCAGTTAGCCGTGCAGTCTAGCGCACGGCTTTCCGGAGTGGGAAGGAGTGCCTGGTCCCTGGCACGAATCTGCCCAGCAGACTTGTGTCGAGGTCCTGTGAGCCAGCCAGTCTGTGGATGGTTTTTAGGCAGTTTTCCATCTGCCTCAGCAAATGCGCACCAGTTCCTCTTATTCCGCCTCAGCTACACTATATGGGTTACACTCGACTGGTGTGAGACATTCCCTGGGGGGAGGGGGGGAGGTCCACTGGGGGCCGAACCACACAATAGCCCTGAGAAAGTGGTTCGATGTGGGGTGACGGAGGGGTGAAGTGAACTGCAGTAGTCCTCGTGGGGTTGTGGACCACTGCGGCTGCGGTGGGGACAGAGCCTCTCTGTCATTTCAGGGCCCTGGTCAACATACAATACAATGGTGAGTCATTGGGCAAGGTGTCTGCCATCATCACAACAAGGTCACACAAACCTGTCCCATCTACCGTGTGCCACCCAGGTGCACACAGCTGTTACTCTTGCAATGTCAGAATGTGTGGGACACCCTCATTCAAGGTGATTGACGGATCATAATCAAACACCTCAACTGCTCAACTGGACATCTGTGTTGGTAGTGCTGACAGACTAGTCCACCAGTTGGTATTCTCAAAGGTGTGTGCCCAGTGGGTTCCTCACCATCTAACAAAAGCCCAAAAAGAGGAATGAAGGATCATCTGTGCAGAATTTCTTGAGCATTACAAGGCTGATCATGGAAATTTTTTTACAAAAATCATCTCACGTGATGAATTGTGGGATCAATACTTTGAACCGGAAACAAAATAGAAACCTATGGAGTGGCACCACACCACCTCTCCTCTGAAGAAAAAGTTCAAAGCCACACTTTCAGCCGGTAAAGTCACAGCAGCATCTTCTGGGTTCTGAAGGATTTATTCTGTTTCATTTTCTCTCTCGTGGTGCCACTGTCAACTCTGAAGTGTATTGTGCTACCCTCAGGAAACTGAAGAAACAACTTCAGCATGTTTGTCACAACAAAAATACAGTGAACTTTTCCTTCCCAATGACAATGCAAGGCACCTTAGAGGATTGTATAAAACTTCATTCGACTGTATGCTGAGCGAAAATTTTCTAAGTCTCACTTAGGGACGTTATCCCAGACAAGAGCTGTAGGTGTTCTAGCAATTCTCGTCAGCTTCTGCAGTTGGCATTACATAATCGAATGGCGGAGCCAGAGTTGGAGCAGAGTCAAAGTGAGATAACTCATATTATCCAGTGGCCTCACAGCCATTGACCTCAAATGAAAACAAACTTAATCAAGTTTATTACAGTCTTTATTTATGGATCCTGCTCCTTCCGACTTCCATCTGTTTGGGCCAATGAAGACTGCATTCTACAGGAAGCAGTATATGGATAATGAGGAGGTTACTGATGCAGCAAGATGTTGGCTTCAACATTGAGCAGTAGAGTGTACCATGTGGGTATATAGGCCCTCACAGTAAGGTGGCATAAGGCTGTCACATTGAATAGGGATTATGTAAAAATATAGGGTTTTGTAGCCAAAAGAGTTGGGGATAATGTGGTGTACTGGGATCTGGAATAAAGCCATCCTGCTTTGAGAGGAAAATGTGCTGCACTACTTATTGAATGGCTCTCATATTTACTGCTTTTTGCCATCGATCACCTTCTATGCTGATCTGAAGCAAGTTCTCGTGGACTCCATTCCTCTTGTCATTTGTTTGGTCTACCTAGTGCTCTTCTTCTGCAGGGAGTAAACTTCATGGATTTCGATATTTATCCATCCAAGCAATATGACCTGCACACCTGTACAAGCCATTTGGTTGTCATAGGCCTGCAAAATGTGGACTGTTGTAGATCACATGCACTCACAATTTGCCAGATCCTCTATTCCCCAGTGATGTCAGCTTGTATACAACCATAGTTCTTCCTTAAGACTTTCTTCTCAAAAATGAGAAGATTATTTAAGTATTTTTCCAGGCAGCCAAATTTTCACAAGTATACTGTTCTACAAATTGGATCAGTATTTTGTTCAGTGAAGTTTGAAATTCTTTGGGAGACTGCATGATTTGAAAACTGACAGAGGCTGAAGTATGGTCAGTTTGTGGCTTGGATCTTTGATTTGATTTCTTCTTCACACAATATGTACTCTTTAAAGATTACTTTTAGATATTTAAAATTATGAATCCTTCGTAGGATTGGATTCCAACTACCAGTGGCTGAAGTGGGTCTCTTCAATAGGCATGAGTCCTGCTTGTCATCAGATATTCAGTCATTGATTTATTCACAAGGAGACCATTCTTGCTGACTGTTGGCTCCATACTGTCACTCATCTGTATCAGTTTTTCCTTAAATCTGGACAATAGGGCCATGCAAGATGTGTGATTTTCTCATCCTCTATCTTTATCCCTTAGAAATCTTATGGGAAGCTTTCCTCATTATCTTTTCTAGCACCTAGTTGAACAACATTAGTGATGCACCGTAGCCTTGTCTCAGTCCTACATTTATGTTAAAGCTCTCTGTGAATTGGCTCCTGCATTTTGTTTTGCCTTTTGAATCAGTGAGGCAAACTTTAAGCAGGCTGATGAGTTTCTTGGGTATTGAAACTCAGTTAGGCAATCCATCAGACTCTCACAGTGAACGCCTTCTTAAAATCTACAAAGAGCACATGATGGTCTTCCCCTTATTCTCACATCTTCTCAGTGAGCTGCCACAGTACTTAGATGTTATCCACAGTTGAACAGCCCTCTCTGAAACCACCTTCATATTCATGAATCACTTCTGCAAATGACTGCCTTTTATCTAGTTTATACTTGGACAAGATCACCAAATTCCCACCATGTTCACTCTTGGGACTTAAACTTGACCAGACATTGGAAATACGAGGTGCATTCAAATTCTAAGGCCTCCGATTTTTTTTCTAATTAACTACTCACCCGAAATCGATGAAACTGGCGTTACTTCTCAACGTAATCGCCCTGCAGACGTACACATTTTTCACAACGCTGATGCCATGATTCCATGGCAGCGGCAAAGGCTTCTTTAGGACTCTGTTTTGACCACTCGAAAATCGCTGAGGCAATAGCAGCACGGCTGGTGAATGTGTGGCCATGGAGAGTGTCTTTCATTGTTGGAAAAAGCCAAAAGTCACTATGAGCCAGGTCAGGTGAGTAGGGAGCATGAGGAATCACTTCAAAGTTGTTATCACGAAGAAACTGTTGCGTAACGTTAGCTCGATGTGCGGGTGCGTTGTCTTGGTGAAACAGCACACGCGCAGCCCTTCCCGGACGTTTTTGTTGCAGTGCAGGAAGGAATTTGTTATTCAAAACATTTTTGTAGGATGCACCTGTTACCGTAGTACCCTTTGGAATGCAATGGGTAAGGATTACGCCCTCGCTGTCCCAAAACATGGACACCATCATTTTTTCAGCACTGGCGGTTACCCGAATTTTTTTTTGTGGCGGTGAATCTGTGTGCTTCCATTGAGCTGACTGGCGCTTTGTTTCTGGATTGAAAAATGGCATCCACGTCTCATCCATTATTCACAACCGATGAAAAGAAAGTCCCATTCATGATGTCGTTGCGCGTCAACATTGCTTGGCAACATGCCACACGGGCAGCCATGTGGTCGTCCGTCAGCATTCGTGGCACCCACCTGGATGACACTTTCCGCATTTTCAGGTCGTCATGCAGGATTGTGTGCACAGAACCCACAGAAATGCCAACTCTGGAGGCGATCTGTTCAACAGTCATTCAGCGATCCCCCAAAACAATTCTCTCCACTTTCTCAATCATGTCGTCAGACCAGCTTGTGCGAGCCCGAGGTTGTTTTGGTTTGTTGTCACACGATGTTCTGCCTTCATTAAACTGTCGCACCCACAAACGCACTTTCAACACATCCATAACTCCATCACCACATGTCTCCTTCAACTGTCGATGAATTTCAATTGGCTTCACACCACGCAAATTCAGAAAACGAATGATTGCACGCTGTTCAAGTAAGGAAAACATCGCCATTTTAAGTATTTAAAACAGTTCTCATTCTCGCCACTAGCAGTAAAATTCCATCTGCCGTATGGTGCTGCCATCTCTGGGACGTATTGACAATGAACGCGGCCTCATTTTAAAACAATGCGCATGTTTCTATCTCTTTCCAGCCGGAGAAAAAAAATCGGAGGCCTTAGAACTTGAATGCACCTCGTAATGTGAAACAACACTCATCTGACCAAATTACTTTCGACCACTGCTCCATAGCACAGGTTTTATGGTTTTGGCACCATGTTTACCTGTTACAGGTATTTGTATCACTAATAAGCAGTTTTGGAATTCCAGCTCACCTTGCAATTCTCTGTCTATGGTGTTCCCTTCATGTTGTTTTGGTTCTGACAGTGCGACTTTCAGTTCTGCCTCTGTCATCCACTTATTTTTTGTCACAATCCTCTTCAATGCCTGTCTGTCAGGACCACTTGACCCACTCTTTCATCCATGTTGTGACTTAGGGATGACTTTTTTTCTGCTTTCCCTGTATGCAGTATAAATATTCATGCAGTGCCCCTTGAAGCACCCAACACTTTGATTCCCTTGGTTACAGAAGGACCCACCTTACTAGCACCAACAATTTGCCCATGTTCAAATTCTCTTAGCTCTTACATAATCCACTCACAACTACATAGAGCACTGTTCTGATCATGACTGATAATTGCAACATATTGAGGACACTGTCCAGGTACCACTCATGGTCAAATACTATAGTGCAGGCAGCAGGCTTGGCTAGCATTTGTATTTATGTTCCTTGTGGTGTTTCCATTTTCTTGTCCAACTCCTGTAAAATATGCATGACAAACCATTTTCTTAACATTTAAGACAGTTATTACTTGGCAGACCAAATTGGTAACCTGGCTGCAGTGGCAGCCCCATCATATTCACATACAAGTGGGGGAAGGTGACGTGCTACAAGTGCCACTGGATGAAATCCCCATTTAGAACAGGAACAGAAACAGAACTTACAATGTTTCTCACATTAGCTGCTTACAATGCTTCACCAGCAGAACCTGTAAAACTATCTTCTCCAGTGATGTTGCTGTTTTCCACAATGGTGACTGTTGATTCATCATCTCCTGTTCTAATCATAGATGATAATGTCGACTGTCTGTTTAAATCTTTGCTGACTGGTATTACTACACTTGTAGGTTCCTTGTCCATCATGGTATCTCTCCTCCAGTAGTCGTCCCATACTTTTTTTGGTGTGATTTACAGCCTTTCAAGTCTTCTAATGTCAGAACATTAAAAGCTATCACAGCTGCAAAAGCAAAGTGACTGTGTGGTCTAACAGTTTGCTTATTTAGTTACCAATGCTGAGGTCCTGATTTTAATTCCCAGTGATCACTTCAAATTTTTTTCTGGGGAAAGGACGTCCACTCAGCCTTGAGAGGCCAACTGAAAAGTTAACTGAAAACCAGCGAATCTAATGTGCAAGTTACAAAAAAAGTAGCATTACAATGAAATGTTCACTCAATGTTTACCTGTTAGCAACAAAGCATCAACCATTATTAATTCAGGTTAGAGAAAGATATGGTTGAAGTATTACAACTATAGATCTTATTCTTTGCAAGATTTCAGACCAATTACACAGGAATTAGGCCTAGATAATATGGTGGCAGAAGTTGGAAATCTTTGTCTTGTAAAATTTTGTTGATAGAATATGAGGAGGTTAGTACTCCTTAATTAATGCCAAAAGTTCAACTTTCCTTGGCTCTACACATATATAATTGTTTTCTGTTCTTTTGCATGACAATCCAAAGTTTTCATATTATAGTCATAGAGATGAAATGACAAAAAAACAAAACTTTGCATTCACAACAATTAAACATTGCCTGACGCTGTTATTTCATAATACTTGTTACACATTATCACTTTACAACATATATTCACAGTGTTGGGTGTATGAAAAATAAATAAAGACTTGTTTGTATAGGCATCTTTTGAAAGCAAATCCCATAGATGGAACAGTTTTTCTGATACATTCATTGCCAGCTTTCAGCCCAGTTTTGTGCAACAGTTGCTTGAAGTGTTAGCAGAGTTGGTTGTCTTTGTTTTGTTCATAATATTGCAGAAATTTCTGTCAAATAATATATTTATCTTTATCATCAATGAAATGTTATTGTGTGCATTTTTCTTGTTCTGCTTTTCAACAGATACCTGAATTCTCCTCCTCTCAGCATAGAGTCCCTCTTTCCGTAACTTGCACATCATTAACTTGCTTAACGTTTCCTTGCTTGCACCTTTTGTCACCTACTCTGTTGATATTATCATACCTTTATCATTATCAATAAAATTAATGAGGTTAACAGCAAGTTGTCACGTCTTCCTGTGAAGTTATTTCTGCAGTCACATTCCTTGATTACATTTCACACTTATGCTGCAAAATAATAACACATGCTACTTTGAATTGGAATGTAACTGCACCTAGTCATGTGACCAAATTAGTTTCTGCTACGGCCTGGTTATTACTTTGTCTTGCTGACAAAATAAATGTAAATATATGCTGTGTCTGTTCTTTTAAACATGTCCAAAAGATTAGACACCCCACACACACACACACACACACACACACACACACACACACACACACACATTAAGGTGAGATGTCCACTGATCTCATCGGTGCAGATGCACACCAGGCTCAAACTCTTTTAGGAATCTGTGAAATGCCATGAGTAATGAGGGAGGTACGGTACGTTAAGGTAGTCTGCTGTTGCAGTGACTACTCTGTGGTCAGAACATCTGCCTAGTCAGCAAGAGAACTGGGTTCAAATCCCAGTCCAGCTCAAGTTTTCAACTTTCCCCATTGATTTCAATCAATGCCCACTTGTAGCCAATGTCTGTAATTCCTCTACATCTTAATTCATAATAGCTGCTCGATCAAAATGGTGTCTGTACTTTCAGGCATATATAATTGAGACAGCCACTGATCTCTTCAGTGCAGATGTACACCAGGCTCAAACTCTTATGGGAATCAGCAAAATGTCATGAGTAATGAAGATAATGGGCAAGGGGCATTACATTAGTACTGTGCAGATAAGCTGATAATTTGGGTCCAATGAGAGATATGGTAGAGTAGTCCATGCTTTTACAATGACCACTGTGTCCATATGACTTAGAGGTCAGAGCATCTGTGTTGTAAGGAGGAGACCTGGGTTTGAATCCCAGTCTGGCACAAATTTTCAACTTTTCCCATTAACCTGTGAGAACTCGCATCTTTAAAAGTTACGCGATTGCTCGCGTGTCGAGCATTTTACCCTCACTCAACAAGCAGTCTAAAATTTATCTAAAATGTGTAAATTAGTATGTTTTTGTTATTTTTATAATAAACCACTCATATTTTACACTCCTGGAAATGGAAAAAAGAACACATTGACACCGGTGTGTCAGACCCACCATACTTGCTCCGGACACTGCGAGAGGGCTGTACAAGCAATGATCACACGCACGGCACAGCGGACACACCAGGAACCGCGGTGTTGGCCGTCGAATGGCGCTAGCTGCGCAGCATTTGTGCACCGCCGCCGTCAGTGTCAGCCAGTTTGCCGTGGCTTACGGAGCTCCATCGCAGTCTTTAACACTGGTAGCATGCCACGACAGCGTGGACGTGAACCGTATGTGCAGTTGACGGACTTTGAGCGAGGGCGTATAGTGGGCATGTGGGAGGCCGGGTGGACGTACCGCCGAATTGCTCAACACGTGGGGCATGAGGTCTCCACAGTACATCGATGTTGTCGCCAGTGGTCGGTGGAAGGTGCACGTGCCCGTCGACCTGGGACCGGACCGCAGCGACGCACGGATGCACGCCAAGACCGTAGGATCCTACGCAGTGCCGTAGGGGACCGCACCGCCACTTCCCAGCAAATTAGGGACACTGTTGCTCCTGGGGTATCGGCGAGGACCATTCGCAACCATCTCCATGAAGCTGGGCTACGGTCCCGCACACCGTTAGGCCGTCTTCCGCTCATGCCCCAACATCGTGCAGCCCGCCTCCAGTGGTGTCGCGACAGGCGTGAATGGAGGGACGAATGGAGACGTGTCGTCTTCAGCGATGAGAGTCGCTTCTGCCTTGGTGCCAATGATGGTCGTATGCGTGTTTGGCGCCGTGCAGGTGAGCACCACAATCAGGACTGCATACGACCGAGGCACACAGGGCCAACACCCGGCATCATGGTGTGGGGAGCGATCTCCTACACTGGCCGTACACCACTGGTGATCGTCGAGGGGACACTGAATAGTGCACGGTACATCCAAACCGTCATCGAACCCATCGTTCTACCATTCCTAGACCGGCAAGGGAACTTGCTGTTCCAACAGGACAATGCACGTCCGCATGTATCCCGTGCCACCCAACGTGCTCTAGAAGGTGTAAGTCAACTACCCTGGCCAGCAAGATCTCCGGATCTGTCCCCCATTGAGCATGTTTGGGACTGGATGAAGCGTCGTCTCACGCGGTCTGCACGTCCAGCACGAACACTGGTCCAACTGAGGCGCCAGGTGGAAATGGCATGGCAAGCCGTTCCACAGGACTACACCCAGCATCTCTACGATCGTCTCCATGGGAGAATAGCAGCCTGCATTGCTGCGAAAGGTGGATATACACTGTACTAGTGCCGACATTGTGCATGCTCTGTTGCCTGTGTCTATGTGCCTGTGGTTCTGTCAGTGTGATCATGTGATGTATCTGACCCCAGGAATGTGTCAATAAAGTTTCCCCTTCCTGGGACAATGAATTCACGGTGTTCTTATTTCAATTTCCAGGAGTGTAGTATTTAATGCATTGATTTGCATTACACACTAATGAGTTTATCTATACTGTTGGTAATAATCTTAGGACAATTACAATCACCCATCTTCTGAGGCACTTTCACAAAAAGTTGAAAAAACAAATAAAACAAGAATTTCTTATTATTTAACTTTTGTGACTTAATCATCATCATATACCTGAGCTTTGCACATACCACATAAAATTACGGTATGTTCATTACACAAAAATTTTGACAATGGATACAAGCCTTTTCTGTCTTCTGATTTTTGCGTCTTGGACAGACTTCCTGGGGCTTTTCAGCATCTGAAACTTCAGCTTCATTGGTAAATAGTTTTATAACTTGCTGTAGAGGATGAAATAGGTTTTGATTGTACTCCTATGCCCAATTCATGGTTGTGTTAGCTACAGATCCAGCATTTTCAAGTACTGTCTCATAGTAATAATCACATTTATATTCTCTTTATATATTATCTGTCTGTTTATGCCAGTGTTTAAATTTGAAAAAAATAATCTCAGTGCCCACCTACATGCTACTCGAGCCATGGAATATTCTTCTTTCAGTCAATCCACCACATCAATACCTCCTTTTGTCCAATTATAATATGTGTTTATGGTTTTTGCGTGTTCCCCAGTTTTTGGATCAATCTGATCATTGTCATGGAGCATAATTATCATAAGCACAACTTTTTTCTTTTTTTTCTTTGGTATATAGGAAACCAGACCTTGTTCTCCTGAAAACCAAAGGTACTGCTGAGTGTTGGTCTTATTTTAGTATCTAGGAACAAAGGAGGGATTTCTTTTTTATTCTTCCTGAGAGTACCAACTAAAGTTGTTCATTTGCTTGTCAGCCATGGAATCAAGGTGAAATAATTATCAGGTGTTATATTTCTACCAGTGTATAATATATCTGGTGATAAACAATTGCCGGCCGCGGTGGTCTCGCAGTTCTAGGCGCGCAGTTCGGAACCGTGGGACTGCTACGGTCGCAGGTTCGAATCCTGCCTCGGGCATGGATGTGTGTGATGTCCTTAGGTTAGTTAGGTTTAAGTAGTTCTAAGTTCTAGGGGACTGATAACCACAGCAGTTGAGTCCCATAGTGCTCAGAGCCATTTGAACCATTTTTGATAAACAATTCACAACCGCAGATGCAGTGTTATCGAATTTGTATGGGCCATTTGTTTCCTTGCCTGGGTAAATTCCTACATTACTTGTGTAAAAAGAATTTGAGTCACATAAAGCAGACACCTTAATTCCATACTTGTCCAGTTTATTTGCTATGTACATACGGAATTTATAGCAGTTTTGAAATGCTTCCAACATTTAATCAATTGTTACATTTTCTCCTACGTGATAATTCAATCGACACTTTGCGACAAACGAATCAAATATTTTGCAAACTGGTCAAGATTGTCATAGTTAGACCTCTCTGAGCAGGTTTGAATATCCTCAAACCTTGCTCAGCATAAATTTAGCAACACTGAAAAAATCCTTATATGTGAAACTAGTGCAGAAATGTTACTATTCAGCAGAAGAATTGCTTAATTAAGTAATTATTCAGTAATGTATATTATATTACTGGTATTATAAGGAAAGTTGTAAACCAGTTTTTGTGTTTTGACGAGTCTCCTGTACTTTAAGTCAATGGCTTGAAATTGTATGTTATAAGACAATAAACTTCTGCTTCTACTACTTGTCACCAGAAAAAGAAATCTAGTAGTGCTCATAACAGCTCGAAAAATATCAGGAACTGTGCCATCTTTATCCCACATTTCCTGCACATTCAAATGACACATTCTTTTATACCAGCCATGTACAAAATGCCAATAAACGCTTTCAGTTCTATAATATCAGTCTCTTTACAATCCCTCTCTCTTAAAAATTCCGCCTTGATTTTTCTAATACAAATATTCATATACATTACTATGTCAGTCAGCATTTCTTCATCATCATCATCATATTTAAGACTGATTATGCATTTCAGCGTTCAGTCTGGAGCATAGCTCCCCTTATAAAATTCCTCCATGAACCCCTATTCAGTGCTAACATTGGTGCCTCTTCTGATGTTAAACCTATTACTTCAAAATCATTCCTAACCGAATCCAGGTACCTTCTCCTTGGTCTGCCCCGACTCCTCCTACCCTCTACTGCTGAACCCATGAGTCTCTTGGGTAACCTTGCTTCTCCCATGCGTGTAACATGACCCCACCATCTAAGCCTGTTCGCCCTGACTGCTACATCTGTAGAGTTCATTTCCAGTTTTTCTTTGATTTCCTCATTGTGGACACCCTTCTGCCATTGTTCCCATCTACTAGTACCTGCAATCATCCTAGCTACTTTCATATCCGTAACCTCAACCTTGTTGGTAAGGTAACCTGAATCCACCCAGCTTTCGCTCCCATACAACAAAGTTGGTCGAAAGATTGAACGGTGCACAGATAACTTAGTCTTGGTACTGACTTCCTTCTTGCAGAAGAGAGTAGATTGTAGCTGAGCGCTCACTGCATTAGCTTTGCTACACCTCGCTTCCAGTTCTTTGACTATGTTGCCATCCTGTGAGAATATGCATCCTAAGTACTTGAAACCGTCCACCTGTTCTAACTTTGTTCCTCCTATTTGGCACTCAACCAGTTTATATCTCTTTCCCACTGACATTACTTTCGTTTTGGAGATGCTAATCTTCATACCATAGTCCTTACATTTCTGATCTAGCTCTGAAATATTACTTTGCAAACTTTCAATCGAATCTGCCATCACAACTAAGTCATCCACATATGCAAGACTGCTTATTTTGTGTTCACATATCTTAATCTCACCCAGCCAGTCTATTGTTTTCAACATATGATCCATAAATAATATGAACAACAGTGGAGACAGGTTGCAGCCTTGTCTTACCCCTGAAACTACTCTGAACCATGAACTCAATTTACCATCAACTCTAACTGCTGCCTGACTATCCATGTAAAGACCTATAATTGCTTGCAAAAGTTTACCTCCTATTCCATAATCTTGTAGAACAGACAATAACTTCCTCCTACGAACCCGGTCATATGCCTTTTCTAGATCTATAAAGCATAGATACAATTCCCTGTTCCACTCATAACACTTCTCCATTATTTGCCGTGAGCTAAAGATCTGGTCCTGACAACCTCTAAGAGGCCTAAACCCACACTGATTTTCATCCAATTGATCCTCAACTAATACTCACACTTTCCTTTCAACAATACCTGAGAAGCTTTTACCCACAACGCTGATTAAAGAGATACCTCTGTAGTTGTTACAATCTTTTCTGTTTCCATGTTTAAAGATTGGTGTGATTACTGCTTTTGTCCAGTCTGATGGAACCTGTCCCGACTCCCAGGCCATTTCAATTACCCTATGTAGCCATTTAAGACCTGACATTCCACTGTATTTGATGAGTTCCGACTTAATTTCATCCACCCCAGCTGCTTTATTGCACTGCAATCTACTGACCATTTCCTCCACTTCCTCAAATGTGATCCTATTTCCATCATCATTCCTATCCCATTCTACCTCGAAATCTGAAACATTACTGATCGCATTTTCACCTACATTGATCAACTCTTCAAAATATTCCCTCCATCTGCCCAAGGCATCCACAGGATTCACCAGCAGTTTTCCTGACCTGTACAAAATACTTGTTATTTCCTTCTTACCTCCCTTTCGAAGACTGCTAATTACACTCCAGAATGGTTTTCCAGCAGCTTGACCCATAGTCTCCAACCTGTTTCCAAAGTCTTCCCAAGATTTCTTCTTGGATGCTGCAATTATCTGTTTGGCTTTGTTTCTTTCTTCAACATAACTTTCTCTGTCTACCTGAGTTCTAGTATGTAGCCATTTTTGATACGCCTTCTTTTTCCTTTTACAGGCTGCCTTGACTGTGTCATTCCACCAAGCTGTTTGCTTCATCCTACTTTTACACACTACTGTTCCAAGACGTTCTTTAGCCACTTCTAGTACTGTGTCCCTGTACCTTGTCCAATCCTTTTCCAATGACTGTAATTGACTACACAACGCTGATTAAAGAGATACCTCTGTAGTTGTTACAATCTTTTCTGTTTCCATGTTTAAAGATTGGTGTGATTACTGCTTTTGTCCAGTCTGATGGAACCTGTCCCGACTCCCAGGCCATTTCAATTACCCTATGTAGCCATTTAAGACCTGACATTCCACTGTATTTGATGAGTTCCGACTTAATTTCATCCACCCCAGCTGCTTTATTGCACTGCAATCTACTGACCATTTCCTCCACTTCCTCAAATGTGATCCTATTTCCATCATCATTCCTATCCCATTCTACCTCGAAATCTGAAACATTACTGATCGCATTTTCACCTACATTGATCAACTCTTCAAAATATTCCCTCCATCTGCCCAAGGCATCCACAGGATTCACCAGCAGTTTTCCTGACCTGTACAAAATACTTGTTATTTCCTTCTTACCTCCCTTTCGAAGACTGCTAATTACACTCCAGAATGGTTTTCCAGCAGCTTGACCCATAGTCTCCAACCTGTTTCCAAAGTCTTCCCAAGATTTCTTCTTGGATGCTGCAATTATCTGTTTGGCTTTGTTTCTTTCTTCAACATAACTTTCTCTGTCTACCTGAGTTCTAGTATGTAGCCATTTTTGATACGCCTTCTTTTTCCTTTTACAGGCTGCCTTGACTGTGTCATTCCACCAAGCTGTTTGCTTCATCCTACTTTTACACACTACTGTTCCAAGACGTTCTTTAGCCACTTCTAGTACTGTGTCCCTGTACCTTGTCCAATCCTTTTCCAATGACTGTAATTGACTACATACAACTAACTGGTACCTTTCTGAGATTACTGTTATGTACTTGTGCCTGATTTCCTTATCCTGAAGTTTCTCCACTCTTATCCTCCTACATATGGACCTGACCTCCTGCACTTTCGGCCTCACAATCCCAATTTCACTGCAGATTAAATAATGATCAGTGTCATCAAAGAATCCCCTGAATACACGTGTGTCCCTCACAGCCTTCCTGAATTCCTGACCTGTTATTATATAGTCAATGACAGATCTGGTTCCCCTGCCTTCCCAAGTATACCAGTGAATGTTCTTATGTTTAAAAAAGGAGTTTGTGATTACTAAGCCCATACTGGCACAGAAATCCAAGAGTTGTTTCCGTTCTTGTTGGCCTCCATATCCTCTCCAAATTTACCCATAACCTTTTCATACCCTTCTGTTCGATTTCCAATCCTGACGTTAAAATCACCCATGAGCAGAACACTGTCCTTGTCCTTTACTCTAACAACTACATCACTGAGTGCCTCATAAAAACTATCCATCTTATCTTGATCTGTCCCTTCACAATGCGAATATACTGACACAATCCTAATTTTCTTGATAGACACTGTCAAATCTATCCATATCAGTCATTCGTTTACATACCTTATTGCAACTACGCTGGGTTCCATTTCTTTCCTGATGTAAAGACCTACACCCCATTGTGCTATTCCTGCTTTGACTCCTGACAGGTAGACCTTGTATTCTCCCACTTCCTCTTCTTTCTCACCCCTTACCCGAATGTCACTAACAGCTAAAACGTCCAGTCCCATCTTACTTGCAACCTCTGCCAGCTCTACCTTCTTCCCAGAGTAGCCCCCATTGATATTAATAGCTCCCCATCTCATTACCATTTGTTTGCCAAGTCGTATCTTAGGAGTTCCTGGTTTGTCAGTTAGAGGTGGGACTCCGTCACCTCCAAAGGTCCGAGGCATTTTGCTCTGATTGTTGCCAGCATCATATTTAAAGTACCAGGGAAGCAGGTTGCTAGCCTTACTTGCCCCAAGTCCCATTGGGTTTTACCCCTAATGGCTGAGAGACTAACCGGTGGATTTGGTAGTCTTTGCCGTATGAGCACAAAGGTGACCACGACTCAGAATATGTCCGAGATGCCCAGCCTTATTCCAAAGTAACTGGTATCCCAACTGTCGGGACCACTTACTTGGCCACTCATATGTTGCCTGTGGTTCATGAACTAGGACATGACTACAGGAACCCACACCATGAACCAGCTCGAAAAATATCAGGAACTGTGCCATCTTTATCCCACATTTCCTGCACATTCAAATGACACATTTTTTTATACCAGCCATGTACAAAATGCCAATAAATGCTTTCAGTTCTATAATATCAGTCTCTTTACAATCCCTCTCTCTTAAAAATTCAGCCTTGATTTTTCTAATACAAATATTCATATACATTACTATGTCAGTCAGCATTTCTTCATCATCATCATCATCATTTAAGACTGATTATGTCTTTCAGCGTTCAGTCTGGAGCATAGCCCCCCTTATGAAATTCCTCCATGATCCCCTATTCAGTGCTAACATTGGTGCCTCTTCTGATGTTAAACCTATTACTTCAAAATCATTCTTAACCAAATCCAGGTACCTTCTCCTTGGTCTGCCCCGACTCCTCCTAAATATTCATATACATTACTATGTCAGTCAGCATTTCTTCATTTACAAAAAAAAGAAAACAGTATACAATATCTTTGGCATCTTTTGCCACAGCTTTTATCTCTTGTCTACCAATAACAAGATTATGAGATCTTGTCCTCAGACTGGAATGCCCTGGATTGCAACTCCACTTTGTTTGTTTGCCTTTGCCTAAGTAATATAACTGACTTAGTGCTTGGATGAAAGACATTTCCACCTCTACTTCATCTGACGACTGTTCCATTTCAGTACACTGATCTCTGTGTTCACTGCCTAGGTCACTTTTGGTAATATCGGCTCTAACAGATGCTAGTGCAACATCTTCTAGGTTGTCTTCTTCCAGCCATACCTAAACTCTTTCTTCTAGTCTATTCATCTATAGAAATACAAAATAATGTTGGTTTACTCATAATGTAGATACTTAGCTATTGTAAATAATTAAAAAAACACAATAGACATACTTAGGTCAACATTCGCATGACGAGAAGAATGCCATGCAAATGATATCTGTGAGCAACACCCGCGTACTGGTGCAATGACAACAGTTTGTGCGTGTCAGGGGACGTACAAAACCCTGCTACTGAGCGAACGAGAATTCTGAAGGCATTGTTGACAAAATGCTGATTTAAAATTTGTGTGAGCAGAATGCTCATAGTGCGAGTGCTCGCGGGTTAATTTCAGTTGATACCGGCTTGCAGCCAATATCAGTAATTCCTTTGTGTCTTAATTCATAATGGTTGGTAGATCAAAATGGTGTCTGATCTTTCAGACATGTCCAAAAGAACAGACATCATACATCTGAACATGAATTGTAAAACTGGAAGAAAGATTTACATGAACTATGAAATATTTGTCAAAATGAAACTCGCAGGACTGTGAAAGAAAATCTATTCTAAAGATTTAGAACAGCTCGGTAGAATCAGTGCGCCGTTACCAAGGGAGAGCTATGAAACTGGCCCCGTGAATTGCAACTGAGCTGAAATCACTGATTTCCAGGCTTCTTTCTCCTAGTTCAGGGAATTACACGGAATTAAACATGTAGAGGAGAAGTCATTAATAGCTAATACTAAAGAGAAATTCGTACCTGACATGAAGACAAAACTTCTTGTTACCCAAAAATGCTGTGTATAAACCCAATCAGTCAGATTTCATGCAACTCACACTTTATCATTTCGACTGAAGAAAGACAGAGTCACTTTGCAGTCAATGAATGCTATGTCACATTCATATGCAACAATGCCAGTGATAAGTATCAATATATTACTGTTTCCACAACTTAATCACTATCTTTGGAAAGCTCAAGGCAAATAAGGACAAAAAATTTTAAAAAAAGAAAGATTTAAAAGAAGCAAAAGTTTAGTTGCAAAAATCTTGTAATGGACATAGAAAAATTGAAGCAAATGAGTTTCAGTATTGCATCCAAAACGTCTTCTCTCCAGTTCCAGAAAATAATTCATTGCTTTTGTTGGACTCTTGGCCTAGACCTCTGTCTTTAGTAGGATGACAAAAAGACTGTTAATATAACTTGAATTCCACCCAGAACTAGTAGTGTGATTCAGCCTCTTCATAAACAGTTTTTTTCAGCAGTGTGAAGCATTTTTCAATACATTTGTCAGACAGTATAAGTTTTGAAAACTCTTTTTGTCATTTCAGGTTTACCTGCAGAATAGCATTGTTAAACTTCAGTCACGTCAGTCTGCATCACCATGTTTTACCAATTTGATCAAGTCTGCAAAATATGCAGAACAATGGCCATGACCATTTCTTACACCATCCCAATTTTGCCTAACTAATACTAGTAATTACTATGAAGTACATGAGTGCATTAATTTTTCTTTTGTCAGATGTGCCTGGTTTATGGAAAATGTTGTTTTCATCATCCAATAAACATTTCACATTTTGGTGATGACTGCAGGGAATAAATAAGGAACTGTTCGATTGTCAGTAAAATATACATTACTGAAAAATTATCATAAGAACTGTGCTACAGGAATTTAATGACAACAAAATAAAGTCCCTATAGATGGAAGTCATCTGCAGTGTAACATCATATAGTTCGTTGATTTTCTTTCCACCCAATCTCTCTTCTGACTGCCTTATCCAAAATTTTTGAAAAAGTAATGTATTGTAGAGTAGCTTCACACCTTTGTAAAAATAAAGTTTTAAAAAAATGTCAGTTTGGCTTCCAAAAGGGTTTTTCAATGGAAGATGCTATATATACTTTCAGTAACGAAATATTAAATGCTCTGAGTAACCGGAAGTCACCCGTTGGGATTTTTTGTGATCTATCAAAGGCTTCTGATTGTGTAAATCATGGCATACTTTTAGATAAGCTCAAGTACTGAGGTATGAATGGAACAGTGCTCCAATGGTTTAAATCATACCTAACTGGAAGAATACAGAAAGTTGAAATAAGCAGTTCACATAATATGCAAAAAACTGATGATTTCTCAATCTGGGGAACAATCAAGAATGGGGTACCGCAATGTTCGGTCTTGGGTCCTCTGCTGTTCTTAATATATATTAATGACTTGCCATTCTATATTCACGAAGATGCAAAGCTGGTACTTTTTGCCGATGATACAAGTATAGCTATCACACCCAACAGACAAGAATTAACTGGTGAAATTGTAAATGATGTTTTTCGGAAAATCATTAAGTGGTTCTCTGCAAATGGGCTCTCATTAAACTTTGACAAAACACAGTATATTCAGTTCCACACAGTAAATGGAATGACACCATTGATAAATATAGACTTCGATCAGAAATCGGTAGCTAAGGTAGAATATTAAAAATTTCTAGGTGTATGCATTGATGAGGGGTTGAACTGGAAAAAACACACTGAGGGTCTGCTGAAACGTTTGAGTTCAGCTGCTTATGCTACTAGGGTCATTGCAAATTTTGGCAATATACATCTGAGTAAATTAGCTTACCATGCCTATTTTCATTCTCTGCTTTCCTATGGCATCATATTCCGGGGTAACTCATCATTGAGTAAAAGAGTGTTCATTGCACAAAAGCGTGTAATCAGAATAATTGCTGGAGCTCATTGAAGATCATCCTGCAGATGCTTATTTAAAGAGCTAGAGATCTTCACTGCAGCCTCACAATATATATATTCACTTATGAAATTTGTTATTAACAATCCGAACGAATTCAAAAGTAGTAGCAGTGTACATGGCTACAACGCTAGGAGAAAGGATGATCTTCACTACTCAAGGTTAAATCTAACTTTGGCTCAGAAGGGGGTAAATTATGCTGCCCCAAAAGTCTTTGGTCACTTTCCTAAAAGAATTTCTTAATGGCAACTCCTTCTACTCATTAGATGAATTTTTGGATATAATAAGTGGGTAATTTCCCCAACCCCACAAAAAAATTAAAAATCTTAAGTGTCATGTAATATTTTGTGTAATATAATATCTTGTATAGACACCTTTTATTAACCTGACACATTCCACATCATTATGAAGTGTCATATTCATGATCTATGGAACAAGTACTAATCTAATCTTATCTCTAATCTTTCCTGTACTAATCACTCATGTAACAATTACATTTGCAACAGTTTTGCTGTTGATATGAACTGTGAGTTAATCAAAAAATTAATGATTTCAGATATTTTTGGTGTGGTTTAAATGCTTCAAATTCACATGTGTGCACTTTGGACTTCACACTACACTGGGCTACATTCTCTTGTCATGGCTGTGTCTGCTTATTCACCAGTTTACACACTTGCAGGAAGGGCTCTACAAACTGCTGTTATAAATGGCTCTTTGTGTGGCAAAACTGAGGAATTGTAGCGTCTTTTAAAAAAATATTTGCAGTGTGCCTTAGCAGCTGAAATTTAGACAGTACATTTCTTTTGGTGTATTATTCCTGTTTGAAAAATTTCAGGGCTGGCTTTGAATTCTTGGATAGGACCATTCCCTTGCAAGTCAAAAATAAATAAATAAATTTCCTTGAGACAGTAAATCTTCTGTCCAAAAATCAGTACAGATTTAGGAAACATTGCTTGTGCAAAACTCAGCTTCCTGTTCTTGCACGATATCCTGCCAACAATGATTGAAGGGTAACAGGCTGATTCCATATTCCTAGACTTCTGGACACCATTTGACACAGTGCCACACTGCAGACTGTTAATGAAGGTCCATGCATAAGGAATGGGTTCTGCCCGCATCTCGTGGTCGTGCGGTAGCATTCTCGCTTCCCACGCCCGGGTTCCCGGGTTCGATTCCCGGCGGGGTCAGGGATTTTCTCTGCCTCGTGATGGCTGGGTGTTGTGTGATGTCCTTAGGTTAGTTAGGTTTAAGTAGTTCTAAGTTCTAGGGGACTGATGACCATAGATGTTAAGTCCCATAGTGCTCAGAGCCATTTGAACCATTTTTTGAATGGGTTCTCAGATGTATGAGTGGCTGGAAGACTTTTTAACCCAGTGTGTTGTCCTGAATGGTGAGTTTTCGTTAGAGACGAGGGCACTAACAGGAGTCCCCCAGAGAAGTATGGCTGGACACCCTTGCTCTCTGTACACTTGAAAAGTGTTCTTGTTGAATGACTATAAGATGTTTCAGGATTCTGAGATAGAATTTCTGCTTGGCGTGATGAACAACAGCTTGCTTTTTTTTTTTAAAAAAAAAATGGAAGTTAATCCAAATGAGTAGGAAAAAGAACCATGTAATGCTGGAGTACAGTATTAATGGTGTGCTGCTTGACATGGTTGCATCAATTAAATATCTAGGTGTACCATGTACCACTGCAGAGTGATACGAAATGGAACAATCACATAAGATTGGTAGAATGGCAGGCAAGTGCTCAATTTTGATTTTGTTTGGAGAATTGTAGAAAAGCATAGCTCATCTATAAAGGAGAGTACATATAGAACACTAAAGTAAACCATGTTGAATACTGTTCAAGTGTTTGGGACCCTACAGGATTGGATTAAAGGAATACCTGAAAGCATTTCAGAGGCATACTACTAGATTTGTTACCAGTAGGTTTGATCAATATGTGAGTACTATGGAAATGCTCTGAACTCAAATGGAAATCCCTGGAGGAAAGACAATATTCTCTTCATGAAACACTGTTGAGAAAATTTATAGAACTGAAATTTCTAGCTGACTGCAGAACAATTCTGCTGCCACCAACATACATTTTTCATGGACCACAAAGACAAGATAAGAGAAATTAGGGCTCTTACAGAGGCATATAGACAGGTGTTTTCCTCTCACTCCATGTGCTAGTGGAATATACACTCCTGGAAATTGAAATAAGAACACCGTGAATTCATTGTCCCAGGAAGGGGAAACTTTATTGACACATTCCTGGGGTCAGATACATCACATGATCACACTGACAGAACCACAGGCACATAGACACAGGCAACAGAGCATGCACAATGTCGGCACTAGTACAGTGTGTATCCACCTTTCGCAGCAATGCAGGCTGCTATTCTCCCATGGAGACGATCATAGAGATGCTGGATGTAGTCCTGTGGAACGGCTTGCCATGCCATTTCCACCTGGCGCCTCAGTTGGACCAGCGTTCGTGCTGGACGTGCAGACCGCGTGAGACGACGCTTCATCCAGTCCCAAACATGCTCAATGGGGGACAGATCCGGAGATCTTGCTGGCCAGGGTAGTTGACTTACACCTTCTAGAGCACGTTGGGTGGCACGGGATACATGCGGACGTGCATTGTCCTGTTGGAACAGCAAGTTCCCTTGCCGGTCTAGGAATGGTAGAACGATGGGTTCGATGACGGTTTGGATGTACCGTGCACTATTCAGTGTCCCCTCGACGATCACCAGTGGTGTACGGCCAGTGTAGGAGATCGCTCCCCACACCATGATGCCGGGTGTTGGCCCTGTGTGCCTCGGTCGTATGCAGTCCTGATTGTGGCGCTCACCTGCACGGCGCCAAACACGCATACGACCATCATTGGCACCAAGGCAGAAGCGACTCTCTTCGCTGAAGACGACACGTCTCCATTCGTCCCTCCATTCACGCCTGTCGCGACACCACTGGAGGCGGGCTGCACGATGTTGGGGCGTGAGCGGAAGACGGCCTAACGGCGTGCGGGACCGTAGCCCAGCTTCATGGAGACGGTTGCGAATGGTCCTCGCCGATACCCCAGGAGCAACAGTTTCCCTAATTTGCTGGGAAGTGGCGGTGCGGTCCCCTATGGCACTGCGTAGGATCCTACGGTCTTGGCGTGCATCTGTGCGTCGCTGCGGTCCGGTCCCAGGTCGACGGGCACGTGCACCTTCCGCCGACCACTGGCGACAATATCGATGTACTGTGGAGACCTCATGCCCCACGTGTTGAGCAATTCGGCGGTACGTCCACCCGGCCTCCCGCATGCCCACTATACGCCCTCGCTCAAAGTCCGTCAACTGCACATACGGTTCACGTCCACGCTGTCGCGGCATGCTACCAGTGTTAAAGACTGCGATGGAGCTCCGTATGCCACGGCAAACTGGCTGACACTGACGGCGGCGGTGCACAAATGCTGCGCAGCTAGCACCATTCGACGGCCCACACCGCGGGTCCTGGTGTGTCCGCTGTGCCGTGCGTGTGATCATTGCTTGTACAGCCCTCTCGCAGTGTCCGGAGCAAGTATGGTGGGTCTGACACACCGGTGTCAATGTGTTCTTTTTTCCATTTCCAGGAGTGTAGAAGGCAATAACTAGTAGTGGCAGAAGGTACCCTCTGTTATGCACTGTATACTGGCTTGCGAGGTTTGTAAGTAGATGTAGCTGTAGAAGATAAGACGTTGTCACCTTTAATCTTTGTTCCATCAAACCATTGTTTTGAATGTTTGCCCATTGATAGTTGGACCAGTCACTCTAACTGAAGGATATGTTCTCTTCAACAGCAGCTGACCAATTTTCACATTCAATCTTGACATCTATCTTTATTATGAATGTCATCTGCACATCACAGTCTTCCTTTTATAAGTAACTGAGTGCTCTAAGTTCTATACTGTTAGCAAGATTGTTTGCATGATTAACCAAAAATTGCTAGTTATTGTGTAAATATTTGGACAGAAATTGTCTTATATGTGTTAAATCTTTTCTATAAGCATTTTCAATAAGCATTTCAGGTAGTGTAGCTGAAGTTCAAAACACATGTATATAGAAATATTACACTAAATCAGCTTACTTGATATAAGAATTATTATCTTTGACAAATATTGTTTCTTTTTTTAGCTCTTTCTCCTTAATATGGATGACGTACTACCAACTGTTGCTGGATACAAGTCAACAGATAATTCTGAAACAGGATGTTCTACAGTTTGCTGCAATCAACCTGGTCAGGTATATCTTGTATTAAACATTTCTGGGATGAATTTAAATAACATTCAATGAAATCTTTTCTTTGAAATCTTTTAGTTATAAGGTAAAACTTCTAGTTCTTAAAACAGAGTACAAAAACAGAAAACATTTCACCACAATGCTGGCAAACATAGAGCAAGCCAGTCCAACAAGGCATATAGTGTGTGTGCACGTATTCCAGTGGTCAAATTCTGGGGACATTGGAGCAGCCTCTTATTCTTGACTCTTAGAGAATGTATAAGGTTTATTCAACATATTTTCCACCTGGTTGATCAACAATGCAGTAGCAAATATATTAATAGTAAGAAGTTTATTGCACTCTTGACAGCATTTGACTATCTAGCAGTAAATGTTGCTTTTATTTAATTTCAAATAATAAAAGGATAACTTTGTAACTATAATCTAAATGATTTCTGCCATGTTATGAATAGTCATTCAAGGTATGCCTGTTTAACATAATGGCTTGCACAGTAAAAGTAGAAATATGGATTCAGGCTCTTTATCATGCTTTGTGATCCCATTCATTTAACTTAAATTTGAATGATGCTGCCAAGGACACATTTGAAACAGCTCATATTTTTAATGCCAGTAGAGACTAATATAGAATATTTCTGCATCCCCTTACAATTATTAGAAATTCCTTAAAAGCACTAGTTGAAGCTGGCCTTTTAATTTGTCAGAGACACAACGTAGGAGGCAAACCCTGTGAGAATGTACAAGGTGTTCAACTTTGCTTCCACCGTTTGCCGATATGTGGCGACAACTTTAAATAGCAGTTGAAAAAAACAGATCACAGACATCAGGCAGTTAGCTTGGACCTCGGTCAATATAACCCCATTCAAACATTAGTCAATTTGTGTCTGCATCATAAAGTTGTTCTCAATTAAAAATGTCAATTTACGAGCCTAATTCTTGTCATTTGTGGGAGGTGTTACTGTTTTGTTTCAATATGAAGAAAACAGCAGCTGAGTCTCATCAAATGCTCTCAAGTACATATGGTAAGGACACTATTAGTGAAAGAATGTGTCATGAGTGGTTTCAATGCTTCAAGAATGGTGATTTTAACGTTGTAGACCGACGTAGTGGTGGAAGAGAGAATGTTTTTGAAGATGCAGAATTGGAGACATTACTGAGTGAAGACTCGTGTCAAACTCAAGAAGAATCGGCACAATTAGTGGGAGTGACACAGCAAGCAATTTCAAAACATCTCAAGGCTATGGGCATTTTTCAGAAAGAAGGAACTTGGGTCCCGTGTGACCTGACACCAAGAGACGTTTAACGGCATGTGTGTGTTTGTGAACAGTTGCTTTAGAGGCAAAAACGGAAGGGATTTCTACATCACATTGTGACAGGAGACAAAATATGGGTTCATTACAATAACCCTAAACATGAAAAATCATGGGGATATTCTGGCCATGCTTCCACGTTGATGACCAAACCAAATATTCAAAGCTCCAAGATCATGCTCTGCATTTGGTGGGACCAGCTCGGCGTCGTGTACTATGAGGTGTTAAAACCAAGTGAAACAATCACAGGTGCTCGTTATCAATGCAGTTAATGTGTTTGAGCACAGCATTAAAAGACAAACGGCCGCAATACAGCGAGAGGCATGATAAAGTGGTTTTGCAGCACGACAACACTCGACCCCACATTACAGAAGGGGTCAAAACGTACTTTAAAATGTTAAAATGGGAAGTCCTACCCCACCTGCCATTCTCCAGACGTTGCTCCCTGTGACTATCACCTGTTTAGATCAATGGCACATGGCCTGGCTGACCAACACTTCCAATCTCATGAAGAAGTCACAAATTGGATCGATTCATGCATTGCTTCAAAAGGTGAACAATTTTTTCGATGCAGGATTTGTACACTGACCAAAAGATGGGAGAAAGTAGTGGCCAGTGATGGAAAATACTTTTAATGATACATGTGTAACCAATTTATTTCATTAAAGCCTCAAATGTTGGGGAAAAAACAGCGGAAGCAAAGTTGTACACCTTGTAATTATGTGAAATCATTAAAATATTAAATCGCATGATGGATAATAACTCCCAGATACATAACTACAAAACTTACAAATTATTGTTTTGTATGTTAAATGACATATTTTATTAGCATCTGCTTCATCATTATAGGAATGTTGCCCTCTCATAAAGTGACGTGTAAGTAAACTACTGTAATTTCACTAGTGTAACATACATGGGGATTCATCTAAGCTGTTCATCTAAAATATTTTCAAAATTGTTTCAGATACTATAATTTGGTTTCATAGCTGTACTAATTACAGATGTATAGGTACCAGCTTCACCTTTCCAAATAGATATATAGTAATTTCTAGTTATAATATCACAGATCTTGTTTCACACTCTGGAATTTTACTAGTGGTTTTGGAGAAATTATAGTATTTACAACTAAGAATTTATCTGTTTTTAAGATCAATAGTAGACATTAATAGCCATACACTAAATGAAATAACATGTGTAAAATTCTGTGAGGTCTACTGTGAGACTTCACTCCATTTTTGTGCAGAACATGACTGGAAATACTACCCACATAAATCTAAAATTAGATAAAAGTACAAAAATAACCTCAAAGAAAACAATGCAAAATAATCATCACATAATAATGCAGATAACCATGGCAGAAAAGTTGATGAAACTTTATGATATAAACAGAATGTTAAGGTGATAAGTTTTGTCAAATCAGAAGCTTCCATGGGCAAAGTAATTAAGAACAGCCCCACCAATGATCCCTTTTACCCAGCACATTTTTCTAATAGCAGGGTCAAATGATATCTACCAAAACTAACTCAATAAAGCCACTCATTGTTTGCATGAGAACTCCATGGTCTACACAAACATCAAGTAATTTTTATGGGTATTTCTAAAAGATGTGATCTTGTTAGTTTTTCATGTACAAGTGAAGCAATAAAGAAAGCAAATATTCCATATAGTTTAGAAGAATCTGCCAGGCCTTCCCCAACACAAGCTTCCTTGCAACAGATGATATGGCCATAGAACATTATATAAGAATGTGCATTTAATAAAAACTGCTCATTCTGTCCCTGCATACAGATCCAAACACCTTACCACAGACTATTGAAAAGGCTTCCAAATGGCAAAAAGTTGATTGTAACCTGCCAATTATATGTCATTCTAAGCGGAGGAAGCCCTCAGAAAAATATGTAAATGAAATTGTTCATCTCAGTCAGCAGTTTAAAAATGTTGTTAGGAATTCAGACATATTGCAAAGCGATGGTTCAGTTTTAGTGGCACAACCCAAAGAAAATAAGTCCAGTGTAAAACAAGCACAAGGAGCTAGTAAAGTACTTAGCACATCACAGAAATGGAAATCATTAAAGTTAAGGACAACAGTTAGAATACTTCACCAGAACATTTAGTACACAAATAATAATGCACATGAATTAGAGGTGAAATTACAGGAATATAGGCCAAACATTATAATAGAAACAGAACATAGGCAAAAAAAAAAAAAAGGTGGAGGTTACCAACTTAAAAATTTGCAAATGTAAATAACTTTTGCAGAACATTGCATAAAGATGGTGAGGTTTTTATTTTCTCTAGCTGTGAATCATATTATGCCATTCAAAATAGCATAAAATATATTAGTGAAGTGAGCATTGAAGCTGCTGCAGTGGGAATAAAAACTGCATGGAAGATGTACTATGTATTTGGCCTGTACCTAGCACAAAAATTTAAATAAAAACATTCTTTGAACTACTAGAAGGCACAATCCAAGAGCTTTCAAAAACATATGTTTATTCTATGATTTTTGTTGTTGTGGTCTTCAGTCCTGAGACTGGTTTGATGCAGCTCTCCATGCTATTCTATCCTGTGCAAGCTTCTTCATCCCCCAGTACCTACTGCAACCTACATCCTTCTGAATCTGCTTAATGTATTCATCTCTTGGTCTCCCTCTACGATTTTTACCCTCCACGCTACCCTCCAATACTAAATTGGTGATCCCTTGATGCCTCAGAACATGTCCTACCAACTGATCCCTTCTTCTAGTCAAGTTGTGCCACAAACTTCTCTTCTCCCCAATCCTATTCAATACCTCCTCATTAGTTATATGATCTACCCATTTAATCTTCAGCATTCTTCTGTAGCACCACATTTCGAAAGCTTCTATTCTCTTCTTGTCCAAACTAGTTATTGTCCATGTTTCACTTCCATACATGGCTACACTCCATACAAATACATTCAGAAACGACTTCCTGACACATAAATCTATATTCGATGTTAACAAATTTCTCTTCTTCAGAAGCGCTTTCCTTGTCATTGCCAGTCTACATTTTATATCCTCTCTACTTCGACCATCATCAGTTATTTTGCTCCCCAAATAGCTAAACTCTTTTACTACTTTAAGTGTCTCACTTCCTAATCTAATCCCCTCAGCATCACCCGACTTAATTCGACTACATTCCATTATCCTCATTTTGCTTTTGTTGATGCTCATCTTATATCCTCCTTTCAAGACACTATCCATTCTGTTCAACTGCTCTTCTAAGTCCTTTGTTGTCTCTGACAGAATTACAATGTTATCGGCAAACCTCAAAGTTTTTATTTCTTCTCCATGGATTTTAATACCTACTCCAAATTTTTGTTTTGTTTCCTTCACTGCTTGCTCAATATACAGATTGAATAACATCGGGGATAGGCTACAACCTTGTCTCACTCCCTTCCCAACCACTGCTTCCTTTTCATGTCCCTCGACTCTTATAACTGCCATCTGGTTTCTGTAAAAATTGTAAATAGCCTTTCACTCCCTGTATTTTACCCCTGCCGCCTTCAGAATTTGAAAGAGAGTATTCCAGTCAACATTGTCAAAAGCTTTCTCTAAGTCTACAAATGCTAGAAACGTAAGTTTGCCTTTCCTTAATCTAGCTTCTACGATAAGTCGTAGGGTCAGTATTGCCTCACGTGTTCCAATATTTCTATGGAATTCAAACTGATCTTCCCTGAGGTCGGCTTCTACCAGTTTTTCCATTCGTCTGTAAAGAATTCGCGTTAGTATTTTGCATCCGTGACTTATTAAACTGATTGTTCGGTAATTTTCACATCTGTCAGCACCTGCTTTCTTTGGGATTGGAATTATTAAGTTCTTCTTGAAGTCTGAGGGTATTTCACCTGTCTCATACATCTTGCTCACCAGATGGTAGAGTTTTGTCAGGACTGGCTCTCCCAAGGCCGTCAGTAGTTCTAATGGAATGTTGTCTACTCCCGGGGCCTTGTCTCGACTCAGGTCTTTCAGTACTCTGTCAAACTCCTCACGCAGAATCGTATCTCCCATTTCATCTTCATCTACATCCTCTTCCATTTCCATAATATTGTCCTCAAGTACATCGCCCTTGTATAGAACCCTCTATATTCTCCTTCCACCTTTCTGCTTTCCCTTCTTTGCTTAGAACTGGGTTTCCATCTGAGCTCTTGATATTCATACAAGTGGTTCTCTTTTCTCTAAAGGTCTCTTTAATTTTCCTGTAGGCAGTATCTATCTTACCCCTAGTGAGATAAGCCTCTACATCCTTACATTTGTCATCTAGCCATGCCTGCTTAGCCATTTTGCACTTCCTGTCGATCCCATTTTTGAGACGTTTGTATTCCTTTTTGCCTGCTTCATTTACTGCATTTTTATATTTTCTCCTTTCATCAATTAAATTCTATTTTTCTTCTGTTACCCAAGGATTTCTACTAGCCCTCGTCTTTTTACCTACTTGATCCTCTGCTGCCTTCATTACTTCATCTCTCAAAGCTACCCATTCTTCTTCTACTGTATTTCTTTCTCCCATTCCTGTCAATTGTTCCCTTATGCTCTCCCTGAAACTCTGTACAACCTCTGGTTTAGTCAGTTTATCCAGGTCCCATCTCCTTAAATTCCCACCTATGATTATTGGGGATTAAAAATAAACACAAAAAATACATACAACACTAAGACACATCTGGACTTATTGCAGATTTACAAGCTAAAAACAAAAATAGATAAACTCACGAGAGTAACTAAGCCTTGCCACATTAGTAACAGCGGTTCATATCAGATCACCAAAGTTAAGTGCCATTGGGTTTGGCTATCACTTGGCTGGGTTACTGTCTAGGCCTGCCAAGTGCTGTTGGCAGGTGAGGTAAACTTAGCCCTTGTAAGACCAATCAAGGAGTTACTTGATGAGGACTAGTAACTCTGGTCACAAAACTGACAACAGCCGGGAGAGCACTGTGATGACCACATGCCCCTCCATATGTGCATCCAGTGACACGTATTGGTAGAGGATGACACGTGGTCGGCCAGTACTGTTGGGCTTTACAAGATCTGTTCAGACAGAGTTTTTAGTTTTCTACAGTAACACACTAGCAGGTCATTTTGCAATCATGATAGACATTAACATAAAGACTGGTGGAAGTGAGCAGAACATATTGGAGCAAAAAGGCAGATAATTCACAAAAGATAATTCAGTTAAAAAGTGTGTTAATGGCAGAAAAATGAAAAACATTATATGCAGACAATGATGCAAATACCAAATTGGGACCAGCTTTTTTCTTTATTTAGTTGTTATTATAATGTAACATGTCTTGTCAGCAAAACAAGTACCAAAAAGAAAAATAAGTGGGTGACTGGGGAAATACTCTAGGCAAGAAATAAGCTGAAAGTGTATTATGACTTTCATAAGCTAAAAAAGACTGAGGCTTGTAATATTCTGTATGAACTAAAAAAGAAAGAGTACTGCATTTTCATCAGAGAATCATGCATGAAGAGACAAGGAAAGTAACACAATGGGAAGAGGGCCTCTGCCCACTGAAAGGTGGCAAAAGTGATGTAGATCCTCTGGAAGTAGCAAACATCTTTAGCAGATATTATATAACCGTAGCAGATGTAGTGATAAAACAAAATAATACTACTGTTAGATAATAAAAAATTTATTGTAATAGATATGCAACAGCAGATTATTGAATAGCTTTAAAACATTGCTGAAAATAATATTATATCCAACCATTACAGACAACAATAATGGTTTACTCAAAGTTGACATATGTCCATCTACAACATCAGGACATGTCCTGATGAAAGCAATAGAGCAGAAGGAAGTTTATATACCAAAATAAAATACCAAGAAGCACACTGTTTTCCAATTCTCTATGTAAATATGCAATGTTGTAGGGCATTCCATTTCCTCCACTAGTGTGGTTGACAACTGCTGGATGGGCACTGATGCATTTGGATGAACTTCAATGTGTCCCCAATGCATCCCATATGTGCTTGATCGGATTTAAGTCAACCAAACAGGCAGACCAGTCCATTCACTGAATATCCTCTCATTCCAAAAACTCCTCCACATGTGCTGTTCAATGCACCATGCATCGTTACCCATAAAAATTAAATCAGAGTCAAATGCACCACTGAAGAAATGCACATGGGGAAGGAGCACAGTGTCACAAAGACATTGGCCAGTCAGTGTACAATCTTCAAAGTTTTGTAGACAGTACACCCATGCAACATTATCCATTCCCACACCAGAGCACCTGGCCTATTGAAAAGCTCATTTTGGACAATGCACCTGGGTGCATTACTTGTTGCCACTTTTCCCCATACATATAAGGGTATGTCCAGAACCACACCTCAGACTGAATCTGCTCCTATCCGAGAAGAGCATGTGACTCTACTACTTGATGCTCCAGTCCATATGCTCTTGGCATAATCGCAAATGTTGCTATCAATGTGTACATGTCAACAGAACACAAGGTATTGGTCACTGGGCAAATAGGTCACCCTCACGAAGTTGCCATGCCACTGTGGAGAGTGAGACTGCATGCCCAGCAGTCCTATTAAATGTGGCTGCAGTAGCAACCACTGTTTGACATAGGTATATTCTTGGCTGTTGCACAATGTAGCGGTCATTTGCTGCTGTACCTGTCCACGATTGGCCACGTTCTCTCCTGTATGCTGCAGTGCCTGTGGTTCAGAATGCTTCCCATGCACATGAAATGATGTGAACAATACTAAACTGCTGGGCTGCACTTGTCGCTCTGCATCCTTCTTCCAGTTTCCCAAAGATTCTTCCCTGTATGAAGTCGTTCATATGTTGTTTCTGGGCTATGCACTAATGAAGAAGACCATCACATTGCACCATAACTGCTCATTGATTTGCAGAAACTGTCTTTTCCTGTTCCTTCGTCTGTCTTGTGTTATGGGGCACGCTCTGTTTGGTGCTATAGTCACGCTCATCTCACACCATGTGACATCCAACTTTCCACGCGTGGCTGGGAGACCTCTGGCAACACACACTCTTATTTTCATTAATAGCCACCAAGTAGTTAATGTATTATGTTCCAATCTCAGCCTTAAATTTTCCTGAGAAGTTTACAATGCCAAAATCTCATATAAGTCATATCATTGCATTCATCCTAACAGCTAATCCATAAGTTGAAACCTAATAAAACAACGAAAAGTCAAACATCTATCTGGGTTAGATGGTGTTTCATCACACCTCATAAAGTGATGCAGAGAAAGTATACTAAAACCCTTAATACATGTGGTGAATGCTGCAATCGAGGAAAATGTGTTTGCAGATTCACAATAAGGAAGTAAAGTAAAGCCAGTATTTGAGAAGGGAAGTGGAGGTCAATTAGGAAACTACAGGCCAGTATCTTTGATCTCCACTTTTGCAAAAATCTTTGAGATGATAATAAAGAATAAAATAACTCTTATAACTAAATTTAAAATATTGCACTCATCACAACTTGGTTTCAAATAAAGGAAGGCAATAATAATGGCACCAACAGATTTAGCAGAACATAGTCTCTTTTCACTTGACAGGCAACGGAAGACTTGTGGGATCTTCATGGATTTTTCCAAAGCACTTGGCAGTGTGAATCATTCCAAACTAACGAAGAAACTCTGTGCATTTTGAGGGAAATGCTATGGCGTAATTAACTTGCACACTACGAACAGGAATCAGTTCACAGAAGTCAGACTTAATAAGTGGGGGAAATATAATCAGTTACAGTGTGGAGTTACAAACTGTCAGACATGGCATGCCCCAAGGTTCCGTCCTCAGACCAGTACTATTTATTCTCTACATAAATGATTTCTGAGACTACATAAAATAGTAATGTAACTTTATCTGCTGATGGCACAGCACTTTCTATGCATTCAGTAGGCTAAATAAAACACCAGAACACTGTAGGCTGGAAAATATTTACGGACAACAGCTGAGACAAATTAGGAGATCAAAAGGGAAGCACTCTTGAATACTGAAAATGCAAATAAGTATCTAAAACAATACAGTTTTTTTATGAATCAGCTAAAATAATGTATGTTGTGTTTCACACAAAACAGAGTGATACAGATTTTCCTCAAGAGCAAAACAGTGAGAGATGTGAATGATAAAGTTATCAGGGCAATTTGCTATGTGCTCATGTTCTCACATCTGGCCTACACAGTTCAAATATGAGGAAGCACACAAGCTGACTAATTAAAAAGAATGTTAAAAAAAAAAAAAAGAACCAGTGAGTAAAGAGTAGATTGATACTCACCATATAGAGGAAGCATTGAGTTGCAGGCAGGCATGATGAAAAAGACTGCTAAAATATGTAAGCTTTTGGACAAAGTCCTTCTCCCGAAGTAGAAAACACACACATTGACATAAGCCAACTCATACACACATGGTCACTATCTCTGGGTGCTGAGGCCCAACTTTGACTGCGTCTGACATGAGCAGCAATCTATTGGGATGGGTGGTGGGGTAATGAGATGATATAAGGCAAGGAAGGGGAGGGATAGCAGGATGGGTGAGGGAGAAGATGCTAGTGGTTTTAGAACAAAGGTGCTCCAGTGCACTTTGATTATCAGGCCAGGGCATATCTTGCAGACTACTTCAGACAGAGGGTAGTTGGAAGGAGATGCCCAGTCACGGGTTTGTTCACTTTCCTGACCTCAGCCCTTTTGACTTTTGCTTTGTAGGTATGTGAACTTCCTTGTGTTCTCAATATCAGCAGAAACAGTACCTGAGCTTATTGAGTACATCTTTACAGCATTTGATACCATCAGAGTGGAGTGAAGAATTTGACAGAGAATCAGAGAAAATAAGATTCACTTGTGTAGTGAAGTTGATGGTTGTCATATTGCACATTTACTTCACCATAGTGAAGCCACAGATTCAGTTTATGTTGTTTGATTGTACATTATTGCCCATAAACATTTTCTAGCCTACAGTGTTCTGGTGTTTTATTTAGCCTACTAAATGCATAGAAAGTGCATAGTATGGTAGAAACTTTTATTTCACATTTCTGGTTATAGGTTTATTATTCCAAAATTTTCTGAATTTCATCCTCTATAGTCTCCCAAATTTTTAAAACATTATTCTGTAACACTCTGTTTATCAGGATTTTATGGCAGTGAGGTCAAGTGATAAAACACATCCTAAATTGAGCCATAGATGACTATAACAAAGAGAAGGAAAATTATTACACAATATAGCGAAATCTCAAACTCAATAAATGCTCTAGATGAAGCAGGCAAAAGGTTATTTAACATGGTACCAAACTCAATCAAAGAAAAAAGAGTATAAATTAAAATATATATATATATATATATATATATATATATATATATATCATTTAAAAGTGCCTCTCACAAAGAGATATGTATATAGTATTAGTGAGTATTAAAAATGAAAATAAATGTCGATGTTATGCAGACTGTAACAACACACCCTCCCTAATGTAAAGTTCAAATAAAAACTGATGGATCCAAATAAAGAAACAGTATTAACATGAATAATATTTACACAATGGGAATTTTTCATTTTAAAACAATGTGTTACTCAAGTGGAGAATCAGTGCATTGTTGAATTTGATTTCAGAATTCTGCATCATTCTAATGCGCAATTCGTGAGAAATAAGATCAGTTTCTTTCTGTATTGCATTTTTCATGGCTGGCAAAGCCCGCAACCAAGTTTTGAACACCTGAACCTTAAGATGCTTGCATAGAAAAAAAAAATCATGGTCTGATCATTGTGCAGGTGAGGGGACATCAGCTTGTAAAAAATTAAGTGTCTAGAAATATCTGTCACAGCACTTGGATAGAAACCCACAATGGGCGTCTGCTTTTCAGAACTGTTATTGCTGTTATTGTTATTGTTGTTGTTGTTGTTGCTGCTGTTGCTGCTGCTGCTTGTATTGTTGAATTCTTCAGTCCAAAGACTGGTTTGATGCAGATCTTCCCACTAGTCTATCCTGTGCAAGCCTCTTATCTCTGCACAAGTACTGCAACTTACATCCAACTGATGCTAATTTGAACCATACTCTTTTAGGATGTTCACATTGAAGCTGTTAATCTGCTATCAGTGACCGTGAGGTAGTACAAACAGCAACTGAAGCAAGTTCAGTATACTCCTTTAGCATGACTGTGTGCAGTATCTTGTGAAATTTATGACTGGATTTGTAGGGAGAATGCAGCATTGGATAGCGAATCATCGACAGTTGTAGAAGTAACTTAAGGTTGCCTCAGAAAAGTGTCTTGGGACACTGGCTATTCATATTGTATTTTAATGACCTTGTAGACAATATTTCCCATCAGATCACCAAAGTTCAGCACTGTTATGTGTGGCTATCACTTGGATGGGAGACTGTCCTGGTCTGCCATATGCTGTTGGCAAGTGGGCTACACTCAGGGCTTGTGAGACCAATTGAGGAGCAGCTTGCCTGAGAAGTAGCACTCCATGTCACAGAAACTGACAATGGCCATGAGAGAAGTGTGCTGACTGCATCTCCCTTTGTATCCATATCCAATGGCACCTTTAGATTGAGGATGACATGGTAGTCAGTTGGCACTGTTGGCCTTCCTGATGTTTGTTTGGATAGAGAGACAATATTAATAGTAACCCCAGACTTTTCACAGTTCATGCAGTTGTCTATAATGAAATGCTGTCTGAAAACAACTGCACAAATATTAAGTCAGATCTAAACATGATTTCAAAGTGGTGCTAAAGACTGGCAACTTGCTTCAAATGTTCAGGAACACAGAACTGTACACTTAACAAAATGAAAAAAATGTTGTCTCCTGTGGCAGTGATATCAACAGGTCACAATTTGTAATGGTCAACTCATACAAATACCATAGTGTAACAATTTGTAGAGGTATCAGATAGAATAATCGCTTAGGCTCAGTAATAGGTAAAACGGGTGGCTGACTTCAGTTCATGAGAGAACAGTAGGGAAATTCAGTCTACAAAAGAGATTGGATACAAAACACTTGTGTAACCCATCCTAGAATATTACTCAAGCATGTGGGATGAGTACCAAATAGGACTAACAGAGATATTAAACATTTACAGAGAAGGGCTGCTCAAATGATCATAGGTTTGTTTGACCCATTGGAGTGTGTTATGGAGATGCTGAAGAAACTGAATTGGCAGCCACTTGAATATAGACACAAACTATTCTGAGAAAACCTACTTACAAAGTTTCCGGAACCAGATTTAAGTGATGATTTTAGGGATATACCACAATCACCTATGTATCATTCCCATAGTGATTGCAAGACAAGATTAGATTAATTACAGCATACACAGAGCAGTTTAAACAGTCATTATTCCTATGCTCCATACATGTGCTAAATGGCAAGAAGTCCTAATACTGGTACAATGGCAATTTTCATCTGCCATGTACTTCACACTGGTTTGCAGAGTGTGGCAGATATATATAAGGGACAGTCAAATGAAACCCGGTCACTAGTGTAAAGTAATGGTAATGATTTTATTAACTCAAAAATGTAGTTATACACAGTACACATACTCAAAAATAGTTGCCAAAACTGTTGGTACATTTATTCCATTGCGACACCAAAGGCACATCAGACTGCAGCAGGCTAACAAGTCAGCAATCACAGAACATTGCTATCAGAACTACATGGTATGGATTACTAAGGTTCTAACACAGATGTCTAATTTCTGGCTCTGTGTCAGTAACAGTTCCATTGAGATGCAAGTAGGGGAACCACTGACCACTTGTGATAGTGGCTACATCCTTAGTAAGGCCTGAGAACCTGCACTTAGTTTGATTAAGAAGAGGCAGGAGATATCCTACAATCAACTGGCTTTGGGGGCATGTGGAGCAACAACAGCAACAGCAACAGCAACAGCAAAGATGCTACCAGTATGTGACCCTGGATGTGAACCTCAAAAGGAGCAACTTATCAACTTATCAGCTGGAGGAGGGGCAGGGGCGTGGGAGGGGGGGGGGGGGGAGATGATGTACACATGTATATCCCTGAGCACAACAGATGGTGTACAGAACAGCAAATCGGAGGGAGAGGGGCAAGAGAGAAAAGCACCATGCTCCCTCCTAAGAAGTTAATTCATCAGTGCACCTAGTGATGGCAATGTGGTCACTTGCTGAAATGTTGTGCCTGTTGGACACTGACACCTGGCCATTTCATCATGAATTATGCTGGAAGAAACTGAAGAATCACAGAATTACAATACTTTAAACAGTTCTAGAGTATCTGAGATAAACAGCTTAGCTATATATTACTGTTTAAAATTTCAGTCATTCATTCTGTCATTCACATGTCATATTCCAGAAATCCCATCATGAAAGAGAACCTTCCGAGACATGGAACAAGTCAAGTTACACATCAATAGGCAGAAGCAACCATTGCTGGCTACTTCTGTGAAGTACACTAACAACAAACTATGACTAGTAGTAAACTATCCACAATAATAATTATGGGAATTACTTCCTTATTACCTTACATTTGTATATTAGGGAAAAAAACAGCTACTTTGAAAAAGTCACTGATCCTTCTCTTATACTACTAGCCTGCTCTTGTTAAGTAACATTTCAAACAGAGCATTTATGTAACTTTACACAGACCACTATCAGCTGCCTATGAAGCAATTAGCTTGAATGAAAATAGCCCTTAGCACTGAAGTAGATGTGTCTATTTCTCCACAGTAATGGAGAAAGCTCAAAGCTGATCAGGCAGCAACACATGCAGAATTGGGAAAATAGAGAGCTTCAGTTGGCAGCAGTGATGTTATGTACAGGATATATGATTAGACTGTGGTCAAATCTGTTAGATCAGGCAAGAGGTCAAGAGATGCTGCATATCTTCTAGTTTTAGTTTAGATGTCTCCAACAGCTTGTATGCTCTGGAGAGTATGGGAAAAGGTGTACAGGCAACCCAATAAGTTTGGGAACACTCTTACAAAACAGGAAAAGAAGTACAAGCTAAGATTAATGGTAAATAAAAAGGCCACATTCTGGTTCTATATGGGCTAGTCAGGCCTGACCGATTGCCATGTCATGCTCTGCCAAGGGCACCATCAGATGCAGTATGGAGGGCCAGGACAGCATTCTCCCAGTTTTGGTCAGGTTTCTTGGCCTTGAAACCACAACTGCTTGGTCAAGCAGATCCTCAGTTGGTGTTAAGAGGCTGAGTACAGCCTGTTCCAGTCCTCCCAGCAAAGAAAAATTCCTGGCACAACTCAGAATCAAACTCAGGTCCTCTATGTGGCACTAAGCTATGGAGGCAGACTAAGTTAAGAATATCAGGAAGATTAAAAATACAAAGAAGGTTCTCCTGCTAGGGAATAGTTGAGAAGAATGAACTAGTTCAGAACTGCCTGGATGGTGAATACTACATCATTATTACTGTTATTTTTAACCCAGTTTCAGGGCTCAGTGGTGTCACCTGTGGTTTAGGCTCCCCTAGGAAAAGTCATAGTAGAGATCATGTAGTTATTACTGTGGGTGCTGAGAATGGTTTAGACTATAATTTCAACCATGCAGTTGAGGCAAATTGCATGGAATGCTCCGCACACAAATGTGGAGATCTTGGCCATCTGTGAGCTATATAACAAGAACTGGCTCAAGCATTCTGCAGGAAGTGTAAATGCAGAGCTTCAGGAGTCATTCACTCAACACAGTGGCAAGATCACACATGGGTGATACACCTTACAAGTTTCACTCTGCATCTGAATGTTTCCTGTATGAGGTTAGTTATGTGACTAATTTCCAGAAGCATTAAGTGTTACTATAGCACTGTCTGTTCAATTCCAATAATTTTCAATATTTTCAATAGACTTTTTTAAGATAAATATTTACAAAAGACAAATTGGCTGAATAACTACAGATACCATTGTAACTGTCAGTGTAAAAATAAAAAAAATATGGTAGCTTAGACAATACAATTGCTAGCAGTCATAGTTTGTTTGGACTAGGTGTTCAAAACATAAGCAACTTGTTAAATAAGAAAGTTGTGTGTGTGTGTGTGTGTGTGTGTGTGTGTGTGTGTGTGTGTGTGTGGACAGGTGGGCGGGTGGGTATGTGTGTGCAGTTATTTTCTCAAACCACAATTTCTTCTCATTTTCTTGTTCAAACATGCTTCAGCACATATTTGCCAAGGACAATGGCTCATTATTTTTATTACATATCTTGATTGCTAGCTTATTTGTTTTCCACTACACCCATACAAACAAATTACAATTAAGATATCCAATGAAAATAAAGATCCACAAATCTTCTGAAACATGTTTGGACATGGAAATTAAGTTTGTGTCTTACAAAAGGAATTACACCCAGTCCTATAATCTATTTACAAACACATTACAAATGAAATTATTTATTATTATTATTATTGTTATTACTATTTTTATTGTAAATAGTCTTCATGGGTTTGCTGCCAGATGACATTGTCCTAATTCCACAATATTTCCTCAGAATAATTGTCCAACATCTTCAGGTGGTTCAACCTTGCTGGCAGCTAGGTGCGACTGATGATATCCACATGTTGAATCCTGTATATAGAACATGCACACAAAGAATGTGCAGGTGCAGAAATCACATGTGCGCAATGATTTGCAGATAGATGGTGCCATACTTAGTATCACTGCGCATGTGTGATTTCCACGCTTGCTCGTTCTTCACTTGTGTGTTGTATATACAGGTGTCGACGTGTGGATACCATCAGTCACACCTAGCTGCCAGCAAGATTAAACCACCTGAAGATGTCAGACAGTTGCTCTGAGGAAATACTCTGGAATTTTCACAACATCATCCAGCAGCAAACCCATGAAGAATATCTACTACATATCCACTGGGAAAGCTTGAAAGTCACACTTTTATTATTGTTTAATTCATGTTGCACATTCACTGTTGAGATCAGTGACTTCTGACAGCAGTATAATCCAAAAAACTATGTCCTATCACCACTTGAAAAATCGTTTTGTAACTGGCCTCTGTACCCAATCAGCAATGGAAGTTCTCTGCAGTAGCCTACAAGAACATATTGAGAACTGTTATTTACAATAACATTTAGAGTTCAGAGATCCATATTAGTTAATTTCTTCAGTCTACTTCAGTAATTATTGGGTTACTCTGATGTTTCCCTTCACAACAACAACACCACCAACATCCACCCCTGGTAGCTGAGTGGTCAGTACAACAGAATGTCATACCTAATGGCCCGGGTTCCATTCCTAGCTGGGTTGGAGATTTTCTCCACTCAGGGACTGGCTGTTGTGTTGTCCTTATCATCATCATTTCATCCCCATCGACATGCAAGTTGCTGAAGTGGCGTCAGCTCGAAAGACTTGCACCAGGTGAACGGTCTACCCAACAGGAGGCCCTAGCCACATGGCATTTTCCAACACCACTAACAGTGGATATGGGGTACTATAACGTCTGTGAAATTTTCCTGAGAGATTGCCCAAACTTGGAGAACTCTACAGTCATGTTCACTTTGATTTCACTCAACTCTCCCAATTCACTCATACTCACAAAAAATACACATATGATGTACTCTTGTATGTATAGACTGTTATTACCCAGTGCATGATCACTGTGTTATTTGGAGACTTTTGGCTGCATAATGTACTTATAGTTCATACTGCAGTAGCAACTGGCTGTCAATAATGAGTTGCGAAAGGGAAGTAACCTTCCCTTTAATTGGAGGTAGTCTTTAACCAAAAGATGTTCAGCAAGTCATTGTCACTCAGTGACTATGGTGCAGTACACTCTGAAGATATCATTTAATTATTGTGGGATATTGTTTATTGTTTAGTTTGTTAGCATTTGGATTTAAATGCAGGAAACTGTAAATAAAATAGTAACCTGTCCCAACTTTCCACAGTTATCTACATCTGAATTACTTGTCTGATGCAGCAGCAATAAATTATGTACACAAACCTTCCTTATGAATCTGTTTATCTATTAGTGAAAACTGTATCAAAATCTCTACAGGAGTCCCTAAGATTAACCTTCACATATGGAATGAAAAAGTTGGCTAAGGACTTTAATTTATAATATGTATAGATATAGATTCTGTCCTAGCTTTGCTGCTCACTAGAGTTGCAGCAGCTGTTTACTTTACTACTTTCCGTACCAGATACTGCCTCTTCTGTAGCCAACCAGGTTGTAGTTCCTATTGGTGTCATGAAATGTCACTGCAAATGCAAGTTAAATATCAAACAGCTAACAATATATGTATTACACACTCATCATTACTATAATTATAAGCTATACACACAAACCTTCCTTGTTAATGAGACCTGAGCTTAGCCATCACATACCGATGGAAAAACATGGTGGAGAGCATTAATTTATTAATATGTATAGATACATTTTACAAAATATTATAATTCATCAATCTTTGTTGAAAGTTTAATCAGGTGTGGTAACTAGTCAAACTGTTAAAATTTATATCATTAAATATTGAGCAGGGAGTGGGATGTTTTGTGATGTCCTTGTAAGTATAGCTGCCAAAAGGCAACCTCAGTTATTTCATAAAAACTAGACAATCTGCAATTCATATTATGGGAGTACTACTCAAAATATATTCTGTCAGCTTCTTTTTAATGATATTGTGCTGATGTTAGAGCACCATTAACGAACAGCAAATGTTTGATGAGCATTCTGTGGTTCATCAAAGTGTTCAGTTAACATGAAAGTAATGAATAGTTGTAATTGAAGAAAAAAAACTGCTGACAGAATTTCCAAAGCTTGAGTTATGCTAATAAATAAGTGCAAACAACATTTTACAGTTGCCCAGGTGAATCAGTAAATACAAGGTTAAATTACATACTGCGTGTAATAGAAATTATAAGCACTTAGTTGCCTAGTTAGCATAACAAATAAAATTGAATACTGTCTTTTAATAGTGCTGCATTTGATAACCCTGGTGAACAAGCAGATGAAAGATATTTGTGACTCACCCATGTCCAGTGGGGCCATCTTCAGCAGGAACACTGCCAATGTCACAGGCCAGTCATATGAACTTCTCTCTCAGTTGCTTTGCCTCAAAAAATTAACTACCATTATCACTTCTGTTTACCACGATCAATTTATACTTGAATTGCATAATGCTTCGATTCATGAGAGTGTGGTTTCCAACACTGCTAGGGTTCATAGAACTTACATCAAGCAATAAGAATGTGTGGGTTTAACATTATTTTCAGTTTGAACTATTGCACATTAATTTGTACCTGGAACTATGTCTTGTGTTAAATACCATCAAGACTATTATTGTTTGGTTTTCCTGGGCTAATAGACAATTTTAATCTATTGTTACAGAAGACATTTTGAGGTCTGGGTATTCTGCTAGATGTCAGCATCATTTATGTACATTATTTCAATGATGAGACTTGTTATCTTCCATCAGGTGCTATTCGAGACAGGTTGTCGAATGGAACAGGTCCAATATTTACGAGGGTGGTTTGAAAAGTTCTCGGAACGGAATAGAAAAAAAAGTACTTTCATCATTGAAACTTTTTTTTATTTTTCAGTGTAGTCTTTTTGTAGGTTAATGCACTTGGTCCAGTGATGTTCCAGTGCATTGATCCCATCTCGAAAATGAGTTTCCTCCAAGCCTGCAAAATACTTGTCAACTCTAGCTATCAGTTCTTCGTTTGAAGTGAATCTTTGTCCACCAAGAAAAATTTTCAGTTTTGGGAAGAGATGGAAGACTGACTGAGTGATATCAAGTGAATAAGGCAGGTCTGGCAACAACTCATACCTCAGCTTGAATAAGTTTGCCATGGCCATGGCACATGTGTGTGGGTGCACACTGTCTTGATGGAAGATGACTTTCTTCCTTGTTAAACCTGGCCTTTTTTCCCATATCTTTTGTTGCAATTTATCCAGGAGTTAGCATAGTATTCTCCAGTAATTGTTTGCCCAGTGGGGAGATAATCTACAAACAGAATCCCCTTCACATGCCAAAACACTGATGCCATTACCTTTTCCATTGAAGGAATTGTCTTTGATTTCTTTGGTGGCTGAAAATCAGCATGTTTCCTCTGATTTGACTGTTGTTTTCTCTCGGGAGTGTTTCATCTGTGGTCACAAACTGGTGCAAAAAATCTTTTTTGTTTCTCCTAAAACAGGCCAAAAATTGTTCCGATATGTCCATTCTCATGCGTTTTTGATCCAGCGTCAAGAGTTGTGGCACCCATCGTGCAGATAATTTTTTCATTTCTAATTCCTCAGTTGGATCATCATTTAAGCTCTCTTGACCAAATTTAAATTCATTTGTCCACTTGGCAACAGTTAAATATGAAGGAGCAGAGTCCCCAAGTGTATTCTGGAAATCGGTATGAATGTCCTTTGTTTTCATGCCTTTCTTTATGGAGTACTTAATCACTGCTCCAATTTCGATTTTTTCCATCTTCGCATATCACTATTCTGGAACAACAGAGCCATGTCACCACCACAGCTCTCTTCCAAGAGCACTAATGTGGCACGTGTTTACAGGCAACAGTCCAATGAATATCACGTGAACAACACATTGCGCTAGCGCTGACCTCGTAGTGATTCTGAAATATTTTCAAACCACCCTCGTATACCTACGGCCTTCCCCCTCCATGATCAGTTCCAGGCATTCTGTCTGCAGTCTGTTCCAACTAGATGTGCCATTAAGCATCCTCTCTTTAGCCCAGTATACCAGGATGGGTGCTGGCATTATGTCTTTGGACGAGTATGTCTGTCCAAGTGCTGACATTCCAATTTTGATCTGATATATTTCTAGATATTACCTCTGGAGCTTGCTCGCTCTTGAAGCATTCTTAGGTAGTCTCTCAGTTCTTCTCAGAATTGATAGTGTTAGCACCAGGCACACCAGATCCAAGATGGATTGCTGCAGGACACTTCTAGTGGGAGCGGACTGCAGAGGGAACACCAACAGACCAAGAATGGAATGCCAGCACATGGACAGGTGCACCGATCAAAGATGCAACACCAGTGGTCAGCCTGGTGCACTGGTCTGAAGGGAATGCCTAAGAATGCTTCTGGTAGGAGTGGACTGCAGAGGGGACACCTAGAGCTGCACAGGACTGAAAAAGGAATGCCAGCCCACAGATGGGTGTGCCAGACCAAAGCTAGAATGACAGAATTTGGTCTGGTACACCGGACTGAGGAGAGAACACCTAAGAATTCATCTCGTGGGAGTGGGCTGCAGAAGGAAGACCTAGAACTGCACTATAGTGAAATCAGAATACCAGCAGGCTGACTGGTGCACCAGAGTGAAGACAGAATGCCAGCACTCAGCCTGGCACACTGGACTGATGAGAAAATGACTGCAGATGGAATGCCTGAAACTGACCATGGAGTGGAAAGGCCATAGGTATAAATACTGGACCCATTCCACTTGACAGGCTATATGTATATCAAAAACCTCACATTGCACTTTCAGGTGAGTGATATCAAATGTCCAGGTTGCCAACAGGCCTCCTTGCTGCCTACAAACCCACATTTGTATTACTTGGCTCAAAAGTTAGCTGTGTTGCCAATACATCTTTGTTACCATTGTCTCACTTATTCCTTCCATTTATATGATCATTTTTGCAATCAAATGCCTGTGGTAGTAACAAGGCTAGAAATATTACAACACCACAAGTCAAACAATGCAAGTTATGCATTTTGGATAGTGGGTTTGTAGCGTTGAGACAAAAACATCTGCTTGTACTAGATAATGATGGAAATGGTGAGATCCTTCGAGCAGATCATTGCACTGAGGGTGGAATCCACATGCTGATGATCGATAACAATTCCCAATTCACAGTGAGAGATTTCAAATGGCTTTTCATCTGCAATGGAATTAAACATTTTACCAGACCCCCTTTCCACCCAACCACAAAAGGGTGGTAGAACAGTTTGTGCTTTCAAAGAGCAAATGTGAAAAGCCTTAGGGTCTGCAAAATTGGCTTCAATGTTAAATACCTTCCTAGCTTCTTACAGATCCATACCCACTAATGCTAGAAGCTGAGCTCCTTCATGGACACTCTTGGATCTTCTGTTTACATTCACCTAACATGACGCAGATGCAGTTGACAGGAACAACAGGGGCACCAGGTGGTATTAGTGGCTAAAACACATGGGATGCTGTGCCAGTACTGAAACCAGCTCTGATTGTGGCTCTATGATCAGCGGCCTCCCTTGTCATGAACTCCACCATCATCACCATCATAGACACATCATAGCTCTTTTTATTCCCAGTTCAAAGAGGTAGGCTGCCCAGCCTTCCTTATGTAGACTGAGAACTACACCTCCATATGGCTTCATTAATCATTGAATCACTGGACCTGCCATGTCTCACAGAGGTACCTCCACTACCTGAAGGTTTTGGGCTTTCGCGAAACTCTCCAGATCCAGAACTATCATTGCCAGTGGCCCGAGGCATCTCTCAGGAGCCTTCCATCATGACATTGAACTGCTCCCAGCTGCTTTCACTGTGTCCTGCCCCATTCCACACAGGCAGGTACTGGCCGAGAGAGAGATTTAGTATCTCTGCAGGATGTGCAAATGGAAGATACAAGTGTATTGATATGTGTAACATCATCCATATCCCAGTAGGGTGCATGAAGCGGGAACACATTCAATGTTGCAGGCTGGTCACTTGAACTTTTGTAGTGGGTAAATATAAGGCTGCCCAGCAGAGATCCTCCCTTAGTTGCTATTATCTGACTTTGCCTCTACAGGTGAACTATCACCACTGCTGCTGCTTATGCAGACTAATGTAGACTTGTGTCGCATAGTACTACGAGTGTTACCTCCATCACCACCATCAGACTTAACAGAACTTCGCTTCATACTACTCTTGCAACAAGCATGCATAGCAAAATAACTACATCAGTTTCAGTCAGGAATTACTGCGTATTAATTTGTATCTGGAACTATGGTTTATGCTGAATTCCATAAAGAACTATTATTTTTTGGTTTTTTGGACAAATTGACAATTTTAATTTATTGTTATAGAAGTTTATTTGTGATTAATAAGTGTAATTAACCCTAAAGTGAGGGTTAAAACATCACAATAACAAAAAGCATCTACTAAAATATTTTGAGGATTTGTGAAGTGTAAAAAGGAATATGATAACATGAGAAATTTCTGCAGATTTTTTTTAGAAACACTCACATTATTTCTGTGGTAATGAGTTCACTTTGTTTTCTCAACAACTAAATGTATTTTTCAGATGAGGAAATTTATTAATGTACACTAAAATGAGAGCACCTTCATACAAAAGAAGCAACATTTTACTTGATGAATACCATTGAAGTATCTCATTATTAAATATCATTTATATTTTACATAATTGCAGTGTGCAGTGCCATTCTTTGTAATAAACATTGTTTGAAATGACTCATAATGCTACAAAAACAATTCTAAGACAAACAGTACTTGCTGTTATATTAGTGATATTGGACAGCCTTCGCTCTACTGACGAATGAAATGTCAAGAGACTTCAAGCCAGATTACTCTATGCAATAACAATTTTTTATTTTTGGTGCAATGAAAGAATGAACATGTTACAACAATTACTATTTCCAGCTACATTTTAATCAATACTCATATTTTTATTGTGACTTTAGCATAATTAAATAAATCTTGAAAGTTTATAGTTAATCATAATTGAATACATTATACCTCCCAAATGAGCATTAGAAAGTTAATGAGTTTCACAAAAACTGTAACCTTAAGTAAGTGAATTCTATTTGTCAACTTGTTTTTCAGGAAGTTCTTGGACATACTGAGGATGTTCTGGCAGATGTAATGAATCATATTTACTTTGTATCAGCACACATAATTTCTGATTCACCACAAGGTCGTTGGAAAATTACTGAGGAGCATTTCACATCTCTCTGCTATGCAGGACATTTGCCTGGTTTCACCATGAGCTACAATCACCATGGCCTTGTCTTTAGTGTAAATATTATCAGTGCTAAAAACTGTGTGTCTGGAAAAACACGTAAGTATTTGTTTGTGACAATTTAATAGTTAGTTGTTGTTTGTGAAGATGAGTCATTAAAATATTGATATACAGCATTTTATATAATACTGTCATACTTATAAATTCATATTTCAGTAAATAATTCATTAGTTATAATTATTGCATTACTCACAAACATGGAATGTTGAGCCTTTACAGAACTATATTTTGTTTGAAGTGTTTAATGTGTATGTTGACATGACAGTCATTTCATTCATCCATGATCTCCATGATCTTTCTTGCCACCCACTCCCTCTGTTCCTCCCTCCTCCTTCTCTTGCACAAACAAGCACATCACAAAAATCTTTTTGCAGTGTCATAAATTATGCAGATCAAAACTAACATTCAATTATTATACGAAAATATGGATATATTCAGAAGTCTGCATTTTCGACTCAGGAACATCACCTTCACTGATATAACCAATAAAGATGTTACAAAAATCACTGTGCCGCTGAAAGTAATGCTGTCCGAAATCTATAGGTTAGTTAGGTCTGACGATGGATAAAATGATAGACTTTCAGATTTGTATTCTGCCATTTATCTGTTGAGGTCCATAACCATGTCACTCAAAATTAGTAATTCTCATTATTATGTTGCAGGTAATGTATTTAAATCTTCTGCTGACTTAACAGCCTCAAATAAAGCCATCTTTCATTTAGAATTAAATTTGATAAAGAAATAAACTCTAATTACAGATACTCCTCACTTGTGCAGATTTTCTAAATTCATTTGGAAAAGTATTGTGCAATATATTCATAAATGTATCATAAAACTTAGAGCAATGAATAAATAATTATATGAAGAGTAAAACATATATGGAGACTAATAATTTATGTTGTACACAACCAAAAATTAAAAACAATTTATTACATACAGCATTCACATCACAGGTATTGTGCCTCTTTATGTCACAGATGGTCTGCTTTCAGTTCTACTACTACATCATCAAGTAGTGGGCATAGTTACACTATTTAAATTAGTTAGCTGCAAATATAATAATTATCAGAGTCATAGTAAACTATTTTACTCTAAAAGGTTGACTGCATTGTTTAACTGGTATATGGTGTCCTTAAAGTCCCACTATCATTTCAGAAAATCGTTGGATACTAATATATTAACGAAAACAATTCGTTTTTCAAAATACAATGGAACTAGATGGATAAAAAGTCTACTCACCAAGCGGCAGCAGGAGAACACACATACAAAAGGTATTACAGTTTCCAAGATTTAGGAGACAGTGGCTCCTTCTTCTGGCAGAAGGATTGAAGGGGAAGAAAGAGGGGTGAAAGGAAAGGACTGGTGAGGTTTAGGAAAAGGGGTAGAGTTTGGAAAAGTTGTCCAGAACCCCTGGTCAGTGGCGACTTGCCGGATAGGATGAGAAGGAAAGAAGTCCCGTCCAGTTAGTCTCCTCCATGTCGAGGTTCTTGGTGGCTTTTCTGAACACTGCCTCTCTCCCTAAACCTCACCAGTCCTTGCCCTTCCCCCCTCTGCCTGAAGAAAGAGCCACTGGCTCCGAAAGCTTGCAGACTGTAATAGATTTTGTGTGTGTGTTCTCCTGCAGCCACTTGGTGAGTATTTTTTTATTTGTCCAATTACGTTATAACTTGGAGACTATCAGTGAAAGAGATCATAGTTGTTTGTTGTAAAAAGTTTAGCAGCTGCAAAGATTCTTTTCTGTTATGCCAGGATTTCAATGTGTACCTCACTTATTACTTGCAGAACATCAAGACAATATTCAAGTTCTGGCCCTGTACTGGTCAGAATTGCAGTAACAACAGTTTTACAACAGACCATGATTCTATGCCTCTCATAGTTTCCACATTATGATTTTTTTGAAATGATAGTGGGACTTTACGGACACACTGTGTATTCTTACAGCACAGAAACATGATTCTTCCAGGCACATGCTCCTGCTGAAACTTAGCCCCATCTGAACATCTTAGACATTTTTAGATGCAATTGAAAACTCCTTATGCAACAGTAGACACACACATTTTTCTGGTATTAAATTGTTTAAGACTGAACTTGTATGTTAGAATGGATCAAAGTAGTTGACAGGCATCTAGAAAAAATGGTAAATTGCTTAGTTGTTTGACAAAGTCTTCTTCAAAGTTAACAAAAGACACACACACACACACACACACACACACACACACACACACACACACATACAGAGAGAGAGAGAGAGAAAATGACCACTGTCTTTTCCCGCTTTTGGCAGCTGACTGGAACTAATAGCGACTTTGCTGGTTTGGTAAGTGGAGAAATGAAAATGGAATGGAGTTTGAAGGGGGATGAACAAGGAAGGAGAAATTTAGGAAAGACCATGATGAGGTGGAAAATGTAGTGCATTCAGAAGCAGATTGAGGGACTACGAGAAGGAGTGCTGAGTAAATAAAATGGAGAAAAATGAAAAAACCACAGTAGGAGAGGAACACAAGAAAAGGTTACACTGAGTGAGCTGAGGTAAAAGGGGGAGTGAGGGTCTGATGTGGGAGGAGTTAAATAAGATGGGATGAGGAAAAAAGTAGGTGAAGTATAGGTGCCAGAGAAGATTACATGACAGAAGGCTACTTATATGGTGCTGGTAGACAATCCATCAGGTGTTGGAAACAGGAAAAGGGTGAATCCAAATGGCAAAAATTTTGCATCAGGTATTGAATTCAATCACATTATGTTGGGCAGTATGCTCTGAAATTCAGTTTGCCTTTGTGGGGCTATGGAGATGTATAAACTCATTCAGACAACGCAAGAAAATTAATAACAGTCTGATTCATTCATCATGTTCCATCATTCCCCTGGAAATATCTTTGGAAATCATTGGTGATGGCTGGGTGGTGCTTATGTCAGACTACATGTTGGTGGCAGTTGGCTGTGCTTGGAGCCTATTACCAGGGGCATTCAGGTGCAGTCTACTGACTGAAGGATGATGCATCAGTCACACACATATATGAATGCTGTTCTCTTCTGAGTGACTTACCAAGCTTGTCATTAACACATTTCACTGAATACTTCACAATAATATGGAGAGCATTCATTATGATATGTCTGATGTCATTCTCAATTGTAAAATTAAGGCTACAATCAGAACTCTTGTGTGCAATGCCAAGCATGATTACGAATTTGGCCCTTACAGATTTATTTATCCAAAGAGACTAAATAATCGTAATGGAAGGGAGAAAGATAGATTAGCTGAACTAATAGGGGAGGGGGATAAGGCACTGACACCAGTGAAAGAATTCCTGTGATTACAGGTGTGAGAGGCTAATTGCCATATTCAGACAGACAACTTTAAAATACATCCAGGTGACTGTGGATTACTCCAACCACAAAAGTCATTTGTAATTATTGCAGTTATAGACCCCCACTGGGAAATTTTGAAATATGTTATTCTTAGAAAAAAAGAGTAATTATTTTTATGACTCTCTCTTCTACAGCAACAGTTATTTGTCACACTCATTTAAGTAGACTGCAACATGAAACAAAAGTCAGTAAGTTCACGAGGAAATAAATTAGTTGACCCGAGCCACAAGAAAATTAAAGAGTTTATGCAACTAATTCTCTATGCATGCAGGTTGAATGGAATACAGAAAAGTTTGCCACACAGTAACATGGTATGGCAATATGGATAGACAGTGGTGGAAACAACTGTAATAGTTTGTTACTCAGTTCAAGTGGCTGAGTAACTATACCAAGTCACAGGCTCCAAAGCATAATTTCACTCTAGCAATCTCACACACAGGCATAGCCAATTTTTACAACAGTTAGAGCAGTCCACTTTGTTATCCAACAGAGTCCGTAAATACAGCCTTGTCATGTAAGGGAAATGTCATTTAGATCTGAGTCACTGAGAATCAGAATGAGATCATGGTTGCTTGGGCTCAAATCAGCGAGTTAGCTAGTCTCATACGATTGGTCAGCCAGAGATGCTGTTTTCCTTGTGGCAATGCCCTGACCAGATAAGAAACAAAGACATTTGTCAATAATTCTGCATATTCCATCTATACATTTGAAGAGAATTACAAGAATTATTATGTCATCTAGCACGTAAAAGAAAGCACAAGATGGTCTGTCAAGGTTTTAATATAAATTTTATGAAATATTTGGATAAAAGAAATGATTTGGTAATTACTTACAATTTACAGTCTGAGTTGTGTTGTAATTTTCCTGCCATAATTATATAGGAAAGCAGCACACTAACAAACACCATATTTACCAGTGAACATTTAAGTAGTTATGTAAATGTTATCCAGTAGTGACTGGCCTCTCTGACCATTCTGCACAACTAGCCATACTATTTGATTTACCTGATTCCAATGAAATGGTTTCATGGGAAACAGTTAGATTAATTAATGAACAGACAACAGAACGTTTTGAGGCAGCCTTTCAGGAAGCTGTCGAAGGTGGGAGGGGTGGTGTGTAATGTAACAGATGTCAATTCCAAATTTACTGTGACAGTATTATGAAAAGTATAGTTGATACTCACCATATAGCAGAGATCATGAGTCACAGATAGGCACAACAAAAAGACTGTCAGAAAGTAAGTTTTCGGCCAACAAGGCTTTCATCAGAAACTGACAACATACACACACACGCTTATGCAAATGGAACTCACACACACATGACCACAATCTCTGGCCGCTATGTGTTTTGTCTATTTCTGACAAAGGCCTCGTTGGCCAAAAGCTCACTTCCGGACTGTCTTTTTGTTGTTCCTATCTATAGCATCTCCACTATAGGGTGAGTAGTGACTATCCTTTTCATAATATTGTTACATTCCATCCTAGATTTGCTAAATTTACTGTGTTTATAGATGGATTTCTATCAGTCTTTAACATCTGCTTTCCCACAAAAACAACAACATATTGTATTAATTCCATACAAAGAAGCCTTGAATTACAAAAACAATCAAGATTCATGTGCAAGAAAAAGTTATTTACATCAAAGTATAAAACACATTTCTAACAGATAATTTTTTGGTTATTCTTGAAGGCATGTATTTTGTTTTTTATCTTTAATCACTTGTGGGAGTTGGTTGTATTATTTGATTAAATTATAAAGCACACTATTTTAGGTCCCCCCCACCCCCCCACCCCCCTACTAAGATGTAAATAGTTTCTGGATCTGTTCCATGCTCGTGTAGAGATCTGTTCACTGGGTACTGGCCAGTGTCTTTTTTTATGAGATCACTGTTTCCAAAATGTATTCATATGGGACAGTCAAGATTCTTGTAGATTTAGACAACTCTCTGCAGTGAATTTTATAGCTACTTTTGGCTATAATTCGTACAGCCCTTTAGTGTAATTTAAAGACTGTTTCTATATTCTGCTCATTTGTTTCCCAGAAGCTTTTGCCATAACTAATTATAGAACGAACATACGCAAAATATATTGATCTAGTGTCTGAGCTAATGTGGAAACTAATACTGATTTTTTTTTTAGTAAAGTTAATTTGTTGTTTTCTATCCATCTACATACATGCATGAGTGTTTTTTCAGTTCTTTGTTTAGAACATTTGGTGACTCATCACTTATTTTATCAGAATGTTACTATCATCAGCAAACAGTACTGTTTCATCATGTTTGACATTCTAAGGAAAATTGTTGATATATATTGTCATGTTTTAACAAATCTGAAAGTAGGGTAGTCAATGAAGTCCAACACATAGCATTGAAAGCACGCTAATTGTGGACACCAACATTCAAACAGGCCAGAACTGACCTCTTGGATGAGAGCACTGATATTTGTACAAACATTGAATTTTCAAAAATGAGTGAACATTACAAACATAAGACATTTTGAGAACCTTCTAGAAATGAGAAATACCGAATGATAAATATTTGCTGATAATTGGATTTGAACTGGTGACCTTCTGCATGCCAGCCAGAGACACTAGCTGCTACTCCACACTGCATGCAGCACAGCTCATGGCATTTCTCCCTCTCCTGATGAAATAGTGATCCACTGTTCCAGAAGTTCTAGATCCTGTCAATGCTCATCTGTATGGCAGTGCTGGAGAATTCTTGCATTCAGGTCATGCTGTCACGCTCTCTTCACTCTTATGAGTGTCAAAGGTAGACCCTTGCATTGCAGTTTCAAGATCCCTATGTGAGCCTTCTCATCCATCTGCACTCCAGGACTCTAGTAAGGAGGACATGGATGATATCTGTGTGGTTTTGACTTCTTGTTGAAGATTTGCGTCATTTGTCCATGATACCCAGAAAGCAGTAGTACAGGTGCCTAGGTAGATGCCATGTTTCTTGATTTCAAGAAGGCATTTGATACAGTTCTACACTGCCATCTAATGAACAAAATATAAGGAGTAGTCAAATGAAAACCAAACACCTTCCACAATGGGGCCATGAAATGGTTCCAATCAAAAGGAATCACCACACACATTAAGACATTTATCTCACTGGGAGACGTTTCGTAGAATGCAGTCAGCTCCTGATGGATCCCACAGCCGCACCAACTCTTGCACTTCCTTGTCTGACTGAAACTGACATTCATGTGTATCTTTCTTCAGCTCAGCAAAGGTGCAAAAATCACATGGTGAAAGATCCGTGCTGTACAGAGGATCATGCAGTATTTTCCAACCAAATCACTGAAGCATAGGCTTTGTCTGATTGGATGATCCTGTCCAACAGCACTTCTGAGTGTTTTGACTTTGTGATGAATCACAGTTTCTGCAAAGTCTTTTTGCAGCACTGTGCATGAATTGTGATTCCAAACTCAATGAACTTGACAAGCAGAGGGCCCTGCATTTGATGAAGTAGGTCATCATGACCTTACCAGAACCTGTGTGAACAGCTTTTGAGGAGGGAGGGGGGGGGGGGGGCAAGGGGGCAATGTGAGGGGAATATGTGTTGTTTTCACAATTGGCTTTGCCATTTGCCCTCAGGCTGTCGGAATGCTGTCAGACGGAAACTTCATGTTGCATGATAATGCTGGCCCCTGCACTGCCAATCGGACGAAAGCTATTCTTCAACAGTTTGTGTAGGAAACACCACAAAATCCTCTGTACAGCCCAAATCTTTCACCAAATGATTTTCACATCTTTGGTGATCTGAAGAAAGACATGCATGGATGTTGGTTTCAGTTGGATGAGGAAGTGCAAGAGTGGGTGCTGTTGTGGATCCGTAAGCAACAAACTGTGTTCTGTGATATAGTAATTGATTGTCTTTTCTCCCAATGGGATAAATGTCTTAAGAGTGTGGTGACTCCTTTGGAACAGAATGATTCCATGGTCCATTGTGGCAACTTTCCTGTCTTCATTTGACTGTGCCTCATACGAGCATATGGAATATCAGACCAACTGTGTGATTTGATTGAACAGTTTCTAGCAAACAGGACACAGTGTGTCATCTTGAACAGAGATAGATAGATAGATAGATTTATTCACCTCATAACATACCATTTCAGATCATTGTTGATTTGATGTACTGGAGGCATATCAGGATTTTTACATTATTTTATATATATTTCTCAGATATTGCTACATGATTACATACTACAGTTTCCAGTGTACAAAAGTAAAGGTATAATTTCCTTATTCAAACTCTAAAACTGTCCTCAAAGAATTCTTCAGTAGAATGGTAACACTTTTCCACCTGACAGGTATAGAGTAATATTTTCAGTGAACCTAATTCGATGTTAAATTTATTAGTGCCTTTTCTTTTATTGTGAATATTTAACCCCATATACTCTGGTGTTCAGGCATAGAGTTTTAAATGGTGTGTTGGCAGTTTAAGATTCTCTCTGTAGTGAGTACTGTAATTGTGGTCAAAATGGAAAGAGTTAAGTGTATGTTGACTTTTATGTAAGAAAAACAATGCCTCATATATGTAAAGGGAAGCAATAGATAGTATTTTTAGATTTTTTAACAGTGGTCAACATTTTATCTGTCATTCAACAACACACATGTTTCTAACTTTTTTTTTAATACTAGGAGTCTCATGACATTTCCCGAATTTCCCCAGGAGATTATGGCATAACGAATAATTGACTCAAAGCAAGAGTGATAGACTTTCTTTTTGATGTTTATGCTCGTGGCACCTGACAATATATACATTGCAAAAGATATGTGTTGAGTTTGTTTACCAGGCAGTCTGTTTCTGACTTCAAATGTAAATTTTTATCAAGATTTAAGCCTAAGAATTTCACATGCTTTGCTTCTGTGATGCCCTGATCATTGCAAGTTACTTTTAGTTCGCTTTGCTTAATTTAGCTTCAGATTGCTTCCTTTTTGTTTTAGACACATTTAGTTTCAGTTTGATGGAACCAAGATTCGAGTTTCTCTAAAGTATTTATGACACTTTCCATAGTTCTTTCGGGCACCTCATTTTCAATTAGAACTGATGTATCATCAGCAAACAAACCTGAACGAGCATCAGTAGCAAGTGGTAAATCATTTATGCAGCAAAGGAATAGATAGGGACCCAATATTGAACCCTGTCAGACTCCTTGACCAATGTTTTCCAATCTGAGGAGTAATTTCTCAAATTTGAAGTTATAGTTACTTTTTGTTTCCTATCTGTCAAGTAAGAGATGAACCACTGTAAAGCAGTGTCTCTCAGCCCATATATATGTAATTATTTGTATAGAAGTAAAGAGTGGTTCACCGAATTGAAGCTTTTGTCAGATCACAGAATATTCCTGTGACCTTTCTACCCCTATCTAATGAGGGGTGTATCTTTCGAGTTAACTCATTGATTGCATGTACAGTGTGTTTTCCTTGTTGGAATACAAACTGGTTTTTAAAAATTATGCCTTTTGCTGTAAGAAATCTTTGAATTTGTTTTTCTGCAATCTTTTCAAACACTTTTTAGAAAGTACCAGCAGAAGAGAGATATGGGGTAATTCCTCATTTCTTCTGTCGATCCTCTTTTGAATAGTGGCTTTATCTGTGCTTATTGCAATACATTTGGAAAGCATCCCTGCTGAAAATGTGGGTTAATCTAACTGACAGTGGTTGTGTTTGCAGATGTGGGTATTTCATACCACCCAAATGAGATTTTGGTTTCTAAAGACAAAATTTCATTTTCCACATCCCATTGGGTGATTTTTTCTAACTGTTTGAAAAATGTGCTTGGATTGTTTTCCAAATTTATGAAATTTACATTGTCTTGATTGGCTGCTAAATCTGTGTCTGACATTACTACATTTAAGAAGAATTCATTGAAACAATTTGACATCTGAACAGGGTTAATTACAGTACCATTTTCAAATCTTATTTTTGAAATCTCATAATTCTTAACTTTGGTTCCTAATTCTTACTGAACAACTGTCTTTGTCTTAGTACCATGTTGGAGGATGAAAGTATTATTGGCCAGTTTTTAGCTGCAACTACATCTTTCCTGAATACAGATGATAGCGATTGACATATGTATCACAGTCAGGATTTCTGTTTCATTGTAACTCTTTGCGGAGTTCCCTTTTTCTAGCATTAGAAATTATTGTTCCAAGTGTAATCCACATAAGTTTACTGCTTGCTTTCTTTTGCCAAGATCTGAGAAGGGAAGTTTCATTAAACACCTTTTAAAAAAACTAAGGATTTGTCATAGTTTATGATGCTTGAACTGTAATGGTCTACAGGCCAGCTTGCAGTACTTAGTTTATTGTGGCATAAATCCATGTGTCTTTTGCTGTAATTCATTTTTAATATACATTTCTGTAGGCTTTAATTTATCTGTCTTTGGGAGCTCAACAAAAAGAACTGAATGACTGAAAATACCTAGGTCTAAACAGAGATTGTTTTCATTTTCAAATTGATAGTTTGTAATAATATTATCAATGCAGGTTACTGATTTGCTGCTTTTTCTAGTACTTTCAAAAAAGTTTAATTTGAAATCAGGTTTCTGTATTGAGTAATGAATTTTTTTTTTTTTTGGAATCACAGCTGTCAACTAACACATTTAAGTTAAAATCTATAGAGCAACTCTTAAACACACTCTTTTCATTTAAATAATTTAAATCTTCTCTTACCTTATAGCTTACAGAAGAAGCAACCAGAATGCAGAAACCTCCTTGAGATTTGTTACTCCTACAAAAGATGCTAGCTACCTTAAAATTATTTATTCTATTTAAAACTTGTAAATAATCTTCTGTCAGCCAGTGTTCATTTAAACAGATTATTTTCATAGTTACTCAATCTGAAAGTAGAATTTTAAGTTCACCTATTTTATAGCATTTAAGGTTTGGTAGTTCTGCTGTTAAGCTGCTGATATTCCAGAGCATCAGTAGAGCATTTTTGTTTTTGACTTTGATTTCATGTGCATCACCTCTTTGGTGCCTATCCTTTTTATTTTCCATTTCAACCTCTGCTTTTTCACTCCTATCATAATGTATCAGCTTCCTGTGCTTTTTAGGATTTCACTGGTCTTTCTCAGACATGTGTGAAATCCTAAAAAGCACAGGAAACTGATACATTATTTTACTGAAATTCATAGAGCCTAACCTATTGAGGTGTAAGGCATCTATCTCCAGACATTTATCATTTAAAAACTTGTTTGGCTCAATGAACACTGCCCCGAGACTGTCGCACTGTTTCCTGGTACCGCTGTTTATTCTAATGATGTAAGTATCACTTAGCGATTTTCTGTGAATAATTCCATTAATTACCAGCCCACAAGATCGCAACATGTGACTGACTATGCCTCAGCTGAGCAGAGGTGCTTCTGCCAGCATCATGTAACATAAGTCACCTATGCTCCTCAGCACAGTGATCTTCACTGAGCCAAAGCAAATGACCACGTGCCAAACTACTGCTCCCCACATGCCACAGTGTCAATCCAGGAGCAGTTTGACAACATTGTGCGTGACTGTCGCCTGTCTTCTGACTACTTGATAGTGCCCACAACAAGTTCATCTATTTGAGAAGAATATTTTAGTTGCCTCAGTGATCCACATGGCAGCATATCTCCTCCTCTCACCCCACCAACAAAGACTGCTACCGGACTTCAAGTCTCCACTTGTGCACATTAACATGATCTTGTTGACTTGGACTCTGACGGATGTTTCATAAGGCTTCTGCTTCTGCTGGTCCCACTTCCGAGAACTGTATTTTTGACTTTGCCGCCTGCTTCCTTCCCTTTGATGAACCACACTATGTCAGACCCAAATTCTGACATCAACTTGCTACCACACAATGACCATCAACTAAGGATGAACCTAGAACATTGCAACCTACCCAGTACATCAACCATTCAAGACAAACAACAGGAAAACAATCATATGTCCATCAACACACTCAAGCAATATGCCTCCTCAGCTGATGAGCTCCTGGTGATTCACCAACTCTACGCCAACAGCCGTGCATTATTGGACGCACTCCGTACAAAGAACATGTTGCTCCCACAATGTAACAATGACAAACCTGCTGCCTCACCAAAGTGTGTGAGCGGCTTGTGCCTCGGACACACAACCGTCATGATAATAAGAGTGAGAATGCAAGCTTGGTCACATCCACCTCACCAAAAATCTGACCACACCAACTTCCTGTTCTACACAGCACCAGCATTGTCATCGACCCCAAGCACACAGTGAGGAAAGCACATACACCAGTACACCATTCCAAGCCTTGTCACCCAGCTACCCTATTACTGGCATCATTGTGCACACCTCTCTGACTGTACAGCATATTATCACCACATCTCTTCTGCATAAATCACTGCCAAGCAGCTCAATTGCCACCCACTGCCAATCTTCACATGACAACTACAACCTATTGGCTATGTTAACCTGTTTCTGTGTTCAACTACTACACACTTACCACAGGTTGATGATCAACAATGCTGCACCCAGAACACATTGAAGGAATTGAATGCAAGAGGATGCCTTTTCAACCACTTTCACTCGTGCAATTCTCCTTCAACTGCCACTGTCAACCTCAGCATTTCTTCCCATCAAGAATTTGCCACAACATCGCCAGACTCTGTGATTGCCCTGCATCTACACTGACTTCAACCACAATTGGAAACGCATTGGTACCCTGTGTTCCTCCCTCCCCACTGCTCACAGTCCTCCATAGATGGTCTCGGGATAGACCATGTCCATCAAACTTCCTTCCGGCAAATAAATTACTGGATCATGTCAACCACACTTTCCCCTCAACATATGCCTTCCCTTTGATCAAATCAGTCTCTCTGGCATGCCAGCATCCTTGCCACAAACACCCCACCCCTGTCTCTTCATTTGTATTACTGGTGTCCCATGTGAACACACTGGACATTTCTCACGTCAGCTGCAGCCATACCAACTATTCAATACTCATACCTTACCTACCAAAACTCCAAGAAAAGATCAAGTCATACCTCATGGAAGTGCCAGCCATGGCACGATCATTCATTCACATTCTACCCACTGCAAAAGCAGTCACCAATCCCACTATCATCTTCCCTTCAGTGCTCCGCACTACCACTGTGAATTATTATTGAATTCTTCAATGCTGTGGACAAGTTAGGCAATGGATGTTGACATAATAGTGATTTATTGTCAATATTGCTGCTTTACAGTCTCCCAGATAGTTATGACAATATTAGTCTCTCTGCAGGGAATTATGCATTAAGTGGATTGAAATATTCACTGCAATATCCATCAATGACGTACAAAAAGTGGAATATCTGTGACTTAACCACTGACCTTTGTGTGTTCTTAGTGTCCAAACAGAAAAGACATGTACCTCTTTCTGTGTAATTATTCATGAAATAAAGCATTATTATTGTTCCATACTGTGCTGTACTTCAGTTATATCTTACCTGCATTGTACTTGTGCTACAAATTGTTCTGTAATTACATGTTATACCTGTATTGTCAAACCGCATACCAATAGGCTATGGGCCCAGGTAATGCAACCAGCAAAAACAACATTTGCACAACAGATATGCTGCATATGACTGCTGCACATGGAGCTCATCTAAAAATGCAGTCATGCAATAATTACAACAATGGAAAATACCAGCTGAAGCACTAGTCATCAAAAATGACACTTGGGGATACATATCTGGAGGCTTATCATAACCTGCAATGGCTGATGAAGGTGAAGTGCTCTCTGCTGCAGAAAATACACACAAAGCTTGGCTAGCAGCAGACAGAAGAGCAAAAGCAGATTTTATTTTATCCCTCAGTTCCCCTGAGTTGAGGCAAGTAAAGAAATTCACTGCATAACATTAGGTATGAATTAAACTAGATAAGATCGTATCTTATCATAAATGGTGGTTTATTGTCAACAATGCTGCTTTACAGTCTTCCAGATAGTTACAACAATTTTAGATGAAATGTTGAATCTTATGACAATTTACCAGATGTTGAGACTGTAAAGGTAAAAATCTTGGAAGAACACAGCACAAGGATTTGGAAAAACACTGAAAGTGTCAGCACTGTGATGTTTGTTAAATTGGGTAAACATTTCATGAATGAGCCAAAAAGTACTGAGAGTGACAGTGAGAAATCAGAACAAAACTCAAAACAAAACCAAAAAAGGAAAAATGTAGCTTTTGCATTAAGAAGGTACACATAGGAAATGAATTTTTTTCAAGAATAAACTAAGTATACAAGCTGCAAACAATCAGATGATGAATAATTTTACAGCTCTGAAGAAGACAGACTTCAAATCATTAAAGGCCAACAATTCAATCCAGACAATAACTTATTATATGATGAAGATAACAATGCTTCAAGTGTCACACCTGTTCAGCAGTCTGTGCCAGGTGTAGATTTATCAGATGTTTCAGTACATGATGCTAACTTCATTTCAAATACAATAGAGGTCAATGTCGCTGATGAATTATGTGGTCCAGATCATGAAGAGTGGAGGCTGAGGAGAAAAGCAAGAATAGTTGCATGAGGATTCAGCTAGTGGCCTGGAGTTGACTTTGTGGAAACATTCTCTCCAGTTGCAAGAATTGAATCATTTGACTACTCATTCCTCTGTCGGTCAAATTTGATTTATGTTTTCTCAGCCAGTCAAATTTGATTTGTGTGTTTAGAGATGGATATCACTACTGAATTTCTCAGTGATGAAACTGACACAGAAATATTCATGAACAGCTGGAGTCACTGGTCAAATTCTTACAAAAGATAAAAGATATGAAGAAAGATATTCATATAGTCAAGAAGGCATGAGACTCACTCCAAACACTGAAGTGTGCAAAATGAGAAAAGCCATTTATGGGCTATGCCAAGCTGGTCCGCAGTGGTATGCCATGTTAAATTCAATCCTAATGTCTGTTGTATTGCAGTCCTCAAATTCAGATCCAAACATCTTTGCAGACAGAGTTCAAAAATTTCTAGTCTTTGTACTAATTTATCTAGATGATGCTATATTCACTTCAGAAGACCCCCAAAGAACAAAACAAATCAAGGATGAGTTATCTGCCAAAGTATGTCAAGGAATTCGGTGCCATAAGGTGTTACCTGGGCATCAAAGTAAATCAAACTGTTGACAAAATTACATTATGTCAAAATGACAGTTCTGGATTTTCCATTATGTCAAAGTGGCTATATCATATAAGTTTTACACTGGTTCAGAATGGATGATTGCAAGCCATTAAGGACTCCATTGGCAAATGAGAAATAGTTGGATGCAACAGCTATGAAGACAGAAGATTATACTCATTACCCATTCAGAGAACTGGTTGCAGCGTTGATATACATTGCCATCAGTACTCAACCTGACATAAGCTATGCTGTCAATAAGCTACCCCAGTACAATAAAAGCCATACTTTTATTCACTGGCATGCAGCTAAGTGAATCCTTAAATACTTCAAAGGAATCGTGGACAAAAAAGTGACCTACATCAAGGATTAGGAAGGAATCTTCAGTTTCACAGCTGCTGATTGGGCAAGTTCTGGTGCTGAGAGGAAGTGGTATACGGGCTGCAGATTCACCTTATCCTGATCAGCAATCTCACTGTGTTCACACAAGTGTAGGTCCGTTGCTCTTTCATTGACTGAAGCTGAGTACATGAGCCTAGCAGCAGTAGCAAAGGGAGCAATTCACCTGTCAACATTCCTGAAAGAGAAGGAAAACTGTCAGACATCACCCTGTTCACTGACAATCAGTCATCTGAGAAGTTAGCACATAATACAGTTTCCCACTCAAAGTTGAAGCACATTCGTATAAAATATCACTTCATACATCAGGCTCTAGAAGAGTATCTGGTGAAACTGGAATATCAGCCAACAGAAGATATGATGGTAGATGTACTCATTAAGGCTCTTCCTGCACCAAAGCACAAGAAATGTGTTGAAGAACTTAGACTTCAATCCTAAAACAACAAACTTAAGACTCGGTTTTTAATTTATAACTGCTACAAAAATTGAGGTTTAAATTTTACACCCATGTAAGATCTTTGGTGTCTATAGGTGTCACAGTGCATGTTTTCAAGTCAAAGTACACATTATCCAAAATATTACACGTTCTAACACAATTAGCTGACCCCACTTTGCCAATATACACACGGGTGTGCTTATTGACAATATGAACACCAACTCTCAACTACACATTCCATCACACAATGACATTCAGAAGACACTCTGTGCTTGTAGCATTAAAAATAAAATAACGATTCCTGACAGGTGTGCAATCCAGTGATACTTTTAATCACAATGTGTCTGCAGCCCAGAGTCATGAATTAACTCATCTGCCAATGTAATTTGTATACATCCTTTGACTTTTTAATATAATCCCAAGGCTACTTTTTCTTTAATCTCATTTGAACATTTATGTTAAAGAGTGAAAGATGAAAAAACCTGGTGTAGCTTCAGGTTTAAAATTACCCATGATTAGAGAGCCTAATAATTTGTCTTCTGCACCACTAATGATATCCTCTAATGAGCAAGTAATTGTTATAGTTGTTCCTTTTCACTTGCAGATAACTGATGTAGAGATGAAGTTAATTCAAAAAAATTAATTTCTGTCACAAATTCTACTATCCACTCGTAGCCAAGGTTGGTGCCTGAGTGCTATTTCATTCTTTACAGTTAAGGTAAATTGTTGTCGAACCAGTAGTGACATTCACTGGAATACATCCAATGTACTGAACATGATGACAAGAGTATCCAGCAAATTTTCACTCAGGAAGTTGTAACAAAAAATTAGATTTCACTTAACATGCCATTTTTTTCAGTAACTATGCAACAGGGAGCACCCATATCTTATTCCATTTACTAATTGTGTATGTTGACCCTTACTGTAAGTATCTGGTTCAAATGGCTCTGAGCTCTATGGGATTTAACTTCTGAGGTCATCAGTCCCCTAGAACTTAGAACTACTTAAACCTAACTAACCTAAGGACATCACACACATCCATGCCCGAGGCAGGATTCGAACCTGCGAGCGTAGCAGTCGCACGGTTCCAGACTGTAGCGCCTAGAACCGCTCGGCCACTCCGGCCGGCACTGTAAGTATCTGTTCTTCAGTGAATTAAGTTCATTAATTTCTTCAACTTTTCAGAACTGTTGTATAGTAGTGATGTTACTTTGGCAATTTGATCTGTGCAACAAAATTCTTGAGACGCATTTTCTGGCCTGTGTATTTTAGCAATACAATCCTTTTACAGCATTTTTTTTGTACTGATATATTCATAGATTAAGTATTTGTTACATCTTCAATGTCAAAAATTATTCATAACATAGATGAATGTTATTTATGTTCACCTCCATTTAAGATGTAGTTAATTAAACAGGCTAAATTGGTAACTCTGGCTGCATCGTGATGATTTACAAGTAGTTGGTTTGCTTTATTTAATTTTTGTTGAAGTGTTACGTAACTGATACATATCTTGGTATGTCTTCAATGTCTTGGTTTTGTTTTTTTGTAGTTATATGACGCACTGCTTCAAGCCTGCTCGCAATTTCACGTGCTTCTGCTTCTGCAGAATTGTTGTTTTCTTTACAGCTTACTCCTCTGCATAAGTCACAAAACTCAAGATAAAGTAGACTTTTTTCAGTTAAATTTCAGTCTGGAAGTTCATCATACTCATAATGGGCAACATCATTGTTCAGGCATCAATCGAAATTAATAATACCTTTTTTGTTCTGCTGAGCATTGAAGCAAAATTTAAGCTTCTCATCTTAGTTGTACATAGTGTGGCTGCACAAGAGTTTGGAAAGGAAATATAATATAATATTCAGCAAACGGCAAGAGGGAGTCATAAATTAACTATTTAGAAACACCAATGCAAAGAAAGTTCCTGACTTCAGAGGTTTGATTTTGCTGTCACATGGCCTAAAACCTGCAACCAAGGATGAACAATATGCCTTTAGTTCTCACATGCTTGTTTTTACCCCAACAGTGCTTAATGAAAGGCATTGAGAAAAAGAAATTTTAATTGTCTACTTGGACATTAAAAGCATGTGGTCATGTGCCACATAAGTGTATATAACAATGTTTGAGGTGCAAAATGGTGACAAAGAACATCACTGCAAAAGTGTAGGATGGTTATAATAAAACTTTCGTGACCTGAGAGTGCTCCCACATAAAACAAGTGATTGTAGTACAGTGAAACTTTGTGATGAATGAATATTTTAAAGAAACACATTTTAATTTACACATGAAAGGGTAGAATTTTTTAATTGCCTACCATGTTTACATTCCAGCCTACAAACATTGCTCAATGTGATGACCATCTGCATCTGTCTAGCATGAAACCGCACTAAAGATTGCTCTACTGCTGCCTAAAATATCTCAGTTGGGATGTTGGCTACCTACCTTGCTATGCTCATCTTCAGTCTCCAGCATGTAGTAATGTCACAGCCAAAATCACATGAGTTCAGATCTGGCGATCTTGGTGGCCACTAGTTTGGAACAACTGGCCAATGATTTGGTTTTCTCCAAATGTTCTTCAACCCCAGTTTGGAAAGAGGGCCTCTCAATATTCCTTTAATGTGTTGATACTTGTGAAAAGCAGCAGCCCTATTGTGTTTTTTTGATAAAACAGCTTTATGAGTAAAGCCCTGCTCATCTTGTCCAGACCTATGTTGACTGTCTACAACTGTAATTCCCACTGGTGCTTGTTTTTCAACACTAGATCACCACACCGGTACCAGTACCTGATGGCACATCATGTCACTACCAGTACTAACAATGCAAATCCTGCAGTGCACAGTTTGAACATCATTCCTATAAAGTGGGTACCCATTAGGTAAATAGTTTTCCAACTACACTGGCTCAAGTAGCGAAATTTTAACTATAGGCACTGCTCAGTTGCTGCTGAAGTTCAAATGGTTCAAATGGCTCTGAGCACTATGGGACTCAACTGCTGAGGTCATTAGTCCCCTAGAACTTAGAACTAGTTAAACCTAACTAACCTAAGGACATCACACACATCCATGCCCGAGGCAGGATTAGAACCTGCGACCGTAGCGGTCTTGCGGTTCCAGACTGCAGCGCCTTTAACCGCACGGCCACTTCGGCCGGCGCTGCTGAAGTATTGGTTATTCATCATTTTTTAATGTTCCCGTTAATAAATGTCAAAGAAACATATATCACACTAGACTAATTTGGTTTCACTTTATCAAATGAGCATGTAAAATTTTACTTTAAAAAAACATTTTATTTGTCACAGGAAACAAACTGACACTTTCCATCGACAGGCTTCACATGAAAGATGTGATGTGTATTATTTGTTTGGGCTGCAAAATACACATTGCAAAAATCAAAACTGCAAATATCTGCTGAATTACCAGATAAAACATACGTAACAACTCTTAGGATGGATATTTTGTGTATACGAGGCTCATTTTTAAAGTAAGAACTGATAGCACATCATGTCCGCGCATCCTGTCACATGACATCTGTTCATGGTCGGCCACTCTTGGAAAGTCTCTCACTACACTGTCATTATGTTTCATGTCTCTGCCAGTGTTGCTTGTATGGCTATAGTGCTTCGTTTGTTGCAATGTCAGTCAGTAATCTTGCCGATTGTGAAGGTGCTCAGTTGTTCAGTTCTTAAATGCAAAACAAGTTTGTCTTGCTGAAATTCACTGGCAGCTCATTGACATTTATGGTGCAGATATAATGAATGATGGAAATGTGCATAAATGAAGGAAGGACAAATGTTCATGATGAAGAACGATCTGATGGCCTACTGTCATGAATGAAGACTTAACACAAAAAGTTGATGAAACAGTTCTCCAAAATAGGCACTTCACTGTTGATTAGCTGCACCAGAAATTTCTACAAGTTTCAAGATCAGTAGTTTTTCACGTTCTTACTGCCTAACGTCACTACAAAAGAAGATGGGTACCAAAAATGTTGACAGAATAACACAAAACAATTTGTCCATTTTAGAGCGCTATCACTAGGATGATGATAAATTCTTGAGTCACATTGCGACTAGTGATGAAACATGGATTGTGCACTGCACTCCAGAGAATAAACATCAATACAGTGAATGGCATCATTTAAACTCCCCAATGGAACTACAAAAATTCAAACAAGAACCTTCAACATGGAAAATCATGGCCACTTCTGGGACCAGAAAGTAATTCTTTTGTTACATTTTCTGCCAAGAGGAATGATAATAAATGCTGAGAGGTACTGTGAAACTTTACTAAAGCTTAGATGCGCTATTCAAAATCACCTGTGGGGACTGCTCTCTACAGGCATCATTCTGCTTCACGACAATACTTAGCCTCATGCTGCAAAAAGAATAAAGATGCAATTGGACAAGTTTCATTGGGAATTATTGGATCATACACATACAGCCCTGGATTAGCTCCATCAAACTTTCATCTGTTTCCAAAACTGAAGAAATTTCGTGATGGAAAGTATTTGGAAAATGATGACATCTTGGAAGAAACTGTTGCTCACTAATAGCAGAGTTCTTTGATGCTGGGATCCAAAAGTTTGTGCCACGACTTAACAAATGTTTAAATGTTAATGGTGACTATGTTGAAAAGTGGGAAAATGTGCATATTGCAGTTTTTGATACAATTTAGATTCATAAATACAGTTTCTCTAACTCCCTTTCAAATAGGTTCTTACTTTAAAAATGATTCTCATAAATTTCCACTGCAGTGAATACTCTATACACATTTTTCTCCCTGTCTTCTTCCTTACCTCACTTATTGAAGGAAGCTGTGCAATCCTACTTCAGCATAGCCTGAATCACAAATTGACTCTTATGGTCTCATCCTGCTCATTTCATCTCTTCAACCACCAAAATTTGTAATATTTATTTAGAACACCAAAAGAGTAGTCAGTGTTTGTTTTGAAATAATGCTTTTAATGAAATGTCCAGTTACTATCTAGTACATATTACTCTCATTCATCTTCACAGTTTCTATAATTTTAATATTAATTTTCTAATTTATAATGTTGCCAACCCTTGCATCCCTTACTTCTGCTAAGTACAGTATTTCTGTTTTAATAGTTTCCTGTTAGAAGAAAACTATAAGAAGTTGTCTAATTTGTATTTTAATAGCTCGCTACTTCATAACACGTGCACTGCTCGCAGCTGAAAATTTTGTACAAGCACAACAAATCTTACGAGATAGTGGCTGTGGTGCAGCAAATGCTGTGAGCATCAATATGACATTTTTAAACCAAGAAGGGGATCGTCTGTTCCACAATGCTGAAGTAGGACCTGCTGCCAATGGAGCCACGGAGAGTGCCCTGAGTGTTCTCACTGCTAGTCCTGGAGAGCATATATATCACTGTAACAAGTATGTAAACTTGTACATATACTTCAAACAATTCCTTTAGTTGTTTTCTTTCATGTTAGAAGCAACATTCTCCTGTACCCCAGCAGCTCCCATAGTAGTATATTGTGCAAAGTGTAATTGTAAGGTACTCCTGTATAATCTAGTTTCCAACCAAATTCATTTTGAAATGCCCAGACAAAGACATCTACTGGTCTGCTAAGTACTACAACATGATTCCCAAGTTATGTTTTCAAAGTTCTAAAAGCAATGTAGCTTGAAATCAGTTTGTTTGCACATTCTTCAAAAATAAAAGTCACTGATAATCTTGTCATTGAGTGGCCAATAGCTCCTCTCCAGAACAGTCGAAACTACCTATTATACTTTCCAACACCACAAGTGATGCATGGAGACAAGCTTCCCAGGAGACAAGTTATCCACTGCCCCAAATTTCGTTTATGATAACTGGAGATAGACCAAGGTGCCTTGTGAAATTATTTGAGATGACTCTTATATGGAATTTTTCCAAACTGCATGAGCAATGGTATGAGTGATAAGAAAACATACTTGAAATTAATCTGAATGTTTTGGATGCTCAGGACTCTACTTGTTCCACATACTTTATAAACAACCTTTTTTTAACTATACGGACAACCTTTTTTTAATTGTATACAGCTGAGAGGAGATGTTTTAAAAAACATCATTTCTCATGAATACTCTGATTTAACTTATCAGAAAATTGTTGCCATGAAACAAGTGCTTAAGAAATCATGTCATCTCTTGGTTTAGCATACCATTGATATATTGCTTGTTAATGAACATTTTCGTAACACTTTATAGACAAGATATCTACACATGCATCCAATTTATTCTTCACAAGCCACACTGAGGTGTGTGGCAGAGGCTACACCATATAGCACTAGTGAAAATGGTATATACGAAGAACAACTGTCAGAAAACCTCTGTACAAGTTCAAATTTATGTGTTATTTTATCAGTTATTACAATTTTCGAGGAATCAATGAAATAGGTTGAAAATACTTGACTGCTACTGAAGAGACTGTTTAAGGATCCTGAAAGAGTTGTTGAAAAACACGTGGATATAACTGTTTGTATTTTGTTTGTGAAACAAATGAAGGTTTCCATTACTTTCTCATTTTCATTCCACAACAACTATCAGCTGCTATTGCATCCCTATGGCACACTACTTTAATACGAGCAAGAAATAAAGAAAATTTGTTATACAGTACAAGCATGGATTGCCAAACTACTTAGAGATTTTAACATGTGTCAGCCAAACACATCAACATTCTTATCATTTGTCTTCTAGGTTCAGGTTCCCTGTTTCCCACTAAAGAAAGAACAGGAATACCACATAATCATGGATAGTATAAGGTTGGAATAAAATTTGATAGTGTTCCTGTTCTAAAAGAATTGTCAAAGTGGCAAACAACGAGCTGCCAAAATTTTTTCTACAGCATATATGTCTTAAACTAAGCAAAGCTGATGCATTGGGTAAGTGGCAAATCAGATATCTGCAACTACCAAATAATGGATCACACTTTTCAACTTTAGGTAGCACTTATGGAAGTGTTTAATTAACCAGAAAATGATTTAGAATCTATTTTTAACAATGAGTCATCTCAAAACCTTGATTCAGTAACAATAGTTAAATATCAAGTCCCAAGTTTCTCAAATACATGCTGTTTAAATGACATTTTTTAAAACTGGTTCTGTAAAGCATCCACTTTTGGCAGTTTAACTGAAACTACCACATACACATGTTTACAAAAACATTTTTGGCACCGGCTAGAAAAATAATAATTTTTGTTCTGAAGAACCCGGAAGTATAAGTTAACTGTTGTTACTACTTTTGCTTTTCATGTGTTCACTCTCTGACTCAAGATAACCCACTCCCAGAAACGGAATACATTGCACCAATGCATACATTATTACTGCTGCTACTGCAATTTCTACTACTACTACTACTACTACCAATGCCTTTACCATTATGGTGTAATGCTAACTGAACAGGAGTGAAGTATTTGGTACATACTGACAAACATAATTATATTACTTACCCCCACCCTTGATGAGTCATGAAATGTCACTTATAGTGCAATGTGATCTACCATAGTTCTAAACTTCTCTGTTTGCAAACAAGTCACCATTGTACCAAATGTTATAAAGTGTGGACAAAAAAGAGCCTTCGGCCTGGAATCTCATTGATTGTCTTCGTTGATGAGTCCCACTTCGAATTGAGCCCTGATGACCAGTGGTGTATCTGGAGACATCCCGGACAGTGGTGGGATAGCATCCTAACTGTCACCTACCATATGGCCTGACAACCAGCAGTAATGGTCTGAGGTGCCATTTCCTTTCATAGCAGGTCCCATTTGACTGTCATCCATAGCACCCCTACAGCCCAGCAGTACTTCAGCAATATCTACATTGTATTTTGCTGCCCTCCTTGCAAGCCACCCTGGGCTTACATTTCAGCCTCATAATGCTTGCCCACACATGTTGAGAGTTTCTACTGCCTGTCTTCATGTTTGCCATACCCCACCATGGTCAGCAACGTCATTGGATCTCTCTCCAACTGAGAATGTTTGGAGCATTATGGGCAGGCTCCTCCAAGCATCTCAGGATTTTGATGAACTAATGCACCAATTGGACAGAATTTGGCATGATATCCACCAGCTTTATCAATGAATGCCAAGTCAAATAACAGCTTGCTTAAGGACCAGAGGTGGACCAACACATTTTTGATTTGTTCAATTTGTGAAGCTCTTTTTCTTGAATTAATCAACCAATTTTTCTGAAATTGTAATCATTTGTTTGTAAGGAACATCACATCTGCTCATTCAGACAATTCCCTTGTGGTGCATCTTTGTGTGTGTGTGTCTTAGAATATATTTCCTTATGAATTGTATTTTGTAAGAATTGATAATTAGGTGTTGAATACCTTGTTAGGGTTGAAAAGTAGACTTCCTAGATGTACCATAAAGACCCCACTGCCTGCAACACATGTTGCAACAGCTCCTCAAATCAGAAAAATTATAGTAAGCTTGGGGACTGCTTTATCATACAAATGCATTGAAGAGCCAAAGAAACTGGTACAACAGGCTAATATCATGTATGGCCCCCATGAGCATGCTGAAGTGCCACAACATGGCGTGGCATGGACTCAACTAATGTCTGGAGTAGTGCTTGAGGGAATTGACACCATGAATCCTGCAGGGCTGTCCACAAATCCATAAGAGTGTGAGGGGCTGGAGATGTCTTCTGAACAGCACATTGCAAGGCATCCCAGATATGCTCAATAATGTTCATGTATGGGGAGTTTGGTGGCCAGTGGAAGTATTTAAACTCAGAGGAGTGTTCCTGGGGCCATTCTGTAGCAATTCTGGATGTGTGGGGTGTCACATTGCCCTGCTGGGACTCCCCAAGTCTGTCGAATGCACAATGGACATGAATGGGTACAGGTGATCAGACAGGATGCTTATGTACAAGTCACTAGTCAGAGTCATATCTAGACATATCAGGAGTTCCATATCACTCCAGCTGCACACATCCCACACCATTACAGAGCCTCCACCAGCTTGAACAGTCCTCTGCTGACATGCAGGGTTCATGGATTCATACAGGTCCATCCACTCGATACAATTCGAAAAGAGACTTGTTCGACCAGGCAACATGTTTCCAGTCATCAACAGTCCAATGTTGGTGTTGATGGGCCCAGATGAGGTGTAAAGCTGTGTGTCATGCACTCATCAAAGGTACATGAGTGGCCCTTCGGCTCCGAAAGCCCATATCAATGTTTTGTTGAATGGTTCGCATGCTGACACTTGTTGATGTCCCAGCATTGAAATCTGCAGCAATTTGCAGAAGGGTTGCACTTCTGTCATGTTGAACACTTCTCATCAGTCATCGTTAGTCCTATTCTTGCAGGTTTTTTTTTTTTTTTTTTTTTTTTTTTTTTTTTTTTTTTTTCCAGCTTCCTGATATTCACAGTATGTTCATAAAATTGTCTTACAGAAAAATTCCCATGTCATCACTACCTCAGAGATTCTGTGTCCCAGTGCTTGTGCACCAATTATAACATCATGTTCAAACTCACTTAAATCTTGATAACCTGCCATTGTTGCAGCAGTAACCAATCTAACAACTTCACCAGACACTTGTCATCTTATATAGGCATTGATGACCACAGTGCCATATTCTGCCTGTTTACATATCTCTATATTTGAATAAGCATGCCTATACCAGTTTCTTTGGTGCTTCAGTTTATTTTTGCATTGTAGAATAAATAAAGTTCAATCGTGATGGTAGTTAAATAGATATGAAAATAACATAACACAAATAATAGTCCCTCAAAATTTTGGTTAAATCAGTGTATCTTCTTTAACTTCACTTCTCTGCTGCAGATAGGGCTCACAGTTCTTCCACCTCAATAAGTACATGATGACTCCTGTTCATTGTACTCCATAATATGGTTATTTTTGGAGTGCTTCATGCATCAAATATACAGTTTCCCCACACAGGCTGAAACTATGTCATCTTGCCTTAAATGTTGGCACTGTCACTGTATGATACCTGTAGTGCTGTGCACAACTTTGCACTCATAAGCTGAAGGGCAATTAACAATATAGTTATTAGTTAATTTTGTCTAATCTTGAAATCAGTATTTCCATTACACATATGTCAGGTTCAATGACACTTGGATAAATGTGAAGCGCATTGTTCCATTACATTCATTAGCATATACTCGTGCTAGCAAGCAGTTCCAACAATTAATGCTTACAAAGACACTGATGGCTTCTGAACCAGTATATCTAATCATAGTTAAATTTATGTACAACATTTTAGTACATCCACAGACTCATCACTTTACATACAAACTGGTTTCATCAGTTTAATTTTCAGCAAGAAAATTTAATACAATTAAATTTAAATGCATACTCCCTACACTACACAAAAGCCAAACACAAGAAAGCCAATAAAGTACAGGGTATCCATAAAGGGATTTCCCACTTATAAATATTAATAGTATCAACTGAAAGCATTGTAAAGCTTTGGTTCAAGGTTACAATTAAAGAGTAACTCAAACAGTTTTAAATAATCACATGCCTGAGTACCAATTTGTTGTTCCCCCTCGCAGTGCCATATATGCAGAATGGTGACATCTGAGTCTGAAGCATTTTGTGTGAATCTGTGGTTTGAGCTCAACGTGTGTTTCATTTAAAGTCTGCCCTCATGTGGCAAAAATATCCAACAATGGTACGGTCAATTCAGACGACCAGATGTGTGTGTAAAGGGAAAAGCACGGGGCAACGGAAAGTGTCTGAAGAGGATACTCACCGTTTCAGGGCATCTTACCATCGTAGTCCACAGATGTCTGTTCAAAAAGCAAGCCTTGAACTTCAGCTGCAAAAGCTGACAGTATGGAAAGTTTTAACAAAACTTTTACTCATATGTCCATACTGGTTACAGTTGGTCCATGTATTGTGCAGCAGTATAATTTTATTGTGAATGTTTTGTGAAGGCTAGGTCTGGGCCAGTGTGCCAATCAGAACATTAACAAGGCACACTGCTGATGTAATGGATGTCAGAGATGAGCATTGCCACACAACCTTAGACTGAGGAAGGCAGAAATGCAAATGTTGCAGTGCTGCATAACAAGGCACTCTGATGTAACATTACGTAACGTCATGCCAGGGCACCACTGAAAAGTCAAATGTAATCAGAAAGACCTGAGCTCAATGACCCAGCATAATTACTGAACTACAGGAGACAAGGTGTGCTGACAGGACCAATACAGGAAGGCAAATGCACTGATAAGCTAGAGCCACTGTGTCTTAGATGCAGGCTCATACCTCAAATTACAAGGCTTTTGGAGCTCAAAGACACATTCAGTCATGCTGCCATGCTATCCATATCAGTAGAACCAGAGAAAATGGCAGTCTATTGAGTTTCAGTGAACCATGACAAGCAGACTGATGATGGCCTGCCTACTACCTGCTTGATGACTTCAACACCAAGATGCAGCCAACCTGATGCATACCATAGCTGTAGTCTGCCATTGCTGTCCACTAGGTATCACAGATTAGAAGACCAGTGTGTGGCCAATCCCCCACTATAGGTCATTGCAGATGATCTGTGAGCTACCATCTCCACACTGACAGTTGTGGCACATTTGTGCAGCCTCCTGGCAGACTCATGAGCATGTGCTGCAATCTTGGTCAATTCGTGGTAGACCACTAGGACCTAGTCTTCATGACAACCAACATACTGGACCACAGTTGATAATCTTGACCTGATTGCGCAACAATCTGTCTTCAAGAGTGCTCAGGTGGGAGCCGCACTGTATCACTGAATGTTCCGTGGGTGACGGCTCCACATTCCCGTGCTGCCACCAGCACAGCATGTGGCCATGCCACTAACCTGATGAGTGACATCATGGCTTGCCGATGAGGCATCAGCACTTCTTCACAGAATGTGCACTTACATCCGGCCGCCAACTGCTGCCCCGAAACTCACCACGATAAATAAAAATTATTGCAAATATCACTGTATGACTGTCACCTCTGGGCATAAACTGGGCCACTCACCCACACTTGTGTGCTTGGCCTCCCGTTCACAACATGACCCCAGCTACCTGGGTCACAACATTGGTATTAGAAATGGATGTCACCTCAGGACTTCAGTGACAGTGGAACCATGTCTGCTCCCATTCCTGGGAATATGGCTCAACTGCTGCAGGGTTGCAGTTTAGTGTGCACGTTTTTGTTCGGCTGCAGGGAACATAAGGAGTCAGTGAGTTTTCTGGCAAGTGTCTAGTTGCATTTATATGTATTGGATAAAAGGAGTGAACATAGGCAGTGATCAAAGATGGTGTATATCAATTTGTACCATTTCAAGACATACTGTATTGTGTTGTAAGCCTAGCTCATTCATTGTCTTGGAGTATGAGATACTGATACTTGTGAATAACCATTCTAGCAGAACATTTGGTTGTAATAGTGTATGCTAGTCTATTTAAGTGTCTGCATCATCATTTTAGGTTTTCCTCCTTTGCTGGGGTTTGAATAATTGCTAGCAGGTCAACCATGTCATTGTCCATTTCACAAGGTTCTACCCTGGAGCAAACACTGAGAGTGAAGATTGTGGCAGTTCCTGTAAATTTACTTCATACACAAAGCACTAATAGTGTGCAAGTAATGGAGAATAACATAACAGTATCAGCTCCAAAACCTTGTGAAAAAGCAGTATCTCAACTGTCTTGAGGTGCCAAATGAAGTAACTGTGTACTATAAGGAAGTAAATTGGCATTTGAGAAGCAACATGGTTGATCTTGATTTAGGTGCAGTAGTATCTACACCAGTGGGTGATATTGATTGTTGTTTTGAGGCCTTGTAGACTGGGCCAGATGTACTGGAAAATACATGTGCCACTGACATTTGCATTGTGCAGACAGTAATTGCAGATGGTGGCTTCAAGGTAGATACTATTGAGAATACACAGAAAGCTGTTGATGATGTTGGTCATGTTGCAAATGTTGTGGCTAATGTAGTAGTACAGGCACATTTATTTCTGAAGGACTCAGCTTTGTCACCAATTGGTTAGGGGCAAGAGGTGGGGGGGAGGGGAGGGAGGTGCGGGGGGCGGGGGGGGGGGGGGAATGATAGTAAGGCTAAAGATCAAGCCAATGGGACTGAATCCTTTCAAGAATATGTGCCTGCCAATACTTGCAGTGTGATAGGAAATATGGGTAAGAGAAAACATCATGTAACTGTTCAGAAAAACTCAGTCAAATTTGGAAGACGTTGTTTCAGCTGAAGGAGACAGATGTATGTGTTACATTGTCACAGGGTTCTATTACCGTGAAGGTAGGACCACTTAAACTGCATATGGCATCACTAAGATTCAATACACACAGTAAAGTGCAAGGAACACAAGAGTCGATTTTAATAAAAAGATAGTATAAAGAAGCATGGCACTGCAAGTTGTAGTCAATCTGTAACTAGCTGTAAAATAAGAGAGGTAACTGGAGCTACCGATCAGTGTATTGTACTAGGAAGTACTGCAAGTAGTTGTGTAATCATATTTTAACGATATGTGTTTTGAGGAAGTGTAAGGGAAACTTTTGTTTCAAAGATAAGCTTCCAGATGAAATACCAAAACAGCAGGTTAAAAAAATCCACCTGATAAACATGTAAAGACAAAAATAAGGATAATGTATTATAAATGTGAAAGAGAGTTCAGCAAACTGAAACTTAAGAAAAATGGTATAGAATTAGGAAACAGAGAGACATTCCATGTACGTCAATTCTCAAGAGTAAAACAGTTGGTGCAGTGGACACAGTTTACAATTATGTAATTAGATCTAAGAGTGTTGCAGAGTATAAGCAATGGCAAAATTCAGGGCAAAATTTTTGAATTTTTTTTTTTTTTTTTTTTCCCCCTCCCCTCCAGAGAGGTTCTGCCAGGTGAGCTCAGAACAGAAAAGGCTGGCTCTTGGCTGATGTGCCAAGTGGAATGTCAACAAGGTGTACTGCTGACATAGCAGAGTCAGGGCGTGAGGTGAGCATTGCCACACAATCTCAGAGTGAGGCAGGCAGAAATGCAAACATTGCAGTGCTGCATAACAGGGAACTGTGAAGCAACAGTTCATAACTTCAGTGGCAGGTTGTCACTGCAAAGTCAAATGTAGTCAGAAAGACTGGAGCTCAGTGACGCAGAATAATTATTGAATTACCACAGTGAGGCTAGGAGCACTGACGGGACCGATAAACGAGGGCAAATGTGCTCATACACCCAGAGCCACTCCATCATTGGTGCAAGATCAGTCCTTTAAATAATGAGGATTTTGGAATTCAAAGACACATTCAGCCATGCTGCCATTCTTTCTGTGTCTCTAGAACCAGAGAGAATGGTAGTCAATAGAGTTTCAGTGAAACCAGGCCAAGCTGATTGATGATGGCCTGCTTGCTGATTTCAACATCGAGATGCAGCCAACTTCATGCACACCATAGTTGTGGTCTGCCATTGCCTGCAACTGGGTCATTGTGGATAAGAAGACTGGTGTGTGGCAAGCCCTCCTCCACTAAAAGTCATTGCAGAAGATCTGCATGCTGCCGTCTCCACAATGACAAGTCTGGTGAGTTTGTGCAGCCTCTGGGCCAACTTGTAAGCAGCTGCTGTAGTCTTGGTCTATCCATGGTGGATGACCTGGGCCTAGCCTTCACAACAACCAACATCCTTGACTTGACATGAACAAGTGACGGGCTGTCTTCAAGAGTGCTGATGAGGTAGAAGCCACACTGTATAGCAGAATATTCAGTGGGCAATGCCTCCTCATCTCTACACTGCCACCAGCGACTGTTGCACCGATCTGCAGAATGACATTACATTTCATTGATGAAGCATTATACAAGCTTATGGCCAGCCACCGACCCCACTCTGAAGACACTTATAACACTGTAAACTCATCACGATAAATAAATGTTATTGGAGTTACCACTATGTCACTGACACCTCCGGGCATAAACTGAGCCACTCACCCACACTCTGTGCTCATTCTCCTGTTCACACTGTGACCACAGCTTCTAGATTCACAACACGTTTTAAAGCCAGGTGAAAATGGTGTATGTTATAACTAGTGAAAGGATTTTAAGGTTCTAATTCTGGCCAGAAAAGGGGGAAGAAAGGTTCTGAAAATACATACAAAAAGGAGCAAAAAAGGTGCTGATGATATTATTTAGGTTTAAACAAGCTACATTAACTTTCTATGTGCCATTTACAGGTTTCTGCTCTACTGGATTATACACATCATTTCAATGTTTTTGACACTAAGTTGCTGGCACTTTGAGCTCAACAGCTCCTTATATTCACAGATACTCCACTTGGCATCTATAGAATCTATAGAAACCAATGGAGCATAACTTTCCAGCACCCACAAAGGAAGTTCAGTTAAAGTTGCAAAGGCTTCCTCATCTGGATTGTTCTTCAAATGTAATTCAAATTTGTCTTTAACAAATCCGTCAGGGACATCCCTAACATTCATCAACTTCTTCCACCATTCCTGTTACTCCATACCTTCTTCTTCCAAACTCTGAATTACATCAGGCAAATACTTGTAGCCACAGACTGCAAAAAATTCCAATTCTAGGTCTTTGTTGTTGACCAATTGTTTGGTCTGCTTTATGGCTGCTGCTGTACATTGTGTCTAGGGTAAATATGAAGTTTTCAATTTTATCAAAGTTTTCACGCAAGAAGAGTGCACATCTTATCCAAGTACCACACCTTGTGATGACAGGAAACTGTGGAAGGTGGAGCCCTGTCATTTCCTGATAGAAAACTTAACATCTGGGAGCCTTTTACCAGAATCCTCTTCAGGGTAGCAAGGGAGACATTTACCCTACAGTAATTCTCCCAGATACTTTTGCGAATATGTTGTAGACCATGTGCAATATATGTCACATGCTTATGGTTGGAGTATACACCCTTTAATTGTTGGAAAGCCAAAAGCATGTGTGTACTTGATCTGTCAACACAAGCCTGATTTTTTCATATTGTGTGCCCCCTGGCCACAGGTTCATACATGAGTCGTTGAATAATTGCATTATTGTGCAGGCATCTGTCTTCTCGAGTTGGCACATCCTGGAAAGCACAGGTTTTACCCATTCACCAGATAATGGAAAAATTAACACATGCAAAATATATCGTTGGAGCTCATCAGTAGTTTCATCTAAAATGAACCCCATTTTTTGTTTACTGATTGCCTCTTTTACTTTCTCTGAAACATTCTCATAAATTTACTGTATGCAACTTTTTCTGAGTGCTCTCATCCACTACTGACCCCTGTATATACTTCTCAAGAAATGATTTGAATAAGGATTGTTGGAATTCCTGACTGGATTAGTGCCCTGGCAAGATCCAGACTAAACTCATTCAGTGACCACTGCTTTTCAGATCCTGAAGTGGAGGTGTGTATCAGAGCAGTCTGCTTAGGTTTCAACTGGCAAAGTTCAATGTTCTTCATATGTTAGTTTTCTGGATGCATTGGTTTATTCTTTTTCTTTGATGCTTGTCATCAATTGTAATTGTACCAATACTTTGCAGATGCCGCATCACAGAATGATGCCACCAGTTTCGATAAAAATAATCTTGAATTCTTCTGAAAGTGAACACAACTTCTACTTAACCTTCACCATGATTTTGTAGTGAAAAACCAGTTCTGGTAGAACACCAACACAGCCAACAAGACACTAAACAGTCGATAGATAGGAACTGTTAAAATTCATGCTGGCACAAACTGTATTTAGGTTTCAACTGTTGCAGCATCAATGTTTAAATTTTATTTGATTTCACAGCTCCGTATTGACCATTTTACTGAAGTTGACTATTGTTTCTGAGTTGGCCATTGTTGCTAGGGGTATGAATAATTACTGCTGATTTCCATAAATTATATTAATATTTATTGACCATTGTTGATTTCTGATTAAACGAAATCTTAGAATCCTGTTCAAGAAGAGAAAAAGTGCTGTCCAATGTATTGAAAATGCAGATAAAAATGGGAGGAAAGGTGCTTAAGCATGGAATAGAAGGGAAGAGATGCAAACTGTAAATAATCTCAGAAAAAGGTGCAAATATAGTTTTATTTTTGGAAAGGGCTGCACCTTAAAATCCTTGCTCCAGTTATAACTTTGTACGGCAGGATACTAGCTAATGATTTGACAGATGACAGAATTGAGACACAGAAATGTAGAGGCTATTGCTTCCATTACCGCAGACTTGTTAACCAAGAGAGAGAGAGAGAGAGAGAGAGAGAGAGAGAGAGAGAGAGAGAGAGAGAGAGAGTGTGTGTGTGTGTGTGTGTGTGTGAATAATTGAAATTTAGGTTGGATGTGTGCCATATAACTATGGCTGCACATCTGTAAGAAAAACTAGGTTGGTTACTTTCAAATTGATGTATGATTTGTTGCAAATAGTATAAATTAAACTTCTCTAATATACCATTGAAGCTGGGACACCCTGTAAACAAAATAAAGTTTTGTATTCCTATGGTACTAGGATGTGTAAACTGTGTTCCTTTACATAATTTTCTGTGAAGCAAAACGAAGGTTTTAGATGCAAGAACTAAAAAAGCTGTTTATTTTCTATGTCAGGGTTCATACATTCACCCGCCAGTCAAAATGAAAACTACTCCAATTCATTATCAAGAAAGAGAAACTGAGGTATGTGTGTGTTTATTGCAGGTTTCTCAGGCTTAAAATACCTGAAACAGGAGGTAGGATTATAGCCAGCAGTGAGCAGCGCCTTTCAACTCTCAACAATTATCCTGATCCATTAAATAAGGATGATGTAGCAAGAATGTTGGGTGACATTTCACACCCAGAATACAACGTGTTTCAAGACTTGCCAGGAGCACAAGTCAAAACAGTAGCTGTCGGTACGTAGTGAGATAACAACTAATATGAGATTTATCATTGTGTATCGTATCTTGTTTCATAAAATACAGGTTAAAAAGGATTCAGTAAATGTAAGCACACAATAACAGTGAACTAAATGTCAGAGCTATCTAGTAAACAACATTTTTCCCCCAAAGTAAAGGATTTTTGTTTCTATCTTGCTTTTGTGTTACTTTTTATCCAATCTTTTACGTGATGCGTAATTTTTGTTTTTAGCACCAGTACAAGTTACATACTGTACACAGATTGTCATTCCCAGGTTACAGTAGATACCAGGCAATCAACTGTACAAGAGCATTTAGACTTCTCAATTCAGCATCTCGTTCTGCTTGTACAGTTTGTGTCTGGCAGCTAATGTGTAACCTCAATTTGTGGCATTGTGTAGTTTTTCTACTGATTATTTCTTTCATGTCGTGTCACTCATTTTTCTGTCATCTGGGTGTGCTACATGCAGGTTCCAGCCCAGTGTTTAGATACTTGCCATATATATGTGCACACAGAAATATATAAGTCATTTTTCTCTCTTAATATTATTTTTTTGCACAGTGACATATAATTCTTAACTCCAAGTTAGTTAAGTTGTTTATATGTTGTATTAAACACGGTTCCAAATGTCAGACAATTTTTGAAAATTTTGTAACTGTAATCATTGAGAGACCATTCTTAGACTGTTCAATTGAAACCAGCAATATATCAAAATGTAACAGGCAATCAAAGAGTTTCTATTTGAGGCCATTGCTGCAGCATGTGTGCAATGTAGTGCAACTCCGATGCTGGCATATAAACGCTGACATATAGGCAAGGGATTAATGTGGCATACATGTCCATCAGACAATGAAGAATGTGTACAGGGCAGTATGTCTGTCAGAAAGCAGCGCTGTGGAACGGTGCAACAAGGAGTGCTACTGCTTCATGATAACACAAGTTCCCATATCGCGAATGTTGTGATGCAGAAGTTATGCCAAGTCAAGTGGGAGGCACTCGAGCACCCGCCCTATAGTCTTGATCTCTACCCATCCATTTATCACACCTTGGGCCCCTAAAAAGAAAAGGCCATGAAGGGTCAACAGTTCCTGTCAGACGAGGGTGTGTAGTAGGCAGTTACAAAGTTCTTCATGCAGCTGGACATGGTGTTTAACCACATGAGTATTTTCAATCTAGTGCTTCAGTGCGACATAATGCTAGTCAGCTGAAAAAAATGCCAAGGATTAATTTCCTTTATCAGAGTGAGAAACTCCTTTTGATGCTGTTTGCAACTCAACTCACTCTTTATAACTCAGCACACAAGGAAGGAAGACTGTGTGTCAAAAACATATACGAGACAGAAATTGAGCAGATGCATCCATTAACAGATATGAAAAGCCAATAGTTAATCTTAAGAGGATGTGCTTAGTTATTTTGTAACACTGTCCACTTTGAAGGTACTCTCAGGAGCATACCCATGCCCTACCAGTTCACATATTTCATGGTTTGTCACTGAACACTAGTTAAAAGTAAGTGTAGTCAATTTCCACAATTTCAAAAGGTAATGAATTGTTTAGCCTCAAATCATTTAGCAGTCTGATTCTGACTCCACCTCTGATTCACCTATTTCTTCTACATCAACTTACTCATCTCTTCTTCGTCCTACATGTTAGTCATACCTCATCCTTTTCAACATTTATCAATAGTTAGGTTCATCTGCATCCCATATTTTAACACCTCTTCCTTTATCTCCCCATAATTTGTTTTTCAATATTTGTGTGTGCCAGTCAATGATTCCGAGGAACACAACTTTTTCACTTTCACTAGATATGTACTTCATTCATTCTGATTTTGTTTCTTTGCATTTTGTTGATATCACTTATAATAGAACTATAATAAAAGCATTGTTGTGATGACTTCAGTCACTGACAGCAGAATTAGCAACGGCTGCTTCACCTTTTCCTTTGCACTGTTTTGCACCTTCCAACTTATGTTACTAGTGAATTATTCAAACCAACTGTAGTTCATACTCAAGTTTCAGCCACACCACCAGACAATTGCTGCTTCTTCAAACTGATATTTTGGTTGTGACTCACTCTAAAGACCTTTAAATTAATTTCTCAAGAAACCTGGCTCCTCACATGCTCCCTATTCTTTTGAGATTCAGCCTAGAGTTAATCAATATTACATCATAGTCCAAATGTAGTTTGGTGTGGGTGCACTATGCAGCAAAACAGAGCATAGGGTAGCTTTAGAAGGTAAAAGGTCCCATACACATCTTTAAATGTAAGACCTGCTTAGCAAGTGTAAGATACAGAGCATGTGCATGCAAGATGCCTGAATGAGTTTACTCATTAAATCCACAGGCTGGGTAAAACTGCTGATCTGCTAAAGTGGCCACCTGGTTCCTCCTCTTCACTATAAACACATGACTCATGTACAGGTTCTTTGTTTAATTTGAAAAAACTATGTATCTTGAAAAATATACATTGTATGACAAAAATGTTTGATGTGAAAAGCTAATATTTCATAGGGGATATGTCTGTGCTAAAATTGGCCCTGCCTCTATGGGGTAGGAGACATTTTATTTTCAAATGCAATACCTACCATTTTTATTGCAGATTCAGATTCTACGCCAAAAAAATACCTAGGATTTACCCGAAACTTTTTTTCATGCATGGTGGATGGTGCTGTAATTGACAACATTCAATTTTTCTGGTATTTGCAATTAAGAATGTACTCACTTGCTTTTATATTACATTTGCAATAAAAACTTTGACTTTTGATTCTGAATACAGTGAAACCTCTTTATAACGTTCCTCCATATAATGTTTTCCTCTATGTTACGTCCGTTTTTTTCGGTCCCAACTAAAAGCCCATTTAAACAATGTTAAATTTTCCTCTTTACTGCGTTTCTTCTATATTACAGTTTCATCCATGTAACGCTCATGTTTTTGGAACCCTGGTCAATTATTTACGTCTTTATAACGTTTAAGTGACTGGATGTAGACGCATCGTTTTCTGTTATGTGGTTTTTTGCACTGGCTCGGGAAGCCCGCGCTCAGCGTATATGTCAGCGGCAAAACCCGGTCACGTGACATGTGACGCACATTCTGCTTGCGATCTTTTTGGCGCCATTTCAGTCAATGCTTTGTATTAGTACTTAGTAGCGTGTGTCTTCGGTATAACGTTTTTTTAAAGCTTTCATCAGTGGACATGGGTGAAAAGCGGAAGAATATTTCTCTGGAAGAGAAGGTTTCTATTATTAAAAAAGTGGAGGCATCTCCTGGCGTGAGTCGCGTGGAGCTAGCGAAGCAATTGGGACTGGCCCCTTCAACACTCAACACTATCATGAAAAACAGATCGTCAATAATAGAAGGGTTTGAGAATTGTGGAAATTCGAAACGTATACGTTTGAAACAATCCACTTACGACGAAATGGAGAAAGTTTTATTAACTTGGTTTCAGCAAGCACGTGCTGCAAACATTTCTATAAACGGAACTATTTTGAAGGAGAAGGCGCTTCAAATATCACTTCAGCTAGGAATGGACAATTTTAAGGCGTCCAATGGATGGATTGATAAATTTCGACAGCGTCATGGTGTTGTGTACAAATCGGAATGTGGAGAAAGTAAAAGTGTGGACGAACCAACTGTAGCTCAGTGGATACAGAATCTCCCTAATCTGATACAGGGCTACAAACTGTGTGACATTTATAACGCTGACGAAACCGGCATGTTTTTCAATTTAATGCCGGATAAGACATTTACTTTTCGTGGGGAAAATTGCCATGGCGGTAAGAAGAGCAAGGAACGTCTTACCGTTTTGTTGTGTACAAACGCTGATGGCAGTGAAAAACTGAAACCTTTGGTTATCGGGAAGCCAAAAAATCCGAGGTACTTCAAAAACATTTCCACGTTTCCGTGCAAATATACAAACAATGCCAAGGCATGGATGACGAGTGAAATATTTTTACGTTTTCTAAGAGAATTTGACGCCAAAATGGGGAGTGCTGCAAGAAAAGTGCTGCTGTTTGTGGATAGATGTGTGGCACATCCACCAGACGTACCCTTTCTGAGAAATGTTAAAGTAATTTTCCTGCCACCCAACTGCACCAGCCGTCTGCAACCTTTGGACTTGGGCATAATACACGCCCTTAAGGTTAAATATAGGACAGCCCTTGTAAAAAAGGCCTTAAATTTGATGGATCAAAGGAAACCGGGAAGCCAGCAAAGCTCACAACTGAAACTGAACATTTTACAGGCAATAAATTTAATTATGTACTCGTGGAGGGAAGTAAGTGCTGAAACTATTAAAAACTGTTTCACAAAAGTGGGATTCTGTGAGAATGAGATGGCAGCTCCTGTGGAAGAAGTTGCAAGTGATTTGCAAGAGTTTCACCAATTAATAGGCAGTGATTCTGTCACTTTTGAGGACTTTGTGGCTGTGGATGACAACGTGGCAACCACAGGAGTACAAAGTATTGAGGAGCTGACTGCAGAGAGAAGTTTGGAGAGTAATAGTGGTAGTGAAAGTGACAGTGACAAGGAAGATGACCCTGTGCCCTCATATACTAAGGCAGCTGAAGCCTCAGAAACATTCAGGAGGTACATGATGGCCCATAGACTTGAGGACAGAACAGTAGTTCAACTTGCTCATTTGGAGCAAGAAATGATTGCCATAGAGGCTAGGAGAAACAGAAAACAAGCAAGCCTGCTTGAATATTTTAAAAAATCATAGGTATGTTATTTTCAGATTGCTTAGGTTCCTAGAGTTTTGTGCAAATTTAAGTTCCATTTGATAATTCAATTATTGAAGTAATTTTTTTGTAACTAATTTTTTTAATCTGTCCCATTTACTGTGTTTTTATGTAATATGTTCAGTATATCATAAACAAAATTTGGCTCATATTCTATAATTGGGTCAACTGAAAAATGGGATACCACCTGTCAGCTTTGGAGAATGATGTCAATCTTAAGAATCTGTTATAACTTTTTACTGTACAAACTGATCAATTTACTTTCACCCATCCACCTACCGAGCCCCATGTTTTAATTAAAAAAACTAATCAGTTGATACACTGATAATTTGCAATGAATATCATATGTTATGAAAATTTAAAACGTCATCTATTTGTCAAAGCTGATTAGTGGTATCCGGATCTTCAGTAATGCCCTATAATTATTATTTGGAAGCCTTCCTCTGTATAGTGTTTTCCTCTATACAGTGTTCAGAATTTGTGGTCCCTTGAAAAACGTTATATAGAGGTTTCACTGTAGTCAATATTTTCGTTACAAATTGCAAATTTGGTTACACAGTAAAACTCTTACAGTTCAACATTTAAACGTATTGCAAATAAGCTGCTTTTAATGTAACTTAGTTTTATGTTCCCTTGGGAGTTGGTGTTGGCAAGTCCCTGCACTGTCAAGATGCAGGATTTCACTGACAAGGGAACCTCCCCATCGCACCCCCCTCAGATTTAGTTATAAGTTGGCACAGTGGATAGGCCTTGAAAAACTGAACACAGATCGATCGAGAAAACAGGAAGAAGTTGTGTGGAACTATGAAAAGGCAATATTAAGGACAATGTGAGCTCAGGAGCGCAGTGGTCCCGTGGTTAGCGTGACCAGCCGCAGAACGAGAGGTCCTCTGTTCAAGTCTTCCCTCGAGTGAAAAGTTTAACTTTTTATATTCAGTTTATGTGACAAACTCTTATGTTTTCATCACTTTTTTGGGAGTGATTATCACATCCACAAGAAAACCTAAATCAGGCAAGGTAGAAGAATCATTTTACCCATTCGCCACGTGTACTAGTTAGGTGGGTCGACAACATATTCCTGTCATGTGACGCACATGCTGACACCAGTGTCGTATAGAATATATCAGACGTGTTTTCCTGTGGAGGAATCGGTTGACCTATGACCTTTTGATCTAATGTTTTCGGTTCCTATTGGAGAGGCACTTCCTTTCGTCAACTAATCGCACGGTTTTGCGGTACGGTCGTAAAACACAGACACTAAACTTATTATAGTGAACAGAGATGTCAATGAACGAACGGACAGATCATAACTTTGCGAAAATAAAGAAAGTAAAATTTTCAGTTGAGGGAAGATTTGAACTAAAGACCTCTCGTTCCGTAGCTGCTCACGCTAACCACGGGACCACGGCGCCTCTGAGCTCACAATGTCCTTAATATTGCCTATCTTGCGCATGGACTACTCAGTTTGTATATTTTGTTTATTTTTTTCATAGTTCCACACAACTTCTTCCTGTTTTCTCGATTGATCTGTGTTCAGTTTTTCAAGGTCTATCCACTGTGCCAACTTATAACTAAATCTGAGGGGGGTGCGATGGGGATGTTCCCTTGTGAGTCCCCTCAAATCACACCATCAGGATGACTGATTTCAGTATGTCCTTCCATCCAGCTGCAGTAACTCTCACACCTACTGCTATGTGGCCATCAGCAGAATACACCCCACAACCATTATAAGGAAACATTTCATAATAATAAAACAGGTGCACATGCCACAGATGCACACAGAGCATACCAAGTGAACTCACATGTATGCCCCATCGCTCAGCACCAAACAAATCAGCATGCCCCACAGCAGTGCCAGAACCTTTATCAACTTGAGCTTCTGGTACATTTGCAGGAATGGATGTTTTATCCACAGAAGAGAAAATCTAAATAATTTTAGTTTAAGGCGAGGCTTCAAGAAATTTGAACACTGCTGTTGCTCTTTGTGCCCAGCGTTTTGCTGATAAGCTGTGATCTCTTAAGACTATTTACCATGTTGTGAAACAATTTACTACTAAGGAAGTGTACCACTTAGAAAAAGAACTTGCCAAGCCACTGTTACATGGAACAGCACAAGTATCAACTGTTTAGATTAATAAGCTTACATTTTTAACATAAACAAAATACATAATGAAACGAGTAAGTTCTTAATTGCAAAACATTGAATCCTGTCGATTACAATGCTATCTACCATGAATGGAAAGAATGTTTTTAGCATAGAATCCAAATGTGCTTTAAAATGGGTGTTCCCATTTGAAAATAAAAAGTTGATCCCCCCCATTCAAGATGGGTAAGTGCCTATTACACGTGCAACCCAAGAAAGCAGGAACACTGGGGACAAACAAGATATTGTCTCTAAGCATAGAACAATGCAGCAAACTTGCATTGATAAGACGAAGTTGTTTTGCACCCAAAGAGAATTATATGATGGGCTGCTGTAAGTACAGTCAAATATGATGCAGCCTTCCATATGCAACAACTGCCACCATTTCGAAATTCACTTGTCTTGCGAGGGCATTGTCGCCATTTGGAAGAGTTCTGCTGGACAAAGATTGCTTCTGGCCCTGCAGAACTTCCATCCACGTTTTCTGCAAAATGTAAATGTACTTACAGTACTCAATCCTACTTCAATGAGTAGTCAATGAGTTGAGTGAAACAAACAGATTTATTGCTGTATTTAACTCAATATACCCTTTCAACATAAAGGATCTCAAACAATTCTATCTATGTAATATCCAACTGACATTCTTTTTTTTATACAACATTGTTATTGCTTTTCCAAGGAAGGCCTCTGCTTGAAGTATTCTGTGAAGCAACATTGATGTGCCTCTGTTACATCCGTGCTGACATCACAGCATCTGTTGTGTCTGCAATGGCACACAAAACTCAACAAATACCTCAAACAGAAATTACAAATTATAGGCAGAAACTTAACCCAGTATATGTTATGTAAATAAATCTGATTTATAAGATTGAAACCTTATTTTATAGTAATTTGTATTAATTCAGTGCCACAATATAGCATGTTCACTCATTCATAATCAATGCTGAGAACTCAGAAATTTTAAACCTAAAAGATATTCATGAGGATATCCCAAACAAACCTCGAAATTTCTGTAATCTCTGAGTCTGCTTCTGTATTTTACAGGCATTATACTGCAGTTTTTTTTGTTAAACTCTTGTCCTACATCTCATGTAGTTGCTTTCTTCCTTTACTATCTTTAAAGAAAAACAACTGAAAATTATCTTAATTTGTGTGATGGTTACAGGTTTCTTTCTTCCTCAATTTAAAATGCATACTTAGGTAAAGGCAGTTTTTGATATACTGAAGTCAATGCAACAAACATTTTATGTATGCTGCACAACAAAGTGAAGCATAATATAGTTTTTAGGGGACCATCCTAGCTTTCAAAGCTTATTTTGCAATTACATCTGTCACACATACTAGAATCAATTTCCTGTCTTTGCAAGACAGTACACAGCTCTTATACTTTTAAACAGTATGCTTATTTCAAATTTGTGTGACACTTGATACTTTCTCCACATAAACTATGAAAAAAGCTGTTCACCCAAAATGTATGCTAAATTTTTAGGTAGTTTCATTACTACACTACCATATATTGTACACATGAAGGATTCTGAAATTTTTAACACAGCTCATAAACACCAAAAAATCTACAAAAGCGTCCCTGCACTACTTCCAACCAGAGGAAGATTTGTGTGGTGTTGCTTCTGGAAATGATCTTGATTTTTTTGCTATAAATGCACACACAGAAAACATGCACAAACTTTGGCGGCCAGAATGAATTCCTTGCTTAACCAAACACTAAAATTGTAAAAAAAGATGAATTTGATCATCACAAATCTCACTGTCTAATAGAGTAACGGGAAGTCTGATCAAAATATTCTCTAAGACAAACATAGCAACAAAGTTGTTGCCTATGTTAAGGCAGGAAAAGAAAATCTGTGTTTCTGATGCCAACATTGTCGTACAAAAGTATTAGTGAGAAAAATAATTTTAATGAAAGGAAGTATCACATATGTATCACACAAGATGACATTTTGACAGAGCAGACTTCACTCGATTCCATATAGATCAAGGACTGTTAGGCTTGTCAATTTTTACTGTTTGTCAAATCAAAATGAATGAATCAGATAAATCTTTTCATCTCAATGATAGAAGTTTAATGGAAAGCATTTTTTCAAAGGAGGATTGTTACATTTGACTTGTCTAGAGACCACATAAACAAATCTGTAAATGTATAAAGTTGAACAACAAAACTTACCACCACCCTAAATAAACGTGGTCTGCATCTGCTGAAATAAAACACACATGCCAACAGGTAAGAGCAGTGATTTAAAAATGTTAAATGTACAGACTTTTGTATAAACTCAAATAAAATATTCAGTGTGGCCCATCTCTCTTTCCTCACTTTGCAAACCAAAGCAAGAAGCCCAACTATGTGAATAAACTATTTCATTATTCTGTTAAATTTAGTCTTTTGAAAGCATGCCAGTCTGTTCTATGTAGCAGCTCACACCTTTATTTCTTTTATAAAATTAATCTTATAAAACCTGTTCTTGTGGGATACACTGTTGTGTGTTTCTGTAAGCAATGTATTTTTGAAATTTCAGTATAAGTTGTAATGTATTATTCCTTTTCACAGGTATATTTGATTGCGTTGGAAGAACATGGAGCATATATGCTGACAATCCAACAAAAAGTAATCCAGTTGTTGTGCTTCCACTGTTTTTGAAATCTACAACAAAATAGTTCAAGAGAAATGGAGGGAACATCTATCATCATGTAATCACCAGATCACATCGATGAGCATCTGAGTTACCTTCGTTTGAAAATAATATGTTCCTTGTGCACAGTGTAAATGTTAACCATTATGTGAATATAATTTTAAAGTAAAAGCATTAATATCTTCAAGCACTTGCATATTAGTAATGAATGAGGAAAATTAGATGATGGATTTCATCTGCAGAAGATTTTGCATCTCTAATTATTTAAATTTTCTGTAACTGACGACCACACATACCAAACCTCCTATGTGCATCCACTATTTATATTTTTGTGTCACTAAGAGAATAACATTTTTTACCACTATAAATGATGAAATTTTTTAAGGTTTCATACAATGCAGCTTCAACAGAATTTTGGAACTCCAGTATTAATATAAAGATGTATTTTTATTGTATTCACTGTATGCCAAAAACTAATTTACTTAGAAGATTACCACAGATTAATTACTATCATACAATGCAGAATAAACATTACATCCTTTTTATTGTTAATATGTGTTTGTCATTTTTATGTAATATGCTTTGTGCTTATTCCAAGTATCATTGAAACGAAAGACTTGTTAGCTGCCAGGAAATAATGATTATGTAGCTTTTAATGAAAGTCAAACTTGCACTGGAGTATTTTATTTGTACATTCAAATTACATTAAAATTTATCATTACACTGAAATTTTAACACATCTAACAATAATACTTCAATTTCAAGATCTTCATAAATATATATTTCTAAACTAGGGAGTACGTATACTGTGTAGATCCCACATCAGTCAGCACCACTCCAGGTGTACTGGTTTTACTAGTGCGACTTCATAAGCAGTTAGCACAAACAATGGCTTAAACAAGTTTTGATTTATACCAAATTTAGTAAAATAGAACAGAAAAGGAATGGCCATTGCTGTGTTTCTGCTAGAATCCACACAGGATTATCACAGCTTGTGCATCTTATGATAAGATACTATGCTGTGATACTCTTGCCTCCTACGGCTATGCCGTTAGGAGGCTAAGTTTAACCTCATCCTCCTGTACCACAAGGCAGTGACCTAAGATCCGCTGTACCTCCACTGCCAAATCCTCCAAGACGGCGTCTAGGTGCTGGTGGTGGACTGAAAATGTAAGCAATAAAACCAGTTTTAAACTGTATGTAGGGTTCAGCTAGCTGTTGTTGGCAGTTAAACTAGATTAATGTTTTTGCCCAAAATGTAAACATATCTTACACAGAACCAATCTGGTGCTGTAACAAAAAATAGTGATGTAACCATTCACAAATAGGAAAAAAGAAAGAATATAATAAAAATCAGTCAACACTTTCATACTAGGAAGAATAAGTATGTTCTCAACATTATAAAACACAAACAGCAAAAAAAGGAAGTTATCACAATTATGTCATAAATGTAAGCATACATACAAGGCCACCTGTGCAGCAGCCAAGTCTTATACCAACTCCACTGTAACTACTCAACTACTGCAGTGATTTTTGTGTGAGCATGTTGACTGACCATCTGTCCACATATATGGCCAATCACTGCCAAAGTAAAGCCAAGGGGAAGACTATCCACTCATAAGTCAAGCATCCTGACTGATTGAACATGTGACGTCAATGGCTGCTTCTCGACCCTTGCTATTTGGATACAAACTTATCTGAACTGCTCAGGTGGAAAATAAGCTTTCTTCAATACATTGTTTGGTCCCAAAATCCCTCTCGGCTGCATCTTCACTAATCAGTCTTCTTCACCTCTGCCCATTTGGAACCCATAAGGGAAAAGTGGTCAATTTTTCTTAACCTACATGTAAAGTGAAAGAAAGATTATCTTGCTACAGTCAGTAGATGTCTATATAAATATATATTCTCTCTGTGTGTGTGTGTGTGTGTGTGTTTTTAACCCACCCCCTTCAAATAGAGATTCAAATCAACCTAACAAAATATTCACAAGCTATTTCCATTGCACCTTCCACTTCAAGTGTATGAACGTCATTAAACAGAAAATTTTTGTATGTACTTCCTATATTTTATAGTCACGCAATACAACAACACATCATATGCAGGTTCCACCATACATTTGTCACATTCATTTCTGCAATAGGAAAATGAAATCCTACATTGCAAACTTAACATTGTAATTTTTTGACAGCGAAATTTATTCTTTCATCTTTACATCAGATAGTTATTCTTAAAGTTTTGAAAGTTCAGACTTCTAAGCATGATAAACAATAGCCGCTTCCAAATCACTTTTGCAAGTTAAAGCGATGTGTGATTATTAGAAGCAGAGGCCAGGCCTTCACTGTTCTGCTGCCCTCTAGTACTCTGTCAGGAGTACACAAATGAACGTTTCTGTACACTTTCTTCTTCTGAATAGATTTGGAAGTGAAAGTGATTGGACTGTGATTTGCGGATTCTTTCATTTACACAGACATTGTTTTTAATTAGTTCAAGAAATTCATAGCACAGAAACTGACTTGAACATTGAAGTTTGTCCGAATAACAGCTTACCACATCAAGAAGATTTGCAGTTAGTGTACACCACACTGTCTACTCCAAAAACAGAAGGTTTGATTTTAATTCTGTCAGCAGATGGTAAATAGGTTTAAATCTAAGTTCAAGATCATAATGGCGATGAATCACGGCTTCAACAATTCCACAAAAAAACATGTAATGGATGTCGTGTGCCTCGATTTCTCCCTATTGCGCTAATAAATCTAAAATGGAGGAAGTAAGGACTACTGGTAAAATCTTTTTAAAAGACAACCACAAGCAGAGATGAATAGGATCTTCTTTAATGATAACAAGCCTGTTTTGGAATTAGCTCAACATCATTTCTTTATATTTCTGTAATTAAGAAACCATCGGCAGGCTTCATTTTAAACCTCAGTCAAAGCTGTGTGTCTTTCCAACACATTTTTGAGCACTAATGACAGGAGAATGTAATGGTGCATTAAAATGTGTGAATACAAAATCCAGTGCCACGATCAAACTCCTTTACTGATTGCTAGTTTCAGCTCACTGTTGAGCCATCTTCAAGTCTAAAATACAGAAAATTGCATAAAAGAGGTGAATAATAGTATCTTACATGTTATATTTAAACTTCCCTTAAGTCTTACATACCAACAAAAATTTATTAATTCAGTCTGTATCAGCATATGCATTACAATCTTGAGATTGATACTGGTAATTATCATACGTCCATGTGTGGATGAAAATATGGTGTATTCCTTACAATGCTAGTTACAGGAACAAGGAAGTAGTTTTACTACAGTTTGTGGAGAACTGGCCGCATATGTAGTGCTAATGCTACATGTAAAAGCCAACTGCCAGATGATGCTACTAGAGCCAACAAAGTTTTACTAAGTTGTGCCTCTATAATAATATAAAGAATTCTAATGTAGCTAACATTATATTAGGTTCATGTTATATAAAATGTAAGGAACTATGTTCAGTTTCTACAATCTGTAGCAACAACCTGTGGTGGGCATGATAAGACATCCTGCGAAACATTACTAAATGCCTTCTCTGACCACTACCTAGAAAAGACAGTGCAGAACCACACTCATGATGGAAATGTATTGGATCTAATGGCAACAAATAGACCCAACCTCTTTGTGAATGTCCACATCAAAATAGGTATCAGTGGTCCTGACGCAGTTGTGGCAACAATGATTGTCAAAGCACAAAGGATAAAGGATAACTAAAACCAGCAACCAGCAAACGGATATATACTTCCATTAAACTAATTTTTATTTTAAATCAGTAGTGTCATGGCTCAATGAGGAACTTTAAACTTTCAGCATCGGACAGGAGCATCCAGATTAATTATGGCTCAAGTTTAAAAGAATAGTTGATCATGCACTGGATAGATAGTACATATCTATCCACCAGAGAAGTTTATAATGGGAGGGATCCTCCACCATGGTATACTGTCACTGTAAAGAAACTTCTATAGAAACAGAGACTACTGCATAATAGGTGTAACATTTGGCTGTCAAGAGAACAATGCACGAAGCCTTAATTGACTACTGTAGCAAAATACTGTCAAATGACATTTCAGAAAATCCAAAGAAATTCTGGTTGTATATAAAGGCTGTTAGTGGCACCAAAACTAGTGTCCAGTCCCTAGTGAATAAGACAGGAACTGAAATGGAGTGTAGCAAAGCAAAAGCTGAAATGCATAACTCTGTTTCAAACGTTCCATTAGAAAGGAAAAGCCAAGAGAACTGCCTCAATTTAACCTCCGTACAACTGCAAAGGTGACAAATTATTATTAGCATAAGTGATGTTGAGAAACAGCTCAAATCATTAAAACTGAATAAAGCTCCACGGCCCAATGGAATTCCTATTGTATCCTACACTGAATTTGCAGTTGAGTTGGTTGGTTTATTTAAAAGAGGGGGATGGACCGAACTGCTAGGTCCTCGGTCCCTCGTTCCAATTAGAATAATTCCACACGGGTGGGAGTAAAATTATCGAGGCATACAAAACACAGCTGGAAGAAAGGAGAAAACCACAAGAATGACAGAAGGGCAACAAACACTACAATGGACAAAATCGGACAAGAAAATCACAGAGAGATGCAAGAAACGTGTAGAAGAAATCAAAATAAGAGAGCAAATTACCATGGTTGGCCAACCATGGGAATAAGAAGGAGAAGCCAGCCACTCTGCAACACATTACAACCTTTACCCTAAAAGCACTAGGGTTGAGGACACAGAGGGACGAAGGACAAGTGCTAACACTTAGATCAAGTAATAAAACCCACCCTCACGAATAAAACGTAAAACTCAATTTGCTGTTGAAGCATTGTCGCTTAACACCAAAGGTAGGGAGGTGGCAAAGTTAAAAGTCCGCTGCAGAGCGGCTAAAAGTGGGCAGCCCAGCAAGAGGTGGATGGCCGTGATTTGTGAGCCACAGCGACACCGAGATGGCTCTTCACGATGGAGGAGGTAACCATGCATTAGCCACGTACGGCCAATGTGGAGCCAGCAGAGGACAACTGATTCCCTGCGAGAGGACTGCATGACAGACTTCCACACATTCTTAGTCTCCTTAATGACACGCAATTTGATGTGCATACTGTTATGCCATTCCATCTCCCAAAGCTGAAAAACCCTGCAGCGTAAGACGGAACGCAGGTCAGTTTCAGAGATGCGCATCTCCAGAAGCTGTTTCCGCGTAGCCTGTTTGGTCAGCATGTCGGCAAATTCATTGCTTTGGATTCCAACATGTCCTGGGGTCCACACAAACACCACTGTACGACAGGGTTGCTCCAGGGCATGGATGGAGTCCTGAATGGATGCTACCAAAGGATGGCGAGGGTAGCATTGGTCAATAGATTGTAAGCTGGTCAAGGAGTCAGTACACAGGGCATGAACAAATGTGCTCAAGAGCACGAGATATGGCCGCCAGCTCTGCAGTGAAAACACAGCAGCAATCTGGCAAGGAGTGCTGTTCAATATGTCCTCCACGAACATATGCGAAGCCTACATGACCATCAGCCATCAAACTGTCGCTGTAAACCACTTCATGGCCCCAGTACATGTCTAGAATCAAGAGGAAGTAATAGTGGAGAGCTGCAGCGTTAACGGAGACCTCAGGGCCATGCAAAAGGTCCAGAAGAGTCTGTGGCCTAAGTGTACACCATGGAGGTGTACGTGAATGGACCTCGAGGAGAGGTGGTAATGGAAAGGACTCCAGTTCAGACAGAAGGGACCGGATGCAAACCACAATCATAAGCCCTGACCTCGGCAGCCGATGTGGGAGATGAACCGCCGTGGTTGGGAAAAGGAGACAGTAATTCAGATGCGCAGGAGAACTACGAACGTGTGCAACGTAACTGGCGAGTAGTTGTGCACACAAAGCCTATGTGACCACCAGCCATCGAGCCGTCAGTGTAAACCTTCTATGGAGGGACTCCGGCCTCCACCAGGACAGTGGTCACCGGATTCATTCTAAAAGCTCCCGTCGCTAGGCGAACACCACAGTGATGCACTGGGTCAAGTAAATGCAACACTGAGGGTGCCGCTGAACCGTAAACCAGACTCCCACAGTCAAGGCAAGATTGAACAAGGGCTCTGTAGAGCTGCAGCAGTGTTGAGAGATCTGTATCCCAGCTGGTGTTGCTCAGGCAGCAGAGGGCATTGAGATGCTGCCAGCACTTCTGCTTAAGCTGACTAAGGTGAGGTAGTCAAGTCAAACAGGCATTGATAACCAGTCCTAAAACTCGATATGTCTCCACTATAGTGAGTGGATCGTCATTAACGTAAATTTCTGGTTCTGGATGAGTGGTGCGACGCTGACAGAAATGCATGACATACGACTTCATGGCTGAAAACCTGAAGCTGTGGGCTAGAGCTGATGACTGTGCCTTGTGAATGGCTTCCTGTCGGTACTGCTCAGCAACACCAATACTGGAGGAGCAGTACAAAATGCAGGAGTCATCCACATACAGAGAAGGTGAGACCAACAGCCCTACAGCTACTGCTAGACCTTTAATAGCCACTCAATACGGAGCCCTGCGGAATGCCATTCTCCTGAATACAGGGGGAACAATGGGAGGCACTGACTTGGACACAGAAAGTACGAAGCAACAGGAAATTTTGGATAAAAATCTGGAGCGGGCTCCAGAGACCCCACTCATACAACATGGCAAGGATACAATGTCACTAGGTCATGTCATATGCTTTACACAAGTCAAAAAAGATGGCAACCAGTTATTGGCATATGGAAAAGGCTCTTCAGATGGCAGACTTGAGGGACACAAGATTATCAGTGACAGAGCGATCCTGGCTGAAGCCACCCTGACATGGAGGCAGTAGGCCAAGTGACTCCAGGACCCAATCCAACCACCGACACACCATACATTCCAGCAGCTTACAAAGAAAGTTGATGAGGCTGATGGACCAGTAGCTATCCACATCAAGCGGGTTTTGACCGAGTTTGAGCACCATAATGATGGTGCTCTCCCGTCATTGCGATGGAAAGATGCCATCGCGCCACATCCGGTTGAAGATGACAAGGAGATGTTGCTTTTAGTCAGATGAAATATGTTTAATCATCAGGATCCTATCCCGCCCAGGAGCTGTGTCGGGGCAATCTGCAAGGGCACTGAGGAGCTCCCACTCTTTAAATCTGGTGTTATAGGGTTCACTGTAGTGTGTAGTGAACAAGAGGACTTTACTTTCCATCTGCCGTTTGAGGGTGCGAAAGGCCGGGGGGTAGTTCTCAGACGCAGAGGCTTGGGCATAGTGTTCAGCAAGGTGCTCGGCAATCACGTTTGCGTTGGTACATAACACGCCCGCGCCATTGATGTTAATGCCAGGGACACCTGTTGGGGTCTTGTACCCAAAAAGATATCTGATCTTCATCCAGACTTGGGAAGGTGACGTATGGCACCCAATGGTCAACACATACCTCTCCCAACACTCCTGTTTCTGTCATTTTATAAGCTGGCGAACGTGGGCACAGAGCCGCTTAAAGGCTCTAGGGAAGGGTGCCACTTATGTCACTGTAGAGCTTGCCAACATCCTTTAATTGCCTCAGCGACTTATGGCGACCACCAAGGGGCTATTTTTCACCGGGGGCACCCTAAAGAACGAGAGATCGCACTTTCCGCCGGAGGAATCATCATAATACAAGGCAGGGACATAGTAAAATTTGTGAAATCACAGCAAATACGATGGCTAGGACACTTGGAGAGAATGGCAGAGGATAGAATTCCAAAGAAAATGATGAAAGGTATGATCCATTCAGTTAGGCGAAAAGGGAGACCTAGAAGAAGATGGATCGATGAGGTAATAATGGATATCAGCAATATGGGAGTCCGGGGGTGGAAAAGAGCAGCAAATAACCGAGCAGTGTGGAGGAAGATTGTTGAAGAAGCCAAGGCTCACCAAGGGCTGTAGAGCTACTGAAGAAGAAGAAGAAGAAGAATCATCATTGTGACTTGCTCAATCTCAACATTGATGGCCCCACATGGGGGAGATTCAGCAGTGACAGCAGAGGTGAAGGCTTCCCAGTCTGCCTTGTTTAAAGCCCATTTGCATTGGCATCTGTGGGCATGATGCTAGGGGAGTGACAGGAAGACGGGGAAGTGGTCACTATTACACAGGTGTCATGTACTCTCCAGTGGATAGATGGGAGAAAGCCAGGACTGCAAACCAAGAGATCAATGGCCAAATATGTGCCATGTGCCACACCGAAATGTGTGGTGGCACCTGTATTTAAGAGGCAGAGGTCGAGTTGTGACAAATTTTTGACCTCCCTACCTCGGCCAGTAAGCATGGTGCCACCACATAAGGGGTTATGCGCTTTAAAATCTCCCAAAAGTAGGAAAGGTTTAAGCCAAAAGTAGGAAAGGTTTAGGGAGTTGATCAATCGGTGCAGCCAATACTCTCAGGGGTACTGCACCATCTGGAGGAAGATATACATTGCAGACAGTTATTTCCTGCGTCATCCTTATCCTGACAGCCACAGCTCCAAGAGGGGTTTGAAGAGGCACAGGTTCACTACATACATAGATGAAAACTCCATCTGACACTATTATAGTCACTATGGTTCCTGTAATATCCCTCATAGCCCTGGAGGGCATGGATCCACATTGCCGGGAACCAGGTTTCCTGGAGGGCAATGCAGAAAGCAGGTGTAAAGCTTAACAGTTCCACTGGAGGATTACGTGATCGTGAGACTGAGAAGGCACGAAACACTTAATGAGGCAGTCCACGCCCCAAGGTCACCTGCTGCAACCAGTTGAGTACCTGTGTGATTGACATCCATTGTGTCTGAGGGAACAGCAAGATCTAGGTCCTCAGCAGGCACTAGATTCACCACCTCATCCTCAGACACAGAGCTTTTAGGCAGTGGTGGTGTGGGTGACACGCAGTGCCTTGGTTCTTGGGGGTATTTTTCTTTTTAGGTTTCTCTCGCTGCTCCTTACATTTGTCCAGCTGGGAAGGCTTCACTGATTCAGTCTCAGGGACCGAGGAGAACTGTGAAGCCCTTTGATCAGCTACCTGTGGTTATTTCAGCCACTGGCAGGTGTCAGCTTTGGCACTGGTAGGAACCTGGGAAGGGAGTGACCCGAGGGATCCCTTCCTGGCGATAGGAGCCAAAGAAGACTTACACCTCTCTGGCGGAGAAGTGGGGAATGACATCCGCAATGGTTGGAGGAGGTGTTGCTCCTGAAGTAGGTTGTGCAGGAGGAATAGGGAAGGAAGTCCCTTCCACCATCAAAGGGGCAGGTGGAGTCTGACGGCTCAGAGCCAACTGTACGCAGCAGAATGGAAGATGGTAGAACCGTTGTCATAGTGGTGGCGTAGGTTGACGTCATATGCACAGGATGTAGCCTTTCATATTTTCTCTTAACCACAGTGTAGGTCAGTCAGTCCAGGATCTTGTATTCCATTATTTTTCTTTCTTTCTGGAGAATCCTGCAGTCTGGCGAGTAAGGCAAATGGTGTTTTCCACAGTCAACACAGATGGGAGGCAGAGCACAGGGAGTATTGGGATGTGAAGCACATCAACAATCCCAACATGCGATGCTGCAAGTACAGCGGGAAGACATATGGCCGAACTTTCCGTACTTAAAGCACCACATCAGGAGAGGGATGGCTTTACTTCATAGTGGTAGACCATCATCTTGACCTTCTTGGGCAATGTGTCACCCTCTAAGGCTATGATGAAGGCACCAGTGGCAAACCTGATTATCCCTCAGACCACGATGGACACGCTGGATGAAATGGACACCTCGCTGCTCTAAATTGGTGCACAGTCATCATCAGACTGCAAAAGAAGGTCCCTGTGAAATATGATACCCTGGACTATATTTAAGCTTTTATGGGATGTGATGGAAACAAACATCCCACAGGTTGTCATAGGTGAGTAGTGCCTATGAATGGGCAGAGGATGCTGTTTTGATCAAGACGGACCCTGACCGCAGTTTGGACAAGCCCTACACCTCCCCAAACTTGTCCTCTAAATGCTCCACAAAAAACTGACGTTTCATTGGCAAGAAAGATTCCCACCAACTCTCATACATACGAGGTACCAGTGTGAATAATCTTCACTGCCATCCTTAGCCTGGCACTCCTCCCATGATGTGGCCAGGGAGAGGAACGATTTGGGGTCATATTTCTTAACATTGACATTATGCCTTGACTGCTTAGAAACTGCTGGTGTTTGACCACTCACTGACCAGGAGCCCTCCTCACGGCTGCCACCCAGCCACAGCAAAGGCCACCTGGCAGGACTGTCATTGCTGGGAGTTCCAATGCCCCAGGGTGACTGGCATCTATGCCTTGGCATACGTGGGGAGTTAACAGTGCAGCATCAGCAGAGCGATCCCCGGATTGTCAAGGGGCTACAGCCAACAGGGTACATGGCGGCCCCACTACAATGGGCTGGCTACCGAGCTGGATATCAGGCACAAATAAGCTACGAAGTCCATTATCGTCGACAGTGCAGAAAGCAATACTGTACAGAGGATGGAGAAAAATGTATCCATATCCAGGAGGGTGATCTTGCCCAACAGCTGGAGAATGAGTGGGAGTCTAAATCCACACCAACTAAGGATTCGAGAGGTTTCAGTGCATGATTGACACTGTGCACCATGTATGGCGCCCTTCCCCAATTGGCTTGCTCCCTTAAAAAACTGGCCAGTGGTTGGAAAAAAAGCACAGGTAAAACCCATCTACAAGAAGGGTAGTAAAAATGATTCACAAAACAGCCATCTGACATCACTTTGTTGTTGAATCTTAGAACATGTGCTGATCTCAAACATTATGAGGTATCTTGAACAGAATGAACTACTACTTGCCAACCACGACAGATTCCGAAAACATGACCATGTGAAACCCAACTCTCACTTTTCTCACATGACACATACTGAAACTTTCCAATCAAAGCAGTCAGGTGGATGCAGTATTTCTTGATTTCTGCAAAGCATCTGACTCAGTACCACATCTACACTTATTGTCATAGTGATTATCAAGTGAAATTTGTGACTGGATTACAAACTTTCTGGTAGAGAGGACACAGCATGGTATCCTAGATGGAGAGTCTTTGATGTAAAAGTAACTTCATATTAATGACCCTGCAGACTATATTAAGAGCAACTTCAGACTTTTCGCAGATGATACAGTTATCTACAATGAAGTGCTGTCTGAAAAAGCTGTGAAAATGTTCAGTCAGAGCTTGATAAGATTTCCACGTTGTGCGAAGATTGGAAATTTGCTTTGAACATTCAGAAATATAAAACTGTGCATTTCACAAAATGAAAAAAAAATGTAGTACCCTGCAAACTAAAGTCAATGAGTCACAGATGGAATCTGCCAACTCATGCAAATACAGTACCTGAGTGTACGAATATGAAATATTATGATCACATAGGTTCTGTTGTAGGTGGTAGACTTCAGTTTATTGGCAGAATACTGGGGAAGTGCAGTCAGTCTACAAAGGAGATTTGTAAGGAATCATTTGATCCAGTCTAGAATCTGTTCAAGTGTTTGGGACCCTTACCGAATAGGACTAACATGGTATATTGGCGTGTGGGAGAGTTACAGTGAAGGTGAAAAAACTGAACTGGCAGACAAAGATAAATGAAAGATCCCAAGAAAGTATACTACCAGAGTTTCAAGAACAAACTTTAAATGATGACTCCAGGAATATACATAAATCACAAAGGGAGCATGAGGACAAGATTAGAATAATTGCAGCACACAAACACACACAGGCATTCAAACAATCATTCTTCCCATGCTCCATACTTGAATGGTACAGGGAAGAAACCCTAACAACTGGTAGAACAGGAAGTACCTTGTCATGCACTTCACAGCGATGTTCAGAGTATGGACATAGACATAGATGTAGAACCACATACCAAACCTAAGCAGCTCAGCTCATTAAGTAATACAAATCAGGACATACTAAAAAAGAAGAAAATTAAGGGGTCATGACAAACCAGAGCAACATTTTTAAAATACAGCAAAGTATGTACAGTGCCAATGGTCAAAAAATTATAAATCCATAATATTAAATAATAAAGTGAGCAATACTGCAACCTCAAAGCTTAGTGCAAATTCCAACCAGTATTAGAAGTGGCTTTAATTATAAACCAGTAAATACACCGACGGCAAAAATTGCAACGCAAAGAATGAGTTGTGAGATATAAATGAAAGCTTGTATGGGTGTTTCTACATTTGAAAGATGACGTCTACTCAAATTTCGCACCAGTCACATAAGAGTGGCACTAGTATATGCCAGTCAGGTTTGCTTTAAAAACATGTAAGTCACGAGTGTTGGTTACCTTTCGAGACTGAACACAGTGAGTTGATGCTAGTCAAGAATGTCTACGGCACCAAAGACACCATCATTTAAATCTCTCTGAGTTCAAATAAGATCGTGTAATAGTTCAAAGAAGCTGGATGTTCTTTTTGCAATATTGTAGAAACACTTAGGAGGAATGTAGCCACTGTACACGATTGCTGGCAGCAGTGGTCATGGAAACATACCATCACAAGAGGAACAGGCTCTAGATTAACACTTGGTGCTACTGAGAGGGAAGCATACGGCTTGGCACATCATACTGCATCGGCAGCAGCAACTTAAGCAGTAGTTGGCACCACAATGACACAATGAGCTGCTACATATTCGTTAATTCATGGACAGCTCCAAACTAGATGCCTTATAGCGTGCATTCCACTATACCCAAAACATTGCCATTTGCGACTTCAGAGGTGTCAAGTGAGAACTCATTGGAGGGCAGGGTGGAGGACTATTGTGTTTCCTGATGAAAGTTGGTTCTGCATCAGTGCCAGTGATGGCCGTGTGTTTGTCTGGAGTATACCAATTGAAGGCCTGCAACCAATCTGTCTACTTGCTAGAAATGCAGGACCTACACCTGGAGTTATTGTGTCGGAGGGGGGGGGGGGTGATTTCGTGTGACAGCAGAAGCATTCTCATAGCTATCCCATGCATCCCGACTGCAAACTATCATGTCAATCTGGTGATTCGACCTATTGTGCTGCCATTCACAAACAGCATTCCAGGCGGTGTTTTCCGACAGAATAATGCTCACCCACATACCACTGTTGTAACAACATGCTCTACAGAGTGTTAACATGTTGCCTTGGCCTGCTCATCTGGCACCTGTACAACAATGCATGCTCATCTGCATGCTTGCATTCAACAGTTTGGCAGTTACACCAGTTATTAATGTACCAGCTTTCAACATTTGCAATGGCTTATCTTGTGTTTACCTTAATCTGTAATCTTGCAATGCTAATCACTTAAACAGGTTACCTAGACAAATGTATTCCACAATTTCATTACTCTACATTAATAAATGTTTTGGTGTTTTGATTTTTTTTTTTCTCAACCAGTGCAGATGGATAAAATTTAATTGGTACAACTAAGCCATAACAAGTTACATTAAAGATAGTTACAAGGATCAAACTTCATGAAGATAAGATTAATTTCTTACACCTATGTATTTGCTATAGATTATATCATTAAAGACTATCACACATGAAGCATGTGAAGAAACAAGTTAACTGATGAACATTAAGCATTGTTTCTATTTATTTTGTAACACAGCATGTTTGTGAAGTCACATTCAAACCAACATCCAGATGACGTGGGTTTATGTATAATCCAATGAAGCCTTACCTGTATTAAACACACAATACATATACACTGAGTGAGAACTCTGTTTTAGTGCTCCATATAAAATAAGCAAACAGCTGAAGTTACACAATTTTAATTTCAGGTTTAGGTGCGAAGTGTAACCAGCATTATATGTGGTCTTTATTATGAAACCTGAACAAACATATCTTACTGTGTGTGTGTGTGTGTGTGTGTGTGTGTGTGTGTGTGTGTGTGTGATACATTTTAAGCTTCATTGCATTACACACATCTATGTCATCTAGGTATCAGTTCGAATATGACAGACTTCTTGGACATGTATTACAAAATAAACAGAAATATTATATATAAAGATGATATGGCTTACCAAACAAAAGCGCTGGCAGGTATATATACACACAAACATACACACAAAATTCAAGCTTTCGCAACCAACGGTTGCTTCATCAGGAAGGAGAGAGAAAGATGAAAGGATGTGGGTTTTAAGCGAGAGGGTAAGGAGTCATTCCAATCCCGGGAGCAGAAAGACTTACCTTATGGGGAAAAAAGGACAGGTATACACTCGCACGCACGCGCACACGCACGCACGCACGCACGCACGCACGCACACACACACGCACACACACACACATCCATCCGCACATACACAGACACGAGCAGACATTTGTAAAGGCAAAGAGTTTGGGCAGAGATGTCAGTCAAGGCGGAAGTACAGAGGCGAAGATGTTGTTGAAAGACAGGTGAGGTATGAGCGGCGGCAACTTGAAATTAGCGGAGGTTGAGGACTGGCGTATAACGAGAAGAGAGGATATACTGAAGGGCAAGTTCCCATCTCCGGAGTTCTGACAGGTTGGTGTTAGTGGGAAGTATCCAGATAACCCGGACGGTGTAACACTGTGCCAAGATGTGCTGGCCGTGCACCAAGGCATGTTTAGCCACAGGGTGATCCTCATTACCAACAAACACTATCTGCCTGTGTCCATTCATGTGAATGGACAGTTTGTTGCTGGTCATTCCCACATAGAAAGCGTCACAGTGTAGGCAGGTCAGTTGGTAAATCACGTGGGTGCTTTCACACGTGGCTCTGCCTTTGATCGTGTACACCTTCCTGGTTATAGGACTGGAGTAGGTGGTGGTGGGAGGGTGCATTGGACAGGTTTTACACGGGGGGCGGTTACAAGGGTAGGAGCCATAGGGTAGGGAAGGTGGTTTGGGGTTTTCATAGGGATGAACTAAGACGTTACGAAGGTTAGGTGGACGGCGGAAAGACACTCTTGGTGGAGTGGGGAGGATTTCATGAAGGATGGATCTCATTTCAGGGCAGGATTTTAGATCCATCCTTCATGAAGGGGGGAATTTCCTTGTGGGGGGGGGGGGCAGGTATGCGCGCACACACACACACACACACACACACACACACACACACACACACACGTCTGTCTGCGCATGTATAGGCGCAGGCAGACATTGCCCAAACTCTTTGCCTTTACAGATGTCTGCTTGTGTCTGTGTATGAGCGGATGGATATGTGTGTGAGCGTGTGCGCAAGTGTATACCTGTCCTTTTTCCCCCTAAGGTAAGTCTTTCCGCTCCCGGGATTGGAATGACTCCTTACCCTCTACCTTAATACCCACATCCTTTCCTCTTTCCCTCTCCTTCCCTCTTTCCTGACGAAGCAACCGTTGGTTGCGAAAGCTTGAATTTTGTGTGTACGTTTGTGTGTCTATCGACCTGCCAGCACTTTTATATAGTGTCCCAGCTATCTTGTCCACCCAAAATATCTCTGGAACAATAACAGCTATTGGAAAACGACTTTCACCGGTATCAATGTAGGGCTGGGGCCCATGAATGTACATATTTGGAAACATTCTAAAACGAAAGCATATGTGCTTTTTAACACAAACTTATGTTTTTTTTAAATGGACCGCCTATATTTTTTCTTCAGCAATCCATAGCAGGACAAAGCACATACACAATGGCATTGATTGCATCGCAATATTCCCATTACATCCCGAGATATTGATAAGCGAAGTTCACGCTTGAAACACCCGACATGCGCTGCTAGCGCACGTCCTGAGGCTCAGGCGTGAACCCCATGCTGCCCGTAATCGCGATTGATTGACATGTGTAATCACACCTCCATACTTATCAAGAGGTCCGAAACGAATAATACGGTCTGCTGCCATCAACTCTCATAAGCACATAATGGTTTCCCTCTTGCACATTTAACGTATCTACATACACAATATGAACCAGTACCGATCGGTGTACACCCGTCAGGTTGTCTTATTTATCCTGCACACCCAAAATAAGGTTTATCTAATGCGTTATATGACCTATTGTGCCTGTCGCACAGGGCCTGGCTCTACCTAGTCAAGTGTCCAACGTAGTTCCCACTACTGCCAGTTACCACTTCGCCTTGTTTATGATTTGCGACCCATGCAAACTCCTGTACTCCACCACCCTCCGAGCATCCCATTTCTTGTTGCTTTGGCGTGCAGTACACCGCTTGCCAGAGTAGTCGTGCATCAGAGTAATCTAGTGACGGCACGGAGGTAGTACACATTGTGAATAAACGTTGTGTTGTGGAACTTATACTGTACAGTATAATGTACACACATGAAGATATGGTAGCAATGCTGCTGATCTATGGAGAATGTACGTTGACGGGAAATACGTTATGAGATTGCTTGTTTGTTGATAGTACTGTTAGCGAACATTATGATTATTAAGTTAATATGTCTGTTTTCTACCCTACTCTACATACCTGTACTGTACCCTGTTGTAGGTGGACGAAATGCTGTTCAGACAGAACGACTGTACAGAAGACGATTCCCTGACAAGCCATCGCCTTTGCGCCGGATGTTTGGTCGTCTCACATCTCGTCTACGTGAAACGGGAAGCTTAAATCCAAGACCTCGACATCATCCTAGAACACGCACAGATGAATGTGCTGAAGTTGCTGTGCTCGCTACCATAGCTGTGAATCCTCAAATCAGCACACGTCAAATTGAACGTGAAGTTGGTGTGTCGAAATCAAGTGCAAAGCGTATTCTTAAACGTCATAAATTTCATCCTTACTATGTTCATTTACACCAGGATCTTCATGGAAATGACTTCCACAATAGGGTAACATTTTGTCGGTGGGCTCAGCAAAAACTTCTGACTAATCCAAATTTGTTTTGCAGTTGCTCTCTTTACCAACGAGGCATCATTCTCCAACAAAGGAATTGTCAATATGAGGAATATGCATTATTGGTCCGCAGACAATCCAAAATGGCTCTGTCAGGTAGAGCATCAACGTCCGTGGAAAGTTAATGTTTGGTGTGGGATTATTGGAGATACCATTATCAGACCTTTCTTTATAAATGGCATCCAAAATGGCAGACAATACTCCAGATTTATACGACACAATCTTCCTGTTCTCTTGGACACCGTACCTCTGAACCGGAGAATGATCATGTGGTATCAGCATGACGGATGCCCTGCACGTAACGCCTTACGAGCACGACGACTTCTGAACCGTAAGTCCCCTGGTAGGTGGATTGGACGAGGTGGCCCAGTTAGGTGGTCTGCCCGATCTCCGGACCTTACACCGCTGGATTATTTTCTTTTGGGAGCAGTGAAGGATGCTGTTTACCAACATGAACCAACAACACCAGAGGACATGAAGCAACACTTATTGATGCTTGTACAGCCATCAAAGAGGAAACAGTAGCACGAAGTAGGGCATCCTTCATCCGCAGAGTGACCCTATGTATGCAAGCCAATGGGCATCACTCTGAGCATGAGATGTGAACGCTATGTTTAGTATGTAGTGCTGGTATCACAGTGGAAGTTTCTACAAAGGGCCATTTTACCCAGTGATGTTAAGAAACATTTGTTTGCAACAATTTGTCATTTAACACATTAGATAATTATGTGATAATAAAACTAATTGGTTAAACATGTTTACATTCATCTTCTATGTCCTACCTGAACTTCCCAAATCAAAACATTTTTACCTAAACAACGGTAAAACTTTTAGTCCACTTGCTCGTTTCACTAAAACCATCAACATGAATTTTACTATTACGAGTGAATGATTAACTGTCACTTGCGCTAGATCTACAGTAAAGTAAAGTTTTAACGTTGAACGGCATTACCTTTTTAGTAACGGATTAACGATAAGCGAAGTTAACTTTGTGACTAACGTTGCGGTACACAAATATGTTACAGAACCGCATCACCCCTAGCCTGTGGGATAAATACCTGCTGGAATGTACGACGTTAATCCAGGATGGCAGCAGACCGTATTATTCGTTTCGGACCTCTTGATATGGAAGTGTGATTATGCATGTCAATCACATCGCGATTACGGGCAGCATGGGGTTCACGCCTGAGCCTCAGGACGTGTGCTAGCAGTGCATGTCTGGTGTTTCAAGCGTCAACTTCACGTCTTAATATCTCGGGTTGTAATGGGAATATTGTGATGCAATCAACGCCATTGTGTATGTGCTTTGTCCTGCTATGGATTGCTGAAGAGAAAATATAGGAGGTCCATTTAAAAAAAACATAAGTTTGTGTTAAAAAAAACATATGCTTTAGTTTTAGAATGTTTCCAAATATGTACATTCATGGGCCCCAGCCCTACATTGATACCGGTGAAAGTCTTTTTCCAATAGCTGTTATTGTTCCACAGATATTTTGGGTGGACAAGATAGCTGGGGCACCCTATATATATAACATTAGTTAACTTTCATTTTTATATGATTGTGTGTGGTACTGTTTGAAGATATGATCTACAACAAACACCTAGAAGTAAGGTACAATAAGTTCAAGCCAGTCTTAAATGTAACACCTAATGGCTCAATTGTACCACTTAGGCTTTATCCATCTATTTACTGGTTTGTAATTAAAGCCACTTGTAATACTGATTGTATTTGGCACCTACACCTTTGGTTACAGGGCTACTTGGTTTATGATTCAATATTGTTAATTTATAATTTTTTTGAGCACTGGCATTTTACATACTTTCCTGTATCTTAAAATATTTGAATGTTTTCAATTGTGACCATATTAATTTCCTTCTTTTTATTATGTCCTAGTTTTGTATTATTTAACAAACAGCTTATTTTTGGTGTATGGTTGCTACAGATTGTAGACAATGAACATAGTTCCTTACATTTTGTATAACAAATCTATCAAAGTTCATTACATTAAAATTCTTTATATTATTATAGAGGCACAACTTCGCAAAACCTCATTGGCTAGCGGCACCATCCGGCAGCGTTTACACGTAGCATTAACACTACATATGTGGCCAGTTCTCCAACAGCTGTAATATAGCTACTTCCTTGTTCCTGCAGCTAGTGTTGTGAAGATATGCCATACTTACATCCACACATGGACTGTACGGTAGTTACCGCTGTCAATCTCCATGCATTTAAACACAAGTGTGGCAATATGAGCACTGGAGACACATACAGCTAACACCGTAAGTTATGTAAACACGACAACAAAGTTTAGGTAAGGATATAGTTTTATAACCCTTACCAAATAGATGTTCTATGTATTTTGTCAAGGTCTATAAACATTTTTCAGCATGTACATGATAAAGAGTGATTCAGCTCAACAGATTATGACAATGTGTAATGCCTGGAGGGTGGTAAGCACTGAATGAAGTAATTTTTTTTTTGGTACGTACCACAGAATGGAAGTATAAATATAAAATTTACGATACGATTGTTCACCTCTTACAGACAATTTTCTGCATTTTAGATCTGAAGATAGCTCGTCAATGAGCTGAACTAGTAATCAATAAAGGAGTGTTTGCAATCTTGACACAGGATTTTTTATCCATGCATGTTAACATAACAGATCAACTTTCTTCCAATTTGACAATGTCAGTTAACATAATGGAGCAACCATTAAGTGATTTGAGAGGATGCACTTCCATGAGCAGTGAGATAATCCAGGAATAGAATATCAAAATACATAATTTCAAACAATGGAAAGTTCAAGTTGTGAAAAGGGTAGATCACAACTCACCATAAATATGACACACTGAGTTGTAGACAGGCACAATGAAATGACTGCTACACATTTAGCCCTACACACACAAGGTGAGAGAAAAGTAAGACTTATCTAGAAAAGTTTTTATTTTTTCAAAGAACAATATTCTCCCCTTCAAAATAGTTTCTTTCAGCAACTATACACCAGTGGATACGTCATTCCCTGTCTTGGTAGCAGTGATGAAAGGCTTCAACTGGCAGGGTCTTTCCTTTGAATGTTCCCCTGAGTTCCAATATGACATCCCTCTACGACCTTCAATTTCAGGAAAATAAAAGAGGCACAAGGACTAAGATCAGGTGAACAGTGGGGCTGTGGAACAACAAGAATGTCTTCTGAGATCAAAACTTCTGAGATGAAAGTGGCCATGTGATATGGGGTGTTGTCATGATGCAGCATCCGCTTATCTGCAATGTCTTGTCTCACTTGACTCAACCTTGTCCTAAAGAGGCTTTCAAAGACATCTTTGTAAAACACCTGGTTGACAGTTTACCCTGGACAAACATTCTTCATGCACAATATCATTTTTGACACTTTCATTGGTTTTTGAAGTTGAAGGTCTCCCTGAGTGAGTTCATCTTCAATGTATTCACAGCCTTCCAAAAATGATTTGTGCTATTGAGAAACTTGTGCTCTTGATAATGTTATGTTCCCCACAAACCCATTTCAACTTTTGATTACACTCAATGAATCCCCAAGTTTAACAAAACTTGGACGTAACTTTGCTCTACATTCCACAGTTTCATTTTCACAAAAAAAACTTCATTAATGTGACACTCAAAAATCATGTCATGAATGTACAGAGTTGAAACTGGGACCTCTGTCTGGAAGGAATCAACACCAGTCTACACAAGTAGAACAACACAGTGTTGCCAGGTTACTCACAGTGTTGTCAGACATTACTTTTCTCACACATCTAGCACCCCCCCCACACACACACCCACACCCACACCCCCACACACACCTAAGGCTCCTTCCCAATCACTCAAAGACTGATCCATTTCCTTTCCAATCAGCCTGTCTTGCCATTCACTGGCTTGCACCTTACATTTATGACCCACATCACATCTTATCACATTTGATGTTCACTGCCATGACATAAGCAAGTGTGTAATGTCAACTGTTTTTCATAAATTTGTCTCCTGAAGTATATTGGTTTTAGCTTTCAAGACCAATATGGACATTACTGTTTAATCTTTATTTTCTCTCTCAGCTCACTCAATTCATCATCCTGCACACAGGGAAAGTTGCAAGTGGACTGGAAGGGGAGGGGAGAACAGAATAAGACATAATGGACAGACATATCAAACTACAAGAGTTAAGTGGGGGAGGGGAAACATGGGACAAGGATCACAGTATCAAAGGATCTATAACTACATCCTAGTCCCATTCCTAATGGGTTGCTCCATCTATCTACATTAATTCAGCAAAGTATATACTATCCTCAACAAAAATCCTAGTTCAACATCCTGGTCCCCTGTCAATGAAGTGCTCCCTGCAGATAAAGACTCCATAATTGGGGTGATAGATCATGGTGATTACATCCAGAACATCTCTGCCAACTGTAACTCTTCCACACCCAAGCTCTGCCATGGTAATCCCATCCCATAAGCCCAGCATAAACTCAAATCCCTAGGCTCACCCCAGAATTTCTCCCTTGGATCCATTTTGTCCCTCATTTCAACCACCCCGTGCACACCCAACTTCTACATGCTTCTTAAAATTCACAAACCTAAATATACCGGACACACCATTGTAGCTGGTTACTGTGCTCCTATGGAAAGAGTTGCAATTCTAGCTAACACACTGATCCATTGTCTAAAACACAACTTCCAAAATCAAGGCCACAAACCATTTCCTTTATCACCTCTCCATCTCTATCCCATTGGCATTTCACTCCCTGTTAACCACTGTTGATGTCACCTCCCTTTACAGTAACATCCTCCATTGCCATAGCTAGTCTTCCAAACACTACCTTTCCACAGTTGCCAGTTCCAAACCCACCAGCTCATTTCTTATGCACAACTACCTCTCCTTCTAGGACAAAATCTGAGTCACAAACAAGGACAAATGCATGGCATCCTGACCCGTTCATAAGTCACCTAGAACTACCCTACATAACCATTCTAGATTCTAACCCCACTGGTGGTTCAGGTTCGGTGGTGATATCTATGACCTGGATCCAGAGCCAAGGCATTCCACAGTCTTAATTCCCTCTCTACTGTCCATTTTGCCTGGCCTTCGTCTCCTCAGAAAGCCGTCTTTACCTCTAATTCCTTGATGATTCCTTAATAACCTCTATTTGTGCAAAACGTACTAACCCCCAACATTACCTCCACTTTGATAGCTGCCATTCCTTCAGAAAGATTACCTCTCACACAGTCTAGCCACTCTTAGATGGCACATCATCTAATGAGTGAACCTTGTCCAGTCTGCTTAAGTTTTTACTCGCAAACAAGCCTACTGTGCTATACCCACAAATACTTATTCTCCAACCAATCCTCTTAACCAGCTGCAAAGGAGCGTCCTGCCCTTACAATCCAATATCACCATGAATTAGAACAACTCATCACATCCTCTACAATGGCTTTGACTACTTTAACTGACCCCAGGGAAAAATATCATCAGTATCCCCCCTCCAGATTCTCTGAACTGTGGCGAGAGAAACTGTCCCTACAACACACTTTTCGATATCTCAATCCCCTGTACGTAGTCTCCTCTAGTCTCTATACCTTGCCTTGTCTCCCTCCTCCCGTCCCCATCTTATTTATATTCATCTACCCATTAATTTAGACCCCAATGTTTTGCCAATGATTTGGTTTATTTGTTCCTCTGTTCTAACACTCTGGCCCCCCTTCCCTCAAACCTTCAATATGTAACACCAAATTTCTCCTGACAGCACTAGGGTCTAATTGCCACACCCACACTCCTATCCCACAAATGGTATGCCTCTGACAAGCCACTAAAGTGCGTGTCAACCAGAGCAACCGGAGATACTTTCACCAGATTGAGCCTTGCAAGAAAATATATCTAATGCCACAACAAAATTAATGTGAGCATCCCCCCCCCCCTCCAAACACATTTGTGGGATACAAACAGACTGAAGGTAGCAACAGATTGTCAGAAAGTACTATGAACATAGCCAATAGTACCACTGCTACTGATATTGACAGATAATGATGACATCTGGAATCTTCCCTATATATAAGACAATGCATGCATGTTTACAGTGTACACAACTGAGAACTTCTAAGGAGGGAATAAGAGAAAGGAAATTAAGAACAGTAAAGCAAGAGTGTAACCATAATTACCTTGGACCTCCTGGTCTCCTGTAGTCAGTTGTGTACTGTGGTCCACGTCTGTTTGTGTCTGGTGAGACTAATGTTTTTAAACTGTAATAACAAAAAATAATAATTAACAATTTCTTTCCTGCTGCTACAGAATTGTAAATTTTAAATAAGATGTAACAGATTAAAAATTCCTACAAAAACAATGCTAATACTTGAAAACCCATTACATACAAAAGTAAAAACATTACATGGCAGGGGATTTGGGGTGTGTATTCATAAAATATTTTGTCCCACACTCATTGTGTGCAACAGAAGTAGTGCACTGTCAGAAAAGAGTATACGTTCTGTGTTTCCTGCAGACAGTCTTACTGTAATACGGATAACAGCTGCATGAAAATGCGGGAGTGAAAGTGCACTGCAAATGGAAACATATTCCAAAGTTGAAGTATGCAAAACAGTATGATTCTTGTGAGAAAACCATCAAAATTACACACAGTTTCACTTTGAAATTCTGGCAGTACGTGGACCAAATGTAATGTCACATCCAGCTGTAGTGAAATGGTACCAACAATCTGACTAAGACCATACAGACACGGTTGGTGAGGATCGGGAAAGAAGACAGCCGACATCGACTACAGATGAAAATGTCCGGGCAATCAGGGCACTGGTCTGCAGTGATTGCAGATCTTTCAACAATGAGGATGTTCACATGTTGGTTCTCGAATGGCTCCACGACTAAGGAGTAGATTTACCTCGTTGAGGAATTGAATGATCAATAGAATGTTTTGTCCAATGCTTAGACAGACTTTGGTGGGTGTTGGAAAATAGTGTCATGAATCTGTGTGACAGGCGTAGTGCAGCATTCAATGAAAGTTACCTCGCCTTCCATAATAATGCATAACTCACATGGGTCATCATGCATGTAATGCTGCAAAAAATTTACACCACCATCTGTAACTCCAGATAAAAATGTCATTTTTTTTCTAGTAAGGAAGTAACCAGCTAATACAGTTCATCATTATGAATCAGGTGGCAGCAACAAATAGTGTTTACTTCATTTGTATTTTTATGCTCTTTTTATCTCCTTTTCATGAAAAGAAACTGTTTTACAATGTTTTCTGTAACATACATTACAGTGGTGCAGTATCTCAACAAGGTACCTCCATATCTTTAGGAGACTAACAGTAAGAGGACAGCCTTGAAGGACTTACACATATGTAAATCATAGAAAAATTAGTATCTACAGCTTTTACACATTCTGGTTGGCTTATGTATAGGGTGCTTAACTCTGAGGGCATTGTTGTAATATCCACAGAAATTTAGTGTTGGGATGTACGAGCTGAATCAAATAAAATTTTCCTTCTGATTTTATTGAGAGATATCCTGTTATATCTCAACAATTCAATAAAAACACCCTGCCATTAAAGAGAAGCTCACATATGGTGTATTTTTATGGCAAGTGGTTTCTGTCACAGACCATCTTCAAACCAGCATGTATCTCCCATTTGCGACACGGAGTCGATACACAGAGCTGTTGTATGTGCTAAAAGGCACCTGTCTTCAACTGCACTTGCAGGTGGTACAGACAGACAACCCTGTGAAGTATTTCTGAACACATTTTCCAGAAACTATCTTCAGCAGCTAGTTCAACAGCCCGTAAACAAAGAAAAAATGTTTGACCTTGTAGCAAGAAGCAGGCCTAATCTTATTGACACTATCAAACAAGAGAGGGAGATTTAGCAATCATATAACATTGATGGTTACTGATGTTAATAAATCCATCAAGAAGTTTAGGAGCGTCTTTATGGTCACAAGAGTATGTAAGCAGCTTTTAGCATCCTACTTAGAAAAGGAATGGACATGTTTTAGTTCCAATATGATTGACATAGAAGAGTTATGGGCAAAGTTTAAAATGATTTTGTAAATGACATTTTGGACTAGTATGTGCCAAATAAGTGGAGGAACGATGGAAAAGACCCACCGTTATTCAATCACAAAATTTAGAAAAATGTTGAGGGAGCAGAGGTTGTTGCACTCTCACATTAAAAAGACGGAAATTTCAACAGGCAAGAGAGTAGAAATTTGTGTATCTATAAAAATCAATGTGTGAAGAATACAACTTCCATCACCATGCATTAGCAAAAGCTTTTGCCAAGAACTCTAGAAAATTCTGGTCCTTTGTAAAATGAATAACGTGCTGAATGCTTCTATTCAGTCACTCGTCAACCAGTCTGGTGTGAGAATAGAAGGAAAGCTTACGTTGTTTTATGGTCACAAAGAAGCACAATTTGTGCAGTGTAAGACAGAAAATAGTTAAAAATGAGAACTAATATCACAGATAAATGAATGAAGCACTGAAATACAGTGAGGCATGCCGTCCCAATGTTGAAATGCAAAACATATGAGCTTGTCTGCAGGAAGCTGCATGCATACTTCAACAGATTATTTCTGAAAAGCTCAAGAGGAATCTAGTCATTAAATTGGCTGAATGTATTGGTCACTTTTTAGGTGGCAGGATTTTGATTTTTGCAGTCATTTAATTTCTTTTGTATATATGTTATACATCAGGGACAAAAATTTTATAAAGATAAAAAATTACGTTTATGTATACATTGGTTAAATACTTACAACAATACAAAAAAGTCAACACAGCCCCAAAACCAAGAGACAACCCTTGATAGGCTCCAAGGCTGTGCTCTCTGAATACTCCCATCTGAAAGACAACACACACCACATATATCAAACTGTGATAAAATTCATCAAGTCAAAATGCTAAATACCTCTCAACACTAGTGTGATCAGCACTGTTACTGGATAATTTGGGTTACTTTAACTTTACATGGCGTGTTGAGGTAATGATGAGCAGTAATAAAGGGAATCAAAGACAAATTAATGTCACAGCTGGGGCCATATAGTAAATACAGTTAAGCACTTGTGCTCTCTCAGCAGCTAAATAATGCATGACAGTTGAAGCAAGGAGGACATAGGATTGGACTAGCACAGGCAAAGCAGTATTCATCAAAAGAAGTCAAACCGTATGTGAATGAAGTCAACTAGTATGAATCATAGATGTTAACGTACAGAAGGACAGTTGGCAACTATCTAGACACAGTGGTAATACCTCTTCCAGAAAATGTACAATTGACATAATTTCTCAATTTGCATTATGCTTTAGTCTCACTTTGAATGGGTATTTGAAAGCAAACAGATTTTTCTTGGGCTGAAGGTACTGGTGACTGATCCATAGCATAGCCTTGGTTCTATGTTAGTTTGGAAGGTGACAGTTACTGAATAGTTGAAATTAAGTGTACAGGAATCTTAAGTGTCGTATTACTTTCAATTAGTTTCACTTCTGTACTGAGTGGCACAGAATTATATCTATTGTTATGAATATCTTGCCAATTGTTCTTTGGTACTGCATTACACACCACATATATCAAACTGTGATAAAATTCATCAAGTCAAAATGCTAAATACCTCTCAACACTAGTGTGATCAGCACTGTTACTGGATAATTTGGGTTACTTTAACTTTACATGGCGTGTTGAGGTAATGATGAGCAGTAATAAAGGGAATCAAAGACAAATTAATGTCACAGCTGGGGCCATATAGTAAATACAGTTAAGCACTTGTGCTCTCTCAGCAGCTAAATAATGCATGACAGTTGAAGCAAGGAGGACATAGGACTGGACTAGCACAGGCAAAGCAGTCTTCATCAAAAGAAGTCAAACCGTATGTGAATGAAGTCAACTAGTATGAATCATAGATGTTAACGTACAGAAGGACAGTTGGCAACTATCTAGACACAGTGGTAATACCTCTTCCAGAAAATGTACAATTGACATAATTTCTCAATTTGCATTATGCTTTAGTCTCACTTTGAATGGGTATTTGAAAGCAAACAGATTTTTCTTGGGCTGAAGGTACTGGTGACTGATCCATAGCATAGCCTTGGTTCTATGTTAGTTTGGAAGGTGACAGTTACTGAATAGTTGAAATTAAGTGTACAGGAATCTTAAGTGTCGTATTACTTTCAATTAGTTTCACTTCTGTACTGAGTGGCACAGAATTATATCTATTGTTATGAATATCTTGCCAATTGTTCTTTGGTACTGCATTACCTTAGCAGAATTTTTCTTTCAAAACAATTGTGACATATAATATAGTACATAATATAAGTTCAAATAATACATGCATTCCTTACCAGCATTTTAGTATCACCTTATGTAATGCATATAAGGTAACAATCTTGAATGATTGCTTTACAGGAAAAAATATAGAAGGGTACGCAGCATTGCAGACAGCAAGGTAAGAGAACATTTCCTGCCCTCTCAACTAAATGTATTGTGCGTGGAACAACAGACACTGCCAAATGATAATCTTGACTGGCGACTTGAGTATTTTGAAGGCATGTGGCCAGAATGCAAATTGATCATGTTGATCCCAGACTCAGATTCATAAGCACTCAGATCTGGGCTCAACTGCTGTGAGCATAGTTATCCCAAAGTTCAGCACTGTTCCTGTGTATCATGAACCTCTCTGTGCCCTATAAGGCAGTGCAGCATGAGTAAAATTGTCAGAGGGCCTGCCAACATCTGAGAGTTTGAGATGTGTGAATTCTGGTCCTGGCAATGCCAAGCTGGAATAATACTCTCACAAGAACCTAGGCAATGGCTTTAGTCCATAGGGCATAGCTGGTTACTTATGCGCCTGCACTGTGCTAGACAAAACTTGGGTACATATCAAACAACATGGATGTTTGAAACACTCTACTGTATTTCTTACTTTTAATTTGTGGAAAAAAGTTACTGATATGAGGATATAAAGATACGTTAATGTAGTCAGAGAGGAGTCATGTAACAGTCATATCAAAGTTACAGGGAGATTACCAACAATTAGCCAAAACGAAAAGAGGGAAAGAAATGATAAATTGAATTTAAAATGTAAATGTATTTTTCTACATAAGAACAGGCTTTATTGTAAATAAAAAAAATTAAGCTACAACCAATGTTACAAATACCAAAGACCATACCAAAATTTGTCTCAAAAGCAGACAACATATTCTATCATCAACATGCTCACATGTTGAGGTAGTACAAGACCTCTATGAAGAATTACAGAAGCTGATAAATTACAGGAAATAACACTACAATGTTAATAAGAATGTGGGATTTTAGTGTGAAAGTAAGACCAAATCTAAACATTTATCAGAAGAGATATTTAGCTATGATACCAGAAATGATAAGAAGATATTGTTCAGCATACCCTTTCAAAAGAAAAGAGAAAACTGACTTCACAAGTCAGTACAGCAGAGGAACAGTTCAGAGATAACTGATTGTATCATATCAACAAAAATAATAAACTTTTGAAAATTTAATATAACTGGATAGATAACAAAGCTGCTCACCATGTGGCAGCATAAGAAAGCACATTTAAAATTAAGGAAATGAACAAGTTTCTGGAGCCAGTGGCACCACCTCCTGGCAGAAGTATTGAAGGGGGAGCAAGAGGAATGAAGGAAAAGGACTGGCAAGATTAGGAAATGGGAAGAGTACTGGAAAAGTAACCCAGAACACTGCATCAGAGGATACTTACTGTCCAGTGTCTTCTCCTGCCACTGCTTGGTGAGTGGATTTTTGATCTATATGATTATATTAGCACGACAATGCAGCCTGTAATAAACTATCACATGTGGGGCAGTGTTTTGTGGACAATAACATTCGTGAAAAGGACTGGCCTGCCCCGAGTCCCGACTTGAACTCGACAGCACACACATGGGATGAGTTAGGACATCAATTTCACTCCACACCAGAGCCCATTATCTGGTTTTGGCTCTTGAGAAAGAATGGGCCATTCCTCCACAGACATTCAGACACATAATTTAATGCCCCCCACCCCTCCCTCCAGCACAGTTCAGGCTGTTGTAAAGGAGTGGACACATCCCATGTTATGTCCTATAGTTTGTGTCCAGATACTTTTGGTCACACAGCGTGGATTGTGATAATTTATTCAAGGACAGGAAGATCTATTAAATTGTCCAGCGTCTTACAAAATTAAGATTAAATAGATATAAATAAGTGACAATCAAGGCACTTTTTAATTGGAAACCTTTAGCTCAATACTCTTGCCTGCATTCTAAAGGCAGGCATTCTGTCTCTCTAATAATAAATGGGATAATGTGGCTTGATGCAATGTTCAGTATAGCAACAGGCCTCAAAGAATCATTTCAGCTCAAAACCAGGCATGCTTTCTCATTTTATGGCAAGAAGGGTTTTCAGTACAGGAAGTTGTCCACCAGGCTTATATCACAAAATGTCATTCAGTTTCTATTGTGAGGAACAAAATGCTGATATCTGACTCAGTGGTCATCCATGGTTAACAAGATCAGCTGATGACAGCAATGTACAAAAAATCACTTCATAGGTACCAAGAGAAGAATGCAACAAACTGCAAACTGTTTGCTTCCTTTATTGAGACAACTAAGAGGGCTGCATTTACTCAGACAGTATGCAACCATATTTACATGATCACTTTGGCCTCTAAGTATTCATTAGAAACAGTACCACTCCTCACCCCACCACAATCAGTAAACAAGGCAGTCAAACATCTGGAATGAAACCTGTATCAATGGAGTCGGCATAGAAAAAAATCTTAAACTTTAACCAGGAAGAAGATCAAACTGAATTTAGAAGTGGACACAGCTTGATGGATCACATTTAAGTTGTGAACAAAAGAATAAAATGGGGTAATACACACGGATTACCACTTTGTCTGGGACTGTGATATTTAGAAAGATTTTGACTTTTTTGACTCCACAAAGAACAAGATCTTGATTCAACCTACATAAATACAGGGTGTTAAAAAAAGGTATGGCCAAACTTTCAGGAAACATTCCTCACACACAAATAAAGAAAAGATGTTATGTGTACATGTGTCCGGAAACGCTTAATTTCCATGTTAGAGCTCATTTTAGTTTCATCAGTATGTACTGTACTTCCTCGATTCACCGCCAGTTGGCCAAATTGAAGGAAGGTAATGTTGACTTCGGTGCCTGTGTTGACATGCGACTCATTGCCCTACAGTACTAGCATCAAGCACATGAGTACGTAGCATCAACAGGTTAGTGTTCATCACAAACGTGGTTTTGCAGTCAGTGCAATGTTTACAAATGCGGAGTTGGCAGATGCCCATTTGATGTATGGATTAGCACAGGGCAATTGGCGTGGCACGGTACATTTGTATCGAGACAAATTTCCAGAACGAAGGTGTCCTGACAGGAAGACGTTCAAAGCAATTTATCAGCGTCTTAGGGAGCACAGAACATTCCAGCCTATGACTCGCGATTGGGGAAGACCTAGAACGACGAGGACACCTGCAATGGACGAGGCAATTCTTCGTGCAGTTGACAATAACCCTAATGTCAGCATCAGAGAAGTTGCTGCTGTACAAGGTAACGTTGACCACGTCACTGTACGGAGAGTGCTGCGGGAGAACCAGTTGTTTCCGTACCATGTACAGCGTGTGCAGGCACTATCAGCAGCTGATTGGCCTCCACGGGTACACTTCTGCGAATGGTTCATCCAACAATGTGTCAATCCTCATTTCAGTGCAAATGTTCTCTTTATGGATGAGGCTTCATTCCAACGTGATCAAATTGTAAATTTTCACAATCAACATGTGTGGGCTGACGAGAATCTGCATGCAATTGTGCAATCATGTCATCAACACAGATTTTCTGTGAACGTTTGGGCAGGCATTGTTGGTGATGTCTTGATTGGGCCCCATGTTCTTCCACCTACGCTCAATGGAGCACGTTATCATGATTTCATACGGGGTACTCTACCTGTGCTGCTAGAACATGTGCCTTTACAAGTACGACACAACGTGGTTCATTCACGATGGAACTCCTGCACATTTCAGTCGAAGTGTTCGTATTCTTCTCAACAACAGATTCGGTGACCGATGGATTGGTAGAGGCGGACCAATTCCATGGCCTCCACACTCTCCTGACCTCAACCCTCTTGACTTTCATTTATGGGGACATTTGAAAGCTCTTGTCTACGCAACCCCGGTACCAAACGTAGAGACTCTTCGTGCCCATATTGTGGACGGATGTGATACAATATGCCATTCTCCAGGGCTGCATCAGCGCATCAGGGATTCTATGCAAAGGAGGGTGGATGCATGTATCCTCGCTAACAGAGGACATTTTGAACATTTCCTGTAACAAATTATTTGAAGTCACGCTGGTACGTTCTGTTGCTGTGTGTTTCCATTCCATGATTAATGTGATTTGAAGAGAAGTAATAAAATGAGCTCTAACATGGAAAGTAAGCGTTTCCGGACACATGTCCACATAACATATTTTCTTTCTTTGTGTGTGAGGAATGTTTCCTGAAAGTTTGGCCGTACCTCTTTGTAACACCCTGTACGTTAACAATCTTCCATCTAGTCTACAACTAGCAGAATTTTATCTTTTTACAAATCTTGTAATAAATCCAAGCGCGCGCGCGCGCACACACACACACACACACACACACACACACACACACACACACACACACACAGAGAGAGAGAGAGAGAGAGAGAGAGAGAGAGAGAGACAATTCTTAAAAGTATCATTGACTTGTTTTCTGCTAAAGGTCTCACCCTCAATTTTTAAGAGACATTGTATTCAATTGTGGACATCAATGGGCATTACACCAACTATAAGTTTAAGGACGGAAGCGTCAAAATTCTTATGGGTTCATACTGATGATAATTTAATTTGGAAAAATCCATTTAGGAAACATCTAAAACAACTTAGTTCAGCCACATTTGTGCTTGGAATCCTTGCAAATCTTCAGAATTCTTGAGGAGACACAAATCAGTAAGTTGACACATTTTGCATATTTTCATTCAGTGACATCATATGGAATAATGTTCTGGGTTAGCTCACCTTTAAAAGGTAAGAACTTCATTGCACAAGAGTGTACTGTGGGAGTGATATGTGATGCTTGCCTGTGATTGTCTTGTGGACATTGTTTGAGGAGCTGGGCATTCTGACCGCTCCTTCACAGTATAGTTATTCCCTAATGAAGGTTTTTGTAGATAATCTGAGGTACATAATTACAATACTATAAGGGAGAATGACATTCACTACTCCACATTGGGCATGTATTTGGCACAGAAAAGGATGTACAATGCTCCAAAAAGGCTTTTTTATTACTTGCCCAGTGATATGGGGTATCTGACAGACAGCACAGTAAAATTTGATAAACTGAGAAAGTTTTTCCTTGAAAACTACCACTATTCCGTAGAAGAATTTCTATTACTGTAATATGTAAAAGGTGGTGGGTAGGAACTACTAACTCACATCTGTATATATTCACCTCTATTTATATTTACCTTGGAAATGTTCAGAATGTAGCCATATGTACAAATTAATTAGCAATGTGAATGCAAAATTAATCTTTCCACATCATTATGATCTATTTTGCAAAAGGATCCTTGGAACAATATCTAACCAAGATAATTTCTAGTCTCAGTAACCTTTACGGGTCGACCGAAGCGTCCGATCCCACCCGTTGGCTTTGACCCGTGACGCAAGGCTGTTGTGGTGTGATGTCACGACATCGCGAAATTTTGTTTGTGAGAGTGGCATGTTTGTAGGTGTTGTTTTGATGTGATCAATGGTGCTCTCTGGTAGTGTGTTTATGGGTAGCGTGTTACATGGCTTATGGGGTTCATTTGCATGATAGCATTGCACGTGTGTGGTACCAGAACTGTGCTTTCAGCAGAATATTTTTCAGTGAGTTAACAATTTTAGTTTTGTTATTTCAACGTTATTGTAGTTTTTTTCTGTTCATCATGTGTGAATTTTGGTAAATTGCTTTTTTTATGTATTTAGTAGGTACGGATATGACTGACAAGGTCAACAGTTTTTGGTTGTCGGCGATGATGGGGCACAGTGCGTTGTCTCTAGTAAAATTTCTTCAACTATTCAGATTTTGGGACGAAGTCGTGAAGAAATGAGGCTTACTAAAGTTTAAGCGTCTCGGACCAGGGACGGCTGTATGTGGAGATGTCGTAAGGTAACAGGTCAAGGGAAGTGTTCGATTCCAATTTTGTTGTGTTTATTGAAGTAGTGATGATTGTGGATGTGGTTGCAGTTTTGGGTTTTGTGATTTGATATTGGTAGTTTCTGTTCACCTATATAGGTTAAGGGAAATGTTTGATTCCAATGTGCGGTTGTGGCTGTTCTGGTATTGGGAATTGCTGTTGAGCTATATAGGTCAAGGGAAGTGTTCGATTTCAGTTTGTGGGTTTGGGAGCTGCTGTTGAGCTATATAGGTCAAGGGAAGTGTGATTCCAGATGATATGGTGTTTAGTGGAATTTGGGGAGTTTAGTGTGGTCTGTTTTTTTTTTTTTTTTTTTTTCCTTCTTCGTTGTTTTGTGTGGTTTGTTATGGTAGTGTGTGTGTAAATTTGTTTATATTTACTTTGTCCCCACCCAAAAACCCCCTATTTCCCACACTTGTCCCGTTAGTTTCATTAGGTTTTTTGTGGAACATGCGTGTGTTGGTTTTTCAATGTATTTTCGTGTTTGTGGTCATGGTCACATAATGACGTCATATGTGCCATATTGGAGTCATAGTGTATGGTCATTTTCGTTGTGGGTCAAAGCAGACGGGTGGAATCGGACGCTTCTGTATTTCCACCTTTACCCCCCCCCTCTCTCTCTCTCTCTCTCTCTGTGTGAGTGTGTGAGTGGGGGGGGGGGCGCGGGTGGACGACATGGTAGACATGAATGATCAGGTTACCGGTGTGTTTGCTTCGGTTTCTGAGTATTTTCATGGTAGGTGGGCACTAATTTTAGGTAGCTTTGGATGTTTTAATTTGTGTTCCCATATGGAAATGTAATAGGCATTTCAATATTAGAATGATGCCACCAAAATAATGTTTAATGGACGACTTCATGTTTACCAATGTGATTGTAACGTAACTATTCACCAACACTGCATAACCAGTACAGGGACTATGTTGTCATACAAATATTTTAATTATAAGTGTGTTGAGACCTCCACACAAATATGGGAGTTCTTGATGAGGATTTCCTTGTTGTTAATCTCATTGGGAAACAGCAAGAATAATGTGGTTGGCAGTGGAGATGTATATATACTTACGGAATGTGCAACATATATTTTAAAAAAGAAAAAGAAGACTCATTAGGAACATTCCAGGCCAAACGAACCAGAGGTCCCCACCTGATAATCTCCAATTTTGTCAGAACTTTTACCATAGTTGCAGGCATATCTCAAAGGAACTTCTGTGAGGTTCCAACTCAAGTTATGCTGTACTTTTGACAACAAGGCCATCGGGCTGGTGGTCACTTGTCCATGAACATATTATCATGAATAACTCATGTTTAAGAACTCTTCATAAGTTAGCTGTTACAGTGAGACACCACACAAATTGGTGTTCCTATTCAACTTTTGGATTTTCCAAAACTGCTGCTCAAAGTGGGCAAAAATACTAGTTTCAACCATTGATATCTCCAGCCTAAACATTTCTGTGTCACAATATTTGGTTTGTTTATCAATAAAATTAATATTACACCACATGATAAACGTAAACTTCCAAATATGTTTGGTTACTGAGATATTTGGATCTAGACAGTGCCTAAATTGTCAAATTTGACCATTGTTTGCTCCAAATATCTCAAAATGGTGGTCAATCAACTTTCTTCCAACTATTCCCATTAGAAGGAGCAGATCTCTGTATCCTGCACTCTTGTTTCTGTTTGTTGTTTAAGGGATAATCTTCAAACATATGCCGCTCTGTTGCCATAAACACATATTTGGTGTTAATGGATGCGTATTTTTTTTATTTCCACTGCCAGAATAGCCAGGCCATGTCACACCCATTCAGAATTTATCACAGAGGTACTGAAGATATCCAAAATTTGAATGTTTTCATAATCATTGAGGCATGGCACTGTTGGTGTGCATGCTTATTTGACAAGGTTGATGGAACACCAGAAGGACAATTCGGAAAAATCAACTATTTCTACTATTCCAATCATTGTTCTGCTGCCCAATGTAAAAATTTCAGGAACTTCACCAATTTACTCAGCACCAAAAGTTGTGTAAAACAATCGGTTTGCAGGTTTCCACCGCAATAGTCATCTTATAAAGGGCTGTCAAATATGATTTACTTGCAATAATATGCTCATCAGCTGTGTGACCTCCAAGCTGATGACGCTGGTATCAAAAGTAAAGCTTAACAGAACTTCCAATGAGGTGTGCCTGCAGCTATGGTAAAAGTTAACAAAACTTGAGATGGTCAGTTTTGGACCATTTCAAAAAATTGATCTGATGCAGATTGTCTTGCAATCAATCAATACACCGATCTTCACTGGAGACCAGTCTGTCACCACAACTCCATTTCAAAAAAACAGTGGTGGTGGTTATGTCACAGTGAAATAAATGTTCAAATAAGTAACTGAGATGCTCAGTTTTGTCACAGTGCCATTGCCACATTTACACAGTCACTGAGTCAGTGCATGGCGATAAGTTTCTCGTATGTCAGTATACTTGATATCTGGTTCTCGATAGGGGCCTGTTCTAAAGTTTTCCATGTACTGCAGTTTTCATTTCATTACCACCCCTGCTGCTCCCCTGCATATTCACAAATGTCATCTGCCTGCCTTCCATTATGCTGTATCATCATCATCATCATCATCATCATCATCATCATCAACCTTCATAGAGCACAAGTGCAGGTTACAAGTATCAGGAGGGAAATAATGAAAAACCTAAATCAGGGTGGCTGTATGGATTTAGAACTAAGCCAGCAGCTTGATGACCGTGAGGAAATATAGATTGCCGAATCTCCGTAATAGATTAACTCTGTACAGCTCCAACAAATGGGGAACCTTGCATTTCGCCTAATCCAGCACAACTCAAAGCACACCTTCTGCTAGTACCTCACACTCACTTTATGAACTTCATTTTTCAACACACGTGTACTTCTATTCAGTCAACATGTAATATTGCTCTGTTGATCACATTTACGCCTATTATGCACACCATATGCACAAAGAAGTTTTGTTGCACTTCCTAGCGAGTAATATTTTCCTGGTGTTATACGCAGTTTTAGAACTTGTCCTAATTGTCATTTGTCTCTCATTCCTCAAAATAAAATTATGTAGGTGAAACAAATAACTTCATCTTTAAGGGCACTATGGAAAGACGATCTCAAATTCGATGACCCAAGGGACTAAGTGAAACAAATTACTTCAACAAAAAAGTAAATATAAACGTATGTAAGAAAAATCTGAAATGAGGCATTGCGTGATTAAAATAACGTACACATGAAAGAAGGGTTCTTTAGGTGAATATAAAAGTAACCTCTACAGAAATCATACTAGTACATACAGAAGATTGTGATAAACATTACAAAGCACACATTATTAGCTAAAACTGTTTTAGAGAAAGTTGTATGACGATACGTAACCGGCTGTTGGGGCCGGACGGAGTTCAAAGGCATTAAAGGACAGAAATTTTGCTGAAAGGAATGTGTCGACAGCAAATCGGTCGTATTCTTTTCAAAGGAAATATTCCGGACTTTGGATTAAGCGATATGGGGAAACTTTAAAGCTGGATTGCGTCACCTACTTCAAAGCCATGCGAGAATATTACACAAATTAATATTTAAAAAAGTGATACACATTAAACATTTAAAAAAGTCCATTCTGAACAAGTAATGTAAAACATTAGTAAAATTAAAAGACCTAGGCAACTTATTAATCTCAATCCTTATAACATTACGACTAGTTCGAAAAGTCTTAACTCCTGCTACGATTCAATTAGTTGGCGAAGTTACAGTAGACAAGATGAAAATTCTAGAACACTGCGTTGACGAACATCTTCCACGTATAGTACAAATTAAACTCTCCATTCAAATACCATTTCACCTAACAAATTAAGAGAACTTCTTACCCGATGCAATGTAAACCATATCCTCGAACAAACGGGATTGCACTAATTTTCTAGTTTTTATACAAACATGTCTGGAACCTTAGCTACAATTTCGATGACGAGTCACTCCCTACTCCCACACAAACAGTTAAATGTCATCAACCCTGACACATTTCTAGCGATCAAAGATATTTAGCAGTCGAAAGACTTTTCTATCATTGTTGCCATCGTTTTCTAAGATGCTTAGGTGTCGCTAGACTGGTACACTTCAATATTCTTATGTAAAATCTCATACTCTTCATTCCTGCTACGCTGCAGTTATCCAAGTTTGGTGCATATTTTTTTTAGATTAGATTAGATTAACTTTCATTCCAACTGATCCGTAGTCTTAATATTAGTAGTTGTTGGTCTCTTTAATTCTAAAATCGTTTAGAAACATTACATCCTGTAATATTTTCTTATTGGTTAACGAAATAAGGTCACTTTCACATTTAGTTCCATCTAGTCGTTGCAAGTTTCTTTATTTTTGTTTTCTTGTAGGAGATTATTTAGTGCCGGGCTTTCACACGCTACAAAAGTTATGCCAAGTGGTCGATACCACAGATTTCTAACATTTAAGCAGCCGAAGACGCATGGAGGTAAGAATAATCTTACCTCCATGGGAAGACGCATGTTACGGCCCTTGTAAATGACCAAACTTGTCTGTCAAATTCCTTCTTATCTAGCAAAGAACTGACAAACAAAGCAGTACACGTTCCAAGAAAACATTTACAAGACTGAAATTGGTAATGTAATTACAGAAGAAGACGAAGAAAACAAGGCGCTAGTCCATGGAATGGTTTAAAATGAGAGATATTTACATGATAACTTGTTAAAGGAATTGCTGCGCTCGTAACCTGATGATTACACCAACTTCCCACACATAAACAGTAAAACAGTCAAACAGAACGAATTACTAAAAACTTATCTAGAGTTACTTTCTTCTTACACTGAAAAAGAAGACAAGTAAGCGAAAATCTTCCACTTGATCCTCTAATGACGGTTCAACGTTGTGGAACTTCGCAGTACAGTATGACAAATTGCAATGAAGGTAACATCTTGGGTTGTCGGGTGTTCTGCCGGATATCAGCGTCGTACTTGCACGATATTTCGGTAGCGTAACTCGTTACCTCCATCAGGTGCGACCTGAGACTACTCCTCGAGTGGACCTGGTCCAGTATTTATACCTGAGACTTCTCCTCGAGTGGACCTGGTCCACTCGAGGAGTAGTCTCAGGTCGCACCTGATGAAGATAACGAGTTACGCTATCGAAATATCGTGCAAGTACGACGCTGATATCCGGCAGAACACCCGACAACCCAAGATGTCATTATATCGCCGGAAAAGCCTGAAGAATTGCAATGAAGCTATTTTTCACTAAACATTGCGGCGCAACATCGACACAAACAACCTCCGTCATCTTCTCAATTTTTCCGTCAACCGTCAAACGTGCTGCATGTTTCTCAAGTACTTCAAATAGTACCATACACTCTGAAATATTTAGCAAATATAGTAAAATTCGACAAATTATTTGATTGTGTACGGGGCTATTGTGATACGGAACAGTGCTCCACATGACCTGGCAATGAACTATCAATACTAGAAAATAATGGGGTGAGTAATCCGTATTTTTAAATGTTTATGTGTTAGCTTTCAGCAAATTTACTATGAAATTGACTTCATCAACTGAAGTTATTTATGTACATGGACTTTTTAGCTAACATACATATCTTTTTTAACGCATTTACAAACAGACGATTCTCATAATGTATTAACATTCTAGATTTCTAGTGTGTTACATTCCATATTTATGCAGTCATATATTAATAACTACTTCATCTCTCCCATTATACACTCCTGGAAATGGAAAAAAGAACACATTGACACCGGTGTGTCAGACCCACCATACTTGCTCCGGACACTGCGAGAGGGCTGTACAAGCAATGATCACACGCACGGCACAGCGGACACACCAGGACCCGCGGTGTTGGCCGTCGAATGGCGCTAGCTGTGCAGCATTTGTGCACCGCCGCCGTCAGTGTCAACCAGTTTGCAGTGGCATACGGAGCTCCATCGCAGTCTTTAACACTGGTAGCATGCGTGGACGTGAACCGTATGTGCAGTTGACGGACTTTGAGCGAGGGCGTATAGTGGGCATGCGGGAGGCCGGGTGGACGTACCGCCGAATTGCTCAACACGTGGGGCGTGAGGTCTCCACAGTACATAGATGTTGTCGCCAGTGGTCGGCGGAAGGTGCACGTGCCCGTCGACCTGGGACCGGACCGCAGCGACGCATGGATGCACGCCAAGACCGTAGGATCCTACGCAGTGCCGTAGGGGACCGCACCGCCACTTCCCAGCAAATTAGGGACACTGTTGCTCCTGGGGTATCGGCGAGGACCATTCGCAACCGTCTCCATGAAGCTGGGCTACGGTCCCGCACACCGTTAGGCCGTCTTCCGCTCACGCCCCAACATCGTGCAGCCCGCCTCCAGTGGTGTCGCGACAGGCGTGAATGGAGGGACGAATGGAGACGTGTCGTCTTCAGCGATGAGAGTCGCTTCTGCCTTGGTGCCAATGATGGTCGTATGCGTGTTTGGCGCCGTGCAGGTGAGCGCCAGAATCAGGACTGCATACGACCGAGGCACACAGGGCCAACACCCGGCATCATGGTGTGGGGAGCGATCTCCTACACTGGCCGTACACCACTGGTGATCGTCGAGGGGACACTGAATAGTGCACGGTACATCCAAACCGTCATCGAACCCATCGTTCTACCATTCCTAGACCGGCAAGGGAACTTGCTGTTCCAACAGGACAATGCACGTCCGCATGTATCCCGTGCCACCCAACGTGCTCTAGAAGGTGTAAGTCAACTACCCTGGCCAGCAAGATCTCCGGATCTGTCCCCCATTGAGCATGTTTGGGACTGGATGAAGCGTCATCTCACGCGGTCTGCACGTCCAGCACGAACGCTGGTCCAACTGAGGCGCCAGGTGGAAATGGCATGGCAAGCCGTTCCACAGGACTACATCCAGCATCTATACGATCGTCTCCATGGGAGAATAGCAGCCTGCATTGCTGCGAAAGGTGGATATACACTGTACTAGTGCCGACATTGTGCATGCTCTGTTGCCTGTGTCTATGTGCCTGTGGTTCTGTCAGTGTGATCATGTGATGTATCTGACCCCAGGAATGTGTCAATAAAGTTTCCCCTTCCTGGGACAATGAATTCACGGTGTTCTTATTTCAATTTCCAGGAGTGTAAATCCGCATGTTAGGAGCAGAATTACACACATCTTCTTCCAGTTTCACATTATATATATGGAATACCTAAAGTTTGCTCAAATGCAGAACATTATTCTTGCAGAAGAAGCTGAGCAGCACAGTCACTGTGGTGTAGTGGTTATTATACTAGGCTGTTGCATGGAGGGTCATGAATTCGAAACTCACCTCAACTGTAATATTTTAATTTCCATATTCAGGTCGAGTACATTCTAGAAGCATCCACAAACGACAAGAATCATTGTACTGGAATGTTCTGTAACAGTATATACACCGTATGTGTTCTGTCCGTTGGCAGTTCGCTCCATGATCTTGTATTCGCAAGTGAAGTTAGTGTTCGTCATTCATCTAATTACACCTTCTTCTACGTGACATTATGATCACACATGTGATTTGATGACAATATATTTCATTTGTCGTTTATGGATTGGCCTCATAGTCTACTAGTAAAGTGATAGTCTGGAAACACAAAGGTATTTGCAGCCTTGCAAAGTATTGTACATATTAGAAAAATTTCAATCAATAATTAAGATTAACTTCTTACAGCTGGAGGTCATAGTCATATAAAATTTTGTAAATGACATTGTGGTCGCCTTTTGACTGTGAAACTACTAATTTGTAAAACTCAATATTGCAATCTTGACTGTGCAGCCATTACTGCACTTTACCTCATGTCACAACATAAAAAAATCATATGACATGACATGTCATAGAACTTGGTTCCATAGCATGGTGTTAGTGATTATGACTTCTTGTGTGTTTTGCTCTCTTTGAGTTGCAATGTAATTATGTTTCTCATATTGTGCTTGATTTTTGCTCATGTTCATAATATTTGATGAAATAATGATTCCATTTTAGTTTCAAGTAAAGCAAAAGTTAATTTCATGGCATGGTGTATATTTATTTCTTCTTATGAATCTGTGTATTAACTGCCTGACTTAAATGCAATGAAAGTATGTCGACCATATTCTACTTGTTCACATCCATCTTTCATACTTTCTCCCATTTTATTGAAAACTCCATGCTAGCAGTGTGGACCTTGCATCAGTTGGGAGGCTTGCATGCCTCAATGGTACAGATAGCTATACCATAGGTGCAACCACAACAGATGGGTATCTGCTGACAGGACAGAAAAACATGTGGTTCCTGATGAGCAGCAGCAACCTTTTCAGTTGTTACAGGGGTGACAGTCTGGATAATTGACTGATCTGACCTTATAACATCAACCAAAACAGCCTTATTGTACTGGTACTCCAAAAGGCCGAGGGCAAGAGGAAACTACAGCCATAATTTTTTCTGAGGACATGCAGCTCTACTGTATGGTTAAATGATGATGGCATTCTCTTGGATAAAATATCTCAGAGGTAAAATAGTACCCCATTTGGGACTCCAGGCAGCGACTACTCAGGAGGACGTTGTTATCAGGAGAAACAAAATTTGGGTTTTACAGATTGGAGCATGAAATGTCAGATCACTTAATCAAATATGTAGGTTCAAAAATTTAAAAAGAAAAATGGATAGGCTAACGTTAGACAGTGGGAATTAGTTAAGTTCGGTGGCAGGAGGAACAGGACATCTGGTCAGGTGAATACAAGCTTATAAATGCAAAATCAAATAGAGGCAATGCAGGAGTAGGTTTAATAATGAATAATGAACTATGAACATGGGTAAGATTCTATGAACAGCATGGTGAACACATTATAGTAGCCACAATAGACATGAAGCCCACACCCACCACAGCAGTACAAGTTTATATACCAACTAGATCCGCTTGAGGAAATGTATGGTGAGATAAAAGAAATTATGCAGATAGTTAAGCGACTGGAATTCGATTGTAGGAAAAGGAGGAGAAGGAAATGTAGTGGGTGACTATGGATTGGAGGAAAGGAATGAAAGAGGAAGCAAACTGATAGAATTTTGCACACTTGGTTTAAGAATAATGAAAGAAAGCTGTATATATGGAAGAGACCTGGAGACATTGGAAGGTTTCAGATTGATTATATAATGGTAAGACAGAGATTTCGGAACTAGGTTTTAAATTGTAAGACATTTCCAACAGCAGATGTTGATTATGATCACAATTTATTGGTTATGAATTGCAGTTTAAAACTAAAGAAACTACAAAAAGGCAGGAATTTAAGGAGATGGGACCTGGATAAACTGAAAGAACCAGAGGTTGTAGAGAGTTTCAGAGGGAACATTAGAGAAGGATTGACAAGGACAGGGGAGAGTAGATGAAGAAGGCGTAGCTCTGAGATATGAAATAGTGAAGGAAGCAGAGGATGAAGTAGATAAAAAGACGAGGGCTGGAAGAAAACCTTGGATAACACAAGAGATATTGAATTTAAGTGATGAAAGAAGGAAATATAAAAATTCAGAAAATGAAGCAGGTGAAAGGGAATACAAATTACTAAAAAATTAGATTGACTTTAAAAGAATACAATACTTCCACTTCCAAAGAAAGCAGGTGCTGTCAGGTGTGAAAATTATTGAACTATCAGCTTAATAAGCTACAGATGAAAAATATTACCACCAATCGCTTCGAAAAGAATGGAAAAACTGGTAGTAGCTGACTTTGGGGAAGATCAGTTTGGATTCCAGAGAAATGTTGGAACACATGAGGTAATACTGACCCTACAACTTCTCATAGAAGATAGTTTGAGGAAAGATAAACCTACGTTCATAGCATTTGTAGACTTACAGAAAGTTTTTGATCATTTTGACTGTAATACTCTCTTTTAAATTCTCAAGGTGGCAGGGGTAAAATACAGGGGGCGTAAGACTATTTAGAGTTTGTAGAGAAATCAGATATCAGTTAGAAGAGTCGAAAGGAATGAAAGGGAAGCAGTGGTTGAGAAAGGAGCGAAACAGGGTTGTAGCCTATCCCTGGTGTTATTCAACCTGTACATTGAGGAAGCAGTAAAGGCAACAAAAGAAAAAAGGGAGAAGAAATAACATCCTTGAGGTTTGCAGATGACATTGTAATTGTGTCAGAGACAGCAAAGGACTTGGAAGAGCAGTTGAATGGAATGTCTTGATAGGAGGATATAAGATCAACATCAACAAAAGTAAAACGAGGATAATGGAATGTACTCGAATTAACTCAGATGATGAGGTGGGAATTAGATTACGAAATGAGACACTTACAGTAGTAGATGAATTTTGTTATTTGGGAAGCAAAATAACTGATGATGGACAAAGTAGGGAGGATATAAAATGTAAACTGCAATGGCAAGAAAAGCGTTCCTGAAGAGAAATTTGTTAAAATTGAGTATAGATTTAAACGTCAGGAAGTCCTTTTTGAAAATATTTCTATGGAGTGTAGCCATGCATGGAAGTGAAACATGGACGATAAACAGTTTAGACAAGAAGAGAATAGAAGCTTTTGAAATGTAGTTTTACAGAAGAATACTGAAGATTAGATAGGCAGACCACATAAATAATGAGGAGGTATTGTGTAAAATTGGTGAGAAGAGAAATTTGTGGTACAACCTGGCTGGAAGAAGGGATCAGTTGGTGGAACACATTCTGAGGCATCAAGGGATCTCCAGATTAGTATTTGGGGGAAGCATGGGAGGTAAAAGTCGTAGAGGGACACCAAGAGTAAGCGGATTCGGATAGATGTAGGTTGCAGCACTTACTTGGAGATGAAGAAGCTTGCACAGGATAGAGTAGCATGGAAAGCTGCATCAAACCAGTCTTTGGACTGAAGTGACAACAACAACAATATGAACGATATACTCACAATTTAAATACCGTCCAAAGCAGAACAGTTACATTCTGTGACAAGATGCAATAAAGTTGGATACCTATTCTGTCAAAAACTGCTAACATGGAGTTTTCCACTAAATGTAAGAAAGTATGAAAAATGCATGTGAACAAAAATAAAGTGGAATAAAGAATTATGTACATTACTTCTACACTGAGCAGTTCACATGCGGATTCATAAGCAGTATCAAACTCATGAGAGTTTGCAGAGTAATGTGCTATGGAACCAGCTTGTGTTTATATAAAACGAAAAGAAATATGGTATCATTTACCCACAGCCAGATGCGAATATGAGCAACATACTTACATTGCAATTCAAAGAGCGCACAAACTCCTAATCAGGAATACAATGATGTGAAACCAACTTTTGTATCGTATGAAACAAAACTAATATGGAAGTCTTTAAATCACCTAACACGAAAAAAAAAAATGATATAGGTTGAAGCGCTCTGAGTGGTCTGGCAGCCAACTAGGACTGTGTTACCGTAAATCGCTATACAAGTTTACTCCTGTGGTCAGTATTCGAATGGTATCACCGAAACTGAGTGTGGATACACTCAAATGCCTATGGTGTAGTGCAAATGATGCCATTTTAATGTGTGCCACAAAAGTTACACTCGCTTTAGCTTTGTGATGCTACTATCGTTCCCCACCACTAGTTATTTAGATACTGACTAGCTAGAGAGCCTATGTAATACCAAAAAAGTCTACAAAGAGGTGTTATCAACAACTGTATAGTTTATTGAACTGCGCAAGAAATAACATTGTTTATGAAAACACGAAAACAAGTGTTACAATGTTTGAGATATCAAGCATTACTTGAAATTATGGATGGTATGTGGGAAAACATCCCTGATTGTGAGTTACATATGGCAAAGGCTAAAACAAGAAACACTCACAGTACCTACATCAACAAACACAACAGAGCATTAAAATCTTACAAAAGTGGTGCATATGCAGGTTCATTTAGCAGACAAAATAATTAATTTCTGAAAACTATGTAGCAACTGTATAGTTGTACATAAAATTAATTAAGCCATACTAGAAAATTTATTCCTTTCTTCTATGCATATTTAAGACAAACTCTTGCATTTTCTTTGAAATAGAAGTGACACAGTTGCCAAAGTTTAATAAAAATAATGCTGATACAATAAAAGTGATCACTTCATTCTGTATGGTAAGTGAACACTATCATTACAAAAGAGATTTGAAGTATGGTTTTATTATATACCAAGAAACTGTGACAACATGGTGTGTGTGTTTTTATTCTATATGATATGTAGCCTGAACCATATCAGCATGGTGTTTTTTTATCATAATATTAACTTTCTACATTGAAGGTTGTCAGTAGTTAAAGGTTTTGCCATTGCAGTTATGAACACACAACCATTCATTTGTGTGGTGAAAGTGTATTATGTTCCTAATACATGATGCATAGGTAATATTGGTGTGTGGTCCAGAAAGTATTTAGTGAAAGGTGATTTGTAGTTTCACAGTAACTCTCTTACTTCCACAAATGATGAAAATTAATGCATTACTCACGCTATAATCGGAGAGTCTAACACAGAACTTCAATCCCCTCACAAACTGGCCCAGTGGATTTGAGAAACGAAGTAACAAGGTTTCTGGTGGCCAAACATTAGCCTGAGTGTAGCTTTTAATTAAGAAAATCGTCAGTTATATCATAGTGTCTTTTAGTGCACAGACAAGAAACATAACGCCAAAAATCAGTGTACAATAACTTTAAATTTCGTCTTACTTAACTCGTGTTAGGTGCTAAAGTGAATATATTAACCTTTAAATTAGTCTTTAGGACATCGTAAATAACATCGAATACAGCACACAAGAACTATGAAACTGCACTTTTTATAATATTGTATAAATATTGGGAAGTTAACAGGTAATCGCTAGATGTCAAATATCGATCAGTCACTTCTAGTGTCATCCGAAATTGCATCTTTCATGTATCGGATTTTTTGATAGAGCTTGAGTCATAATTCTGAAAGTACTCAAATTGACTTTTATTATTCGAAAGCAATTCACAAAGGGTGTTTGTTTAAGGGTACTTCATCCATCATAAATTTTGTGATGTTTCCTGCAGCTATTTGGTAGTTATCTAGTGAGTTGGATCAGTGTGTCCAATAAAGCAGAATTGTGCCCACCCCAGCTGGTATTTCGTGGCCAGAAGTGTCTCTAGAGCTTCTCTCGTCAGCAGAAAGACGATTGCTGATCTCATTAGCTCGAGTATGCCCGCTTTTGGGAAAACAGGTAGTTTGCAGAACCCTGGGAATAACCCAGTCTGTGGTTATTGAAAACCAGACTGTTACTTGCTCTCCCCCCCCCCCCTTGGAGGCAGGGAATGCCATGGCTGCCCTACATTCCCCAGAGAATACTGAGAGCAATATTCCTTCTTTCCTGCATGGCTTCAAAAGACAGACGCCATCTCACCAGAGTAGGAGAATCAGTTGCATTCATTCTAAAAATCTGTTTTGGCCCATGCTATTGCACCACTCTGAATAAATGTTTTGGCGTGTAAGGCTCACCAAAGTAATGACACTGCCCTGGCCAAAGGATAACTCCGTGTTCAAAAATGTGCATCTTGTACTCAAAAGAGGGGAAGTTAAGTGTGCTTTCCCTTCCTTTTTCATGGTTAAGAACAATTTTCACCTGTAACCTTGGCAACAGCACCCCCCCCCCCCCAATCACCATCACCATAGTGGTTTTGAGAGCAGAGAGTTGAGGGCCTTTAACTTGGTTTCTGGGTACTCTGTTCCAGGCTGTTTAGGGGACAGCATTATCTCTGGCCACGCATTTGAGCTGGTTGGCGCACAATAACTGTTGAAGCAGACGTAAGCAGCGCACTTGCAGTCACGATCCATAATCTGTGCACCTCATAACCTGCTTACTTTGCCATGTAACTTGTGATGCTCGTTTTCCTTATATTTGTGGCTTCTTGTTATAACGTTGTCCGCGATCATGTGAGCTGCCCAGTTAATGAGATCTAGTGCTTTAGCTTCATGCAGAGTCCCATAGTTTTTGATATCTATCACTGTGTTAGCATCATTTTGTAATCTAATTTTGACTTTAGAACTCTCATTGTGATTCATGTTAATTCTTAGAACAAATAAATAACTGTAAATCTTACTCTCGACTTAGATTTCAATATCCTTCAACTTGCCACGCAATTTGCCTGGTTAGGCGACCCTTAAAAGAGTTGTATATCAAACTTGTTCACTTCATTGTGTCGGCGTTGTCCTTGTGTACAAGGATAACTTTCTTATTACTCCGTCAAAGCAATGAGCATAGAATTCTCTTGTGTTGTATCAGTACCATTTAGTTTATACAGATATTATTTTCTGAAAGCTACCAGGACTGCATACGGTCCCCTTATGTCAGTATGAGTTAATTCTCCTGATGTTCGGAGTCAGTGCAAATCTTCCAGCCAATCAGATTCGAGAACAGACTGCAGGTATTTTCAGTCAGCACTCGTCTAAGATACCAAGACTATCTCAAATAAGAGTTGCAAAGCACAGGCGTCTGCCACTACATAACAACCAACAGTGCTCTCGCAGACGAAATGGTTGGAAAGACATCACCGATATGTCTCCAGAATGAGATTTTCACTCTGCAGCGGAGTGTGCGCTGATATAAAACTTCCTGGCAGATTAAAACTGTGTGCCCGACCGAGACTCGAACTCGGGACCTTTGCCTTTCGCGGGCAAGTGCTCCACCATCTGAGCTACCGAAGCACGACTCACGGCCGGTACTCACAGCTTTACTTCTGCCAGTATCTCGTCTCCTACCTTCCAAACTTTACAGAAGCTCTCCTGCGAACTGTAAAGTTTGGAAGGTAGGAGACGAGATACTGGCAGAAGTAAAGCTGTGAGTACCGGCCGTGAGTCGTGCTTCGGTAGCTCAGTTGGTAGAGCACTTGCCCGCGAAAGGCAAAGGTCCCGAGTTCGAGTCTCGGTCGGGCACACAGTTTTAATCTGCCAGGAAGTTTCATCACCGATATGGTTTGGTGTACTGTAATAGACACTACAGTGGATAGTGCGACAAAGAATATGAGAGAATCTGCTTAGGAGAGACGATGAGAGGACAGTCTGAGTATACACTATATTACAGTCGTATTGCCCGACCTCTCTAGAGACTACAGCAGATAGAGTTGAACTCATGCATTAGCGTATTGTTTAGGTGTTTACGAAACTAATCTGTCACCCTTATAGTCGGATCTACTCATCAGAGCGTTGAAATCACAATCCCCTACGTCAAATCTATCCTCCCCTTACTGCTAGATATACATAATTTTTTACATGAATAGTGGTCTGGCTACTTCTTACAAACGTCTGGTGATATGTTGGAACATAAGCTACAGTAACTCCACGTTCATACAGCATAACGTTTCTCACTTTCATTTATTGGTGTATACTGTCCGAAAAAAATGTGGTATTCCACACTCACACCAGTTGCATGTCGTTTCACACGGTCTACCGTGGCTTTCGAGTAGCAAAACCCTCTTGACACATCGTCGACGTCAGATGTTCATCGAGGAATAGAGGACGTAATTACAATAAAATTGGCTTCGCTTCTTTTATTTATGTTACATAAGCTCTTGTATTATAGTCGGTGTTTGTCAGAGCAGGAAGAACTGATACTCCAGGCCAAGTCACAGACCCCTGCTAATTCTCTCGAAATCGGTTACGGCTCTGACAGCACTGTTCCATTAGTTACAAGGCTGACAGGTAGAGAGCTATCACAAAAAGAAAATGAGCACACTAACGTGTGGTGGTCAAGTGGCTAGCGTTGCTCCTTCTGGATCACAGGGCGCCGGATTCGATTCCCAGACGGGTTGCTCAGGAATTGGGTGTTTGTGTTGTCTTTACCATTTCATCATCGTCATTCGTGACAGTGGCTAGATTGGATTGTGTAAAAATTGGACTATATAAAAAATTAGGACTTTGTACAGGCGCTGATGACTGCGCAGTTGAGCGTCTCACAAACTAAACATCATCATCAAATACTAACTTACAGAAGGAAATTCACAACCACGCAGACTGCACAAAGAAACATAAAAGGATAACCTCTTCAGTTCGTCCATACCGAATGAGAGTCTATAAATATCCACCTGTACATGACCTAATCTTCTTTATTGTATTCCTATGATTACCACGCTAGAAATACGACAGTGTTATGGTGTCAGAGTCTTCATTGACAGCACAGTGTCTCTCTCTCTCTCTCTCTCAGTTTCTCTCTCTCCTTATTTTTTTGTTACATCCAATGAACTATAAAGCCTTCACTAACGTCACCTGGTAGAGAACTCTATAAGTTTTACCACATCTCTCTCTTCCGATATATCGGAAACAGATACTGTCTGCATATTGACATCGACCATATGTGGTGAACCCATCAATTATGCGTGTATTGGCCCATGGGAGGAGGTAGCCAGTGATCGAAGTTGCTTCCAAGGACCTGTGTAAAGTTTTGTCGCCTGTACTGGAAGAAGACCATATCCCACAGACTATCAGTCACAAGGAAACGGTTCTTGCGTTGTTATTTCATAAGCTGTTTATACATTGTCTTTTGCTGTAACACATCGAAGCAGTGTATGACTACTGCTGTGCATACAGCCATACATTTTGTTTTTCTGTCATGATTTCGAAGTCTGTGTCAGGTGTTAAACAGGCATTAACACGTTTGAACCATTGGGTCTCACAGAAAGCGTAACATCACATGGTGTAAACTATGCTACTCCCACAACACACAGGATGGTTGAAATAACAGACAGAGGCGGTTTATGTTATTGGCAAAAATGTGGAAGACATCACAACATGTGGAAAGTGGAAGAGTCTGCTGCATTCTAGTGTGTTTTCAAACAACTATCTGAAGGTGGTTGACTTTGGTTTATACGTAGAATACTGGGGAAGGGCAATTGGTGGACAATGGAGATTGTTTACAATGTCTCATGCGACTGGTTCTAGAGTGTTGCCCAAGTGTGTGGGACCCTATCAGATAGGACTGACAGGTGATATTGAATATATAAAGAGAAGGACAGCACAAATGTTCACAAGTTTTCTGATCTGTCGGAAAGTGTCACAGAGATAGTGAAAAAATTGCATGGACAGAATCTTAAAGATAGATGTAAATTGTCACGTAAAAATCACTAACAGTTTTAGGACTGGGCTTTAAATGATGAGTCTAGGAATATACTCAATCCCCTATGTAACACACATTTAGGGATTGTACTGGTGCACAAAGGACATCATATGTGAATGGAACAGGAAGAAACCCTAATAACTGGTACAGTGATTTGTACCCTCTGCCACACACTTCATGGTGTATAGATGTAGATGTACAAACGTTGGCAATGTACTTTGAAGGTTGAGAAATGTAAAACTGTGCTTCATAAAACGAAAAAAATGTAGTATCAAATGATGGAAAACCCAGGTGGAGTGATGACAATATTATGCTGAGAATAGACTGCTACTCACCATAGAGAGGTGATGATGAGTCACAGACAGGCACCACAAAAAGACTTATAAACATGTGAGCACTTGGTCAATAGGTCTTCCTCTAAAGTAGACAACACACATTCACACAAGAACAAGGCTTACACCCATGAAGCTACTTGGAACTCTGCATTTATTACAACTTTTTTGTTTATTTTATCGATCTTAGAGTTAACTAATAAAATCAGGTAACAAATCCAAAAATGGAAGGCTTTACAGTAAATGCTGATAATGTTCATTCCTGCTGAAAGGAAAAACTAAATAAAAGATGATATCATAGCTGTATTATATGCTACAATAATCGTACATCACAAACACTGATGAAATATGTTACAACACTTGTAACTTCCGAAAATTATATTTATTAAGTAAATATACACATAAATTTTGGGCTGCACTTTTTTTGATTGAATATAGTACCGTTAAAATTGTATTAAGCACAGATTCAGATTGTAACTGATGCTGCAGCAGTTGGTTATAATGACTAATCCACAAAAAGTTTAGAGCCAGTTGTCATTACATTTACTGTGAGTTGGGCCCCTGTACATGTCTTCCATTTGTAAACTTATGGCTACATCATTATAAACAACTGCTACAGCATCAATTGTAATCTACATTTCTGCTTTATACAATTTTGGCTTGCAGAAATTCTGTAATCACAAGGGCTGCTGAAGCAACTTCATACCTAACAGAGTGGCAGATATCACCTTTCTCACTGATGGCCTCACTGACATAGTGAGAGAACTTCCAGTTGATTGAACTAATGTGGTTGCGACAGTCTAAGGCATTTGCTACGCACTTGAATCCATTTGAATCGCTTATTTCGGAAGGGCCTGTGTCCAACCAATGTAGTTTTGAGAAAAGTAGAAAAAACTGTTTTAATATTTTACACAGCCTTTTGTGAGTTGTTTGCATGAAAAGCGAGAGATACCACAATGAACAATTATTCTGACTTATTACATGCTGAAATATTGTGTCTATTTATTGACCAGAGCTGAATATTTCCTTTTGATGCAGGGCTTTCCCAAATAAGTGAGAAACAAAAATCTTAAAACCATTATATCACACAAACAAACTGTTTGATGAACATGCAAGTAAATGTTAGCGATAATGTTTAAGGAATTCACAATAACTTTTTATGAAAACAAACTATTATCAGTGCTGAAAATCACAAATCAAACATCTTCTGTGTCTGGTGCTCCTGCAGTTGTTGCCCAGTGATGAACAATATTCCAGAATTCTGAGTTGTGTCTCTCCTGCAGTACGTAACAATCGACTTTTTTATATCTATCCTATTCTTGACACTGATAGCAATGTAGTCATATGAATAGGCTTGACCAGGTTGGAAGTTCACAACAAATTGAGAAACTCCGGGTAATCCTAATCTGAATCTGTGAGTAATTAAACCACTGATCGTACTGCAGGCTGTTATAGTCACAAATAGCTCATCACTGAAGACAAAATTATGGGAAATGTTGAAACACTGAATACTACTTTCAGGTCCTTTTGTGATGTAACTGTCCATAGTGATTCAGTTGCCATCTAGTAAAGTCTCATCCACCAAGACTTGAAGTCCGAGATTTCATCTCTTAGATAACCTTCACAGAGAATTGTCATCTTGTGCTCAGTGATATGATTAGTTCAATGTAATTCATAATAACTGATACTCTGTAAATTCTTCGCAGTGATCTTTTGACTTCGCCAAAATCTCTTTCAGATGGTAAGAAAGAGTGCCACTGACAGGTAAAAAAATAACTGTATTTTCTGAAATTTTCCAGCATCCACGAAAGCTTGACACATTCTCATGAAACAGCGATTTTTGCTTTGCGCTTGGCCGTTATTGCAAAGCATATGAACATTTTTGATGTCCTTGGGGATTCACATGGTGAGATAGTGAGCTTTTTGAACAACACCATCATGAGAAAGGTAATGAATTGCCACAGTGTCTTTCAAATTTTGAAAGTTAAGCATCAGCTGCTGGAGATAAAATAGGTCTTCAACAGGTATTCCTGGTAGATGATGATTCTGCTCGAAATAAGAGCTCAGACTGAAAATATGTTTATTATCCTTTCACCTAAATTCCAAACAGTGTCAATTCTTGACTGTCCTCTTGTGCATCATTAAATCACCAACGAGAAGCCTCATTCAAAATGTTGTCGTTTATTTTCACCATTAATTGCTCACTTTCAACACACATATGCCTGTTGTTGTTGTTGTGGTCTTCAGTCCTGAGACTGGTTTGATGCAACTCTCCATGCTACTCTATCCTATGCAAGTTTCTTCATCTCCCAGTACCTACTGTAGCTTACATCCTTCTGAATCTGCTTAGTGTATTCATCTCTAGGTCTCCCTTTACGATTTTTACCCTCCACGCTGCCCTCCAATACTAAATTGGTGAGCCCTTGATGCCTCAGAACATGTCCTACCAACCGATCCCTTCTTCTATTCACTTCCTGTCCAAACTATTTATCGTCCATGTTTCACTTCCACGCATGGCTACACTCCACACAAATACTTTCAGGATCGACTTCCTGACACTGAAATCTATACTCGATGTTAACAAATTTCTCTTCTTCAGAAACGTTTTCCTTGCCATTGCCAGTCTATATTTTATGTCCTCTCTACTTCGACCGTCATCAGTTATTTTGCTACCCAAATAACAAAACTCTTTTACTACTTTAAGTGTCTCATTTCCTAATCTAATTCCCTCAGCATCACCCGATTTAATTCGACTATATTCCATTATCCTCGTTTTGCTTTTTATGGTGTTCATCTTATACCCTCCTTTCAAGACACTGTCCATTCCGTTCAACTGCTCTTCCAAGTTCTTTGCTGTCTGTGACAGAATTACAATGTTATCGGCAAACCTAAAAGTTTTTATTTCTTCTCCATGTATTTTAATACCTACTCCGAATTTTTGTTTTGTTTCCTTTACTGCTTGCTCAATATACAGATTGAATAACATTGGGGAGAGGCTACAACACTGTCTCACTCCCTTCCCAACCACTGCTTCCCTTTTGTGCCCCTCGACTGTTATAACTGCCATCTGGTTTCTGTGCAAATTGTAAATAGCCTTTCGCTCCCTATATTTTACCCCTGCCACCTTCAGAATGTGAAAGAGAGTATTCCGGTCAACATTGTCAAAAGCTACTTCATCCCTCAAAGCTACCAATTCTTCTTCTACTGTATTTCTTTCCCCCATTCTTTTCAGTTGTTCCCTTATGCTCTCCCTGAAACTCTGTACAAATGCTAGAAATGTAGGTTTGCCTTTTCTTAATCTATTTTCGTAGGGTCAGTATTGCCTCTCATGTTGCAACATTTCTACGTAATCCAAACTGATCTTCCCCGAGGTCAGCTTCTACCAGTTTTTCGTTTGTCTGTAAAGAATTCGTATAGTATTTTGTAGCCGTGGCTCATTAAACTGATAGTTTGGTAATTTTCACATCTGTCAACACCTGATTTCTTTGGAATTTGAATTATTATATTCTTCTTAAAGTCTGAGGGTATTTCGCGTGTCTCATACATTTTGCTCACCAGATGCTAGAGTTTTGTCATTACTGGCTCTCCCGAGGCCGTCAGTAGTTCTAATGGAATGTTGTCTACTCCCGGGGCCTTGTTTCGACTTAGGTCTTTCAGTGCTCTGTCAAACTCTTCATGCAGTATCATATCTCCCATTTCATCTTCATCTACATCCTCTTCCATTTCCATAATATTGCCCTGAAGTACATCGCCCTTGTATAGACACTCTATATACTCCTTCCACCTTTCTGCTTTCCCTTCTTTGCTTAGAACTGGGTTTTCATCTGAGCTCTTGATATACCTGCAAGTGGTCCTCTTTTCTCCAAAAGTGTCTTTAATTTTCCTGTAGGCAGTATCTATCTTACCCCTAGTGAGATAAGCCTCTACATCCTTAGATTTGTCCTCTAGCCATCCCTGCTTAGCCATTTTGCACTTCCTGTGAATCTCATTTTTGAGACTTTTGTGTTCCTTTTCGCCTGCTTCATTTACTACATTTTTATATTTTCTCCTTTCATCAATTAAATTCAATATCTCTTCTGTTACCATAGGATTCCTACTAGCCCTCGTTTTTTTTATCTACTTGATCCTCTGCTGCCTTCACTACTGCATCCCTCAAAGCTACCAATTCTTCTTCTACTGTATTTCTTTCCCCCATTCTTTTCAATTGTTCCCTTATGCTCTCCCTGAAACTCTGTACAACCTCTGGTTTAGGCAGTTTATCCAGGTCCCATCTCCTTAAATTCCCACCTTTTTGCAGCTTCTTCAATTTTAATCTACAGTTCGTAACCAATAGAGTGTGTTCAGAGTCCACATCTGCCCCTGGAAATGTCTTACAATTTATAACCTGGTCCCTAAATCTCTGTCTTACCATTATATAACCTATCTGAAACCTGTCAGTATGTCCACGCTTCTTCCACGTATACAATCTTCTTTTATGATTCTTGAACCAAGTGTTAGCTATGATTAAGTTATGCTCTGTGCAAAATTCTACCACTTTCATTTCTTCCTCCCACCCATATTCACCTACTATGTTTCCTTCTCATTCTTTTCCTACTACCGAATTCCAGTCACCCATGACTATTAAATTTTCGTCTCCCTTCACTATCTGAATAATTTCTTTTGTCTCATCATACATTTCTTCAATTTCTTCGTCATCTGCAGAGCTAGTTGTTATATAAACTTGTATTACTGTAGTAGGCATGGGATTGGTGTCTATCTTGGCCACAACAATGCATTCACTATGCTGTTTGTAGTAGCTTACCCGCACTCCTATTTTTTTATTTGTCATTAAACCTACTCCTGCATTACCCCTATTTGATTTTGTGTTTATAACCCTGTATTTACCTGACCCAAAGTCTTGTTCCTCTTGCCACTGAACTTCGCTAATTCCCAGTATATCTAACTTTAACCTATCCATTTCCCTTTTTAAATTTTGTAACCTACCTGCCCGATTAAGGGACCTGACATTCCACGCTCCAATCCGTAGAACGCCAGTTTTCTTTGTCCTGACAACGACGTTCTCTCGGGTAGTCCCCTGCCTATGGTCTGTGAAATGAAGGTCAAAATCTTGGTTAAACAAAATCCTGGTTAAACAAAATCCTAGTTAACTATTTTCAAATAGTGTATGTATTTGAAGGGAAAAGGATATCCACTTCTTTGAGAAGATCACTCATAATCTTCCTATTCAAGTCTGCACTTAAGTAAACGTATGCTTTTCCAGCATAATGAGACTCTTTCGTCTGAAGTGCTGATATGTGCTCATCAACTTTGGTAATGTCAAGTTGTGACACTGAATTACTGGTCTTGACTTCCCTCACTCATTTTTAGGGTTTTTTTCCAAGCTATCTTCTTATTCTCGCCCTTTTCTCGCCAACTGCAAATAAGCTTAGAAATGCTTGTCTGCAAATTTTGATACCATTTGTACCCACCATGCAATGACGTTTAAAAGAATTTGCCTTCATACTTTTTTCTTTCCTTGGTCTATGTCATTTTACTTCTTCTACCCATGTTAGGCTCTGAAGGTAAATATTTCATCCATTTTTACTATTAGGATCCAGAAGGTGAGATTTGATGACTGTTCATCTTGACTAATGAATTCAAAACACTTAGAACTGCATGTACAAGGTTGTCCGATAGCTTTTGCTGTTATTAGCTTACCTCGGTAATTGTATGCTCCAATCCGTTTAGTTTAGCAGTTCTGATTACATTTCGTTTGTACTACTCAGAATAACATATCCCTTTCCTCCTCCTTTCCTTATGGACTTGTTCATCTTCACAATCTGAATCATCAATATTGATAGAATATAAAATATTATAAGGACACAATATTATATCCCACTGCTTGCTGTACAATAATGACTTTGAAACAAACCTACAGTTTGATTATTTATATTATTCTCACGCCTTTCCTGGCAATCACAGCATCTGAATAAAGTACATGGAATTATTGTTCAGAATTGTTGAGAGCAAAAGCGCCTAAGTTCTGGACGTGGGGCTGTTTTGAAATCAATGAGAATTTCTCCACTGCTATTCGTGCTATCTGATAGATCCTGAAGGTCCTTTCCAAACCATGAGTCGACCCCTAAAGAAAACAGAAATGTACATAGCACAAAATTTCATAAAAGTGGACTTAATGCCCCCCTGAAATAAGGGATTCATGTGTATATGACTTGTATTTGGATATAATGTGAATATGGACAACCATCAACTGTATAATGGAATGATGACAATGAAAAGTTGTGCCAGATCGCGAGTTGAACCATCACCTAAAGAGAAGATCGTGACGCCCTCAATATGACGTCCTCTAGAGTGGGCCAGGTTTGGAGGGTCTCTACACTAACAGAATCAGGGCGTGCACCCTGAAATCTTTTCCAAACGATTTTACAAAATCTATTCGATAATAAAACTTGATTTCCACATTACTTGTAGCTTTATGTATCAGCTTCATGGCGAAATGGCCATATTTCGTTAATGATCATAGTTATTATGATATTTCCTATATAAATAACAAATTGGAAAACATTGCAATAGAAAACAGGGGTTGATGGGGTTTTGTGTTTGATGCATATTATACCATACATTGCTGCGAATGAAATTTAGCTAAAATATTGAATTTTTATTTGACTTGGGAAGAGGCCTCTGTCTCCAGACTCAACAAAATGTTTTTTTAGGTAGCAGATTCACCTCCCATTACACGAGTGTGGGAATGAAATAGTCTCATATTCTCATATAACTGACGAGGGGCCGCTACGAACACGCAAAATCCACAATCCTCGAACGATTGTCAAGAACCTTGCAAGAGGCAATTCATCACATAGTGCATGAAATATCGCTCTACGAGTTCACACCATCTCAACTTTAGCAAATGATTAGAGTATTAATAAACGTGTGGTATCTCCGCTTACAGTCACTCACGTGCAGTGACCGGCTTTATCGCCGCGCCCACGCACTATGCTCAAGGGAGAGGCTTGGTGACAAAGAACGACTAAAGCAGTTTCGGGACAGGACACATTTATTCTTCCCAGCGTTACAATAAATGACAAATACCATTCGTCGCTAATGTCCGTCCATACAGGTGCGTTGCACTGGCGGCACGGCTCGATCACCGATCCCGGAGGGTATACACTCCAGTGACGAGCCGCGGCGCGACCGCGTGGACCGAGCGAGGCAAAAGGCCGCGTCACTCAATGTTCTGCTCCTGGCGCGACCGGAGGCGCCGTAACGTCCGCGAAGGAGTGAAAGACACTTTAACAGTACGGTGCACACTGCGGAACGGCGACTGCGTTTACGACCGCGCGTACGCAACGATCTGTCTGCGCAAATGTCTGCGCACATCACATCTGCGCAGACAGATCGTTGCGTGTGGACAGAAGATTTGCACCAACCTGAGGTGTGTGCAAACCTGGTGTGGTGTCACCGCTAGACACCACACTTGCTAGGTGGTAACTTAAATCGGCCGCGGTCCTGTAGTACATGTCGGACCCGCGTGTCGCCACTGTGTAATCGCTAACCTAGCGCCACCACATGGCAGGTCACAAGACACGGACTAGACCTCGCCCCAGTTGTACAGACGACATAGCTTGCGACCAGACCTACCAAGTCTTCCTCTCATTTGCCGAGAGACTGATAGAATAGCCTTCAGCTTATTCCATAGCTACTACCTAGCAAGGCGCCATTTGTATCAGTGCTTATAGCGTACTAATATTCAAGAGAGATGTATTCCAAGGACTCATTAAAAGTTAAGTAACAAACATATAAGTACTTTTCTTCTTATTCATTAATAAGTATCCTGTTTCAGACTTCACGCCCGTCTGCGTTAGTTTAGCGTGCACCTAGCTACCTCATTGTGTCTATGCTGTAGGAGCTAGACACAACACCTGGAAGTTGGAGTTGGAGGTTTGAGCGAAACCTCTCAAATCTGTGGGTTCAAACCACATCTGCGCAGACAAGTTGGAGCGTGTGAACAGGAGATCGCCGCAAATCTGGGGCGAAACAGCTGTTTGCTCAGTCTAGTGTTTGTATTTGTGCGCACAGGGCATTAAAATGGCTGATACTCGTCAGTGTTCTCGAGAGATTGTAAGTGAATTCATTGAAATATATAGAAACCACCCTCGTTTGTGGAAGGTTAAAAGTAAAGCATATAGTGACCGAGACAAAAAGACAGCAGCATACAATGATCTAATTGAAAAATTGCGGGCAGTTGACGCCTCGGCAAACAGAGAAACAGTAATAAAAAAAAAAAAGAAATCGTTGTGAACTGTTTACCGAAAAGAGTTATCCAAAGTTCAGAAATCTAGAAGATCTGGTGTAGGAGTAGATCAAGTATACCAGCCAACTTTATGGTATTTTGATCTGCTTGGCTTTCTTAGTGATCAAGAAACGCCAAGGCCAAGCAGGAGTATTATCTGTAACTTGACAGACTTAATTTACTTGACTTGCATTCATGAACTCATCCTTAGGACAGCGTAAATAGCTTCACATGTGTTGGGTATTATTTCACTCAACGCTTGTTTCGATATTGCAGTGGAAAATTCCAAATCCTTGTAGCTCCTTCCTGTTGCTAGGAATCTTATTGTTACCGCCAGCCGTTCATGAGGAGAAATTGCCCTTCTCATACAAATATTTTTTCTCATAATATGAGGGGTTACAAGCTTTAATAGATAATTATAAGTTTCGACATCCATCTGCAAATAATTTCGCCAGTCGTTAGGTAACCCTGCAACCCTCGCAGTAAATTTACGTGAGAAAACTGCTTTCGCTTTAGCAGCCACTGTCTACACCATTTTGACTGCTTTCTCTGTTTCCTGAGGTTGGTCTGAATGTTTTTTGCAACACAAGTTGCGAACACAGACCACAACAGAAGTTCCTCCATTTCCATATTTCAAAATAACTGAATCAAATTTTTGACGTTTGTGGGGAGCGTAGTCGCTTGCCACTGGTATTTCTTTTCTACACCGACAGATGGTGAGCGAGTAGTAGATTGTGGTTTGTGTCGTGTGAACACACCACATTTGCAGCGATCTTTTGCATGTACAGACATCTGCACCGATGTCTGCGCAGACAGATCGTTGCGTGTGGACCGGGCTTTACGACCGCGCGTACGCAATTACGGCGTAGTCACGTTGACTCGACGCACGTGGTCCGCGGCGGGAGAACTGAGAGACGTGTGTCGCGTCGCGTCGACTAGCTCGCACTGTCCGCCTGTTTTTGTCCCCGTGCGATCCGGTGTGCCACGCACCGTTGCCGAAATTCGGCGGAACGGTACAGCTGCCCCTACTTGTGTCGGCAGTGCCGTAGTTCAGCCCTTCGTGCGTTGGACGGTGCTGCCGCCACAGCCTCACTCCTATCAAATGAAATGCTGTGGTTGCACTGGATGGTTGAAACACCGTCAGCCCTCTGACTATAACTCTTGTCCCATGCTACCAACCCGATAGAGGCAGGTTTACAGCTGGCAGTTGACTCTTACAAAATCATAAGACATGATTAGTTCATCTCTGTGCCGAATTCGTTGGCACCGCCAGTGGTTGGCAATCCTATAAACACTTCAGCACACAGTTTCACGCGTGGAAGCTAGAAGTCGCGCCAGTCCCCAACCTTACTCGACTAGCTACCTTGTGGTAGTAGTAGCAAGCCCACTGCCCTCACCACTCCTTCTCGCCCAGCCTCCAACACGCCATAATGACAGATGTCGCCCCCAGTTCACAGCTAGTCTCCATGTATCCTTTGTTGGAACCACAAGGATGCGGCATTAAGTGCTTCCTGCTGTACTCGCAGGACTTAAGCTTGCGCCACTGGATGAATTAGGTGCATCATCTTGTGGGCATTTTGCAGGGCGCCTACATCATCACCTGTCATCAAGTAGTAAGTAACTACCACCAGGCAGAATGTACATTCATGACCCCATCAGTGACACACTCTTCCTGGTCGACACTGGTGCAGATGCTAATATTATACTCTTGGCATTGCCTCTTACGTTACCAACACCTTCCACCATGATGCTGTGAGCAGCTAACATCTCATTGGTCATGGTGTATGGCTCTACTCATCTTCAATTTCGAGCAGAATTTTTTTTGACTGGTCATTTAATGTGGCTGACATGATGAACCTGTGTTAGGCATAGACTTTTTGTGACACTACAAACTCTCTCTACACCTTTTGACAACTACGCTGTTACAACATAACTATGGCCTATGCATTGGGGGCTCCTTTGTCACAACACCTACGCATTCGAGAGCGACTACTGCTGCCTCTCTGCGAGTTAGCTGAAGTTAGTGTCTCACTTCTAACTTGGTAAATTCATTGTGCCAACTGCTAAACCAGTGACATGACGTTGCAACTCTATGCATTGCAAACGTGTTGTTGCAAGCACTCATCAACAACACATCAGCAGATCTGGTACATGCACAGACAAAAATCGCTGCACTCACATCAAGGACACCTGTTATTACCGCACATGTTGTGCAGCCAGATCCTGCAAGTACAGCCACAGCTGTCACCAAGAACGTTCATGTCGAACTGGCATCTTGCTCACATGTTGAACAAACTTCTTGCTCCACAACTGACAGCTTCAACTACATGTCCGCTGCCGCGGCAGGCAATGCCTCCTTTGCAACAGTGGAGCCGGCGAGCTACGCAGCTACCTCTACCGCTCCCGTCGAACCTGTACAAGTCTGCATCAGTTCACCCACAGCCAATTCTGACTACGCACGTCCTTACTATTACAAGCCTTTTCGGCCCATCAGAACTCGAGTGACTACAAACTGCAGATTCTGAGATGCAGTCCCTAACTACAAACAACTCCATCATACTGCGCATCTGACCATGCTGTTCCCCTGGCGTCGAGCAACTGATCCTTAGTGATATGTCGACAAACTCGCCACAGCCACTTGTACCTCTTCCCCTTCATCCGACCATCTTTTCTTCACTACATGGACTAGCTCACCTGAGCACCAGAGCGATGGTTCAGCTCGTCACTGAACGTTTTGTCTGGCCACATATAGAAAGACTGCAATGACTGGGTTCGAGCATGCGTATCGTGCCAGCGTGCTGAAGTTGGTCGGCATGCTCAGACGACTCTTGGACACTTTGAGGCTCTTAAGGGACGTTTTAAACACGTACATATTGTCCTCGTTGGTTCCCTACCCCTCTCTAATGACCACCGCTACATTCTATAGGTCATTGACTGTGTAATGAGGTGGGTGAACGATATACTGTGTCTTGAGCATTCATTACCTGCTGGCTCTCTTGTTCCAGCTGCCCTTCATCCATCATCACGGATCGGGGCCGCCAATTCGAATCTTTACTCTTCGACCACTTGTGCATTCTATGCGGTGCCAAGGATTTTGTATGACGGCTTATCATCCACAAAATAAAGGGTTGGTCGACCGCTGGCACCAAGCACTGAAAGCAGCTTTAAACGGTGATTCAGACTCCTGGTCCAACGCACTTCCATGGGTTCTGTTGGGCATACACATAGCCAACAAAAATGATTTGAAAGCCTCATTGACAGAAATCCTTTAGAGCCCCTCGTACTACCTGCTGAATTTGTCAAGGACTCTAGTATTACTGACAACGAGGTACTGCTCTCTCTAGTGGTGCAAGTTCGTTCTCCTATCACGAGCACACACATACCGCAACCCTGGACGCACACATACCCAGCACTTTTTCTCCACAAAGACGTTGCAGGCTATGACTTTATTATGGTCGAAATGATACTGTTCGTCAGGACCTACCTCTGCCGTATTCAGGGCCTCATCCGGATCATGCTATACCGCAAACCACAAACAGTCTCCATACAACAGGGTAAGCTGGCGTGTGTTCTTGCCAGCCAAATCACAGTCGACGAGGTCTCAGAGCTAACCCCAAGTGTAGCTGCGACGAGCGACTCGATTCCTGGCGAGTGCTCAGCAAGCACTCACACCTCAAACTCCCTCCCTCCTCATCAGGGCAGTGTTGGTAATAGTGTTCCTAGCAGTGTAAGTGTTGCATCTGATAAAGTGGTCGTACCTTTCTTTACACAGCCCACACCTTGCGCGCCACAACTATGTTCACTGTCGACGTCTCTGCATGCCCCATTGTGGATATTTCCTTGGAAAATCATAAAGACTATTTGTTTGTTATTCAAGCATCATTTTGCTCCCTCAAACACTCTGATTGTAACCTAACACTCATCCAAGGTTTCCAATTACTTTGTCTACTATTATTTTGTAGAGAGCTCTCTTCAAGCTTACATCGGCTAAAATGGTCTGCTTACAGTTCATGTCCAATACGATCAGCAACAGCTCTCACATTCTACGCCTATCCATGTCCCACTCTCCCATGCGGGTTCACCTCTGACATGGTTACAAGATTTTTTATGTTGTTATGTCTTCACTTTCCTCCATCTCGATCCATCTCCTTTTGTCTAATTGAACCTGCACTGTGCTCCACACTCAGAAGGGGGGGGGGGGGGGAGCCTCTGTGGCAGATCAATGTATCGAGCAATGTGAAATATATGTAGTAAGATCTTTGGCCGATACCGAAGAGTCAGGCAGTCTCATGTTAACTGTTGAACTGTACAGCAGACTTGCGTAAATGTGTTGCTCATAATAAATAATCATTCATTTAATGTGGATGTTCAGGACCTTATTTCGCTATGAAAACCACACACACCTGCAAGTATACCATTTTTCCGTTCCTATCTCTGTACAGAGAAAGGAAGTGATTCTTCTTTGTACAAATATCTCTTGATTCATCAGTGAAAGTAACTTTGACCAATAGTTGGCAAGATTTCGTAAATCATCAGTTTTACTGGGTCATTTCTAATCTGCAGCAAAAATGCAGAACTATACTATTAGTAATAACATATTTGATGACTATTTATCTGTGGTTAATAAGGCTACAGAAACAAGATAGTCATTACTTTATGAAATGTTTGGAAAATTTCATTGACCTTAAAAGAGTTGATAAACGTATAATTTATCTTTAACACATCAAAACATAATTAAGATGAAAAGGTTCACCACTTCAGTGTAAAGGATGATAAACTATTTGCTATGAATTATTTTCATATTTTTCAGATGATGAACAGGAAGAAAATCCTTTGGTAAGTTTCAGTTGCAACTGTTCGCTATTAAACATTCGATGGGCTACACAACAGCACTAAAACTGCAACACAATTGAAGTTTTATTTTGATCTGAAACGTTAACCTTTTCTTTTTTGAAGAAGCATCACCAGTTATGACAACAGCTACATTTATTTTATTGACAGGTATAATTTTGCTTCTTTTGCCAGAAAGGCAGTATAAATTTTTAAAAAATCTATAATAAAATTGTCTCAACCACATAAATATGTTTCTTTATTTACTGAACAGATTCTGTAGAATCGTTTGGGAAACAAAGTGGGGGTGTGCCTCTATTCTGTTGGTGCAGTGCCTCGTCCAGCCTGGCCCACTGGGGTGATGTCACACCGAGCACGCTACCTGCTTCTGTGTAGGTGGTGGTGATCGAACCCGGATTTCCCGCTTATCACAGTCGGTCACCTTGCCATTAGGCTATCTGAGAACGCTCCACGGCCATCCTTAAACTTCCATATACTGTCAACCATATGTCTACAGCCTGCACTCGTACATTTATTATGTATATGCCTGTACAAGGCAGACATTTTTGACTGAAAGTCGTTTGCCTGGTGTCGGTGAATAAATACGATATTGCAGTGCCTATCTTGTTCAGAATGACGATGCAATGTTCCTTCAGATATGCATGCATGTGTAGTGAGAATGGTCTGCTGTTAGAACGTGAAATAGCTAGAACAGGCTCGTAATCCATCTAAAATACAAGCAAACGAAGAGTAGTCAACTCCATATTGTATCTGAGTGAAGCAAGTAACAGAAGACAGATTGGACAGGAAACAGGATCACAAGTCCCTGTCGACAATAGCTAGGAATTAGCGTTGTGCCATAGAGAGAAGGGTGCTGTCAGGAGTGCCCTATGGAAGTGTGATAAGTCCACTGTTATTCTGTTAATATGTAAATGGTTTGATGGACAGGATAGGTAGCAGTCCAGCGTTATTTGCTGATGACGCTGTGATTTATTGTAAGGTGACTGTAGGAGGATACAAGATGACTTAGATAAAATTTCTAATTGGTGTCATGAATGGCAGCCAGCTCTAAATGTAGAAACGCAGGAAATTAATGCGAATGAGTATGAAAAATGAACCCCTAATGTTCGGATACAGCATTAGTGGTGTCCTGCTTTCCCTCGTTCTGTTTGCGAGTGGAACAGGAAAGGAGATTATTATTAGTGGTGCAGGGTACTCTCTGCCATGCGCCGTAGGGTGGATTGCAGAGTATTGATGTAGAAGTAACCTGAGACCATAAACTTGGGATTATACTCCCAGGGAGACACATTAAGACGAAATTCCAGCACCAGTCAGTACAGAGTTTATTGAGAAGCACCTCTTGACTTGATGGATTGCATGGGTGATATGATACCACAGAAGATATCAGAGACAGCAGTTGTAGAGGAACTTAGAAAACAGTATCTTAAATGGGTAAGAATGCAGACAAACATATGTTGCATGATAAACGAACTTTAGCAATTTCGTGCAAGTGAAGCTGAGCACTCGTAAAGATTAAACATATACAATATAAGTCACAATGACCTGTCCACAGCACAACAAAGCGTTTCGTAATCATTTTCAAAACCACACCATATGAAGTTCATGAACTTTGTTCAAAGAGAGACTATGTGGGGAACACCTGCATCAATCCAAGCTGTGGGAACTGCTTACAGAAGAGATGTTTCTCATGCAGCAACATCTGCAACGGAAGGCTTCCCGACTTGTCAGCTGCCCAACGCAATACCATATCTACATGAAGCTCCTGACAAAGGATATGATAGAGATGGTGATGGTCATGATGGCATCGACACCGCAACTGCAGTAGCAGCAGACACCCATGCAGCTTCGACATCATGTGCAGATCGCCCCTTATTTTTCTGTGAAATGAGTATAAGAATCGCAAAACAGTGAAGTGCAACGAAAATCAAGGTTTCTCATCAAATACCAAAAATATTTCTAGCGTTTTGGGCTCCACTAAAATGATGCAAATTACACACAGACAAAACTTATAATAACTTAGAAGTTAATGCTAAGTTAAGTCATTTGGAGGATCCCAATGTACTGCAGGTTCCTCTTAGATGCATTATCAGAGATGGGCATCCAAAGGGAAATCCATTATGTGTCCTAAACCTGGGACATTAGACAGGATTCTTTTGAGCGTAAATAACTTGACAACAGAGTTTAAACCATTGCGTGATCTCCTTTTGCAGGCGTTCACGAGAAGAAATTAACCATTCAACATTGAACATTTATACGTGGATTTTGTAAAAGCGTATGGCCGCATTTTCTTTGACCCATCCCTTCCGCCTCTTGAAGTGCTTTGTTTACACTCGAAACGCAAAGAAGGACAAAGATACTAAAGTCAAATGCTGTGTGCAGTAAACTGGGTATGACTAAAATACAAAAACTAGTTGATGAGCTGAGTGTTGATATAATCTGTTTGCAAGAACCATACTGTAGAATCAATAGGTCCCCGCATGTATCTGCAGATACGTTAACAGTTACTGACCACGATGAGACAATATCTGCCATTGTGATTACAAGTAGAAATTCGCTGTGACTAAGGCAGCACAGCTGTTTGACAAGTACATAGTCACATTAAAAGAGAATAACATGAAGACAGAGCGGATTAAAGGAAGCATCTACATGCAGTATTCTCATCCCATCGTACCTTATGAAGATAACCTCAGGGCAGTATCTCTATATCAACGAGGTGCGTGTCTCCTTGTGGCAACACATGTGAACGAAAAATTCTCTCCGTAGCATAATAGGTGAGATACTAGAGGATACAATACAGGATTTGGACCTCATTGTTTTAAATCCAGAAGGCCAGCCGAGTACATTCGAGGGATGAGCAGGTGTAGTCACTAACATAGACGTCACTTTAGCAAACTGATATGATAGTATAATTTTCGGTTTGTACTTCTGCGGTGCATACATGCGATCCTATCGATTTCTGGCGTCAGTGCGCCTTTACGCAAAGATAAATTATTCTGTGGACAGAGGTAACAGGCGTGGATAAGAGTTTCAAGCGCGTGCCAGGCGAGCCTGTGGCGACTGGTGAACTGGAGGCGTCAGAGGGCGGAGTGAGCCGAGTAGTGAGAGCCAGGCGCATGTTAGTTGTGAACCACAAGCATAGGAAGTGCTACAGCGTCGCCTGAGTGATGGGTCTTAGGCCCGGAGGTTGCTGTTTGGTGTGGAGCGGATCACATCGGAACTAGTTCTTGCACTCCTACTAATTTTGTTGAGCGTCAGCTCTCAGTTTGGAATATGAACTGTGTCATTGGCTGGAACAGTAGTTCATCCTTCTGTGTTCCACTTTGGTCGCGTGCAGGTTCATCCTGTAAATTAAACTGTTTTCGGTTAGCAAGTCTCAGGAGCATTTTTCCTACACTGAAGAGCAAAAGAAACTGGTACACCCGGCTAATATCGTTTAGGGTTCCGCGAGCAAGCACAAGTACTGCAACACGATGTGGCATGGACTCGACTAATGTCTGAAGTAAAGCTGGAGGGAGCTGACGCTATGAATCCTTCAGGGCTGTCCATAACTCCGTAAGAGTACGAGGGGCTGGAAATCTCTTCTGAACAGCACATTGCAAGGCATCCCAGATGTACTCAAAAACGTTCGTGCCCTCCTGGAGGGGAGTTGGGAGGGGGGGAGGGGTTGGTGGCCAGTGGAAGTGATTAAACTCAGAAGAGTGCTCCTGCAGCAATTCCAGACGTGTGTGGTGTCGCCCAAGGTACAACACTCCATCGACAGAGTCTGCCAGCTTCAAGTATCACATACTAAATGGAACTACAAGAGAGAGAGAGAGCACTTTTCGATACTTTTACAGGAGTTTTAAATGTCAGCTTGAAGAGAAGAAGAAGAAGAAGAGTACCGAAAATTTCTGGCAGAATACCTGAAGACAAGAGAGAAAGGCATATTTCCCATGGCCTGCAAACAGCAGTGTATGATTTAGTGCAAAATCATATATCATTGGTTCTGTGGAAAGAATGCCATTATGTAAGTGGCTCAACATGATATTATATAAATGCCGACTTCAACTTGAATGTGTGGAAATCATTCCTTCAGAAACACCCTCAAGGAAAAGTAAGTTATTATTTTTACTGGAGAATTTTAATTACTAATATAAATTTGTAAGGTCACAAATAGACACTTGTTGCACATGTGAGGAGCTAACTGTTCCTCTGAAGTGTCCTTGACTAAACGATACAGTGAAGAGAAGAGCTGTTATTGAGTTGCTTCTTCATCAGCAGAGGAACAGAAAATTTTACACTGTTCTTCAAGATAAGGAATCTGAAGCAGGGATATTAGAGGACCACATTCTTTCTTTCTCTTTTGATGTCATAAAGAACATCTTCTAATCAAAACTGCCTGTTCAAGAGGCATTTTGTGAAAGGCAACTAACTGTTAATGTACGAGGGTCGGTCAAAAAGTAATGCCTCCCATTTTTTTTCTACTTAAAGAAATTAAGTTAAGTGAAAAATTTGAATTTGGCGCCATTCCTCAAACCTTCTTCTGCAATCCACTGCAGTAGTAACTTTCTGTGTCAACAGGTGGCAGCACAGCAGAAGTTTGTAAGATGGCCGACATCGATGTTCGTTTGAGACAGCGTTGTGTGATTGAATTCTTGAATGCAGAAGGTGAAACGCCCATACGCATTCATGAAAGACTGAAGAAGGTGTATGGTGTTGTGACAGTGGATGTCAGCACTGTTAGACGATGGGTTCGTCGTTGTAAGGAAGCTGAAGGGCAAACACCGTTGACTGACGAAAAGCGGAGCGGCAGGCCGGTGAGTGCAGTGACTCCACACAACATTCAGCAAGTTGATGACATCATTCGTGTTGACCGTCGGGTGACTGCAGATGAAGTGTGTCGCATTATTTCTCTTAGTAAAGGCAGTGTGATCACGATTATTAAACAATTGGGGTACTCAAAAGTTTGTGCACGGTGGGTTCCAAGAATGTTAACCGATCAGAATAAAGAGGCAAGGAAAACAATAGCCTCCCAACACTTGCAGCTCTTCCGTTTGGAGGGAGATGAGTTTCTGAAAAAAATTGTGACCGGGGACGAAACATGGGTGCATTTTTTTGAACCCGAATCAAAGAGGCAGTCAATGGAGTGGCGTCACACAAGCTCGCCGAGGAAGAAAAAATTCAAAACTGTGCGATCGGCAGGGAAAGTTATGGCAACAGTTTTCTGGGATACAGAGGGTGTGATTCTGGTTGATTTTTTGGAGCAGGGATGCACAATAAATTCTGTTCAATACGTCACAACCCTCAAAAAACTTAAAGCACGTCTTCAGCGAGTTCGCCCAACAAAATCAATGGCAGATGTTCTTCTTTTGCATGACAATGCAAGACCACACACCAGTCGTCACACCTCTGACGAGATTGTCAAAATTGGATGGGAAGTTTTGCCTCATCCCCCATACAGCCCTGACCTGGCACCATCAGACTTCCATCTGTTCGGGCCACTAAAGGAAGCTCATCGTGGGATTCATTTTGAAGATGAGGAGGCCGTCAAAACATCCGTGCGTCAATGGCTTAGGAAGAAGAGCTGTGATTTTTACCGTGCTGGGATACATGCCCTTGTTCAAAGATGGACCAAAACTGTAGAGATGGGCGGAGAATACATTGAAAAATGACAAAATGATCCTCAATGTTGTGGTTTTCAACCTATGTAATTGCATTTAAATTTCCTGACAATTAAACGTAGAAAAAAAAATAGGAGGCATTACTTTTTGACTGACCCTCGTATTTTACATACACAATATGAAGACTGACAAAAGCGCAGTATATGTCTACAATGAAGGTGAAGGCAAGAAAAGTCCACATAAAGTGAGCTCATTTATAAACGATTATATAAAGGACGTACCACAAAAATTCACCGAACTTCATCTCTTTTCAGACAACTGCTCATCTCAAAATAAGAATCACATCCTCAGTAGATTCCTGTTGCACCTAACCGATTCTGGGAGATTCAACGATACTTTCCAGTGAGGGGGCACAGATTTCTGTCCTGTGATACTGATTTTGGCATTACAAAAAGCAAAAATAAGGAAACAGGACAGATTGTTTACTGTGTCTGATGTTACATAGGTGATTCTTACAAGTTCTAAGGAAGGTAAATTCCATGTTAAAAAAACTGGTGCTTCTGAGATATTAGACTTCAAGTCATGGTGGCGACTGTATTACAAAAAGACCAGGATTTCTGAAGAAACTCAAAAGATTGGAGGACAAGATAAGGTAACTTAATCTATCAGCGCTTTTTCACATAATATCAGATGGGTTTTGTTAGAGCTTTCACAATGATCAATGGACCTACTTGTCACACTTTTCTTCAGGGACTCCACTGCGGTCCATTGACTGCACAAAACAAACTAGCTTACCCATCAGGAAAGGTTTCAGTTAAGTCCAGTAAAATAAAAGACTTGGAAAAACTGTAAAGTTATCTGCCTGACGAACACATGCCTTTTTATAAAGAAATTCTGAAGTGGTCTGTAACGAACAACGACCAAGACAACGAGTAAATGACCTGCAAAATATCGATTTTTGTTGCAGAATTGTGCATATCTATTGTAAAATACAGAACTGTACGTTTTATATTGTTTGCTTTAAAGGTAACGATAACGTGAATGAAAAAGAGTATTTGGTTTCAGAATATTTTCGTATTTTTTTAAAGGCATCGTTTCCAACTTTTAATAATCAATTACTTTACTTTAATATTGCATTAGAAATCTAGTCTTTCGTCAAAGAATCAAATTTGCATCATATTACATAAAAAAGTGAAGAAATATGCCAATAAGTAGTTATTTTAAGATTTAAACAGTTTTGATCAATTTCTCACAAATGTGTGTCAGTTGACTTAAGACCACCTAAAAATATACGATCTAAGATGCGCTGCAAAACATTGCAATGAAGGCAGCTGCAATTTGCGTGTAGGGAAGACTGTATAAGCTACTGACCCAAAAGGTTAAGGAATCTACTGCAATGTCGACAATTCGTTGAGAGGATGTCTCAATCATGGCTGGATGGAGCACGTCATGTGAATATCTGCTAATCGCCCTGCCTCCTGATGATAGCGCTGACACAGATAGTGAAATAGATGCGCAATTTAGAAGTGTACTAGAGAACGAATATAAAAATCAGATGTTGGTGATACGTTTCTCTCAAGAAGAAGTTTCTGTCGCAATTTAAAAGCTCCAAACTGGAAAGGCACCTGGTCTGGATGGCGTCTACGTTGAGGTCGTTGGATGAGGTGTACAGGCAAACTGATGCTAATTTAAAATTTAATGTATTCCATGATACCTTTGTGAGTATATTTGAAAACAGTTTCCACAAGAAAACAATGAAAATAATTTTAAAAACCGTCTAAAAGCATAAGGTTTACTAAAGGGATAAAAATATCTTATAAACAGAAAAGGAAAACGTAACTTATAGCCAGGAGTAATGATCTAGAAACAGTCAAACATTATAAAAACTACTTCAGTGTATTAAGAAAAGTTGTTCAGAAGTCCAGAAATGTGTGCATTTTGTCTGCAATTAGAACCTCTGATAATAAAATTAAAACAATTTGGAATCTTGTTAAAAGGAAAACAGATCAACTGAGAGTGCAGAAAGACTGTATTTCTATTAGTTTGTTAACAAAAGTCAGAAGTAGAAAATGTTTTTAATAATCATTTTTTCAGTGTTGTATAGAAAGTAGGATCCACCTGTTCATTAGAAAATGCAAGGCTGTAGATGGAAGAGGCAATACCTATGCAATTTGATAAAACTGAAATTCACCCCACTTCTCCTACAACTGTTAGGAAAATAATAAATTTATTCTAAACTAAAAGCTCGCATTAAATTGATGGCATTTCCAACGGAATACTAAAAGCTTGTTCCCAACAGATAAGTGGGATTCTCAGCCACATGTGTCATAGCTCACTGAAACAGGGCAGTATTCTGTATAGAGTGAAATGTGTTATTGTTAAACCATTGCATAAAAAAGGGGATAGGTCTGATGCTAACAACTACTGCCCAATCTCACTCCGAGTGCCTTAGCCAAAATTCTAGAAAAAGCAATGATTCAGCAGTAGCTTAAGATATTTGTAAAATAAAGTACTAATGTCGGTTTGGTTTTCAGAAAGGTTTTCAACAGAAAATGCTTTATGTGCTTTCACTGATCAAATATTAAGTGCACTGTATAACCCATCACCACCCATCAGAATTTTTTGTGCTCTGTCAAAGGCTTTTGACTGAGCAAATCACGAAATTCTTCTAGATAAGCTTAAGTGTTGTGATGGTAGTGGGACAGTGCACAAACGGTTTAACTCATATTTAACTGGAAGAATGCAGAAGGTTGAAATTAACAGTACAGATAGCCTGAAGTAATCAGCAGTCCTTTAACTGGAGAAGTATCAAGAATGGTTTCCGACTGTATACAGTTTTGGATCCCTTAGTGTTCTTAATATATATTAATGACTTTCCACACTATATTCCTGAAGATATAAAGCTAGCACTTTTTGCTGATGATACAAGTATAATAATCACACCCAACAACCAAGAATTGGCTGAGAAAATTGTAAATAATGTTTTTGAGAAAGTTATTAAGTGGTTCCCTACAAATGGACTCTCACTAACTTTTGAGTGGACACAGTATACAGGATGGGTCACTAACTACTGCCACCAAGAGTAACTCCGAAAGTATGATAGGAGCTGAAAAGTTTGTGGGACAAAAGTTGCAAGGGACAACAGAGGACATAATATGACGTTGGTTTTTTGTTGCTAGGTGGGGTCGCTTCAGAGATATGAACATCATTCTACTTTTTAAAAGACATGCTATAGTCTGGTACTTATTTTCTGATAGCGGCTATCGAGACGAATCCAATGATGTGTAACAGTAAGGTCTTTGAAGGTCAATGAAGGTCACAAAGGTGGCATGAATGTCCATTTACAGAAGGTGTTCAAAGTGATGACCACTGGTATCAATGCAGTGTTGCAGTCTTCTTATCATGAACTGAGTGGTATTCCGTATCACATCGGCACACGCTCATGCTCTGACAAGTCTCTCTCGAATATCTTCAGGTGTAGTTGGAACATATTTATAAACAATGTCTTTTATGAATTCTGACAAGAAAAAATCCAGAGGCATCAAGTCTGGCGAACAAGCCAGCCATGACACATCTCCTCCGCATCCAAATTAAAAAATTTGGGAATTATCTCCGCAATTCATTTCTAGCCATCAGCGAAAAATGTGCCGGACACCCATCGTGTTCATACCACATTCTCTTCCTTGTTCCTAAATGTATTTATTCCAATAACAGATCTAATGTTTCTAGCAGGAATATGATGTATTTCCTGCATTAAGATTTCCTTCGATGAAATAGGGGCCTATAATTCTGTCGTCCAGAATCCCACACCATACTTTCATAGATCATGGTTTTTGGTGTGCAACTTGCTGCAGCCAATATGTATTTTCAGTTGCCCAATAATACACGTTATGCAAATTAACATTTCAATGGCTCATGAATTTAGCCTGCGTCAGTAAACAAAATCAAAACAATAAACGTGTCATCCCTTTGAATCTGAAGTTGAGCCCATTGGCGGAATTCAATGCGATATATACAATCCGTACCAGTTAATTCTTGGTGGAGACTGATATGCTAAGGATGATATTTAAGGCGATGCAGAACACGAACAACACTACTCTGGCTCATTCCAGATTCCCTTGCGATTTGACGTGAACTAACACAAGGATCTTGAACCACAGCGGCAAGAGTAACAATTTCCGTTTCCTTGTTAGTAACTTTCCTTTTCCGGATATGTTTCTGATGTATTAAAGATCCAGTTGTTCTCAATTCATCATACACATATTTACATGTGCGATGTGTAGGGTGAGTACATTGAGGATATCTTTCAGTGTATAAGCCTCTAGCTCTCACTGAATATCGTTGGCATTCTCTGTAAATGAGAAGCATATCACATTGTTCTTCAAAGGAAAACATCAATCATATTCACTTGATTCGACGATACTAGTCTTATCGTTCATATTAGTGTTGTATTGCAAAGCTGTCAAATGGTCTTTACATGTCAATGACAAGTTAGATGGATATGCCGTGCTTGGCGAATATTTACTATTTTCACGATATACAAGAGAGAATTGTCAGAGCATGTGCTTTGATAAGTGATAAGGAATACCAATCAATCCACGATAAGAAGATTGCATTGATACCAATGGTCATCACTTTGAACACCTTCTGTAAATGGACGTTCATGCCACATTTTTGTCCTTCGTTGGCCTTCAAAGACCTTACTGTAACACGTCATTGGATTCGTCTCAATAGCCTCTACAAAAATAAGTACAAAACTATAGCATCCCATTTGTAAAAACAAAGTTGACCTTCATATATCTGATGGGACCCAACCTAGAACAAAAAGCCAAAGTCATATTATGGCCCCTGTTGTCCCATGCAACATTTGTCCCACAAAATTTTCAGCTACTATAATACTTTCAGAATTATTTTGGTGGCAATAGTTAGTGACTCACCCTGTATACAGTTCTGCACAATAAACAGCGTAACACCTTTGATACATATAGACTCTGATTAGATGTCTGTTACTAAGGCAGAAAATTCAAAATTTCTGGGAATATGCATTGATGAGAAATCGAATTGGAAGAAAAACATTGGTGGTCTGCTGAAACGTTTAGGTTCTGCTACTCATGCCATTAGCACTCTGTCTTCAGGCCACAAGTGGCCCATCAGCACCATCCGACCGCCGTGTTATCCTCAGCTGAGGATGGAGATAGGAGGGGCGTGTGGTCAGCACACCGCTCTCCCGGTCGTTGTGATGGTTTTCTGCGACCGGAGCCACTACTGTTCGGTCGAGTAGCTCCTAAATTGGCATCACGAGGCTGAGTGCACTTCGAAAAATGGCAACAGCGCATCGTGGCCTGAATGGTCACCCATCCAAGTGTCAGTCACGCCCGAGAGCGCTTAACTTCGGTGATCTTATGGGAACTGGTTTATCCACAGCAGCTAGGCTGTTGCCCTTATGCCATTAGGGTTATTGCAAATTTTGGTGATAAACATATCAGTAAATTAGCCTACTATGCCTGTTTTCATTCACTGCTTTCATATGCTGTCATATATTAGGGTAATTCATCATTAAGAGAAAAAGTATTCATAGCACAGAAGTGTGTAACCAGAATAACACTTGGAGCCCACCCAAAATCATCATGCAGATATTTACTTCAGGAACACAGGATATTCACGGCACCTTCACAATACATGCATTTACTTATGAAATGTGTTATTAATAATCCATCCCAATTCAGAAATAATAGCAAAGAGCATAGCTAAAACAAGAAGAAAGGATAATCCTAACTATTTTGGGTTAAATCTGACTCTGGTGCAGAAAGGGATGAATTATGCTGTCACAAAAATCTTTGATCATCTACCTAATAGCATTAAAAGTCGGAATGATAACTCCTACTCAATAGACGAATTTTTAGATATGAAGTAGTAATTGTAAAACAAAAGGAAAAAGTGAATTTTTAGATATGAAGTAGAAAAAAATTACATTAAGTGGACACATTACACGTCATTATGAAATGTCATATTCACGGTCTATGGAACAAGTGTGTAGAAATCAGTCTAATCTAAAAACCGTAAATTCAACTAAATACTTAGGTATTACAATTACAAACAACTTAAATTGGTCAGAACACATAGATAATGTTTCGGGGAAGGCTAACCAAAGACTGTGTTTTATTGGTAGGACACTTATAAAATCTAATAGACCTACTAAGGAGACTGCCTACACTACGCTTGTCCATCCTCTTTTAGAACACTGCAGCATGGTGTGGAATCCTTACCAGATAGGTCAGACTGGGTACATTGAAAAAGTTCAAAGAAGGGCAGCACGTTTTGTATTATCGCGAAATATAGGCGAGAGTGTCACAGAAATGATATAGGATTTGGGCTGGACATCATTAAAAGAAAGACATTTTTCGTTGCGACAGAATCTTCTCAAGGAATTCCAGTCACCAACTATCCCCTCCAAATGCGAAAATCTTTTGTTGACACCAACCTACATAGGGAGCAACGATCACCACGATAATATAAGGGAAATCAGAGTTCGTACGGAAAGAAAAAGGTGTTCATTCTTTACGTGCACAATACGAGATTGGAACAATAGAGAATTGTGAAAGTGTTTCGATGAACCCTCTGGCAGGTACTTAAATGTGATTTGCAGAGTATCCATATAGATGTACATGAAGATGTAATGTAATGTAGGTCCACTGATAGTGCCATGTTTGACAGCTTTACTAAACAAGGTAGGCAGGATCCTGTTGATATAGCTAGATCACAAATGATTAAAAAGTGAAAGGATAAAGAGCCATCATAACTAAAAAGCTATACTGATTTGCTAACTAAAAGTCTTAGCCAAAGTTTAGGTGCATCTTCTCTGTGTCTGGTTGCAGGTGCACAGGGAGTTTTTGAGTCTAAACCAGTGTCTGTATGGATTCAAAAAACGGCAGATGCTATTGAAGGAGTTGTTGTATACATAGATGACATCCTAGTACTTGTGTCTGCAGACTCCAAGGCTAGACTTGAGGAAAGGACGAATGACAGTTAACAGAGCTCCTCAGATTGTAGAAAATTCGACAGCAAAGTATGCCATCATGCTCATAGTTGACATTGCAGGCGCATTTAAAAATATTTGGTTGTCTACGATGTCTGCATACCTCCAAGACCTTGGTGTCCCCAAATGGCTGTGTAAGAGCTTTGTATATTATTATAGTGAACATAGCGTTCAGTGGCTTGTGGTGCAGAGCAAGTTAAAAAGGCTGCCAAGGGATGTCCTCAGGTTTCCATAAGTGATCCATTGACCTGTGCTCTTAGTAATGAACCCTATTACATTTGTTAGATGGGGCAGATACTATTGAAGGCGTTGTTGTATGCACAGATGACTCCTAGTAGTTGTGTCGGGAGACTCCAAGGCAAGACTTGAGGAACAGACGAATGATGTGCTTGCTCAGATGGAGCACTGGTGAAAGAGCAACAAATTGACTAAAGATGTTCATAAAGCAACTTACATATTTGGGCATTTTTCTTGGAGAGATTAGAAACTTTCTATAACATGTAAAATCTGCTACTCAGAAAGCAGCAAAAATTAGGCATGACATTGACTTTCCTGGCACTACTGACTATAAATTACGAATCTATGTGGCGCAGACCTATCACGAAGCTATCTTCAATGACATTGTGGGCTTTGCATCCAGCGTCTTGGTGCATTGCCTTCAACTAGGCAGCTACAAAACAATACTGTGACAAATTTAGTGGTACATACTTCTCAAGCTCATGGGTATCTTTTGCACAGCCCCTGTCGAGGGATTACTGGTGATTCTTAGGATATGTCTGATAGATATTGTGGTGCGTTACAGGGTAGTGCAGTATTGGTTGGGGCATGGACAACGCAAACATGTGTACAAGACTACAGAAATTCATATTACTGATAAAAGACAATTATGAGCCTGGAAGGTAGGTGAATGGCAGCTTGACTGGAACACAAGAAGCACTGTAAGCTGGATTTACAATGTATTCCCAAGCTCTAGGAACAGGTTTCAACTGCACAATGTTGTCCCTACTCAGGGTGGTGCACCTATTAAAAGATCACTTGAATCTTGCAGAATGTAGCAACACACCATTCTATGAATGTGGAATGGATCATTTCATTTTCGGGTAGCCCCCTCTTCAGATACAGAGCGACAACAGTCAATTTGACTGTGATCTGCAAATAATTGTCAGTGAATAAAACTCGTGGACTGCAGGTAATACAGAGCACCTAAAAGGTAACTGCTTAACGTTCAGTCTATAAGATCAAATCGGCGCTCTGAATACCAAAATAACATTTTAGATAATGGTGTGCTCATGCAAATGTATTAAGAAAAGCTTTATAATACATAGATACATACGTACACAGAGAAGAAACTTTTTTGTTTTTAAAAAAAGGAGAGACAGAAAGAAAGAATGCTATGGACAAGTAGAGAGGTATGTGTGGACTCAGGACTGCTGAGGCATGCACATAACGGTCTGAGCAATGAAGAATAGTGTAGCATCAATAGGTTTAGAAGACCTCATAGTTGTGGTTATTCTGGAAACCTCCAGTTATTCCGAGGCTATCAGTAAGATGTCGAGAAATATAACCTGGAAGTTATTGACTTGGAACTTGAGTTATTTTATTTTCTTTTATTTTTTAAAGTTGATTCCCTGGTGTAAATGAATTTTAATGAAGAATACAAATCACCATAAAGTGGAGTTACTTTGCTCCACTTTTGAACAGTTTTTGAAATAAAACCACATAATGCATAGTAGTTTAGTTACATGACTTATAAAAATGAGATTGTTGTTGTTGTGGTCTTCAGTCCTGAGACTGGTTTGATGCAGCTCTCCATGCTACTCTATCCTGTACAAGCTGCTTCATCTCCCAGTACGTACTGTAGCCTACATCCTTGTGAATCAGCTTAGTGTATTCATCTCTAGGTCTCCCTCTACGATTTTTACCCTCCACGCTGCCCTCCAACACTAAATTGGTGATCTCTTGATGCCTCAGAACATGTCCTACCAATCGATCCCTTCTTTTAGTCAAGTTGTGCCACAAACTCCTCTTCTCCTCTAATCTATTCAATACCTCCTCATTAGTTATGTGATCTACCCATCTAATCTTCAGCATTCTTCTGTAGCACCACATTTCGAAAGCTTCTATTCTCTTCTAGTCCAAACTATTCATCGTCCATGTTTCACTTCCATACATGACTACACTCCATACAAATACTTTCAGAAACGACTTCCTGACACTTAAATCTATACTCGATGTTAACAAATTTCTCTTCTTCAGAAACGCTTTCCTTGCCATAGCCAGTCTACATTTTATATCCTCTCTACTTCGACCATCATCAGTTATTTTGCTCCCCAAATAACAAAACTCCTTTACTACTTTAAGTGTCTCATTTCCTAATCTAATTCCCACATCATCAACCGATTTAATTCGACTACATTCCATTATCCTCGTTTAGCTTTTGTTGATGTTCATCTTATACCCTCCTTTCAAGGCACTGTCCATTCTGTTTAAATGTTCTTCCAAGTCCTTTGCTGTCTCTGACAGAATTATGATGTCATCGGCGAACCTCAAAGTTTTTATTTGTTCTCCACGGATTTTAATACCTACTCCGAATTTTTGTTTTGTTTCCTTTACTGCTTGCTCAATATACAGATTGAATAACATTCGGGAGAGGCTACAACCCTGTCTCACTCCCTTCCCAACCACTGCTTCCCTTTCATGCCCCTCGACTCTTATAATTGCCAGCTGGATTCTGCACAAATTACAAATAGCCTTTCGCTCCCTGTATTTTACCCCTGCCCCTTTCAGAATTTGAAAGAGAATATCCCAGTCAACATTGTCATAAGCTTTCTCTAAGTCTACAAATGCTATAAACGCAGATTTGCCTTTCCTTAATCTAGCTTCTAAAATAAGCCATAGAGTCAGTATTGCCTCACATGTTCCAATATTTATACGGAATCCAAACTGATCTTCCACAAGGTCGGCTTCTGCCAGTTTTCCGTTCGTCTGTAAAGAAATCGAGTTAGTATTTTGCAGCCGTGACTTATTAAATTGATAGTTCGGTTATTTTCACATCTGTCAACACCTGCTTTTTTTGGGATTGAATTCAATATTCTTCTTGAAGTCTGAGGGTATTTCGCCTGTCTCATACATTTTGCTCACCAGATGGTAGAGTTTTCTCAGGACTGGCTCTCCCAAGCCTGTCAGTAGTTCTGATGGAATGTTGTCTACTCCCGGGGCCTTGTTTCGACTTAGGTCTTTCAGTGATCTGTCAAACTCTTCACGCAGTATCATATCTCACATTTCATCTTCATCTACATCCTCTTCCATTTCCATAATATTGCCCTGAAGTACATCGCCCTTGTATAGACACTCTATATACTCCTTCCACCTTTCTGCTTTCCCTACTTTGCTTAGAACTGGGTTTTCATCTAAGCTCTTGATATTCCTGCAAGTGGTTCTCTTTTCTCCAAAGGTCTCTTTAATTTTCCTGTAGGCAGTATCTATCTTACCCCTAGTGAGACAAGCCTCTACATCCTTAGATTCGTCCTCTAGCCATCCCTGCTTAACCATTTTGCACTTACTGTCGATCTCATTTTTGAGACGTTTGTATTCCTTTTTGCCTGCTTCATTTACTGATTTTTAAATTTTCTTCTTTAATCAATTAAATTCAATATTTCTTCTGTTACCCAAGGATTCATACTAGCCCTCGTCTTTCTACCTACTTGATCCTCTGCTGCTTTCACTACTTCATCCCTCAAAGCTACCAATTCTTCTTCTACTGTATATCTTTCCCCCATTCTTTTCAATTGTTCCCTTATGCTCTCCCTGAAACTCTGTACAACCTCTGGTTTAGTCAGTTTATTCAGGTCCCATCTCCTTAAATTCCCACCTTTTTGCAGCTTCTTAAATTTTAATCTACAGTTCATAACCAATAGATTGTGTTCAGAGTCCACGTCTGCCCCTGGAAATGTCTTATAATTTATAACCTGGCCCCTAAATCTCTGTCTTACCATTATATAACCTATCTGAAACCTGTCAGTATGTCCAGGCTTCTTCCATGTATACAATCTTCTTTTATGATTCTTGAACCAAGTGTTAGCTATGATTAAGTTATGCTCTGTGCAAAATTCTACGAGGCAGCTTCCTCTTTCATTTCTTCCCCCCCCCCCCCCAGTACATATTCACCTACTACGTTCCCTTCTCATTCTTTTCCTACTGTCGCATTACAGTCACCCATGACTATTAAATTTTCGTCTCCCTTCACTATCTGAATAATTTCTTTTATCTCACCATACATTTCTTCAATTTCTTCGTCATCTGCAGAGCTAGTTGGCATATAAACTTGTACTACTGTAGTAGGCATGGGCTTCGTGTCTATCTTGGCCACAATAATGCGTTCACTATGCTGTTTGTAGTAGCTTATCTGTACTCCTATTTTTTTATTCATTATTAAACCTACTCCTGCATTATCCCTATTTGATTTTGTATTTATTACCCTGTATTCGCCTGACCAAAAGTCTTGTTCCTCCTGCCACCAAACTTCACTAATTCCCACTATATCCAACTTAAACCTATCCATTTCCCTCTTTAAACTTTGTAACCTACCTGCCCGATTAAGGGACCTGACATTCCACGCTCCAGTCCGTAGAACGCCAGTTTTCTTTCTCCTGATAACGACGTCGTTTGAGTAGTCCCCGTCCGGAGATTCGAATGGGGGATTATTTTCCCTCTGGAATATTTTACGCCATCATCATTTAACCATACAGTAAATCTGCATGCCCTCGGGAAAAATTACGACTGTAGTTTCCCCTTGCTTTCAGCCGTTCGCAGTACCAGCACAGCAAGGCCGTTTTGGTTAGTGTTACAAGGCCAGATCAGTCAATCATCCAGACTGTTGCCCCTGCAACTACTGAAAATGCTGCTGCCCCTCTTCAGCTGCTCCTGTTTGTGTGGCCTCTCAACAGACACCTCTATGTTGCGGTTCCACCTACGGTACGGCTATCTGTAACGCTGAGGCACGCAAGCCTCCCCACCAACGGCAAGGTCTATGGTTCATGAGACTGATCTGTTCTAAAAGGATGTAAACGTATCTAGTAACATTCAAAGACAAGAAAGATTTATTTTTTATATTTTATAATGTTTTAAAATTGTAGCAATTTAATTTAATTCAGACCTTATTTTAAGGCAGTTTGGGGCAATTTTATCTTCTGTAGAATATGTTGTGCTACCTTGTAGGACCATGGTAAACTGACATATATGTACTTGGTATTAAAGGGACAAATCAATAAAAATGCAGGGTACTGCAATTTTTTATACTTAATATGTCAAAGAAGTAGCATCATGAATAACATTTAGTGTTTTAGTGTTTTTTTGTTTTGTGAAAGAGCCAACAGCCTTGCTGCAGCAGTAGCATCAGCTCCTGTCAAATCAATGAAGTTAAGTGCTGTAGGGCTTGGCTAGCTATTGGATGGGTCACTGTCTAGGTCTGCTGAGTGCTGTTGGCAAGCGGCTTGCATTCAGCCCTTTGTGAGGCCAATTAAGAAGTTACTTGATTTAGAAGTAGCGGCGCTGGTCACGCAGATGACAGTGGCCAGGAGTGTGGTGTGCTGACCACGTACCCCTCCATACCGAATCCAGTTATGGGTAAGGGCCGAGGATGACACAGGGGCCAGTTAGTCCTGTTGGACCTTCAAGGCCTGTTTGGATGGTGTTTGTTTGTTTGTGATAAAAGAAAAGGTCAATGTTACATTAGATATATTGGCATGTCAAAATGTCAGTGACAATTCCAGGAAAATGTTTTGCACAAATTCGTCATTATTAACCAAAAATGCCACTTTCACTTAACTATTTTGAAGGGTTTATACCTTTAACTACACCATCTCATTTGTGAAAAAGTTCATCTCTATATACAGGCCATTTCCAGTCATCAAGAGATAGTTTTTATGGTATTTGCAGCTGCATCATTTTCGATAATGCTTTCAATAACGTCAATGTAATGTTCATTTTCACACTTTCTAGCCACAAACACGTCTGTCTATTCGCTAATTGGTTTCGGTATCGTTTTTGATAGACTCTCTTTATCTTCGGTACATGCTGCTAACACTTCCATTTGATTTCTTCTGTACGACTGTCAATCGCCATCTGAACTTTCGTCAAGAATTTGTTGTTCTAATAGATCTTCATCAATAAAATAATTAAGCATTGTCTGGATATTTTCTCTTCAATTGTTTACTAGGACCTGGCACTGGTTTTGAAGCATTTAGTGACTTTTAAGCAAGAGTTCCGCTTATTAAGGATTTCTGGCATTTTTCAGATTTTTCAGTGCTGTAAACTGCATTTTGGGGAGGTTCTAGCTCCCATTTACACTTGTTTTATACCATGACAACATTAATCTCTTACTAGTACTAACTTTTAACTTAATTAGATTCGCAACTCGCTGAATGAAGTCTAAAACAAACTAATGAAATTCACTGGAGCTACTTTGATCCATTTCATCAGTGGTGCAGGTTCTCTCGCTTTTCTCAGTAAATACCATGGAGGTAAGAATCTCCATGGTAAATACCCTCCATGGATGCTTTTGGTTGCACAGTAATAAATAACGTGTTGATTACAATTTTGTGGTTGTGATTTAGACAGCAACTTATTTCTACAGATAAAAGAATGTCATTTGCCGTAAATTTGAGTAGTTTCCTGGTATCAAAATACCACTTTTTTGACGAAAATTACCTCAAAAATACATTAGTAAAGATTCAAAATAGCGAGTGACAGAATAATTCAAGCATATGAGGTAGTAGGACAGAATCCAAACTGTTGGACAGAATCCAAACTATTCCAAAATGTTTATTAGAATAGGTGCTGGGCAGGATTGAATAATTTCCCTCCTAGGGGCAAAGTAGCTCAACTTTGCTGTATTAATTTTCGTTGGAAAAATGTACAATGAGAGCTGAGTGGGTTGTGCTATAGCAATATATTTTGTGGTACAATGCTGCAATAACTATTCCTACTGGAAATTTATGTCAGTTATTCCCATATTTTAAATGATATTCGTGATTAAGAAAGTGCGAGTAAAGTCATATGCCCAAACAATGTAGTGAAAATGATGAACTGGGCTGAACAAGAAATAAGTAAGGGTTGGAGAAAACAAAACCTGAACACACATTCCGTAGTCGAACGGTTTTACCGCCAGAATAATACTATTCGTGTATTCATAACATCCGTGGTGCAGCCAAAATACACGAACAAATATTTCCCATTAAAGTGTGGTTGGCATTTGCTTGGATGTTTTTCGATTTAGCTGTTGTAATACCGATATCACTGGGCAATACCAACGGGTGGATAACAACGAATTTCAATCTGTAGATGTTGGTATACACTTGTGTTTTGTAAACAGAGCGGAGGAAACACTATTTAAACTAACAAACAGTGATTTTAATTATTAATTGAAGCACGTAGAAAATCTTTAACGATTTAAGTTATCTGGCGAAGCGAGTCAATATCATAAGATATACTACAATCCGTACTTTTAGGTCGACGACATTAAGGAAAATAATGCTGAATTTATATGGGGCGTGTTTGTATTTTTTAATCCACTGTTCAGCAGTTTGGAAATGCCACTGTATTGAATTCGGTTGATGGTATGTTCAAATTACGCAACTAATAACAATACCATTTGTTGCCTGGTATCGTATACATTTGCTCCCTCGTTTGCTATGGTATAGATGATATATTATTGTTACTACTACTATTAGTTCCACCTTTTTGCAGTTCATTCTTCCAGGTATACAACCTTCTTTTATTATTCTTGAACCAAGTGTTAGCTATGATTAAGTTATGCTCTGTGCAAAATTCTACATGGCGGCTTCCTCTTTCATTGCTTCCCCTCAATCCATATTCACCTACTATGTTTCCTTCTCTCCCTTTTCCTACTGACGAATTCCAGTCACCCATGACTATTAAATTTTCGTCTCCCTTCACTACCTGAATAATTTCTTTTATCTCGTCATACATTTCATCAATTTCTTCATCATCTGCAGAGCTAGTTGGCATATAAACTTGTACTACTGTAGTAGGCATGGGCTTTGTGTCTATCTTGGCCACAATAATGCGTTCACTATGCTGTTTGTAGTAGCTAACCCGCACTCCTATTTTTTTATTCATTATTAAACCTACTCCTGCATTACCCCTATTTGATTTTGTATTTATAACCCTGTATTCACCTGACCAAAAGTCTTGTTCCTCCTGCCACCGAACTTCACTAATTCCCACTAAGCAAAGAAGGGAAGGCAGAAAGGTGGAAGGAGTATATAGAGGGTTTATATAAGGGCGATGTACTTGAGGACAATATTATGGAAATGGAAGAGGATGTAGATGAAGATGAAATGGGAGATACGATACTGCGTGAAGACTTTGACAGAGCACTGAAAGACCTGAGTCGAAACAAGGCCCCGGGAGTAGACAACATTCCATTAGAACTACTGACGGCCTTGGGAGAGCCAGTCCTGACAAAACTCTACCATCTGGTGAGCAAGATGTATGAGACAGGTGAAATACCCTCAGACTTCAAGAAGAACTTAATAATTCCAATCCCAAAGAAAGTAGGTGTTGACAGATGTGAAAATTACCGAACAATCAGTTTAATAAGTCACAGCTGCAAAATACCATCGCGAATTCTTTACAGACGAATGGAAAAACAGGTAGAAGCGGACCTCGGGGAAGATCAGTTTGGATTCCGTAGAAATGTTGGAACACGTGAGGCAATACTAACCTTACGACTTATCTTGGAAGAAAGATTAAGAAAAGGCAAACCTACATTTCTAGCATTTGTAGACTTAGAGAAAGCTTTTGACAATGTAGACTGGAATACTCTCTTTCAAATTCTGAAGGTGGCAGGGGTAAAATACAGGGAGCGAAAGGCTATTTACAATTTGTACAGAAACCAGATGGCAGTTATAAGAGTCGAGGGACATGAAAGGGAAGCAGTGGTTGGGAAGGGAGTAAGACAAGGTTGTAGCCTCTCCCCGATGTTATTCAATCTGTATGTTGAGCAAGCAGTAAAGGAAACAAAAGAAAAATTCGGAGTAGGTATTAAAATTCATGGAGAAGAAGTAAAAACTTTGAGGTTCGCCGATGACATTGTAATTCTGTCAGAGACAGCAAAGGAATTGGAAGAGCAATTGAACGGAATGCACAGTGTTTTGAAAGGAGGATATAAGATGAACATCAAAAAACGAGGATAATGGAATGTAGTCAAATTAAATCGGGTGATGCTGAGGGAATTAGATTAGGAAATGAGACACTTAAAGTAGTAAAGGAGTTTTGCTATTTAGGGAGTAAAATAACTGATGATGGTCGAAGTAGAGAGGATATAAAATGTAGACTGGCAATGGCAAGGAAATCGTTTCTGAAGAAGAGAAATTTGTTAATATCGAGTATAGATTTAAGTGTCAGGAAGTCGTTTCTGAAAGTATTTGTATGGAGCGTAGCCATGTATGGAAGTGAAACATGGACGATAACTAGTTTGGACAAGAAGAGAATAGAAGCTTTCGAAATGTGGTGCTATGGAAGAATGCTGAAGATAAGGTGGGTAGATCACGTAACTAATGAGGAGGTATTGAATTGATTTGGGGAGAAGAGAAGTTTGTGGCACAACTTGACTAGAAGAAGGGATCGGTTGGTAGGACATGTTGTGAGGCATCAAGGGATCACAAATTTAGCATTGGAGGGCAGCGTGGAGGGTAAAAATCGTAGAGGGAGACCAAGAGATGAATACACTAAGCAGATTCAGAAGGATGTAGGTTGCAGTAGGTACTGGGAGATGAAGAAGCTTGCACAGGATAGAGTAGCATGGAGAGCTGCATCAAACCAGTCTCAGGACTGAAGACCACAACAACAACAACAACAACTACTACTACTACTACTACTACTACTACTATTAGTATTTATCCAATAGATGAAAAGAAACCAAAGTATGTACGTGATCCTGGAAATGAGATCATTGTCTTACTATGTACAGTAGGGGAGCAGTATGTGTTATAATTTATAGTCATGTTTTCTTGTGTGGGGCTGTTGAAATGATGCTATACTCTTTATAAATTTATTCTTCAATAATTCAGATTTGTTCCATGCAAGCAGGTTCAATGCTGTTTGTACTGACTAGGTCACTTTGAAGGGATGACTAAAGGGTCATTCCATATCAAATCAACCAATAAAAAATAAATTTTACACCCACCTCCTTAGATTTTCATGAAATTTGGCTCAAATGGTTCTAATACCATCCTGACAACACCTGCAAATTTTTTTTGCTGTATCTCTCATAGTTTTTTTTTTAATAAGTTTTTAAAGTATTTATGTTTTGCGTTTTCCGAACCTTCGGAAATGGTAAATTTAATTTGTATTCAAAACTTTAAAATTGATTATCTTAAAAACTCTTTTAGATAACATCATGAATTTTTGCAGCAAGTTTATTTACTATACATATTTGAAGATAAAAATGAGGATGTTTTGTTTTATAAGAATTGCAATATCTAGAGTCTCAGACCTGATAGAATGCTCAAATTTGTTTTAATTTACTCTTAAACATATAGGCTACTTGATAAAACAAAAATAATGATGGCTTTTTAACATGTTTATTAATTATAGTTGCCGGCCGCGGTGGCCGTGCGGTTCTAGCGCTGCAGTCCGGAACCACGGGGCTGCTACGGTCGCAGGTTCGAATCCTGCCTCGGGCATGGATGTGTGTGATGTCCTTAGGTTTAAGTAGTTCTAAGTTCTAGGGGACTGATGACCTAAGATGTTAAGTCCCATAGTGCTCAGAGCCATTTGAGCCATTAATTATAGTAGATTACATTAGAATTACGTACAAAGATAGTGTACTTACGACACTTATGTATAACCCAACTGATTGCTTGAAACATTGAATTTTTTGAGTAATTTTGTCTTTTTAATAAACATTAATGCTGATTCAAACTGTTTTTCCACTTCATCCAAGAGCTTTCAGTTCTTTTGATACAGTCTTTTTTGAAGTAACACATTCTTCCAGTGCCGCTTGATTGAGGTGCGTCTACTACACAGACTATGTGCTCCAAAGGCACTATGCAAGAATCTTCTCTTTCAGGCCAATAAATTGATGCAGCTGGTCCTGAAGGATGTAGAAATAGAATTTCTGCATCTTCTTCATCATTGAATATTGTTTTTACCAGTCCAAAGTACCAGTTACCATCATAATTTGCGGCCACATAGCTATTTATGGATGGTTCAACAAGAACCCGATCAGAAGAAGAATGGAAAGAAAAGACTAAGGAGGGTTTTACACTATCTGTAATTTCAAGGTTGTTTGTTGGAAGTGGTTTGAAGTTATGAAAACTTCTTGTTCCAGGAATGGTTCGGGTTGCTGAAAAACGTTTTTCTAGTTTTAACCGTAGCAAATCAGCTTCTTTTTTGTCAATAATGTGAAAATGAATGTTTTCAATATTTTTTCACAAAACTTGTACACATCGATTGCTGTCATTATTTGTTCTTCGTCTGAAAGCTGTAGACTGGCTTTCCTTAAAATTCTTTTAATAGTTCCTCCTAGGCCATCACAAATTGACTTCCCATGACTTGTTGCAAAAAAAGAGTGTTGGGCCTTCAAATTAAAGTCTCTCAAGTGCTCAGTCAAATTTTTGAAACTGTTTCTATTTTTGTACTGCGCAAAACAACCATCTGTAAAGTAGTGAACTGAGTCAATGTCAGTATGATGTAATGACAGCCACTTTGTAATTTCTTTTTGTACAAAGTTAACAAAACCAGTGTCATGTTCTTGGTCATCACTAATAAAACAGTGGTTGGAAGCAAAAGCATTGTTTTCCTCATTTCTTAGAAAAACTCCAACTGGGAGTAGAGTACAACCACCTCTATTCCAGTGGTAACTTTGGATCTCATTTTGTATAACAAAGGAATAATTTTCACTGAAATCCATCACAATAATTGCTGGTTTGGGTGGTGGGTCTTCTTTCAATCTTTTAAAGGCTGCTGATTGGGATTTTGCTATAAACGAGTGCGGGGTGAGCTTTTCCAATGACCTAACCAATAAAGAAATGTAGTCTTCAACACTGATAGACTGTTTGATCATTTCTGCCCTGTCTGTGTTAACCCACTGACTGATTACAATTTCTTCTTCTAAATCATAATCTACACTTAGTTTTTCAGTTAAGTACTCAGTTAGTGCGGTATTTGCAGGACAGCTGTCGCAATGATGTAGCCCGCAGTTTTGGTTTTCCGTGTTGCACACAAGCATCTTATTTAGGTCCTTATAAGATTCTTCAATTTTCACAGCATCCAGTAATAGTTTAACATTGTGGTGGATACTGCATACACATACAGTGTGTGTGCCTGCAGCACCAGCAAGGATACACCATTTAGGTATTAAGAAACAAAATTTTGAAAATCCTACTTCTACCTCGGGATTGTCCCATTTGAAAGAATAATAGAGTTCTCTCAAGCTACACAAAATGAGTCTTTTTTGCATGTACACATTTTTTTGAACACTTACTTTGTCTTTTGTTCCAGGTAGCACTCTGGAATTTTCATCCTTTACATAAAAATCTGTTACAAGTCTTACTGTATTTTCAGAGAGAGTTTTACCTTTTTTTGGACCAGGAGTTTCCAAAATACCCTTTTCAGATTTTAGCTTTCTAGCTTGTCGCACCATGTACTCACTTACATTAAATTCTTTCATCACTTTATTTCGACTCCAAGAACCTGGAGCCAAGGTCAGAATCTGGATTTTTCTAGACCTCCCAACAGATGAAATCTTCTCTTTCATAAGAGAAATCATTACATCAATATCCTTTGCTTTCTCAACCACACTTGTATCTTCTTCGTCATCATCAGAACTTGGTGCATCATATTTTAATGCTTTTGAAACCGCCTTTTTTGCAGTCTTTTCAATACTGCTAACCTTCCTTTTAAAATAAGACTCTTTACTTTGTTCTGACAAGCCATGAAGCTTTATCGGTGTTAAACCTAAATTATCAAGAGCAATGTTTGTCTGTACGAGGGATTCATTTCTGGATTCCAATGATTCTAATTCAACCATGACTTCATCATCTGTTTCACTTTCATTGACTTCAACTCTTAATTTTTCCTCACAAAAGTTACGGCATGTTGAGCAAAGCTTTTGTGTTTAAAAAGATCCAAGCCTACACTTCTCAACGATTTTTTGATGGGCTTTTTGTGTTTTTTTAGTGGGTCTTCACATGTTGTTTGATACTTCTCAAAAACATTTAAAAAGTAGTAGCTGTGGTGTGAACATATATTCTTAAATTCACACAGATTAATTCCAGATTGTAAGTGGATCAAATCTTTTTCTTTCTCACTCAATTCAGATACCAGTTGTACCTTTTTTGAAGGTGTGTAGGTTGTTTGGAAACAGTCAGATTTTTTAAATATCCCTACGCTACAGGTTTGAATATCTGACATACTGATTTCACTTTTGGTCTGATTACTGTTCTGGTTACTTTTATAGGATATTGGACAAGAATGTCTGTAAACTAAGTAACAGTACTTACTGAAAGTTAGAATAAACTTAATAAAATTCTATCCAAGCACTATTTAACACTGTAATAATTTTTTACTTCAAAACACGGGAGTAACAAAACAAAATCCAAGCGTACATTGTTATTCCAAGAAGACAAAAACTTATTTTCGGTGTCTAAGTCACTTGGTACTTTTTATTTTTAAAATATAATTAATATTATTTTAAAAATTAGATAACTATTAAATAGGTTAAAAAGCCAACATAATTTTTCTTTTATCTAATAGCCTATACAATTAAGAGTATTTTAAAACAAATTTGAGCTTTCTATCAGGTCTGAGACTCTAGATATTGCAGTTTTTGTAAAACTAAACATCCGTTGACGACTTGTAAATTTTTTTTCATTTGGAAGATTTTAATATATCTTTATGGTAATTTTTTTTAACATTTAGATATAATACAAAAACTTATTCCAAAATTTCATACTGATATCTTGAGTATTCTTTAATATACAATTTTTTTTAGTTGTGAGGACACGTTTAAGTTACGATTTCCGACTGCTGAAACAATGCCAAATCTAAAAACTTTAAAAATTTAATAAAAAAAACTATAAGAGATAGACCAAAAAAATTTTACAAGTGCTTTCAGGATGATAAAAAAAGTAATTGTACCAAGTTTCATCAAAATCTGACATGGTTGGTGTCAAGGCCTGGGTGACTTGACATGGAATGACCCTAAAGTGATTTCTGTAACACTTGTAAAACTTGTTATTTCTTCACACAGTGCCAGGGAAAGCCTATGAACAAAATTATCCGAATTGTAGCTACTTATTGTATTAAGTATGAACTGCGTCAGCAATTTTTATTACCCATAGTTTTCTGCAATATCAAATTAACTATTCCTTGATGCCACTGGATGCCTCTTATCAACTGATATATTCCTTTAGTCAAATTGTGTCATAAATATACTTTCTCTCCAGTTTGATTCAGTACATCTTGGTTAGTTATCTCCTCGTCTAATCATCAGCCTTCTCCTATTGCACCATGTTTCAAAATCTCTTCTTTTCATTTGTGTGCTTCATATTTTCCTTGTTTCACTTCCACACATGGCTACATTCCAGGCAAAATACCTTCAAAAATGATTTCACAACATTTAAATTTATATTAGATATTAACATGTTTCTTTTTTCCAGGAAAACTTTTCATGCCATGATGAGTATACCTTCTATACTCTCCCTACTTCTGCCATTGTCAGCTATTTTGTTACCCAAATAGTAAACTTCAGCTACTGCTTTCAAGAATCTTATTCCATAACCAGACTCTTTCAGGATTGCCTTTTACCGAGCGAGGTAGCACAGTGATTAACATACTGGACTTGCATTTGGGAGGACGACAGTTCAAACCCATGTCCGGCCATCCTGATTTAGGTGTTCATAAATTTCGTAAACCATTTAAGGCAAATACTGGGATGATTACTTTTAAAGACCAGGGCTGACTTCCTTCTCTATCCTTCTTTAATCTGAGCTTATGCTCCATCTGTGATGACCTTGACATGATGTTCAACACTAATCTCCTCCTCCTACATCGCTCTTGTTTTACTTTTAATGATAATCATCTTATAATCTCTTTTCAAGACACTATCCTTCCCATTAACTGATCTCCCAGGCTCTCATCCATGTCTGTGAGAATTACAATGTCATTGGCAAATTTACCTAATTCCTTCCAATGTGGTTAGTACTAAAATATGAGCTGAACATTATTTAATTACTTATTCATTGTACACGTAAGAAAAGATACTGGAAACAAAAAAGCATAGAAAGGAGGTACAAACAAACAGTATTATGAGTTATTTAGTACATCAGTTCTACTTTCGAATAGTTTTCAGATTCTTTAAGAGTATAAAGAGCTTTCTATTTCAGCAACTTTTAGGTCTTATTTTTCAAAATATTAAGAGAGGCAGCATGTGCCTCCTTAGCTAATGCGTTGAAAAGCTTTATTCCTACATATGCGTGATGTGTTTTTGTAAGTCAGGTTGTAGGTATATCTATCTTTAAGGCTTGACAAATATGATTATGAATAAACTGCCTGAGGTTGTAACTGGTAAGGTTTTCTGTTATGTACAATAGGTAGCTAAATATAAAAAAGAGACGGGACTGTCATTATCTTTAATTCTTTGAAATAAGGCCTACATGATCTGTTATTTTTGGTAATCCCAGAGTTGCTCCTGTTGCTATGCTTCTGCCTAATAAATTTTTTTCTGGCTGCTGGAGAATTACCCCATAGAAGAATGCCGTAGCTTGTATGGCAATGGGAGAAGCTGTTATAGGTGTTAGTCAGCAGTTTCCCAGAAAGAGAGGTGCATAATTTTTTCAGTAGAGAGGTAACTCATGAAAGCTTTTGTGATTTATAGTCTGTGACTGCCTACTGTCCATGCCCTTCAGTCTGATTTCTGTACCAATTATAGATAACCATTTGCTCCCTGTATTTTATCCCTGAGGTCCCAGACTGGCATAGGGTTTGTTCTAGTCCTGACTGTTGAAATCTTTCTCTAAATTTACTAATGCTTTAAATGTAGATAAGCGTTTCTTCATCATATTTTCTGTGGTATGTCATAGTTTTAGACTTGCCTTTTGTATTGTTTCATTTCTCCAGAACCCAAATTGTTCATCCTTGAGGTTGGATTCTACTAGTCTCCATTCTTCTGAAGGTCTGAGTACTTTGTGGCAGTCTTTTGCAACTATGACTTATTAAACTTACTGTTCAGTAATATTCACACCTATCAGTGACTACTTATTGAATTGAAATTATTACATCCTTCTTGAAGTCTGAAGGTCTTTTGTCAGACTTATATATCTTACACGCTAGGCAGAATAGTTTTGTCATGGTGTGTTCTCCTAAGGATATGAATAATTCTGAGGATAATACCATCTACTCGGGTATCTTGTATAGAGTTAGATCCTTCAGTGCTCAGTCATTTGTTTCTCATAGGATCCTAACACCCATCGCATTGTCATCTACTTCTGGCTAAAGTGCACTTATGGTGTCGGCAGCCTATGCTTTGCATGGTGAGGTTGGCAATTCGTTGACATTTGTCATAGCCAGTGGGGATACAGTATACAATAGCCAATGAGAATTGTTGAATCTAATGGTTTCCTTTGGTAGAAGATATAAATTGATTATGTTTGTTTTCGAGGTGTAGAGTGTTAGTGTGAATTTTAAGGTCCCTTACCGATTTTCATATTTCCTTGGTGATTGACAAAAACTGGTTGTGCTGACAGATTGACCTGTAGCATAGTCCGAGACTTAGGTTAGTTTGAAATGTGACTCTTTGGTTATGAGTTGGCAAAGCCAATGAATGTGAATGGAAAGAAACTAGCTGTGTGCATAGCCAGTGTAGCCAGAAGCATAGATTGGTTATAATGTGTTTGTTTGCTTTGAGTTGGTGAAGTCAATGAATCTCAGCACAAGAATGCAGTTGCCATAATGTATTGATGTATAACATAGCCCAAGATATACATTTTGTCATTGTAATAGCCTCTTTGTGTTTCTTGTTTCCAATTTTGACAGTGTTCTTAAATTCTAACTGAATAGAACAAAATATCAGCTAACTTTATTTATGAAAATAAGAAATTATGAATGAAAATATTATTGACTAGCTACGTCTACCTCACGATTCATCATGTCAACTTACCATGATTCGTTGCGCAAACCATTACCACCAGCAGCGTGCAACAGAAAAGCCGTTGAAATCGTAAGCGTACTTTTACATCTGCTTCCAATGCCCTGTCAGTAATATTGTCTTAGATTTGTTTCCTTTGCATAGACCTTCGAAATATTCCTGCCACCATTAAGCTTTTCCTTATTGTCTTAGTAATGGCTTTTCATCTGATCTCTGTATATTTATACAGCTGTGTGTCTTTTCTCCATAAGCTTCTCTCTCTCTCTCTCTCTCTCTCTCTCTCTCTCTCTCTCTCTCTCTCTCTCTCTCTCTCGCTGTTGAACCTTCTGCTACCAGATGAAGTTGTGGTGTATGACATCATACAAGTGCAAACAGAGAGAGACATAACACTGACATTGTCTCTGTATCACAGGGTCCTGGGTTCGATTCCCGGCCTGTTCGGGGATTTTTCTCCATCTGGGACTAAGTGTTGTCATCATCATTGGGGATCATGGCGAGACTGGGCAGTGAAAATATTTTGACTTTGTACAGGAGCTGATAACCATGCAGTTGAGCGCCCCACAAACCAAAACATGATGCTCATCAGAACATTGACAATATTTGTGTGTAATTTGCAAACAATCATAAAAGTCAAAATTTATGAACTACAATTAATCTAATAGCCCATTACATATCAAGTGTTATGCATGACTAAAGTGTAATGCATATAATCTATTAAAAATTGCAATGAGCACCCACATAGACTCAGGATTGCTGAGGCATGCACATACTGTGGGGACAATATAGTATAGAGTAATAATAATAGGTCTAGATGTAGGTGTAGTTGTAGTTAGTCAGCAAACCTTGATATCTTTTGAGGCAGCTACTAAAGGTTGTAGAAATTTAAGCTGCACATTAGTCACTTAGGACTTTATTTACATTTCTTTTATTTTATGTGATACCTTGTTACGTTACCATATATGGAATATAGTGACAATATTATGAAAAGTATAGAATGCTATTCACCATGTAGCAGAGATGTTGTTGTAGATAGGCAAAACAAAAAGACTGTCAAACAAGTTAGCTTTTGACAAGAGGCCTTCTCCCAAATTAGACAAAACACACACACACACACACACACACACACACACACACACACACACACACACACACACACACACACACACAAAAACGCAATTCACGCACACATGGCCACTGTTGCAGGCTGCTGTGGCATTGGTCAAGTGTGTGTCAGTTGCCTTTTGGCTGAAAGCTAACTTGTTTGACATTGACAGTATTTTTGTTGTGCCTACCTGCAACTCATCCTCTCTGCTGTATGGTGTGTAGCAATCTATTCTTTTCATGATATTGTCATTATTCTACCTTGGATTTCCCATTGTTGTATATGTAATATAAAGCATTGACTTTTACCACACACAAATATATTGAATATGTATGATCGCAGACCAGAGTTGTGTCTATATTATTGTTTGCAATGAAGTTTGTGGTGACAGACTGATTTGCAATGTAGTGAGAGATATAGGCTAACAGTTTGGTAGGTTACAGTTTGGTTGTGAGCTGGTGAAGTTAGCAAATGTGGTGTCATGGAAGAGTTTGTAGTTCTTGTGTGGGTCATATGTTATACACATTGTTTTGTCCACCATTTTGTTGCTGTCATGGTTCAAAGGAGACTAGTGGTATTGGAAGCTTTACTTAACCAATTTTTCTGTACTCAGCATCTATCTTTTCCATACTGACACCCTTCTGCAGCTTTGCACTTGTGTGCTAGTCATCCCTGCTTTGCTGTTTCTTGCAATCTTCATTTTTTTGACATTTGTATTCCCTTTCATATGATTCACTTGCAAAATTTTATGTATTTTCTGTTTGTCAATGTAATTCAATGTCTCATGTGTCTTACCTTTATCATTTTGCGTGATCCTTTATTGCCTTGACTATTCCTTCTGAAAATTCTGATAAATAAATTATAATCAGAGTCCACATCTGCTTCTGGATGTATTTCACAGATGTAAATCGAGTTTCGAAATCCCTCTCTTTTTTTTAACCATTACACAATCGGTCCGAAACCTTTTTGTGTCTTCAGGTCTCTTCCACATACCCCATCAGCCCAAACCTGTTTTGAGACTGGATCAATAAAAAATAGAGAAAAGTTAAGATGGTGGTTTTAATGCTTCAGCTGTTTTACATAGTCTCCACCTCGCCCCCGCCCATTTGAGTGAAGTGCACAGAACATTCATGCAACACTGTGAAAATTCCAGAAAAGTCCTCCTTTGGGATGATGTTCAAGTTGTTCGTCACATTGGTTTGAAAGTCAGTTAAGTCGTCAAAGCATTGACCCTTGATGTGAATTTCTATTGTTTGTTGTTCTGTGGTAGGGTCATATTGATAACAAGAAGTCTCATCTCTCATGATTTCTTCCAGAAAAGCATTGCCATGTCAATCAAGTTGTGGCAAGTATCCATGTGTTCTCGTTTTTGTTCGGTAGTCAAGTTGTCCAGGAAAAACTTTGCACAGACTCTTCTGTATTTGAAAACATTCTGGAGAATATCTAGAATACTTGATTTAAAGATGTTGCTGCATTGTGATTTGTGACATAATAACACTGACACACAATGGCTGCACATGTGTTACGTAACATTGCCTGCTCACAACTGAATGATTGAATGCTCATGTATTTTCTACGGTTGTTAATTCTAGCTCGTACCATAGTTACTGTGCTGACATAAAATATACCAAAAACAAAATCAAACTTGGAACTTTTTGGATGGACAGTAAATCATCATTCATGATTCTTGGAGAAAGTGTTTATACTTATTGAACTGTGCTCTGTGCAAAATCTTACTTGGTGGCCTTTTCTTTCAACCTTTTCTGCAGTGCATGTTCTGTTGTTCCTTCTCTTCCTTTCCCTACTATCTAATCCAGACCCCCATCAAAATTTTTATTTCCCTTAAGGAACAAAATAATTTCATTTAAAACACCACACATCTTTTTGACATGTTTTTGTTGTTCCTGAAAATGTGAAATTTCAGGGCTTTGTTTCTTGTGATGATGACACTGACTCCCACACCCAAGATGAATGCGAGATGTATGAAATGCTTGTGAAGGAACTCATGAGGTAGGAGGTGATAGTGACAGCAAAGAAGAAGAAAAGGGGGAAGATGACTGTGCACCAAGTTTTGCAGCTGCTGTGCAAGGAATTGATACTGTCAGGATCTACTTTGCCTCTTTGAGCATAAATGAATTAATTCTAACAAATGTGTACCAGCTGGGATGACAGTGTCTGTCTAAACATACTTGAATAGCAATTCTGGATCACTAATTCCACAATCATAGACAAAGCCCCCATTTAAGGAAAAACCCCGCTTAAGGAAAGAAGTATTTGGGACCCCAGAGATTCATTGAAAAGGAGCTATACTGTAACTGTTTATTAAAACATTAACCTAAAACAAAATATGATAAATGTAACCAAACCACGTACATACTGTCTGTGCAAAAATTCATTCATGGAATAACAGAAATTGTCATGCAGAAATAATTTCCATTTCTTTATAAAAGGAAATTTCTGGGAGATCTTCATTAATATACAAGGAGAGTGGTTCAATAAACTGCACAATACAGTTCATGATCACTTTTTCTAAATATTGAAATTGTCTCCCATTGTAATGCAGAAGTTTGTAATTTGGTTCAAATGTGGCTATGACAGTCCTTTGTATTGACGCAACTCATGCGAAAGAAAGCCCAGAAGTTCAAGTGAGTTGTAAGATGGGTTAACGATGACAAATTAGCACCAAACTGTACCACCATTCTGACAAATGCCACCAAGGATGTGTCACACAATGGGAAGGTCATCGCATGTCTCTTACCCACATTTCACCCCTTCTTTTTATGACACAGTGATGGGTGACAAAACCGTGATGGCCACTGTTGAAATTGTGCAGTTTTCTTGTGGGTAACCAAGGAGAACAATTCAATGCACTGCTGCTCAGAATTGAGGTGAAAAAAAGGCCTCAGGCCATGGCCTAAAGGGATCAGTGAGACTGCTCCTTTCTTCTGGGCATTGATTCCACCAATTTTGTGGTCAGAAACGACAGTTTGTGGCACAATGAGTGACAGGGTGACGTTCTTGACAACCTGTGATGCTGCTGGCACTCCCTGCATGATTCATCCTGTCTCTAAGGACATTGTGGGCCAGCAACCCTATTGAAAATGATGGCACTCTTTTGGAGTGGAATGTAACCACAATATTGTTGCTCTGGTATACAGGGTGGAACCACTAGGGGCAGTTTAAAACCATTCAATGAAATCTGAATGTGATCTGAAGCAGCGAAGGATGCTTATGCTTTTCCCGCCCTCCTGTTCTGCATCCTCCATGCCATGATTATGTGTGTGTGTTTGTGTGTGAGGAGGGGGCACTGACACACATTGAATAAATCAGTAAAGGACCCCTATAAGATCCTCCCAGTCAGCAACAACCTAGGTGTCCCCTGCACACTTTTGTTGAGCATTTTAAAAATGTACAGAGACACAGAGACAAACCTGTGACAGAATCCTAGGCATCTGCAGGTAAACAACCCCTTTACACCCCTCTGATTCTACTTGCCCACTAGCAAAGGCTAGAGTAGCAGCATAGCCTGCTTGCAGGCACCTAAAACTCTGACATTGGTTTGTCTCTGTATAGATACCTTTTTTATGTACTTAAGAGAGTGCGCAGATGCCTATGAGGGTGATATCAAACTGGGCAGTCTTAGAGGGATTGTTTGCTGTTTCATCCCTGCATGTCTCAATGTCACCCCTTCCCCCCTCATGATCACACCCACAGGACGGCACAAAACGAAAGGCTTGAAAAGCATAAGCACCCTTTGCTGCTTCAGATCATATTCACATTTCATAGAATTGTTTTGAACTGCCCCTAGTGGTGCTACCATACATCAGAGCAAAAATTGTGGTCTCACTACATTCCAAAAGAGTAAAGTCCTGTTCAGTGGGGTTTCTGGCCCATGATGACCTTAGAGAAGGGTTGAATCATGCAGGAAGTCACAGGTTTTCAAGGAAGTCATACTACTGCAAACTGTCGTTTTGGACCACAAAATAGGTGGCAATCAATGCCCAAAGGGAAGGGACAGTCTCACTGCCGCAGTTATGCTACCTCCTGTGGTCTTTTCATATCAGTTCTGAGCAGCGGTGTGTCTGAATTGTTCTCCACGGTTACACATACGAAAACCACATGATTTCAACAGTGGGCATCATGGTTCTGATGACCACTACAGCGACATCAAATGAAGGGTTGAAATAGGAGTAAGGGGGAAGTGATGAGCTTCTCATCATGTGACACATCCTTGATGGCATTTGTCAGAATTGTGGTAAAATTTGGTCCCAACGTAAAATAATGAACCAGTTTTACAAGTCACCTTGCTGTTTGAAGCATTGTCGAACCCAAGGGTGACATCGCAGGATGGCACACGATTCCATCAATACAGTGGATGGTTGTAGCCACCATTGAACCAAATTACAAACTACTGCATCACAATGGGAGACAGTTTCAAGGTTTTGAAAAAGTGACCCTTTAACTGTTTTGTGGAGTGTTTTTTTACTCTCTCATACTTTGCTCCTCTCTGTGCTAGAGTAAGTTTGCATTGTGGATAGTCAAGCCTATTTTTGTTTCTGTTGTTATGAGTGTTGTAGCATTATTTTTCAAGTTGTGCCTAATTCTTTGCAACAACTTTATGAATGAGTAATTGTATAGTGAGGCTGTTATTAGTATGCCTAATTTTTTGAAAAGTTGCGTACATAATTTTTGAGGATGTGCCCCAGAGGTTAACCTTACAGCACATTTCTGTGCAATGAACACATTGTTTCTTGGTGTGGAAATGCTGTAGAAAAGTATTTCGTATGATATCAGTGGATGAAAATATGCAAAGTTAACTAATTTTCTGCTGCTTTCATCACTATAATCAAGAACTGCATGTAGAGCAAATGTTGCTGAACTCAAGCACTTGAGAAAATCTGCAATATGTGATTACCAACTAAATTCTGATCAGTACGCACACCACGAATTTTGAAGAATTGATTTTACATACTTCATTTGCAACGTACTTTGTTGTCCTTGCTGATGATACATCTCACCTGTTACAAAACAACAATCTTTGTTTTTTTTTCTAAGTTAAGTGATAGACTTTTACAAAGAATCAACCAATAATACTTTTGAATATGTTATTTATGGCTCCTTTTGATACTGTAGCTATGTAAACATCAGCAACAAAGAGCACTATTTCTACTTTATCAGTGTAGGATAGTCATTTACACATAGCAAGAACAGTAATGGTCTCAGAATTGAGACCGATGACCTCGCTGTTTGGTCTCTTCCTCCAAACAATCCAATCCAATATCAGAATTGAACCCTTTGTAACACTAGTAATAATTTATACCCACTCAGAAGAAAATTCATCATGATCTTCTAACATGACCCTCTGATTCCTCTCATTTAAATACGAATTGAACCTCTTAATCTTGGTATCTTGCAAGCTATAAACTATAAATTTCTAAAAGAAAAAAAAGTTGTAATTTGCACTGTAAATTCCTTAGCTAAACAAAAATCCCTGTAATTCAAATCTTGTCATGCAGGTATTTTAATGCACAGTCGGTGAAATGGTAGGTGACATGTTCAGTGGAATAATCTTTCTGGAATCCAGACCTTATATTTGAAGGTATGCTCAGCCATTCTGAAATACATTATCTTTACCAAAACTTTTGAGAACATAGCTATTAGTGAAAGGGTTGGATAGTTATTAATATCTATCCTACTACCATATCTTTTTTAAAGAGATTATTAATAATGATATATTTTAATTTGGGAAGAGTCTTGGCTGAAACAGTGAATTAAATGTATGGCTAAGTACAGTAACTATATGGGAAGAACATGCTTTCAATATTTTGCTTGCAGTTTATCAATCCCACGATAATTTTTACTTTTAAGTGAGTTAATTATTCACATAATTTTCCTGGAAGAGTTTGGGTTCTCTTGAATTGACCAAATACTTAAGATACTGATTGTCACAAATACTGCAATGCTTTTCCTTTTTGAGTGGACTTTGAGTCTCTCAGTTACAGTTAGAGAGTGACAGTTAAAGAAATTTACTCTGTGTTTGATATTATTGGCCCTTTTTTGCCCCAGTATTCAGTGACGTAGTGTCAATGCTTTCTAGTAGTTTGTGGTTGTGATCTTAAGAAATTTGGTTTTGCAAATCAATGTGTGAAAGACAGCAGGGATTTTTTTCTATTCTTTGTAGCTTGTAGTTTTTATAGTGTAGTTTAGCATCACCTGCAGCACCATAGTCACATAGTTTTAATGTAGTGACATAACCAACCAGACTCGTATTTCCTTGTCAGGTTCAAGTCTCTGTTCATTAACTGCCAGAAGAATAGGTCTTTCGCTTGTATGCCAGTGTGCAGCAAACTTGTGGTGGCATGCTCATTGCTCTCTAATAGCCTCTGTTTGTATTTTTAATGAGTTGGGCCATGAAAATCTTTTGCCTACAAGGTAGAGGGGTTCATTTTCATCTTTTTTTGTACATACTGTCTTCATTCGAATTTCAGCAGTAAGATGAATAGGGAGTGTGCATGCCATGTCCAGACACAGTAGGTTATGGCTGCTGTTTGCAAACAGATGAAGGCACTGTTGGCTGTGGTCAGTCATCTGCAGGCTGCTTTCTTGGGTTGTAGCAGCAGCTGAGAAATTGGTGCATTAAATAGAACTCCTCATGTGTCACTTGTAGCAGCCACAGACTCTGCTGCTTAGGCATCTTTCAACAACCCTTTGTGGGGTAGCTGTACCGATGTACTGTACATTTAGCAGCACTCACACAGAGTGAATGGCAGATTGCAACATGTTTGCAGGTGCACTTGCTATGTCTGCCAGGAGGCCTCATCCGAGATTTGGGGGAGGACTTGCCTACAGCTGTCGAGTATGCAGGGTGTAGTCACCTACAAGTTGTGGCTTATGTTGGCACCACTGATGTCTGTTGCTTGGGTTCTGAGGCCATCCTCCAGTTCTACAGGTGACTGGCAGAAATGGTGAAGAGCAGTGGCCTTGCCAGCAGGGTGCAAGCAGAGCTTACAGTTTGCAGTATTGTACCTGGAAATGACAGGGGGCCTTTGGTTTGGAGTTGAGTGGAGGGTTTCAACGAGAGTCTCCATTAGTTGTTTAACAGTCTTGGCTGCTGATTTCTGGACCTGTGTTCTGGGGTGAAGGATTGTAGGACTCCCTCTTATAGGTCAAGGGTGTACTACACAAAGGAAGCGACTACTTGGATAGTGCAGTACTTGTAGAGTGCTCGTGTGTTTTTTTTAGGCTAAGCAAAATTTTGAGATCATCTGATGAATGCTCACCTGTCGATAAGCAGAGCGACATTTAGATTTTGTACAAAATAAAGGTGCTTCGAATGCCAAAATTTTAACACCAAATTGCTGAATCCCTCATATCCAAGCTCCTAAATTTACTGTGCTCGTGGGAAGCTGTTGTGTTTGCTTGTATGGAGAATAGAAAGCTGGATGAAACTCAAAGTAAAAAGCTCTGACTATATTTAATGAGGCATAGAATGTATATCAAAAATATGTCAGAAGTCAGAGGAGGGGGCGTGTTCATTGCAGTTGACAAAATGGTGTGTCTATTGAGGTATGTTGTGTCTATTGAGGTTGAAACTGAGACTGGCTGTGAAGGGTGCAAGTAAGCAGCCTAGGTGAATTCAGTGTAATTGTTGGATTTTTTTTTACTGTCCACCCACTTGGGTCGTTATAGTTTTAGAATTGTTTAAAGAAAGCCTATGCTCAGTAGTGTTGAAGTACACCAATTGTGCAGTATTAGTTGAGGGCAACTTTAACCTGCTAAGTATAGACTGGGGTGTCTTTGGTTTCTTGAAGGTGGTATGAACAGCAGTCTTGTGCACTGCTTCTAAATACATTTTCCATAAACTGTCTTGTGAGCAGCTAGTTCGACAACCCACACTTGATGGATATGTTTTAGACTTTGTAGCTACAAACAGGCCTGATCTTATCAGCAGTGTCAGTATAGAGACAGGGATTAGTGATCATGATGTCATCACAGTGATGATGGTTACTGAAGTTCCTAAATCCCTCAAGAAGGTTAGGAGAGTTTTTATTTTGGAAATAACAGATAAGCCATTGTCAGCATCAGACTTAGACAATGAATGGCCATCATTTACTCCAAATATCATGGAAGATACAAGAATCATGGACAAAGTTCAAACTTATTGTTATATCACGTCCTGAAAAACAGTGTGCTAAGTAAGTGAATTAAATATGGAAAAGGTTCATCATCGTGTAATAACAAAATTTGGAAAAAATGCTTAGGAAGCAGAAATTATTGCAATCTCAGTTCAAAACAGTATGCAGAAATATTTACAGGAAAAAGTTAGTAGAAATTCATGCATCTGTAAAAAGATTGATGCTTGAAGCACACAGTACCTTTCACCGTCATATGTTAGTGAGTGTACTTGGTGAAAACACAAGAAAATTCTATTACTACAGAAAATCATTGAGCCTGTTGGTGGCTCCTATCCACTCACTCATCGATCAGCCCAGTGTAGCAGTAGAATATAACAAAAGGAAAGCTGAAGTTTTAAATTTCGCGTTTAAAGAGTCATTCATGCAGTAGGATCATACAGACATACCGTCATCTGACCACTACAAAGACAGTATGGAGGACGTAGGAATAGGCATCTCTGGAGTTGAGAAGCAATAGGAAAACTAGAAAACCAATAAGTCACCAAGTCAGGATGGAATCCCAATTCGATTTTACAAGCAGTACTCTTTGGCATTGGCCTCTTACTAAGCTTGCATTTGTCATGAATTTCTTGTGCTGCACAAAGTCTCAAACAGCTAGAAAAATGCAGAGATGATTCCTGTATATAAGAAGGGAAAAGATTGGACCCATGAAATTACAAACCAATATCATTAACATTGGTTTGCTGCAAAATTTCTAAGAATCTTGTAAGTTATAATAAAACTTCTTTACAAAAATCAGTATGGATTTAGAAAGTGCTGCTTGTACAAAACTTGGCTTGTCCTCTTTTCTTGCATGGTATCTTGTAAACTGTGGATGAAGGCTAACGTGCAAATTCCATATTCCTAGATTTCCAGAAAGTGTTTGACACAGTGCTCCACTGCAGACTTTTTAATGAAGGCCCAAGCCTATGGAATAGCTCCTTACATATGCAGAACTTGGTATGTAATAGAACTCAGTATTTTGTCTGGGATGGTGAGTATTCATCAGAGCCCAGGACATCATCAGGACTGTCACAGGGAAATGTGATACACTCACTTGTTCTCTATACACATAAATGATCTGACAGATAGGGTGAATAGCATACTGCAACTGTTCCCTGATGGTGCTGTAGTGTATGGAAAATTGTTGTCACTGTGTGGCTGTAGAAGTATACAGGATAACAGACAGAATTTCTAATTGGCTTGATGAATGGCAGCTTGGTTTAAATTGTAGAAAAATGTAAATTAAAGTATATGAGTAGGAATAAAAACCCTATAATGTCCAAATACGTCATTGGTCCCTGCTTCACACTGTCACAATGATTAAACATCGAGGTGTTAATGACACAACGAAAATGGAATGGAGTGAGCATATAAGGTTGGTTGCAGGGAAAGTAAAAGGCAGACTTTGGCTTATTGGGAGAATTTTAGTAAAGTGTAGCTTGTCTGTAAAGGAAATTGCGTATAGAACACTAGGGTGATCCATCCTCAAGTACTGCTTCAGTGTTTGGGATCACCACTGGTTAGGATTAAAGGAAGATATTGAAGCTATTCAGAGGCACGTTACTTGATTTGTTACCTGCAGTTTTGATCAACCTGTAAGTATTATGGAGATTCTTCGTGAACTCAAATGGGAATGCCTGGATGGAAGATGACATTCTTGTTATGAAACATTGTTGGAAAATTCAGAAAATGAGCATTTGCAGTTGACTGTGGTTCTACTGCCACCATTGTACATTTTGTAGGTCCATGTATACAAGGTAAGAGAAATCATGGCTTGTATGTAAGCATATTGACTGTCATTTTTCCCTCAATTTGCAAGTGGAACAGGAAAGCCGACTAGCAGTGGTACAAGATACTCACTGCCAGACACTGTATGGTGGCTTACGGCTTATGTGTGTAGATGTAGATCTCTTTATTATCTTTAATTTCTAGATGATCTTGTTCCTTGGTAGACTCTCCTAAGCTCTGATGTGACATGCAAGCTTTCTGATTTTTTAGAACTCTTCTCAATAGTACCTCATATAATAAGGAAGCAATTACACATTTGTGCATTTTATGACTGTGTTAGACAGTCCTCTCTTTCTGCTAGATGGTACTTTAATGCCGCCTGTTATCCGCTATTTCTGTAATACACCACTGATGTCATATTTGATAGTTTTTGTAGGGAAACTGCTGTTAAAGACGGAGATAAATTTTCTTAGAAATGCATTAAATTTACAATTCACATCCTTGGTATCATACGTCTCAATCCATCTCATTTTTTGCAGATTTGTTCTAAAGGTGTCTATTGTGAGCTTTTTGGCTATTCTAGTGGTTTTCCTAGTTAACACCCAGTTTGCATGCATCATGTTGTCTGTTATGGCTAGTTGGGCATCATGGCCTGATAACTCATTTAAAACTTGGTTGACATGTACTTCATTGACTATGGCCTCACATACAAAAGTTTTGTCTTTTCTGATGGGATAGTTTACAACTGAGATTAACTGCAAGTGTTAAGAAAAACTACCATATCCTGTTTTGCCCATACTGCTTTAAAAATTAATATTGAAATCATCACAGATTATTATTTCTGAGAAATTCTGAAAATGTCCCTGTGGGAATCTGGAGAGTGTAACACTTGTGCTATTAGCCAGTATGTTTTCACATGCACAAACTTCCATGTGGTGTTGTGCACAAAAACTACTTGTGTCTATAGTTTTGATGACAACTACTCCTTTCTCCATATTGCTTCTGCTTTAGAAAGCTACTAATTTATAATCTTCAGAATTTAAATTTCTATTAATTTTTCCAGATGGTGCTCCGACAGGCAAACTACATCAAATAGATTTTTGCATCCTAGCACAAAAATTTCAAAACTACAAGAGCAAGGCAAAGAAATTTGGTGCATTATTAGGGATGAAAGGAATAAACTTAGTAAAGCAAACTCCTTGATGATAGAGAGACAGATAATATGGAACGCAAATCAGTAGCTAGTAAATTAATTTTCCTACTTCTGGTGGCTCCATTAGATTTGTTTAGGCTGTCATTGCCCACTCCACCACCAGACATTAATTTTGTTTAAAAAAAAAAAAAAAAAGGTGTGGGGGGGGGGGGGGCAGTAACTCTACTGGCTATGTTGTATCTCAGCCAAAGTACTAAAATCTTGTGCTGACTCAACAGTGCCAACCAGTCACTGAGTTTAGATGTATTTCCTGGTGAATGAAGTTTGCAGAAGCAACACTCTTTATAAAAGAGGAGACAAGCATCTGAATTCTAATTATAGACTCAACTCCTTACTTCCTGGGTTCTCAGAATTCTTTGAGAAGATTGACTGAACTGTCTTAATGAAAATAATCTTTTAACTCCAGGTTACTTTTGCTTTTGTAAGGGCTTCTCTACTGAGCAAGCAAAATATGGTTTCCAATACTCAATTCTAGTAGAACTAAACAACAAAAGCTACCCTGTTGGCATTTTTGCAAGCACAAAATTCTACTAGGAACACTGAAATGGTATGACATTCAAAGATCTTCCCCTTGCACAGAAAGTAAGATTAAATTCAGAGTGGAAAAACATTAAATGTTGTGAGCCACAAAGTTCAGTGGTGACCTGTTCCTGTTATTGGTTTACATAAATTATGTACCACTTACATTGGTGGACTTTTTCTGATGGTGCAAGTACAAGATTGATAAAGGGCCCAAGCATATACATAACAGATACAGACAGGAGAATAATGGAACAGCCTTACAACTGGGTCACACCATACCGCCTAACCTTTGATCTTTTATAAACTCAAGAAGTGATTTCAAGCAAGTAAATTTTGCTTACAGGTACCAGAAGTAGAGGTCAATGGGCAGACAATGAATGAGGCTCCACAAATGAAGTCCCTAGGTACCCAGCTAGATAATAAACTGATGTGTCACCCTCAGGGTAGATAAATTAATCAAAAACTTCAGTTCTCTGACTGTGTTGACCTGCAGGCAGTATTGCTAGGGTATTTTCACTCAGTGTTGCCCTGTACCTTTGTATTCTGAGGCAGTGCAAATGAGGTGAAAAAAAAGTTTGTATCCTACAGAAACATGGAATAAGAATGTTTTGTAAAATTAATAATCGAACATGTTGAAGAAGCCTTTTCAGGACCTTAGTGATTCTTACACTTATGTACCAGTACGTATACTTTGTAATGGCATTTATGGATAATAAGAAGAGTGAATTTAAGATGAACCCTTCAATTCACGACCACAACATTAGAAGTAAAAATAATTTTCATACAGGCTGTGCATCACTCTCTAGGATTCAGTATAGAGTTTAACACTGTGATGCAAAAGTCTGCAGCATGTTGCCAGTAGACATCAGGCAGGAAATTGAAAATTGCTGAATATTCAGAAACAAAGTAAAAAAATACCTCATTAATAGCCCCCTACTATTTATGAGAATATTTGGACTCAAGGGCGTAAATACCCTGGAACTCTAGTATTTATGTTAACTATATCTTGATCTTGCTGGTGTACAGACAAGTGATGTGTTTAAAGTTACATAAATACAGTGCTAGAAGTATTAGATAAAAACATTATTTGAGGAGTATAAGAGAAGGATCAGTGGATTTTTTCAAAGTACAGATAGCTGTTTTCCTTGTAATACACATACATAAAGTGATGTAGAAGTAATTCTCATAATTATTACCCTGGGTAGATTGGCACTAGTCATAATTTGTTGCTAGTATAGTTTGCAGAAGCAGCCACCAATTGTTAATTCTGACTGATAATTTATAACTCGGCTTGTTCCACATCCGTGCAAACTCTCCTTTACGATGGGATTTGTGAATGGATGGATGGATGAGTGAATGTTTATTAGGTTATCTTAATCTCTTTCAGTATTGCATGACTGGATTAAGAATTTAACCTTAAAAAGAGCCCCTCTTACACCAGGAATTGAAGGAATTCTGTCATTTACATTTGTGGCTCACCATGTTCCCTCAGCTAACATGTTTCTCCCCTTCCTATTAAGTTGTAGGCCCTGCTTTGTGTATTTCCACCTCTCTATACCATCTACTGTGGCAGTGAAATGTGATCACTCTTCGAAGCCTGGAGCAACCCTCTCAGTTCCATTATGTCTTTGTCTGTACTCTGCAGGCCATTTAACGGTGTATGGCATAGTGTAGTTCTGGTACCACTGTCTTCATCCCCCTTCCCTATTCCATTTGTGGATGGTATGTGGGAAGAATAATTGTTGGCGAACCTCTGCATGATCATTTGATGAGACGTGTGAGAGGAAGTAATATGTTGCTCAACTTTTCCCAGAATGTACGCTCTCAGAATTTCCATAGTAAATCTCTTCGTGATACACGACTCGTCACTTATAGTGTTTACCACTGGGGTTTGCTGAACATCTCCATTGTTGAGCATCTCCATAACACTCTTGCACCAACTAAATTATTCAGTTAAGAGCTACGTGTTGAGCTCTGCTTACAAGAAACTCCTGAATCCGGTCACAAATCTGATGTGATGGTCAGTAAGTTTGTTTTTGTTCGCTAGGCTCATAAGCTTTTTTAAGCCAACACTAAACATGCTGCTGAAGAACCTCAACAGTACCAACATTTGTGTGCAGAGTTACTGCTCCTACTGCGTGCAAATTACTCCTGATGCTATACCTCACATTCCTGGCCAGGCTGTTTACTTGCTCCCCCAATACCAGTGCTGCTTGGTCATCCTCATTCAGATCTGTAGTTAATGCCTTAATGTCCTCTATCACCTGACCAAGACTTACACTTAGCTACACAATACTTGTGATCTGGAACTCTGATCCTAATATTTCCTGCTCTTTTTGCCTACACCTCTCTCTTTCCGTGTGTTATTTATTTCCAGTCTAGCTGAAATCTTCTTCAGCTGCTTACTATTTTCGTCTGCTGTTGGATGAGGCTTTTCGTCTCCTGTCTCAGATAACTGGTCATGTTTATTATTCAATCTGACACTGAACAAGCTCTGCAAAGTAAATCCTCTTTGCCTTTTACCTGTTACTTTTTCACACGTTCCAGTGTCTTTGTCTCCGTTTAACTGCCATAATTCAAATTTCACTGCCTCAGATTCTGTGTCTATTTTTCTCTCTCTGCTGTGAATCCTAGATGTCCATTGTAGATCCTTCTTAGACAGTTTCTTGTCTACTCCACTACATTCACCCTTATGGAACCAGAATTTACAGTTCTCACAGAACACCCCTCACTAACCAATCTGTGGCAGCATCCACATGTATCACCCATGACAGTATGGATGTTAAGAGGCATTAAGCTGAGGTGACAAAAGTCATCAGATAGCAATACATGTGTACAAATGAGGCTAGTATTGTGTACATAAGATATAAAAGGGCAGTGCTTTGGCAGAGCTGTCATTTATATCAATGTAATTCATGTCAAAAGGATCCAACATGATTGTGGTAGTGTGAAGGGAGTTAACAGACTTTGAATGTGGATTGATAGTTGGAACTAGGCATACAGGACACTCCATTTTGGAAATCATTAGAGAAATCAGTATTCCGAGATCCACAGTGTCAAGAGTGTGCTGAGAATACCAGATTTCAGGCATTACCTCTCACCATGGATAACACAGTGGCCAATGGCCGTCAGCTAATGACCGAGAGAAGCGGCATTTGCGTAGAGTTGTCACTGCTTACAGACAAGCAACACCAGGTGAAATAACTGCAGAAATAAATGAGGGATATACAACGAATGTGTCTGTTAGGACAGGGTGGTGAAATTTGGCATTATTGGGCTATGGTAACAGACGACTGGTGCGAGTGCCTTTGCTAACAGCATGACATCGCCTGCAACACCTCTCCTGGGTTTGTGGCCTTATTGGTTGGACCCTAGGCATCAGGAAGACCATGGCCTGGTCAGGTGAGTCCCGATTTCAGTTGGTAAGACCTGGTGGTAGTGTTAAAGTGTGGTGCAGACACCACAATGCCATGAACCCAGCTTATCAATGAGGCACTGTACAAGCTGGTGGTTGCTCCGTAAAGGTGTGGGCTGTGTTTACCTGGAGTGGACTGGGTCCTCTAGGCCAGCTGAACCGATCATTGAGTGGAAATGGTTATGTTCAGCTACTTGGAGACCATTTTTGGCTATTCATGTTCATGCTCCCAAACAATGATGGAAGTTTTATGGATGACATTGCTCCATGTCACCGGGCTACAGTAGTTCATGATTGGTTTGGAAAACATTCTGGACAATTCGGGTGAATGATTTGGCCACCCAGATTGCCTGACGTGAATCCCACTGAACATTTATGGGACATAATTGAGAGGTCAGTTTGTGCACAAAGTCCTGCAGTGGCAATACTTTTGCAATTATGGACAGCCGTAGAGGCAGCATGGCTCTCAATATTTCTGTAGCGGACTTCCAACGTTTTGTTGAGTCCATGCCGTATCATGTTGCTGCACTAAGCCAGGCGAAAGGAGGTCCGACATGATATTAGGAGATATCCCATGACTGTTTTCACCTCAGTGTAATGTGAAAGAATTTACAAAAGTTTAATCTGAAGAATGGACGTAGTGTTAACAAAAGCACTTTTCTCAATATTGCACTGATGAGCGGATGACGTTTTGCTCATGATGTGACTTACCAAATGAAAGTGCTGGCAGGTCGACAGACACACAAACGAACACAAACATACACACAAAATTCAAGCTTTCGCAACAAACTGTTGCCTCATCAGGAAAGAGGGAAGGAGAGGGAAAGACGAAAGGATGTGGGTTTTAAGGGAGAGGGTAAGGAGTCATTCCAATCCCGGGAGCGGAAAGACTTACCTTAGGGGGAAAAAAGGACAGGTATACACTCGCACACACGCACACATATCCATCCACACATATACAGACACAAGCAGACATATATATATAGAGGGAAACATTCCACACACACACACACACACACACACACACACACAGATGATGTGACTTACCAAACGAAAGCACTGGCAGGTTGATAGACACACAAACATACATACGAAATTCAAGCTTTCGCAACAAACTGTTGCCTCATCAGGAAAGAGGGAAGGAGAGGGAAAGACGAAAGGATGTGGGTTTTAAGGGAGAGGGTAAGGAGTCGTATCAGGCAATTTCCCAAGAATAAATTGTAACTGGTTACAAATTAATCATAACAGCTATGCAAAATCATATTTCTTGTTTCCAAAAATTCATTGTAATGAATTTACCCCAACACATGTGACCAGTCAGATATAATTTAATACATTGTTTCCTACTATTGACAAAATTAGTACAGCTAAATCTTCAATATGATAACTAGAGCACAGAACTTGTGCTGGTAATTTTTTGGAGGATGGGCTGGAGGTGTAAGTTTTGTTTGGGTACTGATTTTTCTTATGCTACCATCGACTGATATTATAGAACTCGTTATAAAATTGCCATGTTGATTTCATGTAGTGTAACATGACAATTTTATAGCAAGTTACTTAAGATCAGATTATGGCAGCCTATGACTGTTAAAACCAGTCAGCTCAGAATGATGAAAATGTCTTCACTGTGATCATGGTGTACGAAGTGTGTTCATTTCTTTCCAGTAATGATAAAATGATGAAAAAGATTGTATTTATTAACTTTATTTCCACAGCTCAGCAATTTTTGTGTGATTGTGCCAATTTCAAGATTTTGTTTTCCTTTTTCAGATGTGTGGATTTATGCTGTAGTTTGAGAGAGAGGCATCCGGGAAGTACTGAATCAAATATCTTAATTTTCAACTCTTCGTATATTTTGAAGAAATGCGAAATTCCAGAGAAAATTTGCAACATGTGAGGACGAGTGTTCAGAACTCAAGAACATTACAACCTCAAGATCAGTTTTCACTGTGCTCTACATATGACAGTTGTGAACCAACAATGACAGTGTCAACCAGTGCTTCACATCCATCAGGTTCTCATATTCCAAATTCTAGTGGCCATTATTATTACCGTGGTGGGACACAGCCTTCTCCAGTTTTTAATTCTGTTATATCAAACCAAAGCCAGAATTTGTATAATGGCATGTTTGCTCCACAAACAAACTTTTCGAATCAAAGTGCTTTTGGATTCAACAGTTATGGAATTGTTGATCCTCCACCGTGGGTATTTGAAAGTAGAGTTTCTTCATCTGGTGGTTCACAGGCTGAAGCAACAAATAAAAACATATACAGTGAAAAGAGTATTAGTTGCCACTCACAAGGTGTATCTCATACATGTTGTGCAACTCGTGTCCTTGAAAACACTGGGCTTTGCTCACCTCTTCCTGCTGATCCATTCAAAATGCTGACGAAGGACTTACTAAGCTGCTCTTCAAAAAATATTACAAGTGTTGACACACATTCATGGTTTTGTAGCCCAGGTTTGGGAACTCCTTTAGGCCAACAAACTCATAATGAACATAACACCTTAAAATGCACTGAACAGTTTCCTTCGTGCTCATTGCCCCAAGTCAGTGCTACCTCACATGAACATTCAGATTTGAAAGGATCTGTCAGCAGTCATTTAGCTGGCAATTATTTTAATTCTATGAATCAGACCTCATCAAATAAGCACTCTCCATGCACATCAGAAGCTAGTAGACTAAATTCTGAGGTAATTAAAGAGCAGACTGGAAAGTACTACAACTTACAAAAAGTGCACCAACATAGTGTAAATGCTTCAGAGAACCTGCTACAGAAATCAAATTTGGAAGAACAACCATCCATCTTCAGCACTCCTTTGGAAGATGTACTGTGCTCAAATGTGCCATTTTCAATTCATTTTAACAATGAAGTCAGTCAGAACAAAACTAGCTCTTCTTTAATACCAATCAAAGATCATTCTCACGGTAATAACACTTTCGAAGATATTAGCAAGACATTTTCTACATCACATGATCAGATTTCATTGGTACAACAATCGTATCAAAATCAGAGATACAGTACAGAACCTCCCATTCAGTGTGACGCAATAAATGCTTGTTTATCATCAGAGACAAAAATTGGAGGAGAATGTCCTGCCAACAGCACTTTGGGCAGTAGCAGTTGCTGTCAACTGCAAGAAGCGTTAAATGCATTTGGTTCTCATCACATTGCACAGAGGCATAATACAACCTGCTTTCACAGTTGTCCATTGGATGTGTGTCTAAATGCAACTGCAACCCAAAGTGAAGAAGTAGATGATGACGATAAAGAAAACAGCAACCAGGGATCATCTTCAGCTGGTGGAGAAAGTGACATAATTGTTGAAGAGACTGGTGGGGAGGAAGAAGTTCCTGAGGGCGAAGTTACTGTTAATGAAGTGAGTATGATATTCATTGTAGTCAGACAACATACAAAACATAAGACTGTTTTCTTTATTTGATTGTACGTGAAGACATCCTGCTTCCTTATAAAGCCATTTTTCCTTTAGTTGTACAGTCTATGGCCAGCAGTAGTATTATCTTCCCATATATTTTTATAATTTTGTCCCTGTCCAACCAAATGTATTGAGGGTCCCACTGTGGCTTTCACTGACCAAACCATGTCCAGAAACAGATCTCTCATACCTTGTCTACACAGTCACTTAACCTCTGCCCCCAACCCATATACCGACTGACCAGCTGCAATGGAGTGCCCCTTCATGGTTAAGTACCACCAAGGACTGGAGCACCTGAATCACATTCTCCGCCAGGGTTTCAACTACCTTTTGTCATGCTGGGAAATGAGAAATATTCTCCCCTTTCTTCCCACAGTGAAATCCTGCTGTCCATCCAGTCTACACAATATCCTTTTCTGTCTCTATTCCACCCCTGCCCTAGCCATTTGCCACCATGGTTCATATCTTTGTAAAAGACCTACACACAAAATCTGTCCCATACATCCGTTCACTGCCCCATACTCCAGCCCTGTCCCAGGCATTTCATACCCCATCAAAGGTATTTCTGAAAGCAGCGGTGTGGTGCTTATCTGCACTGTGTAGCATCTTATGTGGATGTGATTACTAACAAGCTGCCTGTCTGCATGAATGACCATGGCTAAACTGTGTCCAAGATGCAGCTGTACCATCCATTTGCTGAGTATGCGGCATGACATGATGCGCTTTCATTCAGCTTCTGTTTCTCAACCCATATCATCTGGATTTTTCCTACCAATAGCAGCTTTTCCGAATTGCGCAAGTGGGAACTTTCGTTATAATATATTCTTTGTTCCAGTAACCCCACTAGCCTCAACCTTCACTAGTCCTTGTCCTCCATCTGCCCCCACTTCAGCTTCACACGCACTCACTCTAGCCCCCACCCTTTGTGTATAGTCCCTTCATCTTCTCTGCTTCTCTCCTCTCTCCCAACACAAATTCCCAATGCTGGACCGAGCAGCCCACAATTCTGGCCCTTCCATGTCCCTGCAAACTCCCACTGCTACCTCATGATCCCCATTCCCCACCTCATGCCTCTTCTGCAACCCCAATACCCACACTAGCCAAGTTCACTGTTCACGCAGTCTACATCTGATAAGCACTTTGCTGACAGATTAATATTATTCAATAGTCCAATTTTAAATGTGCCTGTCTGCCACCCATTGCTTCATCTATCCTAATTTTCATTTTTTATTTACAGCAATAGATATTTCTACATTATTTGGGACAATCAGAAAATAACGACCCCTATTTTTTGTCTTAATTACTTTAATTAAAATTTAGTTGGGTTCTTTTTGATTTTTGGGCAAAATTGATTATGTACAAGTTTTTGGGTTTGCAGCTGAGTTTCTAAATGTGCATAGAAAATGACAGCTTGATTGAAAAACCAAAAACATGTAAATGAAAACTAGGATAAATTTAAAATATGGTAATGTGCTGATAGGTTCAAGGTTATACCTATCAGTTTGTATTTCCAGTAAGTATTCCCTACATCCTGTTGTGACAGCGCCACGAGATTTAAAAGTGCCACTACGTCAGTACGCGAACACGGCGATAGAGGCGCTCCGCAGCTCGGCTGAGCGCGGGACCGCCACCTGGCTATGAACGGCGCCGGCCGCATGTCACGGCATGGCAGTTGAGTGACAGATACGGAGTTGGTAGCATGTAACCCACTATTGTTTCTACGTTTGTATATCCACGCAATTTATTAGTGATTAAAGGTTATAACACATCCTTCCACAATAAAACTTGTAAAAATTTGTGCAAGTCCTACTGTTGAGTTTAGTAGAGTAAAACCGAAGTATGTGTGGTACATACATATTAATAGTGGGCAGCACTTGGTCAACGAAACATTCATTACATATATTATCAAACTAAACTTATATATATATATATATATATATATATATATATATATATATATATATATATATATATATATATATATATATCTAAAAAGAAAGATGATGAGACTTACCAAACAAAAGCGCTGGCAGGTCGATAGACACACAAACAAACACAAATATACACACAAAATTCAAGCTTTCGCAACAAACTGTTGCCTCATCAGGAAAGAGGGAAGGAGAGGGAAAGACGAAAGGATGTGGGTTTTAAGGGAGAGGGTAAGGAGTCATTCCAATCCCGGGAGCGGAAAGACTTACCTTAGGGGGAAAAAAGGACAGGTATACACTCGCACACACACACATATCCATCCACACATACAGACACAAGCAGAAATATGTCTGCTTGTGTCTGTATGTGTGGATGGATATGTGTGTGTGTGCGAGTGTATACCTGTCCTTTTTTCCCCCTAAGGTAAGTCTTTCCGCTCCCGGGATTGGAATGACTCCTTACCCTCTCCCTTAAAACCCACATCCTTTCGTCTTTCCCTCTCCTTCCCTCTTTCCTGATGAGGCAACAGTTTGTTGCGAAAGCTTGAATTTTGTGTGTATATTTGTGTTTGTTTGTGTGTCTATCGACCTGCCAGCGCTTTTGTTTGGTAAGTCTCATCATCTTTCTTTTTAGATATATTTTTTCCACGTGGAATGTTTCCCTCTGTTATATTCATATCATATATATATATATATATATATATATATATATATATATATATATATATATATATATATATATATATAATGTGACTTACCGAACGAAACCGCTGGCAGGTCGATAGATACACAAACACACACACAAAATTCAAGCTTTCGCAACAAACTGTTGCCTCATCAGGAAAGAGGGGAAGGAGAGGGAAAGACGAAAGGATGTGGGTTTTAAGGGAGAGGGTTAGGAGTCATTCCAATCCCGGGAGTGGAAAGACTTACCTTAGGGGGAAAAAAGGACAGGTATACACTCGCACACACACACATATCCATCCACACATATACAGACACAAGCAGACATATTTAAAGTTTTGATGTCTGCTTGTGTCTGTATATGTGTGGATGGATATGTGTGTGTGTGCGAGTGTATACCTGTCCTTTTTTCCCCCTAAGGTAAGTCTTTCTGCTCCTGGGATTGGAATGACTCCTTACCCTCTCCCTTAAAACCCACATCCTTTCGTCTTTCCCTCTCCTTCCCCTCTTTCCTGATGAGGCAACAGTTTGTTGCGAAAGCTTGAATTTTGTGTGTGTGTTTGTGTTTGTTTGTGTATCTATCGACCTGCCAGCGCTTTTGTTCGGTAAGTCACATCATCTTTGTTTTTAGATATATTTTTCCCACGTGGAATGTTTCCCTCTATTATATATATATATAAAAACCAGATGTGCTTTGCTATTCCTACTCTTTGCACATAGTGCATGCATCCCCTACACGGAAAACATATAAAAGTGAAAACCATAAAATATGTCAAAGTCATAAGAGTTGTAATGGTTGTACATTATAAATGAATATTGAGATGTTAAAGTGGTAAAAGTATATTAAAGCAAAGTAAGATCTTTCTGATGGACCCTGCACTGTGCTATCGGGCCATTGTCTTCTTTCCTGAGCATCCACTCCACTAACTATCTCATAGCCAGAAAAGAAGTGGCAGCAGTCTAGAATGGAATGGTGTCCTGTGCAGTCAGGGCCGTGTCATATCCTCTGTGCTTAAAGCCAGTGGTGTAAACACCAAGCAATGCGAAGTACACTACCATCAGCTGTCAGAAATATGTCTGCTTTCCTTCTATTGTAACTTTGATAATATTTTATGAATTTTAAATTTGAAGGTTTGTCATACAGCAGATGTTCACACTAATGCAAAAAGCAATGAAAGCAAAGCACACTTGAGTGTACCTATACAATTCCATGGTTTTTTGTTATTGAGTTTGCTCTGGTCACATATGTAATGAACATTTTGTTCAACAGTAATAGGCCAGTAATAAGCATTAACCAAATATATTTCAGTGTTACTTTAGTTAACTTACAAGTAAAACTCACAATTTTTTTACAGGTTGTAGGATATGTTAATAAAGGCCTTTCTCTTTTTCTTATTGTAGTATCTGAAGATTGCCAATAAAGGCTAAAATCTGTTATGATTGTGTCAGAAATAAAAGTAAGTTCACAATAAAAAGTCTCCTTATTTCTCATCAGCCACTGGCAAATGACATCTTTCACTATCTTATCATTCTGAAGGTGATACAACCTTCAGTGCCCTGAAGAAATGAAAATTTGGTGATTGTTCTACTGCTTGTTGTGTATAATTGTGTAGCAGGTCCTTCAGAGCTTCTCAAAACTGGTGATATTGTCCTACAAGTTTACTGTGCTGTATTGATCTAGAAATGCCCAAGAATTATCTCCTGTCCTTCATGAACAATAGAAACAATGCTATTTCTCACTACTGGTTTCGAATTCAGCATATTGCTTCATTATTTCAAGAGAGAGAAAATAAGGGGCACAGCTTTCTGGCTGCCATTGATATAGTGAATGTGAGTTACGCCATTCAATAGTATTCTGCTCAAATAAATGAATTTTGTCTCATCACTTGTGACAGTGTTCAGTAGAAATTTTGGTGTGTTTGTGGCTATCTGACCTGCGTTCACAAATAGTGATTGTTTCTCTGTTCAATTTTGTATGACATCATGGTCATCACCAAACGGCACTCGCAACCATTAAAGCATCCTCATTAACATTCTGCTAGTATTTGTGACTTTGAGTTAGCTAAAAATCTTTACCAGCAAGGAAATCTGTTACAAAAATAGTTGTATAAGTTCAAACAAGAGAAAATCTGGACTGGAATAACAATGTGAATTAGGATAAATTTCTTCTTACTACATAGAGGAGGTGTTGAGTGGCAGACAAGCACTTGGAGATGACAGTGGCCATAAGTGTGTGACTTGGCATTTATGAATTTGTGTGCATTTATTTCTTCATCTGCTGAGGGACTTTGTCTGAAAGCGGATGTTATCCAGCAGTCTACTCTTTTAAATGTGACTGTTGTCTGCTCAGTGCCTCCTCTATTGGCAAGCAGCAGTCTAACCTAAATCATATTGTTTTGTTTTATAAGTTTATTATTGTGGACCTTCATCCAATAGTAGTACTTGCGACCTATGTCCTCAATTATCTGCTACGTGTATTCCAATCTCTGTCTTCCTCTACAGTTTTTGCCCTCTACAGCTCCCTCTAGTACCATGAAAATCATTCCCTGATGTCTTAACAGATATCCTATCATCCTGTCCCTTCACCCTGTCAGTGTTTTCCACATATTCCTTTCCTCTCTGATTCTGTGCAGAACATCCTCATTCCTTACCTTATCAGTCACCTAATTTTCAACATTAGTCTGTAGCATCACATCTCAAATGCTTCAATTCTCTTCTGTTCCAGTTTTCCCACAGTCCTTGTTTCACTACCACACAGTGCTGTTCTCCAAACATAAACTTCCACCTTGGTTATTTTGCTGCCTAGGTAGTAGAGTTGCTCAGCTTCATCCGCCTCGTGACGATCAATCCTGATGTTATGTTTCTCCACGTTCTCTTTTCTGTTACTTTTCATCACTTCTGCCTTTCTTCGATTTACTCTCAATCCATATTCCGTACTCAAGACTGTTCATTCCATTCAGCAGATCATGTAATTCTTCTTCACTTTCACTCACGGTAGCAATTTAATCAGCAAAACTTGTCATTGATATCCCTTCACCTTGAATTTTAATTCCACTTCTGAACCTTTCTTTTATTTCCATCATTTCTTCTCCAGTGTACAGATTGAACAGTAGGAGCAAAGTACTGCATTCCTGTCTTACACCCTGTTTAATCTGAGCACTTTGTTCTTGGTCATCCACTCTTATTATTTCCTCTTGGCTCTTGTACATGCTGTATATTACCTGCCTCCCTTTTAGCTTATTCCTATTTTCCTCAGAATTTCGAACATCTTGCGCTGTTTTACATGGTCGAACACTTTTTCCAGATCGACAGATCCTATGAGTGTGTCTTGATTTTTATTTAGTCTTGCTTCCATTATCAACTGTGGTGTCAGAATTGCTTCTCAGGTACCTTTACCTTTCCTAAAGCCAAACTGGTCATCATCTAATGGATCCTTAATTTTTGATAGTTCCAAGTCCGCTCACGGTGTTGGCTATGCTTTTGTTGTCGGAGATGATAAGTTTCAATACCGGCTTTTCGACCAGTGCACAGTTTTTACCGCAAAGCTTTTTGCCCTCTATCAAGCTGTTCACTACATCCGGAGGCACCAGCTCACTCGCTGTGTGATACGCTCTGACTCCCTTAGTCCTCTTCAGAGTCTGGGTAATCTAGATCCAATCCACCCCATCGTTCGACGGATCCAGGACTGCCTCCATTTGTTCCCGGATGGGGGAGCCCAAGTGATGTTCATGTGGGTTCCTGGGTATGTTGGTATGCCTGGGAATGATGCTGCTGATGCTGCAGCCAAGGCCGCAGTCCATTTCAGTTGGCCCACCTCTTACTCTGTTCCCTCGCAAGATATTCGTACTTTTCTCTATCGGCGTATCACGTCACTTTGGCATGACCATTGGTGTTCCCTTCATGGGAACAAACTCAGAGAAGTCAAACCTCTCCCAACAGCCTGGTCGACTTCCTTCCGGCCGTCTCGCCGTGAGGAAGTAATGTTAGCTTGGTTGCGAATAGGGCAGTGCCACTTTAGTCACCGCCACTTGTTGACTGGCGACCCTGCACCCAGCTGTCCTTTCTGTAGCCAGCCATTAACAGTCAGACATTTCCTGATCCTCTGCCCCTATTTTAGCCACTCATGTCTCAGGGTCAGGCTGCCGCCCGCTTTTCCTGTCATGATGTGCGAGCTGTGGCTCGCGTTTTAAATTTTTTTAAAAGCAGTAATATGACATAAGAGATTTGATTTCTACCTGGTGACTCCGTTGTCTTGTCGCCGTCTTTTAGATATTCTTCCGTAACGTCTTGACGTTTTAGATTTGTTTTTTCTTCCTTTCTGTATTGGACCTCGAAACGGTTTTTTCCCCTTGCAGTCCCAGCGTTGTATGAGGCGCTTATGACCTTAGATGATTTGCGCCCTAAAACCCCACAAAAAAAAGGTCCTTAAGTTTCTTTTCCATTCTTCTGTATATCATTCTTGTCATCAGTGTTGATGCATGAGCTGTTAAGCTGATTGTGTGTTAATTCTCACACCTGTCAGCTCTTGCAGTCTTCGGAATTCTGTGGTTGCTATTTGTGTGAAAGTCAGATGGTATGTCGCCAGACTCGTACATTCTATACACCAATGTGAATAGTAATTTTGTTGCCACTTCCCCAAATGATTTTAGAAATTCTGATGGAATGTTGTCTATCCCCTCTGCCTTATTTGATCTTAAGTCCTCCAAAGCTCTCTTAGATTCTGATTTTAATACTGGATCCCCTATCTCTTCTAAATCGATTCTTGTTTCTTCTCGTCACATCAGACAAATCTTCACCCTCATTGAGGCCTTCAGAGTACTCGTTCCTCTGTGTTTAACAGTGGCATTCCTGTTGCACTCTTAACATTACCACCCTTGCTTTTAGTTTCACCAAAGCTTATTTTGACTTTCCTATATGCTGAGTCAGTCCCTCTGACAATAATTTCTTTTTCAATTTATTCACATTTTACTGCAGCCATTTTATCTTAGCTTCCCCTGCACTTCCTATTTATTTCATTCCTCAGTGACTTGTATTTCTGTATTCCTAAATTTCCCTGAACATTTTTGTACTTCCTTCTTTCTTCGGTCAACTGAAGTATTTCTTCTGTACCCATGGCTTCTTCGCAGTTACCTTCTTTGTACCTATGTTTTTCTTTCCAACTTCTGTGATTGCCATTTTTAGAGATGTCCATTCCTCTTCAACTGTACTGTCTACTGAGTTATTCCTTATTGCTGTATCTATAGGCTTAGAGAACTGCAAGCGTATTTCATTATTTCTTAGTACTTCTGTATCCCACTACTTTGCATATTGATTTGTCCTGACTAATCTCTTAAACTTCAACCTGCTCTTCAACATTACCAAGTTGTGATCTGAGTCTATATCTGCTCTTTGGTATGCCTTACAATCCAGCATCTGATTTCAGAATCTCTGTCCGACTATGGTGCAATCTAATTGAAATCTACCCATATCACACGGTCTTTGCCAAGTATACCTCCTCCTCTTGTGATTCTTGAACAGAGTATTTGCTATTACTAGCTAAATTTATTACAGATCTCAGTTAGTATTTCTTCTCTCTCATTCCTTGTCCCAAGCCCATATTCTCCTGTAACCTTTTCTTCTACTCCTCCTCCTACAACTGAATTTTAGTCCCCCGAGACTATTAGATTTTCATCTCCCTTTACATACAGTATTACCCTTTTAGTGTCTTCATATACTTTCTCTAATTCTTCATCTTCAGCTTGCGACGTCGGCATGTTTACCTGAACTGTCATGTCAGTGTTGATTTGCTGTCGATTCTGATAAGAACAACCCTATCACTGAACTGTTCACAGTAACACACTCTCTGCCCCACTTTTCTATTCAGGACGAATCCTACTCCCGTTATATAATTTTCTGCTGCTGTTGATATTACCCTGTGCTCATCTGACCACAAATCCTTGTCTTCTTTCCATTTCACTTCAATGACACCTACTATATCTAGACTGAGCCTTTCAGTTTCCCTTTTCAGACTTTATAGCTTCCCTGCCTTGTTCAAACTTCTGACATCCATGGCCTGACTCATAGAACATTATCCTTTCATTGGTTATTCAGTCTTTTTCTCATGGTCACCTCCCCCTTGGCAGTCCCCTCCTGAAGATCTGAATGGGGGACTATTCCAGAATCTTTTGCCAATGGAAAGATCATTATGGCACTTTTTCAATTACAGGCCACATGTTCTGTGGATACACATTATGTGTCTTTAATCCAGTGGTTTCCATTGCTGTTCATCATTGCTGATTCTTCCACCTTTAGGGACAGTTTCCTACCTCAAGGACTAGAGAGTGCCCTGAACCTCTGTCCACTCCTCTGCCCTCTTTGACAATGCAGTTGACAGAATGAGGGTCACTTCTTATGTCGGAAGTCTTCGGCCACCAGTGCCCCTCCAAATTTCAGGTTTCTATCCTTGGCAGTTTGGGCTGAGTGACAATGAGTCAGTGAATCAGTCTGGCCCTATTTCATCCCATTAGGAGGTGAATTTCCGAAACCACTGAAATACATATAATTTTGATGTTGTTAGGACAGCAACCAGCCACAAATTTACTTTGAGTTCCTTTATTCAAAGGAAACCGTTACCGGTTTTGAATCATTCCGATTCATCATCAGACGGTTTACACGCTTTCTTTCTGACATTTGGTGTGTTTTTATAGATTAATTGTCCTAAAATATAAATAAAACATAATTACAAACACGCCACACACAGATGGTTGTGTTGCAGATTTTCGTTGCATGTGACTTACGTGAAGCGTCGGTTTCGAGTGATTGTTTTCATAACGTTCATCCAAACGATGTAAAGGTATTCCCACTGCATCCTCATTGTTGCACACGTAATAGTTCTCACTGTACACTTTAGATTTGTCGCTGAGATCATTCCAACCACGCACCACATGTTTTGGTACATACAAAGAGCTTACAAACATATGAGTGTCACAGATGCTATGATATATCGTAACATTTGACGATGATGTCCTATGTTTGGAAAGGATCATATATTCTTTTACAAAAGTGTAATGCCTTTTACATTAGTACAGAGAGATTGATTGATTTTTTTTTTTTAATCTGATATTGCTAATTTAATTATAAAGTTTTTTATATATATTTAGAACTATATAGTTAAAATAGTATATTATTTTATTACATTTGGCAGTATGAGAATTATAGTAACATATAAATTTTCTACTTGATCTGCAGATAGGTGTATTAATATTATTTGCTTTGGAGGCTGGAAAGTAATTTTTGGAAATTTTTCAGGAAAGGGGTGTTAGCCAACTCTGTTTGTTCGTTAAGGATATAGACTGGGGTGCTGTTTTTGTGTGTGTGTATTTCTAATTCTTCTAATATATTCATAGTGGCTCCTTTTTCTGTTAGATGCAAAATCTTTAAGTTGTCCTCAATGTTTCCCACTGAATGGTTTTCTTCAGCAATATGGGCTGCAAATGCTGATTTGTTCAAGTTACCAAGTCTTAGAGCGTCAATATGTTCTTTGTATCTTATTTCAAAACTTCTGCCTGTCTGTCCAATGTAGAATTTTGGACATGTATCACATTTGAGTTTGTATATTCCTGATTTACGGTAGGGACTCTTGGAGATGTTTACATCATGGATTACTTTTTGTTGTAATTTATTATTTGTGGAAAAGCTGATTCTGATATTTTTCTTCTTTTTAAATAAGTTTGCTGTTTGGTATGAAAGTGGGCCTATGTATGGGAGAGTAGCATATTTAGGTTTGGCTTCAGTGGCACATTTGTCTTCAAAAACAGCCACGGTCTCCAACATGTCATCATATGACAAAATTGCACATATAATTTTTGTTTGTAACTGAGAAGTCAAATACCATTTTTTTTTTATTTTTTATTTCTGACCGAGAAAACAAATACCAATTTTCATAGGTCTAGTTTCAAAATTGTGTTAATAGCAACAAATTTTCAAAAAACCTTTCATCCCTTATTTCACCTTGTTCAGGGTGCAATTTCGAAAAATGCCTTAGCAAGTGATGCCTACAGTATAACATCAACACCTTTTCAAAATTTCAAGTTTCTGTCCATAGTGGTTTGGGCTGGACTAGGCTGTGATGAGTCAGTCAGTCTGGACATTACCTTTTATTTGTGCAAATTTCATTTTTCTCTGTGCATTCAAAAAGACATGTATTTATATGTATCAATGTGATTTCACACTACATCGTAATATGTTCACCTAATTCTGCGGACTTTTTTCTAGTCGGTTTCGCTTTTGTTTCTCTTAACTTACTACCGTGTTTTGCCTTGTGTTGTCTCAGGAATGCTTCTAACAACATTTTTGTATAGCTTGGGCATTCTTGATCATCTTTGGTGTGTATCAATTTCTCTGTGTTTATTTTTATGTACTGGTGGTTCTGTGATAAGTTTGAAATGATCTTGAGATATAGGCATAGGGTGATCACATGAGTTTTGTCACTATTTTAATGTCACTATGTAAGTTAATGTGCATCTAGCATGGCTTAAAAACCTTCCTTTAAAAGAAACTTGGGCTGTTGAGTGTGGTGTTGTTACTAGTATCAAGTGTGATTCTAAAATAACTGGTGGTATTCAAGGTCCAATAAATTTTAAGTGTTGCATTAAGTTACCCTTACATGAACAAAATACATGTCAGTTGAAAAGTTTGTTTCATGGGATATTAAAGTCAGGGAGGTGTGATGCAGTTTTTGCTGATCTTTTCTACATATACACAAATTTCTGAGAACATTATTTCAACTTTTATTTCCTTTCTTTGAAGAGCTCATCGGTTCAGAGAGTGACATATGATGGACAGTATGAGAAATAACAGATACCAAGGGCTTTTTCTGTTACATAAATGGATCAGTGGCAGTTATTGCTCTTAAATAGTTGTCATGCAATAATGGACTTTCTTAGGAGTAGTGCGTGTTTAAAATAAAACAAAGCACTGTTGTTGATTAGCAAAATCCATAGAATGAGTTTTGAGGAAATTCATAGAACAATTTTTGAGTATGAACAAGCATTATGACCTAAAAAGCTTCTTACGTCACACCCAGTCAATACGTATCAATTAAGTTCTGTTGTAGAACCACATCCTTCAGTAGGGTGCTGTTACATACTTTTGATAGTATGACATTTAGCAGTAGAAGATTTGTTAACCAACTTAAAAACTTATTTTTTAGAGTGAAAACCCAGGAAATGAATCTGTTTAAAAATTTTCTTTGGCAGTTATTTCCATCTTCTGGCTTCAGTCTGGTAATTTAGCTATACACTGCATTTGACCCTCTGGGAATGCAGTGATTTATCTCTATGAGACACTACATGTTTCCTGATATGAGGTGTTAATTTTGGCCTTTCACAAAGCCAAGTCATTATAATTAATTTTTATTGCAGTTCATTGTGAACTTCTTGAAACGAGGCAGTTGACTCAAATGAGATCAATTTTTCCCTTCCTTGAAAAATTTTAATATCAAATTGAGAAACTCATGTGGCTGCTGTTCACCTCCTATTCACACTCACTTGTTTGCAGGTAAATAAGCCTCAATGAAATTATGCAACAGGTATGAGTTTTTAAGATAAACTCATCACCTGTCATTCCCCACAGCACTACTGGCAGTATATCTATACTTGGTAATCCATTGTGAAGTGCATGGCACAGGGTACTTCTCATGGCAAGGCATGCTAGGGTTCCCTCACTTTCAGATAATTTTAAAACTGGGGCAGCCACAGCTAAAATAGCTATACATGTGTGATTGACGATTCATACAGTATAACAGGTGTTTAAATACAGGTGTTAAAACTATTAAAATATAAAACTGAATCAAAAGGCCAATAGTCCTCTGAAAATGTATTTATTTAAGTTTATCAGAGACCCACACAAACGGTTTCACAACTTTGAAGTTGCATCTTCTGGCGTATAGCTGTACAAAAAATTTTATAAATTAATGCTTTGATAATGGGGAAATGAAGTTATCTGAGATATCTTAAAGTACTGAGTGAATAGAGTTAAATAAGGAAGAAAATACTATGGATCTAGCTAGATACATATGAATTACATTTGCCTAACAAAGAATAGGCCAATACATATTCCATAAATAAGATTCATTATTTTATACCAAAAGAAGATTACTTACAAATGCTGTGTCATATGGTGTAGGAGGTTGTTACAGACTGTCGCCAACTGTTACTCTGCGGCATTCCATAACAACTCCCTTTACCATATGACATAGTATCTGTAAGTAATCTTCTTTTGGTATTAAATACCAAATCTTATTTACTAAATACATATAGACCCATTCTTCGTTGGGTGAATATGATCCACACCTAGTATACCTAACTAGATCCATAATATTTTCTTCCTTATTTAAGTCTATTCACTTAGTACTTTAAGATGTCTCAGATAACTTCATTTACCTATTATCAAAGCATTAATTTATAATTTTTTTTTTGTAGAAACACAGGAAGATGTAACTTGAAAGTTGTGAAACTGGTTGTATGGGTCTCTGATCGACTTAAATAAATACAGCTTCAGCAGACTTTTCATTCAGTTTTATGTTTTAATAGTTTTAACACCTGTATTTAAACACCTGTTGTACTGTAGAATTGTCAGTCAGTCATCTTTTCCCTTCCATTGGCATGTGAGGCACGGAAAGAATTACTGTTTAAATTGCTCGTGCATACTGTAATAAGTCTAATCTTATCTTCACAGTTTCTGCAAGAGATATACATTGGAGACTGTATAATGTTTCTACATTTCTTGTGAAATGCTGGTTCTTAAAAAACTTTGTGAGCAGGCATTTGTGGAACGCTTCATGTCTATCTTTGAGTACCTGCCAGTTCAGCTCTTTTGGCATCTCATTGATGTTCTCTCTTGGATCAGACAAACCTATGACCATTGGTGCTGCCTTTCTTTGTGTATGTTCAGTCTCTCCTGTTAGTCCTATTTGCTACTGGTCCCACATATTTGAGCAATGGTCTAAGATGGGTCATACAAGTCTTTTGTAACAAATTTCTTTATAGATTGAGTGAATTTAAATAATGACCCGATGTCTGCCACCTGCTTTATCTATGACTGAGCCTGTGAGATTATTCTATTTCATAACCCTACCAACTGTTGTACCTAAGTGATTTTATGAATTAAAACATTGACTGCCAGATGCATAGTGATGGATGTTTCACTTCAGTGTGTTAATTATTCTGTTTGTGACTCATTAGTATTGTAGTTGTATGATACTACTTTTCTTCATTTTATGAAGTGCACAATGTTAGATTTCTGAACATTTAAACAAATTATCAGTCTTTGCACGTCTTCGGAATGTTATCAAGAACTAACTGAATATTTGTGCAGCTTTTTTTTTCTTCAGAGAATACAGTATTTGAGATAACTGTGTGTCATCTGTGAAAAGTCTAAGGTTACTATTAATTTCATCCGATAGGTCGTTAATGTAGAATATGAACAGCAAGGGTCTCTATCTGTGACAACATGCTGTGTTCTTTCTAGCAAGAAATCCTCCATCCAGTCACAAATTTTGTTTGATACTCTGTATGACTGTACTTTTCAAGGAAAAAAATGTTAGTATGATACTGAATAAAATGCGTTGTGGAAATCAAGAATTACTGCATCTACTTGGCTGCCTTGATCCATATCTTTCAGGATGTCATACTCCCAGCCTCCTTGTATAATGACAGAACCAACCTCTTGTAAAATGTGGTGGTCCATTCTGCATTACATAGGACTGTCTGGACAGATTTGACCAGATGGGGTAGACCCAAGGCATACAACTGTAACAAATTGAGCTGTAACAAGGGAGAGAAAACTTGTTTTTCTTCATTTGAATCTTAGGCTATACCAAATGTTATTTCAAGTACTAACATTTAAATATAAAAATCCTGTGGAAGCACCAACTTCTTTCTGGGTCATATTGACCTGAAGAAATCAGCAGGATTAACTTACAAAACAACTGTAATACCTTCATGTGATGTAAACCATCAATTGTTCATTTTGTTGTTTATCTCAGCCTGCATAAAATATTAGCTAGTTATGTCAGTTGTGTATGAAAGCGGGCTGTTAAGTTTGGTAAATTTCTGCAAGATAACAGAAATTGTAAATATGTCATATTCATGACTAATTATTGGTATTAGTTTATTTTATGGACTAGTTTAGAGCATTGCCTGTCATTGGTGGTATCTACATTACAAAAGACACATATTTATTATAATATGCTACTGAAAAATGCTGAGTTGCAGATAGGCACAAGAAAAAAACTGTTAAACAAGTAAACTTCCGGCCTAAAGGTCTTCTTCCAAATTAGACAATATGCAGACACATACATTCATGCAGACGCATTTATATAAATTTGTGTGTGTGTGTGTGTGTGTGTGTGTGTGTGTGTACATATATGTTGACTAATTCTGAAGAAGGCCTTTTAGCTGAAAGCTTACTTGCTTAGTGGTATTTTTGTTGTACCTATCTGTGACTCGACACCTCCACTACATGGTGAGTAGCGATCTATCCTTTTCATAATATTTTCATTATTCAATTCTAGATTTTCCATTGTTTAATACATTGCTTAAGGCATATGTGGTTATTTTTTGTATGTTTGTAATTTTTCGTACCATAATAATGTGTCTTGCCTTATACATAATATTTTCTAGCATACGTCAGTAGTGATATTTCATAATAATCATGTAATAATATGATTATATTGTTTTTATATGTGCATATGAGCAATTGGCGTAAGGTATTTTAAAAAAAGGAATGTTTAAGGGCAGACAGTTTTGTTTGAATCTTGTGTAATTAGTTTGCAAAGTTCAACATTTTTCTGATGACATACTGTTATATCTGAATACACTATATGTTTAGAATTTATACACCATACAAGAATAACTAAGAGCAGACCTTAAGCAGAAATCTGTAGAAAATATGCCCAACATCATGTGTTCAAAATTATATAAATAATAAACTAGATACAAAACACCTTGAAGACGGAGGTAGCTGAACAAAACTCATAAAATTTAGTACTTTGACTGCTTCGAGGCCTTCAGCAGACACAGCAGAGGTGTCACGCCTGATGCCGTTTGTTTGCCAGTGGCCACGTGCTTCTCTCTGTTTAGTACAATATATGTCTGGATGGTGTGTAAAGTTCAGAATATTGTGTTCCTGTATACTGGTATCAACTCAGGAAATACAAATTAATGCACAGTACTGCATTATACGCTGTACTAAAAATTGTAACAATATAGGCCTTTGTCAAAAATAGACGAATACACACACACACACACACACACACACACACACACACACGCACGCACACGTGCAAATGCAACTCAACACACATGGCTGCAGTATCAGGCAACTGAAACCACACTGCGAGCAGTAGCACCAGTGCATGAGGTGGAGCATGTGACTGCTGGCAGGCACACGGTGTCTGTTGTGAACCCCCGCTGTGTCTGCTGCAGGCTTCAGGCAGTCACAATGTTAAAGAAAGAAGAAAACTGCTAATTATTAAGTGGCTAGTTGTTGTTCAGGTTATTTTTCACATAGTGGAGTGGCAATCCAGATTTTCTCTTAATTGCTTAAAGTAAATACCCTGACAGTTTCTTTGAAAATAACAAAACATACTTTCCTCTTTCTCCATCTGAACATGTGCACTGTCTTTAATGGTGTTGTTGACAAGATTTTAATCTCTATTTTTATTTATTTTGTTTTTCTCGTAGAATTTCACTGTACAACCCAGTCTTACAAAATTTTTGAGGCTTTTGTGGACACTTGTTGCGTATTGACTGCTGGGATCTGTGGCTGATGTTTGTTTAACAATTTTCCAATGTTTTGTCAGCATGAGTGGTTGGCATTGTCAAAGGATCACATTCGAGTACACTAGTGGCAGTAGAGGGTACACCTTTGACAGTGCCAGCCACTCGTGATGGGGAAATGTCAGTTGAATATCCTGGGGAAAAACCAGCTTGTAATACATCAGCTTAAAGTCTTGTTAGCTGTGTTGAGACAACAATGTCAGTTGATAACTGATGATTTCCTTCCTGTCATAGTATCTAATAAGTAGGACATGTGTAAAAATAATATTTATGGGCAATTTAGGAAACCTGATCTAGAAATATTCTCAAAAGGAATTGACCATTTGAATGAGTTGGTCATAATGAATGTATAACTGCCTAAATTAGCTCAGGGATGCATGTGTAAGATAGTTGAACATTATTGTGAATCTCCTGGTATTATGATATTCCATTTTCTTCTCATTTGTTACAGATTGTTGGCCTGGATAGAAATACATCAGAAAGGTGTTTCGTGTGTAGTGTAACAGCAAGTTCAAGCATGTCCAGTGTGTGCCTTGTACAAATGAGCAGCAGTTCTCCACTTGTTTCTGTTAGCAACACCCCTGTTGCAAAGAAGCTGGAGCAAATTGTATCATATGGTGTACTGAATCACATATCAACATGCGACGTGTCCATTTGCAGACGATGTTTAAACCTTATTGACACAATAGATTGCCTTGAAGTGAAACTAGATGCTGTTAAACAAGACCTGAAACAGTTGTTTGCAAATAGGCCAGAAATTTTGCCTTTAAATTCAAATGATGAGTGGGTGAACAGTGGGAAAGGTGGTAATATGGAAGTTAAGAGTTCTGAGCTCTCCGAGGATGTAAATAATGAAAGTGATAAATCAGCGGTTGATGTTATTTCTGATATTACTAACAAAGTTTCTGAGACAAAATGCATCGAAGCACCCAGTTTGATAGTAGAGGAGGAAACTGTAATTAAGGTCCATGAGGTTTCAAGTGAAAATAGTCTGTCTTCAAAAGTGAAAACAGTTGAAAGTGAAAGTAATCAATCTTCATGTACTGCACAGTGTGAGATTTCAAATGAAAATGGCAGTCAACAAAATGAAACAGAAAGCAAAAAGTTTTGGTGTGCTCTATGTGATAAATCATTTTGTAGCAAAGAGTATCTGAGCAGGCATAAACAAATGCATACAAAACAGTACAGTTTTTACTGTGACCGTTGTGGTCGTGGATTTTCAATGCGACGACGTTTAGAAAATCATTTGTTGGTGCATAGAGGTGAATTCCGATTTCAATGTGAAATTTGTGGGCGTGGTTTCATCCAGCGGCACAGTCTTGATGACCATTTGAGGCGACATCAGGGCAGATTCAGACTCAGCTGTTCACAGTGTGGCCGTGGTTTTCTACATAGAAATTCTCTGAGAGTGCATTTGCGCACACACACGGGTGAACGCCCTTTTATTTGTGAACACTGTGGTCATAGTTTTTCATCTGTGTCCAATCTTCGAGCTCATAGCAGTGTTTGCAATGGGGACTTACAACATTCATGTGAAAAATGTGACAAGAAGTTTGCTACAAAATCTCTCTTACAATCGCATATGCGCATACACGAAGGCCTTTTTCGCTTTAATTGTGATGTGTGTAAACGAGGCTTCATGAAAGAATTTGATTACAAAGTACATCTGCGAACACACTCTGGTGAAAAGCCTCACAAGTGCACAGTCTGTGGAAAATTTTATAGCAGTATTGGAAATCTAAACCAGCATGCAAAAAAACATTCAAAAGATAAACCATACAACTGCTCAATGTGTAGTAAAGGGTTTTTGCGTAAATCCATGTTGACAGCCCATATAAATGAACATATGGGAGATCGCCCATTTAAATGTAGCCATTGTGATAAATGTTTTGCCTCAGCTCGTAACTTACACACTCACGAGAAGTCTCATGTAGAAAATGGCAAGAAGTATGTCACTTGCTCTGTATGTGGAAAATCTATTAGTCATAACATGAAAGTTCACATGCGGACACACACAGGGCAGAAACCGTACAAGTGTCAGCAATGTGATATGGCATTCACTGTGAAAAGTACGTTAGACAAACATAAACGAACAAAGCACAAGACAGTGTGTGAAACACAGGAAAATACTGAAAAGTAGTCGAACTTTATCTTTTATCTCCAGATTTCCAGCTATGGTGCTTTTGTTCATTGTTAAAAATATGTTAAACAAAGAAGAGGTTATAGTGCCTATGGTGGCCTTATATAGTCCATAGATGGCTTTTGATTGGTTGGTGATTACATAATGCTGTTGCACATGGTGTCATCATCTATGCTGGTGGCACCACCGTTCCTGTAGTAGCATAAACATTGTGACAGATATCTCTGCCTGTTCTCTGCACAAAGAGCTCATTTCCATGCACCACTAAGATTATATCTGCTGTCACATTTGAAGTTCATGTCAGACATTCTTATTTCTACAGCCTCTTTAACTGCAGAATCCCAATATGTAGGAGCCTGGAACAAAACTTTTGTTTCATTTAACAGTATTTTTGTTTGCTTGTGAAGCTGTGTTCAGCAACTGCAGAGTTATCCAGTTCTCGATTAGTAATATGCCACTGATGCTCAGCATGGCGGTTGGAAATGGTGCAGATGCACTGATCGATGTAGTTGCTACTGCACTTTCAAGGAATGTCATAAATCCCATTTTCATTTTTTAGTCAGCCTGGATGTGGTCTCACTATTTACAAAAGTTCCTGTGGAGGACACAGTGAAACTTTTGGCAAAGCGTTTTCCTTGTGAAAGGAAGTTGTTCTGATGTGTTATAACAACCCCTGTGTCTTGTAAGGCAGTACATTTTATGAAATGACAGACAAAATGGCTATGGAGTTTCCATTGTCTCCAGCAGTGGCCAACTTTTTTATGGAACATTTTGAGGAGTGTGCATTAAATTTTGCTCCCTTTCGACCATCTTCATGCTATCATTATGTTGACGACATGTTTGTGGTCTGGCCACAAGGCATAGAAGCTCTGCAGCACTTCCTTGAACCTATGAACAGTATGCACTCAAACATCCTGTTCATTGTTTAGACAGAGATAGAAGGAAGGCTGACAATTTTAGATGTGTTGCTACAACGAAAATCAGATGGACGTCATGGCCACTCAGTGTACGCAAGCCAAAGCACACTGATTTATATCTTAGTGCCCAGAGTTTTCATCATCCAGTCCAGAACAGAGCAGTTTTACATACATTGGTACACAGAGCAGAAACTGTTTTGACAAGGACCACTTGTATTCTGAAATCAATCATCTGAAGAATGTGTTCGAAAAGAACAACTCTGATTTCTATGATATGAAGTCAGCATTCTCCAAGAAAAGGAAATGTGAAAATGTTGAACATTCACATGATGAGGTACTGACTATTCCTTCCATTCTGTATCCAGCAGGAAGGCTGAGTCCTGGGAAGACGAGGTATAGGACCTATTTTCCGACCTCCTAAGACGGTAAAGAAGATGCTACACCCTGTTAAGCACAGTCTCGGCCACAGATCCCTGGGATTTATAATATACCTTGTGAGTGCAGTAGCAATTACATCGATCAGTCCATCCGGACCACTTCTGACCGCTATGGAGAATGTCAATGGCATATTAAAAATCAAGAACTGGGGAAATCTGCATTTGCTGAGCACACCTTCCCAAAAAAACTTAAAATACTGTTTGACAAAAGTTTTGACGCGGGCTCCTACATACTGGGATTCTGTAATTAAAGAGGCTGTAGAAATAAGAATGTATGATAGGAACTTCAACTGTGATAGTGGATACAATCTTAAGCGGTGCATGGAAGCGAGCTGTCGATGCAGAGAAGAGGCAGAAATAGTCATCACAATGTTTACACTACTATGAGAGTGTGGGACCACAAGTGCAGACGTTGACACCATCTGCAACAGCATTACGTAATTACCAACCAGTCAGAAGCTTTCTGTGGACTATATAAGGCTGCCACAGCTGCAAATTTGACAGTCAATTGCTCCTGACAAAGGTGATGCAGGTTACTGTCCAAAGCTTAAGATTTTTAAGAAGTCTGAGAAGGTTTTATACAACAGTGGCATTGCGAAAGACTTCATTTTCAAGAGCTCATAGTTGTTTGTATGACAATAAATTACTTGCTGTGAATGTAAAGACTACATTTCAATTGTTTCTGCATATCTGGAATGCTAGTCATTAAATATATTTATTTTGAGGACATATTTTTCTATTTTTATATGTATTTGTATGTGAGAAGGAAATTGTTATATACATTAAAGTGAGTTACAAAGAGAGATTTATTTCCTTTTCATTACTTTCATCTTGAACAACACTGCCTGGAAATGCACTGTATGGAAATGCAGAGCTGTATCATGGTTCAAATTCCACAGTAAGCACCAGATTTCCACATCCATGGCTATGAGAGATAGATCATACACATGTGGGAAGATGTTCTTTAAAGTTCACAAGCTGTTTAGTTTACTTGCTATGTAAACTAAATTTTTTCCTTTTCCTTTTTGCTTCTCACAATGTGTGTTACAAAGAAAATAAAAGTTAGTCCCCATGCATTTTATTCACCTCTTTTTTTTTTTTCTGTGGACTCTCAGAATGTAGCACTGCAAGTTTCTCTGAGACTATTGTAGACAGGCCCATACAATAGTTTACTGTTATTTTAGCATGTTTAGTTGACACCTCTGAATTATTTTTGTTCTGAATTTATTGGTAGTAATTCACTTTGATTTATCTAATAGTGAAAATCATCTTTATATGCAGAAATCTGTGTGCATGAATCACATATCGTGCTAAATGTGTTCAGTACTTTTTAATCTGTCTAAGAAGTTGTTTACATTTTATACTGTAGTGCAGTGTGAGACACAGTGTTGATGATCAACAGCCATATTCAGTTAAGATTGAACTAGAAAATTGTGAGTATGGTGCCACATCACACATAGAATATTTCAGAAAAAATTAGAATTTGTGCCGGACCGGCACTAAAACACGGATTTCCTGCTTGTCGTGAGTGGTCCATGACGAGTGGCGATCTGTGTCATTGCTGGAGGTTTGCCCGGGCAAGCCTCCAGCAATGACACAGATTGCCACTTGTCATGGTTTCTTTACTCCCTCGTGCTTAGACTATCTTACTGTGATTCCCGCACAGGGTGAGATACTGTTTTTTCTCGTAATTTCCTTGCTATGCACTGTGAGACACTGTGTTGACGATCAACAACTGTATTCAATTAAGAATGAACTCACAAACTGCGATTATGGTTCCGCTACACTGTAGAATATTTTGGAACTACTTCAGCTATCTGAGCATACCTTCAGCAGTTGCCAAATCTCCATTTACCCTTTGTTTTTTACTCTGTAATATTGTGGAGATGGTCTCGGTAGATTCAGTAAAACTTTCCAGTTCATCTTTACAATCTGTTCAAATTGTTCACACATTATTTTGACAGATAACATTTGTACAAGTTATACAGACAAGAAATATAAGATGGATTTTACAGCTTATCGAAAGTTATCTTCAGTGTAGACTTGCAACCAAATTTGTAACCACACAGTTACCAAGAAAACATAAATTTTTGGAACAGACAAAATGCATATTACATGTAAACGAACCTCTGAGCACTAACATCATAGGAATAACAATGTTAATTTCGATAATGAACCAAAAGATGAAAATTCCAAATTGTGCAATATTATTAAATTATTAATTAAATCATCTTTTGGAGCTTTATGTCTCATCCGAAAACTTAGAAGACAGGAACACTAAAATGCTTCCCAATTTTTGTCAGTTCTATTCCAAACAGAAAATAACTAAATTTGAAAAATGAAAATTATATTGTAATTTTGAATAAAAAAACATCATTGATTCACAAAACTGTTCATGCCAAAATTACTTTTAGTATTTGTAAATCCTGATATGGAACAGAAAACAGATGCAACCTATTTGTAGAAAAACACAAAACTGCAAAACACCTGTTTGACAATCAGAATAGGGAACACGCCAAAGTCAAATTAAGTATACCAGTGCTGACACAATATAAACATCATATTCTCATTAATAATTACCAATAGTTACTGTAAACATTATTCTCAAACTGTAAGTTTCACATTTTTCTAGTTTTTGTAATAGTATTAACCTGTGTCAAAAGCCTGCAAACAAAATCTGGAATAACTACTCCAGTCTAAACCTGGAGGTTTTAAGAGGTGTTTGTTGTCTCGAGGCAGATGATGCACTGGGTTGTCAGGGATGGTAGGAAATTGATGTGCCTTGAGGATCACTCTAAAACCTGTTGTCATCACTAACACATGTGAACATTGTGTCCACCAGTGAAAGTGTAATCAGAATTTGGAAGTAAACCATCTGGTGGAAAATGACATCATGGCCAAGACTTTTTATTTAAAGACAAATATCAAACCTCTTACCAGAAAGTATTTTTATAAACATGCATAAGAAGCAACAGCAACAGCAGCCTGGAAGACATTAAACAAAACTTCAACAACACCAAAAAACTAAGTACAAATTAATTCAGCTATGCCTTTTCACTTTGTCCAAATTTAAATACCTTAGGATAGAAGACAAGTACTGGAATCTGGTCTTACCCAAAAGGTATTAGGACAGGTGGATGAAGTGACATTAGATGTGGTGCCATGATGAGGTTTCTAATGTGCAAATATTAATGGGTTCTATTTCTATGGCAGAAAAAGGTATTTAGAGTTTTTATTTTCATGGCATAGAACCATAGGGTACAACAAAAATTTTAAGATGGTTGATGCCACCATACTTGCCATGTGAACCACAAATTAAAGATGGATTGACTGAAAAATGAGACGGATGCCAGACTCCAAAATCAGCTGTTGTAAAGTGACACTTAAGTTAAGCAGATTTACAACTTTTATTTCTCAAGTTTGTGTTGTGATAGCGGAAACTATTATAATTTAAAATATGCTTTGGTATTGGTATTTTGCAAAGAGTGAGTAACAATTTTTTTAAAATGTCGAGTCTGGTTGACGAAAGAAACAAGAACCATATGAAGAGGTGGTATAGTTTTTGTAAGCAAATATAGAAACAGTGTCACTTGGCCAGAATGTAGATGAGGCAGATCATAATCTGGGAGAGCTAGGCCAAATTGAAAACAATGGACAGGGAAATTTGCAAAGGATTTGAATGAAATTGTGTTGCAACATTAATGGCATTGCCCAAACAAATGTTCTCACTATAAGTGAACTCACTAAAATTTCACAAGATAATAATAGAGCCTCAATTGAGCATCAGAACCTAAACAAACAATTATTGATAAAAATTATTTAATTGGACATATAAAAAATCTACTCACCAAGTGGTGCCAGAACACACACATAAAAGACTGTTGTGATTGGGAAGCTTTCGGAGCCAGTGTCTCCTTCAGGCAGAAGGTTTGAAGGGGAAGGACAAAGTGTGAAGGAAAAGGACTGGAGAGGTCTAGGAAAAGAGGTAGATTTTAAGAAAGTCACCCAGAACCACAGATCAGGGGAGACTTACTGTACAGAATGAGAAGAAAGGCAGTCCCCAACAATCAGTCTTTCCTTCTCATTCTGTTTGGTAAGTCTCCCCTGACCTGCAGTTCTGGGTGACTTTCCCAAAATATACCGCTTTTCCTAGACCTCTCCAGTCCTTTTCCTTCATCCTTCTTCATTCCCATTCAACCCTTCTGCCTGAAGAAGGAGCCACTGGCTCCGAGAGCTTCCCAATCACAACAGTCTTTTCTCTCTCTCTCTCTCTCTCTGTGTGTGTTTTCTGCTGCCACTTGGTGAGTAGGTTTTTAATCTATCCAATTAAAGAATCTAAATAAAGGAATCGTAAATAAAAATGCTGCAATTGAGCCACAAAGTTTGATATAGTTACTGAACTAACAAGTCACATTAATTATGTTAAAAAGGAGTTAAGAGAACATGTGATAGCTGTTTGCATCAGTGTAGAGAAACTAGATGACCGAGTAGGAAATATAGAAAGGAAGGTTGTCAACTCGGATTCCAGAGTGAAAATTTTAGAACAGGGAATGACTGACTTAAATGAGAAGATGAAAGTTGAAATTGGTGTTGTAGAAACCAAATGTAAGGGTTAACTTGAAGTGATTAGGCAGAATAACATGGGACACAATGGTACATTTAATAATAAAATTGAAAGGTTTTAAAAGATGTCTCAGAACAAGTGAAAAAAATTGGGAAAGAAACTGATACCAAAGTATCAAATTTGCATGGAAATATTGTAAATAGACAGAAACAAGTGCAGCAATTACAAGGAGGAGCTTGTTCCAAAACATTCTTTAGTGCGGGGTATTCTGCATGGTCAAATACGCCTGTGAAAAACTGTCCTGTAATAAATATTTTCACCTGGTAGATTTCATGCTGCATTGTAAAGACAGCTTTATACCTGGAATGAGTGATGACTCAAAATTAAATTAGTAAAAAGATTCTTAGGAGGTGAAGCTTTATGTTGGGCAAACCAACTTAATTGCCATAGTTTAACATTTACTAAGATTTAAGTGTTTTTTGAAACAGTTTTGATGTGAAGCAGAGCAGGCCAGAATTAAGAGAGAGTTTCTGAATGGTTCTAGGTACAGAGAATAAAGTAATTTTGTTAGTACCGGTACATTTGCGTCAACCATTTGGTGATTTAATGCAGCTCAATGTACTAAAAAGAAGACTGTCCGAAACAATACAGTGGGGGTTTTATGGACCTGGGATCAATTCCTAAAATATGTAGACAAGTTGTACAGGGCACTCAAAAGAACAGAGAGGCAAACTAATGATTACAGGAGACCTTATTGGGGAAACAATAACTGTAATAGCAGTAGTAATAACTACAAAACAACTTTCATGGTTGAGGTGGACCTAATAACAACAATGCCATGAATTATTATTCAGAAAGGGGGCATGACTTGGGTAGCCAAAACTTTCATGATGACAGAAACAGGAGGTTTGAAAGTAGAACCGTCTAGGTGGCCCAAGTACAATCAAATGCAGCAAACTTTTAGACCACATATGAAAAACACGAACTGTTAAACTGAGGATCTCTCGGTCGTTGGTCTGCAATACAAGAGACAATAGAAAAAATTATGCAGGGCCAATGTTACTGATGTGCACTTAGCTAAGAGTTGTCATAATGTAAAAAACAGAGTAGTTACTATGTTTCAGTTTTTTAAAAAAAGAGGTAGTAGATGAACAATTTTGGAGTGGTTACTGGAAAGAACATTTAGAAAACCTAAGTAATGATGAAACATTAAGTGATGAGTTTTGTTTAGAAGATTTGTGCAAGTTATTCAATCAAGATCTTGAGGGTAACTTAGAACTAAGTGATGGTAAGGAAATTGAATTTTGTAGGCTTCTATGAGCTGAAGGATGAGGGTGCAATAGAAAATAAGTTACTTATGTTTGTCCAAGGGATAATGTGTTAAGTGATGATGTTGAGAAGTCAAGAGTTGAAGATGAATATGATGATTTTAAGTATTTTATGAGTTTTAAAAGAGAAGGGATGTTGAGAGAAGAGGAAGATGAGGCCTCGGATCCTGCTGGGTTTTTTGGTGTACAAGGGGTGATAGGGAAGATATGAGTTACATAAAGTCTATGGTGTTGGAAGTGCCCAGTCATGCTCAAGATTCAAGTAGTAATGGAGGTGAAGTTCATGATTGTGCTAAACAAAACCCACACTGTTTGGAATCAAGTGTTATGAAGGAGAAGATTACAGTAGAACTTCACAAAATTCTGGGAACAACTGACAGAAGCATCTAATCTACAGAGTTCTAAATGGTGGAATGACCATAAGAGTGCATGTTATAAATATTTTAAAGAAAATTTAGGTGACCAAGAACAAAACACATTTAACTTGGAATCTCTGTTTGAAAATGATGGGGATAAACTTAGTACTCACAATTCTGAAGTAAGTGTAAAATTAATTGTTAAAGTCACTAACATGTATAATCATGATAATATAGAACATGACTTGTTAGATGAACCTGTTGACCATAGGCCTAAACCCTTCACATATATATTGGACCGTTTGTAGCTGTAGAAAACTCTCGCCCTAATGCATATAATTTGATCTACCCAAGATCAAGAAAATTGCCTGGTTTGAGGAACATTGTAGCAATGAAGCCCTATATTCAAAAGGCTTGAAATTTAATTGTTGATTGGAAATTAGATTAGATTAATTATTCATTCCATAGACCCATAAAAGAGGGAATCCTCCTGGGTGTGGAACATGTCAGATAAACACATTACAAAAATGTAATTAGAAAAACTTGAGTTTCATTAATTTTAATGATCCTCAGTCAATAAACAGTAAAATTATGAACATGAATTAAATTTAAACTTCTAATATTTACAGGTTTAATACTTACATCTGCTTTCATTAAATCCATCATTCAGACATTTGCTAGTTTCTTGGCTATTACAACCAAGTATTGTCAAAAATTAAAGTAAATTATTCATTTCAGTGATCCTCAATTAAGAACAGTCAGGTTATGTACAAGATTTAAAATTAAACTTCCACTATTTACAGACTTAAGACTTACATCTGCTTTCCATACATCCATCATTCACACAGTAGGTAGTTACTTGGCTGTTACAACCAAGTATTGTCAAAAATTAAAGTATAATAAATTTTCATTAAAATGGTCTACTGCACTTGTTGAGAAACTCATGGGTGGAATAGAAGGACACTTAACAGAAAAAAAGGTTAGCTCTTCAAAACATATTTCCTTATGAGGTAGTTGATCTGTGATTACCATGTGCTTAGCATACACAAAGACTCCAGCTGTGCAATGTTTACTTCCATTACAAAGGATCCTCAGCATTGTACTGAAATTTTATTCCCAAATTCTTTATGTTTAAAGCATTTGAATGTATGGTCTACTAAAATTGTCTTGAAATCAGTTTGCAAAATTTTGAATATTGTTAACTAAACATGTTAACATTAATCTTGCTGCAAATCACGCAAGACTCATCTAGCAAATCTAGCTTATTTTATGTTTCTAAACCAATCAAAGTAATTATTTCTTTTATTTTTATTTTATTTATTTATTGTTCCGTGGGACCACATTTAGGAGAAGTCTCCATGGTCATGGAAAGAGTCAATACATGAAATTATAACACGATTGTAGAAACAGATGAAATGAAATATAAGAAACATATTCAGGCGACAAGTCGTTAGTTTAAATAAAGAAAATCAAGAATGTAACACTGGAATTTGCTTAATTTTTTAGCTCTTCCAGGAGCTCCTCGACAGAATAGAAGGAGTGAGCCATGAGGAAACTCTTCAGTTTAGACTTAAAAGTGTTTGGGCTACTGCTAAGGTTTTTGAGTTCTTGTGGTAGCTTATTGAAAATGGATGCAGCAGAATACTGCACTCCTTTCTGCACAAGAGTCAAGGAAGTGCATTCCACATGCAGATTTGATTTCTGCCTAGTATTAACTGAGTGAAAGCTGCTAACTCTTGGGAATAAGCTAATATTGCTAACAACAAACGACATTAAAGAAAATACATACTGTGAGGGCAATGTCAAAATTCCCAGACTATTGAATAGGGGTCGACAAGAGGTTTTCGAACTTACACCATACATAGCTCGAACAGCCCGTTTTTGAGCCAAAAATACCCTTTTTGAATCAGAAGAATTACCCCAAAAAATAATACCATATGACATAAGCGTATGAAAATATGCGAAGTATACTACTTTTCGTGTTGAAATGTCACTTATTTCAGGTACTGTTCTAATGGTAAATAAAGCGGCATTTAGTTTCTGAACAAGATCCTGAACATGGGCTTTCCACAACAGCTTACTATCTATCCATACGCCTAGGAACTTGAACTGTTCCGTCTCGCTTATAACATGCCCATTCTGTCTGATTAAAATGTCAGTTCTTGTTGAATTGTGAGTTAGAAACTGTAAAAACTGAGTCTTACTGTGATTTAGCATCAAATTATTTTCCACAAGCCATGAACTTATATCATGAACTACATTATTTGATAATGTTTCAATATTACACACAAGATCCTTCACTACCAAGGTGGTGTCATCAGCAAACAGAAATATTTTTGAATCACCTGTAATACTAGAAGGCATATCATTTACATAAATAAGAAACAGCAGTGGCCCCAGCACCGAACCTTGGGGAACGCCCCATTTAACAGTGCCCCATTGGGACTGAACATCATTACCACTCTCAATATTGCGGAGGATTACCTTCTGCTTTCTGTTCTTAAAGTAGGAGGCGAACCAATTGTAAGCTACTCCCCATACTCCATAATGTTCCAACTTCTGCAGTAATATTTTGTGGTCAACACAGTCAAAAGCCTTCGTTAAATCAAAGAAAACACCTAACGTTCGCAACCTTTTATTTAATCCGTCCAAAACCTCACAGAGAAAAGAGACTATAGCATTTTCAGTTGTTAAGCCATTTCTAAAACCAAACTGTACATTTGACAGCAAATTATGTGAATTTAAATGCTGCAGTAACCTTGTATATACAACCCTCTCGATAACTTTAGCAAACACCGATGGCTTAGAAATAGGTCTATAATTGTCAACATTATCCCTGTCTCCCTTTTTATAAAGTGGCTTCACTACTGAGTACTTTAATCGGTCAGGAAACCGACCACTCCTAAAGGAAAAGTTACAGATATGGCTAAGTACTGAGCTAACATACGTGGAACAATACTTCAGTATTCTGCTAGATACCCCGTCATATCCATGAGAGTTCTTGGTCTTTAGTGATTTAATTATTAACTCAATCTCCCTCTTGTCAGTATCATGGAGGAGCATTTCAAGTAACAGTCTTGGAACACTTTTTTCTAAGAGCGCTATATGATTCCCTGTTGGGACTAGGTTTCTATTTAGTTCACCCGCTATATTCAGAAAGTGATTATTAAGTACTGTACACATATGCGACTTATCAGTAACACGGACATCCCCACTACGCACTGATTCTATATTCTCGATCTGTCTCTGCAGACCAGCCACTTCCTTTACGACTGACCATATGGTTTTAATTTTATCCTGAGACTTAGCTATTCTATCTGCATACCACATACTTTTTGCCTTCCTAATAACTTTTTTAAGCACCTTACAATACTGTTTGTAATGGGCTGCTGCATTTAGATTGTGACTGTTTCTAACGTTTTGATATAATTGCCACTTTGTTCTACAAGATATTCTTATCCCTTTAGTCAGCCACCCAGGCTGCCTGTTTGTGCTAGTACCCTGTTTTGAACGTTCTAACGGAAAGCAACTTTCAAAGAGCACGAGAAAAGTCTTGAGGAAAGCATTATATTTGTCGTCTACTGTATCAGCACTATAAACATCTTGCCACTCTTGTTCCTTGATAAGGTTTACAAAAGTCTGTACAGCAACTGGATCAGCTTTCCTAAAACGTTGGTAACTATATTTAACATGTGTTGCAGCACAAAAATCTTTTAGACTTAAAATTTGTGCATCATGATCTGAAAGGCCATTCACCTTTTTGCTAACAGAATGCCCTTCTAATAATGACGAATGAACAAAAATATTGCCTATGGTTGTTCTACTGTTCCCTTGCACTCTCGTTGGAAAGAATACGGTTTGCATAAGATTATATGAATTAAGGAGGTCTACCAGCATCCTTTTCCTTGCACAATCACTTATACAATTAATATTGAAGTCACCACATATAACTAACTTTTTGTATTTCCTATAAAGTGAACCAAGAACCTCCTCTAGCTTTAGCAAAAATGTTGTGAAATTGGAGTCTGGGGATCTATAAATAACAACAGTAAGAAGTTTAGCTCCACTAAATTTAACCACACCTGCACAACATTCAAACACCTTTTCAGTGCAGTACTTTGAAACATCAATTGACTCAAATGGGATACCGTTTTTCACATACATGGCTACTCCCCCACACCACAAAGAGCTCCTAGAAAAGCTGCCAGCCAACCTGTATCCCGGTAAAGGAAGCCTCTGAATTATCTCCTTATTTAAGAAGTGTTCAGATATACCAATAATTTCAGAGTCAACATCTATAAGCAGTTCACTAACTTTATCTCTAATACCTTGTATATTTTGATGAAATATACTAATTCCCTCATTAATCGGATACCCAAGCTTTGTAGAAAGTGGTTTCTTTGTTAGAGAGACTTCCCTTAAGCAGCAATACCTATCAGCTGACTTCAATCTAAAAAAGGTACAGCTCTAACACCCACAACTACCGGAATTTTCCCATGAGTGATCCCACCACCCCCACCTATGCTGTCACCTATAAGTTTTGCCAACCTCCCTTTCCCATACCTGTTGAGGTGCAGGCCATGTCTAGTGAAACCCGTCCTGCTGATAGACTCCACCGACACCACTGAAATGTGACTCATGCCTTCTGTCATCAGCGCACCCCCAAGTCTCATGTTATTACGCCTGACGGCTGTATTAAGATGAGGCCGATCGTGACGCTGAAACAGTTCCACGAAATGCACATTCGTGTTGCCAGTCTGAGTGGCTATCTTTACCAGGTCACCATCTATGTCATACTCCCCATCCCTATCAATACTATTACCAGCCCCACCCACAATCACTACCTGATCCTCTTTAGTAAAATCCCTACATAACCTCACTATGTTAAAAGTCACCTGAGCCAATCCTGCATTAGGCTTCACAATGCTGGTGACCTGGTACTCACTCCCCAAAACTTCCTGCAACTGCTGGCCTGCAACTGCTGGCTACTTATCCAACAGTAGCCTGAAACTGCAATGGCGTCATGGGTAAGTAGTCATGATGTTGGACTGCCATGTGGATGAACAGCGTTCAAAACTACCTTGTGCCAATTTTTTTTTCCCGCACCTTTATGACCTGTCTGTCTGGTCATTGAAATGTTTGTTCTCTTTCTGTAGTCTGGGCAGTTGTTGTACTGTACATTGGTTATAGAATATGTGTCGTGTGGCTAGAATACATTACCATCACAAATAAATGTGATGAATTATGAGAGCAGGTAAGATACCACATAAACGTCTCACAGAAATGAAAACAACAAATGAACAGGTGTGATCTATGTTACAACAAAGGAATTTAAGAGTCAAGACTTCCCAAACAGAACAAAACTTCAAAAATGTTAAAAACATATATTTTGACAGAACACAGAGGAACTGTGTGACTCTTGCATTCATTTGTTGCAGCTTATATGACAAACTATTACGTTTTCATCTTTTCCTGGGGAGTGATCACATTCACATTCATGCAAACACCTGTTTTGGGCAAGGAGGCATATCTTACCCACTTACCAGTCGTACAAATTATGCACTTCGGTAAGAGATTCCTATCATATGACACACCCACTGTCACTAATGCGTGTATGACACACCAGATATGTTTTCTGGTGCAGGATTTGGTTGACTTATCACCTTGTCATCAAACGTTTGAGGTTCCCATTTGAAAGCCACTAACTTTCTTCTGCTAATACAGTAGTTGTACAGAATCAACTGTCATTATAAGTTCCTACCTTACACCTTGCTGTTGCAAATGGACATACACTATGACAAAAAAAGGTGATGCAAGGGAGGTTTGAACACGGCTTGCCCGCATGGCAGTCCAACACAGTAACTATGCCACCATTTCACTTCTCGGCTGTTCTATATTCTTGGACCATTTGCTGTTTCAATTTTGCTTTTTTTTTTTCACAATCCAGTTCACCTTCTTCTTGTTTTCATGCTTGATCTGTGTTCAGCTTTTGACAGGCTGTCCACTGGGCCATCTTACCACTAAATCTGAGAGGGAGGCGGGGGGGGGGGGGGTGATGAGGAGTTTGGAGTTTCCATTGTAAGAACCATGTATTGAATAAGAAATAATTACTTTGATTGGCTTAGAAACATAAGATAAGGTAGATTTGCTAGATGGGACTTGCATAAACAGTAAACATGTTCACAGTAACTTTAGTGATAAAATTTAATGACATTTTATATTTGCGTGCACATGCCTACTTAATCTGTGATCATTTCAACCCATAGTTTTGGGAAAATCTTTAAATTTTGATATATAAATTAAGATAGTTTTTGCATAATTGTTTCTGACAAAACAACACATAATCTAACTTTTGTCCTCAAAAGAACAATATACAAGCACTTACTTAAGATCAAGACATTCCTTTTGTACTATAGCCGTACTTGCACACTGACTGAAATCAGAACTATAAAATCTAAGTTGAACTATGATTTTTAGATAAGATTCTTCAATCATTGTACCATAAGATAATCTTATGCACTAAAAATCTTTCAAACATATTTGATTCTTAAGTTGATCCAATTTTGACATCTTGGATGAAATTTAATCTACATACGTACCTACTTAGCACACTTTTGCCAAAATACTATTCATTTTTATTTACATATATTCATTTGAATTTTCATAATTTTTTCCTATGAACCAAGAGACAGTTTAATCAAAAAATTTGTGGGATGTAAGATAATCTTTTGAAAGAATTACTTTTGAAGTTCAGAATGCATCTTTACATTTCAGCCCACTGTTCTTTTATTTATGTCAATTCCTTTATAGCACTTACATATTGTACAGTTCATTCAGTGTATGATTCTGCTAAATGGGGTTTGTATTAACCCAAATGAATATTCCAAAATGGTAGTATATTTTCTTAACTCAGCACTCAGTTTCGAGTCTAGTTCTGTGAGCTTTCAGTCATTTTGAAAACAGTCAGTAATTTATTTATACGTGTAGGGAGATCTGGATTCTGTACATGACATAGAACCCATGTGTCATACGAAAGAAAACCCACTAGTCTAGAAGAACCCACCAAAATAATATATCTCTGCTGAGCCAACACTGTCAAGCAAGAAGCTGATGCAAGAGGGTACCCAACAGCAGTCAAGATCCCATGACCCAGAACCAACTGACCAACACCAACAGAATTATCTGACAGTACCTGCAGGAAGTACTTAATTTTGTTGTAAGATGTCAAGAAAATTTTATAAAATTTATTTAATTTTTGTTAACATGTCCTTATATTGATGTATTTCATCAAACCAAATTTTAAGACAGTTATCACAGGAAATACAGAACACAAACTTGGTTCTAATCAAAAAGTAAAATTTTAAAGTCATTACTGGACAAAATTATTAGAATTTTGTCCATAGTGGAATATGAACGGAATTCTAAAGGGGTGTTGTAACATAATAGAGATGGCATCAGTAGATTCAGTAAAACTTTCTAGTTCATCTTTACAATCTGTTCAAACTGTTCCCACAATATTCCCACAGATAACATTTGTAGACACACTATAAGTTTTATAGATAGGACATATAAGATGAATTTTACAGCTTTTTGAAAATTATCTTCAATGTAGACTTACAACCAAATTTGCAACCACACAATTATCAAATTATCAAAAAAACATAAATTTTTGGAAAAGACAAAATGCATATTACATGTAAACTAATCCCTGAGCACTGACGTCATAGAAATAGCCATTTAATTTCAATAATGAACCAAAATATGAAAATTCAAAATTGTGCAATATTGCTAAATTATTAATTAAATCAGCTTTAGGAACTTAGGAGACTGAGATACTAAAATGCTTCCTAGTTTTTGTCAGTTCTATCCCAGATTGAAAATAGCTAAATCTGAAATATGAAAATTACATTGTAATTGTTTCACAAAACTGTTCACACCAAAATTACTTTTATTATTTCTAAAACCTGATATGGAACATAAGAGATATAACCTAAACATAAAAAATATAACCTATTCATAGAAAAACACAAAACTGCAAAACACATGTTTGACAATCAGAATGGAAAACAAGCCAAAGTCAAATTAAGTATACCATTATTAGCGCAATATAAACATCATATTCTTGTAAGTAATTACCAATAGTTACTGCAAGCATCATTCTCAACCTGTAAGTTTCACATTTTTCCCAGTTTTTGTAATAGTATTAATCCATGTCAAAACCTTGCAAAACAAAATTCAGAATAACAACTCTAAGCCTGAACCTGGAGATTTTATGAGGTCCTTCATGTCTCGTGGCATATGACGTACTCGGTTGTCAGGGATGGTTTTGAGGGTAATTTTAAAAACTGTTGGCTTAACTAATACATGTGAATATTGTAACCAGTAGTGAAAGTGTAATTATAATTTGGAAGTAAACCATCTGGTGGAAAATGACATCATGGCCAAGACTTATTATTTAAAGGCACGTCAAACCTCTTACCAGAATCTATTTTTATAAACTTGCTCAAGAAGCAGCAGTAGCACCAGCCTGGAAGACATTGCCCAAAACTTCAGCAACAGCAAAAAGCTAAGTACAAATTAATTCAGCCAGGCCTTCTTCACTTTGTCCAAATTTAAATACTTCAGGGTAGAACACGAGTAGTGGATTCTGGCCATACCCAAAAGGTATTAGGACAGGTGATTCCCACATATTCTAAAGCTGATGCTGAAACTTAATCACAACTTGTGAGTTTATTCTTAATTGAAAATGGCTGTTGATCGTTAATGCAGTGTCTCACACTGCCCTACAGTATTTCATGCTACAGCAAGGCAACAACAAGAGAAAACATTGTCTCATCCTGTGCAGGCATTTCAATAATATAGTGTGATCACAAGGGGATGTATTCACAAGGACAAATGGAGTTTTGGACTGCTCCTGGATGTGTGTTCAGATAGTTGATGTGGTTGAGGCAATAACTCATGACAAGCAGGAAATCCAGGTTCGAGTCACGGTCTGGCACAAATTTTCATTTGCTCTGAAATATTCTGCAGTTGATGTGGAACCATAATAGCAGTTTATGAGTTCATTCTTAATAGTTTATTTTTTGTTAATAAAGAGGATACTTATTTTGTGATGTCTCCTGATGTACGATAATATATGAATCTGCAATTTTCCCATATTTGCATGTAACTACTTAATGTTGATTATAGAACTACTTTAAACAGGAAATTAACAGCTACCTCTGAAAGAGGTAGAGTCACTGATACTCCACACCTGTATTATGAAGACACAGTGGAGAATCTTTCCAATTATATAAAAACAATTAAGTATGCTTTCCCTTCCACTTGCAGATGCAGAATGGAAAGCATGATTGCTTGTATGCCTTTGTGTTTTGTGAAGCAATCAGTTTTTTTTCTTCATGAATTCTTAATGAGTGACTAATAGAAATCTACAAAATATTCCTCATTCTGTAACAGTTTACAAGTAATTTGTCTTGTGACATTATACCCAAGCTGCTCTTGGTGCGCAATTAATCCAGTCAGATAAAGAATCCCATAGCCATTGCTGAATATACTGCTCAGTAAAGTGAAGGTTTCACTTTTTAAATCTGGATGAGGCATATGTAATCTTTCCATTTTGTGCCACCACAGAATATCACCCCCACCTGTCTGAATGCTCTGGATTGTCACAATTGTGAATGTCATTTTTTACTTGAAATCCCAGATGATTTTTACATTTGGCAGGGTTCATGATTATTTTACTTTTCTACATTGATAAGTGCATGTATTTTGTTTTTCTACATTGATATGTGCTTCCAAACACCTAAAACTACATGCATTATTTTTGAGTTTGGGATAAATGTTGATGCAGTCTTTTTTTCCAGTAGTGTGACAAATATTTGTTTCATCAAGCAATTTGTGGTCACAGCTGTTGTTATTACAATAAATCAGCACACTACGAATCTGATCAGGCATACTGCTGGCCTAGAACACTCCGAAAGATGTTTTGCAACAAGGAAAACAAAATATAATTCTGATGTGTTACAGAAGAATTGAAAACAAGCCTTGAAAATAATGAGTCTATAGCGTGGTGTTCACATAATTATGTCCATAGCATCTTACGACCTTAGCTGATGTACATGTATGATTCTTCCAAAATTAAAGCTAATAACAATACAGAAATTAATGTTGTGTACACAGATAAATATTTTTTAACTTACAGTTTCATAATGTACTGCTGCATATGGATCAGTTGTAGAGGATGGGTTTAGTATGATTGCTGTTGGAAGTAAGGGGAGACATTCTTCTGCTATCAGGATGGCTTAGCTGCTCCCTGTCAGATGTCCCAGGTTCAAATGACAGCTGTGGTGGAGAGAAACCAGTCAGCTGTGTTATTAACAACAGGATTTTAGATAAATTTGCTTGAGACAGGTAGGTGTCCATGTCCTTCAGGTGTGACCACATGTTGACCTCTAGATTATAGGAAGTGAAACTGTGCAGGGATGGTTGTTCTTGGCAATGGCAGTAGGCTAGGCAGTGGCTGAAGCAGTGTTATGCCAGACATTGCCACTGCTGACTCAGAGGCAGCTGGCAGTTTGGACCCCACTGTGCTGCTTATGTTGCATGCTGCAGTTTCAGTATTTGGTAGAGAGGAGCTCTGTAACAAGGGCTTTGACATGAAAGTGGTAGTTAGCAATGAACAGCTGTCCAGTGGGTGCTGCATGGATGGAAGATCTGGCCACTGGCTTGATTGGATGTGTGGTGGCCATCCAGTTTCCATGGCTGCTTATTCAGTGCCCTGGTAGCTGGAATGGTGGGTATTAATAGAACTTTGGTGAGCGTTTGTTGGAATGTTGCTGGCAAAAGTGTCACTTAGCGACTGATGAAATACGACAGTGGAGCGGGTTGTTGCATGGTGCATTGTGATACAGGTGATTGCTGGTTCTCCAATTGTGTCTTCACTTATGAAGAAACTCCTGCTGTAGCCACTGAAAGTGTATTGCACCAGGTTGCAACAGTCCTTTTCCTTCAGAAAAGTTGGTCACTAAATTCAGCATCCTAGCTGGTGCAAAGACTATGTACATGTTCTGGGAACAGAGTCTAGGTTAGCTGCTACATTTATGCACTTGAACTGCAGTTGTTACTATTGTCTACAGTCTCCCACCCATTTCAACTATTTACTTGAAGATGAAGAACTAGTTGTGCTCTTCAGTCTAAAGACTGGTCTGAAGCATCTTTCCATGCTAGTCTGTCCTGTTCAAGCCACTTCATCTCTGAAAGACTACATCAATTTGAACCTACTTACTGTATTCATGCTTAGGTCTTCCTGTACAATTTTTACCTCACACACTTCCCTCCATTGTGAAATTGGCTATTCCTTCATGCCTCAGAATGTGTCCTGTCAACCTGTCCCTTCTTTTAGTCAAGTTATGCCTTAAATTTATTTTCTCCTCAATTCAATTCAGGGCATCCTCATTAGTTATATGATATACTCATGTAATCTTCAGTATTATCCTGTTTCACTACATTTCAAAAGATTTTACTCTCTTCTTGTCTAAACTGTGTATCATTCGTATACAAACCTTTCAGATAAATACCTTCAAAAAGACTTACACTGATATATAGTTTAACCACTGCTCCATTCCCTCATGCTGATTCTTCACTGATGTTGATGTTTCTCTGGGCCTATAGGCAAAATGACAATGAGATGGGATTTGAATGCTACTGCACCTACAACTAGTAGTACTAAGAAGGTAGCCAATGAAGAGGTTCCCAACATGGTAGCCTGGTGTTGGCTGTCCTTGCAATATTGGTGCATTGTTGAAATAATTGTCCATGCTGATTCACTTGTTCTGAGGAACAATTAATTGCTCTGAGAAGGGAGAAGAGTAAGATCTTTGATGGAGTTTAGATAGATAAGTTTTTAGTGCATAAGATTTCAAAGGGAAGATCAGGTAGGTACATCTACATCTACATCTACATTTATACTCCGCAAGCCACCCAACGGTGTGTGGCGGAGGGCACTTTACGTGCCACTGTCATTACCTCCCTTTCCTGTTCCAGTCGCGTATGGTTCGCGGGAAGAACGACTGTCTGAAAGCCTCCGTGCGCGCTCTAATCTCTCTAATTTTACATTCGTGATCTCCTCGGGAGGTATAAGTAGGGGGAAGCAATATATTCGATACCTCATCCAGAAACGCACCCTCTCGAAACCTGGCGAGCAAGCTACACCGCGATGCAGAGCGCCTCTCTTGCAGAGTCTGCCACTTGAGTTTATTAAACATCTCCGTAACGCTATCACGGTTACCAAATAACCCTGTGACGAAACGCACCGCTCTTCTCTGGATCTTCTCTATCTCCTCCGTCAAGCCGATCTGGTACGGATCCCACACTGATGAGCAATACTCAAGCATAGGTCGAACGAGTGTTTTGTAAGCCACCTCCTTTGTTGATGGACTACATTTTCTAAGCACTCTCCCAATGAATCTCAACCTGGTACCCGTCTTACCAACAATTAATTTTATATGATCATTCCACTTCAAATCGTTCCGCACGCATACTCCCAGATATTTTACAGAAGTAACTGCTACCAGTGTTTGTTCCGCTATCATATAATCATACAATAAAGGATCCTTCTTTCTATGTATTCGCAATACATTACATTTGTCTATGTTAAGGGACAGTTGCCACTCCCTGCACCAAGTGCCTATCCGCTGCATATCTTCCTGCATTTCGCTACAATTTTCTAATGCTGCACTTCTCTGTAGGTAGAGTGTGGAGCAGGTGATTTTCAATGTTGTTTACTCCATTATGACTGAAATTTACTGTCAGTTTCTTCCAATGTCCGCAGTGCACTACCGTGCAATTTCGTTGCATGTGGAGGGGCTATGTGTAGCTTCAAGAGGTATTTGCTCACTTTGATGCCTTATTCATCTTCTCTCTGTAACCTTCTCCCACTCTTTTTGTATGGCTGGGAGAACTTCTGGGGTGCATCTGAAAGATTGAATGCACTGCACATGTGCCATGGTGGTTTGACTTTGAAGCTGCAGTTTCACATTCACTATCTCATCTCTATCAATGGTGGGGACCTGGGTATCACATGAAAAACTTCTTCATTGTCTCTCTAGGAGTATGTGGAGTAATTTTCATTACCCATTGACAAACAGGGAATTTTGGCAATATGGCTTTCCTTTGTAGTGCTCCTTTCTGATGTTCTGAAGCTTTAGTGTTTGCCTTCTGAATGTGGCATCACATAGCTTTTAACGTCTTTTTCAATTCACAGTTGGTTGATGTATTCCCGTGGAGGTCATTGATTAACATAAAATGTGAAGGCATTTCCTGCCTAAAGATGACCCCATATGATGAAAGCACTGTGCTCTCCTGTATCATGGAGTTACATGCTGCTCTACAATATACGGCAGCAAGGCATCCCAATAAGTGTAATTGCTGTTCACTTAATGACTTAGCATCTTGCTTACGGTCTGTGCCCCCACACTTCTCTTCAGGTGATTGTGGATGAAATGCACTTATTCATAACCTCTGGTTTCACAAGACAAATAATGCAAGAAGTGGTCACTGATGTTCAGATAACTTATGGGAATGCAGCTGGGTGCCGTTGTTGACATTGCCAATGTTTCGATAAGTGACCACCCTGTCATTTTCAAGGCAAAACTGCTGCAAGTAAGTGCTGTACAAGTGAATTTAAAACCTCGGTAGAGCAATTCTGGAATGCTTCATCTCGGTTTTTTGACAAGAGAGAGAGCAGGATTCTATGCAAAATTTAATCAAAAACCTCAATTTTTATATACGAGGTTACTTGGTAAATTAAGCCAACTGCTTCCTTACTAACACTGTTCCAACAGCTGGAAGTGTATGCCAGAATCTCTGTGTTGTTATATTCCAAAGAAAGACTGGTGCCAAGATGATCTTCTGCAATAACTGATTTGCTCACCAGTTGTAATATGTGTGACGCGTATGCTCAGTACACCAGTCCTCCGTGGTTCTGATAATCTGACCAATATGTGACGTGCCCCAACTGCAAGGAATGTGATAGACACTCGCTTTATGCAAACTAAGATCATTCTCAATGTAACTTAAAAAGGACCCTAATCTTAGATGGAGGTCAGAAAACACATTTCACATCATATTTCCACAAAACATGACCAGTCTTGTTGGATACGCTCCTTGTGTAAGGTAGTAAGGTCTTAAACCTCGGTGCCAACTCGGTATTATCATTATTCTCCCAGTGCATGGTTGGACGACTATAATGATAACTTAAAAAGTATCAGCTTTTTCTTGGGATTTGTTGGATGGTGCTTCAAGGTTGCAGTTTGACTGGGAATTTCATTCTGTATCTTCCCAGCCTTTGACGAATCTTGTATGTTTCCATGGCTTGGACTCTAGACGATCTGTTTAAATCTCACAGAGAAGGTTTTTGTTGATGTAGCTTTATCCGTGTTGGCGAAAGGTTTATATTTTGCACTGATGCCCAACTATTCACCAGTAATTAATTTTATTAGTTTGTTTTTTAACTTGAGGCTATGAGGGGGGCATGTCATGTATTGACTGGTGCACACCCACCCAACAGAAAAATAACAGCAGCAGAGAGGCCTGCTTTACATTCACTTAGAGTTGTTCCAGATTTTGGTATTATAACCCCAGACAAGGGCACTGCTGTAGTTGTTCTGGACAAGCAGGATTACAGTCAAAAGATACAGTGTTCACTATCTGATTTAGCATATCACAGGAGTGGTGCAGACGTCACAAAAAGTGTTGAAAGACTAACAGCTTCCTTGTTGCAGGAGACTATCAAGTCTTGATACTTGTTGTGCTGTTCCTCCTGGGTTATATGGTCTTCCGAAGATACACAGAGGAGAGGTTCCTCTTTGTCCAATTGTCAGTAACAATGCTCCGATATATTGTGTAGCAAAATAACTTGTTACTCTGTTGAGCCCTATAGTGTGAGCATCACATTAAGAACTCGGTGGGTTTATTATGTTGATTAGATGGATTATCCAGAATGAAATTTTCATTCTGCAGCGGAGTGTGTGCTGATATGAAACTTCCTGGCAGATTAAAACTGTGTGCCACACCGAGACTTGAATTCAGGACCGCTGTCTTTTGCGGGCAAGTGCTCTACCGACTGAGCTACCCAAGCATCACTCATGCACTGTCCTCACAGCTTTACTTTCACCAGTACCTCATCTCCCACCTTCCAAACTTCACAGAAGCTCTCCTGCAGTGCTGCAGAACTAGCACTCCTGGAAGAAAGGATATTGCGGAGACATGGCTTGCCACAGCCTGGGAGATGTTTCCAGAATGAAATTTTCACTCTGCAGTGGAGTGTTTGCTGATAAGAAACTTCCTGGCAGATTAAAACTGTGTGCCGGGCTGAGACTCAAATGCGGGACCCTTGCCTTTCACGGGCAGGTGTTCTATCGACTGAGCTAGCCTAGCACGACTCATGTCCCATCCTCATAGCTTTACTTCCACCAGTACCTCGTCTCCTTGTTACATTATGTTTGAATGACCCTGAGAAAGTTTTAATGTGGTCTCTCTTCACTCATGTTCCTGTCTGATTTGTTACGGTCAATTGAGGTTCAGTTTGTTAAAGAATTAATGAACTTATTTCAACAAATGTTGACTTCCATTTACTTTTTATTCCATGACAAGAGCAGACAGATGGAGCTATGGTGGAAAGCCCACTGTCACCTGTTATTGTAAATTTGTGTAAGGAAGACTTCAAGGAATGTACGCTGGAGTTGGTGGCTTTCAAATCTGTATGTTTTTTCAGAGATGTATATTATACTTCTGTTGTTTGGCCTCGTGGCAGTGAGTATTTGAAAAATCTTTTAAACACCTGAATTCAGTCTGGTAGAAAAGGTCAGCTGCCTTCTTCCCTTCCTTGATGTGTTGGTTTGGAGGAAGGCTGATTGTACAGTGGGACATACTGTTTATAGGAAGGCTACTAACACTGACTTGTATCTGCACGTGGATAGTTGTCACTATCCAGATCAGCATGAAGGATTATTTCATACCATGGTTCACACACTGAGAGTTGTTCAACTGAAATAATCCATCCTGAGGTCACCTTCCATTAGAATGGATATAGTGAAAGGTACGATCGACCAACTGTGCACCGGAAGAGTGATGATAATACTGAGTTGGCACCAAGGTCCATGGCCTATGTTGCGAAATGTGTTTTCTGGCCTCCATCTAAAATAATTTTTGTTTTGCATAAGGCAGGTGTTATCATATTCTCTGCAGTTGTGGCATGTCATGTGTTGGTCAGATTATCAGGACCATAGAGGACCAACATACTGAGCGTAAGTGTCACACATACTTACAACACCCAAGCAAATCGGCTATTGCAGAACATTGTCTTGGCACCAGTCATCCTATGGAATATAGCAACAAGGACATTCGGCCACATGCTTCCAGATACTGGGCAATGTTATTATGGAAACAGCTGAAATTAAACTACCAAGTAACCTTGTAAATACAGATGGAGGTTTTTGCTTGAATTTGTCCTGTGTTAAAAAACAGAGGGATAGAGTTAATGCTACTTCACCTGTTGTTGAGTAATTTTCACTATTGATAACTTCTGGAGTCAGTCCTAGCCTTTTTCAATTGCCTAGAAGCATAGGTTATCAGGTGCTCTGTCCCATCTGCTTCTTGTCTTAGACGAATCCTAAGATATGGTTGCTGCCAACTGCTTCTGATAATCCAGAAAAGCTAGGATGGGACCAGTGATCAACAAGTTCTTCATCTATATGAAGACTTCTTCACTAGCTGGTGTCCAATGAAACTTTGCAGCTTTCTTTACAAGCTGTGTGAGGGGTCTAGCAAATTTTGGCCCAAATTTTCAGTAATATTTAGCCTAGCTTAAGAAGGACTGCAGCTCATTTTCTGTATTAGCAGCAAGAAATCCCTGCATGGATTACAGGGGCGTAGACCGTCCTAGCCAATAACATGGTCTAAATAGCTAACTTCCTTAACGACAAAATTGTATTTCTCCAAACTCTGTGACATCTATGCAGGTCTTAGTTGACTAAAAACATCTTGTAATCACACTAAATGGTGCTGGATGCCGTTGGAAAACATCGTAATATCATCGAAGTACACCATGTACTGCACTGGTTTCTGACCTCGTAGCACTTTGTCTAACATGAGCTGGCAAGTTGCTGGCTTATTCTTCAGTTCAAATGGCTGTCAGTGGTATTGTTAATGACCAGACAAAACTGTGAACATGGTCTTGGGCTCATCCTCTGGTGCTACTTCTAACTGGTGGTACCCACTTCACAAATCTAGAGTTGTAAAATATCAGCGTTGCTTGAGGTTATCCCAAGTTTCCATAACATTCAGCATAGGTATGCACTTGTACCTGTGCACTGATTTAAATAACAATAATCAACCGAGTAAGGTGGCTCAGTGGTTAGCACACTGGACTCTCATTTGGGAGGATGACGGTTCAATCCCTTGTCCAGCCATCCTGATTTAGGTTTTTTTGTAATTTCCCTAAATCGCTTCAGGCAAATGCTGGGATGGTTCCTTTGAAAGGGCATAGCTGACTTCCTTCCCCATCCCTCCCTAATCCGATGATACCAAAGACCTCGTAGTTTGGTCTCCTCCTCCAAGTCAACCCCAATCCAACAATAATCACAACAAAAGTGCTATGCCATACACCCTCTCTTGCTTTTCACAAATACAGTTATCTTCTGTGTTTGTCTGCCTATGAGGAATGCCACACAGGGATTGCAAAACTCCTGTTTCTGTTTAACACCAGGGCACAAAATCCACTTTGTATCCATCTGCCTTCCCATGCATAAACCACTGATGACATTCCCCCTTTCGAATGCTAAATCTGTCTACACTTAGCCAAATGTGGCACAGCTGACAACACTGATAACATGTTTTCAGTGCTAAATACTACCCTTATTGCTTTAAATCTGATCACTGGTTCTATTTCTGTAAGGGTCCCTTAAGCTACCATAGCTTCGTTCAATGATTTTGGAAACTGGTTGTGCCTTACAAGAAACTTCAGCAGGCAAACCTCTCAGGAAAGCATCTAGTGTCCTTTGTTCTGCTTTTTGTAGAAGATCTTTATTAGTGCTGTCATCGCCTGAGAAGTTCATGGGTATTTATATTCAGTTTCCTACTCGTATATACAGAATCTTCTATGAATTCTCCTTGTTCTTGAGATATGTTATGTAGCTGCTCCTGATAGAACCTTGAAACGAATTTTTACTGTTGTTTCACCTAGTCAATAGTAGTCCCTGCTTAATTAACCGCTTGATGCCATTCATATTTTCTTTGAAAATTGCATATCTTATTTTGGTTGTAGGAGTTTTTGGATTATTGCATTATCTGGTGACTAATGTTTGAACTTAATTTATCTTTTCAAGTTTTGAAAATCTCTTTCTTTAATTTTTGTCACTTTTGAAAATTTTATTTACCCTATGAAACTGGATTTGTTTCCTTTATCAGTAACCAGAAGATGATTATATATTTAACATTACTGAAATCACAAAATTTCGTTACCAAAAATCATGCTTATAGTCATTTGTTTTTTCCCCATAAAATATGTTTATGTTCTTAATATTATTTTCTTTATAAATGTTTTCTCAGAATTGCTGTAATGTTACCTCACAAACTCTTTACACTGTAAAAGTGTGCTATCTTTGTTTACTGTATTGTAATTTTTTCGAGGAGTCTTTGTGAAGAGTTGAAGGAGGGCAGACAGGAAGTGAAGTCTGTGACTTGCTTCCAGAATTAGTAATGTGAAATTTTGTATTGTGAAATGTTTATGGTAAAATCTGAGTATTTCAAGAATGTTAATGTTTATATCAGTGACAGCAGAAAATATAAAACCAGTGAATCTTAAAAACAGTGTTTAATTTGAAAGTCAGCATTTTAATCTAGTTTCATTTTTACCTACTTGAGGAGAACCATATTAATGTCCAAGTTGAATTCAGGAATATAATATGATCATCCATTGTTAACAGGTTAATGCTCTTTTTGTATTCATGTCAAGACCAGGGTCTGTGAAGGAATCATACTCCTAATTTTACTGGACAATGAGCTGAGCAAATGAAACCTACGAGAGATCAAAATGATTGTAATTATTGACTGCTGATTACTGAATCAATCACCTTACGGAATGCCTGTCGTCAGTCCAGTATACGTTTGTGTGTTAGTTGATGATGACAGAAATGTTGAAACTTAAATATGTTAATTTTATCATCATCATGGTTATTGAACTGTGGGAACAGTGTTGTTAGAGCCTAGATCTATTTTTCCTCCTATAGCACTTCAACAATCCTTCCCACAAATTGTGAAGGAACGGGCATCTTGCAGTTTTTTTCATGGCACGCAACAAATGCGCTTGCTACCCCAACCTCAATTAAGCTCACCATTCCATACTCCTAACTTTGCCCTTTCTAGGTTGTCCAGAAACATCAAAACACTTTCCATGACTTACCTGAAAAAAGAGTAACTAATGTTGTGGTGCTAGACCCTAGGATGGATAAGGGAACATTACGAGAAGATTGTTCCCCTCTCTCTTCCCAAAATCTTTCTAACTTGTTATGCAACTCAATATTTTCTGCTCACATTTGAGGAACTTGATCAAATAAGTGCTCGATCATACCCTGGGTAATCAGCTTCTCATCCTGAGAGCCTGGTGCCATTTTGCTTACAGTCTACGAATACTGGCAGAGAAAGGAAAAAAAGCAGGTGGAAAATAGTAAAATGCTGAAGGACTCCATGAGCCCATACAAAATTTCAAGCTGATACATCTGAATTGCTCAAGGCAAATGCCAGGATGGTTCCTTTGAAAGAAAAGGTCAGATTTCCTTCCCTAATGTGAACTTTTCCTCTATCTCTAATGACCTTGTTGTCAAATGGACACTAAACCCTGATCTTCCTTCCTTCCAATCGGCACTCATGTGCGCCCTTCTAATGAAGACTGCCTTTACACACCCACTGCAATCGCTGTTCTTTATTCTTAGTAATGCTGAGATCGGGTATTATTTCCATGGGCAAGCTGCACTATTCTGACACAAAATGTAAAACGTGTCAGAAGAGTACAGGCCGTGTCACCACTTGAGCCATTCCACTTCTGTCACCACATGTGCGGGGCAGGATTAGTATGAGTGTTACTGGAAGTGTGGGGACCATTTCTGCCATCATAATGGCATCACTGCTTCCTATCCAGGTGTTGTGTTTTAAAATGGCAGCCATGGAGAATGTAAACCAATCAACAAGAGCCAACAGGTGGGCTGAACTCTATATTATCCACAGGATCTCGCGTAGATCTGCTAAAGATGGGTAGGCATCCACACAGCACCGATGTCATCAGGCATCGACCTCTGGCTCACACAAAATGAGTTTGTGCTGCTGCGCTTATTCTGAAAAATGGCACTGGTTGAAGTAATGCTATGCCAGATGCTGCTGATACTGACTTTCAGGCAGCTAGTGATAAGGGTGCTGTAGCTTGGTTAACACGACAGGCTACTGCCATAGCACTAGCCAGGCGAAGCTCTGAACCTTGCGTCTCGTCATGTGGCAGTTGGTGATGGACTGCTGCTGCCCAGTGTTTTCTGGACAGATGGAAGATCCGGCCAACTGCTCGAACGCACAGTATGTGGCAGTCATCTTGTTATTGTGGACTCTGGCTCATTGTACTGGTAGATACATGGCCATGTACAAACAACATCTTGGTGACCATTTGTTTGGCTGCTACTGACAGTATTTAACAAAAACACACTGCTGCCTTAACACTGTCATTGCTGGTTTGCTGCAAGGTGCTTGTGATATAGACAGTGAGCAGTGCTCTGGTGATGATGTCAGCTGTCAAGTAGCTCCCACAGCAGGCACCAAAATTGTGTCATGTCAGATTGTAAACACAGTAATGCACTGCAGTAATTCTGTGACTCTTTACTGCTACTTTTATCATAGATGGTTGTGTTGCTTATTCTTACAGCCCAAGGAAGCAATTTTCTACCAAGCAGTTATTCTGAACTGTAAATTTTACTAGACTTACTTACTGTGAATACTTGTGGCCTTGGATGATGTATGTCCTTGTTATTCTTAATTATCACAGAAACTGTGATGGTCATTTTTTTCTCTTAATCTAAAAAAATCTGTTTGCTGTATTATATAGACAGCCTTATCTTTCACTTTGGAGTATACAGCTTCTGGGTATGTGTAACAAATGGGAAGACACAAGTCTATTCCAGAGATGACACTGTGACTGCACTGTTCCAAATTTGTGTATTCAAAGACTGAATTTACTTCTTTCGTATGACTACACATATGGTAATGTGCACTCATTTGCTACCATACAGTACGTTCTGGATATTCATATTAACAACCCGGGAAAGGTACTCCAGAGTTGAAAACGGTTGCTACTAGACAACCATTCAGAATGATACTTCAGCTTATGTAAATTTTTCTACATTAACTGAATAAGGATTTTCTTCTCTGCTGGCCCCACACATAAGACTGTTCATATTGCTTAATAAGCAGTTAGCTGGAACGTTTGATTTATGGTATGTATCTTGAGTGATATGTCAGTAGCCCCTAATTCTTCTCCTCAGTATGAACACAGTGACAAACAAGCCTCTAATGAAAGAAGTTTGTTTTTTAAAGTAGTTCTGTTGATAGGTACTTAGTATGCATATTTCTATTACTGTGTAGAAGTTATTTGTATTGAGAAGCTTTTAGTCTGGATATGTAACCTCTCTTATAAGTTCTGGGTATGTGAAATTAGGGAAATGAATTTTCTCTACATTCCGCCAAATGTTCCTTTGCAACGAGCTAAAATATGATTTCTCGTCTTCATTTTTCAAATGCTTCTTTTAGACAATGTGAAGAGTAAGTTCCTACATCTTTTCAAGCCACCGTACAATACGTGGCAGACAGTATCATGCATTATTACTAGTCATTTCCTTTCCTGTTCCACTTACAAATAGAGTGAGGGAAAAATCAGTGTCTATAAGCCTCCATATGAACACTAATTTCTCTCATCTCTATGATCCTTCCACAAAATGTATGTTGGCAGCAATAGAGACATTCTGAAATGCAGGTTCTCTAAATTTCCTCACTAGTGCCTCCCTCCAGGGATTCCCACTTGAGTTAATGAAGATTCATCAGTAAACAGATGTAAATTGCTGCTCACTCTGTCCACCAATTCATTCATGAATACAGAAAATAAGAGCAGCCGTATCACACTTCCCTGAGCACTCTTCTCTCTGATGAACACCTGCCACTGAAGACAACATACTCAGTTCTATTACTCACATATCACAGAATCTAATCCATATGCCCAGATCTTTGTCAACAGTGTGAGGTCATCCACATGAGTGCTAAAAGGAATCCGTTAAACTTCAGTTACACCATAAATCAATCAAATATAAAGGCTGTAAATTCAACTAAATACTTAAGAATTACAATTATGAACAACCTAAATTGGAAGGAACACAGAAAATGTTGTGGGGAAGGCTAACAAAAGACTGCGTTTTATTGGCAGGACACTTAGAAAATGTAACAGATCTACTAAGGAGACTACCTACACTACGCTTGTCTGTCCTCTTTTAGAATCCTGTTGCGTGGTGTGGGATCCTTACCAGATAGGACTGACAGAGTACATCGAAAAAGTTCAAAGAAGGGCAGCATGTTTTGTATTAACGTGAAATATGGAAGAGTGTGTCACTGAAATGATACTGGATTTGGGCTGGACATCATTAAAAGAAAGGCGTTTTTTGTTGCAACGGAATCTTCTCACGAAATTCCAATCACTAACTTTCTCTTCCAAATGCAAAAATATTTTGTTGACACCAACCTACATAAGGAGAAACTATCACCACAATAAAATAAGGGAAATCAGAGCTTGTATGGAAAGATATAGGTGTTCATTCTTTCTGTGCACTATACGAGATTGGAATAATAGACTATTGTGAAGGTGGTTCAATGAATCCTCTGCCAGGCACTTAAATGTGCTTTGCAGAGTATCCATGTAGATGTAGTCTGGAGTGGGACACCATGTCAGACACTTTCTGGAAATCTAGGAATATGGAATTTGTTCCTAAAAGCAATTATGTAATTGTGTTTGAAGTTATTGAAAACTTCTTGCAACACTATCATAATTTATTCTCCCTACAATAGTGATCATTAAGTAGTGTCATCCGATATGGACTACCTCTTTCACAAAGATGGGTGGTATGAATATTCACCAGATTTTTCCTCCACAGATAGGTTGTAATAATGTGGTCCTAAAATTTGGTACTCTTTCTGTAGAACAGGCGATATCCGTCATCAATCTGTCTTATACATTTAAGTTATTCCATTAGGTGAACTTTTCACTGGTTGTCATTTAACTCTCATGACATCTCAACATATTTGTGGAAATCAAATAAAAACCGAACACTCACCATAATTCACAGACCGCACAGTAGGTGGCCACACTTGTTGCATTTTGATACTGTCACCACTGTGGTAGGGGAACAGCATAATGCCACATTGTAGATTCACACAGTAGTTGGGTTATGACAGTGGTTTTTGGTGCACTAATCTAGTGTGTTTGTCCAGTTGTTGACATGGAGGCAAGCAAAAGAGAAGAGAGGTGTGGTTTGTTTTCTGGTGGCTGAGGGTGCTGGTGTACAGAACATTCACTGTCACATGTCCACTGTGGCAAAGGAGATGCCAGGAAGGGTTCACATAACTGCAAGACAATCTGCACCTGCGCATCAAACTATTACTACTGATGTGATGACGTGAATTGATGACCTTATCCTGGTAGACCAATGATTTCAGTCAGAGCAGGAGTGAGTGTGGTTGCGGATCTGTCAGCGGCTGACTGTGTTCTACAGAACAGAAATTGATAGTTTTGGCTCCTAGTCATTTGACTGCCCCTCTTACTAATTTTTATCACTACCCACTTTATCTAAACTGTACTTATCTTAGTCTTTCATTGTGCTTTACAAAAATTCACTACATTGGAGGGTAAAGTGCATTATCCTCTGGACTGAGTATTTAACTCTATTATATATCTTTGCAGACATCTTTTCAGGACCTGACCGTCATCTCCTGTAAACATGGAAACTTTCCTGACAGGGGGACTGAGATTATGACATGATGGGGTATGGCTTATTCATTATACTACAGGAGTTGATCTTTCTACTGGGTTTAGTTGCAGCAACAAACCAACTCACATTGTTCTTAATGTGTAACAGCTTGCAACATTGCACTGATGGTGCTGACGGATCATAAACTGAGAACGTTTAGACCACACACTAAATGGCTGTCCGTGATAGACGGTGGTTGTCTCAACATTCACATGATGAGATCTAATACAAAAAAAATTTACTGAAATAGTTAGCCAACATTCATAAAAATCCTACAGTTCAAAATATTCCAAACAGAAGAAATGTGCTAAAATGAATATATAAAAGATGTGAAAAGATACTGATAAAACTTTGAGCGCTTTATCATATTTAGGAACATAGGTGGTGTAACTCAGTAGAAATTACTACTGTGTGTGAAAGTTAATGTTCAAACACATCTCCATCCATTGTTAAGTTACTCAGAATGTAAATTTTTAACTGTAGTTTGTGAAAATCTGGTACAAAACAACAGAAAACTTGGAAGCTATTTCAATTTAGTCAGTGGTGAGTTGTGAAATGAGAAAGGTCTATGTCTACCAGTACAGGATAATATACTGCAGTCAATTTCATAGAGATTACAAGTTGGAAAATGTACCACATTTTATCTACATTTCATGTCTGGGCGTTTATTCAATAATTTAGTGACTGTTTTAAGTGTACTGGACTGTTAATGTATAATTATTCTCACGTGAACTGTGTTAAACTTCAGTAATGATTATCACCAACAGTGATGCTGGAGCATGAACAGTGTGTTTTCCAAATGATAATTACTGAGCACTTAGTTTTCATACTGATATGACTATTAGATCTGAAAGGCAGTGCTTTGCAAGTTTTATTCAACTACTGTGTCAATTGTTTATTTGCCATATGTAAAATTTGTGATTTATTATATTATGGATAGATTACTCTATTTGAGCAATATTATGGGAGATCGACCAAGTAGTTACTCATTTAAATTTAAATAGATGAGACTTAAAAGGGCCACAAACAGTAGTTCATTCAATATCATAGTGCAAGTAAAGTGTTTGTACTTTGGTTTTGGTGTGGACTACATTATTGACAGTATTATTCCTATCACCAACTTTCAGCTGGCTTTGACGGAGGTGAACCTAGCAAGGGCAAATCTGTACAGGTAAAAATGGGTAAGCTACAACTGCAAGGAAATAGTTTTTGACATCATTGTAGAACTACAGTTTTTATAAAAACCAGTTGAAATCACAGTACATGATGTGCGGAGACAGTTCACAGACTTGCTGAGCACTACCTACTGGTACCTGTAGCAACTGCAGGTATTACTCAACAGCTCTGTTAACTGAATTCTCACATTATCTGGAACTCCTGGTCTGAAGATGATCTTCTAGACTGAAACTGGTTACCAGAATCAAACATAAATGAATTACTTTGATTCGGATCAATTTTCATTAAAATATGATTGCAAGGAGTTTGGTCTATGTAACAACTCAGGGTGGCCTAGTGACAGGTGTTCTTGACTCCAACTTTGTTGCTCTTTGGCATAATTAGACATTTCTGGACATGGGTTTGCATCCTCAAGTTGTCACTCAAGGCACCCCAATAACCTCTCAATGACTGCTGATATATTTTTGTTATGCCTTGTAAATGGACGGTTGATCATGTAGTGTTCATGATGAACCTACCACTTACACAGTAAAATCTCCTTCCTGCTATTTTGAGGAGGAGTTGTGCCAACTCACAAAACTTTAAAATGCATGTTACACACGTCCCTTAATTACTTAAAATGCCAATAAGTTAATTTTTTTTTTAAAGTATATTTTGAAGTCCCGCAAGCAGGTGGAGTGTGATTAACACATTGGCATGAGCCAACTTTGTCCCTTACTTGTAGCACAATGGAAGAAGTGCAAGATCTGGTTTAAGGCTTCACATGTTGCATCTTAGTACCCCTCACAGCTAGTCATTCATCATCAAATTAGAAAATCTCTGTGAGGATACAACACTGAGGGGCAGTTGGCTCCCATGATATAATAAAGTCCAGTATCTTATGTAACTACCGATGCCATTGGGTATTGACAACTTTTTCCAAGTATGAGTGATGTAAATTTGAGCTTTTCCATTCATTTTTTATTGATTAAATAATATCGATACCAAACTATTTCAAAACAAAATGATGTAAAACTTATACTAGAAGCTGTAATAATATTTTCTATTACTTTTATACAAGGGGCACTCAATAAGTGACGCAACAGATTTCTTTTCTAAAAGCAGGTTGGTTTTATTCAATATTCCAATACACCATATTATTTCCAACTCTTTTGGCTACATAACCCCATTTTTCAACATAATCACTGTTCAATGTGACAACCTTACATTACCTTACCGGCAATGCCTGTAAGCCCATACACTACCACTCTACTAGTTGACGTCAGAGCCAACGTCTTGCTGCATCAATAACCTTCCTATCATCCACATACTGCTTCCCATGGAGTGCATCATTCACTGGACCAAACAGATGGAATCGGAAGGTGCGTGATCCATGCTGTACAATGGATGAGGGCAAATAGTCCAATGGTATCTTATGAGCTCTTGGGTGTGCAGACTTGTTTGAGTTGTTGCGTTGTCAGGAATTAGTTAAAAGTTCGTTTGCACTTTTTTGGTGATGAATATGCTGAAGTCATTCAGTTTCCTAAGGATAGCACAATACACTCCAGAGTTGATTTTTGCACCATGAGGGAGGACACCAAACAGCATAACCCCTTCAGAGTCCCAGAAGACTGTCACCATGACTTTACACGAGGGTATGGTTTGAACTTTTTCTTCGGAGATGTGGTGTGGTGCCACTTCATGGATTGTCATTTTGTTTCTGGGTCAAATAAATGAACCCATGTTTCATCGCTTGTGATGATGTTTGACGAAAAATTGTCACCATCATCCCTGTAACGTGCAAGCAATTCCACACAGATGGTCCAACATTGCTCTTTATGGTCGAGGAACCCAAATGGTGGATGAGTGTATTAGCACCATCAGCACAGACATCTAGTTGTGCAGCGAGTTGTCCGATTGTGATCTGTCGATTACTTCGAATGAAAATGTTCGCATTTTCCAATATTGCAGGAGTCACACCTGTGTGCAGCTGGTGGTCAAGTGGGAGATGGGACAGGTTTGTGTGAGCTTACAGTGATGATGACAGATGTCTTGCCCAACAACTCACCCTGCTTTTGTTCTCTGCCAGTTCTCTGTAGACATTCTGGAAGCACCTATGATTATCTGTGATGTTACTGTTTTCTGCCAAAAGAAACTCAATGGCAGCTCTCTGATCGGAACGAATCACCATTACAGATTTCATTCTGAAGCCTACATATAGCGTCACCACCTATAGGAACTTCATGAAACTATAGGTGCTGAAGTGGGCTTATTCCACAATGCCCCACTACAAATTCTGCATTTTCTCAACCAAAACTGGCCAAGGAAAAAAATGTGTTGAAGGAAAAGGAACTCTTGAACAGGTTCTCAACGTACAGCTAATCGAGAAGTTCAGAGAGTTCTGTGTTCCTGTTTCCATCTGCTTCCTTGAGTATAGGAAAGCCTTTGACTGTGTTGTCCGGGAAAAGCTGTAACATGTGCTCACAGTGTTCGGTGTCCCACATCATCTGACAGCACTGATCAAAAGTCTACACAATAATCTCATAAATGTGAAGACAAGTGCCCCTTCTGATTTTTTCAGCATATCAAAAGGTGTCAGTATGTAATGGTTGTTAACAACCACGACCAGTCACAAAATTTGTTAACTAATGTATTATTTATTTATTGTGTGGCATGTTTTGAGGGGTTCATCATCAGGCTACATGGCATTACAAAAACAATAGGATCATGCAGATGTTAAACAGTCTGTTCATAAATTCTGTGGTTATCCTGTGGAAGAAGAGAAAACCTAGTAAGAGGCGATGTCACTTTGTAAGCTGGACTGGTGTTTGCATGAAAATGTTTTGTAACAGTCAGTCACTTTGTTCATGTGGCGTGGCAGTCTCATTGTGACGAGCTGAGGTGTTTCCATTTCTGTGGCTCTCTTGATCACTGTTCACAAATTTACACAAAACGATTTGACTATCAATCTGTCGATCTGTGTGGTGTCAGATTTTTTTTTTTACGTTTTGACGTTTTATGTTTTTAATTTTGTTTCTGAGCCTGCCAATGTCCCAGTGGCTCTACTATTTGGTGATAAGATAAAATAGTAATAGATTACTTGGGGATGGACAGAAGCACAACTGGAGCCAATTATGGGTCAGTGTTGGATTGATTGGTGATCAAGATTGGCATGTTACTTGCCCTTTCATCAGGGAATCCCTGCCCTAAACAGTGCCAGTCACAACATCAAATGTGCAGATCTGTAGATTTAGTTCTAAGCAACTTTTCCTTATTCCTGAAGTAGTGGGGAAAAATTTCAAGGAACTGATTTTTTCCACCAATGAACATTTCACATACTCCGATAAAACTTATTGTATTTATCCTTATTTTTTTTTTAACGGATTATCTACATACATGGGAACATCACATTCGGTTGGGTGTGCAGATGTGTAAGGGAATAAAAGTGACCTCCCACATATCTTTTCGAAAATATGTGATAATGTATTTGAAAAAAAAAATGTTTTTAAATAACAACAAAACTTGGTCAGTCTGTTTCCATTTTCAAATTATTTCCGTCATTGCTTTCAGTTTTTTTGCTGGCAGTACCCTCTTCTTCATCTTCCTCTTCATCATTCTCATCTTCATCTTCATCCTCCTCCTCCTCCTCCTCCTCATCATCATCATCACTTTCATCCAATTCACTGTCTGAAGCAATCCATTCTTGTGTGGCTAAGTCACTTGCTATGAGGGTTTTCCATTCATCCAGCTTATGGAGGTCTGAAAAATTAGAAAGAAAATGTATCATGATCCTAGTTAATTCAATGAAATGATGTAAATGATATTCTGAAATTGATTGAAGGATCAGTTTTTACATTTTACAGGTTAGAGAACATTCCATTTATCATAACTGCTGAACATCATGGTACTATCATCTGTAACTGCTTTCCAATCAACTAATCATTACATGGACCATTCATACTGTTACTTATCTAGTACATTAATTGCAATGGCTGTGTAATCATCAGACAAACAAGCACAAAAGAGAAGATTAGTAAAGAATATAACAGTGAAATGGCAGGTAAGGTTACCCTACGTGTAGGCATGCCGTTATGTGTAGGGTATTTTCACTAAATTATGGCCTTACCATATTTACTCAAATCTAAGCCGCACTTTTTTTCCGGTTTTTGTAATCCAAAAAACTGCCTGCGGCTTAGAATCGTGTGCAAAGTAAGCGGAAGTTCTGAAAAATGTTGGTAGGTGTCGCCACAACTAACTTCTGCTGTCAAATATATGTAGCACAACACAGGTATGCTTTGCAGGCACAAAGATAAATACTGGCGCCAAAACCTCTGCGTCAGTAAATAAATTAAAAGAAAAGGTAGAAGAATGTAAACATTATGCCATGTATTCTTTCGTTTTTGCTGCTATCTCATTTAAATCCTGTCTGCCTAATAAACTCCGAAACTAGACCAAGACAACAGCAAACATGGATTAATATACATATCATGTCATGTTTATATTCATATTATTCTTATGCTGAATAGCGATACAGTCAGAAATGAAGCACGGCAACTGACTACATTTTTAAATCTAAGGTGACTAATTTCTGTGCAGAATGTAATGTACTAAAGAGGCGACTGCAAAGATTTTCAAACGGAGAAAAATTTTCGCTAAACTCTCATTCAGAACATCTATCATACGCAGCTATTATTTGGTTCTTGTTGATCATTATCAGAGAAAGCAGCAGTGTAAGTAACAACAAATAGCAGTCTCTTGCCATTGTTTCGCTAATGAGACAATTCCTCTTTTTTTTTTTTTTTTTTAAATTGTAAGACGGCGGTAGCGTGCACTAAGCAAGCCACGCTGTGAGCGGCGACAGGCCGTAAACACTCATTATCAGAATGCGACAAACAATGCATGACACAGTACAATAATGCATTTTCAGCTTAGAGTGATGTAAACACCTATAACAAAGAGAACGGCACTTATCAGATCAAAGCAAAATAAGCAATCGATTCAAACCAGACGAAGCACGTGAAAAAGGAAGGGTACCCGTATAAATACGGATGGAGCGCCTGACACATAGCAATGGCTACTTGGTAAAGCTTAACTGTTAAGCTTACGACTCGAACCAAACTACTGTAGCTGTATCTTCATCCATTCGACCTCAATTGTGTTTCACGTTACAATGGACCAACTTTGTTTCGATTTGGAGGGGTGGTCTAAAACTTTTCTCTCACCTTGAATTTCGAGTCTCAAATTTCAGGAGCAGCTTAGATTCGGGTAAATTTCTTTTCCTTGATTTCGAGTCTCATTTTTCAGGTGCGGCTTAGATTCGAGTGCGGCTTACATTCGAGTAAATACGGTAGATTCTCTGACTCCTGGATGGCTGTCACACTTCATAGCACATTTAAGTGACAAAGATAGAAACTACACTTTTTTTGTCTGAATTACTTTCACAGAATTCACAAATACACTAACCTGAAAGTCTGTGGCCCTGGTACAATGGTACCTTCAATCATGGTTTCACAAAAGACATGAACGGAAGAAGCAGCCATTTATATTACATTACTCAGCCTTTTATGAAAATAAGCTTGCATTAGGGGTATTATATGTACCCATTTTTGGATGCCATTGTTTCATTGGTCCTCCTGCCATGCTCCCAATACAAAGTTTAGTGAACAGTTTATGTAAGTAACTGTTTCCTGTGATACAAATATCTGATAACAGATACACTGTGTTCCACAATGGTAATGCCTTTGCATATGCACTGCTCTGGTACAAGATGATGAACCCTATACCCAAGATTTTGCTCTTGCTACAGGCAAGAAATTTCCATATAATGATCTTTTACTTGTCTTTTCATTTTTGCTATCTGTGTAGACCATTTTTAATATTTTCCCTGGTTTCTGTAATATTTGTTTAAAACCATGAGAGTTGGAGCACAAGCACACTTCCAGAAGGAAATCAGCTATGTCCTTTTCAGAGGAATAATCCCAGCACTTCCCTTAAGCAATTTAGGGAACACATGGAAAATTTAAATCTGGATGGCCATATGAAAATTTGAACTATGACCTTCTAGTATGGAAGTTCAGTGTTTCCCAGTGTCACATTACTCAGAATAAGATGATTCCATCTTCTGAGAACCATAAAGGGTAATCTCCACAAGCTAAAATTCTCTAAAAAAAACCAAGTTGAAAGCATGCACACTCATAACTAGGGAGTACTCTGTAATACTGCCTCAGTCAATGAATTCAAACACAATGAATTCACAATTAGTACTACTCTCTTCAACACAGTGTAAAAATACAGGATACTCCCTGTTGGAGCAATATGTAATATTAGGGAAAGGCAACCACTTGCCCATAGTGCATGGAGCACTGGTAAACATAAAAAACAGCATTCATACTAGCTTTCACGCACTAGCTCTTTTTCTAGCAATAGTACACACATTCAAACACTCCACCACACAGACACCCACGGGCACACTCAGCAGTGTCTATTTGGGTGTGTGTGCACACTTGTGTGTATGAATGTGTCAACACACTTGGCAGTGTGCATATATGTGTGTGTGTGTGTGTGTGTGTGTGTGTGTGTGTGTGTGTGTGTGTGTGTGTACTATTGCTAGAAAAAGAGCTAGTGCTCAAAAGTTTGAGTGAATACTGCTTGCTGTTATTTGTTTCTGTGCTTTTCAACATAGGTAACTTTCACGGGATGAAACTGGCAGTGATCCTAGTACAAGATGGATACAGGAAACTTTTCTGCTTTCTTGTGAATTCTTGATTACTCTGAACACCTGTCTACATGGAATCATACAATTCAGAAATCAATTTCAGTAGAAAGTCAATTTAAAAAAAAAAAAAAAAAATAATCGTCAATAAGTCCCAAGGACCATACAATTCTGACCCGTTGCCATTTTGTCATTTGGCAATAGTCTCATTCAGATGCTGTATGGATGTATGGAGTGGATGGGGTCAGCACACCATTCTGACAGCTGCAGTAAGCTTCCAGACATTGGAGCCACTAGCTCTCATGCAGTTCATGAGCCTGTTCCAGTCCTTGCAGCAAGGAAAAATCCTGACAGCAGCGAGAACTGAATTTGCATTTTCCACACCGAATGCTTTGCTATGCATGCAGATGCATAAGAATAGCAGAATAAATAAAACAGCTGACAGGAAAGTCTATTTTTTATGCAACACAGAATTGAGTGAGGATGGGTATGATAAACAGCTGTAGACATCTGTCAGACGTAAGGCAATGGAAACTGATGCTGTATCTATTCCATTCTATACTGAATATGGGGAAGAATTGGTCCCTGTTCTAGCAATAATCTACTGTAGGGTGATAGAACAACAGAGTATCCATGTGATTGGAAAAAAGGTGCACGTTATTCCAGTATTTAAGAAGTGTCACATGATATATGCATTAGTGATGTCAAATTATGGAATATATTTTCTGCTTGTGTATGAAAATCTTTTTCAAAGTAACTGCTCAGCAGAAACGTGAATTCTACAAGCATTAATCACTGCAAACCAAGCTTCCTTTGTCTGTTCAGAAGATCCAGAAGGTTGTAAATAATGGAGCCCAAATTTTTGTAGCGTTTCTTCACACCCAGAAAGCCTTTGGACTGTTCTGCACCTAAACAAATACATGCTCATGCAATATGATTGGAATAAACCATTTACTAGTTAACATAACCCAGTATTTTATTTTTAATGGGGAGACAACGCCAGAAGTGAAAATAATATCCAGTGTCATATATGAAAGTATTGGAACGTAAAGCAATTACACACACAGATTTGTGACATATTGTTACAAACATCTAAAATACTTCAAAGTAAATCCCTTTTGGTATATATACCAGGTCAAGATTAGGGAGGCTAGCATAGCATCACCAAGCTGCAATTGGCCGGAAACTCCCTGACACGCAGAAAGACATGTCGTGGTTTACCTGCAAGGTTATGGCAATCTCCATTTTGGAATGAGCAAAGAGCTATCTCAAATAATAATAATTTTTCTTAATCTTTCCAGCACCCACATCTTTACTAGGCAAAATTGAGTGACTGCCCTTTGCATAGAGTCTTATAATGAACCACACACTAGGTTTGAAAAAGACAATTAGCACAGTTTTCAATTTTTGATTGCTAATTCTTGCCTTCTATAGATGAGGGTAATGATATCAGCTGACTGAAATTTTGTCTTGGGTGTGTTCTCAAATACTCATGTTTTATAGCAATTTTCAAGAAAGAGGTCCAGTTTGCACACCTTCCGTAAGTTCATTTGCAATCACCACTTGGTTGTTCTTGTGACTAACAGTCAACAGTTTGGGAAGCAGCTGGGCATACTTCCCACGTGTTCAAATTGGCAATAATTATGTTGGGCACAGTCATTTTTAAAATACTGGGAGTCTCTGTTGTGATCCACATATTCAGTCCAGTGTTCAAAATATATACGAGACACATGTTTCCTGGTTGACTGTTGTCCAGGCAGTATTTACTGCCTTTTATTCCTAGCCCGGCTCGAATGTCTTCTTCACCTTGAAACAAGAGATTCCAACAAAGCAGAACCCCTGTAGACTTTCTGCATCGTTTAGTAGATTCCATCCTTTTGAGTTTTGAATCCATTGTGCATTGTGGCGCTTGCACTATCAGGAGCTTCATGAAAATATCCACCCTGATGTTCCCATAGCTCAGAGTGTACTGAGCTAACAACATTGAAAAGCTAACATAATTTTACAACCAAATTTTTAAATGAATGCTAACAAAAAAGTTAAAACATGCAAATATTAACCATACCTAAGGTGTAAAAATCTGACAATGTAAACTCCTTATCTCCATCTTCCACCATGCCACCGTACAAGTAAAGCACACTTCGCTTAATGGCAAGCCCACAATTAATTCTAGGCGAAGGAAAAAAAGTGTTAGTTTCATTAACAATTGTTTCTTCTGTTGTACTGTGAACAGAGGGCACAGGTTTCCCAATAGTGACTTTGAAAACGCCATCATCAGCAACAGTAGTGCATTCCTGAAACATTATTATTATTATTACTTACAAGTACAGATTTTTCTTTGAATTACTACACAGAACATTAATGGAGGGGCTAACTCATTTACTTCTGTCTCTGTTGGGGAAACATCCATTTCTTCTGCACTCTCTCCTTCACTTTCTACTTCATCACCACCAGCAACATCTTTTTCCTTTTTTCTTCTTCTTTTTGATGTTGTCATATCTTTCTTACATAAAGTAACTGAAATACAAAATAGTTGAAAATATAAATATTTCTTTAAATTAGAGATGGGCAACTTAAATGTACATCCTGGTTTCTTTCACTACGTGAAATAGTACAACAGGGAACACAACTGCTTTCGTGGAATTCTGATTGGTGCAACTGGTGATAGGCACTATTCAAAAGTACTCGTAGGGTCCCCTAAATTGGTCAGGTGTGTACTACCCATCAGACACTGCTACCCAGGTAGCTGACTGTGTGGGGGTGCATACATAGTTTTTTTCTTTTTTTATTAAAATTCCAAGGGGTAACGTGCTGAAGCATTCACAACTAAGTGCCAGAGTTTGAAGTGCTCCTGAAAAGCAGTGAAGCTCACATAATGCTAGGTACAGAAATCTGGTTGCAACCTGAAATTGACAGCAGTGAGACTTTTAGGGAAAAATTAAGTGCATATCGAAAGTATAGGCTAATGGGAAATGGAGGTAGTGTAATTTTTACAGTAGACAAGAAACTCAAATCCACCAAGATAGAAACTGAAGCTGCATGTAAGATTGTTTGGGCAGGACTCAGCATCAGGGTTGGACATAAAATGATAATTGGATCCTTCTATCAGAACTAATCTTCTGATGTAACTGAAACCTTTCCAGAAAACCTCAGTTTGCTTGTACGTTAAGTTACTCAATCATACTGTACTCATCTGTGGAGACTTTAATCATCCAACAATCAATTTGGAAAATCATAGTTTTGTTAATGGTGGGCATGATAAGACATCCTGTGCAACATTACTAAAACCCTTCTCTGAAAACTACCTAGAACAGGTAGTTCAGAACCCCACTACGAAGGAAATATATTGGATCTAATGGCAACAAATAGACCTGACCTCTTTGAGGATGTCCACATCAAAACTGGAATCAGTGACCATAGCGCGGTTGTGACAACAATGATTACCAAAGAACAAACGACAACTAATACAAGCAGAAAGATATATATGTTCAGCAAAATAGATAAAATTTCAGTAGTGTCATATCTCAATATGGAACTTCAGACTCTCAACACAGGCCAGGAGCATGTGCTCATGTTTAAGAGAACAGTTGATCATGCACTGGATACATATGTACCCAGTAGAACAGTTCATAATGGGAAGGACCCTCCGTGGTATACAGTTACTGTAAAGAAACTTCTAAAGAAACAGAGACTACTGCATAATATGTGTACACCAAAAGATAGGACTATAGATAAATGAGATGCAGAATGGAACATGTTTGGCTGTCATGAGAGCAATGCATGAAATTTTCAATGACTACTGTAGCAGAATATTGTAAAATGATCTTTTATAAAACCGAAAGAAATTCTGGTCATATGGAAATGCTGTTAGTGGTACCGAAGTTAGTGTCCATTTCCTAGCAAAAGAGACAGGAAGTGAAACTGAGAGTAACAAAGCAAAAGCTGAAATGCTTAACTACATTTTCAAAAATTTATTTACAAATGAAAAGCCAGGAGACTTGCCCCAAAATCTTTGTACTACTGAAAACATGAGCGAGGTAAGTATTAATGTTGGCGGTGTTGAGAAACAGTTGACATCACTAAACTCGAGCAAAGCTTCAGAGCCTGATGGAATCCCTGTCAGATTCTATACTGAATCTGTGGCTGAGTTAGCCCCTCATTCTAACTATAATCTACCATAGACCACTTGAACAAAGAACTGTGCCCAACAGTTGGAAGAAAGCACAGGTCACATCTATTTAAAAGAAGGGTAACAGAAGTGATCCCACCGTACTACTGTCCAATATTCTTAATACCAATTTGTTGCAGAATCTTAGAACATATTCTAAGCTCAAACATAATGAGGTATCGTGAAAAGAATAGCCTCCTCCATGCCAACCACCATGGATTCTGAAAACATTGATCATGTGAAACCCAACTCACGCTTTTCCCATATGACATACTGAAAGTTTTGGATCAAGGCACTCAGATAGATGCAGTATTTCTTGATTTCCGACAAGTATTTGACTCAGTACCACACCTACACTTACATCAAAAAATCAATTTTATGGCGAATCAAGTGAAATTTGTGACTGGATTGGGCCTTTTTGGTAGAGTGTATGCAGCAAGTTATCTTGGATGGAAAATCATCATCAGCGGTAGAAGTAACTTTGGGTGTGCCCCAGTGAAGTGTGTTGGTACCCTTGCTTTTCATGTTGTATATTAATGAACTTGCGGGTGATATTAATAGTAACTGCAGACTTTTTGCAGATGATGCAGTTACCTATAATAAAGTACTGTCTGAAAGAGTACCTGCATAAATATTCATTCAGACTTTGATAAGATTTCAAAGTGGTGCAAAGATTGGCAACTTGCTTTAACTGTTCAGAAATGTATTGTGCACTTCACAAACTGAAAAAAACACAGTATCCTATGAGTATAATATCACTGAGTCACAGCTAGAACAGGCAAACTCATACATGTACCTGTTTGCTAAATTTTGGATTGATCACACAGGCTCAGTTGTGGGTAGAATACTGGGGAAGCAAATCAGTCAACAAGGAGATAGCTTACAAATCACTTGTGTGACCCATTGTATAATATTGCTCATATATGCAGGACCTGTACCAAATAGGACAAACGGGCATATTGAATGTATACAGAAAGGGCAACTTGAATGATCACAGGTGTGTTTGACCCACAGGAGAGTGTTACAGAGATGTTGAAGAAACTGGCACCCTTTTGAAGACAGACAAACTATTGCGAGAAACGATAATGAAGTAGGCTACAGCAATCATTTAAAATTTGTAGCAGTGCTGGGATTTGAACCCACGTCTCCCGCTTATGAAGCAGATGCTTTATCTGTTGCACCACACTGGTACCACAGATACCAAAGAGTGGCCTAATGGACACCACATCTGCCTAATGAGCACGAGACCTGAGTTCAACTCATGGCGCTGGTACAAATTTTAATTCACTGCTTTGGCCTACATCATCATCGATAATGATGACACTCAATATGTCTCATGAATACCAACCAATAACATCTCCAGAAAATCTAATAACAAAGTTTCAAGGACCAGCTTTAAATAATGACTCTGCGAATATACTACAACCCCCTACATATTGCTCGCACATGTATTGTGAGGACGCACAGAGACATTCAGTCATTCTTCCCAATTTCCATACATGAATGGAATGGGAAGAGACCCTAATAACTGGTACAATGAGATCTACTCTCTGCCATGCACTTCACAATGGATGGAGATGTAATAATATATTTCCACTGATTGTTTACTGATACTTACAACACTTTAAAAAGGTAGAACTTTGATAGAAATATACCAGGCAGATGGTTTCACAACTGTACACTTTACTTCCTGGAAGCCTTATGAAGTTAAATCTGTAAACAATTTCAACACGACTGGCAGTAATTTTCCCTGTGCAGCTGCTATAATCTGTAGCAGTTGGATGGGTACAACTTGTTTTTGTTTCTTGGCCTATTATTTAGATTAATAACTACTAACGAAAATGGACTGAAGAATGCCAAACAAGATTTTGTCTTGACTGAATGTGGCAAACAGGTGACATTCTAGGTGTATTCTAGAATTTTGACTCAAGGGTGTTTTACATTTGGTCATGAGTTGAAAAATTCTTCTGAAGATGTAATTAAACTGCAAAAGCCAATGGTGAATATAGTGTTGTGATCAGTGTACTTCAGGAGACATGCTGCTCTGAACTAACAGTCGGTCTCCACCTGACATAAAATGAAAGATCACTGGAATTTCATAGAGATATTTCAAGCTCTGTCACCAGCAACATGTGCCTCTTATACCAGTGGAGCGACATGCTTGATAACAAAGTGCACAGCAGTAAAATATGATTCATTCACTTGAGCAAACTGCAGGTGCCATGCAAAGTGGACAGAAATCTAAAAATCTTCTATTGAAGTTAGTGTCCTGGACTGGGACAATATATGGGTTAGGTAACTTCCACATGAAAAAAGTAGCTTGCACAAAAGAATCATGCAATTTATCTTTAAGGATTACTTTACTTCCTGGAAGCCTTATGAAGTTAAATCTGTAAACAATTTCAACACGACTTGTGCACTTTATCATAGATACATTTGGATGGACACTATCATTGTGATAACATTAGTGAGGATAGGAAAGGAACAAAAGCTGCAGTTTAGTATCACACTGACAACAATGTTATTACCTACAGAAAGCTCGCTCTTTTGGATAATGACTGGTGGAAATGGGAAGAAAATTGGCTGTCATCTTTTCACAGGAATCACAAAAGTATCTGCCTCAAGAGACCTAAATGTGGATATCCATACAGGGAGTTGACTCTCCTCTTTTGGAATATGGATTCAGTGTCTTATCCACTACATCACCTGGCTTGGTAGCCCTCAGTGAGATGAGGGCACATACCAACACTCCTGGCAGTAATTTTCCCTGTGCAGCATTTGTGAATGGCCCAAATGAGAAATGGAGAGGGGTTGGATTAAAGTAACACTAATCAACTGTTTTCAATACACTATTCCATTATTTGCTGAGTATGGATGTACATGAATATGTAAAATAACCCAAATTATCTGATTTTGTGGCTGGTGTTCCTTCTAGGGGAACAGTCTAGGCATGCCCCACTTATAGGCCCAAAACTTCCGCCTGGAAATGAAATAAGTCATAATGGGTTTGTCTCTAGAACTGATGGAAGTTCTCATCTGTCAGCAGATGGCACGGATCCAGATTCACAGTATACTATAATGCTGATGTTTATGTAATTTGTTTAGGAACATGGACAGGTGAACAGTTTTGTTTTAAAAGCTCTGGTGTGCATTTCAAAACATTATAATGAAGATTCCTTGTTTTTATCAATATGTGGATGAAAAGTATGTTGCAAAAGTGATTTTTTTTGTCTAGAAACAGCATGCACAGTCAATGTGTGGGAATCCTTAAGGCAATTATGGGTATAGTGATTCCCAGGTAAACCAGGAAGTTGATAATCACCATTATGAGAGTGTTCTGTAAGATACAGAAAACCAGCAGAAATACATCTAAGAGGGACTGCTAAGTCATCTTAAGAATGTATCCCATGGGTTCCATGTCATAAGGGTTATCAATAATGTATGTGTCATATGAATTATTTGCGAATCATAACAGACATGACATAATTCACTATGTAACCCAAATACAATTTTTGAGGAAGAGTATCAGTGTCTGTGTTGCTTATGGTCCATGAGAAGTATATGAATGGTTTGTATGCAAAAGTACTACAAATGACATGCAGCTGTCAGTGTTGGAGTACAGATCAGATGCCCAGCTCTAACATGTCACAGGTGTTCCACTTGGTTAACATGCTAAAAAACAGGATGTAAGTGCTAGTTTATCTCCTATGAAACTACTTTAACCTAAATAATTATATACCAACTGTTGGTGTTACTAGTTATCTAACTGACAGTCACTTAATATTTCAAACCACATCAGAATAAAAAATAATAAAAAAATATTAAAATTGCACCAGCCTGATATGTTCTTAAAGTTATCTGAAGTACTATTGGCTAGATTTAAATTTTTGCAGGAAGTGGATGACTTCATGTAAGATTACCTTTCCTCCATGACATTTTCTCAAGATCAATTGCATGCAGATCATTGTAGAATGTGCCAGCCAATTCTTCCTCTGTTTCTTCAGTATCACACACACCACCAAATGTATAAGCCTTATTTCCTGTGGCCATTGCAACAGAGACACCACATCTCATAGGCACTGATCCTGATTGTTTGATTGGCTGCCACTTCCACTTTGTGCCACTTTGGTCATGTTCTAGAAAAACGTGCTTGGTCTTACTTTAAAGTTTGTACATAGTCTTGTAATTACAAACTTACAAGCACAAACTGTCTTCACAGAAAATAAACAAACATTCAGACACACTTTCTGTAGAGGTTACAACTGTATGTCATCCAGTGAGGTATTGTACTGCTCACATTAAGAAATGTGAATATCAAAAACAGCTTGAATTAACCCATCTGGCATTTTATTTCATGCTTATATTAGTTTTACAGATAAATAAAAATGAAAATATGCCAACAATAACATGGAAAAATACAACTGTATCATACAGAGGTAAACTGTCACAATGCTACTAGTTATGAGGTATATACAGAGATCTCAGCAACAAGAACCGATGGCCATCGCTTATGAATATAAAACAACTTACATGAATTTTTGAATGTTCTCATTATTAATGCTCGATGAGTAATTTATAATGTAAAATTCCCTTTCTTTTTCAGCTTGAGTAGTAATACGAGGCGTGTTTTTTAAGTAACTACCATTTTGAAATTAAAAAAAGACGCACTAGGATATCAAAGAAAACTGGCGTTCTACGGATCGGAGCGTGGAATGTCAGATCCCTTAATTGGGCAGGTAGGTTAGAAAATTTAAAAAGGGAAATTGTTAGGTTAAAGTCAGATATAGTGGGAATTAGTGAAGTTCAGTGGCAGGAGGAACAAGACTTCTGGTCAGGTGACTACAGGGTTATAAACACAAAATCAAATAGGGGTAATGCAGGAGTAGGTTTAATAATGAATAGGAAAATAGGAATGCAGGTAAGCTACTACAAACAGCATAGTAAACACATTATTGTGGCCAAGATAGATAGGGAGCCCACGCCTACTACAGTAGTACAAGTTTATATGCCAACTAGCTCTGCAGATGACGAAGAAATTGAAGAAATGTATGATGAAATACAAGAAATTATTCAGATAGTGAAGGGAGACGAAAATTTAATAGTCATGGGTGACTGGAATTCGAGTGTAGGAAAAGGGAGAGAAGGAAACATAGTAGGTGAATATGGATTGGGCCTAAGAAATGAAAGAGGAAGCCGCATGGTAGAATTTTGCACAGAGCATAACTTAATCATACCCAACACTTGGTTCAAGAATCATAAAAGAAGGCTGTATACATGGAAAAAGCCTGGAGATACTGACAGGTTTCAGATAGATTATATAATGGTAAGACAGAGATTTAGGAACCAGGTTTTAAATTGTAAGACATTTCCAGGGGCAGATGTGGACTCTGAGCACAATCTATTGGTTATGACATGTAGATTAAAACTGAAGAAACTGCAAAAAGGTGGGAATTTAAGGAGATGGGACCTGGATAAACTGACTAAACCAGAGGTTGTACAGAGTTTCAGGGAGAGCATAAGGGAACAATTGACAGGAATGGAGGAAGAAATACAGTAGAAGAGGAATGGGTAGCTTTGAGGGATGAAGTAGTGAAGGCAGCAGAGGATCAAGTAGGTAAAAAGATGAGGGCTAATAGAAATCCTTGGGTAACAGAAGAGATATTGAATTTAACTGATGAAAGGAGAAAATATAAAAATGCAGTAAATGAAGCAGGCAAAAAGGAATACAAATGTCTCAAAAATGAGATTGACAGGAAGTGCAAAATGGCTAAGCAGGGATGGCTAGAGGACAAATGTAAGGATGTAGAGGCTTATCTCACTAGGGGTAAGATAGATACTGCCTACAGGAAAATTAAAGAGACCTTTGGAGATAAGAGAACCACTTGCATGAACATCAAGAGCTCAGATGGAAACCCAGTTCTAAGCAAAGACGGGAAAGCAGAAAGGTGGAAGGAGTATATAGAGGGTCTATACAAGGGTGATGTACTTGAGGACAATATTATGGAAATGGAAGAGGATGTAAATGAAGATGAAATGGGAGATACGATACTGCGTGAAGAGTTTGACAGAGCACTGAAAGACCTGAGTCGAAACAAGGCCCCCGGAGTAGACAACATTCCATTAGAACTACTGACGGCGTTGGGAGAGCCAGTTCTGACAAAACTCTACCATCTGGTGAGCAAGATGTATGAGACAGGCGAAATTCCCTCAGGCTTCAAGAAGAATATAATAATTCCAATCCCAAAGAAAGCAGGTGTTGACAGATGTGAAAATTACCAAACTATCAGTTTAATAAGTCACAGCTGCAAAATACTAATGCGAATTCTTTACAGACGAATGGAAAAACTAGTAGAAGCTGACCTCGGGGAAGATCAGTTTGGATTCCGTAGAAATGTTGGAACACGTGAAGCAATACTTACCCTACGACTTATCTTAGAAGCTAGATTAAGGAAGGGCAAACCTATGTTTCTAGCATTTGTAGACTTAGAGAAAGCTTTTGACAATGTTGACTGGGATACTCTCTTTAAAATTCTGAAGGTGGCAGGGGTAAAATACGGGGAGCGAAAGGCTATTTATAATTTGTGCAGAAACCAGATGGCAGTTATAAGAGTCGAGGGACATGAAAGGGAAGCAGTGGTTGGGAAGGGAGTGAGACAGGGTTGTAGTCTCTCCCTGATGTTATTCAATCTGTATATTGAGCAAGCAGTGAAGGAAACAAAAGAAAAATTCGGAGTAGGTATTAAAATCCATGGAGAAGAAATGAAAACTTTGAGGTTCGCCGATGACATTGTAATTCTGTCAGAGACAGCAAAGGACTTGGAAGAGCAACTGAACGGAATGGATAGTGTCTTGAAAGGAGGATATAAGATGAACATCAACAAAAGTAAAACGAGCATAATGGAATGTAGTCAAATTAAGTCGAGTGATGCTGAGGGAATTAGATTAGGAAATGAAACACTTAAAGTAGTAAAGGAGTTTTGCTATTTGGGGAGCAAAATAACTGATTATGGTCGAAGTAGAGAGGATATAAAATGTAGACTGGCAATGGCAAGGAAAGCGTTTCTGAAGAAGAGAAATTTGTTAACATCGAGTATAGATTTAAGTGTCAGGAAGTCATTTCTGAAAGTATCTGTATGGAGTGTGGCCATGTATGGAAGTGAAACATGGACGATAAATAGTTTGGACAAGAAGAGAATAGAAGCTTTTGAAATGTGGTGCTACAGAAGAATGCTGAAGATTAGATGGGTAGATCACATAACTAATGAGGAAGTATTGAATAGGATTGGGGAGAAGAGAAGTTTGTGGCACAACTTGACTAGAAGAAGGGATCGGTTGGTAGGATATGTTCTGAGGCATCAAGGGATCACCAATTTAGTATTGGAGGGCAGCTGCATCAAACCAGTCTCAGGACTGAAGACCACCACCACCACCACCACCACCACCACCACCACAACAACAACAACAACAACAACAACAAGATGTCTTAATAATTTTATTTTTACATGAAAGCCTGTACCTTAATCTACGCACTGACACCATTACAGTCTGATTCTTCCTTGTTTACATTGTGTACTGAGTGTTTAAGATGCCTCCGATAATTGTGAGTCCCGTCGACTGTGAAGTACGGGCTGTTATAAGATTTCTTAGTGCTAAAGGGCTACAAGCAATTGATATTCATCATGAGATCTGTGCAGTTTATGGAGAAAACATTATGAGTGATGGAATGGTAAAAAAGTGGGCGAGAGCATTTAAAGACAGCTGCACAAATGTGCACGATGAACAACGGAGTGGGCGTCCTTCGGTTGTTAATGAAAGTTTGGTGCAGGAAGTGGACAATAAGGAGAGAAAAAACAGACGCTTTATGATTTCCTACTTGTGAGATGACTTTCCTAATGTTTCTCGTAGTGTTTTGTATGGCATTGTGACCAAGCACTTGAATTACGGAAAATTGTGCGTACGTTGGGTACCGAAAGTATTGACGGATGTGCACAAAACCAAACATTTAGACAGTGCATTGACTTTCCTTGAGCGGTACCACAATGACGGTGATGATTTCTTAAGCCAAATTGTTACGGGTGATGAAACATGGGTGGCCTACGTCACACCAGAATCAAAGCAACAGTCCATGGAAGTTGAGCAAGGGCATCGTTTTGCTGTAAGACAATGCCCGTCTGCATGTGGCGAATCAGACCAAAGTTCTCATCACATCTTTTCAATGGGAAACTCTCGATCATCCTCCGTACAGCCCCGATCTTGTGCCCAGTGACTACCATCTGTTCCTGCACTTGAAGAAACACCTGGGTGGTCAGCATCTTCAAGACAATGACGAAGTCAAAACAGTGGTGATGCAATGGTTAACAAGTCAGGTGGCAGACTTCAATGAGGAGGGTATTTAAAAACTGGTACAACGTTATGACAAGTGCCTCAATATTGACAGAAATTATGTAGCAAAGTAGATTATGGAACAGGCTTTCATGTAAAAATAAAATTATTGAGATATTTTAGCACGCCTTTTTTTAAATTTCAAAACAGTACTTACTTAAAAAACATGCCTCGTAGTAGTATTAGTACTATCAGAGAATATAATAAAAAAAAAGCTTGTCACCTGGATATCAAGTGTGGTCAATCATAAATGCAAACAGCCTCAATGTGTTGTTGCAATTGGTTAACACAACAGTAACTATTAATAAGGTATTAACACGGGAAGAAACTGGAATGATTTTATTGACTGTGTTAATATATGACTACAGCAACAACATAAAATATTTTAGAAAAAATCATGCAAAACAACACTGCAAGAAAAGGCACCAACATTCCAGTTTATTTGAAAATGTTTCACAAAATGTGTGGTTCATAGTAGTATCTAATCAGCTCTAACTATGATAAAAATTTGGTTTTTCATTTTTTACAATTCCAAATGAAGCAAAAGTGAAGGCTCTGACAATACATCTATTGGTGAGAAGCTCTGCTCATTTTATAGTAGAAGAAAACAAAACAAATAATCATGCCAACAGTCAATCCCCCCCCCCCCCCCCAATCTCTTAACAAGACAGGAAAATAAAGGACCACATGCACTTTTCAAAAGTAAATACCTTCTAGTGCCAAAATAATCCCATTTATTCAATCTTTTTTTTTAGAAGGAAATCTGCTGCTGTAAGCTATTCGTACCAGGAGTGGTACACAGTAAGGTATATACACACAAAGAATGTATGTTGTTTATGAGAATTACAGATGTTTAATACAGATATTATAATTTTATAGAGGGAAACATTCCACGTGGGAAAAATATATCTAAAAACAAAGATGATGTAACTTACCAAACGAAAGCGTTGGTATGTTGATAGACATACAAACAAACACAAACACACACACAAAATTCAAGCTTTCGCAACCCACGGTTGCTTCATCAGGATAGAGGGAAGGAGAGGGACAGACGAAAGGATGTGGGTTTTAAGGGAGAGGGTAAGGAGTCATTCCAATCCCGGGGGTGGAAAGACTTACCTTAGGGGGAAAAAAGGACAGGTAAGTCTTTCCGCTACCGGGATTGGAATGACTCCTTACCCTCTCCCTTAAAACTCACATCCTTTCGTCTGTCCCTCTCCTTCCCTCTTTCCTGATGAAGCAACCGTGGGTTGCGAAAGCTTGAATTTTGTGTGTGTGTTTGTTTGTGTGTCTATCAACATACCAACGCTTTCGTTTGGTAAGTTACATATCTTTGGTTTTAGATATTATAATTTGTTTTGTTGGTGTATGGAGGGACTTCTTGTGGTAGTGACGAGAACCAAAACTTGGTCGGCTACAGAGGTAGCAGTGTATGTTGGTCGGTAAAGAAACCAGCCCCTGTGAGAAATGAAGCTGGACCAGAATATTATACAAGGTGTATCATAATTAATGGCATAAACACATACAGTTGGAAGTAAACGATACTAGAAGCAAAAAACTCTCGGTAAACACTGGGTCGAAAATGCATACCTGAAGAGCTACGAGTACTTTTTTCCATCTTCGATTCTGTGAAACACATCACTTTTACTGAAAGCTCTTTGCTTTCCATATTTTGGGAAATGGTAATGTGGACCAAAACAAGAAAAAAAAAATGTCCAGTAAACTTGTGCTCTAAAATGCATACCTTAAGAGCTATGAGTATGTGCTCAACTTCGCTACTTGGAAACACAACTCTTCTAATGAACACTTGCTCATAACTTTTAAGGTATGCATTTTAGAGCAAATGTTTACTGGACATGTTTTCTTGTTTTGCTCCACAATGTGGAAAGCAAAGGGCTAGCAGCAGAAGTGATTTGCTTCACAGTATCGAAGATGAAAAATTGCACGTAGCTCTTAAGGTATGCATTTTTGACCTTATGTTTACGGAGGCTTTTTTGCTTCTAGTATTGTGTACTTTCAACTGTATGCATTTACGCTATTAATTATGATACACCCTGTATAAATCATGAATTGGCTTGACCAAAAGTAACACTTCATTTGTATGATGTTACAATAAAATGTATTGTTGTAATGGGGTCAAAGCATTTTTCAATTTGACCAAATTAAAAATTAGTGGTTATTTATTGTCTGATGTCTGGAGAAGACCTGGACCAAGCAAGACTCACACTTCTGTAACACTTTTGCAGTAATATATGGCAAACTAAACTGCTTTGTCTATCCTGAGGTTCAGTGGGTAACATTTGAACTGAATAGTTTGTACTTCAATTTTGGGATGAGATTAGAGTAGGCAGATTACACCTGAAGTAGAACGGTTAAATTTTGTTTGGTGGTTTAAAAGTGGCACCTCTGATTAGAAATCATTTATGCTAATAATTCCCCTGTACGGCAGCTATGAGGCAATAGGTTTAAGAGGGAATACAATTGTTAGGTCGCTCAGAATGACACTCTGTGGTTGTAAGTAACAGAAGTAATAAACATATTTTTTTTAATGTAGAAAAGCTGAATTTTTAATAAGATATAGCAAACGTGGACATTTCATTATTGACTTCTTCAGGAATATGGGCTGTGAGATGGCAGTTATATTTTAATTCATTCTCATAGTTTGATCTAAAATATAAGAAACATTGTATAACATTATTACCATTATGAGCCTGTATATGATAAAATATTAAAAAACAAAATTAAATTTGCCCACTATAACCTGGTTTAGTTGAAAAGGAAACAAATGTGTGGAAAGAGAAACCTTAATATCTAAGTAAGTGTTTTTATACACAAAAAATGTTTATTAATGGAACACAAGATAATGATTCATAAAAATTTAGTTGCTGGTAAACAACATCATGAAATATTTCAGATTCTTACAGCAAAATTAGTTTCATTCAAATATCTGTGACAACTTCTACAAAAAGATTAGCCAGATACATTTTTCTTGTTAGGCTGAGTGGATTTAGTTTTAAAATTTTGTTATGTACAGGAGGGAAGAGTCAGATGATGATTGCTGGTGTGATATTTTAATGACAAGAGTGCAGCGATTTGAAATATTGTTACCATTTGATCCAATATTATCGCTGGCTTGTGTAATGTGCATATAATTACATGGTACAAGTACATCGACAATTAAAAAAAAACTTAGATATCAGTCTTAAATAATAATAACCAGCAATTAGTTCCCCTGACTAGTGTTATAACATATTCGTGAAATATTACAATGGCAGTGATACATTTCTATGTCGTGCAATTACTTGCTGACTAAATTCACAAAGCTTAGCTCCCACGACACATTGGATTAACTTTGCACACTAAAAATAAAAATATGAAATAGAGGGCCCAACAACATCAAAATAGTGAAAATGAATCAACTGTTTATTTGCAGTTTTTTCAACAGTTCTCCAAGCTGTAAGATTTCATAGCCCTGGAAATTCCATTGTTACTGTGGTTTGTCACCATTCCATGTTACCGGGCTATAAACTCACGTATACGAGAATTCCTAACAAGAAAATGCTTCTAACTACTGTCAATGCAATATAATGTCAATAGACTTTCATAATAATGAGGCATCAAGTTTCAAACTGAATGCACTATGGTCATTATTGGCTTAAAGAATGACACTATGAGAAAGTCAGCAAAGTATTACTTTGCACTGAAGTAACTAAAAAAGAACCAAAGCCTGAAAATTCAATGGTTATCTACGAAATGTATGTTCAAAATATGGATACGGAAATCAAAAACCTGTCTTTGCTTTTGTGCAAATTAAGAATTTACAACTGCATGCTAAAGACTGACATTGGCCTTACTCTCTGTCACACTCAGAATCATGCAATAAGAAACAAACATGGAGCCCAAGAACCTATGGACAATAAAAAATATTCCTCCAGTTTGGTGAATGCCCCGAAGGTAAATCTGACTGAGAAACAAACATTACAACAATTTATTGCCCTTCTTCATTTTTCCTTACGTGACTCTGCAAATGATTGTTTCTGAAGCATGATGTTAAGAGTGATTTGTAACAATATGATTCTGCACTTTTCAGCTCCCCACAGAGTCTCTGAATTTTTCTGGGAAAACACGTTTCTCTGAGAATTCTCAGTTTTCCAGACAAGTTGCTACCTTGCATAGTAAGGAAATGGAAAAGGGTGTTGAACATGGCATGAAACAAGTATACATGAAACACACTGAATGAGGCACCCCGAAGGAAATATTCGAATGGGACAGAAATCAGTAGATGTGAGATGTACATGTGCAGACAAATGATTGTCATTTCAGAAAAATTGGAGGTTTTATTCAAGACAAAGAGCTTTACAAATTGAGCAAGTTAACACGTTGGTCCACTTCTCATCCTAGTGCAAGCAGTTATTCAGCTTGGCAGAGTTGTTGGCTGTCCTCCTGAGGGTTACTGTGCCAAATTCTGTTCAATTGGTGTGTTAGATCTTGAAAATCATGAGCTGGTTGGAAGGCCCTGCCATTAAAGCTCCGACTGCACGATTGTGGAGACCCAGTGACCTTGCTGGCCAAGGTAGGGTTTGGCAAGCACGAAGACAAGCAATAGCAACTATTAATGTGTGCACACAGGCATTATCTTACTGAAATGTAAGCCCAGGATGGCTGGCTTTGAAGGGCAACAAAATGAGGTGTAGAATATTGTCGATGTGGTGCTGTGCTGTAAGGGTGTCATGTATGACAACCAAAGGAGTCCTGCTATGAAAAGAAATGGCACCCCAGACTGTCACTCCTGGTTGTCATGCCCATTTCGCTGGTCATTGGGGCTAAATTTGAAGTGGGACTCACCACTGAAGACAATTCTATTCAATCAACGAAGGCTGAAGACGAAGCTGGAGATGCCCTGGACAGCTGTAGGATATCAATCCGACTATCACCCACAACATGGCTTGACAACCAGGAGTGATGGTCTGGGGTGCCACTTCTTTTCCTATCTGGATCCCTTCGGTTGTCATCCGAAACCCTTAACGTGCAGTGTTAATTCGACAACATTTTACACACCATTTTGCTGCCCTTCATGGCTAGCCATCCTCGGCTTCCATTTCAGTAAGATAATGCCCACCCTCACATGGCGAGAGTATCCAGTGCTTGTCCCTGTGCTTGCCAAACCCCACCTTGGCCAGGAAGGTCACTTGATCTCTCCCCAACCGATAATATTTGGAGCAGTAAGGCAGGGCTCTATACAAAGCTCCAGATTTTGAAGATCTATATGGCATCTGGACAGAATTTGGCATTATATCTCTCAAGAGGGCATCCAACAATTCTGTCAATCAGTACTAAGCCGAATAACTGCTTGCATTAGGGCTACAGGTGGACCACTGCATTAATGACTTGCTCAATTTGTGAAGCTCTTTCTTTTGAATAAATCATCCAATTTTTCCGAAATTGTAATAATTTGTTTATCTGCACACATACACCACATCTCCTGATTTCCATCCCATTCGTATAATTCGTTTGTGGTGCATCATTTTTTATCTTCATGTGTATTTTTTTAAAATAAGAGAGCTATGCTAATATATTTCCACAGATCCTAAGTGAAATAGTCCCCATGGATGTGAGTGAATGGAAAACTGAAACATAGTTTCATTTAAGAGGTAATGGCATGTCAGCCTCCACACAGATGGAGTCAGCAGGTGGTGAATGAAGTGGTTGCTGTCTCAAGAATCTACAGATACCAGTCATTGAATGCTGCCTCCTATTTTGACTAGACTAGAGGTGGGAATCTTCCTACAAGGCAGTCTGAGGGCCTCAAGATGGTGTAATATGATGCCAAAACTGGTTGTTCAATAATATAATGATTTGAAAATTTAGACAGCTGATAGGTGTTTTGATTCAACATTCTGTAATAAAAAACTTGTTGCAAACATGTAAATGTATATACACTAATAATTCTTATGCTATCTCAGCCACACATCATCAAAAAGAAAGCAATTTTGCACTACTTTTTTACACCAATTACATTACCGTACTGAAAGGTGTTTCTTCTGTAATATTTATACAATGTTTAAATAAAATGTCCAATATCTTGATTCATTCAACTGTTCTTACTATTCACATTTCTTAATATAAAAAGTATATTTAATGCATTTAACGCTCTACATGTACCAAATGGTCTACTAAAAAATTTGTTAATGATGTAGGAGTTGGCCACTTACAAATCCTTTAAGTTCCTCTTAAACTTCACTTCATTAGCAGCTAAAATTTATTATTGCTCTTGGAAAATTACTGAAATGAGTATATTTGAATAATCTTTCTGGACCGAGGTATGCGACTAAATTTTTATATAGATAACTCTTATTTCTATTATTGATTCCATGAACTTAGCTGTCATTTTCAAAAGAGATATGTTATTTATAATGACAGTTTATGAAAAGGACAAGATTGCTGCCCACCCTATAGTGGAGACACTGAGTCGCAGACAGGCACAACAAAAAGACTGCTAAACAAGTAAGCTTTTGGCCGTGTGTGTGTGTGTGTGCGCGCGCGCATGTGCGTGTGTGCGCGCCTTTTGACAGAAAGCTTGCTTGTTTAGCAGTCATTTTGTTCCACCTGCCTGCGACTCAATATCTACACTATACAGTGAGTAGCAATCTATCCTTTTCATAAACTGGGTAATATTGCCAGTAACTTGAACAGACCTCTGTAGGACACTCTTGAGTTCATACTATTAATAATTTGCATTACACATTTTTGGAGTCAGAAAACTTTAGCTTAGCTCAGCTTGATGAGGTGCCCCAAAAATAATTCTATATGACATTACAGAATGAAAGTAAGTGAAATATGAAAGCTTTTCTTAAATTTTTAATCACTAATGCCTGACATTTGAATTGTAAATAAAGATTTGGTTACACACTTTATCAGTTCTGTAGTATGCTCCCCCAAAACTGTATTTATTTCAAGTCACAATCCCAAGAATTTGCCACTGTCAGTTTCATATTTTAGACACACACTTGGGACGGCAGGAGGGACAGGACACTTCTTTCCAGATCTGAACTGCATACAGTGTGTCTTTTCAAAGTTTAGTGACAAAGTATTGACTACAAACATTTATTAATGTTTGTGGAAATTTCATTAGCCACCCTTTCTAAAATATGATTTGCTGTTTATTGCAAAGTTTGTGTATATAAAAGAAGGCATCTTGTAATGTTACTGATGAAAGGTCACTAACACACACAAAGAAAAAGTAAGAGCCCTAAGAAGGAGTATTGTGTGACACCACATCAATTACTCCCCAGCTGGATGACGGCTGATAGCTCAACACAAGACTCTTTCCTATTGTAACCATATGTTTCCTGTCAGAGAGATAAGATTTGAACCATGAGATGGCATCTTTTGCTACACTATAATATTGTAATTTATTTAAAAGGACATCGTGATTTACACAGTCAAACCATCTTTAACAGATCACACTATGCCAGCAACCTTTACTTTGTTGTTCTATGAATTAAGTACATTTTCACTGCATGTGGTTAAGAGGGCACCTGTATACTACCTTTTTCAAGGTGGATAAAAGTTGTACGGTATGTCTATTTCTCCTTTCTTATACAGAAGCTCAACTTTAGCTTATTTCAACCAGTCGAGAAATGTTTCAGTGATAAATGACTGATTACACAAATAACTTTGTGTGTTACTAAATTCATCATTACCACTAGTTTTTTTAAAGATATTATGGACATTACTTTTTCTGGTGTAATGAGAGTCATACTCACACCAGTAAAGTTACTATTTGTAATGGTCTGTCTGAGATTCCAGGGCAGTATCTACTGAACCCTATGTGATGACTATCTTTTTCAGTAAGTCATGAAATGCTTGTTAAATATTTTTGTGACATTGCACACATCTGTTAGGAATGTATCACTTGCTCTTAAAGGTATTTGCTTCTCCTTGTCTCTGGTTCTAACAATCTCCTCCTCTACTGTATTCTGTGGTGTTAATTGATGTGACTATCTTTTTCTCATAATGCATTTGATTTGAAGTCTGTATTACTATCTTCTAAATTTGCAGTACATGTTGTAATTCGTTATAGTATGAACACTGTCTCTGCCTGACACACACAGTTTCCTTTTGTCTTCAAGATTCTTTCATTTCTTGAGAAACTATGGTTTCTTTTGTAGACTTTGGTCTAACCTGAGTTACTTTTGGTGGAAAACAATCTTCAAATAAGTTGTGAAATCAGCTATTTTTAACAAAATGTCATGGAAAATAGCATTTTTCCCTGCTCCTCGATAAAAAAATTGTAAATCTGACTTGTCAGGGCCAATTGTTGCATATGACCTACCGGTAATTTAAAGTAACAGTTCATTTCCTGTGTTAAGAAATGAGACTAGAGGTATTTTGTGTATGCTTGCTGCCAACCTTAGTGATTAAACAATATTGTGTGCAATGGTAAGGTGGTAGTCATGGTTGAATGGTATGTTTTACTGCTGTTAGTGTGTATTTCTATAACATTATCAAAAATTTAAATATATTATGCAATTTATATTTCGATTAGATGAAACCTTTCAGCATTTGTTGCTTGATTAAAAGCAAGACAAACTCTTATCCATCACAGAGTAAACTCAGCTCATAATACATATAATATAATATTGCCATAATTATTTGAATATAGTTTTTAAAAGTTGTTGGAACAGTTTCTGCAGTCACATCAAAACAATGCAATTATTTAGTCAGTCATAATTTGTATTGCTAGACACTTTTGGTCATGCAGCTGCTCACAGATGTTCAAAGTTGGCAGCTGTTGATGCTTTCCCTTTCCTGTGAAATCTTGTGTGAGAACAAAGTCTGTCTCTGTTCAGTGTATCTTAAACTCAGTGATGAACACATGTGCTTAAGTAATTCACAATTATGAAAATGCCAAAGCCTGCTGTGACCAGTGGCGGATACATATGGGGGGCGCGCGTCACCCCCTTGTGGGGCCGCCACCAGGAAGAATGGGCACACCGAATTCATCATTTAATGAAGAGAATCACAACTTTAACCTTTTTATATCATAAGATGGCATTGTCTTGTATATGTGTATAATCAGTTTAAATAAAACTTTATTAAACTTTGCATGTGACTTTATTATTTTTTATTACAGTAAAAGTAAAGGTAGCTCTAGATATCTTTAGTGTCCCCTCCTTGAGGTTTTTCTGTATCCGCTACTGGCTGTGACTGCTGACCATAGAGCATGAGAATTTGGAACTGAAGCATTTTATGCTTCTGATAAATCTATGACTTTTTGTAAATATTGTGATAGCAGAATTTCATGGTAGTGTAAATACAGTATTTTGACATGTGCAGAATGAAAAGCATAACGACAACATAAAGAAGCAGTCCAGTTTAAAAGTGGCAATTTTCAATTAGCAGTAGCTTTGAAGCTACGAAAAAGAAGAAAAATGTGTGTGGATACATCACCCAGAGGATCGTGAAAAAATTTTTGAGGGCAAATATTCCACCCAAAAAATGGCGTATAAAGATTTTTGGCAATGAGTGATGGAATTCACTGGAGGCGAGCACTGTTTTGTTAACAGTAAAAATACAGTTTGACCTTCACACTATCTTTTTAATAAAGTAAAGTTTGAATGGATTCAGTATGCTACAATTATGCTGCTTAGTTTCTGTTCTCCCTAACCTAAAGTAGGTGCTGTGCTGCTGACATAATGCAAGTATGTTTCCTCTTCTAAATAAAGCTGTTACTTACTGTCCATGGACAACAAGAACATGTCTGTATGGATCACTCCTTTATCAACATCTTTCTTGAGTTTTTCTTTATGATAACCTCCAAAGATCAATATTCTGTTGTCTGAGAGTGCAAGCATCTGACATCCTGATCGTGGAACAGGAGCAGTACCTGTATGAAGAAATAATGAGTTTAAACAATGTATTGAATAGGTTGATTAGTACTTTACATATTATCATCAGTGACATTGGTTATACTTTTAGAAGCTGTACATTATTACCTGATGGTTCTAATTTTTGCCATGTGTAATCCTCCATATTAAAAGCATAAAGATCATTAAAATATTGGTAATCTCTTACATTGTCTCTGAAACCACCGAACACTATGAGTTTTTTCTTCACATTTACCATTCTATGTCCACTTCTAGCACTTGGTCCTCCAGGAGCACTAAAAGAACCAAATATTTATTGTGTCGTATCTATACACTTGAAAACAATATTGAAATAGTTATTGTACAAGCCTAAGCACTACTCACAGTATAAGTGATGGAAGATCAACATTTAATATTCCATCACAGTGACAAGATCATTAGAGATGGAACAGAAGCCCGGATTTCAAAGAAACCACTCTGGAAATGGCGCTAAATTACATAGGAAAGCCATGGAAAATCTAAATCTGGATCGAAAGAGAATAAGAATTTGTCACGTGAAATGGGAAGATGATAATTTGGATACAGAGTCTGAACAACAATAGTAAATGGATAGAGATGGTCACTGTCAAAATTAGGAATAACCAACATTTATTACTGGAGGATTAGGTAGAGTAGAGCCTGTTTTACAGGTAAGTGCAAATAAAAAAAAAGAAATAGTTCCAAGGAAAAGCATAGCTCAAATAAAATTTCTTGCTGACATGTGGAAACTAGTCATGGAATGACAGGATATAGGGAAAAATATGTGCATAACGAGTGATAATGTTCACAAAATTGTTATTCAATACATTGTTAGCTGAACTTCATGCAGCAGATTTTTCCCCATTTGTTTGTTTTTAAGACAAGTGATGAAGCGTATATAACAGACTCTGCCCACAGTATAAATTAAAGTGAAGCTTTATAACAACATCTATACATATCATAAAATTTTAACTGGTCAGTGCCTGTACATATGAGATATTTAAGAAAACTTAATATGGGGGGACTTTATAACAGCAACAGAAGCCAAAATAATTATTTTTAGAATTTTTGTTTGTCTGTCCGTATGTTTGTATGTGTATAATGCAAAAACTACTCCACAAAATTGGATGCAGTTTTCACAGTTGTGTTGTTGGAGGTCTAACTTAAAATCTGGTGCACATTTTATCTTGTTATGCCACCTAGAAGCCAACTTATCTATAAGTAAATGGTATTTTCTTTAACTGGGTCCGTATGGAGAAACTACGACCCACGGGAGATAAAGGGAAATCGTCTTAGGAAACTTAAGGTGCTTTTTTGTTAAAACAAATATTCAGATTTTTGGTCAAGCATGAATTGTCCCTAAAAATGAGCGAAATTGGCAATTTTCTTTTCTCTTTCTTATGTGGATCAACTCAGTTTTGTTTAAGGATCATTTCATTACACTGGAAGGAAAAAAAATCGGGACAGCAGAAGTTTTATAAAGCTAAACTAAATAAACCAGGACAGAATTGATAGAATCTGTAAAAAGTTGTATTTTGGAACGTTTTATCATAAAACAATAATGTTAACAGTTTAATTCATACTTCAAATGTCTGTATGTGTGCTTACAAACACATCAGTTATTTACTCTTGCATATTTTTTACAGCTTTGCCTTCAGTCTTTTATGTCTTTTTTTCTCACTGATAATAAGCTTAAGGAATTTTCAAAATTCATGCATGTTCGAGATCCATGTGGAAGAAATTGTGAGCAAAAGCTCGTACACAATAAAAATGAGGTTTTGTTACAATTATTTCAAAGACAGCCAACAAAAAGCAACACAGAATGAGAATGTCCGCTAAGGTGGTGAGGACCAGTGATGATTCAATCTTTTTTTTTTGTTACAATAGACATCATACAATTTTGCAATGAAACCAAACTCAAAATCTTAAAAGAAAGAGGGGGGGGGGGGGGGAGGGAGAAACATCTATAATTACCAATGTGCATGCTTACATATGAGATGCCATTTTCTGTGCAATCCCTGGTAATATCAAAACAGTTCCTTAAACAAGTAACATTCAACTTCCATCCCCAATCTTGTCAAAGTGAGCTAATTTTCTGTTTTTAACGGCCGTAACACTGATGTATTAACTTCTACAATTCTTAACCTTCCTCTGTCAGTTTGAAGCAACATTATAATCAGAGTACTGACATTCAGTTGAATTAGTTTTTTTATATTCAGCTTGGTATACCTGAATAAATGACCCAAAATGTATACAGTGATTATGTTAAGATACGAAGGTTGGTATTTAAAATGGAGAGAGATTAAAAATGATTAAAATAATGAAAAGTAACATAGATGATATTGATTTCACCATGAACTGAATTAAGAGTCAAGCCAGCTTTGAATTAATGATTCATACAGTGGCTCATTAGCGTTACTTATGAAGTGTAATATTTTATAAATAACAAAAATGGTTCAAATGGCTCTGAGCACTATGGGTGAGGTCATCAGTCCCCTAGAACTTAGAACTACTTAAACCTCACTAACCTAAGGACATCACACATCCCCATGCCCGAGGCAGGATTTGAACCTGTGACCGTAGCGGTCGCGCGGTTCTAGACTGTAGTGCCTAGAACCGCTCAGCCACCCCAGCCGGCTAAAAATAACACATTTTGGTGTAGCTCAAATGCTGATGTAATGAAGAATTTCTAGATCAAGTACAATGGAAACTGAAATTAAGCTGTCAATATTTTTATTAAAGGATTATATACCAGCTGGAAGCAGCTACTGAAAAACTGAATATTAATTCTGCAATTTGTCTCAATGACACCGTCAAATAAGTTTGAGTCTTAAATCAAACACAGAGTACAATCTTTTGTGAAAGAACATTTTTTTTTCAATCAGTCACTCACCAAGTTATGTGTATGAAATGTCTGCAAGCTTTAGGGATGCATAACTTTGTTACACAAATCATGTTTTATTAAAAGTGTATTCCAATAAATGCACCCAATATATCCCTGACACTGCTGTGCTTGCACAACATATAATGGATTCATCATTTTGGAACCAGAGACTGCTGTACACAGAAAATAGTCTTGTGTCCAGCTGTTACGACTCTAGTGAGCAGAAAATTATACTTGGAAGAAAAAGGCAGAGAACAAATACGCATGGAGGCAGAGTGTTGTAGAGGCCTTGGCCCAACAAGGGCTATAGTGTTGAAGAAGAAGAAGAAGAAGAAGAAGAGAAGAAGAAGAAACTGACAGTAACTGATAAGTAAGCAGAAGTACAGGTCTTAGAAAACTATTACCAACAAGTCAGATAAGGTAGTCTCTCCCCGTATGTGACATACGCTGCATTTTAACCTTAAACCTCAGATACATATAAACTGCGTACACTTCAGTCTCTGCTGTGTATAAGATTGAAACCGATATCTAAATCACATGACAGAGGTTAATACTCTGAATTTCTGTCATTAAGCATTATCTCAAGTGGAACCGACATTTAGAACTTTTCTCATATATAGCTAAAATCAAGCACTGAATGACTTGATGTATTAGTATGTTTACCATACGCCTGGAATTGGCCCAGACAGTCCTAGTTCTTTAGTGCCGTCCAGGGTTGCAAAAACGACTGGGGACAGAGAATTTTTTGACTGGTGATGATTTATTTTAAATTTAGACCTATATGTTTGGCATCACATTTTTAAACATTCTCTTATGGCTGTGCCTCTCTCAGCTGACCTTGGAGCAACGAGTGGCATCAATGGTAAAGTGTGGCCACCAGTTCTGCTACAACTTTTCACTTACTATTAGTCATTCGGCAACACATTAGGTGCAATGTGTTCGTGCTGTTTTTGTGTGTGAAGTAACTTGTTTACACTTTCTGATCATTTTCTCTCTACTTGTTTTGTCTTATCATGTGACTATGGGTAAAAGAAAGTGTGTGTTTAATTTTAACTTGCAAATGGAATACAAATTTTTGAAATTGTGTATTGACAGCAACAATGAGTATTGCAGACTACGTACTGGAGAATTTTCTGTTGCATATGAAGACCATGTGAAAACAGCTAAACATAGTAGTGCTATTGATGCTACTGCTACACCAAACATATGACTTTTTTTAAACCCAAGGCTGCGAATTGTGGTCTGGAGTGTACTGCTCACAAGGTTACATTTTCATGCCACACTGTTAGGTACAAACTCAAATTTCAAAACATCAGGCTGCACATCTAAACTAGTTAAAACATTATATGAACCAAAATTTTCAACTGCTCGAACCAAAACAGAGGTAATTACTGTTAATGTTGTTTTGCAATTTTTATTTGCTAATATTTTGTGCTCTTTGGGAAACATTAATTATGTAACAGAAGTGAAGTAAAACTTGCTATGGTTGTTCCAAGTCATTTCAGTCTGATGGAGGGAATTCAAGTCAAACTTTTAAATTTGAAATTTTTAGGTCATAAATGGTAACTTTTAAGTTTCAATGAAGTGTCAGGTGACACTACTAAAATTTTGATTTGGCGTCTTTTGCAGTGCGTAAAGAAATATGAACCTGAAGAAAAGTTGATTTATTGTACTGCTTATAACACTAACAGTAATGATGGTGGTGTCAAGAGAAAGGGGGATGAAAATGTGTTTAGAAAAGTTAAAAGTGATTTAGATAGACTTGGTTTAAGAATTGGTTGGGCAGCCCACACTGTATGTAAGCCATTTCTGAAAAACACCATGTCTAATGAAAAGTGCAGCTCAATAAATAAAATTTAATGTTTCAGTAAACTTTTAAGGGTTTTAATTAATTTCTAAAATATGTTATGGGTTGACTAAAGAAAAATGGTAATACATCCTGAGTTGGACACACAAAATATGGTAAGCTTATATGTTAGCATTACACATGTTACAGTGCAGTTAATCTAATTTCTCTTAAATTCCCAATATTACTGTGGTGGTTATCACCTTTATATTTGACCAGGTGAAAGCATAACAAACATTTGAACACTGTATTGTATAATTCTTTGGTAAATTTCTGGATTTGTAGCACTGAGGCCATTTAGTTCATTGGTTCCACAGGAGCACAGGACAAGATATCAGTTTGGCACGAAGCATTTAGTTTTATGATCATCACTCAGCAATATATTTGATGTTTTATAACACCTTTACTTTTATTACACCTTTACCAGAAATGACATTCATTTCTCTCCATAATGTCTGGTTTTTATACAAAATAAGAATTTATCATTTATGACTTTTGCTTAGTCCAGTGCACATACCGGAATGATATCGAGATAAGAAGCACCATATATCAGAAAATTGTGATCAGAGAGAAAATTCTTATAGTGAGTTAGATATAAATGTTCTTTCATCTCAAATCTTCGCCAGTCATCTGGTTTTAGATTGAGGACCACTGTGTTTTTACAAGATAGATATATAATGGTCCATATCATTCAATTAGTACTATTTAGACACAAATACATACTCTCAAATAGAATATCTTTCGCATATGCTTTGTGATGATATCATTTTTTACCTTCAGCCAGAAAGCTCACAGAGTTAATATTGAAAAACGGGTCACAATTTTTATGTTTATTGTATATTAACTTCACCTATAGAATTAAATATTACTTCTTTTCACATACCTTTTGAGCAACCAAATACTGCACAAGATTCCCTCTTTTAATAAAGAAACATTTACTGAAAAAAACATCAAAACTAAATTGATCAGTGTTGCAGCAGTCACCTGCAAGTGGTTGCCCCCAACAGTCAGCTGATTGAGATGCTGGTTTCAATATAATGATGTCATCTATGGTCTAAGTTTGTAACATGTGTGGAGGAGGCAGCAACACTAGCATTTGAATGAAGAAACCATTGCACAATTTGCTTTCACTATAGATAAAATTGATTAGATTTGACTTAGTTTTCATTCCATAGACCCCAAAATGAGATGATTCTCATGGGTGTGGAACATGTCATCAGAAAGTATAACATAAAAAACATAGAACATTTGAACATAATAATCCACTTCCCTGAGCATTTGCCAGGAGATGTGAGTTCATTACAGTAAACTGGAACTGATAATATTTACAGAATTAATACACTGTCAGAATGAAGCAGTCATGCACTTTTAATAAATTTATCATACATAAAATAATTAATCTTCACTGTTCAAAACTGAAATCTAACAGAAATTTTTCCTTTAAACTTTGCTTTATATGAAGCCAAGCTTTTAATGGTTGCTGGTAATTTATTGAAAATGTTGTTCCTGAATATTGGAGCCTTTCTGGACAAAGGTAAGTGGATTTATGTCGTTATGTAGATTGTTTTTATTCCCAGTACTGAGACTATGTATCGAGCTATCGGTTGGAAAGAAATTTATTATTTAAACAAATATCATTAAGGAATAAATATACTGAGAAGCAGTAGTTAATTCTGAGCTGTGTATAGTGGGTATTTTCGAAGTTTAATGACAGTGAATTAGATTTAAACCATTTATTAATGCCAGCGAAAATTTGATTAACAGCCATTTCTAGATATGTGTGTGACTTGCTATTTACTGTAATGTTTGCATCATCTGCAAAGAAAATAAACTTAGCATCTAGTAATGTAACAAATGAGAGATCATTAATGCACAAAAGAAAAAGCAATGGACCCATGATGGAACCTTGAGGAACACCACATGTACTTAATTCCCAATTAGTTGAAGACAGATTGCTTACTACACAGGTATTTCACAATGGCAGCAACTGTACCTGTTCGGCAGGTAAGAGCTGAAGCATATTACAGCACTGCCAGTGACATCATAATATTCTAATTGACTTAAAAGAATGCTGTGATTCACAGAGTCAAAGGCTTTTTACAGGTTACAAAAAATCCCAGTAGCCTCTAATTTGTCATCCAATGAATTAAGTGTGTGTAAATAGCCTTCTCTGTGTTGGAACCTTTAAGAAACCCAAACTGTGACTTGGAAGAAACATTATTTGCAGCCAAATGCTTAAGACAATGCTTGAAGACACCTTTTCAGATATTTTTGAAATTGGTCATTAGTTTGATGGTATCTCTGTATCTCCCTTCTTGTAAAGAGGCTTACCTTCAGCATATGTTAGCCGTTCTGCAAATGTTCCACTAATAAAGAGATTTATTACACAAATAACTTCGATAGAACGCAACTTGCATGATCACTCTTTGATTAACTTTGCTGATATGTTATCATAACCACAAGAATACTTTGATTTTAAGGATTTCACAATGGGTGCTACTTCTTTGGAAAAAGTGAGAGTCATTTCCATATTACTGAAGTAATTTGTAGAGACTGGTCTCAGACATTCCATTGCATTGCTTACTGAGCCTGATAACACCAACTTGTCAGTAACAGAAACAAAGTACTTGTTTAAGATGTTTGCAACACTGCATACCCTTGTTACCAATGTCTCATTTATTTTTAGAGCTATTTGTTCCTTCCTGATCCCATCTGTCTCTGTCTTCAGTATATCCCATGTAGTTTTTATTCTGATGCCTGATGTAATTACCTTTTTCTCACAATAAAGCTGCTTAAATTTCTGCATTACTTGCTTCAATATTTTGAAGTATTCTTTGTGATGTATAACAATGTTAACATCAGAGCTGTTCCTAAATAGTGGATAGTTTCCTTTTTTCCACATATCTTTATTCCTTGTGTAATCCATGGTTTATTTTCAGACTTCTGTTTGAGTTGAGTAACTTTAGGGAAAAACAATTTTCAAGTTAGAAAGTAACTTTCTAAATGAATGGTTGTGTTTTCCATTTGAGTCAGAAGTATTGTTAACATCTATCCAGTTCATGTTTTTCAGTAATAATCTAAAATTCTCAATTTTTGACTAATTTATTACCCTCCCATGCTCAGATTTAATAGATTTTATACCCTGACACGTTTCAACATTTAACATAAGATGCGACATGTCAGAAGAGATAGCCCATTTACTGTTACTTTTGTGATTAGACTCTTTTCCCCTAGATTTGTCTACAAAAATATTATCAACAGCAGTCTCAAATTGTTACTGATGGCAATAATTGTTCGACAGAGCTTTTCAATAACTCTCCATTAAAATCAATCACCAGCAACCACTACTTCCTTGTTTTTTTACTGTAAGTTGGGATAGCATAGATTCCAGATTTTTTATAGAGAGGCTAAAGTTTCCTGAAGGTTGTGTGTGTGTGTGTGTGTGTGTGTTTACAATTATAAAGACTTATCATGAAATTGTAGGCAACGGCCTTGCCACAGTGGATACACCGGTTCCCGTGAGATCACCGAAGTTAAGCGCTGTCGGGCGTGGCCGGCGCTTGGATGGGTCACCATCCCGCCGCCACGTGCTGTTGCCATTTTTCGGGGTGCACTCAGCCTCGTGATGCCAATTGAGGAGCTACTCGACCGAATAGTAGCGGCTCCGGTCACAGAAAACCGTCATAACGACCGGGAGAGCGGTGTGCTGACCCCATGCCCCTCCTATCCGCATCCTCACCTGAGGATGATACGGCGGTCGGATGGTCCCGATGGGTCGCTTGCGGCCTGTAGACGGAGTTAGTTTAGTTAGTTTAGTAGTTAGTTATCATGAAATTGTGGTTCCTTTGCCCAAGTTCCTAAGTGCTGCTCTGAGCAAAATTTATTAATACAATGTTCTTAAAATTAAAACAGTTTCTGACAAATGTGGCAACTCCTCTTTCTCCATATTTTCTCCATAGACGTAAGAGGCTAACTTAAATGCTGTAACAGTCGACATATCTATACCAGTGGTCACATGATGTTTGGAGAAGAGATTATATTAATTGGTTTGCACAAATCTAATTCTTCAACACAAATAAGCAACTTATTAAACTTATCCCTAAGTCCTTAGATATTATGATGCAATAAGAATAACTAATTTTGTGCACTGGCTCGATTACAACTGGAAGCCCCTAATTTTTCTGTCAGTTTCTGAAAATCTCCAGTTTCAATTAGAGGCTGTTTGCATGAAATGTGTATATTAAAATTTGCTTTCTGGTTGCCTGTTTTCCACGTTGCTAAAGCTATCTTTACCAGGTCACCCTAAATTGAATAATTAGGGTCCCTGTCTATGCTGCTGCCCACTTGCCACAATTACCACAGTGTCTTCCTTTGTGAATGGTCCTTGTATGCGAAATTCTTGAAGGTAATAGATGTTTAGGTTATATACCTGTAATACCTTACAAATATTTTTGTGTCTTGAGCCCATGGCATGTGCAATACCCTGCATATTGCTTACACCTTCCCTTAGAAAATTAACTGAATACAAGTGTGTGTATTTGTCTAAAATTTGTATTAAGACAGACAAATTGTATTAATTCATTAAATGCTAAAATTGGAACTGCTTGACCAAAGTCCACAAAAAAGTCATTGAGTCACAATCTTTCTAAAAAGCCAATTTATCAAGGGTGAATGTATTACGAAACATGGAAAAACCAAAAATGTGATAGTGATCTCTTCACTTTTCATTTTTTATTAACTGCATTTTATTTTGTAGTTTCCTCTAGCCTCTCATCTGTCAGGGTCTCAAAATTTTAGGACAGAAATGACTTATCTATTCCATAGTTTTTTGTAATGTCTTCTTAATATGACTCCCGCCCCACCGCTCTCCCACTATTTTAAAGGTCCAACTTTTGAGGAAGAAAATATGCTCTTCTGCAGCCCTGTTCCGGTCATTAACATCCGATTGCTTTTTAAACAAGTGAATTACCTCTGTTGAACAATGTGGACCTTCATTTACAGCATGCGTATTTTGAGTGGACATTTTCTAAGATACATTAGATTCCTTACTTTCAGTTTTTCCCCTCACTACGGTAATAAATAAAATCTGAATTTTACTGCACGCAACTGATTGCTACACTTCCTTCATGAAATATACTATTAACTCTGTATACCTTATCTTCTCCCACTTTTTTGTAGCTAAATGGTAAACCCAAAGGTCTCTGTAATGATAGAATTGAGACTGTGAAGGGCTGGCATATTCCCCACCAAAAATCCACAGCTGCCCTTTCCCAGCTGCTACAGCAACAGCCTGGTGACCATTGCGTGGTGGAGGAGCTCCTGGCGACTTAACTAACACCCACTCGTTGCGTGGGATGTTGTAAAAGAAGAGATCATTGTACATCTCCATCTGGAAAATTAAAAATTGTGGACATCAGAAAGATTACAATAAAGATAAATATTCATATAATAAGTAAGACACAGCATTCACATTACAGCCTTATGTACTGAAATTTAATCAAACAAACTGTCATAATGACAATGCACTTAAGATGATAGTGTCAGCTTCGATAATAAAAATGAACCAGAAATGCAGCAAAGAGCGAATGAGTTAGAAAATATAAAATGAACAAAGAATGTTTAAAACTATGGGCTTTCCTCAAATTAAGGTTTCTGACAGTTTACTTACACTATATGTTAGGTGCAGAATCGCTCTTTCAGCCCATAATATACATAATGACGTGCTGTTTCTGCATTTTGTGTTGCTTTTGTCAGTAACTTATAATTTTCCTATAATATCTGTTGTATGCAATATTTTAAGAAGGGAAAGAAAACACTAGCAGGTACAGAACTATCAGGTACCATGTTTAATTTGGAATGTGCTAGACAAGCTATAGATCTATAACTAAACTGAACATAGTGACATGACAGAGAAGAAATGTGCAAAATTGTGCACCCAGTTAATGATAATTGTTGAACATCAAAAATAAATTGCAAGAAAATAATGTATGATGATTTGCTCATGGACAAAGCAAGCTAGCACGAAAACCAGTGCTAGCTTAACACAACTATCTTCATGTATATAAGACACTGCTTAGGGTAATGGATAGGAATGATATTACATATGTTGGACTTTATATACATGGCCTGACAAATAAAAGTGAAGCACCTAGAAGAAGAGGAGGAAATGAAATGAAACTTCATGGGATGAGAGGACACATGATGTTATTCCAGTGATTACAAAATCAAGTCAAATTTATATAGAACAAGGCAGTATGGGCTCACTTTATCAATATGACATAGCTTGGATGCACGCACTGTTTTGGCTGGGAAGGGTGTTATAAAGCTATTGTATCCTCTCCTGAGGCAAGCTGACCCACAACAGTTGTAATTCGTCCTAGATATCCTGGATACTGGCACTGGATTGGAGTTGATTCCTGAGTTGGTCCCACATATGTTCTACTGGGGGCAGTTCTGCGAATCTTGCTGGCTGTGGCAGTACCTTAACATTATGCACGCAGTTCTTAGAAACATATGATGTGTGTGGACGAGCCATGTCTTGTTAAAAATGGCACTTAGTACTGTCACATGAGGGGTAATGTATGAGGACACAGGATGTCAATGACATACTGTTGTGTTGTGAGAGTTCCCTCAATCTTTACCAGGCATGACCTGAAATCATATCGGATGGCTCCCTGTTCCCCACACCATGATATCAGTAGTTACACCATAGTGCCTCTCCAGACCATTGGAAGAATAGGATTTCTCCCATGACCAAAGCTGTACCTGCTAATGATGGTCATTTAGTAGTGCAGAACCACGATCCAATGCTGAACACTATTTGAGGCCATTCATCAGATTTTCATTCTTCAAAGTCACTGCATCACTCCAAAAGCAGCTGCATGGGATGGCAATTCTCTAGTCTGCCAGCTGCTAGTCTCCAACTAATGGTGCATAATATTAAGAATGCTGCAGGGAGTCTATTACTTTTCCTTGGCCGGCAGACACAGATGTGAAAGGGTTGCAATGAACAATGAACTACTGTCACAACTGAATGCTCCACAAATCTGAATATTGCACAAGTCAAGCAGTCAGCCAAATGGAGTCAACTTTCATATTCTATTAGGTGCTGACCATGCTGTCTTACATGGGATTGTGGTATCTCCATGTAATAGATGTCCTATTTATCTGATGACCGCCTGAGTGGCGCAGTAGATGTTGGGCATCGAACATTCCATTGCCCAGTGATCAGATGCTGTGTCGCCTGGTGCAGTACGACATGACAACACTTAAAATATAAGCAAATAAATTTTGTACTCACCCATGTCAAGCAAGGAGATGCTGGAACACACTGCCATTATTTTCCACACATTTATGATATCTTCTCAAGAAATTATTAATCACATGATGTAATTCTCTCCGAGATATTGAACTAATTGATTCCTTGAGTTCCTCTATCGTGTGAGGATTTGTTGTGTACACTTTGTCCTCCAGTGCACCCCAGAAATGAAACTAAGCAATAAGGCACAACTGTATCAATTGCCTTCTGGAAGACAAGGTACATGGCGTCAACATAGGAACCATTATCTATGGCCCTCTGGATCTCATGGACAAGAGACTTTGTTCTTCAAAAAGGTCATAATATGAACGCATAAAACATTTTCCATCAGTCTACAACAGACTGAAGCAAGTAATATGGGACTGTTAGATAATACGAGCGTGCAGGTATAGAGAGACAGTCTGAATGCTAAATAACAATTGGCAATTATGGTTTGTAATCAGCAAGCAAAGTGATCATTTTGAACTCTGGCTCTGAGATTTAGAAGCACTCTGACCTCCAAGGAGAATGCTTCCAGTATATCTCCGTCAAGGTGCAGATTGGTTGCAAACTCTTCATATACTATCAAGGCAGTGTACCATGGGTAACATTGTAGGACGTCATACTATTACATACATATTTCCTGGGATGTTGGTATTCCATCTGGGCTGAAAGAATACCAGGAGTAGTGGTTTGAGGGAGATCAGCAATGGCTCAAGCCCATTGGGCAGGAACAGTAACTTCTGTGACCACACTTTGCAATAAGATGTTTGGCTAAGTAGTCAAGTAAATGAACCTTGGAAATCCCATTGTTTGTACTACTATATGTTTAAAGGCAATAAACAGCAGAACTTTTGGAGCTGAAGATATATTATGGAACTGGTAGAGGAGTGCAATATGGAATAATCTTTCTTATGCTTGGGTCTAGACACTAATAAACAAATTGAAAGAAATCATTTTCCTCCATCACCCGGTTTTCATATCACACAATAAATAAACAGACTTCCTGAAGCAGGAATGTTGCTATTTCAAGATGATCAAATGGGATGTACTAGGAGTATGAGAAGTGTGAAAAAGAAAAAGAAGATAAAATAGAATTATAATAAGGATTTACACGGTGTATTAAAAAGAGTCATGGGAATATTGTAATTTTGCATGCTGTATTAGACCAATTCATTGATTTCTTTGTTGTTATGTTAGCAAACTTATCTGACAAGCATCTGCATTATGTTAGCATGATTGGATGTTTAATGTGTTCTCAGCTACCAAAATGGTTACATGTGTTTTGGTGATATCAGTGACTATTTAGAATGTATGGAAATTGATCAGAGAATTCATAATAATATTTTCTGTAAGAACAGAATTAAGTGTAGCCAAGTTTTAGAAAAGTTAAATACAGCTTTTGGTGAGCATGTTGCGAGTAAGCAAGTGTCTACGCGTGATATAAACATTTTGAAAAAGGCCATGAAGATGAAGAAGACAGCGAGCACCCTGGACCCCTCTGCACATCAACAACAAATGAAATTGTGGAAAAAGGGAAAGAAATGGATTATGAATGACCACCGAATAACAGAGAACTCTATTATAATACTAGCATATCAAATGCGTGAAATTTTTTCAGAGGTTTTGAATTAAAACTGTAACAGCAAAATCTGTCGCAAAGTGGTTGACTTTCAGACAAAAACAGCAGTGAAAGCAAGTTATCTGCGATCATTAGATTAAATCAACAATGATGTCAAACTACTAAAATGCCAAAATAGGTGATGAAGCATGGGTTTACATATATGACATTGAGCCAAAGGTTGAACAGTCCCAGCAGTAGCATTCTTGATCCCCCAGAAAAAACAACTTGACAAATATGGTCAAATGTTAAGCTTATACTCCCTGTATGCTTTGATTTTAATGGTATAGTGCACACTGACATCTGACCCAAGGTTGAACGATGAATAAGTAGTACTACTTACAAATTCAACTGCACGTGTGAAGCAATGTGGGAGGGGAGAGAGGGGGGAGGGGGGGGGGGGGGGTGAGCCCAGGTTTGCAACAAAACAATTAATTGAATTTTCTCATTAGGAGAGAATCGATGGGCGATCAGTTTTAATTGTTAAAAACCATTCAAAAGTCAAGATAGTACAAAATATTTTTTTAATCAAGACAAATACTTTCAACAGTTTGAACTGTCATCTTCAGGTCTTAAACATTTTTTTTGTAGTAAAATATGTTCATTTTATGCTGAACCTCATGCACAAGGTGTCAAATGCTACGTTTTATCCAGTTAACATCTTGTGCATGAGGTTCAGTGTAAAATGAACATGTTTTCCTACAAAAAGGCCTGAAGATGACAGCTAAGACTTATGAAACCAGTTGTTGAAAACAAAAATATACTTTGTGCAATCTTGGCTTTTGAATGGTTTTTAAAACAATTCATGGCTTTTGCACAAAAATACTGCACCTGTTCAAACTTTGTTGCTTTTTTATGAATTGTTGATCAGAAACAATACTGTAATGAGGAGTCAGCCTCTATACTCACCAGACAAGGCCCAATGTCACTTTTTCTGTTCTTAAAAACAAAGGATTACCTTGCTTTAAGCATAGACGAGATTAAAGATGTATCAGCGAGAGAGCTAAAAGCTATCCCAAAAATCAAGCTCCAAAATGGTTTTGAGAGTTGGAAAAAGTGCTGGAGTAAGTGTATTACATTTAACACGAATTGTTTTGAAAGGGATAACTTTGATGTAGACGAATTAAAAAAAATTCCCCCAAGAAAAGAATTCTGTTATGTTCTCAAAGCACTCCATAAGTTTTATTACAGAGGTACAGATGGTGGAATAAATTAAGAAGATGACTATGCTGTAAACAAGAAAATTAAAAACAATATTAAAAACAAAAGATGTTCCATGTAAATTATCCCAGTCTATGCACCAATGTGCTCACACAAACCTATATGGTGAGTTGCAGAAACTAATACATGAAAGCAACTCCCAACACAGAGATAATGAGAAGTAGGACAAAACAAAGTATTATTCTTTGGTAAGAAACTGACTTGGCAAGGACAAAAACTGTACGTAAAACTGACTAACTTTTAAGTAACAATACAGAAACTGTTCAGAATAAGCTGATTTTATACCAATTGGAAACTGCAAATGATCAGAAACTATGAGGTAACACACAGATACAAAAATGAAAAGAAACAGACTCATCAGTCAGGATGCTGGAAGTGCAGATTATGAGAAAGTATTTAAGTCTTGGGAGGTAATAACAATAATAATAATCAGCCATTTATCATGCACTGCTAGATACAGGCCTCTTCAAGAATTTTCCATACATTACAGTTTTCAACTTTCCACAACCAAATATGTCCTGTAATTTCCCTTAGGCCATCCCCTAACTCTTTTCTTACCATGAAGAATCCAAAACAGAATCCCAGTAGTCCACCTTCCATCATTTCATCTCACTACTGCCCAAGTATATCTCCATTGCATATATCCTCAACTCCCTTATTTTCACATATCTATCTGTCTGTTTTTCTGTTCCATTTTTGTACATTAAGTTTAATTAAACAAGTTCAGCACATTAAAAAACGCATGTTATACAGGGTGTTACAAAAAGGTACGGCCAAACTTTCAGGAAACATTCCTCACACACAAAGAAAGAAAATATGTTATGTGGACATGTGTCTGGAAACACTTACTTTCCGTGTTAGAGCTCATTTTATTACTGCTCTTCAAATCACTTTAATCATGGAATGGAAACACACAGCAACAGAACGTACCAGCGTGACTTCAAACACTTTGTTACAGGAAATGTTCAAAATTTCCTCCGTTAGCGAGGATACATGGCATCCACCCTCCGTCACATGGAATCCCTGATGCAGCCCTGGAGAATGGCGTATTGTATCACAGCCGTCCACAATACGAGTACGAAGAGTCTCTACATTTGGTACCGGAGTTGGGTAGACAAGAGCTTTCAAATGCCCCCATAAATGAAAGTCAAGAGGGTTGAGGTCAGGAGAGCATGGAGGCCATGGAATTGGTCCGCCTCTACCAATCCATCGGTCACCGAATCTGTTGTTGAGAAGCGTACAAACACGTCGACTGAAATGTGCAGGAGCTCCATCGTGCATGAACCACATGCTGTGTCGCACTTGTAAAGGCACATGTTCTAGCAGCACAGGTAGAGTATCCCATATGAAATCATGGCGGTGAATCAAGGAAGTACAGTACATACTGACGAAAGTAAAATGAGCTCTAACATGGAAATTAAGCGTTTCCGGACACATGTCCAAATAACATCTTTTCTTTATTTGTGTGTGAGGAATGTTTCCTGAAAGTTTGGCCGTACCTTTTTGTAACACCCTTTAAATAGAAAAACCGGGTGATTTTTTTAACAGAGGCACTTACGCAAACACCAAAAGAGTTGTCAGCAATAAGAAAGCAAAATACACTAAAATGGTCCAAGGGCAAAGTTAAAGAAAATGCAAGAATTGGAAAGAATAATTGGAATATTGTACAACAGGCTGAATTAAGAGAAATTACTTGGAAACTTCTTGGAGAGGATAAGAGTGAACGATATCATAAAAAGATCTATGGAATGCCAGCAGAGGAATACGTCTTCGAAAGTGGAATATTTCTGCAATTTTTATAGGGTATTCTAACTGCCTTATTTACTGAACAAATGCAGTGATCGGCGGATATTGTAAATGATTTTGTAGGTACACCTGGAGTGAAAATGGATCGATTTTAGTCTTGAAACAATCATTTAATTATTCTCCAGTTGCACTAGACATCATTGTCACACAGGACAAAACGATTTGTCTGTAGTACGCCTCATGAAATAAAACCGCACATAACTGGAATAGTGCAGATTGGCAGGCTTTATTGTATCGTTCTTCATACGCTCATTAATTTATAACAGTCTTTTATAATACTGTAAAAACTATAGGGAATTCCAAATAATGCATTGGCATAATCCACAACATTAAGAATGCCAAATGACGCCTGACATCTCTCTGAAACAAAATGCCTAGTTTCGTACATATACTTGGAATAGTTTGCGTGCTGATATCTTACTTTTTGTCCATTAAAATATTCTCCGCCAAACAAAATTAGCTCATCCTTTTCAGGATGGGGAACAAAAGAAAAGTTCACTCTTCTGCTTGGTGGGCCGACACGCAGTTCCACAGTTTGCATTTTCTTCTGCTCTTCTTTTTCGATTTGGGCAACAATTTTTTCAATATCATCCTAGCAAGAAGATAAATTAAAAGTTATTTCAGGAAACAGAAACGTTTTTACGGCGCATAACTGAAAATGAGCTTAAAGCGGCATTACTTCACCGATTGCAGCAAGTTCTTTCTTCTGTTTCTGAGATAGCTTCTTCTCTGTCTTCGCTGCGGTTTTCTCGGCTCCCTTCCCCTTTTTCTTATTTTTATCTTTCTTCCCCATGACACACGGTTATTACTCTTACTCTTCCTCAAACAATTTACGCTACGACACTAAGATTGCATACCATGTGGGCCACAACAAAACATAAACAAACATAACACTCTCGTGTCGCTATTCGATTGTTTCATGTCTGCCACTGGTGTGCTAAACATACAGTCTAACAAGCGGATCGGACGGAGCGGACGGTGTTCTTTGAGTGACTGAATTTCGTATATGTCTACATCTATACTCTGCAAACAACAGTGAGATGCACGGCAGAGGGTACGTCACACTGAATCGGTTAATAGGATTTCTTCCCGTTCCATTCACGTACGAAGCGCGGGAAAAATGATTGTTTGAATTCCTCTGTGCGTGCAGTAATTAATGTAATTTCATCGTCACGATCCGTATGTGAGCGATACGTATGAGACTGTAGTACACGCATATATATATAAAAAAAATTGCATAACCTCGGTTCCGAGAGTTCCAGGAACCTATACGGAAAACTGGAATAGAGAGCAACATAAACATCATTTCCTACCTTTTTATTGCTCACGAAAACCACACATTGCATGTTGTACCACCATACAGCGAGATCTTCACAGATGGTGGTCCAGGTTCAAATGGCTCTGAGCACTATGGGACTTAACATCTGTGGTCATCAGTCCCCTAGAACTTAGAACTACTTAAACCCAACTAACCTAAGGACATAACACACATACATGCCCGAGGCAGGATTCGATCCTGCGACCGTAGCAGTCGCGCGGTTTCGGACTGAGCGCCTAGAACCGCTAGAGAGTCCAGGTTGCTGTACACACCGGAACGTCTAATACCCAGTAGCACGTCCTCTTGCATTGATGCATGCCTGTATTCGTCATGGCACACTATCCAAGACACTGTTCGTCCAGATTGTCCCACTCCTCAATGGCGATTCGGCGTAGATCCTTCAGAGTGGTTGGTGGGTCACGTTGTCTATAAACAGCCCTTTTCACTCTATCCCAGGCATGTTCGATAGGGTTCATGTCTGGGGAACAAGCTGGCCACTCTAGTCGAGCAATGTCGTTATCCTGAAGGAAGTCATTCACAAGATGTGCACGATGGGGGCGAGAATTGTCGTCCATGAAGACGAATGCCTCGCCCGAATGCTGCCGATATGGTTGCACTATCAGTCGGAGGATGGCATTCACGTACAGCCACAATGACGGCTTCCGTGCTCACCAGCGGCGTACATCGGCCCCGCATAACGCCACTTCAAAACAACGGGGAACGTCCACCTTGCTGCACTCGCTGCACAGTGTGTCTAAGGCCTCCAAACACGTCTCCGATAATTGTCTGGTTGAAGGTATATGCGACACTCATCGGTGAAGAGAATGTGATAACAACTCTGAGTGGTCCATTCGGCATGTTATTGGGCCCATCTGTACTGCGCTGCATAGTGTCGAGGTTGCAAAGATGGACCACGCCGTGGGCCTCGGGAGTGAATTTGAGCACCATGCTGCCTATTGTGCACCACGACGACCTGTGGTTGCACGAAAATATTATTCGACATGGTGGCGTTGCTGCCAGGGTTCCTTCGAGCCATAATCTGTAGGTAGCGGACATCCGCTGCAAGCCCTTGGGCGGCCTGAGCGAGGCATGTTACCAACAGTTCCTGTCTCTCTCTCTATCTCCTTCGTGTACGAACACTTCCCTTGTTGAGAGCCCTTCCTGACACAAAGTAACAATGCGGACGCGATCGGACCGCGGTATTGACAGTCTCGGCATGCTTCAACTACAGACAACATGAGCTGTTTGCCTCCTTCCTGGCGGAATGACAGGAACTGATCGGCTGTCAGACCCTCTTCGTCTAATAGGCGCTGCTCATGCATGGTTGTTTACATCTTTGGGCGGGTATGGTGACATCTCTGAACGGTCAAAGGGACTGTGTCTTTGATACAATATCAACAGTCAACGTCTATCTTCAGGAATTCTGGGAACTGGCGTGATGCAAAACTTTTTTTGATGTGTGTATATTCCTAGAGTTATCATTTAAGGCCAGTTCTTGAAACTTTGTTAATAGACTTCTTCGGGATAGTTTATTCCTGTCTTCCAGTTCAGTTCCTTCAGTCTCTCGGTGACACTCTCCCATGGATCAAACAAAACTGTGATCATTTGCTCTACCCTATTCTTTATACGTTTAATATCCCGTGTTAATCCAATTTGGTCCTGGCCTATACAGTTAAACAGTATTCTAGAACTGGTCACCGAGCGAGGTGGCGCAGTGGTTAGACACTGGACTCGCATTCGGGAGGACGACGGTTCAATCCCGCGTCCGGCCATCCTGATTTAGGTTTTCCGTGATTTCCCTAAATCACTCCAGGCAAATGCCGGGATGGTTCCTCTGAAAGGGCACGGCCGAATTCCTTCCCCATCCTTCCCTAATCCGATGAGACCGATGACCTCGCAGTCTGGTCTCCTTCCCCGAAACCAACCAACCAACCTAGAACTGGTCACACGAGTGATTTGTAAGCAATCTCCTTTGTAGACTGACTGCACTTTCCCAGCATTCTGCCAATAAACCGAAGTCTACCACCTGCCTTACTGGGCCTATGTGATAATTCCATTTCATATCCCTGCAAAGTGTTACACCCGGATATGAGTTGGCCGATTCCAACAGTGATTCACTGATAGTCATAGGTTAATACGTTTTTTCGTTTTGTGAAGTGCACAGTTTTACGTTTCTGAACATTTAAAAGCAAGTTGCTAGTCTTTGCACCACTTTGAAATCTAAAAAACGCGTTTGTGCACTCTACACTCAGCCAGATATCTGAGTAGCAGCTTCTGATATGTAGTGCACATCTGACCCATTTAGGGGGATCCTACAGTTCTCAACCCTGGGATGCAAGTCGTGGAAGTCGCAGCAAGCTTGTCACAGAACCTTCACAGGCTCCTGTCCAGTCCTTCTGCTCGACTCAGAACCAAAGGCCCGCGATCAGTTCTGGGAACAATGCTACAAATTGTGAGCTTTGTTGAAACTCCACGAGCAAGGCTGATGCCAATCGATGGAATGACACAAGTATGACCGCAGAGTCCATACGACATGCATCATTTGTTCCAACGTGCCCCACAATTCAGCCGGCCGAAGTGGCCGACCGGGTTTAAGGTGATACAGTCTGGAACCGCGAGACCACTACGGTCGCAGGTTCGAATACTGTCTCGGGCATGGATATGTGTGATGTCCTTAGGTTAGTTAGGTTTAAGTAGTTCTAAGTTCTAGGGGACTGATGACCGCAGAAGTTAAGTCCCATAGTGCTCAGAGCCATTTTTGAGCCCACAATTCACAGCTGGTTGCACGTGTTCCCCCAGTGGCTAGCCTTCTGGAATACCGTCTTCAAATTGTTGAATGGGACCCCCAGGCATACACACTTAGTGCATTTGGTGTCCTTTCCAGTCTCTTGATGCCATTTCCCTAAGGTGTGCCAACATTTGCTGTATGTTTGAGCTGCCAACAATTAAATGATATTTGCTAACGTGCACATACGACCCTTCTGTTACGTGCTACAATTGGTAATTCTCTCTAGTTGATCGTAGCCAAATAATAAGTTGATAATATATGGTTGTCAACGAGAATCGCCCATAAATTTATAGTCTTGGTTGTCACAAATATTTGGCTGTTTTCTCAACTATGTGCGGTCTCATTTCATAAGGCACACTGTATAATTTTTTCATATACAGGGTGTTACAAAAAGGTACGGCCAAACTTTCAGGAAACATTCCTCACACACAAAGAAAGAAAATATGTGGACATGTGTCCGGAAACGCTTACTTTCCATGTTAGAGCTAATTTTATTACTTCTCTTCAAATCACATTAATCATGGAATGGAAACACACAGCAACAGAACGTACCAGCATGACTTCAAACACTTTGTTACAGGAAACGTTCAAAATGTCCTCCGTTAGCGAGGATACATGCATCCACCCTCCGTCCCATGGAATCCCTGATCCGCTGATGCAGCCCTGGAGAATGGCGTATTGTATCACAGCCGTCCACAATACGAGCACGAAGAGTCTCTACATTAGGTACCGGGATTGCGTGGACAAGAGCTTTCAAATATCCCCATAAATGAAAGTCAAGAGGGTTGAGGTCAGGAGAGCGTGGAGGCCATGGAACTGGTCCGCCTCTACCAATCCATCGGTCACCGAATCTGTTGTTGAGAAGCGTACGAACACTTCGACTGAAATGTGCAGGAGCTCCATCGTGCATGAACCACATGTTCTGTCGTACTTGTAAAGGCACATGTTCTAGCAGCACAGGTAGAGTATCCCGTATGAAATCATGGCGGTGAATCGAGGAAGTACAGTACATACTGACGAAAGTAAAATGAGCTCTAACATGGAAATTAAGCGTTTCCGGACACATGTCCACATAACATCTTTTCTTTATTTCTGTGTGAGGATTGTTTCCTGAAGGTTTGGCCGTACCTTTTTGTAACACCCTGTATATGTAGGGCATTACACTGCGAGTACAACCTGAAAACTACTAATTTCTGAGGCTGTGGATGGATTGGACCTAATAGTACAGCTAAAGTATTTGTGGGTGCTACGAGCACCAATGAAATTCATAATATCTACCAATTTTTTCGGAATATGTTGCTATTTACAAGGTGGTGTTAAGGTGGGAACCGAGAGCTAAGCTCATCAAAGATGTGTGCAGTTATTTTTATCGAAACATTTCGCTATTTTTCTGTGGTAGGTTTATCACTACTTAAAAGGCGATGTTTAGGGTAGAACCTGACAGCGCAGCTTAAGCTGGCATGAGTGAAACAGAGTACTTGCTCAATCATTAAGCATAGGAAATTACGAATGAGCGATGTGATTGGCTACCCACGCTCCACTCCTTATTCATCGTGTTCGCCAGTACAATAATGTAATAGAAGTAGAGCCCTTCCACGCCCATATGGAGACCACCACAAAGAGTTCTACTGTCACTTCTGCAAACGGTAAGTATGCCAATCTAGAAGTCACAGGATGTGGGTCTGTAATGTTATCCGCACGTCTGGGTGTGATCACCCGTTGATACGGTCCCATCTAGGAGGTAGTAGACGTAAGGTGTTTAACAGTAGCGGATTTTATGGACAGAGGAGAAAAAAATGCCATGGCAAGACCCATGGGGAAAGAAACCTCTGTGACAGTCTGAACGGGCAGTAGGCCTGTTGGCGGATTTGTGCCAGTAGCAATAGTTATGTGTGGACGTTGGATAGGTTAGTAGACGTTTTCTGGGCTATCTGCAGCATCAGAATACCTGCGACATTCCAAATTATCATCTGAGTGGTCAATTGGTCGTAAATCGGCCGCTCGTCATGTTGGGTCGTGTGGGGTTTGTTCGTGTTCCGTGTGTTTGGCTTCTCTGTCTGTGCCATTTGGTAAGCTGTATGCATAGATGGGAGTGCCAGTCAGTTTTGCTGTGATACGGGGGTTCACCGAAATTGCTATGTTTGTGTGCTTAATTTAGCCTGTCATAGGTGGGTAGTATCCCCAAGAAAAAAGTGTTTCTGGGTTGTTGTGCTTTCACCTATGGTTGTCGTCTTAGTTCCACAGATTCAGGATGAAGGGATTGTTCGAGTGTCTCGAGTTTTTGTACAGTCTTGTAGCGAGTTCTTTGGATATTTTCTTGAGAGTTTCGAGTCGGAATTCGTTATGTAAATCCATGGTGCACGTGTATCTTGGGGTATTACTTACAATTCATAGCACCTTGTTCTCTATCATCAGCAGGCAGCACAGACGTGTTGGAGCTGCATAGCTTCAGACTGGAACTGCATATTTGTCTGACAAGTGTCATGTACATCGACCTCGGCGCTCTCCTATTCACTGTGCCTTGCCTGTTAAACATCTGTTTGAACCTCATGTATGCGTTACTAACTACGTGTTGTATGTGATCCCCACGTGTGAGTTTCTGGTCCAGCCAGACACCGAGGGATTTGACTTTCACATGGAAACGTATCGGGAGTGTCTGTAGTGTGATTTGTCTACAGTTTGATGTTTATGCAGTTGTTTTAGTCTACATGTGAATAGAACTGCCTCACACTGGTGATGTTAACCTTGATATGTCATTTCTCCAACCAAAGCTCGACAGTTCTGTGTGCTGTCTATAGTCATGAATTTATGTATGATGGTTACACTCTTGCACTGAGATGGCTGTGTCACATTCATAGAAGGTGACGATCGTGTTGTGTGTTGCTGGAATACTGGTAATGTAGAAATTAAAAAAGAGGGGTATCCTGCCCTGGGGTAGGCTACTTTGGCTTGTATACCATGTTGTGTTGATTGGTTACCCTGAATGTCAATGCTGAAAATTTTGCTTGTGTTGTATAAGTATATGAGATGTATGAGTCTCTCGGTATGAGATGTACGAATCTGTCGGGGAATCCTACATTACTGAGTTTGCTAACCAGGCCGTTGTGCCAAAGACGATCGAAGGCTTTTTCGATGTCTAGTAACAGCCCCAGTTGCTTTGCTTGTGTTGTATCTGTCTGTTACGTATTCAATTATGTGGAAGAGTTGTTGTGTTATGGTGCGAGCGAGCCCAGCAAGCTGATGGGCTGGTAATTTTGTGGGAGGAAGTGGTGTTTTCCTGGGTTCTGGAACATCAGGATCCCTGGCCGCCTTCCAAAAGGCAGGGAAGTGTTGGCGTCTCAGGATGACATTCGTGACGTTTGACAGATATTCTGTAGCCTTATCTGTAAACTCCTTGAGGACATGGTTTTCAATGCCATCAGGACCAAGTACTTTTCCAGATGAGTGATTTCGTGTGTGCTAGCACGTCTGATTTTTCTGCCGGTGGGTTGGGCTAAAAGTCGCGTAACCTCCTCGTCTGTTTCAAGAGCGAATGGCGGGTCTGAGGGAGTCAGATTCGGTGTGAATGACGCTGCTAGTGTTCTCGTCACCAGTTTCGCCTTCTCCTTCATAAAGTGTGTGGGTCTGTCAGGCTCTTGTAGAGTGGGTGTGTAGTGTCACTCGAGCTAGATTCCACTCTTCTGGTCAGGTGGTATACAGTTCAGCGAGTTTCTGATCCCAGTGCCTATTTTGATGTGTTTGTATCTTCTTCTTTATAATTCCCTGGAGCTTACTAACGTGCTGTTTATGCAACGGTTGTCTGGTGTGCTGCCAGTGTCTCCTGAGACAGGTTCTCATTGTGTTCACCAGATGGGTGAAATGCATGTAGGGATTCCTGGTAACCCGAATTTGGTTCGCTGTCAGGCCAGTTAGAGTGCTGTAAGTTTATCGATCCTAAGTCATCTCGTTTTCGTATTGGGTGATTTAGTCATCCACTTGTAGTAAACAGAAGCTGGTTTCGTCGCAGTATGTTCCTGATAACGACTTTTTATGTTTATTGCACTTTCTGAATCGTATTGTAAATATGTTGCTTGTATTCTGCCTGATTTTTGCTCATATCCGTAATATTGGGTGAAGTAAATGATTCCATATCTGTTTTTGTTGATACAGGGTGACAATTACTGAACTATATGAAGAAAACTTAAATCAGTTATAAATTATGACATGCACACACTTTATTCAACATGTAAACGTCACTACAGATATTCGGATTTAGATTAATACATGTTCGATATGCCTGGCATCATTGGCGATGATCTGGCGCACACGAATAGCGAAATTCTGCATGACTCGCTGAAGTATCGGAACATCGATGCTGTCGATAACTTCCTGAATGGCTGTTTTCATCTCAGCAATGCTTTTGGGGTTATTGCTGCACACCTTGTCTTCAATATAGCCCCACAAAAAGAAGCCGCGTGTGTTCAGATCCGAAGAATATGATGGCCAATCGAGGCCCATGCCAGTGACCTCTGGCTACCCCAGTGACAGAATGTGCTCCAGGACATCAAACACTCTCCTGCTTCATTGGGGTCGAGCTCCGTTTTGCATAAACTACACATTGTCGAAATCAGGGTCACTTTTGATAATGGGGATGAAATCATCTTCCAAAACCTTCACGTACCGTTCGGCAGTCACCGTGCCATCAAGGACTATCGCTCCGATTATTTCGTGAGTGGACATTGCACATCACACAGTCACCTGTGGAGGGTGAAGAGACTTCTCGATCGCGAAATGCGTATTCTCAGTCCCCCAAATGCCCCAGTTTGCGTATTGACGAATCCAGATAAATGAATGTGGGCTTCATCGCTAAACCAAACCATGCATGCGCATACTAATTCCCATCATGCCCCGCAGCCAACCGTGCAGTTTGAATGTCCTAACGCAAACCGTTCAGAAGTTATGACGATTTTATTTCATATAGTTCAATAATTGTCACCCTGAATAAAACATAAGCTGGTTTTGTCGCATGGTATTCTGTGGACTCATGTACGAGGGTTGGAACTTAAAAAGTGGCAACTATTTATTCACAACCGATACAAAGGAGTTACATGTTTGTGCCTGTTACTGTCCTTGAAAGTAGTCACCAGCGTTGTGTAGAACCCGTTGCCAGTGATGTGGAAGGCGTAGTATATCGTTAGCAGAGCCTGTTCTGTTGATGGTGCGGATGGAGCGGTCTACTGCCTGTCGAATCTCTGGAACAGTTCTGAAGCGAATGCCACAGAGTGGTTCCTTTATCTTCGGAATCAAATCAAAGCCACAAGGACATAAGTCCGGGGAGTATGGTGGATGGTACAGTACTTCCCAGTCCCATCGACCGAACAGAGCAGCCACAACTTGCGCTGTATGCGCCCGCGCATTGTCGCTCAAAATGATGGGTGGGTTGCGCAGAAAGTGTCGCCGCTTCTTTCGCAAAGCTGGTGGCAGGTGGTGCTCCAGAGCCCCTGTATGGTGAAAGTTACGGTGATTCTCGTGTACGACTGTGATGGTGTTAACCTAACGCATTTTCTGCACAATCCACCCATCATTTTGCACGATAATGCACGAGCGCATACAGCGCAAGCTGTACTCCCCGGACTTAAGTCCCTGTGACTTTGATTTGGTTCCGAAGATGAAGGAACCGCTTCATGTCATTTGCTTCAGAACTGTTCCAGAGATTCGACAGACAGTAGACCGCTCCATTCGCATCATCAACAGAACAGGCTCTGCTAACGGTATACTACGCCTTCCACATCGCTGGCAACGGGTTCTACACAACGCTGGTGACTACTTTGAAGGATAGTAACAGGTGCAAATATGTAATTCTTTTGTATCGATTGTGAATAAATAGTTGCCACTATTTAAGTTCCAACCCTCGTATATTTGTTCCTGATAACAAGTCCATGTGTGAAATGCTCGAGTTAAATACACAGTAACTACACATTTGTATTCTATTTATTTTTGTTTGCTTCTGTTTTTGTTACTTCCTCGCCTTTAACAGAGAACTCAATGTTAGCAATTTTTGATGGAATTCGTATCCAACACTATTACATCTTGGCACAAAATGAGTGTGTAATTCTGCTTTGAACGGTGTTGCTCCTTGCCACTGAGTGTGTTTTGTAGTGTTAGTGAGTAGAGCATTCTTCTTTGCAAATGTTAAAAACACAAAGTTAGTCACGCTTATAGGTGACAGCATAGGTGGGGTTGGTGGGATCACTCATGGGAAAATTCCTGCAGTAGTGTGTGTTAGAGCTGCACCTTTTTTAGATTGAAGTCAGCTGATAGGTATTCCTGCTTAAGGGAAGTCTCTCTAACAAGGGAATCACTTTTGACAAAGCTTAGGTATCCGAGTAATGAGGGAATTAGTATATTTCATCAAAATATACAAGGTATTAGGGATAAAGTTAGTGAACTGCTTATAGATGTTGACTCTGAAATTATTGGTATATCTGAACACTTCTTAAATAAGGAGATAATTCAGAGGCTTCCTTTACCAGGATACAGGTTGGCTGGCTGCTTTTCGAGGAGCTCTTTGCGGTGTGGGGGAGTAGCCATGTATGTGAAAAACGGCATCGCATTTGAGTCAATTGATGTTTCAAAGTACTGCACTGAAAAGGTGTTTGAATGTTGTGCAGGTGTGGTTAAATTTAACGGAGTTAAACTTGTAACTGTTGTTATTTATAGATCCCCAGACTCCGATTTCACAGCATTTTTGCTAAAGCTAGAGGAGGTTCTTGGTTCACTTTATAGGAAATACAAAAAGTTAGTTATATGTGGTGACTTCAATATTAATTGTATAAGTGATTGTGCAAGGAAGAGGATGCTGGTAGACCTCTTTAATTCATATAATCTTATGCAAACCGTATTCTTTCCAACGAGAGTGCAAGGGAACAGTAGAACAACCATAGACAACATTTTTGTTCATTCCTCATTACTAGAAGGGCATTCTGTTAGAAAAAAGGTGAATGGCCTTTCAGATCATGATGCGCAAATTTTAACTTTAAAAGATTTTTATGCTGCAACTCGTGTTAAATATAGTCATCAGCTGTTCAGGAAAGCTGATCCGGTTGCTGTAGAGACCTTTGTAAACCTTATAAAGGAACAAGAGTGGCAAGATGTTTATAGCGCTGAGACAGTAAACGATAAATATAATGCTTTTCTAAAGACCTTTCTCATGCTCTTTGAAAGTTGCTTTCCGTTACAACGTTTAAAACAGGGTACTAGCACAAACAGGCAGCCTGGGTGGCTGACTAGAGGGATAAGAATATCTTGTAGAACAAAGTGGCAATTATATCAAAACGTTAGAAACAGTCAAAATCTAAATGCAGCAGCCCATTACAAACAGTATTGTAAGGTGCTTAAAATGTTATTAGGAAGGCAAAAAGTATGTGGTATGCAGATAGAATAGCTAAGTCTCAGGATAAAATTAAAACCATATGGTCAGTCGTAAAGGAAGTTGCTGGTCTGCAGAGACAGGTCGAGGATATAGAATCAGTACGTAGTGGGAATGTCCGTGTTACTGATAAGTCGCATATATGTACAGTATTTAATAATCACTTTCTGAATATAGCAGGTGAACTAAATAGAAACCTAATTCCAACAGGGAATCATATAGCGCTCTTAGAAAAAAGTGTTCCGAGACTGTTACCTGAAATGCTCCTCCATGATACTGACAAGAGGGAGATTGAGTTAATAATTAAATCACTAAAGACCAAGAACTCTCAAGGATATGACGGGGTATCTAGCAGAATACTGAAGTATTGTTCTATGTATGTTAGCCCAGTACTTAGCCATATCTGTAACTTTTCCTTTAGGAGTGGTCGGTTTCCTGATCGATTAAAATACTCGGTAGTGAAGCCACTTTATAAAAAGGGAGACATTGATAATGTTGACAATTTTAGACCTGTTTCTATGCCATCGGTGTTTGCTAAAGTTATCGAGAAGGTTGTATATACAAGGTTACTGGAGCATTTAAATTCACATAATTTGCTGTCAAATGTTCAGTTTGGTTTTAGAAATGGTTTAACAACTGAAAATGCTATATTCTCTTTTCTCTGTGAGGTTTTTGACGGATTAAATAAAAGGTTGCGAACGCTAGGTGTTTTCTTTGATTTAACGAAGGCTTTTGACTGTGTTGACCACAAAATATTACTGCAGAAGTTGGACCATTATGGAGTAAGGGGAGTAGCTTACAATTGGTTCGCCTCTTACTTTAAGAACAGAAAGCAGAGGGTAATTCTCCGCAATATTGAGAGTGGTAGTGATGTTCAGTCCCAATGGGGCACTGTTAAGTGGGGCGTTCCCCAAGGGTCGGTGCTGGGGCCACTGCTGTTTCTTATTTATATAAATGATATGCCTTCTAGTATTACAGGTGATTCAAAAATATTTCTGTTTGCTGATGACACCAGCTTGATAGTGAAGGATCTTGTGTGTAATATTGAAACAGTAACAAATAATTTAGTTCATGAAATAAGTTCGTGGCTTGTGGAAAATAATTTGATGCTAAATCACAGTAAGACTCAGTTTTTACAGTTTCTAACTCACAATTTAACAAGAACTGACATTTTAATCAGACAGAATGGGCATGTTATAAGCGAGACGGAACAGTTCAAGTTCCTAGGCGTACGGATAGATAGTAAGCTGTTGTGGAAAGCCCATGTTCAGGATCTTGTTCAGAAACTAAATGCTGCTTTATTTACCATTAGAACAGTATCTGAAATAAGTGACACTTCAACACGAAAAGTAGTCTACTTCGCATATTTTCATACGCTTATGTCGTATGGTATTATTTTTTGGGGTAATTCTTCTGATTCAAAAAGGGTATTTTTGGCTCAAAAACGGGTTGTTCGAGCTATATGTGGTGTAAGTTCGAGAACCTCTTGTCGACCCCTATTCAAAAATCTGGGAATTCTGACATTGCCCTCACAGTATATATTTTCTTTAATGTCGTTTGTTGTTAGCAATATTAGCCTATTCCCAAGAGTTAGCAGCTTTCACTCAGTTAATACTAGGCAGAAATCAAATCTGCATGTAGAATGCAGTTCCTTGACTCTTGTGCAGAAAGGAGTGCAGTATTCTGCTGCATCCATTTTCAATAAGCTACCACAAGAACTCAAAAATCTTAGCAGTAGCCCAAACTCTTTTAAGTCTAAACTGAAGAGTTTCCTCATGGCTCACTCCTTCTATTCTGTCGAGGAGCTCCTGGAAGAGCTAAAAAATTAAGCAAATTCCAGTGTTACATTGTTGATTGTCTTCATTTAAACTTATGACTTGTCACCTGAATATGTTTTTTTTTCTATATTTCATTTTATCTGTTTCTAATATCGTGTTATAATTTCATGTATTGACTCGTTCCATGACCATGGAGATTTCTCCTTAATTTGGTCCCACGGAACAATAAATAAATAAATAAATAAAAAAATGTTACTGACAGATATTACAAAAATGCTCTGTAGCAGAAATCAATATCCCTGGTTCAATGACATGCATACTGTCACTAAGGCTATAAAACATACTTACCGTCAAGCAACACCATTCAAAACAGAATTACGTACTTATTCTGTGACAAGATGTAATAATGTTGAATACCAATTGTGTCAAGTCATCTGTCAAATCGAGCAGTTCACATGGGGATTGAAAAGCAGGAACAGATGTACTTGAGTCCACAGAACGCCATGTGACGAAACCAGATTCTGTTTTAAATGAAAAAAAAAGAAAGAACGAAAGAAAGAAAAACATAAAACCACTTACTCCACCCAATATTATGGATGTGAGCAAAAATCAATCAAAATACGAGCAACATATTTACAGTGAAATTCAGAGAGTGCAATACACACCAAAAGTCGCATTCAGAGCCACAATACAATGAAACCAGCTTCGGTGGTCACGTCATGTCAGACGATTTTTAAGTTCTAACAACTGATAAAACGAAGTTATTTCCATTCGATAATGGCCACATGTCAAAACTGCAATACTGGGTTTTACGAATAAATAATGTTACAGTCGAAACGTGATCACAATGTGATTTATAAAATTTTACGTGACTGTGAACCTTAGCTATGAGGAGTTAGCCTTAGTTTTTGATTAAGATTGAAAGACGTCAAACCGTTTTAGTTTGCCACCCTTTCATTTTCATTGCGTATATGGTGTTTATATATTCATAGAACATCAGTTAATGTTATGAAATGACAGCGATTGTGCACGGAGAGCCTTGACAACTCATTGCCCTGGTTACTTAGTTGACGGATTATTCCTTCATTTCTCTGTATTTTTCTGGCATCTGTTTCACTGCCACTTTGTGCAGAGGATACACTTTAAAGAGCGGTGTTTTCATTGAGCCGGACCGCCGGACGAATTCTTAGACTAAGCAGGCGAGGTGGGAAGTGAGAGTCTGACTTTGGTTGACACCGAGGGGTCGTTGGACTGGCGCGGCTGCACTGTTGCTATGCCAAGCCGGTGCTTTAGTTTGTTATCTGTGTCATTGGCCCTGCCTTACTGTCACTATGGGCCACGCAGAGCTGGAGCCTCCAGAATCGTTTTACAGCAGGCGAGGGGTGCTTTGGACGTCTGTTGGAGTTTGCTGGCTGAGTGACCGGGTACCTACTCCCTGAATTCTGTATCTGCAAGCATTGTGAATGTTCGTCTTCCAAGAAAGAGTGCGTCTGGCACAGCGAGGTGGCCGTCCGACTGTCGCCCACGTAGCTGGTCTATTTTGCTATGTTTTCATGCTAACTGGATTCCCATGCACCAAAAATGCGTGCATACTGCTTGGAGATCAGACTGTGATGAGTTGATGTAATGAGGCACCTCTAATTTTTGGCAGCTAGTCATCCGATTTGGGGATGTTTTCCGTGGAAAGAGAGATTTGATATTCCGATATGGACCAGTGGGCTAGTAGGTTAGAGTATTCTGATCTGGACCACCAGATGGACAACTTGTTTTATTTTCGCAGACGAGATTCTGTTGTGGCTTTCAGCCGGAGTCCGTTGTTCGAGTCTGAGGCCAGCTGACCTGGTCGCCAGCTTCGAGATTTACTTAATGCTGTCTGGGGGGGTTTTCATATGATGGCATGTAGGTGTTAATACACTTTCAGTTCTGGCATGTAGGGAACTTCGTTAAGTTACTCTTATGCTTTCCATGTGCTTAGCAGCAGCAGCAGCAGATCTTTCTTTGCATGCACCATAGCTGTACGCTCTTGTGGTGCTTATTAACTGTCTTAAGAAATTGTAATAAAACAGTCAGGTAACATTACTGTCTTGTTCGCAATAGATGGCATATTATAGCGAGTCAAGCATTAGGATTTTAGTTCAACGTTGCCGACTTACCATTCTATAGATCTCAAATTGTCACACGACTGCGAATCTTGCATCGATGCTGCCATTGAACGAGCTCCACTCGAAAGACTCAGATGCAGAGTCAGCAAAAAATATATATATATAATCAAATAATTAATTGTGTCAATTTTGTGTTAGTCTTAGATACTGACATTAAATTTTTAATCGATTTTCCTCATTTTTAATAAACTGTCTTCATTCCTCATGAGTTGTTTTGTTGTTTCTGTACTGCATCTCAAGTTTTGCTGACCTGTGGTGTCGTTAGAAGTGTTAAACATTCATTTGGAAGGGTTCATAATTATTTGTTCAGTCTTCCAGGAAGAGTGTATACATGTTACGTGAATAATATCTGGCATCATTCTTGCAGTGACCTCTTAGGCGTTGTGTGAATGATAACCAGAAATAAAGTGATATTAAGGCAAAGGGAGAACCATATCGGCCCGCATCTCGTGGTCGTGCGGTAGCGTTCTCGCTTCCCACGCCCGGGTTCCCGGGTTCGATTCCCGGCGGGGTCAGGGATTTTCTCTGCCTCGTGATGGCTAGGTGTTGTGTGCTGTCCTTAGGTTAGTTAGGTTTAAGTAGTTCTAAGATCTAGGGGACTGATGACCATAGATGTTAAGTCCCATAGTGCTCAGAGCCATTTGAACCATTTTTGAACCATATCGAGGATTGTAGTACTATGAAGAATAGACAGGATAAAAATGAAGACATATCTGGGGACGAACTGGTTTACTGTCCCACGAGACAGTCAGCAGCATGTGTAGATGATAATGAAAAACTAGTGAAAGATAATAGGGATTTTGAACAAACGTGCAACACGAGTGAGGAGGAAGATGCAGTTAACGATATGCATGTAAATTCAGTAATCAAAATCCGGGACGACTCAGCAGAGATGCACAACAGGCCAGTTCTCCACATTAGTGCAGAAGCCTGAGGGAGTCATGTCTCTTATCACCAGTAGTCAACATGGTGAACGAGTTGTGGCCAGACACACTTGTAGCACATTTGAAATAAATAGGAAGGGATAGAAAAAAAGAAGCAACAGAGTTAGGAAAGAAAAGGGAATAAGATACGATAAACTTAGAAAATAAGTCAGAAGAAGGAGAAAAGAAGAGGGAATAAGAAATTTAGAAAAGAAGATAGATATAATTTCGAGAAGTCAGAAGAGAAATTGACAGCACATGTGAATAATATCGAAAGGCAGGTGGGGCAAGTAGGGAAGACGGGTGAAAGGTCGAAACAGGTCACACCAGGAGCGAAGGAAGATGCATGACTATCAGGAATAGAAGCAGCCGGCAGATAAACATGCCAGGCTAGCCAGGAGTGCCACGAGTAAAAATACAAAAGTTTTGGTCTTACTACAAACATAGGGTCAGACGTGTTAGTGGAGACTTCGAAAAAGATAGAGGAGATAGATAGTAATCAAGTTTAGTTCGAGAAAAGATTAAAATAGAACCACGAACACATGGACCTTTTGGAATAGGAAGCATGGAATGGAGCGCCATCACATCATGTCAAAGAAATTAAAGCAGTCAACCACAGCAGACATATTGGGGCCACTTCCACAGATGCAGAGAGGGTTCAGCAATATCAACGTGTTTGGTGAACTGACCTCCACTAAAGGCACACCACTCAACAAAGCAACAGCATTGACTGTGTCATGCGTTCTGCACAAAGATTTCCTACCGCAGGTTGGAGAAAATAATATTGGACAACAGTCCACAGTTCATGACATGTATTCATAGTTGTGATTATGGATAACCATCAGTTGTATAATGGAATGGCGGCAATTAAAATTTATGCCAGACTGGGACATGAAACCAGATTTCTCGGTTATTGCAAATTGTCGCCTTACCATTAGGCTGTCCATGCACAAGTCATGGCCAGACCCAGACTTCCATATGCCACCAACCATGTGTCTTCAGCCTGCACTCGTACATTCATTATATAAATTCCCATATAGGGGAGATATTTTAATTGAAAGTCGTTTGCCCGGTGACAGCAGATAAATATGATATTGCAGTGCCTGTGTTATTCAGAAGGGACATGTCTGAAGGAACATTCCATCATACTTCTGAATATCACAGACACTGCAATATCATGTCCATACTTCAGGCCAGAGAGATGGAAAGACGTGCTCAGAAGGCATAGGACTGAACCTATCTTCATATTATCACTTCACCCAAGTTCAAATCCGGATGTACGCATTATTAGAGAGCTAGGGAATCGTTGTAGGATCTATAGCACCAAGCAACAAACTACGAGGGAGATTTTCGTGAAAGAGGTCTAGAATGTCATGTATGAGGTGTCTCATGGAGTAGCAATCCTTGTGGAACGGGCAGCTATGGGATCTTATGAGAGAAGTTGTGAACTTCCTGCTGAGGAAGCGAAGACAGCATCAGAAGATAGTGGAGTAGGCACTCTTCAAGATCCAGTTGGTAGCAAGAAAGGGAACAGAATGGTCTGACAAGAAGGCACAGATGCGAAAATTTCATTTCTGGGAAAAGGTCTTGCCAAATCTTTTTGGCTTTCTAACAAGCAGCAGCTACAGTTCCACAAGTTCTTCTCTGTCTTCAATGGACCCTTTCACATATGGAGGACCACGCATGTGGTAGAACTAGAGTGTTTGAGAGCAAAGAAGTCGATTGGTGTCCCCGGCGTTTGTTATGTGAAATATTTTGTTGAAGAGAAAGATTTAATGAAAGCTCAGTTTTCTAGGATTAGGTTATTTTGTATCTTTGTTGAATACACAAAATTAGAATTAGGAGATATCTTTTTTATGATTATTTTGCTGGCCATTAATGATTACCAGCGGCATGTTGTCATTGTACATAACAGTGGTGTCAGCCCGCCTATAAGAACCAGGAGAAGCTGTGAACCTGCAGTCCTGCCTATAGCAAGTTACAGTGTTGTAAGAAACAGTAGAAGTGTTGCATGTTCACGTAAAGGGGATTGTCATAAAATCATTTGTGTCTTGAGCACTTAGGGGCATGCTCCTTGTTCATATTATCAGCCTAACTGTTACGTGGGAGATGTTGCCATGTTATTTGAAAGTGTGGGAGTCTAGTTTGTTTTTGTTTCCAAACCTAGCTGGCTTTCCGTTATTGATGTTATCAAGGGGAGCTTGCTCTGTTGACTGTGTATGGGTACACCTGAGATGCACTGCTTGCACTTTTCGATGATGTTTCGTTGTGCATGGCCACACCTGAGATTCCACTTTCTCGATGATGTCTGATGCTGAGGGGCCACCGTGCATGGCCCAGGCGGCAAGTGCATCACATAAATCTTTGTTGGAGTTGTGAGGTTCTCGCAGAAGTACCATGTCACTGTACATGTGGAGTCACTGGTGTCGTACTGCACGTACAGTGTGTAGCGGCACCACCGTTTATGATAGGGAAGGTTAGTTTTGTGCGATATTCTGAGCACATGTTACAGCCAGATGTGGGCCGGATTGCAGTAAGTTACGCTGACCAGCGGTTGCGAAGTGGAATCGAGGCCACAGGGCCGTCAAACCATTGAAAAAAGTAAATGTAGCGGTTCGCATGGCGCAAGCTATAGGTAGAAGAGGCGCACTGGCACAACCGGGGTGTGGGGCGTATGTGACTCAGAGCGATGTGTTAGCGAAACAGAGGTGCGCAGCTGAGTATAAATAGGTGTTGCTTTCTAACGAGATTCATTCAAGTGTGGCAGATGTCCTGGATGACGGAGCGTGTCACACCACCGGGCTACACGCGGCAGCAAATGGGACACCAGTGTCCCAGTCCACGGCGGGTCCTTGGTTAGACCCTGTGAGGCTGATGCGTGGTCCGCAGCCAGCCAGGGCGGGCCGCACTTCGGCTCGCTACTGTGGGCAGTCGCCTCGGCACCTGACACACACCGGAGACATCGGTGGCGAGGGGCCGCAGATTCGGACGCCAGATCGCGTGCGGTCGTTGCTGCCGCGTTCCCAGCTACGCCAGCCGAGGAAGAAGCAGCAACGGGGCCGGGCTACTGAGTCGGCTTCTGGCGCAGCCATCCTGATGTAATCAGAACTCTACAGCTGGCGAACAAGGCCGGCACGACACAGCGTTGCATTGCACAGGCCGCTGGGGTACTTCCTCAGCAATGCGGGGCCTGTGACGTGGACTGAGGTCAACGAAGCACTGTAGTGGAAACGAATAAATAATTTGAAAAAGCTCCGCCTAGTTTTAATACGTACGGCACCTCCTGGCACCCATCCACTACAAGTGGAAGTCTTTGTGAGCAGCAACTTCACGGCTGTACCATGACAGAGGTTTGACAAGGACTAAGTTACAAGCAAATCATAGTTTCTGGATGTCAAATCAGTAACAGTTAGACAAAAAGTGGAGCATGGACATATATTGTACATTTGGTTTTCTATGCACTAGCAATAAGGCAAGTTCGCAAGTTTTAGTGATCAGCGGATCTCGTGACGATAAAAAAAGGAAACAGAAACGTAAAGCTTCACATCAAGAGATGGAGGAAGCCATTGGTTTGGTAATCATATGAGCCATTATTATTGTGTATATATTGATAATTTTTTTTCTCTTTTGAGTTCGCATCTCGTCAATGTGTATGTAGAAAGCACCTCTTGTGCTCTGCTCAGGATAAGACATGTGATACTCAGTTCAGTTTTCGTAGTCTTGTTTTGTGCTTCAGAAGAAAGTTCACAGGTAGTTCGGCTGACATACTACGACAAGTACTATGCCGCCAATAGGGTGCCACATGTAGCAGCTGGGTTGTAATTGATAGTTGAGACTCAATTTATGGTACCTCATCAGGTGGCAGTTATTTCTTACTAGGTCTGTACTCACTTTATTGCATGTTAAGTTGTACATTTTCTTATCCCACATTTGAATATGGTAAATAATAAATTAAGTTTCATTATTTTGGTGACAGTAATTATTATGTACTAACTAGTGTAACTGCATGCACTCATACTGATATGATAGTCTAAGATGGGCCCAGTAGGATTAGTCACGTAACGTAAGAGGATTTTTATGCTACACTTTCAACACCTTGGCAATAATTTTGTATGTCTATTGTTATATAGTGCAAGAGGTTTTATTTATATATGTACTGTATTTTGAAACAGCATAAAGATAACCATTTTATCATAAGTAATGTGGTAGTATGTATTATTGGCATATTTGTAAAGTTTGGTTTCTTATTTTCTATTGTTTGTATGTTGTACTGTCATTGTACTCGTACCCAGCCCAGAGATGTGAGACAACACGAATGGGACACAGACTGCTTTCTGAAGAACAGAGGCAGGAGCTGGCGCATCTGCAGAGGAGTGTGTGGGGGGCAGCCGTCAGCTCATCTGAGCGTGGGAGCAGACGACCCACTTTCTGGTCGGCTTACAGCCGTGTTCACGTGAAAGGGAACCACGAATGGAACAGCTGGCTGCTGCCTACCTAGACAACAACACCCGAGCAGCCGAAGGACGAGAGATCTACCACTGTGGCAGCCCACTTCATGGTAAATTCCAGTGCTGTAGACAGTCTGACGCCTAGGCAGATGCTGGCAGCAGAAACAGCCCTGCACTTTGACAGTGATCCAAGACAACTCACGAGCTTTTCCCTGGCTGGAGGCTACCATTAAGTCGTTACAGCGACAATACTCGTAGAGACACTCTGAGTGCCTGAACATTACTGTAGCTTTCTTTCTACACAACCTAGTGGCCAGCCTGTAATCACACACAGCTCTGTGCTACAAGACAGTCAACTCTGAATTATACTCGTATATTGTTTGTGAGACTAGCCCTGAGCCATCGGCCACAAACGTGATACAGATCAGCTGCTCACTTTCAAGTATGCCAGGGTAGCAACAACTCACCAGTTGTGCTACTTCCTTCTTGCCTTCATTTTACTCCCATCTGAGCTACAGACATCTCGCTGTCACCTGACAATTGACGAACATCGCCAAAGCAGAGTCATGGATGAAGAGGTCCGCAGGGAGAAGCCACCTGCGATGTGTCACCGCCAGAGAGTCAGAACGCTGAACCATCACAACTCTCAACCAGAGTCTCAATACTGAAATACATTGATGTCACACGGCACCGTCCCACGCCAAGAGCCATTTTGTCCTGCCCACGGTGCCATTGGCGTCCATGACGGGACGATTACAGGTGCTGCTCATTTTTGCCCTCTGCTGTTCCACACCCAGAGCTACACCTACGGGGTGGCACTCGTCATTGCTTGTGTGCTCCATAGTCTTCACACACATGCCGACCAACGTGTTTCACATGTTTCCTTGGACAGCAATGACTGAATGAGAGGTTCCAAGTCTTGTGTGTTAGTGTAGTGCTCTATGCTTGCGTGTGATGCTTTTCTCTGGTTCTAGAATCGTCAGGCTCTGGGTCTTTCATTTCACGCCATGTCAAACTACTGACCTTGCATCCCACAAATACATGATGAAGTGTCTTGTATATATCACATAACCATGTGTCTTCATTTCATATGGTTGTTTTTGTCATTTTTTTCTATCATTGTCTTGTATGTGGTTTAGCATTTAAGGTCTCATGTAACACATAAAGTTTTTCTTGCCACACATGTGTTCACACTGAAAGTTTATGCAAACCCTTCACTGATAATATTTTTTTTTGTTTCTTGTCAGCCTTACAGAATACACAACAACTTTATTACTTTTTTGTCACACTTATGTCACAATTTAAAGTATTTCTCATCGAAATTTGTCATAACGATTCATCACACATATGATACATATTTCTATCCGCGTTATGGTAGCTTTTGTCGCTGTACACACAATTCAGATTTATCATTTTTGCTATTGACATTATGAATGTTCACACTACTTATCCACATTGTTCTTTTAATAAATACCTTAGCTGCATATTCCATTTCATACCACCGTCACAACAAAGGAAATTTATTGTCTACAGTAAATTGCCTAATAATAAAACAATTAATAATAAAATAATAAATAATTGTATATTTTTGATTATTAATGCAATATACCAGGGTTGCCCAGAAAGTAATGCACCGCATTTTTTCCCAGCCGAAAACAATGCTACGAATGCGAAACGTTACGTATGTATCATTCGAAGTCTCCTGAGTGAGCGCACCAACTTTCCGTCACTTTCGACAGATAGCGTAGCTGCAGGACAGTTTCAAATTGGCGTCTGTAGGTGATGTACGTTACAAGCAACGTGCCGCCATTAAATTTCTCACTGCAGAGGAAGAAAGTTGTGGCGAGTATTCACAAATGCTTGTGCAAAGCCTGTGGAGCATCTGCTGTCGACAGAAATACGGTTAATCGCTCGGCACGGAGGGTAAGGTCATCAGGAGGTGGTTCGGCGGAGCTCCACGACTTGCAGCGGTCGGGAGACCATCCACGGCTGTCACACCTGACCTAGCCCCCTCGGACTTCCACTTGTTTGGGCCATTAAAGGATGCCATTCGTGGAAGGCATTTTGAGGACGATGAGGAGGTGATTCACACAGTGAAGCGCTGGCTCCGCCACTAGGACAAGGGTTGGTTCCGACAGGGCAGACACGCCTTTGTTTCGCGCTGGAGGAAGGCCTTAGAATGGGATGGAGATTACGTGGAAAAGTAGGGTGTGTAGATAAAATACCATTCTTTCGTGTGTGTGTAATTCTCATTGTGTTCAATAAAGAATTGTTGAAGAAAAAAATGCATGGGCAACTCTCGTATGTACATACAAAAACACACCTGACGCGTTGGACTGTTGTCGATGTTGCAGCGCTGGCATTGTCATGATGAAGGAGAATGTGCTCCATGTGTGGACCATCTCTCTGAATTCGAAACTCGATTACAGCACGCTGTTTCTTATGCGCCGACATAGTTACGTTACACGACGCCATACTACACGCTACAATTTGGAGCCCTCTGGCGACAGAGAGCGGCAAATATGAAGACGTGAAGAATGAAGGTGTAGAATATTAATAAAATTTGTTTTATTTAAACAGCTTTCAGAGTTTCCGCATAAAAATACGGAGACATTACTTTTCAGCACGCCTTCTTATAATTTCGATCCACTTATTAATTTTACCAGATCGAGTCCCAAAATATTTCTTTCGAACTCACTGAAAGCTTCTTGGTTTGCTCTCCTCACAATCATTTTCGCTTCATTCTGTTCTGTTTGTCGATACAACTTTTACTTCTGTTAAATCTGTGATGACCTCTCTTTGCCTTCTTTGCACCTTGGTAACATGGCTACTGAATTACAGTGGTCTTACCCATAGAGCCGTGGTAAAATCTGCTGTTTTGAAGAGCGCGCCTCAGCGCATAGTGTGAAGCAGTGGCCCTCCGTTTCTGGCGGTGGCGCCGCTGTGGCAATCGCAGCTTTGATGTCTCCCTCTGGTGGGAAAGGGGAAAGGTTGCCCGTTCACGTGCATTTAAGGGGCGCTATGAGCTCGCCAGTGGGTCAGTCTGGTCAGTCGGAGTCAGTCTGGGTTAGTCTCTCGTTCCCAGCTTGCTAGTCGGTCTCTCGTCCGAATTTGTGAGGCAGTTAGTGTCTGTCTGTCGTTCGGAGTGCTAGTATGTCTTTCGTTCGGATCAATCTTTAAAGCCGGATAAATGAGAGTCTTTCCACTCCTCCAGTAAGAGAACTCAGCGAGTGGTCGCCCGGTCGGGGCTTAGTTCCGGCATCTGAGTCTGCGCGTTAGGCCGCCAGTCTGATCGAATTGCTCAGGCAATGGTCATTGGCTGTTGGATCGATCGGTTGGTCGGTCGCGCACTGAGACACAAGATGACGTCCGCCTTGAGCGTCGGCGCATGTGAGGTCGCCACGTGAGTCCAGTGGGCCGCGCCTTATAGCGAGGGGTAGTGGCTTCGCAGTCCCCTCCCTCCCTTCTCTTCCCTTCCCTTCCCTTCCCTTCCCTTCCCTTCTCTTTCCTTTTCCCCCGTCCCCTCCCTCCACCCCTCTTCCCCCCCCGGCTTCCCCTTCCCCTTCCTCCCTCCCCCCTTTCTCCCCTGCCCGTGGCATCTCTGCTCTCCCCTCTCGCTCTCCCACTCCTCTTCCTCCTCCTCCTCTCTTGGCAGGTCCCCGGACTCGCACACGCATAGTGAACATTCGCGCGCCGGAGATCATCGCCATCAGTGTCTAGTGTGTGTGCTTTGTTTTGTGTTTCGTGCGGTTACAACTCAACTGTTCACATGTGCCGTCGCCGTTCTCCGTGTTTTGTGCGTTGTGCACCGTGTCAACAAGTGTTAGTGTTTTTATCGTCCAACGTGAACGGATTCTTGTTTATTGTTTTTTGTATCTCCATTTTTTGCCCGCCGTTTTTTGTATTGTCTGTATCACCTCTATGTCATGTTATTGTTCCACTTAAGGCTGAAGAGCAGCGTACTATGCTGCTGACAGCCCGCCTATATAGGTGATTAAAATTCCAATAAAGAAAAAAAAAAACTTCGCGGTCGACACGAGAGCAACAGGAGTCAACCCCCGACATCGGTCTGGCCGGTGCGAGCTGCGACGCCGTGAGACGGGAGATCGGGGCGCCTTCCTGCGTCCGTTGAAGCGGCTGGCAGCAGATGGTTCGGGAGAGCGACTTGGGAGTGCTGCGCCAGGTCTTCTCCAGAAATCGCCGTTTATTAGAAGTTAGGTGATTGGTGATATGTTGTTTCATTTACTTGTTAAATTCTACTTGTTTTCTTGGTGAAGTCACCAGCCGCTTTGTTTTGGGGTCGTCCCACCATTCTTCTCTGTTTGCCCACCCGCGGGAAGGTGGTTATTTATGAATTGGGTGGTCCGTTTCTCCCTTGTGGAGAAGGGGTGGGTTAGAGCAACCTGCGGTTCGGGTTGTTCGGTAATCTCCCTATCAATCTGCCATACGTTAGTAGCTGCCTCTGCCATGTTTGTCGGATTCGGTGTGTTAACGAATTTATTGCTTGGAGTGTAACGGCCTAATTTCTGAAATATGTTTTGATCTTGCCTATCATCTTGAGAGGCGGTGTCTGTGTACAGCAGAGCATGTTAACTTGTTTGGCCAACCTTGTATAATTTTATATAAGATTGCATTTCATGGGCTTTTATTTAAATGGTCATTTTAGTATATAAAGTTGCCACCCTTCTACCGTAAGACTTTTCTTAGAAGTGAAAATCAAGTTGTACCTTCGGTGGCCAAGTTAATATTTTAATTTTAGTGTTTTGTGAGTTGTTAAAACTTTTAGTTTAAAGTAATCTGGTGTGTTGCAGATTTGCACTAGTGTAGTCTTTCAGAGGTTGTTGTGAGCGGTCGTAACTACGGCCGTATCAAAAGGGAGCGGCAAGATTCTCAACCCGAAAGCTCATACAGTCAAAAATTTGTTTCTTTCTGCCTCTGAATAAATTGTAACTTGATATTTAGAGGGTGCTTTCTGATTATAATTTTAAACCTGTTTCTTTAAAAAAAATGCGTTAGGCAGCGTTAAAGTGAATAAATTACCATTTGTTAAAAAGGAATTTGCTTATGATTTCATCAGTTACTCCCTGGCAACTACTTCCTCGCTCACATAGTGTGATTAAATGTGTTAATGTTCTTGATGAATCGCTAGTAAGTAGAATAAATTCTCAAGAAAATTCTTTGAAAATAAACCACGGTTCACCCATCTCTAACTACCTTTCTTGGTACTTTCAAGTCCGACGCATACTGTAGATGTTTTAGAATTTTATTTCCATTCCTGCTCCTTCCAGTGCCGAGTTAACTATTCCTGGGTGCTATAGCAGGTGTCCTTCTCATCTGTCCCTTCTTCTGGTAGTTTTCATAGATTCTTCTTCATCTATTCCTTTTAGTGCAGTACCTCTTAGTTTAGTATTATATTTGTCTACTCTGTTTTTAAAAGCGTTCGATAACACTACATTTCAAATGTTTCCAGTTTTTTCTCTGGATTTCCGATGGTCCACATTTCGCTCAATGCATTACAATGACAGAGAGAGGTGGCTCAGTGGTTAGCACGCTGGACTCGCATTCGGGAGGACAACGGTTCAAACCCACGTCCGGACATCCTGATTTAGGTTTTCTGTGATTTGCCTAAATCGCTTCAGCCAAATGCCAGGATGGTTCCTTTGAAAAAGGACATGGTCGACTTCCTTTCCCGTCCTTCCCTAAGCTGATGGGACTGATGACCTTGCTGTTTGGTCCTCTCAGCCAACCAACCAACCAACAGTAATGTGTGCTTCAGGCGTTCATCTTAGGAACGTATTCCTTTCTCTACAGTCACAAACGTTATGAAATTATCCTTATTTTTCTTCAATTGAATTGTTTCACTGGTACTTTTTATATTCCCCGAGCAAAACTGGCCTTCATCCAGAACGTCTGCAGTTTTTCTTACAATTTTTCTGTTTATTATTCTCGTCATCAGTTCAGAAGAGCACTTGTGACTCAGAACAATCATTCAATATTTTTACATTTATGTAACGATAATATTTCTCTGAAAATTTTATGGTAATCACACGTTTCATCGATCTTTGACACCAACTCAAGTAACCTAGTTCCTACATCTCTCACAGATTTCAGCAACTCCGAAGATATGTCATCGATTCTTTTGAGGTCAGATGTTTCAGTGCTCTGTCAAACGCTGATCGCATTACTGGATCGTCAAATGTCTTCCACATCAACTTGCTCCTCCAGTCACACTTCAGGACGATTCCTTTCAACCGCTTAGGCTTTTGATGTACTGTCATTCGCCTATCCTGTCAACTGCATTTAATAGAGATTTTCCATCTGCAGCTACAGTACATCATTGGGGTGGGGACAAAATAGGATGACATAGGAAACGGACAGGGAGAGGAAGAGATGGACAGAGAGAGAGAGAGAGAGAGAGAAAGAGATGGACAGAGAGAGCAGAGAGGAGGAATGGGACAGAGTGAGGAGGAGATGAACAGAGAGAAGGGGAGGGAAGAGGTGGACTGAGAGAGAGGGGACAGACAGAAAGAAGGGAGAGGAGAAGGTGGACAGAGAGAGAGGGAGAAGGAAATGGACAGAGAGAGGGGGAAGGGGAGCTCGACAGAGAGAGGGGGAGGGAACACAGACAGAGAGGGCGAGGAGGAGATGGGCAAAGAGGGGGAGGAGAAGATGGAAAGAGAGAGATGGGGGAAGCGAGATGGATATAGAGAGGAGTGAAGAGGTGGTGAAAAGGGAGAGAGGAGGAGGAGGAGAGTTGTGCAGTATATTTGACACATGCATAAGTGGATGAAGTGCAGATAAAAAGCTAGTTCTGTTATAAATATGTGGTATTCCATATCACTTTACTCTTATTTTTCTTTAGGCTGTTAAAATTCAAGACTGTTCGTAGCTACAAGATTACAGTCTATGTCCACTCCTGGACAAGCTTTGCGGTACAGGATTCGATTCCTAAATCTTTGTCTAAGGATAATACTGTACACAGAAATTGTGCCACAGTTCTGTGTGTTCAATATATTGGTATCAGTGATATGGTATTATAGAGAAAAATATCTTTCTGAATAGTTTAAAATGAGAATGACCTACGCCTTTTTCCAATTTCTTGGAGTGGTTCATTGATTCATTGGTATACAATAAGCTACTGAAAGAAAGAGAACATTTTCTTTTGCATAATGAGTGATCTCCATAAAAAGAGATGCACTGAGAAGGACCTGCAAACTGGGTCGGTGTGTTGCACACCATCAGTTATGCGGATGATTACTTTTGCACAGTTGGCAGTAGAGTCAGAGAGCGAGAGGGGGGGGGGGCATGATCTCGTACACACCTGTCGGTATAATAGGGTCCCAAACAGCCATGCCAGCCAGTCAGCCAGTACGACACTGGTAACGTCACCAGAGCATCACCTAAATGCGCACTGTGCTCAGGCGACTCGCTCGACAAGCAAGTTGCCCAGCTGGACAAGTTAGAGAGGGGCCGCGTCATGGGGCTGCAGGAGTCTGGATGGTTCTGTCATTGTACTACACGACACACCAGTCGTAGAACTGATGTGCAATGATGCTGGTACCAGTGGTCTCGTGAATATTCTCACATCGGTAAACGAGATTCTGGATGTGCATGCGCCACAGACGTCCGCCAGGATCGTCGTATTTTAAGGGCACCAGTGACAGATCGTACAGCTACCACAGCACGGGTAAGAGGGCTTGTGAGCCCAGACGTGTTAACACGAATTGTTTCGAACTGATTATTAGCAGCGTGGCTACGGGCACAGGCACCTCTAACCCGTCTTCCACTCACGCCGCATCATAGAGGTGCATTCCTTGACTGCATCACTTGGAAGATGGACTGGCGCGCCATGGTCCCCAGAGATGAAAACAGATTCTGCCTCCACGCAAGTGATGGTTGTTTGCGCGTGCAACATAGATCTCGTCAGCGCTGTCTCATAGTGTGCATTCGCCCAACTCACGCTCGCACCGCCCAGACCAAAGGTCTGGCGTGCGACAAGCTATAACACTCGTTCATCTCTGGTGTTTCTGGAGAAGACGCTAACCAGCCCTCGGTACGTACAAAATGTGGTCAGGTCCATTATTTGGGGCATTCTTGCAACAGGAAGTGATGTGTGGTTCCAACAGGATAAAGCACGCCCTGACACTGCACGTGAAACTCGACGTGCTCTGCAAGGTGTGCAGTTAGTTCCCTTACCATCATGATCAGCAGGCTTGTCTCCAATCGAGCAAGTGTGGGATGTGATGAAAGGGAAAGTGACTAGTGCGACTCATCAACCAAAAACTGTTACAGAACTACCTGAACAGGTCGAGCAGGCGTGGAATAATGTACCCGAGGACAGCATTCGCCATATGTGTGATCGACTGGACGCCAGAATCAGTGCCTGCCTGCATTGGCGCCCTTAGAGGCTACACCATGTACTGATATGGGTGTTTCAGCATGGGTTGGTTCCTGATATCTCAAAACCGCTTTTGCTATTAATCTGTGAATGTAATCATTTTATGTACTCTAAATGCACTACTGCAAAAATAAATCTTGAGCGTAATGGAAACATCTAAAACGGTGAACTATTTTTGTTTTGGCTGTGTGCATTTCCAAATTATTTCACTGAGGATGACAATATCATGGTTCATTCACTGAACGAATGCAGAAATGACAAATATTGAGATAAGCGACCATGCTATAAAAAATCAGCTAAAATTGCAGAGCAGAAGAATGGCTTCAGGACCTCAAAAGATATCTGTTCGATTCTACACTGATCGTCATAAAAAGAGCTGCACTCAGAACAACAAAGAAGATTGTGATCATTGTTGTCACAGGGGTAGATGGTACCATACATGCGAAATGATTACACCCACAAAATATGCGTGTTAATAAGGCGTCGGTCTCACATGGTTGTGATGTCACTGAATGGTGCTGTACAGGTCATGGATGTAGTCCTGTGATACCCCACCCCATGCCACTTGCACCTGAGTGTGCAGTTCCTTCAGACTGGTGGGTAGAGGTTGATACTTGAAAACACGATCAATGGCACGCAACTGATTCGCGATTGGGGAAAGATCAAGCAATGTGGCTGACCATGGCACACTATCCACAGCTGCAAAGAGCGCTCTGGAGGTGGCAGCGGTATGAGGGCGGATGTTGTCCTGTTAAAATATGGCATGCGGGTGGGCATTCATGAAAGCCAGAGACACCAGTTGCTGTATCTCCTCCATGTACCATGAAACTGTCACGGAGCACTTTTGGAACACTAACAGTGAATGGTCGCCATAAGATATCGCTCCCCACGCCATCATACCAGGCTGGCGGAATGTAGGTTAGGTTAGGTTAGGTTAGGGGGAGACCAGAAACCACTCTTGGTGGCACTCTCCACTGCACCTCCAGATACCAACGCTGTCGTCGGCGTCTCCAAGGCACAAGCGGTACTCATCACTAAATGGTTCAAATGGCTCTGAGCACTATGGGACTTAGCATGTGAGGTTCAAAATGGTTCAAATGGCTCTGAGCACTATGGGACTCAACTGCTGAGGTCATAAGTCCCCTAGAACTTAGAACTACTTAAACCTAACTAACCTAAGGACAACACACACATCCATGCCCGAGGCAGGATTCGAACCTGCGACCGTAGCGGTCGCGCGGTTCCAGACCGTAGCGCCAGAACCGCTCGGCCACCAGCGGCCGGCTAGCATGTGAGGTCATCAGTCCCCTAGAACTTAGAACTACTTAAACCTAACTAAGGACTTCACACACATCCATGCTACAGGCAGCATTTGAACCTGTGACCGTAGCGATCGCGCGGTTCCAGACTGAAGCGCCTAGAACCGCTCGGCCACAACGGCCGGCTACTCGTCACTAAAGATGACTCACTGCCAGCTTGCGGGACCCTATGTCCAGAGCTGCCCATACCAGGCGAATTGGGTGCAATGCTGCGTGGGTGTTGAGTGGCAGGCATCATAACAGCCAGTGTGAGCGGTGAGCCCTGCATCATGCTAACATATGTAAATGGTACTATCACTTACAGGTTGTTACATAGAAGGTAGAAAGTCCCGCTGAATGGTCAATATCGTTTCCGCTGGATCTGTTCGTCCCTGGCAGACGATCTGTGGGTCTTCTGTCTTTGTATTGGATGTTCAGATCCTACATGTCATGCATACATGCATTTGTCTACCCATTGTCATGAAACACCAGTCGTAGGACTGGGCTCACAAGCCCTCTTATCTGTGCTGTGGCAGCTGTGCGATCTGTCACTGCTGCCCTTAAAATACAACGATCCTGGCGGACGTCTGTGACGCATGCACCTCCAGAACTTCGTTTACCGATGTGAGAATATTCACAAGACCACTGACACCAGCATCGTTGCACAGCTGATTCAGCATGTCCAGTTGTATGGAAATTCTCCGAAAGGACTATCCTGCCAGTCTGAAGGCCACAATTTAACATCTTTCAAGCCTGATCAGTAGGCTGTAGGAACCACGAGTGTGTTTCTGTTGAATAATTGCCTCTTTGCTTCATACATTTGCACCACACTGAGCCTTCTGGTTTTTTCTTGTTGGTGCTGCTAACGAAGTCCTGCCGTCTTTGTGGCTGGACTCCCTTTGTAGATGATGGTCAAGGCTTAACTTTATTTTTATTGCAGTACAGATAAGGGCACTGCACTTTGTGTAGTTAGGCCCTTATAGTGTATAGGTGAAAGGTGAGGTTGGCTAGTCACTGCAGGACTTTGAGGCACCTGAACTTAGTGTCAATTCCCAGGAGCTACTGATCCAACATATTCTAGGAGACATGACGTCGGTCAAAGGGCTTCTATTTTGTCCATGAGCTTGGGTGAGTGTTGGATGATACACTCCTGGAAATGGAAAAAAGAACACATTGACACCGGTGTGTCAGACCCACCATACTTGCTCCGGACACTGCGAGAGGGCTGTACAAGCAACGATCACACGCACGGCACAGCGGACACACCAGGAACCGCGGTGTTGGCCGTCGAATGGCGCTAGCTGCGCAGCATTTGTGCACCGCCGCCGTCAGTGTCAGCCAGTTTGCCGTGGCATACGGAGCTCCATCGCAGTCTTTAACACTGGTAGCATGCCGCGACAGCATGGACGTGAACCGTATGTGCAGTTGACGGACTTTGAGCGAGGGCGTATAGTGGGCATGTGGGAGGCCGGGTGGACGTACCGCCGAATTGCTCAACACGTGGGGCGTGAGGTCTCCACAGTACATCGATGTTGTCGCCAGTGGTCGGCAGAAGGTGCACGTGCCCGTCGACCTGGGACCGGACCGCAGCGACGCACGGATGCACGCCAAGACCGTAGGATCCTACGCAGTGCCGTAGGGGACCGCACCGCCACTTCCCAGCAAATTAGGGACACTTGCTCCTGGGGTATCGGCGAGGACCATTCGCAACCGTCTCCATGAAGCTAGGCTACGGTCCCGCACACCGTTAGGCCGTCTTCCGCTCACGCCCCAACATCGTGCAGCCCGCCTCCAGTGGTGTCGCGACAGGCGTGAATGGAGGGACGAATGGAGACGTGTCGTCTTCAGCGATGAGAGTCGCTTCTGCCTTGGTGCCAATGTTGGTCGTATGCGTGTTTGGCGCCGTGCAGGTGAGTGCCACAATCAGGACTGCATACGACCGAGGCACACGGGGCCAACACCCGGCATCATGGTGTGGGGAGCGATCTCCTACACTGGCCGAGCCCGCATCTCGTGGTCGTGCGGTAGCGTTCTCGCTTCCCACGCCCGGGTTCCCGGGTTCGATTCCCGGCGGGGTCAGGGATTTTCTCTGCCTCGTGATGGCTGGGTGTTGTGTGCTGTCCTTAGGTTAGTTAGGTTTAAGTATTTCTAAGTTCTAGGGGACTTATGACCACAGCAGTTGAGTCCCATAGTGCTCAGAGCCATTTTTTTTTACACTGGCCGTACACCACTGGTGATCGTCGAGGGGACACTGAATAGTGCACGGTACATCCAAACCGTCATCGAACCCATCGTTCTACCATTCCTAGACCGGCAAGGGAACTTGCTGTTTCAACAGGACAATGCACGTCCGCATGTATCCCGTGCCACCCAACGTACTCTAGAAGGTGTAAGTCAACTACCCTGGCCAGCAAGATCTCCGGATCTGTCCCCCATTGAGCATGTTTGGGACTGGATGAAGCGTCGTCTCACGCGGTCTGCACGTCCAGCACGAACGCTGGTCTAACTGAGGCGCCAGGTGGAAATGGCATGGCAAGCCGTTCCACAGGACTACATCCAGCATCTCTACGATCGTCTCCATGGGAGAATAGCAGCCTGCATTGCTGCGAAAGGTGGATATACACTGTACTAGTGCCGACATTGTGCATGCTCTGTTGCCTGTGTCTATGTGCCTGTGGTTCTGTCAGTGTGATCATGTGATGTATCTGACCCCAGGAATGTGTCAATAAAGTTTCCCCTTCCTGGGACAATGAATTCACGGTGTTCTTATTTCAATTTCCAGGAGTGTATATTGCTGGATGGTTGGTTGGTTAAGCTCCTCTTGTTGGTCACAGATTCTTGCCTGCCTGGGCGCCCCAAAAATGAGTTGAGGAGATTCACTTTTGAAAGTCTGGATGGTGTTCAAATTAAAGGGCTGTTTGTTCCCTAGGAGGAACACCAGTATAAAACAGCAGGGAGGACTGTTGCCCAGAAAGGGCAAATATTTGTATTGATGTTCATCTGTGAGCTGGCTGGTAAGGGGTATATTTGGCAGATGAGCTGTGAAATCTTGATCCTCTTATCCTGTACATGCACTTTGGAAAGTAACTTATTGGCGAATGTGACTCCAAGATACTTGATGTGATTGCTCCGTGGGATCTCCGGCCGGAAAGAATCAGCCTGTCTCTCAAATCTGGGTGGCGCTGGGTAAACGTCATCGCTCTCGTCTTGTCTGCATTGATAGTAATTGTATTTTCCTTGGCCCACTCTTCTTTCATCGTGAGTTGACGTTGTAGGCGAGCGATGACTGCGTTAATCCTCTGGCTACCCTCTGGCTACTGTTCAGCAAGGCTGTGTCGTTCGCGAATTGGGCAAGCACCACCTGAGGTAATAGCGGAATGCTATTGACATAGGTAGCAAAGAGCAGTGGAGACAACACATAACCTCAAGGGATGTCATCTATGAGGATCTGAGGCTAGACTGCTGTCCCTTGGTTTTCACTTGTATTTGCCTATTGCGCAAAACTCTGTCGATGATTTTGAGCCTGTAGTTCGGGAGTAATTGCAAGTTAGCCAATTTGAGTAGTAATTTGTCCCGCCAGATTCGATCGTATGCCGTTTCGAGGTCAAAATGGTCTGCCACTGTGTAACTGGACACATTAAGGTTGCGTGCGATATAAATTTTGAGACCTGGATTAATTGCCCTCTGCAGACAGTAAAGCTTTAAAGGAAAATTGGTCTGGACGTATAATATCGTTATCGAGTGTGGGTTGTCTAATTCTCTTCAATAGTAGCTTTCGAGAATCTTGGAGAGGGTTGAAAGTAAACGTATTGGAAGGTAGATTCCGGGCGTGTCAAGCCCTTCCCTGACTTTGGTATTGGGACCAACTAGGCAATCTTACATGCAGTCAGGAAATATCCTTGCAGCATACAGTTATTACACATATGCGTTAAGAGCACAGTTGGCTTCGTCGAAAGATGTTTGAGTTGTTGACTGGTAATTTCATCTGGAGCTAGGGCTGAGTGATTTCCAAGCTGAGAGATGATTTGTGATACTTCTGCCAGGGTAGTAAGGTCTGGTTCTAGGCGTCGAACTTCCTGATGGTTCAGACGGCTCTAAGCACTATGGGACTTAACATCTGAGCTCATCAGTCCCCTAGACTTAGAACTACTTAAACCTAACTAACCTAAGGACATCACACACATCCATGCCCGAGCCAAGATTCGAACCTGCGACCATAGCAGCAGTGCGGCTCTGGACTGAAGTGCCTAGAACCGCTCGGCTACAGTGGCCGGTATCGAACTTCCTCTCGGAATGCAAGTACTGGATGTTTAGTCAGAGCCACAAAGTCGTCGTCATCATCCAAGTGCAAAGTGTTCTGAGCCTCACATGTTGCTCCAAAAACTTCTGCCCGGTCCATAGGATCATAGTATTGACCGTTTGGGTTCAAAAATGGTTCAAATGGCTCTGAGCACTATGGGACTTCACTTCTGAGGTCATCAATCCCCTAGAACATAGAACTACTTAAAACTAACTAACCTAAGGACATCTCACACATCCATGCCCGAGGCAGGATTCGAACCTGCGACCGTAGCGGTCGCGCGGTTCCAGACTGTAGCGCCTAGAACCGCTCGGCCACCTCGGCCGGCGCCGTTTGGGCCTTGGATAGCTAGCTTCGGTGGTCGAGTTTGGCGTAACGATCAAATTGGTTCAAATGGCTCTGAGCACTATGGGACTTAACATCTGAGGTCATCAGTACTCTAGAACTTAGAACTACTTAAACCTAACCTAAGGACATCACACACATCCATGCCCGAGGCAGGATTCGAACCTGCGACCGTAGCGATCGCGAGGTTCCAGACTGAAGCGCCTAGAACCGTGTAACGATCAGACAAGGTGCCACTCATTGCGAGACTTAAGTATGAGGGTCTCCATTTCGTCTTCCTACAATTCCTGCCTGTGTTCAAGAGCTCGAAGTGGAGTTCGCATGCCAGTCTCTTCATTTCTCTGCAGTCTTCAGGGTTATGGATTCTTTGACACTGCCTGCGAGCTCTGTCTTTGAGAGACTTGAGGTCCTGAGATAGCGGGGAAATGGTTTCATACTGGTTTAGAGTGTGTGTCTTTCTGAGCGACGCCTGTCGAAATGTTCTTTTGATCTTGCCAATCACTGTTGAAAGGGTGTCATCGATGGAAGCAGGGGTTGAGACGTCTTTGTCGGTCGAACATTGTTGTTCAGCCAGAAACTGAACTCAAGCCAGTTGATGATGGTAGTTGCTATGTGGCGGAAGTGGTCCAATGCCTCGCTAATGCTATACACGATGGGGTTGTGATCGGATGATAAGTCCTCAATGGTGACAAACTGGAGATCAATACGGATATTCTTGAACATAGCTACATTGAGGAGTTACAGTTTGCTGGAATGTGCGTTGCATCTTCAGGTCCATGCGTGAGTGCCTCCAGGCTTCCCTCGAAGTCATCGTGCAGCCTCTCATCTCGAGGGTTGTTACATCGGAAATTCCAAGTGTAGTGTTAGATATTGAGGGTACCACACAGGAGGACCTTGCCGAAGGCGTCGAATATAAAGTCCTGTTCTCGAACTGTCTGTCTGGACTTAAGTAGCGTGAAATCAGTGTAATGACGCTATAAGAAGTCGATATATTTAGCGCCGTTGCCTCAAGGGAAATAAGCAGTGGGAGAGTGACTGGAACGTGTGTTATGTTTGTTGATGAAGATGGCCATACCTCTCCCCAGGCCACTGGGTCGATCTGTCTGGTACCCTACCACGTTCTTAAGTTTGTATGACTATACAGAACGCAGGTGTGTCTCCGTGAGGAAGAGGATGTCCACTTTGTATCTGTCGATGAAATCCTCCAGTTCTGGTTTCTTGTTGGCGGATTATTGCTCATGTGCCAGTGCAGATTGCCTGTGGACTGTGTAAGGCTTCAGGGCTCGTTGAAACGTTGCTTCCCCCCCCCCCCCCCCCCCCCCAACCCCTCCAAGTGGCCGGATGCTCTCCTTCACAGTTCACACACTTTGGTTTTTGTGCCTTGGCGCAATTCTTTGACAGGTGGTGAGTAGTGCATTTTACACAGCGTGAAAGAAATGCTGGCAGTGTTTACACTGCGCCGGTCCCTCTTTTGGCCAGTAAGTTTCAATATGCACCTTAGTGTTTAACAAGTGACGATCATCACAGATAGAGTCACTGGTTGGTCCTGCAGGAAGGGTAACACAGTACATCGGTTTGTTTGTTAGTTTGTCAGTGGTTTCATCCCTCTACTTGAATTGATAAACGGAGGCTTGATGAAATCCTAGTGTTTGGAGTTCCAGTTCGATATATTTTGTTGATATCTCACCTGGTACGTATTTGATGACTACTTTCAACATTAACAAAAGCAAAACGAGGATAATGGAATGTAGTCGAATTAAGTCGGGTGATGCTGAGGGGATTAGATTAGGAAATGAGACACTTAAAGTAGTAAAGGAGTTTTGCTATTTAGGGAGCAAAATAACTGATGATGGTCGAAGTGGAGAGGATATAAAATGTAGACTGGCAATGGCAAGGAAATCGTTTCTGAAGAAGAGAAATTTGTTAACATCGAGTATAGATTTAAGTGTCAGGAAGTCGTTTCTGAAAGTATTTATATGGAGTGTAGCCATGTATGGAAGTGAAACATGGACGATAACCAGTTTGGACAAGAAGAGAATAGAAGCTTTCGAAATGTGGTGCTACAGAAGAATGCTGAAGATAAGGTGGGTAGATCATGTAACTAATGAGGAGGTATTGAATAGGATTGGGGAGAAGAGAAGTTTGTGGCACAACTTGACTAGAAGAAGGGATCGGTTGGTAGGACATGTTTTAAGGCATCAAGGGATCACAAATTTAGCATTGGAGGGCAGCGTGGAGGGTAAAAATCGTAGAGGGATACCAAGAGATCAATACACTACGCAGATTGAGAAGGATGTAGGTTGCAGTAGGTACTGGGAGATGAAGAAGCTTGCACAGGATAGAGTAGCATGGAGAGCTGCATCAAACCAGTCTCAGAACTGAAGACCACAACAACAACAACAACTTTCAAGTTCTTCTCTGTCGATGGCCTATATGTTAAAAAAGGTATTTTCGCCCCTTGGAAGAACCAGAGGCCGCTACACTGGTTAGAACTAGAATCAAAGTGTTAACGGTCACCTTTATATACCACTTTGATGGGATCAGTGAGATGCTTTTTGATTTCCTGATTTAACGTCAGGTAACGTCCTGTGTACTGAATCGTGACAGGCGGTATTTTCAGCTGAAGGATTTGAAGCTTTCAGAGGTCCTGGGGCAGATGTTTGAGTGTTCCCATCGGTGACAGGCGAAGCGGTAACTTCTATGTGTGTAATCTCGTTCTGGAGTGACTCATACGAATTCGATTTTGGGACAGTCATCTGTCTCTTCTCAATGTCTTCTGTCGGGAGTGAATACTTTCGTTTACGGCCCCAGCGCCTAAGACGCACAATTTGATACGGTTGCTTATCATCGTCGTTTCCATCAAGATCGGTGTTGATTTCCAAGTAGTGGGATGCGTCCGAGTCAGTTTGGCACGTCTGGGGGCTCTATCTCTGGCAAGTTGGTCTCGTCGTCGTCGGTTTTCATTTGTTATTTGTTAGTCATTGGCGACTAGTTACTGCGTGTCTTCAACATTCAATGGATAGAGGGGGAACGGGAGGGGGTGGATCGTGGTCGTGTATAGTAACTGTCCTACTCATGGAGCTGTGCCTGTTGCCACATCTTGATTGTTGTCGTGGAGGACGCGGGATTACCGACCGCGGCCGGGGACCAGGACCTCTGTCGTATCCTGTTCTTGTCCTGCTACAATGTACACTGTTCGATGCTTGTGTCGTCAACAGTGGTGGTTTTCGAGTGAAAGCCTGATCCATCATTAGTAGAGCGGTAGATTGGGCCGCCCGCAGGGCAAGCGCCGCCGGACAGCGATCGGCCGCGTTCGCATTGTGGTCCATCCTCGCATGCATCGCGCATTCGACTGTGTGTGCCTTCTGGATGTGAGCATTTCCTATTGAAGGGTAGACACAGATGGCGCTCTGGTAGCTACAACACTAAGCTATCTGTTGGTGTACGACTTTTAAATCATTATGAGTGCATCTGTTATCCCCCAAGTGGCATATGCCGTCATCGAATCAAAATCGACGTCACCTTTAGAGGTATACTAGTTTTTTTTTTCGACATTATATTTAACAAGACTGACTCTCTCCCTATCACCACATACTGATCAGGAAACTCGTGCGCGGTAAGTTTCCTTCATTGTTTTCTGCCACTGCAGCTCCTAAAATATTACAATGTATTGGCCACCTTTCTTGCTCTCCTTCGCCCACATTATTTAACGTTCAGAATCTCTACCGCAATAAATACAATGCCATCATTGACGTCCAGACTATCCTTGTGTTATACAGGGTGTTACAAAAAGGTACGGCCAAACTTTCAGGAAACATTCCTCACAAACAAATAAAGAAAAGATGTTATGTGGACATGTGTCCGGAAACGCTTAATTTCCATGTTAGAGCTCATTTTAGTTTCGTCAGTATGTACTGTACTTCCTCGATTCACCGCCAGTTGGCCCAATTGAAGGAAGGTAATGTTGACTTCGGTGCTTGTGTTGACATGCGACTCATTGCTCTACAGTACTAGCATCAAGCACATCAGTACGTAGCATCAACAGGTTAGTGTTCATCACGAACGTGGTTTTGCAGTCAGTGCAACGTTTACAAATGCGCAGTTGGCAGATTCCAATTCGATGTATGGATTAGCACGGGGCAATAGCCGTGGCGCGGTACGTTTGTATCGAGACAGATTTCCAGAACGAAGCTGTCCCGACAGGAAGACGTTTGAAGCAATTGATCGGTTTCTTAGGGAGCACGGAACATTCCAGCCTATGACTCGTGACTGGGGAAGACCTAGAACGACGAGGACACCTGCAATCGACGAGGCAATTCTTCGTGCAGTTGACGATAACCCTAATGTCAGCGTCAGAGAAGTTGTTGCTGTACAAGGTAACGTTGACCACGTCACTGTATGGAGAGTGCTACGGGAGAACCAGTTGTTTCCGTACCATGTACAGCGTGTGCAGGCAGTATCAGCAGCTGATTGGCCTCCACGGGTACACTTCTGGGAATGATTCATCCAACAATGTGTCAATCCTCATTTCAGTGCAAATGTTCTCTTTACGGGCGAGGCTTCATTCCAACGTGATCAAATTGTAAATTTTCACAATCAACATGTGTGGGCTGACGAGAATCCGCACGCAATTGTGCAATCACGTCATCAACACAGATTTTCTGTGAACTTTTGGGCAGGCATTGTTGGTGATGTCTTGATTGGGCCCCATGTTCTTCCACCTACGCTTAATGGAGCACGTTATCATGATTTCATACGGGATACTCTACCTGTGCTGCTAGAACATGTGCCTTTACAAGTACGACACAACATGTGGTTCATGCACGATGGAACTCCTGCACATTTCAGTCGAAGTGTTCGTATTCTTCTCAACAACAGATTCGGTGACCGATGGATTGGTAGAGGCCGACCAATTCCATGGCCTCCACGCTCTCCTGACCTCAACCCTCTTGACTTTCATTTATAGGGACATTTGAAAGCTCTTGTCTACGCAACCCCGGTACCAAACGTAGAGACTCTTCGTGCTCGTATTATGGACGGCTGTGATACAATACGCCATTCTCCAGGGCAGCATCAGCGCATCAGGGATTCCATGCGACGGAGGGTGGATGCATGTATCCTCGCTAACGGAGGACATTTTGAACATTTCCTGTAACAAAATGTTTGAACTCACGCTGGTACGTTCTGTTGCTGTGTGTTTCCATTCCATGATTAATGTGATTTGAAGAGAAATAATAAAATGAGCTCTAACATGGAAAGTAAGCTTTTCCGGACACATGTCCACATAACATATTTTCTTTCTTTGTGTGTGAGGAATGTTTCCTGATAGTTTGGCCGAACCTTCTTGTAACACCCTGTCTATTCAATTTGGATTTTAAGATTTAGTGGTAGGCGTCTTTCGTGTCGACTAAGTTACGATTTGTAGCCGTGTGTACCCACCGTGTTCATAGCTGCCGTCAGAGGCTCCTCCACATCTCATAGTAAGTGTCTTAGTGGACGTACAGAGCGCACACTGATCTTTCTTCGCCGGCCAAGGTGGCCGAGCGGTTCTAGGCGCTACAGTCTGGAACCGCGCTACCGCTACGGTCGCAGGTTCGAATCCTGCCTCGGGCATGGATGTGTGTGATGTCCTTAGGTTAGTTAGGTTTAAGTAGTTCTAAGTTCTAGGGGACTGATGACCTCAGGAGTTAAGTCCCATAGTGCTCAGAGCCATTTGATTTTTGATCTTCCTTTCTGACATTCCAACCATCTCCCTGAGGGCCTCCATTATTCACCCAACGCTGAAGCTCCCAAAGTCCACAGCAGCTTACTCATCATATGAGTTTGTCTGTACTTCGCTGGAAGATCAGCCGAAGGCCCAACATATGAAACATGCTGTGCTAGCTCAGACGTACTATTAACAATCGGTAAACCTCCGTTTTTTTTTCATGAGGGGTGGAGCTCCTCCACGCCCTCACCGGCATAATGGCCAATACAAAAGGTCTGCTGCCATTTCTGCAGAATGGTTAGTTTTCACTAAATTGAGGTGTCGCAGGATGTGGGTCCTGCGTTGCTTGCGTACGTCTGGTTAAGGTTAACCATTAATACACGCTCATCTGGAGATAGATTGGGTCGAAAGTTGAACTAAGGGTAGCGATTTGAGAGGCAGAGGAAAAAAAGTGCCAAAGCAAGAGCCAAGGGAAAAAAGCCTGTGCGATAGTTGGTCTGGTTTTAAGAGCAGTAGCGGTTTTCTTGCTGCCTGCGACAGGTCATGCAAAGGTAGGCTTTGTTATGAGTGGGTATCATGCAGGTCGATACCTTCGCCGTTGTGCTGTGGTGTTATTTGGGGGCTGCCGCTAGGTGCCGGTCTTGATTGTTCGGTCAGCGTCAGCAAACTTGTAACAGTTACATCATCGTTTTGTGTCCGATAGGTCATATATCAGATTCACAGTGTAGGGTAATGTCGTCCGTTTGTTTGTGCGTAGTGTGCGGACTTGTCGGTTTCCCTGCTGTCGCCTGTCGGTCAGCTTTAATAGCAGACGTCATATCCAGTCAATGTTGCTGTTATGCAGGGGCTTGCCGATGTTGTCGCCTGTGGATGTATGTTACTTGCCATAGGTGGTTATGCCCTAGCTTCGTATCTGTTTATAGAGCATATGGGGACAGCTGCACGATCAATAGTCACATTCGCTTCCACCCATAGGTTTGCAAACCCACCACTGACTATAACCCACTTCGGATGTGGCTTAACCGTTCTGGTTGTTTACATACATAGATATGTGAGACCATGTCAGTGGGAGATTAGAAGTCCACTGAACGTGCATGAGACACTCATTCTGAAGGTTTACAGACTCAACACCACCACCAACACCGTTGCTATCCTCCTAATGATACTTGTCCAGCAATGGCGAGAGTAGCGACGAGGTATTCTGATAATTTTCTTCAATGTACGGAGAACCTTTAGGTATGCTGTATTGCCATTTGAGAGCACCCATTCGCAGTAAACAATTTTTTATTATCTTCTTTTTAAAGGAACAAATAAGTATTTTTATGCTTTAACAGAGGGTGCTCGGATGATTTTATAGATCACTTGTCTCAGGTGTGTAGTGACAGAACGCTTCAGAGAAAACGTAGGGAATAATGTGCGTAAAATTTCCTAATTATTCTTTTGTAGCTGGGGGACATTGCAACCCGCGAACTTCAGAATGGGAGAGTTACGTGATTAAAACAGGCGCCAGGGACAGGGATTCGAGTGACACTGTTTTGATACTCTTTCATAAAAATTACCTTCAGAAAGTTGAGAATCGACTCTTGAAGGCAACATCTTAGATCTCTTAGTAATCCATAGACAAGAACTTTTTCAATTCAGTTACCACGTATCATAACGCTTATTATACCAACAATAGCTATAGTTATTAAAAGAATTGTTACGGAAGGTAACAAAATACTTTTCTTAGCAAGTGTAACAGGAAACAGTTTTCAGATTATTCGAATAAACATCAGACATTCAAATCAGGGGACGAAGATATGGAGTATCAAGGAATAAAATTCAAAAGTGTTGCGCATTTCGCCTGGGGTAAGTATATGCCGAGCAAGGCTGTTATAGATGGGCAAGACCTAGCGTTGTTCAGTCGTTGTAATCGAACATTGCTATGAAAACAAAAAGAGTTTCGTCCCTGATGTAAACGAGGTCAAACTCTTTTTGACAAATGAAAGGTGAAATACACAGTAATGAGCCTAAGAAGAAGAATACAAGAAGCGTGCAAACAACTAAGAAGTAAAATTTTGGCGTCATCTTTTGAAAAATCCTTAGCGGTTTTGGTGTTGGGTAAAGTCACTAAACGAGCGGAAATAATCTATAGAGTCGCTGGTGATCATCCTTGGACCGAAACGAAAATTGACAGAGGAAACGGGGACGTTCTGAATTCTGTTTTCCAAAATTGCTTCGTTGTGGCTTTCAATCATCACACGAACGGTCAAATGATAGTTACTGAGGTAAGCGATTGTAGAACAGAAAACTCAACTAAAATAGTTCAGCAGAGGAAAGGAAACTACCAAATGAGAGACTAGTATGATGCGAAAATAATTGCTCCCCTTCTAACGGCAGTTTATCTTGAGTCGCTGAAGATACGAAGAGCTCCAAGCGATTGGAAAGAGGTACTGATCACTCCCATTTACAAGTACCGTTACCTACAACTTATATCTGTGCCATGACATGCCATCAACGATTTATGCTTGAGAATGACGTAACACTGAAATCACACTGCAAATTAAATAGTTCTGCATCCATAAATGCATCTCAGCTTCATTAAATTGTTATTAGCAAATGTATTGCAGAGTGCACAGTGATCTGAGAAGGTTATGCTGGAATGTATGATTGAAGTATTGAAGCAGTGGTGCGTGCAACAGCTTGTAAGAACAAATTTAGAAAACTAAATCCCCACTATTCCAAAGTGAAATATTTCTCTCCTTCCTCTGACTGAGCCTTGATGACGCATACCCTTCATCAAATGTCTGAATATATGTCTGTAGAATGATACTAGTGCTGAGCATCTTCTTCTGCATTAAAGTATTGGACAAAACGTACCCGGAGTGATGGATGTGACCTGAAGGCGTTGTTAGATGACCTACGAGTTGTCCTGATCTCTTTGGAGATCTCAGACACAGTGTATGAGGCAGCACCATCGGGGGCAAAGGGAGATCTGAAGAGACACGATAGAAGTCTGTACCCAGTTTCAGGGGAAACACTTCAACCTGATTTTCGCTGCTGCCTATTCATACAGGTGCGTATCGGACTTGCTAGGAATCGTTTTGATAATTTAATTTGATCAAAAATATTTTGTGCGTTTGTAGAGATGTTCTTGTACACTGTATTTTTTTTATACTGCAATTTATGTCTTGTGCTTCTGAACCCAGTCTGCAAATAACTTATTCCATGAAGACGTTACAATGGAATAAAACCTATTTATTGGTTCCTGATAGTGGTGTGGTATAAGTGACTGTTTCCCCGTTTGGAGCATCTGAAGCATTTTGTGCTTTTATTAAAATAATTCATATTATTTTACTTAATAGGTAAATGAAATGTCGTGGATTATTTTAACAAATGCACAAAAAACTTCAGTTTGACTAAGTGGGAGAACGGTGACTACAGTATTGTGACACTAAACTCACCATTTGCTCGGCGTTTATCTACAGTACCAAATTGCGTCCAACATCTGCAGGTGGAAAAGTGGGCAGTAGGAGCAACTTGCGGCGCATGAATCAGCCCTGAGAAAGACAAAGGGAATGTGATGATTTCTGTAATACACTGAAAACTATAACGCGACAGGTCTCAGGTGCTTTTTCGCACTATGAAGTTGTTTTACGAATTAAAAGTAATGCAAATGTAGTCTATGAGCATCAAATGATGCTGGATTATGTCTGTCTTTATACAGGTTTATGGATGCTTGTTGATTCATTGACATGGTGCGTAAGTGGTATGTCAAGGTGCTATCCAGAACACTTTCACCTGAAGATGCATTCCGGTGGTCATGAAGATGATCACCTACACTTTATGTTCCCCAATCCATAATGTTTGCAGCTTAATCTTATATGACTTATAGTTAAAATATACAACAGAATCAACTAATTCTTTTTCCAACCAGTAATTTGCAAATACAAAGAATTCTCGAATTTTAATATGCATCTAATTTTTTCTCTAAGCTATTTGTTTTATGGATTTAACGATTAGCTCCGCTCCCTCTTGCAATTCTTCTAGCTGAGAGCATATGGGAATTTTAATTTTACCTTTTATTTGTTGCGTTGCACTATTGTTAAAGCATTATATCTTCTATGTCATCTTGGGTGTACATTGGAAATTCTTCTGCTCCGAAATCTTGCAGAATTCCTGTATAGAAATTTAAGTTTACAATTTTTTCAAACTAAGTACTGTTAAAAGCAGTTATTCTAATAGTTTTAAACTCTGCAAATATGGCTTTTATGTTGCTAGTTGTATAACATCCAGACCACCATATTTACATTCCATGAAACTATCCTTTTTAAGCAGATCAAAATGAGAATTGATGTTTATAAACAGATTTCTCGTGTACTCCAGAGTGTGACCATTCTCCAGTGATATTTACGATATCCTGTATTCCCCATTATACCCAGATTTTTCCATACACTGTATTTAAAGTAAAAGGTAAACCCTGCTTTCATATGTGCAGTGGCTTTTCCTTTTTCCAACAGCAATTTATGTCCTTCCTTTATGATACCTCTGTTTGTCAGTTTTTAACGCAGAATGGTGTATGCCTCTATTATACATGTACTCTTTTTTCTTTTGACCTGTGGGATAACATTATTTGTGGGAACTAGACCCAATTCAGAAATATCTATATTTGTCAGTATCGTGGAGAACAATGTTCTAAAGTGAGAAAAATATGTTTCTACAGCTTTAATATAACACTTTTGTATAATACTTATGTCGACATTGTTGGAGCCTATGTTAAAAATTTCCGCACAGTTCACAGGTAAATAATTAAAACTGTAGCAAACAGAACATAGTTTATACCGTTTTCGTGGCCTTGATTGTCTCAAATGGTTACTTGTATGCCAGTCAACTTTTGCTGTATTCTTATTGACTTAGCAGACAAATTGCAGAACGCTGTTATACACAACAAGGCAACTGTTCCGTAAGCTATCTGATAATTTATGTCATATATAGGCAGTTGGCACAGAGTACAGCAGAAGACACTGTAAATACTGTTTTGTGGCATTTAATACACTTTAACTTTCTTCCATATGATCAAATACACCATCCGTTCTGTAGTTTACATTGTAACTTTCAGTCTGGTAATACCATGTCCTTTACCCAAGGAAGATATAAAAGTATCTTGTAGTTGCATGTCTGGACACTTAATAAACACGAGAAGATGGTTACCGATATAATTGTTCGCTCCTGGACTTATGATCTGACATGTAAATTTGTTATATATCTTTGCCCTACAAATGGAGACCATCTACATTAAATAGATGATTCCAACGCCCTTATCATCATTTAGAAACATATTGCTGTTTCCTTGGTAGTCTCCTTGAAACAGAAGTCAATGTCTGATGTTAGGTAGATAAAATCCCCAGCATATTCTTTTCTTACATTCAGGTCCTCAAGATAACAGTCATCTATACATAGCTGCTGCATTATGTCGTGCAGTTCGTCCATTAATACAGGTATTCCAACATCAACCATTTCCATTCTGTATAATACAGCCACAGGATTTTTATATTTCCTTGAAATGGTTTCCAGTGCTTCCTTGCCGATTTCTTTTACAATAAGTCTCTTTCTGCCACATTGTGACTCCTGCGTAGGAGTGGTGACTCGCAAATATGAACGTCGAGAATTTACCATGTAGATAATTGTTAAGCATACAACACGTTTTCTTCTTTAGCATACAGACTATCCATTCTCTAACTGTTCTTGGTAGCCCACTTGATCGCAGATTTTGACTACCATAATGTTGTCACAATATGGTTCTATAATTGGTACAAGCACATTTAAATTCTTCTTACCAAGGAACATAATAGTTTCGGTGTAATTTAATGTTACCAGTGTCATTAACAAGATGGTCCAGGTTCTCTAATAATAACCACAAACCCAAGCTTTTATTCGTTGGTCTTGTCTTCCTCCCTAATAGCTGAGGAATGTTTAGAACTTTGGAGGAAGCCATGTTGACAGTTTTCATTACCACAGAATACTGACTAGTCGTGGCTATCAACACTTCTTATATAGATCACATAAAGATCCAAGGTGGTGGTAATTTTTGCTGTTGAGGCATATTTTTTGTTGACAACGTAATTTTTGCTGGTGAGGTAGAATTGATGTTGACGTGGCTGTGTATCAGGTTACAGTAAACCGAGCATTTCGCCCTGTAAGATCATCAAGCTATGGTTCACGGTCAATTATTCTTGTAAAAAGAATTAGATGCTTCTGAAGCAGATTTAAATTATAAGTTAAAAACTGTGCTGGTTGTTATTAAAACTACACCAAAAAAGAGTTTTTTCTGTGTGTAAATGTATATGGAATAATGTTTTTGTATAAAAATTTGTTTTCCGCGGTGTAGATGTTATGTTGGCGACTGTACATGGTACGCCACACACCGCACATATTGCTGCAGAAGACGAGGTTTCAAACAGCCCTCCAACACGCCGTCGCCGGGCCTCGCTCTCTCAGAGCTCACCGTCACCAGGTTCGCCACCAGAGGACACCATCATTTCTTCGACTCAGTGCAGGTGAATATAACACGTCCCGCATTTTTTGAAGTCACCGCACACCGGGCTGGGCCCCAGATCTGAGAACAGATGGATCTATCACGATGCTACTAATCTGATAATAATCCGATCATTGTACTGATAGCCAGTGATCCACATTACTATTGAACTGTCAGAGTTTGGAACAGTTACATCAAATAATAAAAAGAGTTATGTATTTATCTTTTTCATTCGTATATATTGCAAATACTGTAAATAAAAATGTTCATTTAATAAATACTGAAGTGTCTGTGCTACCTTATTCGCATATGGGCTCAGCATTCTCCTGTTCACTTCCCTACCAAAAATCCTAAGAAGTTTATTATTTACGGTGATCTGCATGTGTCTTTTGGATGACGACACTGCAAAGTAGCTGAAACTGGGTGGTTGGTTGACCTTGATAGTAGTTGAAACAAGGTAGGAGCTTTGCAGAGCAGTGATTATTGTTTGAAGTTTGCAATGGCTGTGAAAAATAAAAGGAAAGTCCCAATTGCAGAAGAAAACATTCCACCAGTTGAAATAGATACCCACAAATTGTACATTTCACAGATCTGGAAACAATTCATGCAACTGTTGTGTGGGATTCCACAGCAGGTATTGGATCTTGGGAATACAGGGCAAGGGAACGTATTCCATTCCACAAAAGAACTGAAAAGATAGGCCGAAGTGAAGAGTTAGTATTACTTCTGCATAACAGAATGCAGCGTGCAGTGTCCAGATAGGCGCTGTCTAATCACAGAGACGGTCAATTATTGACAAGTGTTGCTGTTTGTAAGACAGGCACAGATTACTGGTTCAAATGGCTCTGACCACTATGTGGCTTAACATCTCAGGTCATCAGTCCCCTAGAACTTAGAACTACTTAAACCTAACTAACCTAAGGACATCACACACATTGTAACCTCCCCACAAAATATGTTAAATAAAAAATGAAAATGTGCCAAGTTAACCTCCCCACACGAAAAATGTTAAATAACAATGAAAATGGAGCCAAGTGTAAACTCCCCACAAAATAATAATTAAATAAATTTTTTAATATTGTAACCTCTGAACAAAATTGGCTCCCATTTATAGTCTGTGTGCAGAAATGCATTCACATTTAATGTTACCACAAAAATTCTATTCTCATTTAATGTCAAGTTCGAAACAGAAAAATTCCTAAACACCAAAATAATAAAAAAGTTTTGTAACCTGATGAATTTTATGAGGACAGCAGCGCTGCCTTTCGGCCCTGTATTCTGAATAAAAAAAGCAAAAATTCTTACCTCAATAAAACTGCAATTATATCTGCTCTTAGTCATTTTTCGACACAGCTTCGTGCAATGCTGGCGAATATTTTTTTTGATTCTTGGATGCAATGATAATGCATTGGAAATTCTTTAAATTGAAATGAATGCTTTTCTTTAAAAGAGTTGCTTTATATTATAAAAATTATTATTGGGGCATTTTTTTGAACAGATTAAATTACAATTAACATACATTATTAAATATGCGCAAGGCTGCTTCTTTACCTTCTACAACAATACTCATCCTCCAGAATCCTGACCAGAGTCGCGAGCAGAGCACACAGCCGACACATGCCGACTCCCGCCGACTCACGCAGACTACACCAGACTACTACCGACTCGCTACTGTCGACTCGCGCAGACAAGCGCAGACAAGAGACAAGCAACAACTAAAGACAAACTTCTCTCTGGTCAGAGATTCTGTCATGCCTCGCCCATCGCCGGCAAAGCATACGTCTTACAACATCCATGCCCGAGGCAGGATTCGAACCTGCGACCGTAGCGGTCGCGCGGTCCAGACTGAATCGCTTAGAACCGCTCGGCCACCGCACATATTATTAAGCGCCTTAAAGAGTGAAAAACTTTTTACTACAAAATTGTTGCAAATAGATGCAGAGTATGCTTATCTGTTCCCCGTTGCAGAGATTGAGTTTTATTGATTGGATACCTCGAAGGTCTTGTTCCTCGCTAATGCGGAAAACCCAAAACGCAATGCTGTATCAACAACGAGAAAGCACTTGTTGGCTAATGTTTAGTAACCACATTTTTGCCTACTGACAAGGTATGGTGGAGTGTTATTAAAGTCAGAAGACTCGCTGCAATAGCTTGTCGCTGATGCTACACCGCTAGAGTCGCCGTCATTATTGTTGGCAGACACAGTGGAAACTGGCAGTCGTTGTCCTACCAAATAGCATGCAGGATAGTGGTGGTCTCCCTGTAACGCGTATGTTCCTATGTGCTGTATGTAATTCAGAGGCAAATATCGTTTTGAACACAGTACTATTTTATCCAAATAAACTGACCGTCTGATTTTAATATAAAACTGATTAAATTCAAAGGTATGAATGTGTATACAATTCAGAGATAAATACGAGGGTGAGTCAAATGAAAACCTTAAATTTGTAATAACAAATCGAAATTTGGCGCCGTTATCCTGTAAGTTGGGAAGCGTGCTACAAACAGCCTACAAAATCGCCTGTAGGTGGCAGCATAGTGCAGATGTACACATACTGTCGCAGTATCAGTATAAAGATGGCCGCCCCACTTGGGACTTGCACCAGGGAAGAACAGCGTTCTGTTATTCGGTTTTTGCGTAGTGAAGGTGTGAAACCTATTGAAATTCATCGATCGAATGAAGGTTCAGTACGGTGACGCATGTTTGTCACAGCAGCAAGTCTACGAATGGAGTAGGAAGTTCGCAAATGGTGTGATTTTAGTGGAAGATGCTCCTCGTGATGCGCACGAGATAACCTACAGAAAGGTCAGCAGATGTCTGAGGGTGAAAGTGTTCTGGATAATATCTTCATATACTTTCGTGCAGATCAAAGCACTTTATTTGCACCGTGTTTTTCAGTGCTATTCATATGTTGACAAAACATTACACAGATCTGATCGACAGCTGTCACTTCGAAGAAAAGAATTTCTGTATTTGTTGAATTTCATCCAGTCCGCGTTGTCAAAAGCGCAAAGGCAAAGCGATGTTTTTGGCACCAGACGGACCCTGTTCACCGATGTTTATACCTTTACCAGAGAACATACAGGCTTTTGTCATGCACCTTGGCACGTACTGTTAGAGAGTTATCTAATTATTATTTTGATAGCTTCGCCGCAAACCTCAATATTCGTTATATCATTGAATTATTTTCACAAAAAGATTTCAAATACTGTTAGAAACGTATATCCTGTAATTAAAAAAAACTCTATTTACTTCTAAAATACAGAAAAATAGCTTGCCCTTCGCCTACTGTCACTTTTCAGAAACTTCTAGTCGATAATTAGAACCGTTTACGAAATATTCTGGATGTCGAAAGTGTGAATATCGATAACATCGGTTTTTCTAAACGTTATTGGAAATGTGAATCATTGGAATGCAAGATCGCTTTTTACATCATAGACAAAATGGAACAGACGCCGTATTGGAATATTTTTTTTCTAAAACTAAAATGCTATGTTTCATAGTTTTTGTGTCACAGCTTTCTTGCTATGAAACAATGCTGTTCAAAGCACATTAATAATCTATTCAAAATTCATCTTTTTCTTATTTTGTAATATAATAACATGTCGGGAAATGGCACGTACTGATTAAAAGTGTGAGAGGCAGTAAAATCTCTCTAGATATATTACTCATCCAGAGGTTGAGTGGAGATCACGTACACCATCATCGTTTGTGAACCCTCCGCCTGCCTCATTCGAAACTATGCACTCACCCGCACCCACGTCTCGTCTAGCGCGTCAGATCTCGGGGCATCAGCGTGTAACGGTCCGACTTTTTTTACACTGCCCAGACACGGTAAAGTGAACACCTGTTCAAATCCTGAACAACCACCTGCAAGAAGTACAGGAAGAGCCAGTGAGGTTCTGGATGGTACTAGGATTGTGGTGCCCTGCCAACTCCAGTGAGGATCCGTGGCATGTACATCCCGATCGAGGTGGTCCCACAGTTTCGCAATTGAGTGTAAGTCCGGAGAGGTTGATGGCCTTGGAAGTACGATAAATTCATTCTGGAGCTTTTCCAGCCAAGCATGAACACCGCAAGTTCTGCGACATGTTGCATTGCGCTGCTGGCAGATGTCATCGTGCCAAGGAAAAACTAACTGCGTGTTTGGGTGGCCGTGGTCTCCAAGGATAGATGGATAGTGATGTTGATTCATTGTGCCATGACGAGACCACCCAGAGAACGCCACGGAAACATTCCCCATGCCATAACGCTCCCTCCTCTAGCCTAGGCCCTAGTGTGGATTGTTACAGGATGTTTGCTTTCGTATGTTTCACGAAATATACGCCAATGGAGCATGAAACGTGATTCACTGTAAAAAGCCACCTGTCGTCCCTCGATGGACGACGAGTTGCGGCAGTATCATGCAAATTCCAGCCTTCGTCGCTGATGAAAAGCAGTCAGCATGGGTGCATGAATCAAGCACCCGTTGCAGAGGCCCGAGCGCAGCAATGTTCGTTGAACGGTCGTTGAGGAGATACTGTTGGTAGCGCCTTGTTCATACGGCCGGTCAATTGCTTAATAGTTGCACGTCTATCCATCCGCGCCCATTTCCGGAGCCGTCGTCCATCCCTGTCATCTGCACCACAGTTACAATGGCGCCGGTTCTCGATAGTGCCATTTTGCCATGCATGATATACTTTAATCACGGCGGCATACAAACAAACTTCGGTTTTTCGGAAATGCTTCAACCTTGGCCCAAAACATGTGATCATGCCGTTTTGGAAGTCAGATAAATCGATCTGTCTCTGAATTACGACAATGACTGCATTGTTTTCCGCTCTCCTCCCACCCCAACACACGCTTTATATATGCTCCACTGCCAGTGCTGCCAACAACGAGTGGTTATTGCACGTTGACGTCAAACGTAGGCTGTGGTCACATTAATGGGACTGGAACGTTTATTTCCTCTTGCAAGGCAATAACTCTAGGGTGGCGTTGTAAAAATATTTACTGATTAATGGAATTAAAGCTGCAAGTGGGTCATAATCACTGTATTAACCTTTTTGTAAAATGTTCGATGGAAGTCAAGGACCACCACGCAGAATCGCAACTCGGCAGGGAGCTGAGTGTCTGGGGGTTAGCGGCGCGAGCGGTGACGGCAACCTGGCAGCAGGCCGTACTGCAAGCAACGAGCAGAAGCTTGCTGTTCAAAAATAGAAGACACGAATTCTGTTGCAGTGCGCCAGTTGTAGCACTGTATTCTTTTCAGACTGATGTTCGCTTACTGGGCTAGGCCATATTTATCAACAGTGAAATCAACTTACTACTGTTTGATTTCTATGAAGGCCAGTCAGTCTTTCCCAGGCCGAGTGGTTGTAACTGAAATTTTCAGAATATATGCAACAAATTTAATGCTGTGACGGAATTTTTGTTGGATATATGGATGGATATGGCATTGTGATGAACTTGATTGAATTCGTTACGAGTTAATTTGTTATTCAAAGCATGAGATTTGTTATAGGGAATGTTAATTACTCTGAGATTGAGCACTTCATTACATTAAGCTTTATTACACTCGCAGGGCGATGGATCTTTATCATGCCAGGAATAACGTGGATGGAGACAAATCAGATGCACATTTAAGGACGCAGGAAGAGTTTTAAACAATTGTCCATTGCGTATTGCCGGAGACTTTGTGTGTTAAGCCCCATTTTGTTGGACGGTTCAACCGAAGCAGAACATGATTTATGAATCGCTCCGGAACGGGAAGTCGGGGCATTTATTAGCAAAACCCAATTAATTCAGAGCCTATGAAGTAAAATACTCGCCTCGACCACTGGTCAGCAAAGACACTAGGAGCTTGAAGTTTGCGCATTGGGTCTAGTATAGTGTAGTGAACGAGAGGATTTTGTTTTTGACATCACATAATAGGCAAATAACCAACGAGATCGCCCCATTTTGGGCGCCAAAAATGTAGAAAACTCGAAAAATTGTCCGTGACATCACATAACATTAAGATTACCCATGAGATCGCCCCACACTGGGAGCAAATAATTAAGTGACCTCAGTAAATAAAGGAAATCAAACGCAAACGGTTATGATATTAAGGAGTTGATGCATGAATGGAACAGATTACGTAGACGATTAAAACATGAAAGAAATGTATTTGTTCCAGTAACGTTTACACAAAAGAAAACAAAATTACAAATCTCAGGGCCGATTTGACTGGGCATGGCCACGGCTCAGTTACTGAGGCGCTTCTGGGTTCTAGGCGCTTCAGTCCGGAACAGCGCTGCTGCTACGGTCGCAGCTTCAAATCCTGCCTCGGGCATGGATGTATGTGATGTCCTTAGGTTAGTTAGGTTTAAGTAGTTCTAAGTTGTAGGGGACTGATGACCTTAGATGTTAAGTCCCATAGTGCTCAGAGCCATTTGAACCATTTTTGAATCATTATTCGTAATCATTCGTCGTGTAGTGCTGTCGGCGGCAGGCGCTGCATCGGTACGGCGCGAGTCGCCTGCCCTTCCGGTGTGCCGCGGCTTCGCAGCGGGGGCCCGCAGCGGTCTCCACGCCGACAGGTCGCCGTGTGTTGCCGTAGCTGAAGCAGCGTTATGGCGGTGTCGGAGGGTGGATGTTGCCGACGTATGAAGGAGCCCCTGTGTCCTCTTCCTTCCGCACTGTCTCACCGACTGTCCTATTCACCCATCGGGACCATCCGACCGCCGTGTCATCCTCAGATAAGGATGAGGATAGGAGGGGCGTGTGGTCAGCACACCGCTCTCCGGTCGTTATGATGGTTTTCTTTGACCGGAGCCGCTACTATTCGGTCGAGTAGCTCCTCAATTGATATCATGAGGCTGAGTGCACCCCGAAAAATGGCAACAGCCCGTGGCGGCCCGGATGGTCACCCATCCAAGTGCCGGCCACGCCCGACAGCGCTTAACTTCGGTGATCTGACGGGAACCGGTGTATCCACTGCTGCAAGGCCGTTGCCTGTCCTCTTCAACTCTCATCCATACCTCAACGATTCCTCGAAATTTTGCTCTTGTCGCGGCGTTGTCATTGGCGGACTCGATTTGTAATGGCGCCCAATGATTGATCGCTGTTTCATGACCGTGCCTCTCCATGCAGAGTGGAAATTTCCAATATTGCGTGGACTGCTGTGTGCCTCGGGAACGCGCGTCTCCCTCACGATTTCAACAGCCTTTGTGGCGCATTCTTCTGATGTTTTTTTGCATTCCGAAGTTGTTGTGAATGCAGCCATACAACACTTCCTTGTAACCCCTCTCTCTTCTTGAGGCCTGGACAGACTCATGTTTGGGCTTCGTCTCAGGGTTTGCTGGTGACCGTGATGTATAAGGAACCTCATTACTGTCCAAAAATGACTTTTTAAGAAGTCTGACTTCTTTCACACTCCTCCCTGTGCGATTTCTTCGCGCTTTATGTACACTCTTCCCAGCAACTGGGGGTGCTGGAATTGTCAACACGTTCTTGCTTTCTAAGGCAGGTAAAACGATTGCTACCAGGCCAGAAGAACTCACATGCTTTCGCGAGTGCGTTCTTGACGTTCCATGCTAATGACTGCAGGGGTCCATTAGTTTTCGGCAAGCTTCTCATTGTGCGCCAGGCTCCTCGCGACGTGTCCATACTCAAGCGAGGCGAGGGCGTCCGCCCGGCTACCCCCAGTGTCTCTTGTCGCGGCGTTGTCATTGGTAAGCATTTACAGAAGAGCAAAACATTTTTTTAGAATACGAAATTACCTTTTTGGTGAATTCTTTGGTCACCAGAACTCAAACCTCAGCTGCCGCAGGAGATTCTTTTGTTGAGAAAACAGCAAAGTTTGTAAGCCATTCTGTATTTTTTGTGGCTGAAAAGATTCTCAAAAGTGAGGCACTGGATACACTAATAGAATAAGTTCAAAGAGTTTTACAATTTCACAATATCCAGTCTGAAGTCCATTCAACAATAAAATTCAATACATCACAAACACTTCTGTGACGTATTTCTCCGAATATATACACAACCACCTGCTGTGATCTTAAGCAGGAAAACAGAACAATACAACCAAAAGACTATAGCAATTTGTTATTATGTTTATATTGATCAAAATTATGTACATTTAAAAGTTCCAAAAATAACAGAGCCCAAGTTACTGAATCCACCTAACAATTGTCCCATCACTGAGTCCAAAATTTTGCAGTAGATTCTTATAACGTTTGTCTCCAAATTGACCCCAGCATCATGCCTACGACGTTTAGTTACTGGTTCATCCACATGATAGCCATGAATGTCTCTTTCCCATATTCTTTTACAGCTGTCACATTTGGTTTTCAACATTTCTTGGAATTCACTAATTTTTAATACACATTAGCCAATATCATAAGCTCTGGCTTGTGATCTATACTAGTTATAAAACTGCGAAACCTTCGTGTCTGTCTGTTGGATCACACTAATCTGCAAATCCACTGGACGAAATTTCGTGGGGTTTTTGCTGTTAACTTGAGTGCAGCCTGTTGCAGCATAAAGGCTTTATTTTATCAAAATCGGATGACGGAAAAATGATACCGTGATTAAAAAAGTTTTATGTAAAACTGTCGTGTCTGTCTGTTTGAACACGCTAGTCTCCAAAACTAAGAGACGAATCATCACTGGGTTCCACAGGTAACTTGAATGAAGCTTTGAGCAACGTATAGCATTATTTCATCAAAATCGTATCACGGAAAAAAGGTATCGTAATTTAAAGTTTTAGGAGTCTGCTCAGTTTATTAGTCCTGATGTTTACCCTAGTGCTGGCGTAGTACATCAAAGAACCAATAAATGGCGCTATTAGTTTTTTTACCTCAGTGGAAGAAGTATTTATGAAAGATTTCTTCAGTGACAGAATTAAGGGCCGCAGTCTCATCCCTACGAAAACAAGAATCACTGAATTTACTTTGCTAAGATATTCGAATTCACTGGTGTCGTTTTGTGTATAAAAAAAATAAAGAAATTGCTTTGCTTCTTTCGATAGGTTTCATTTATATTTGACTCCTTGGCAAGAAAAAACGGATCTGTTGCCAAAGTGATCCTACAAGGGTTCGGTTTTAAGCGATTGAGGTACTGAACCCTCAAAAATGACGGCGTGCAAAGGCCCTTCTTTCACTGCAGTTGCGAAGCACTCGAATATAGGGTGTATATCCAGTAAGGGGTCAGTGAGAGGGAAACTATATGCACAAACGATGTAGAACGAAATTGACTTGCCCATGACTTCAAATCCAAGAGCAATAGAAGAGTGTTCTTCGTCCCGCTCATATGGATCAGTTATCGTGTTGAAAAGCGATACCCCATTGGACTGCGATATAAGGTTTTTACCAAATTATGTGCAGAAGTCAACCGTGTGGCAACTTTAGCCAGTCGTTCCTTTACTTCCTTAGCTAGAGCCCAGTTTCTTTTGGTTGACATGGAAAAACAGTAACAAGATCATTGACATGATTTGTGATAGCATTTCAGTTTACAAGTGAAATGGTGAGCCAACGTTGCAGTGGGAAACGTATTTATCACTCTTGATTGCCATCCATTCGAATGAGCAACCGTAACTGCAGCTCCATCGTTAACTCTAGCGTGTTCGTGTGTTTTAAAAAAACTATTGTATACCTTACCAACAGCTGTCACATAGCGAAGTGCTGAGCAGACCTGTGAGAAATTACATTCATCAATTACTTCGTCTAGAATAACTGGGACAAAATTCGATTCACTTATCTCCTATCTTATTTTATTCACGAGCATGTTTGAAACACACGCAGTCAAATAATTCTGTATTAGTCTTTACACTCCAGTTAACATAAAAGAATATTCTAAATGCCGTTTCAGCTTTTCGTTATATTGTAAGAAGTTTAACAAAATTGCATTAATTCACCTTTTGCAAATTTGGGTATCCTGAAAACCAGTTGCTGCTATTGTAAACAGTCGTACTGAAACGTCACATGCAAAATTTTTAGTTTTCATGCACGATACAATAGTAGGTCTTCCCAATAGTTAATGGTCTTCTCCTGTGGAAAACTGCAGGCAGGAAATATGTGCCACAGAGTCGCATATTCACACTGGAGGTGTTATAGGCCCTTTGCTGTTCCTTATCTATATAAACGATTTTGGAGGCAATTTGAGCAGCTGTCTTCGGTTGTTTGCAGATGACGCTGTCGTTTATCGACTAATAAAGTCATCAGAAGATCAAAACAAACTTCAAAACGATTTAGAAAAGATATCTGAATGGTGCGAAAAGTGGAAGTTGACCCTAAATAACGAGAATTGTGAGGTAATCCACATGAGTGCTAAAAGGAACTCGTTGAACTTCGGTTACACGATAAATCAGTCTAATATAAAAGCCGTAAATTCAACTAAGTACCTAGGTATTTCAATTACGAACAACTTCAATTGGAAGGAACACATAGAAAATGTTGTGGGGAAGGCTAACCAAAGACTGCGTTTTATTGGCAGGGCGCTTAGAAAATGTAACAGACCTACTAAGGAGACTGCCTACACTACGCTTGTCCGTCCTCTTTTAGAATACTGCTGCGCGGTGTGAGATCCTTACCAGGTAGGACTGACAGAGTCAATCGAAAAAGTTAAAAGAAAGGCAGCACGTTTTGTATTATGGCTAAATATGGGAGAGAGTGTCACAGAAATGATGCAGGATTTGGGCTGGACATCATGAAAAGAAACGCGTTTCGTTGCGACGGAATCTTCTCACGAAATTCCAATCACCAACTTTCCCCTCAGAATGTGAAAATATTTTGTTGACAGCGATCTACATAGGGAGGAATGATCACCATGATAAAATAAGGGAAATCAGAGCTCGTACGGAAAGATATAGATGTTCAATGTTTCCGCCCGCTATACGAGATTGGAATAAAGGAGAATTGTGAAGGTGGTTCGATGAACCCTCTGCCAGGCACTTAAATGTGACTTGCAGAGTATCCATGTAGATGTAGATGTAGATGATGCTTCCCTGCTTACATTCCTTAGATTTCGCCCCGCAGCGGTAAGATAAGCAACGAACATGGTAGCTTACCTTACCACGAACAGCAGCGTGCCTATGCGATGATCGTTATAAACTATTGACGCTATTTATGGCCTTCAGATAACATAAAACTATGTACGATGCACGTAATTATTCATTTACCTTAACCACGAGTACGTTTCCCGTAGCACCAGTACAGAAATTACTATGTTTGGGTAGTTCTTCTAACCTGATACCAAGACGCGCAATCGGCAGATTGCAGGACCTGGGGACCTAGAGACGGGGGTTGGGAGGTGGCCACGCTTTCCTGCGCTCCAGTCGGTTGGTGCTTGTACAGCCGTTTCAGAGAACATCTTTCATTCTCTGAACTTATAAAATGTTCAAATGTGTGTGAATTCCTAAGGGACAAAACTGATGAGGTCATCGGTCCCTAGACTTACACACTACTCAGCCTAACGTAGGCTAAGAACAACACGCACACCCATTCCCGATGGACGACTTGAACCTCCGGCGGGAGAGGCAGCGCAGTGCGTGACGCGGCGCCTCTGACCGCGCGGCCACACAGCGTGGTGACTGAACATATAGTGAGCGCGAACTCAAGAATTTAGCTGAGAGTCACTAAAAATCAGCAGCGTTCATCCGAAGCTATTGAATAATATCGCTTTTGTCAGCCCATATAATTAATACCACGAATCTTTATATTTTTTCCATTAATTTTGCCCTTGTTTCCAGTTAGTGCTGGGTGAGCAGTGCTTACCTTTGTCCATTGAATACACGCCACTGCTGTGACTCTTACAGCGCTAATTGACACATGTGAAAGTTTTCCACAGACGGTAAGTACCGCAACAATGATAGTTGTGACCTGGCGGAAACTGCAAGTAAAGCGACAACCTGAGCTGGCTGTCGTAACAACGGCTGAGAAGCACTTGGTGCCGGTCGAAGAAGCACTGTGAACAACGGACATGGATCCAGTTTTCGTTTCAAGGGCAACACACAATTTGTTACTGTGTCTTTACCCTCCACTAAAATATTACCGTAAACAGCACCTTTAATGTGCCTCTGATCCCTGCCATTGTATAATAATTACAGTTTGAGACTTGAGTGTTAAACAGTACTTTCATTTTATTCACAGTTTTGCTTTCTTTAGTTCACAAAATAATCTTTGCATACTTTTCGCAAAGATATCCTGTAATCGGTACTGGTAGGTAATGAAAACTCTTTGCGTTATCTCTTCGTGAGGCAGTGCGGTAGCAGAGTGTTTCAAGCACGGCGATTTAGTTCGGTTTCATACAATCAGACACTAGACAGTTGAGTAGGCCATAGAGCCTTTTTTTTTTATTGTAATTTTAATCACCTCATACAAGGCGGGCTGGCAGCAGCTTAATATGCTGCTCTTCAGCCTTATGGGGTACAATAATATGATATAGGTGACACAGACAATACAAAAAATGGCGGGCAAAGAAAGTAGTTACAAAAAACAAAGAAGCCGTTCACGTTGGACGATAAAAACACTAACACTTGTTGACACGGCGCACAAAACACGGAGAACGGCGACGGCACAGGTGAAAAGATGAGTTGTAACTGCACGAAACACAAAACGAAGCACACACACTAGACACTGATGGCGATGATCTCCGGCGCGCGAATGTTCACTATGCGTGTGCGAGTCAACCATAGAGCCGACTGAGTTAGATATCACCCTTTTGACCTGGATGTGTTGGCCATGAGCGGAAAGTTTTCCGGAGCTGGGGACTGCAACTAGAAATATGGCGAGACTGTTAGATTTATTTGCCTTGGTTATTAACGCGCGATGTGCAAGACATTTCAAACTGGCGATGTTAATATTTGCACATTCAAGTCGCTATCATTTCGCGTGCTGAACTGCTAATGAATAGCGAGCGTGGCCTCATATTTGGTCACTAGGTATTACAGAGGATCAGAGATGGCGTAATTTTCTTCAGCTGGAAGCTGATTACAGGGCAGTATCGTCGTTATTCAGTCTAATGCATTATACTTTTCAGTTTCTTCCTTCTACCCTCCACTTTAGATTATTCATGCATTACTGGAAGACACGTGTAGAAAACTATTGTTTCTGTGATTGCGAGAAATTCGATTCATATTTCACGTATATTTGCTAAAAAAATCCTTCAAAGCCTAGATCGCATAGAATATTTCTTTATTTAAGACAACCGGTTTCGACAGACTTTGTTGTCATCTTCAGATCTTAAAAATCTTTTTGTTTTAAAACGGTTTCATTATGCGTTGAAACCTCAAGCCAAGTTGTCAAGTGGATAAAAATTAGCACATTATGAAAGGTTTGTTATAACTAAAATATTTAAAAATATGAAGCATCTTGTGCCTAACAAGCATCTGTGAGCGATGTAATATGGACAAGACCTTTTGAACAAGGTACTTTATGTTTTTAAATATTTCAGTTATGAGGAACCTTTTATGACACAGTACTGATTTTTATCCACTTGACAACTTGGCGTGAGATTTCAACGTATAATGAGCATGTTTTACAGCAAAACTATTTTTAAGACCTGAAGGTGATAGCAAAGTCCGTCGCAACCGGTTGTCTTACATACAGAAATATTTTATGCGATCTAGGCTGTTGAACGTTTTTTGGGAAGTATTACGGATCGCGCCTTCAGTACTCTCAAAATGAGAAAATTCGATTCACGCGTATTGTAAAGATCTTGTGCTGTATATCTGTGTTTTGATTATTTTGAAGTGAATACAGAGTATCAATTCGTTATGCCTTACTCGTTTATGCTTTCCTCAGTCGTTTATTTACTTCTTAGGGCTCTGAAATCGGTAAAAACGGAACCCTTACAGAATCACTTTGTTGTCCATCCGTTAGTTTGTCTGTCTGTCTGTTCGACTGTTAAGAACCCTTTTTCTCAGGTATGGGTAGATGTATCAAGCTGAAATTCATGTCACATACTAAAGTGTACGGTCCTTGTTGGTATAAAAGATTTGAGCTTCTACGTCAATGTAATCAAAAGATACAGCCATTTGTGCCACCTATTTTGATATCTTGAAAGTATCTATATCGATAACTGGTAAAAATCGTCAGAATTCTCGATTTCAGAGTTGGATGAACTATCTGTATACATACATGAGTTTGTGCGGAACCCTCGGTACGCGATTCGTACTCGCATCCATTAGAATTATTTGTCAATCATATCGATGCACATGTTATGTGACGCAATCTTGGGCACCTCTGTTACCAATATTCCCTTGTCAATTTAGTGATCACCCGGGATATATATAATGAAATAAATCATTCATAAACGTTTCAGCAACGGATTATTAACAAATATATTTCTCTCTGCTTGTTTAATATTGAGTTTGCGAAAGGTAAGTTTCGTCATGACGCCAGAACGGAGATTTGCTGAGGCAGATTTTTGTTATATGTATATTGGTGCTTCTATGCAGTAATTTGTGCATAACATGATAGCAAGGCCTTCTGCTTTTGCAATAGGATGTGCAGATTTTGTACTTGTGCGACATCATTTTGTAATTTGTGTTTTCACTGTCAGGCCATTTGCAAATTAAGATATTGTGAATATATTGAAGAGATATCATCTCAAGGCACTGTCTTTAGTTATAAGCTGCCCACACTTGGTAATTTGAAAGACTTTTAAGAGTGGTTACACACTGTTAGATTTTTTGCTACACGAGCTATGCACATCACATTCACGTTGCGCGGTTTTTCTGTAAGTTTTTATTTTTGTGATTATTTCTTTAGCTTACTTCGTAGTCAGACAGCATTACAGATTTGATTATTGGGTCATGAACATTTGTATAATAAGCCACAGTTTCGATAAATCGGGGCTTATCCAACTACTCATGTTAGTAGACTAATTATTAACGCAGTAGCCACATTACAAGTTATAATGTAAAATGTTTTAATTTAACAACAATAATTTGTACACATCAGCGCACAGTTCATCGCTTTATTGTAACGCCCGAGAAAGTGCAACTAAACACAGCATTTGAAAAGCGTTCGTCTGAAAACCTGAGTCCTACCTGTGTCACAAATTCAATATTGAAACGTAATAGAAAAAAGAACTTCGACAACATTCACCATTATCAGTAGTTCACTAAGCGCAACGACTCTGGTCACTGGCCTACAGACTAACGGTGTGATGAAACTTCCTGGCAGATTAAAACTGTGTGCCGGACCGAGACTCTAACTCGGGGAACTTTGCCTTTCGCGGGTAAGTGCTCTACCAACTGAGCTACCCAAGCACAACTCACGTCCCGTCCTCACAGATTTAATTCCGCCAGTACCTCATCTCCTACCTTCCAAACTTCACAGAAGCTCTCCTGCGAACCTTACAGAACTAGCACTCCTGGAAGAAAGGATATTGCGGAGACATGGCTTAGCCACAGCCTGGGGGATGTTTCTAGAACGAAATTTTCACTGCACAGCGGAGTGTGCGCTGATATGAAATTTCCTGGCAGATTAAAACTGTGTGCCGGACCGAGACTCGAACTCGGGACCTTTGCCTTTCGCGGGCAAGTGCTCTACCAACTGAGCTACCCAAGCACGACTCACGCCCCGTCTTCACAGCTTTAATTCCTCCAGTACCTCGTCTCTTGGAAACGTGATGGTACGCATTTCTCCTCCTTACACGAGGCATCACAACAACGTTTCACCAGGTAACGCCGGTCAACTGCTGTTTGTGTATGAGAAATCGGTTGGAAGCTTTCCTCGTGTCAACACGTTGTAGGTGTCGCCACCGGCGCCAAACCTGTGTGAATGTTCTGAAAAGCTAATCACTTGCATATCACAGCATCTTCTTCCTGTCGGTTAAATTTCGAGTCTGTAACACGTCATCTTCGTGGTGTAGCAATTTTAATGGCCATCAGTGTATTAAGCGCTTCAGTCACTTCAACACGAATTAAAAGTAAGAGACACGTAAATTCCACGAGAAGGCCACAATTTAGACGATAACACGATGTAAACATACGCATTACTTGTCTTCTTATTTATATAGATTATAAATGGTAAAATTATCATTTAATTGAAAATTTGTTAATAAAACTATAGTTCAAAAGTGATTTAAAATATGTAAAGCTCGATACCACCAATGAAAAACGTGTAAAAAGCAACTTAAATAGTAGAATTATCTGAGGTGTTTTTGATAAATTGATAGATTTACCATTTGTGGTTGAAAGAGAGCCAACATGTGTAAAATCAGCTTTAAGGTCTCAAAATGGCCGACATGGAAATTTTCAAAATTCTACACCGGTTGGCTGAAGCGAGTGAGTTGTGGGGAGAACAGCAGCGTATATAGGGCGACCTGCCCCGCCACTCGTGGTCTAACTCATTTTCGCACCTGGAGGAGCACACACAGTGTCGACGGCGGCAGACTTTCAACTTCAAAGTTTCCTAAAACTTCAGTCGGGGACTGATTTTGAGCGGATCCCTGTATATATCGACTTGGAAATTTTCGGATATGTCGCAACTGGACCTGAACGCTGTACTCTGAAAATTTCACGAGATATGAGCTTTATGCAGGTAAAGTTTCTAAGGTTGTGTAGGATTTTGTATTCTGATGGTGTGATTTGGACTTGATCATTTCTGAAGCCCAGGAATAAAAACTGAACGTTGCTTTTTTGCGATGGTTCAGCATCTCTCGCCAGTCAGGATGACTTTGTGGTTGATGTTAACATGACTGCTTGGGTGCTAATACACTGCATTATAATTATACAAACAGTGCTGCGCATAAACTGATATGATACTAAACATTAAGTTCTATCGTGCGTGGCTACATCACACACTTCGTACAGTGATACGAAGCCTACGGTCGCTAGGTGCTTTAGAATCAGTTTGTATAACCAGAACTTGACATGATCCAACGAAACTACTGCTTGAGGACATAGAACCTGCATAATTAATAAAATTCATTTGGAAAACATTGTTTGCAACTATATGTTTAACAATAAACTACTTTTTCAATCACGACGTTCACAATGTGCGACCTGCGCTTATAGGCTGTGGACTATTATTCAAAGAACAGATTTATGTATCAAGTACTTGAAGTTGCAGATATCACATATCTACTGGTAAGAAAATGGATCACTGTTCTGTTAAGTTTCGTACATGGAAGCCTAGCCTGTGTGAAAATTGGTTTGGCCTCTTCTCACATAATATCCTGCGAACAATAACCGAAGGGCAATAGGCAGATTTTATATTCCTAGATTTCCAGAAAGCGTTTGTTACAGAGCCACACTGCCGCCGCGCGTGGTAGCCGTCCGCTCTAGGGCGCATTGCCAGGGTTCGCGCGGCTTCCCCCGTCGGAGGTTCGAGTCATCCCTCGGCGATGGGTGTGTGTGTTGTCCTTAGCGTAAGTTAGATAAAGTAGTGTATAAGCCTAGGGCCCGATGACCTCAGCAGTTTGCTCCCATAGGAACTTACCACAAATTAAAAAAAAAAAAAATGCACACTGTAGACTGCTGACGAAGGTCCTAACATACGGAATAGGTTTCTCAGATATGTGAGTGACTCAAGACTTCTAAAGTAATAGAATCCAATAGGTTGTTCAGAATAGCGAGTGTTCACCAGAGAGAATCGTACTGTCAAGTGTGCCTCAGGGAAGTGTGATAGAACCGCTCTTATTCCCTACATACGTAAAAGATCTGACACTAGGGTGAGCAGCTATCTGCGACTGCTGATGCCGGTGTAGTATTTGGGAAATTGTCGTCATTGAGTGACTGTAAGACGATACAGAATGACTTGGACAGAATTTCAAATTGGGGAGATGAATGACAGCTTGCTTTAAGAAGTACAAAATTTTAAGTAAATGTAGATGAGTAGGAAAAATGATCCGCTAATTTTAGAATATAGTGTTAGTGGTGTACTGCTTGACTCATGCACGTCTATTAAATACCTGGGTGTAACATAGCAAAGCCACATGAAATGGAACAAGCACTTGAGGCCAATTGTAACGAAGGCCAATGGTGGACTCCGATTTATTCGCAGGTTTTTAAGAAAAGACAGTTCCTCAACAAAGGAGACCGTGCAGACAACACTTTAGCGATCCATTCATTAGTACTTCTCGAGTGTTTGTGATTCCTATCAGGTTGGATTTAAAAGAAGACATCGAAGCAACTGAGACCCGTGCTGCTAGATTTGTTACTGGTAGGTTCGATCGGAACACGAGTGCTGTGGATGTGGTCCGCGAACTCAGAGGGGAATCCCTGGAGGGAAGAAGGCGTCCTGTTCGCGAAACACTATTGAGAAATTGTTCAAAGGTTTCATTGACGTTAGTCACCTCTGGACACTGAAATATATCAGATACACACACACATACACACACACACACACACACACACACACACACACACACACACACAGAGTGGTCCATTGATCGTGACAGGGCCAAATGTATCACGAAATAAGCGTCAAACGAAAAAACTACAAAGAACGAAAGCTGTCTAGCTTGAAGGGGGAAACCAGATGGCGCTATGGTTGGTCCGCTAGATGGCGCTGCCGAAGGTCAACCGGATATCAACTGCGTTTTTTTTAAATAGGAACCCCCATTTTTTTTACATATTCGTGTAGTACGTAAGGAAATATGAATGTTTTCGTTAGACCACTTTTTTCGCTTTGTGATAGATGGCGCTGTAATAGTCACAAACATATGGCTCACAATTTTAGACGAACAGCTGGTAACAGGTATGTTTTTTAAATTAAAATACAGAACGTAGGTACGTTTGAACATATTATTTCGGTTGTTCCAATGTGATACATGTACCTTTGCGAACTTATCATTTCTGAGAACGCATGCTGTTACAGCGTGATTACCTGTAAATACCACATTAATGCTATAAATGCTCAAAATGACGTCCGTCAACCTCAATGCATTTGGCAATACGTGTAACGACATTCCTCTCAACAGCGAGTAGTTCACCTTCCGTAATGTTCGCACATGCATTGACAATGCGCTGGCGCATGTTGTCAGGCGTTGTCGGTGGATCACGATAGCAAATATCCTTCACCTTTCCCCACAGAAAGAAATCCGGGGACGTCAGATCCGGTGAACGTGCGGGCCATTGTATGGTGCTTCGACGACCAATCCACCTGTCATGAAATATGTTCTTCAATACCGCTTCAACTGCAGGCGAGCTACGTGCCGGACATCCATCATGTTGGAAGTACATCGCCATTCTATCATGCAGTGAAACATCTTGTAGTAACATCGGTAGAACATAACGTAGGAAATCAGCATACATTGCTCCATTTAGACTGCCATCGACAAAATAGGGGCCAATTATCTTTCCTCCCATAATGCCGCACCATACAACCCGCCAAGGTCGCTGATGTTCCACTTGTCGCAGCCATCGTGGATTTTCCGTTTGCCAATAGTGCATATTTATGCCGGTTTACGTTACCGCTGTTGGTGAATGACGCTTCGTCCCTAAATAGAACACGTGCAAAAAATCTGTCATCGTCCCTTAATTTCTCTTGTGCCCAGTGGCAGAACTGTACACGACGTTCAAAGTCGTCGCCATGCAATTCCTGGTGCATAGAAATATGGTACGGGTGCAATCGATGTTGATATAGCATTCTCAACCACCGACGTTTTTGAGATTCCCGATTCTCGCGCAATTTGTCTGCTACTGGTGTGTGGTTTAGCCGCGACAGCAGCTAAAACACCTACTTGGGCATCATCACTTGTTGCAGGTCGTGGTTGACGTTTCACATGTGTCTGAACACTTCCTGTTTCCTTAAATAACGTAACTATCCGGCGAACGGTCCGGACACTTGGATGATGTCGTCCAGGATACTGAGCGGCATACATAGCACACGTCCGTTGGGCATTTTCATCACAATAGCCATACAATTAACAGAGGGTAAAGTATCACGAAGCAAATACCGTCCGCACTGGCGGAATGTTGCGTGATACCACGTACTTATACGTTTGTGACCCTTACAGCGCCATCTGTCACAAAGCGAAAAAGTGGTCCAATTAAAACATTCATATTTCTTTACGTACTACACGAATATGTAATAAAAAATGGGGGTTCCTATTTAAAAAGACGCAGTTGATATCCGTTTGACCTATGGCAGCGCCATCTAGCGGGCCAACCATAGCGCCATATGGTTTCCCCCTTCAAGCTAGACGAGTTTTGTTCTTTGTAGTTTTTTCGTTTGATGCCTATTTCGTGAGATATTTGGCCCAGTCACTATCAATAGACCACTACTGCCACCAGCAGACATTCTCAGACATTCTGCGTAAAGATTCCAGAGGCAAGATAAGAGAAATCAGGGTTCTTGCGGAGGCAGATACTTGCGAGTGGAATAGAGAGAATGTCTAGCACTGGTAGAAGGTATCCTCCGCTATGTATCATATGGTACATTACGGGTATGTACGTAGATGTAGATGTAGCTCTATGGGGTGAATTTACATAGTGATAGCCACCATCAAGATTAGCAAGATCTGTTATGCGTCAGATTGTCGTCTGCAGTAGATGGTCCACGCCAAAGAGTTATCGGAAGTAGAACACAATACAGCGAAAGCCGTCCGTACAGCCCATCCTCTGAGAATCCTGAGATGTAGCGCCAAAAGTACTTGGCCAGAGTGTGGAGAGAGCGCGGAGGCTGCAGCGACAAGTGAGCAGATGCTGAATCCTCGCGTCTGTTAGCGTCCTTGCTCGGCTCCTGGGAGCGGCGCGTTTCCACCCCGCAGCCGCTGCGCTGTGCCGCGCGGGCGCAGCCGCCGGCGCACGACCGAGGGGCGGGGCGACTACTCCGTTCTGCGGGATCGCCAGCGTACAAAGAAACAAGTCATACACTGTGCGGGGCGCGCGCTACGGCTACGGCGAGTTTCCATTAGGCGGCTAAAGCCGGCGACAAAGCCCCGGAAACACAGCCAGCGACAGCGGCGGCAGCAAATTTTCCGCGCCGCTGGCGATTAAGTCGCGGCCGTCGCGGCGGCCGAGCGCGCTACCTCCATCACGGCCACCGCCCACCTCCACCCCGTGCCGCGCCGCTCTGTGCTCCGGCGCTGCCGCCGCCGCTCGATACGATCGGCCGCGACACGGCGGGTGCCGCTCCTCCCCGACTACATCCAGGCAAAGCCCACCCAAACCGGGAACAAAATATACGTCGGTTAAATAAACTGTACAGTCGTCAGTTGGTAGCTAAAGCGAAATGGCTTCAGGAACAGTACGAGAAAACAGAAAAATAAATAGTAGTCGAAGCGACAGATTCAGCGTATAGAAAACAACTTTCAGTGAATCTAATAAAAGCAAGCGTCAGCATGAAGAACGCAATAGGAACTCCTCTGTTCAACGCAGAGGAGAGGGCGGATAGGTGGAAAGAGTGCACTGAATGCCTCTACGACGGGGAATAACTGTCCGAGGTGTGTTAGAAGAGGAATTAGAAGCAGCTTTGGAAAACAAATGGGATTCAGTAATAGAGCATTACAGGGATTTGGAAGACTTGCAATCAGAAAAGGCGTAAGAGATATGTGAGTGACTCAAAGACTTCTAAGGTAATAGAACCCACAAACTCCGTCATTGAGGTGAACGGTGGTTCGAAACGTGCAGCTCGCCACGGACGGAGGCTGGTGGGATCGTGTTATGTTATGGGAGACATTCTCCTCCGCTTGCATGGGACGCGGTGACAAAAGTGTGTAAGTGGAGCAGACACGGGCGAGGGATTACCCTAGCGAAGGTATGGGCTCCACACAGGGCAATCAAAAATGGTTGGTTCAAATGGCTCTGAGCACTATGGGACTTAATTTCTGAAGTCATCAAGTCCCCTAGAACTCAGAACTACTTAAACCTAACTAACCTAAATACATCGCATACATCCATGCCCGAGGCAGGATTCGAACCTCCGACCGTAGCGGTCGCGCGTTTCCAGACTGTAGCGCCTAGAACCGCTATGCCACTCGGGCCGGCCACGGGGCAATCCACTGAGATAAACTACTCTGACAAAGGGCAGAGTATTATTATGCAGAGCCTGTGAACGTGTATCTCGGAAACGGCGAAGCTGGCCGAGTGTTCACGTGCTACTGTCGTGAGCTTCTACGGAAAAAGGCAGAAGGACAGTGAAACTACCACTAGGTGCTAAATGGTTGGACGTCCACGACTCTTCACAGAACGTGAGGTTGTTGTTGTTGTGGTCTTCAGTTCTGAGACTGGTCTGATGCAGCTCTCCATGCTACTCTATCCTGTGCAAGCTTCTTCATCTCCCAGTACCTACTGCAACCTATATCCTTCTGAATCTGCTTAGTGTATTGATCTCTTGGTCTCCCTCTACGAATTTTACCCTACAAGCTGCCCTCCAATGCTAAATTTGTGATCCCTTGATGCCTTAAAACATGTCCTACCAACCGATCCCTTCTTCTAGTCAAATTGTGCCACAAACTTCTCTTCTCCCCAATCCTATTCAATACCTCCTCATTAGTTACGTGATCTACCCACCTTATCTTCAGCATTCTTCTGCAGCACCACATTTCGAAAGCTTCTATTCTCTTCTTGTCCAGACTGGTTATCGTCCATGTTTCACTTCCATACATGACTACACTCCATACAAATACTTTCAGAAACGACTTCCTGACACTTAAATCTATACTCGATGTTAACAAATTTCTCTTCTTCAGAAACGATTTCCTTGCCATTGCCAGTCTACATTTTATATCCTCTCTACTTCGACCATCATCAGTTATTTTGCTCCCCAAATAGCAAACCTCCTTTACTACTTTAAGTGTCTCATTTCCTAATCTAATCCCCTCAGCATCACCCGATTTAATTTGACTACATTCCATTATCCTCGTTTTGCTTTTGTTGATGTTCATCTTATATCCTCCTTTCAAGACACTGTCCATTCCGTTCAACTGCTCTTCCAAGTCCTTTGCTGTCTCTGACAGAATTACAATGTCATCGGCGAACCTCAAAGTTTTTACTTCTTCTCCATGAATTTTAATACCTACTCCGAATTTTTCTTTTGTTTCTTTACTGCTTGCTCAATATACAGATTGAATAACATCGGGGAGAGGCTACAACCCTGTCTCACTCCTTTCCCAACCACTGATTCCCTTTCATGCCCCTCGGCTCTTATAACTGCCATCTATTTTCTGTACAAATTGTAAATAGCTTTTCGCTCCCTGTATTTTACCCCTGCCACCTTCAGAATTTGAAAGAGAGTATTCCAGTTAACGTTGTCAAAAGCTTTCTCTAAGTCTACAAATGCTAGAAACGTAGGTTTGCCTTTTCTTAATCTTTCTTCTAAGATAAGTCGTAAGGTTAGTATTGCCTCACGTGTTCCAACATTTCTACGGAATCCAAACTGATCTTCCACGAGGTCGGCTTCTACCAGTTTTTCCATTCGTCTGTAAAGAATTCGCATTAGTATTTTGCAGCTGTGACTTATTAAACTGATAGTTCGGTAATTTTCACATCTGTCAACACCTGCTTTCTTTGGGATTGGAATTATTATATTCTTCTTGAAGTCTGAGGGTATTTCGCCTGTCTCATACATCTAGCTCACCAGATGGTAGAGTTTTGTCATGACTAGCTCTCCCAAGGCCATCAGTAGTTCTAATGGAATGTTGTCTACTCCCGGGGCATTGTTTCGACTCAGGTCTTTCAGTGCTCTGTCAAACGCTTCACGCAGTATCTTATCTCCCATTTCATCTTCATCTACATCCTCTTCCATTTCCATAATATTGTCCTCAAGTACATCGCCCTTGTATAAACCCTCTACATACTCCTTCCACCTTTATGCCTTCCCTTCTTTGCTTAGAACTGGGTTGCCATCTGAGCTCTTGATATTCATACAAGTGGTTCTCTTCTCTCCAAAGGTCTCTTTAATTTTGCTATAGGCAGTATCTATCTTACCCCTAGTGAGACAAGCCTCTACATCCTTACATTTATCCTCTAGCCATCCCTGCTTAGCCATTTTGCACTTCCTGTCGATCTCATTTTTGAGACGTTTGTATTCCTTTTTGCCTGCTTCATTTACTGCATTTTTATATTTTCTCCTTTCATCAATTAAATTCAATATTTCTTCTGTTACCCAAGGATTTCTATTAGCCCTCGTCTTTTTACCTACTTGATCATCTGCTGCCTTCACTACTTCATCCCTCAGAGCTACCCATTCTTCTTCTACTGTATTTCTTTCCCCCATTCCTGTCAATTGTTCCCTTATGCTCTCCCTGAAACTCTCTACAACCTCTGGTTCTTTCAGTTTATCCAGGTCCCATCTCCTTAAATTCCCACCTTATTGCAGTTTCTTCAGTTTCAATCTGCAGTTCATAACCAATAGATTGTGGTCAGAATCCACATCTGCCCCTGGAAATGTCTTACAATTTAAAACCTGGTTCCTAAATCTCTGTCTTACCATTATATAATCTATCTGATACCTTTTAGTATCTCCAGGATTCTTCCAGGTATACAACCTTCTTTTATGATTCTTGAACCAAGTGTTAGCTATGATTAAGTTATGCTCTGTGCAAAATTCTACAAGGCGGCTTCCTCTTTCATTTCTTCCCCCCAATCCATATTCACCTACTATGTTTCCTTCTCTCCCTTTTCCTACTGACGAATTCCAGTCACCCATAACTATTAAATTTTCGTCTCCCTTCACTACCTGAATAATTTTGTAAGTAGGCTGTTTAGGTTTTTTTATTGGTAACGCCATCTCTGTATGAAAATCACTGGCTGTGCTGTGTGCAGTCTGTGGCTGCTTTGCATTGTTGTAATACTCGCAATTGTAGTGTTAGGTAGCTGGCTGTGAACAGCGTGTAGCGTTGCGCAGTTGGAGGTGAGCCGCCAGCAGTGGTGGATGTGGGGAGATGGCGGAGTTTTGAAATTTGTCATAAACTGCTATATATATTACGACTATCAAGGTAAATACATTCTTTGTTCTCTATTAAAATCTTTCATTTGGTAACTATGCCTATCAGTAGTTAGTGCCTTCCGTAGTTTGAATCTTTTATTTAGCTGGCAGTAGTGGCGCTCGCTGTATTGCAGTAGTTCCAGTAACGAAGATTTTTGTGAGGTAAGTGATTTGTGAAAGGTATAGGTTAATGTTAGTCAGGGCCATCCTTTCGTAGGGATTTTTTGAAAGTCAGATTGCGTTGCGCTAAAAATATTGTGTGTCAGGTTAAGCACAGGGTCATGTATAATTGTTCAAAGGGTACGTTTCATATGTCGACCCATAGCCTAGGATACCTCACTGGAATCTTCTGATTTTTTTCTTGTAGTTTGTGTAATTAGTGTAGCTATTGTTTATTGCTAGCGCGTAATTATAGAGAGAATTTGCTTTGTAGTTGCAGTCTTTCATTGTTGTACAGTAAAACAGTTGTGGCATGCATGTAGATTTGCACCAAGTATTTCGCAGCTGCAATTAACTAGATATTATTTTCAGTGCTATGTTAATGTGTTCTCTTATTTTTGCTCTTCAAATTGTGCTTTTCTGTGTTATCGTGTGAAATATTGTGACAATAATGGCGTGTGAAAAACGTAACACTAGGCTACAAAGTAAACTGAGAAATAATAGTGACGACGAGCGTAGCTTATCAGCACCACTGTGTAATGAATTAACAGACATTCAAAGTAGTAATTTGGTAACTGTGCATAGGGAAATGGAGCGGGCGTCAAATAATGGCGTAGACAATGAAACAAGTAGTGAACAGGGAAACATTATCGATCGATCGGTCGGCAATAGCTCGCCTCAGGAATCCGAAATGACACGACACGATCTCGCAAATACTGTAGATTCAGGTTTTTGGTTCTCACCATTTTCTCAAATAAGTCAAGACACATTTTCTGCTTGTCAAAACGTGAATGTTTCCGGTGCAAATTCACTGCCGAAAAGCACTGAGGAACATGTTCCAGACACCAGTGCATTGTTATTACAATTAATACAACAAATGGGACAAACACAGCAAAAGCTTCAAAAGTTAGACACAATGGAACAAAATCTTCGAAAGTTAGACACAGTGGAACAAAATCAGAGACAAACACAGCAACAGCTAGACACAATGGAACAAAGTCAAAGACAAACACAGCAAAAGCTTCAAAAGTTAGACACCACACTTGAACAAACACGTGAAGATTTAACTACTGAGTTACATAACATTGAATCGAAATGTCAAAAAGTCTGTAATGACGTAAAAAGACAGATTTGTGAGCATTTCCAACCTATTTTTTCGCGTCATGAAAATGCATTACAGAATCACGAAGCAGCCATAAAAGAACTGCAAACTATTGTTCATGAAAATCACGACACCCTGCAAGCTAAAACTGACTCAGTTGCATCTACCGATTCGGTTATGCAACTTGCAAAAACTCAGGAAAACTTAAAGGACACAGTAGATACGATTTCAACACAAATGGACGCTCTGAAACTTGGTTCAGAAAAACACACAGAGGAAATAATTTCACTAACGGATAAAGTAGCCGAACTTTCAGATCAGTTCACTAACTTATCTACAAAGGTAGATGATGATCTGAATGACACCAGACCTGTAGCCATCACTGACACAGAAGAGTATGAACAAATTAAGAAATTCAAACAAAATCAGAATCAAATTAATACGCAACACCAAAGAGAAATCCGGGCAGTACAAGATCAGCTGACACAGGTAGTACAACAATTACGCATTTCAGAGGACACTCGCGCCCCAATACGGGAAGAGGGACATAGAAATACGGAACAGCCACAAAATAATAACACAGCGCATTTCGGAAATTAAGAAATAAATTGTCAAGGTGCACCGAATTTTGAAATGGAACCGCCGAAACGACGTAACAATGACCGATATGCGACTCGCCGACATGATGATTTTGACTATAAGCTGTTCATTACTACACGTAAATTCAAAACGTTTAAGAATTCTGCCAACGACATTCATCCACAAGCGTGGCTCCATCAATTCTCTCATTGTTTTCCTCCCAACTGGTCACTGGAGCACAGGTTAGAATTTATGTGTGGCTACTTGGAGAATGAACCAGCTGTAAGAATGCGATCGGTCATTCACGATTGTCACAGTGAAGGAGATTTTTATCATGCCTTCCTCTCAGCATATTGGTCTCAAGCTACACAAGACCGAGTAAAACATAGCATCATAATGATGAAACATTTCGAAGAATCTGAATTCTCCAGTCTTGTGAAATATTTTGAAGACATGTTGCACAAGAATCAATATCTTTCAAACCCATACAGCCCTTCAGAACTCATCCGCATTTGCTTAATCAAATTACCTGAACATTTACGACATATTATTTTAGCAGGACGTTGCAAAGACGACATTGAAGCTTTTCAGGGTCTGTTACAAGAATTGGACATTGACACTGACAATCGCGGAACGCGGAAACAGGAACATAACAATTACAGGTCACATCCGCCACTATTCCGCGATGAAAGAAATATTAACTGGACACGTCATGGCTATTCTTGCTACTTAAATCGTGACCAAAACAGACACCACCCGTATGACAACCACTGGCAGAGTAATAGTTACAGAGAAAGTTCGCATTTCCGTAGTAATGAATATGACAGAGACAATCATAGAAACAGACAATATGGTAACCAGAACTATTATTATCAAGGGAGACAGAATAACTTCAGACGCAACAGTTCAGAGCGCAGGTACGATTCAGGAAGAAATTCTCCAGCACATGACCGACAAGAAAGAAACTATGTAAACTACCGACATAACGACAGACCTGAATTTCATCAGAACTGGCGGGATTCTAACAGAGCTGGGCCCTCTCGGCAAGGCGAATTTGTAGAAGTTAGGTCTCCTAATCCCAATAACGACGCGCGCCAACAAAGAGACAGACAATGACTCGCACAGCAGGCAGCTGCGTGCGGCCACTGGCTCAGGGAAAAATAACATAGACGCTAACCTTGAGAAAATTTTTAGCATTCTTTACCGATGTGCCATATACCACATGATAATTCCACTGAAGCTGAAACTCTGCGTACTAGCAAGAGTAAAGGTTTACGCCACATTTCACATGTAAAACCGTTTATTGAAAGATAATCTGCTTTTTAACTTTGTCATTGCCATAAAACTTTTCACTTTACATTGCTAGTAGGCTTTGTCAGACTTAGAATCTGTTAATATGCAACAATGTTTGAAGTTAAATATCCAATCAAGAACCTAGGGAACATTTTGAGACAGTAATTACGAATGCATTGTTATAGTGAACAGATGACACAGTGTTATTGTGTGTGTACATTCTTGCTTGTTAGTTGCACGATTATGTAACGACTATAAGGCTTACATACTTAGAACATTTACCAGTACTGCTAATGAGATTTTAATGCAACATTTTGGTTTACTTGAAAATACATTCTGGATTTAAAGTACTTTCTGCGAGATACCAGATGATACAGTGCTTAGTTTATGTGACAGTTACACGATTTTATCACGACGCTACTAATGAGTGACAATATACAATGTTGCTTTTGCGGTGTTTCTGTTTTATATCTGCACAGTTTTCTGAATTCTTCTGGAAAGAAAAACATGTTTTAGTAGTAACTTTTGTGGTATAGCAACAATGAGACAGTCTTTTTCGTGGCACAACAATACGTTACAGTACAGTACTTTCTTCATCACGGCAATAAGCGTAATAACTAAGATATCTATACGCAAAGCATTTCACTTTTGTTTATCATGAGGTAAGTACATTGTCTTTTGCAGAACTTAGCTTTTGGTGGATGATAAATATGACACTTCCACAGAGATTATCTTACAACATGACGCACAGTTTAGCGCTACAGTACACGTATTTGAGTGATTAATTTCGCACTTAAAACATTTATTTTTTAAAGATATTTGAAGTGCAATGATACAAGGGTTTTCCGTGATACATTTCATTCCATTGCTGTAATCTGTAACACCTGAGGGTATTATTCATTTATCCTCAGGGGGGTACACGCTTACTTTGTGTACCATGTGTGTGGCAAGCACAAGGAGCCCTAGCTAATATGGTATTTGCTTACACAACTTTACACATCGGTACCATATTTCTCTAACACATAATTACACAGCTATCTGATTATTTCACTGAGAGAGACAAACTTTTTTACTACGGCAGTGACAGATGTTTACGTTGGATAACTTCACACTTACGAAATTGTATTTTGTCTGTACTTTGTGAACTGTTCATATTTTTCAGAACCATTGAGATACTATGAGAGCTTTGAATGATGTATTTGGTAAGGGAGCATGATTTTAAAGTACGTTTGAGGTAGATGACACTATTGAAATGAGTAGAGAATATTTTTTAGGGTTTGAAATTATTGCAGAAAGCTACGACGTTTTTGAGCTTTGACTGAGGTGTTATGATGTTATTTTTACGATGACGATGTGTGTTATGCTGCTGAGGTATTTTTATGGTCAATAAGCTGATGCTATATGAGGAATTTGATTATGCTACATATCTGATATGATGAAATATTGAAGAAGTGTCGACGAATATTTATATGTGTAATAAGGTAAGGAGTAATGAACAGTGGTTAGGGACTCTGACTTGTGAAAAAGGATGTTGGAAACCAAGAATCGTACTTTAAGAGTTATGAAATGTATGTAAATGCGCGAATGTATTACAATGCCGTCGAAAATTTTTTGGACACTGTTATATTTATAGGATTTTGTTTCTACACATTTGTAATGCAAATTTTCGACCTGTAAAATTTTTTATATGAGACTGTCACTGTAGCGGAAACTGCTGTCGTAAATATTTCGGTAAGAAAGCTAAGTGACCTTGATGTAATGCGTTGTGGCGCCCAGCTGGGCCAGCCGCCTGGAGGAAAAGCCATTAGGTGAAGAAAAAAAAATGAGGCCATTAACCTCACTTCTGACATTCCTTTGTAGAAAGCATCGCAAATACGACACGCTCATTACTTGGAAACATATCGTACTTTCTGATATTTACTGAAATGCCTAATGAAATGACAAGAATTAGTTTGTCTACACACATGATTATTCACTACTGTCTTCCTAGATGAGATATTTTTTTTACTGACTTACGAAATGCCACATAGCTATTGAATGATGTTTTTATGCTTTGGTTTGCGTAATTGCTTATTTCATTTGATATCTGTTTTCCAGCTGTGTTGCAGCATTGGTTTTATAAAATAAACTTAAATGCATTTGCTAATGTGAAATCTTTCTGTCAACAGATCTATTAAATAATTATTTTATGATCCACATTCTTCGAAAAAAGGAGCTCTTGGAATGGAAAGAACAATAAGAAGGGACTAATAACAGTAACTGCATATATAATTTTCTTTTCAAGTACTTGGTAATTTTTTGTAGAATTAGTTTTTGTGGTGCACCACTTTCATTACCTAGACATTAAGATGTGAATATACATTTCCCTTGTCTGCATTGTTGTCTTTAGCGTAATATTTTTTCTGCTTGAGCTTTGTCATGTTTAGATATAAGCTGCTGTTTGCCAGGCATAGTGTTACTGAAATTGACTTTGTGTTACACTGTTAAGCCAGTTTTACTACTGATTTATTTTTCTTGTTTGCTGCTCATTGCGTAATATTAGCTGTAATATTTCTGCTTGCTTGGCTAATTTGAATATTTTGTCATTGCTGTTTGTGTTAATTGTTTTGTGCTGCTGCATTGCCTCGTTCCTTAGTTTAGCATCTGAGCTCAGTAGATTTAAGTTAGCTTAAGAGGGGGTAGACTATATAAGAGAATGAGTTGCGATGAATTGGAATAAATGCATTGAGAAGTCATACGAAAAAAGTACAGAAAACAGGTATAGATAGGACTTTTTGGAAATAATGAGGAATGAAGGGAGATCTCCGAGAAGTAAAGAAAGTTTTGTTTGCAAAATACTGCAGTAAAAGAAACCCTGTCCTTTCCTTGTGTTATCCCACTATGTGTTTGTGTTCCCTTGTGTATTTATGTTTTTCCTGTATTTATATGTTTATCTGATAAGACTTATGTTGTAGAATTTTTCTAATACTAAGCTACATTCACTATGATGAGGAATACTGTTATCCTCAAATATAATTGGCATTAATAATATGTTATTTACCTTGTAAATATGCTTAGACATTATTTATTCTGTTTTGTTTTAATGCTCATGTGTGAAGTTGATGTTTCAAAATTTATTCTGATCTTTTATGTATGTACTTATGTCATAATTCCTGTAACACTGATGTATATGTTTATTTCTATTCTGTTGTCAAGCCTGTACTACAAATGTTATCTGTATTGTTATGTTCTTTAATGATGTATTTTGTACCTTTGTAATTGTATTCTTATGTTATAAAATTGTAATTGACACCAGTTCATCATATTATTAACTTGTAAGTTACATTTCACTGCACACGTTTCTGTTGGTCATAGTATATGGACAATATGTGAGAAGTAGGGACTGTTAGTGTTAATAATTCAGCAAGGGACTGGATAACAGCATTGCTGGTTCTAAGGACAATTCCAAAAACTTTGTGAGTGGACAAGTGGTGGTTCATGGACTTGAAATTTGTCATGAACTGCTATATATATTATGACTATCAAGGTAAATACATTGTTTGTTCTCTATTAAAATCTTTCATTTGGTAACTATGCCTATCAGTAGTTAGTGCCTTCCGTAGTTTGAATCTTTTATTTAGCTGGCAGTAGTGGCGCTCGCTGTATTGCAGTAGTTCCAGTAACGAAGATTTTTGTGAGGTAAGTGATTTGTGAAAGGTATAGGTTAATGTTAGTCAGGGCCATCCTTTCGTAGGGATTTTTTGAAAGTCAGATTGCGTTGCGCTAAAAATATTGTGTGTCAGGTTAAGCACAGGGTCATGTATAATTGTTCAAAGGGTACGTTTAAATTTCTTTTATCTCGTCATACATTTCATCAATTTCTTCATCATCTGCAGAGCTAGTTGGCTTATAAAATTGTACTACTGTAGTAGGCATGGGCTTTGTGTCTATCTTGGCCACAATAATGCGTTCACTATGCTGTTTGTAGTAGCTAACCCGCACTCCTATTTTTTTATTCATTATTAAACCTACTCCTGCATTAACCCTATTTGATTTGTATTTATAACCCTGTAATCACCTGACCAAAAGTCTTGTTCCTCCTGCCACCGAACTTCACTAATTCCCACTATATCTAACTTTAACCTATCCATTTCCCTTTTGAAATTTTCTAACCTACCTGAGGTTCGGAGACTTATTTGTTCTGTAAAGTAGGGTAGATGGTGATGTCTGACATCTCTGCTGAAAGAGCACAATGCTGGTGCACGCACAAGTGTTTCGGAGTACACCGTTAACTGTACATTGTTGAACATGGAGCTCCGCAGCAGACCACCCCTACGTGTTCACATGTTGACCCAACGACGTCGCCAATTACGATTGCAGAAGGCACGGGACCATCGGAATTCGACCGTCGATCAATGGAAACGTGTGTGCTTTTTGCGTGAATCACATTTTTGCTGCACTAGGTCGATGTCGTCACCACAGACGCCGTCATCGAGGTGAACGGCGGCTCGAAACGTGCAGCTCGCCACGGAAGCAGGCTGGTGGAAGCGTGTTATGCTATGGGAGACAAGTCTCCAGCGCTTGCATGGGACCTGTGATAGCAATCGAAGACGCGCTGACAGCTGCGAGCCACTCTCATGCTTGATGTCTTCCCCGACGGCGCTGTCACCTTTCAGCAGTATAACTGTCCGTGTCCCGGAGCCAGAACAGTGCTGCAATGGTCTGAGGAGCATTATATCCAACTCACGTTGATTATCGGTTGCCAAATTCGCCTGATGTAAACCCTACGGAACAACGTGGGTAACTATTGGTCCCATCACCGCGTACGAAAATCAGCGGCTCGTTATTTACACGAATTACATGACCCGTGCGTAGACATCTAATGACACATATCTCCACAAACCTACTAATAACATGTCGGGTCCCTGATACACAGAATCCATTAAATATTTCTTTTCAGAGACTGACAAACAAGCTATTAAGCAGATGGTCATAATTTTTTGGCCCATCAGTGTATAAGGTAAGTTGATGAAATTGTTATCGTCACTGAAATTGAGAAACAACTGCGGGAAGTGCTGAATGAGAGCAGAATGTTGATTTGGAAGAACCCAAAGGAAGGGAAAAATGAAGAGGAGTAGCAGAAATGAGATTAGCGATAAACTTAACGCCAATCCGGGGGGCTATGAAATAGACGAAGTGAAGAAATTCTGCTACCTTTTAAGCAAAATAACATACGAACGAAGCAAGGAGGATATAAGAAGCAGAGTAACACATGCAAAGAGGGGATTATTCGCTAAAATAAGTCTACTCGTATCAAACATAGGTCATAATCTGAGATAGAAAGGCAAAGTATCGAAGTGAATTATAGCCACCGTAGAAGAAGAGAATCGAAGAATTTGAGATGTGGAGCCTTAGACGGATGTTGCAAACTTTGTGGACTGGTAAGATAACAAATGAGGATATTTTCCGTACAATCGGCGAGGAGAGTAACACGTGAAAAATACTGAAAATAAGAAGGGGCAGACTGATGAGACATGTGTTATCGCTTCATGGAATAACTTCCACGGCACTAGACGGAGTTGCGGAGAGTAAAAACTCTAAGTGAAGACAGAGATTGGAACGTATTCATCAAATAATTGAGGACGTCGGATGTGCTAATCTGGGATGAAGAAGTTGGCACAGTCAGAAGACTAATGAATAAGCGAAGTCATCGTCACTACGTATTGTGCACAGTGACTACATGGCTACATGTCCACCAACACTGAAGCCAAATAGGCTGTTTAAAAGTAATTTCCAGTTACCAGCATATGTACGGTAGTATGTTGGCTTCGAGTTAAGAAAACAGCTAATGAAAGAGTATGTCTTTCGAAAATATACAAATAAAGTCATTGTGAAATAAAAAAACAAAATAGTAACTAAAAGCAAGGCAGTATTTCGAAGGTGCACAGCCCAGTACATGTGTGAAATCAAAATCTACTTTTAGATTATATTTAATACCGTGTTGTTACTCCCTGTGCATTTAAAATTTTTTTTAAATTCTTATGTCCTTATAGGGGTTATGTGCAAAAGGTGATGGAGAGCTTGCCGCTCAGGCCCGTCCCACTTTGCAACTGCGACCGTTCTGAAGGTCATCCAATGCGTGAGAAGGATTCCAGTGATGAAGCGCTGAAATTTTCACCTCGCCCCAGTCATGCTGAGTCGGATTATTTCAACTGTTACTGTAACCCATTCCGTTCTGTAATTTGCTGCTCACTGAAGGAAGGTGTTCAACAAGTGCGCGCCGAGTGCCGGTGTGTTATCCACTGCCGCAATATTGTCTGTGAGGCTGGACAATAAAGTGGAGGATCCTGCAGAAAAAAAAAACATAATTTGTAGGCAAAAATTTCTCTTCCAGTTGTTTGTTTGGTCAGCTGCTTAGTCAATAACTAGCGTCGAAGTATTTTGTTTAGAGGGATGAGCTTTGGACACTGGACACTGGAGACTTCACGGTTCTTGTTGACAGCGCAAATAGAGGGTGAAAATTATTTAAACCGACAATGTTGTACGGGACGCCAAAACAAATATTTTTATCTGTTGTCATGATTTCTTGTGAGCATTATTTAAGCCGGTAGATGGAGTATTCGCACTTAAATTGTAATGACTGATTTGTTGTTGTAAAGGTTCCTGTTGTACCGGTAGGAGGCATACTTCGGTGTACAATTGTAATAGTTGTTTTCCATGCAGTTGTGCGTCTTGATCCAGTTAGTATTTCCAGTCTATTAAGTGGTTGGTGCTCTCTACACAGCGAACCACGACGGACGAGCAGCACAACGGGTGTATCAGCAAGAATATCCCAGCTGCAGTACCCCGGCGCCATTCGACGGTTACTGCTGTGTACCAACGTGTGCGTGATTTAGCAGATTACCTGGGCAGGTACGAAGTCGCACAGCACGATCTCTGCAATTAGAGGAATTCTCCTGCAGCATTTGGGGCAACAAGCTTCCATCAGCACTCGTGCAACTGCGCGTAACATGGAACAAATCAGACGAATGTAAGAAACGTCGTTTCTGAACAATTGTTACATCCATCTCACAGTGTGTGCACTACCTAGAACCAGATGATCATCCACTCCGAGCACATTTTTCACAGTGGTACGTGGAACACTTTCAGATGCATCCTACATTTCCATTCTCTTTGTTTTTCACAGATGAAGCAATGTTCGATCGTGATGGAGTCTTCAACATCCACCTTTCGCTTGTTTGGACTAAATTCAGTCTCCATGTAGCACTTACTCGCGCTCATTAAGTGGAGTTTTATGTGAAAGTGCAGGCAGTTGCTGTCGGTGACAACTTCATTGGGCCCTATCTCCTACCTAGGTCATTAAATTGCCGTCGTTATTGCAAGTTCCTAGCCAGAGCATTGCCAGAGTTGCAAGCCAGCCCCATTACGGGGTGCCCGCACATTTCAGTCGTCCTTTGCGTCGATTCTTGAACCGACAGTTTCCACAAAAGTGAACTCACAGACGTCGTCCTTTAACATGACCTTGATTTGACCCCCCTGGACTTTTTTGTGTGGGGAGAGATGCGCAACCTCGTTTTCAAAACCTCTGTTGAATCAGAAGAGGATCTGGTTGCCCCGATAGTAGCAGCAGAAGCAGCAGAAGAAGTTAAGGACACTCTTGTTGTCTATGTCCACATAAGACAGAATACGACTCGCAGGTGTAACCTTTGTTTATAAGTCAATGGAGACTTTTTAAACGTCTATTGCAATTGAAATTATTATGTTGTGTTACTGCTGTGTCCCCAAGGTAATAAACAATAAAGAGTGTTTGTGTTACATCTTGTCTCTTTAAGTAAGATTTAATGTCATCGTAAAATGGTACCTCACAGAAAAAACAATAGGAAAAGTGTTTTAAGTAACTCTCGCAGTCTTCCAGGGTTTGTTGGTTTAATTAACTTTCTTCCAGAGAAAACTCCCTCTATCGGTTTAAGAAATCCTCACAGGGAAGTAAGACATTAGAGAAAAATACTTTTTTTTTGGTGTCCCAGGCAGCCTTCCAGAGTTTGTAGGTTTAAATAATTTTCACCTTATTCACAGGGAACGCATTCCAGGGGACTGATGACCTCAGATGTTAAGTCCCATAGTGCTCAGAGCCATTTTGAAGCGCATTCCACACTTGGTTGAAGCCACGCGCCGAGTGGGGCACCTGCCGGAGCCAGGAATAATTCGATGTTTTCAACGTGACGACACTCTTTTTCGTGGTTCACTGCTGAAACTTTACATGCACTTTTCGACCAAAGTGCTAAATTCAACATTTTACTAACGAATTAGTTAGTTTTGTTTAGGAGTTTGTGATAGAAAGATAATGACTCCTCTATAAATATTGGTTTGCGTGAAAAATGCTACATACCTTTTCGATTACATTCAGTACTCTCTATTCATCATTTGATTGTCCGTGCACATCGAAAAATCACCCTGAACTGAGAGAATTGTGTGAAATTTCGACTTCGTTCTGACGAAGATTAGTTGTTCGGTGTTACAGAACTACATGTTTACCACTAGACAACATTAGTGTTTTGGTATAGTACATTATTCGCTTGTGTGCTGTAAGTCACCAGATATGTAACGGAAAATCAGTGACACGCCATAGTAATTGATCCAGTCACCCGTTGAACCTTAACAAACGGAATATGAAGTGGTGAAGATGATCGTAATCATTATGACCCTCCATCACACGCCATAAAATGACATAAGGACTATTCCTGGAAGGCATGGTGATAGCAAAGGGGAAAGTATGCCAAGTCATAAGAATGGTACAAATATTTCTATTTCCAGAGCAACAGCCATCAGCAGGGCGTATTTCTGATACTTCAATTATTGTCGAATGTCGTCCAATTGAGACCCCCATCGTAATATTTAATTGTAAGTACAGTAATAATATAAATATGTGGCCTGTTTCCTAGGATGACTCTGTCTGGGGGTGTGTGGCGCGAAGCGCTGGTGGCCTGTGGCTGGAATGATTCACGTTTCCGGCTAACGGTAGGAGCTGTCCAAATGGAAAGGCTTTTGGGCTGCATGAATGTAACTGACTTTACCGTGTCATCCTCCAGACAGCCCAGTGGGGAACTACTAATTAGTATGTGTTGGACACGTTTCGTGATCGTGTGGAAATTTGAGGAGTTTGTGCTGGACCATTATTCTCTCCCATGTAAATTGTCCGATTGACTGCTTCTGCACAATCCGCGCCTTTATTGAGTTGAGAGAACATGGATCGTGGTGTGCGCATGTAGCATGTGAAAGACGGGTGGAAGACACGTTTGCTGGTTCTCTAGACATGAAAAACACCTTAGTTCATTTTGTAAAATATAAGGATGATTTGGAGTCTGTTGTAGCACCGACATCGGTATTCGCTAGTGGAAATATCAGTTTTCTCTATTTTTTTCGAGTTTCCACGTAAAGGTCTTCGCAGACAGGAAAAGTTTCTAGTTACCAGTGGTTTACAGCATACTCTATCTCGCCTTTGTTCTGAGCTGGGGCTTACCCATCCTTTGTACACTGGTTCAGAGAGTCTGAGAAAGCTTTCGAATTATGATGTTGATTAGGCTCGCAGCTCCCCTGGATGAGTAAATAGCGAACTAATACCCAGTTTGCATTGAGTCACCTTCGGGGCTGTATTTGTCCCATGTAGTTTCTGCAGAAATCTGAGAAGTTTCAATACGACGAGTGTTTGTGCTGGGAGTTCAAACTCCTACCAATCAGATCCTCCTGTGCTGGGGAACATCAGTAATTTGGTGGGTAAATTCAGTAAGATCCAATCAGAATGCTCCATTCATTCACAAGACATCCTTTGTGCTCGAACATAGGGGTCACTACAGGCTGGTTTGAACAAGATGGAGCGTAAGTTATCTAAGGAAAGTTCCGAGAGTGTAAGGTGATATATTCTTTATTAGGTGTTCAAAGACAAGTTGAAGCAGACCATCCATATCTGGCCTGGTGCTGTCCCTCATCCAACGTTATGGTGTTAGGACATCTCCAGACCAGTTGCTGTAGGACACCGAAAATTCCAGCCATGCTATGCACACATCTCGCATCTGTGCATCAGCCATACTGGCCATTTGGACACGGGCGCAGCCGATGCGTCTCTCTTGTGGGACAGGGTGTCCTGCTAAGATCGCTAGGGAAAATGCACCCTGTGCTATTCTAGGAAGCATTGCAATGCATTTCTATAGCGTGTCCAGAGGAAGACTTCGCTGTTATTTAGATAGACATGTGACATCAGTATAACGCTGAGAACCTTTTAACTGTGTCTGTGAGGATGAGCCGCTATGCAAACATCTCAGTCAGTGCTGGACTGGCAGGTACACCTCAGCCACGGTGGTTAGATGAACATGTGCACGTCCAGAGGGTGACTTTGCTCTTATTAACACAGACGTGTGACGTCAGTGTAACACTCGAAAAATTCTAACAGTACACCAGAATATAGACGTGACTTTCACCTACTGGCTGTAGGCGAGAGTGGCCTGAGAGCAATAGCTCACGGCCCTGTGCTCGTCTCTCTGGTGGTGGTCCGTGTCCAGAGTCGGCGACGAGGGAACAGTTTGCTGTTACGTCGCAGTCAACGATAGTTCGAAAGCGTTTTTTCAATGCACTGTGTGTTTGTGCACAGCATTATTTTCGGCTGTTTAAGCGCTGTGAGTGTGTTTGCAGAGCCTTTTATGTGCATAATTTTGACAATTTACAAGTTTTTTGCGAGTCTTTACGTCATTGTACTGTATTATATCGGTGATTTACGAGTAGTTTGCAGGTCTGTAGACCATGTAGTGTGACCCCCAAGCACGCCAGAGCAAGTGTTTTGCATCAGTGTAGTAAATAAACTATGTGAAATCCATCTCTAAATAAACTGTTCCAAAATAAAGAACAGTCCTTCCTATCCAGAAGTCTGAAACAGGCTGAGTCCTTCTCACACCATTTTTCGCCAGACTGCCATGGGATGATAGCACCCTCTGGCAGCAGTACTGTGTGCTAGTAAGTTCGGTCTCCGGACCTCATAGTGAACTCGTTGGATGGAGCTACTGCCTATGACAACTCAAATTGTTGAAATAAAGACTGCCTTGAAAATAAAGACTGATAATCATCCAATCCAGCAGCCCAGCACAGGCTGAGTCCTTTTCCCACCAGTTCCAAGGAAGAGGTAGCGGTCAGATGACTTAGGTTAGTGGAGGTAGCCCAAGTGACCTTTTTTCTAGAGAACTTCCCGCCATTTTCTGGGGGAGGGAAGGGAGAGGTGCGGAGGTTAGGTTAGTGGAGGTAGCCCAGTTGATGTATCTTCTGGCCAAAATTTGAACTTCCCACAATGATGTCATTGTGATATTGCCACATCTATCGACGCCATCTTCGATCCGCCATCTTGAAGAAATTTGACAACAATGCAGAGTGGGGCCACATCGCCCTTGTGCCACTACTACTGTGCAAGCTGGTGGTGGCTCCATAATGACGTGGCTTTTGTTTGCATGGAACAGACTGGGTGCTCTGACCTATCTGAACCGATCATTCATTGGAAATTGCTACGTTTGGCTACTTGGAGACCATCTGCAGCCATTAATCATGTTCGAATGACAGTGCACAATGTCAGCGGGCCACTATCGTTTGCGATTCGTTTGAAGAACATTCTGGACAATTAGAACGAATAATTTGACCACTCAGATAGCCCAACTTGAGTCCGTTCGAACATTAATAGGACATAATAGAGAGATCCGTTCGTGCATAAAATCCTGGAGTGATAAAACTTCCGCAATTATGGCTCAATCTTTCTGCAGGGGATTTCCAACGACTTGCTGAGTCCATGCGATGTCGAGGTGATGCACTACGCCAGGCAAAAGGGAGTCCGGCACGATATTAGGAGGTATTCCATGACTTTCGTCACCTCAGTGTACTGAAAAACAGACAAAGTAGACAGGTCCAACAAAAGCAAAGACGAGGCCGACTGATTAGACATAAGGAGAGCTCGCATTCAAATACTGCTTACAGTAATATAAGACCATCCCCCTCCCCACCCGTATGGTCTAATTTACTGAAATCTCGAACAACTAAGACGTATTTCTGTTAACACTCGCCGCGCTGAGCGGCCGCGCGGTTTGAGGCATCATGTCACGGACTGCGCGGCCCCTCCCGTCGGAGGTTCGAGTCCTCCGTCGGGCATGGATGTGTGTGTTGTTGTTAGCATAAGGTAGTTTAAGTTAGTTTAATTAGTGTGTAAGTCTAGGGACCGATGACCTTAGCAGCTTGGTCTCTTAGGAATTCACACACATTTGAACATTTGTTAACGCTCATGGTCCTTGCAGCGGTCCCACCGTTAAGACAGGAGTAAACGAGAAAACACTGAACCCTCCAACTCTAGCACAGCTTGAGGGTGAATCGCAGGCAGAATGCTAGCGACTACACAACCAATGTTTTCGTCAAGCACCACCGGTACGATTTCTTGTGCATTCCCGCTTAAGAGGACAAACCACGAGAAGCGTCCAGTCGGTTGTCGTCAGCGCGGTCTCTCTGGAGTCAAGACGCGTCACTGTGAGGCCAATCAGAGCAGGAACCGAGGTCCGCACGCTGATAACAAGTTCCGTTGCCCGCTAGCTCGGGCCCGGACTCCACCAGGCTGCCCCACTGCTGACCACGTGAACTTGCGGCTCTCTCCGTATTGCTTATACCGGTCTCTGTTGCCCCCTTGTCGTTCTTCCTCGGCAGCTATTCATACACTGTCCCACGTCTCCGACTAGGCTCCTTCCAGCTCGAGCGTTTCGGCGCTGAGAATATACCGCCCTTGAGGCGACCTGTCTTCGACTACCGACAAGGAACACCTGAACTCGGCCCATCGTAGCGGGCGGGAATGCAGCGTGCTGCACGTGTTTCACGGCACAAAATAGAAGTTCATAAACTTAAGAAGTACTAACGCCACCATTACAGTGAAGCTGATCATCAGAAGCGTGACTGTATTCACATAATGGTGGGACCAAAATGTACTCCTCGTTTGAAAAACGTAAAAAGTGTTTTAGCCAGGTTAGTACAATCTATGTATTTTTTGTCACTCGAAAGGAGAGTGCACGTGCTGAAGTAACTAAGTTCCCCACAAAGGCAGAAGCACTGAACGGAACGCTACATATTACTAAATGACAGTTCTATCAGAGATGAAAGGTGAATTGATGAAGCCAACGTTGTCTTTGCCGAAACATCGTGCTTATTAGACACCACGATACCGCTGTACCCTTGTGAACTAATTTATCATCGTCTGCGCCAGGAGAAACTGGGGAGTGGTAACAGATGCCACCTAAAGCAGCTTTTGAAACTGGGAAACGAACATTCCACTGAAAACTACCCCTAGGAACTGTGCAGTTGCCATTGTGGTGGCCACTGTAGGATCGTCTGTTTACCAGAAGTGTTTACTGGAAGAAAAGCTCTCCAAACTGCGAAGCGCTTTTATTGGTCCACTACAGTAAAGGGTTAAGTGCTGAGTGATAAGCTTGCCGATTTAAAGAATCAAATGCATTACCAAAATCCACCAGCAAGGGTCTATCTACGGTCCAAGTTTAAAAAAAAAAAATGTTCAAATGTGTGTGAAATCTTATGGGACTTAACTGCTAAGGTCATCAGTCCCTAAGCTTATACACTACTTAAACTAAATTATCCTAAGGACAAACACACACACCCATGCCCGAGGGAGGATTCGAACCTCCGCCGGGATCAGCCGTACAGTCCATGACTGCAGCGCCCTAGACCGCTCGGCTAATCACGCGCGGCTCCAAGTTTTTGAATTTAACAGTCGAACTCTTGCTAGTCATGCTGCTTAGGAAGTGCGATGTACATAGAATCGTCTCACATAGACTACACGACTGATGACCTCAGAAGTTGAGTCGCGTAGTGCTCAGAGCCATTTGAACCACAGACTACAGAAGATACATTGGTAGCGATTTCCGAGAATATGATACAGAGCTAGAACACTGAACATACAATAGTGCCTTTCATGCAACCTACTTGATGCTATAAGACACATTCAAAGTAACTAGCAATTCTACTCCGAAGTTAGAAAAAGTGTCATTACTCACAATTTTCAGTTCTTACAGAATCACAGTTCATGGAGACAAGAAACCATCGAATCTGTTACATGAACCCCAACCTCGTACGTAAGTGCACCTGCTGTCGCGTACCTCGTCTGCACCCCCCACCACCACCGCTGCTACGCTCTTCGTAGTCTAGTCTGGCTCCTCTATTACGGCCGGCATCAACGATGTTGGCAAGCAAAGCTCCAGACAGCCCACGGAAGCCGCATATTCAACCCTGGAGGCGGCACCAAAACCAGCCCCGACCACCGTTCCAGCAGCAACCGACGCGCCATACAACTTCCGTCGCAGGCCAGAAATTTCGACAGTGCCTGCGCCTCGAGGAGTTGAGACCCTTTTCAGCAGATTTCTCTCTTCTGGGCCCCGAATCTCCTTCCAAGCTGTGTGAGCCTTTCGTCCATAGCTACGCAGATGTTCCGAAACCATCATCGCCTCTGGATAAGAAGATGTTCCTTGTCCTCCAAGAAGTGACAAAACAGTTCCACATCCCACGATATAAGCTCCGCCATTTCTCTCCATATGACCAGGCTCCAGGGAGGAGTGACGTTGCGAATACCTCCTATACCAATAGTGGCAACACGGATATGGTGACCGAGCGTCTCCAGTCGCAGTGCTGCGAGCGTCAATAGCGACGCTGATTGCTGCCATAAGCAGAAACTTTGGGTCAAGCAGCACCACTGCCCACACCACGAGTGACCTTTAACATATTTACGCCGGCGCTGAGACTTATGTTTCTCGCTATGTGGTGGTGCGCGTATTCGTGCTTCCCTTCATCTGGAGGCGCTGCTTTTCCTGTTTATCGCCATATAGTGGCGGTTGTATTCAAACGCCCTAGGCTGCTATTGAAATGTGTTGACCTTTTATTTCGAAAATGGAGTAAGTCCATTCTTTTAAATAGACAAAAGATAACAAATTATGTGATATCTCATTGGTTCAGAAAGTTCTCTCGTTGAAAGGTCACACAAAACACACTGAAGAGCCAAGGAAACTGGTACACCTGCCTAATACCGTGTAAGGTCCCCGCGAGCACGCAGAACTGCTGCTACATGACGTGGTATGGACTCGACTAATGTCTGAAGTACTGCTGGAGGGAACAGACACCATTAATGCTGCAGGGCGGTCCATAAATCCGTAAGAGTACGAAGGGGTGGGTGGTGGCCTCTTCTGAACAGCACGTTGCAAGGCATCCCGGACATGGTCAATAATGTTCATGTCTGGGGAGTTTGGTGGCCAGCAGAAGTGTTTAATCTCAGAAGAGTATTCCTGGAGCCACTCTCTAGCAATACTGGGCGTGTGGGGTGTCGCATTGCCCTGCTGGAATTGCCCAAGTCCGTCGGAATGGACAATTGATGTGAATGGATGCAGGTGACCAGACAGGATACTCACGTACGTCTCACCTGTCAGAGTCGTATCTACATGTATCCAACTGCACACGCCCCACACCATTACAGAGCCTCCATTAGCTTGAACAGTCCCCTGCTGACGTGCAGGTCCATTAATTCATGAGATTGTCTTCATACCCATACACGACCATCCGCTCGACACAGTTTGAAACGAGACTCTTTTTTCCAGTCATCAACACTCCAATGGCAGTGTTGCCTGCATTTACTTACATTTAAGGTGAACGATTTGTATACACTTACATAAGTTCTGGTGGACGGAGCTTTATCTTGCTGTGGTCCATATCCTCTTCCAGGACAAAGTGTAAGATGTTGCAATGCAAACAGCACACGTCTTCAAAAGTAGCCACTGTGCTACGTAAAACACAACTCCTAACATTCTTTGTGCCAGTTTCAGTTTTACACATGCATTTTACATTCGATGGTTTTGTTTATAAACCAAAGAACATTCACTAACCAAAAATACCATTCACTTCCTACTGAACGAAGATCTAAAATAAGTTAAGAAAATATGTGAGAGATGGAACATTTTAACGATAGAAAAATGCATTTGCTCTACGAACGAGCTTAATATTTAAACATTATAGGAGAAGCTGCTTTCAGCATTTTTTTAACAACTGACAGCCGAAATTTTAACCAAACATTATAAAGCCCTCAGATAGTATATTATAAATTACACATCTACATATCCATATACAAATACAAAGTGCACAAAAAGTATCACATTTTCGAAACCACACAATAGTATCCCATTGCTTAAGTTTGAAATTTGGCTCAAAGATGCCTCTAACATTCCTCTGTAATGGTGAAAAAGTGTGCAATCCTGCGATATCCCCTGCGGCTCGGCGACGCTTCAAATACCTAGGAGTCGACACACGCGAGGAAATGGCTTTAGCTCAAAAGTTCGTGTGGGGTTTAGGGTCGATTAATGATGTCACATTGGCACCAAATTTCACCCCAGTTTTCTCAAACACCAACATGGACGTGTCACACGATTGGAATGTCGCCCGCCCCCCGTCCTCGTCTGATCCACATTCCGTCACTTCTTTTGATGTGCCTGCGATGGAGGTCATAACCGCGACACCCAGCTTTGAAATCACGCAATTTGCTTATGGATGTCCGAGGAAAATATATTCAGACATACCGCCGCTCAGAATCGATACCCCAAAGCCCTCAGGACGTGGCTCAAAGGGCGTCACTGAAATCACCTCTCCTCTTGGGCGTTGTTCCCACACATTTCGTGGTCGAAAACAACAGACTGAATTGTGATGATCTTCACACTATTTTTCACTGCTGACACCCACCGGACGATTCTACCCTACTCTAAGGACATCGAGGGGCTGCAGCTCCATTGAATGTGATCTGTCTCCTATGAAGTGTAGCGCGCCCTATGATGTCATCTTCGGCCGGCCAGAGTGGCCGAGCGGTTCTAGGCGATACAGTCTGGAACCGCGCGACCGTTACGGTCGCAAGTTCGAATCCTGCCTCGGGCATGGACGTGTGTGATGTCCTTAGGTTAGTTAGGTTTAAGTAGTTCTAAGTTCTAGGGGACTGATGACCTCAGAAGTCAAGTCCCATAGTGCTCAGAGCCATTTGAACCATTTGATGTCATCTTCGGCGACGCTTCAAATAGCAAGGTGTGAATACTTGCGAAAAAAAAAAAAAAAGCCATAGCTCAAAATTTCATGTGAGGTTTAGCGTGGGTCAGTGATGTCTCATTGGCACCAAACTTCATCACAATTCTGCCCAACACCATCGTGAATGTGTCACATGATGGGAAAGTTGTCACTCCACCCCCCCCCCCCCCCCCTATTACCCACGTTTCATCCTTTCTTTTGACACGTCTGCAATGGAAGTCAGAACCGCAACTTCCAGCACTGCAATCACGCGATTTTCTTATGTGTGGCCCAGGAAATGTTTCAGCAACAGGACGATGTTCTTGACAACGTTCGACACTGCTGACACCATCCAGATGATTCAACCTTACTGTAGGGACACAGTGGGGCTGTAACACACTGTACGAGGTCCAACCCCCTGGGAGTGCAGAGCAACTGCAATTTGTGCTCTGGTGTACAGGGTTGAACCACTAAGCCCAATCAAAACCATTCGACGAAATTGGGACGTGACCCGAAGCAGCCATCCACACACCTTCGTTGAGCATGTTGAGAATGTAGCTGTGGAAGACTACGACACCCATTCTGGTGAGTGGTGCCTGCGGTTTCTATAGCGTCTGAGGGCAGGCAATCCCACCAAGGGAGTGACGAAGGGGTTACCTGTCCTCATGCAGAAAATTAAAAAAGTGGAGGGTGGGAGGAAGGTTTATGCAAGTTGTAACAATTGTATTTTTAGGAAACGTTAAAATAAGAAATATTTGTTACTGGGGTACATGGAGCATCTATTTAGCGTCTCTGTCTGTTCCTTTTCTTTGTTATGATGTTATATAGTACAGACGTTTTTCCGTTGCAGTAGGACAATCTCCTTCCGATTTCCGACTGTTTGGGTTCCACATTACGTTTTATTTGTATGAACAGCTGAAAGAATGTATGTAGTAATTCTTTGTGAGCTACCTATAGTCCTTAAACAATAAAATCACTTTTATTAACATGTTGCACCTCCTACGTATTTCTTTACTTACTTTAGATCTTTGCTCAATAGGAAGTGAATGATATCTTTGCTTAGCGGATTTTCTTTGCTTTGTAAACAAAAATATCAAATGTGAAACGCTTGTGTGAAGCTCAAACCGACATGAAGACTATTAAGAAGTGCGTTTTACGTGGCTACTTTTGAGTGTGTGTGCTGTTCGCACTGCAGAAGCTTGCTCATTGTCCTGGAGAAGCATATGCACCACGGAAAGACAAAGCACAATCCACCGGAACATATGTAAATGTGTGCAACTGTCTCAACAATATCTAAATAAATTCAGGAAAATTGGCAAGTTTTCAATATCGAAGCAACATACAGGGTTTATGCATATAAATGCAGATATTTCTATTGATGACTGAGGACAGTGTACTGAACAACATTACATTAGTATTTACTTCATTTGCAGACTAATAGGTGTTGCCATTACAAGTAGTATACATTTAGGTTGATTAGTACCTCATATGCGTGATAGAAGCAAGTCACTAATGTTTATTTTACCCTGTGCAACAGGTTAGGTACTGATGTGTGGACACGTGGGTGCAAAACGGAAACTCTATACTGACAGGCGTAGTTCAATTCATGGCACAGATATGACCATGCAGAAAACATCAGCTAGTAAATTATTAATGTGTTTGTGGGAAGAATATTAGACACAGGTAACGCACTAAAGTGGGTAAATTTTAAGGCACCAGTGATCACAGTGTATGTACAGTCGTGGACAAAACGAGCGAGACCCCTCGCCTTTTCGTTATGCTGATCCGCACGGCTTTAAAGTCTGCTACACAGCATAACAGGCAAGGCGACGAAGTGCTACCAACATACTATGCGCAGGCGTGAAATTGACAAACTATCTGAACTTTTTTAGACTGTATTCCATAATTTGTAAGACTATATTAATGCTGATTAGTGTGTTAAATACAACACGTAAATATAAGACAGAACTGAAAGAACAAACGCTAATTGGTATGAACTGGACAAATAAAAATGAATTTCAACTTATCGAGATGACTTAACTGTTTCAGTAAGACAAAGAACCCCAGATCGTTACGAAGTAGCAAAATATTATCCGCATTCGGCCGCGAAACGGTCTGTGTCAACGTTCAGACCAGTCATACTGGATTACCGTTGCTGACCTACCATGAAAGTGTGCAAATTTAGCAATGCGTGAAGATTCATAACGAAATTCAGTTAAAAATCATTCAGTGCCACGCTTAAGTCAATTCCATTATTGACAGAAGCGGAAAAAGTAGGCAGTAACATGTATGAAACTCTACAAGAGTGTCATATTGACATGCACAGGGCGCCAGTACAGAATAAAGGTAGCGATAAAACGTATTGTGTGCGCGAGAATTTCTTAAAATTGCTTTACTGATATTCTACCTGCCTCCATAGAGATTAGAACCGAAAACAAACCAGACCTTCCTTTCACTATGCTAGCAGACAACCTAGGCAAACAGCCCTCTATTATTACCCCAGACATGAACAAGCAGGCAATTTCGAAATGAAAATCTGCAGTTTCTGTTGCATAGAGCTTTCTGGACTCAAAAACATGAATTTTCTTCCTTTATGTCACCGCTTATGTGACAATCATTCGGGATGTTTATCGAAATAACAAATTACTGTTATTAGAGAGTAAATTTTGTAGGATAATTCTGCACCACCCCAGGAAATAAACGGCTACATAGCTGCCAAACGTATTCTGCATTGTTTCGAATTCTCCACTAGACTCGCCACAGCCAGAAAACGTTCATTAGCAGAAGTGTTTCTTAAGCTAGCTAGCAATGAGAATGTTCGTACTTCTAAAACGCGGTGGCATTAATACTGGGATGTGAATTACCACGTGTATAGGCAAATACATTCTATTTGCATTCCTGTAAACGTGATTTGGATCGAAAACGTAGCTACGACTAATATGCTTATGTATCGACAGCAACTAGAACATTTCGAATAAAGAGTAGCGGGTGTTATTTATGCGGCCCTCATCTTCAGTGTTTTCGTTGTTAGGATTTCGTCACCTAAACCGGTAAAAACGGAACCCTACTAGTCTCACTTTCTTGACCGTCTATCGGTCTACCCAACCCTTAAAACCCGTTTACCTCCAGAACGGGTGGACATAATAAGCGGAAATGTATCGCACTTCTTGCTGTAACCGGTCCCATGCTGGTGTAAAAAAGTGAGCTTCTATGTCAACGCAATCAAAAGATACGACGGTTTATGTAAAGAAAATTTACGCGAAAGGTCAAAAAATGGCTTCAAGAACTATGCGAACTAACTGCTTAGGTCATCAGCCCCTAGACCTAGAACTACTTAAACCTAGCTAGCCTAAGGGCATCACAGACATCTATGCCCGAGGTAGAATTCCAACCTGCGACTGAAGCAGCCGTGCGGTTCGTCACTGAAGCGCCTGGAACCGCTCGGCCACCGCAACGCGGCGAAACGCTACTCACCTCATGTATAATGATAATATATACTGTCTAGTGAGGATAAACTGTATTCGCCAGCAACTCAGATCGTTTGCTCACGGAACTTTTACGAAGCTACATTCAAACTTTGTCGAAGTCGTCTGCAATATCCATTACAAACACCCTAGGAACTTCGTATGCGATATCCATTTCTTAAGACGCTGGCAGATACTGCAGTACTATAACAAGTAGGTGGGAATTTATTGTTATTGGTCCACGCATGACACTTTATTTCAATATCAGTTTAACGCGCCTAGGTGTTTGTATATGCCTGAAACTATTGAACAAAAAGTAAATAAACAACAAACGAGCCGGCCGCGGTGGTCTCGCGGGGTTTTCCAAGGCCTGTTCGGACGAAGTTTAGTTTTTCTGTATCTGTATGTATTGCTACATTCAGATCTACTGTTAACAACTGACTCCGCAACATCAGCAACAAAGTTATGTATTATTTTTACTGCCGGCCGCGGTGGTCTAGCGGTTCTGGCGCTGCAGTCCGGAACCGCGGGACTGCTACGGTCGCAAGTTCGAATCCTGCCTCGGGCATGGGTGTGTGTGATGTCCTTAGGTTAGTTAGGTTTAAGTAGTTCTAAGTTCTAGGGGACTTATGACCACAGCAGTTGAGTCCCATAGTGCTCAGAGGCATTTGAACCATTTTGAAACAGCAAACAACTTCGATGTTTAAATCAAATGAAAGTCACATGTCGTAATTAAAACATAATTTCGTCGTTACATCTACATGACTACATCAACAGGATTTCTTGGCAATCCGGACTTACGTGCCTGGCAGAAGGTTAGGGTTATTTCTCTACCGTCCCACTCATTAACAGTGTGCGGGAAAAAGGACCACTTAAATCTTTTCTTGCGAGCCTTGAATTACATTATTACTATGGTTTCTTCCTGTGTTCCCGAGGAAATACCCCGATCTTGCTGAAACTTCGCTCAGTGAAAGCGGGGACAAAATAAGCGAACACGTGTCTCGGCTTATCTGCTTACACTCTACCGCTTCTGAGAAAACGACGGTCAAAGTTTTCAATGCGCTGTTACTATAGTGTAGACACCTCTTAGCGGGTAAGCATTCAACTGGAGCGGTGGCTCTGCGGCTACCATAGCGATTTCTGAACTTTGCGCTGCGAGTTCGAAACCCGGTTTTTCCTTTTTTTTCCCCTCACTCTCTGAATTATCTACGAATGTTTATTCCAATTTATGTTGAAACACTGTTGTCGTTATTCGTCAGTTAATTTACTGTGTAAAGAAATAAGTTAAAAAGGGAACACACAGTGCGTAGTGGGGCGATCACTCTGTTGTAGAAATAATTCAGAAGCCAAGATCGCTTAAATATTGTTTACTGGATAACCGGTTTCAACACACTAAAGGTGCCATCATCGGATCTGAATGTAGATTAACATTTATAAAATATTTGGTTATAACGATACATGAGGCAGCCCAGATGATGTTAGATCAGCTTGTCTCATTCGTTTATTACTTTTTAATTCATTAATTACACATAAAGTTAATTGGCGAATAATGACAACATGATTTCAACATAACTTAGAAAAAAACATTCGTAGATAATTCTGATAGAGAGGCAGGAAAATAAAATAATTAAAAAACCCAATATGGTATCGAACACCGGAATCAGTGTTAAGAAGGAACGACGGTAGCCACCGCTTCAATTGCGTTCTCGGCTGCAGAAGGTATCTACACTAGAGCAACAGCGCGTGGATAACTTTGACCGTCGTTTTCTCGGAAACGGTCGAGTGTCTGCAGATAAGCCGAAACACATGTTCGCTTATTTTGTCCTCTCCTTCACTGAGCAAAGTTTCGGGACAATCAGCCTATGACATTTGGCGAGTTCCCCTCGCTCGTCGAGTCGCTTCTTACGCCCGGCGAGAATTTTGTATGCCTCCGAGTAAACTGCGCCACCTGGAAACACGGCGAGCGGGGATAAACACGTTTTCCTTCTTATAAGGCAACCTTCTACAGATAATATTCACGAAGTGTTCTTCAGGTTGCCTCAGATATTTCAGAAATGTTTCTTGCCTCAGGCCTGCCGCATATGCAAAACGTAAACATTTCATTTCATGTAATATTTATCAGGATAAGACATGACAAGAGTGGACCAGTCACTTCTGAGAAAAATTAGAGATTCTAAGTTGCTCCACTATGTAATGACACGGGCACGGGCTTGCGATCTGTCTTTTATGCCATCGATTTCCGTGTTACACATACTTGGCCACTGCGTTGCGGCTGCCATCTTGGAGGAGGCAGTCTGTTTCCTGCCAGCGCTGTTTCCGCAGCCAATATTAACCGCGACGAATCATTCAGTCAACGCTAAATGGCCCATCTGGCTGAGGCAGACAAGGGCGCTATAATACTCCATGCAGAGGGATCTTCAAATGCCGACATAGCGAGAACTATGGGTCTTCACAAGTCGACGGTAGCCAGGTGGATCAGACGAAAGGAAGAGAGTGGTAACTTGAATGGGAGGCCTCATGGCCGTCGCCGCAAAACAACGCAAGCTCAGGATCAGCAGATACGCCGTTTCAGTGAGAACCACCCATTTGTCAACGCACGACAAATCAGCAAATTCATGAAGCTTGGAATGAGTTACTTGAATCTCCTAGTTCTGTGGCTCGAGTTGTGGGCTCAATGCCCAACAGACTTCCAGCTGTTGTGGAAGCCAAAGGAGGCTATACGCGATTTTTTTTTACAGACTTATGTTTTATATAATTTCAAGGAAACGCAATAAGTGGAATGGGGACAAACAAATTAATTCACAGCAAGATATGTAATATTTAATTTGATAAGAGAAGAAATACTCACCTTATATATGTGGTGTCACCGCTAGACACCACACTTGCTAGGTGGTAACTTAAATCGGCCGCGGTCCTGTAGTACATGTCGGACCCGCGTGTCGCCACTGTGTAATCGCAATCCTAGCGCCACCACATGGCAGGTCACAATACACGGACTAGACCTCGCCCAGTTGTACGGACGACATAGCTTGCGACCAGACCTACCAAGTCTTCCTCTCATTTGCCGAGAGAATGATAGAATAGCCTTCAGCTTATTCCATAGCTACTACCTAGCAAGGCGCCATTTGTATCAGTGCTTATAGCTTACTACTATTCAAGAGATGTATTCCAACAAGAGAATAAAGTTAAGTATATTATTCCATCTACGTACTTTTCTTCTTATTCATTAATAAGTCTCATGTTCCAGTACTTCACGCCCGTCTGCGTTAGTTTAGCGTGCACTTTCAGCCACTTCATTCTACAAAGTGTTGGCCCAGCTGCCGACACATCAATATATTCATTCAGTCTCTATAAAATACGTGACACACGTGTGTATGCAAGAAGGGTACAAAACAGTTCAGCACAAAATAAAAATGTTGAGGAGAAGCTCCCCGATGAAGACGTAATTGCAGAACAAAGGTTGGGCTAGAAGGAGAGGTAAGGAGGCCCGAAAAAGCAGAACAAAATCAAATACCCAATAGACTTTGAGTAGTTGTCGCAGCAAAGGGCGGTTGGTATATGCGATTCGGAGCAACTGTACAATAATAGTTTTATTTACTGATTTTTGAGGCTTTATTTTGTGACGGCTAAACAGTGCTGCATCATTAGACCCGCTATTTTTCCACATGTGGCTAAACATCAGAGCTGAAAAAATTTTGAGAGGTACCGAAGTTCTCTGGAAGAGTAAAGTGTTTTAGACAAGAAGATGATTTTTAGTTCATTTCATTTTAACCATTCACACTATGCTTCGACATTCTAATCTTTGATTTCATTTTATTATTACGTATCTTTCCTTCAGTGAAAGTCAACGGTAGTAAGTTTCAAGATATGAAGAATAACTGGAAGTTTTTAATTTGTGGAATAGCGTATTTAACAGTTCATATTTTCAACAAATCTGTAGTTATAGGACATATTAAGAAGCAAGTAAAAATGGCACTGTGGAAAGATCAGGTTGGCCTCTAAAGGGTAACGACGGTAAAATAGCAAATACTAAACAATGGGTAACAACTATTGTTGATGGTGAGTAGCCGTAATCGATATGTCACTTTTCCGTAATTGTATTTCTGAAGTTTATCGTCAATCCTAGGACTGACATCGATACTCTGTTTTACGTAAAGAATACAACCTTCAAAATTTATTTAGCAGCGCAGAATATTAAATCACAGTTTATAGATCAGGAACCTAATCCAACTGCCTTTAATTTTATTCTCACGGATGACTTTGGGACAGTAAATAACAAGAGAAATAACAAAACTCTCAGAATCAATATATAGAATTCAAGTGTCCAGTGGATTCAAAAATTTGCTATAATAGCGATTAATTGCTTTTACAGACTCCTTCATGCCTACATTTTCTATCAGACAATGTTTGAAACTAGGACTAAGAAGGTAAACAATTTTTCCACAAATTGTCAAATTGGAAGTCGGAGAGACAGTTACACAAATTACGATGACAACAAACGTTTTTCAAGTAAACTGATCACAGGAGGAATCCAACGCATTTATTGTGAGTTACATGCACAGTATGTAAACTGGCAACGCCACCAACACACAATACCACTAACAAGGGAACATCCCCATCGCACCGCCCTCAGATTTAGTTATAAGTTGATACAGGGGATAGGCCTTGAAAAACTGAACACAGATCAATCGAGAAAACAGGAAGAAGTTGTGTGGAAGTATGAAAAAAATAAGCAAAATATACAAACTGAGTAGTCCATGCGCAAGATAGGCAACATCAAGGATAGGGTGAGCTCAGGAGCGCCGTGATCCCGTGGTTAGCGCACGCAGCTGCGGAACGAGAGGTCCTTCCGTCAAATTTTCCCAGGAGTGAAAAGTTTAATTTTTATTTTCAGACAATTATTATCTGTCCGTCCGTCTGTCCGATGCGAGGTAACCGCGCCGTAGTATGATGACGCTACACCTAAAAAACATCGAAAGACATGACGTCAGTCGACTATAGCGCACGGAAGAGAGAGTATTCCTGCTAATGAGGCTCCCTGGCTGGCAGTTAACTGTTCGCTACTTTGGACGAGAGTGCATTAAATACGTGCGATGCATTGCGTGGGCAATATGAATCCAGCAAATATAGCTCGTGACTCCAATAACAATGTCAATGAATATTTTCCGAACTGTAAGGCATCGGAAAGTTCCTTAAGGGATCGAACGATTGTCGAACATTTGTATGATTATTTCCTACATTTGTTGAATAACAGTACGTGTGGTGATGATTGTCTGAAAATAAAAAAAATCAAACAACTAACCCGAGGGAAGACTTAAACCAACGACCTCTCGTTCTGCAGCTCCTCACGCTAACCACGCGACCACTGCGCTCCCGTGCTCAAGCTATCCTTGATGTTGCTTATCATGCACACGGACTACTCAGTTTGTTTGGTTTGAATATTTTTTTCATAGGTCCACACAACTTCTTCCTGTTTTTCGAATGATCTGTGTTCAGTTTTCAAGGCCTATCCACTGTGTCAACTTATAACTAAATCTGAGGAGGGTGCGATGGGAAGGTTCCCTTGTTAGCTATGAAACAACTGTAGCAAAACGGAGCATCCTCGTTATCCATGTGATGGATAAGACGACTAATTCGCAACATAAATGTCAATGTAAGCATCAGTTTCTGTTGGAACGTGCTTCCCGGACCAAATAACATACATTTCCTACGTTTTCAATGCGAATCATGTAGCAAATGTAATTTAAAGGACATAAAAATATCGAGTGAATTTACTGAAATAATTATGAACCACTTGAATTTGCATTCAACAGGCAATGTTCAGAAGTCTGGTGTAGGAGTACTGCATGCTCTAATTCGAAACAACAAAAATCAACAGAGTAACTATTATTGAACGTCATCAGGTCACTCATCGAGCATTCCTATGCAGTACTGTTACTGGTGACGTGTTATGATGCCTTTATCGTTAACTTCCTAAGAAGAAATGAAAGGCTGAGCCCCACCAAAAGACGTAAACTCGAGGAGAGAGTTGCGTGAACATATTATTTTACATCTGATAAATCCAAAAGTGTGTTTTGGGCTACGAATTCTGCCCCCAGGGTGTGTGCAACACAGCTGGAATTTGTTGCCAACAACTGAGTCACCTTTCGGTCACAGTGTAAGAAAATCGAGCAACAAAACTACATCACCTGTGCTACTGCATGATAACGCACTATGTTGATTTGAGAAACAAAACTATCCAGGAGATTGATAGGAAAGTCGTCTCTCAGGCACATTTGTATTGATAGGGAAGTCCTCTCTCAAGCACTTGCCCCTCTCGTCATATATTTGTAAAATTTTACCTTTCCCACTCTAGATCGATCAACCGTCAAGGCAATTCATTTCTAGACGAAAATACTTTTAAAACTACTCTTGTTTATTGACATCGTTAGAACAAGTAGGTTTCTACAGGCGTAGAATTTGTAAACAACTTTAGCATTGTCATATCGTTTTAGATATCGTGAAAGAAAATTCTGCTGCTAATTAATTTCTCTTTGATAATTACTGTTGCGTTTAGTAAACTAATGGAAAATGCAATTAAAATATTCACTGTACTAATACAAACTAAAGTCAGCTTAATACAGAAACATCACGACGGCAGTCTATCTTAATAAAGCATTAAGTTTCTGTGAGACAATTGGGCTTATTTTAACACGAATTAGTAGGTTATTACAGACTTTACACTTAGAAAAGATCTGTATTTATTTCATTTCCTGTACCATTCGTAAGTGTTATGAAAATGGGGCTTTTCATAGATAAAATTATGTATTCACAACAACAAAAAAATGTCGGCAGAAAACAAAAGTGGCATTATGAATCTGGCAGTACCGTAAGGTTTTCACTCTGACACTAAGAGTTACTGAAAGTAGCAAGAAGAATTTTGCTCGAGCGTTGTCTTACGATTCCCTTATTAAGTTTTTATCTGCCTGCTTGTAGCTGTGCTACAAAAGAATTAAAAATCTGGCTTTCAGCAAGTCTCGAAAGGCGAACAAAAGCAGCTTGCACCTGGTTACTAAGCATGTTACCTGGGGACTGGTTTTTTCTTAAAGCGGGAAGACATCCTTTTGTGGTTCAATTGGCAAATGTCAGTCAGACGTGTGACGTTAGTCTAACCGTTTCGGTGTGTTGAATTTGTACCAATGATTTTTCTACACGTTTTTTCTGTCCCAAATAGAGTTGAAGTCTCCCATTAGTATTTTCACGTCATCTTGGTGAATTTTGCTCATGGTATTTTCGAGTGTGTTCCAGAATTTTTCAACATTGTCGGTGTTTTTCTTATTTTCGATGTTGGTGGGTTCAAATGGTTCAAATGGCTCTGAGCACTATGGGACTTAACTGCTGTGGTCATCAGTCCCCTAGAACTTAGAACTAGTTAAACCTAACTAACCTAATGACATCGCACACATCCATGCCCGAGGCAGGATGCGAACCTGCGACCGTAGCGGTCGCGCGGTTCCAGACTGTAGCGCCTAGAACCTCTCGAACACTCCGGCCGTCGATGTTGGTGGGGACACGTGCATTGATGAGTGTATATGTTTTACTGGGGCTCTGAATGACCATAGTCATAAGTCGCTTGTTGACGGGCCAGCCGCGGTGGCCGAGCGGTTCTTGGCTCTTCAGTCTGGAACCGCGCGACTGCTACGGTCGCAGGTTCGAATCCAGCCTTGGGCATGAATTTGTGTGATGTCCTTAGATTAGCTAGGTATAAGTAGTTCTAAGTTCTAGGAGACTGATGACCTCCACTGTTAAGTTCCATAGTGCTCAGAGCCATTGGAACCTTTTGATTGTCGATCGGTGTGAATTCTTTGGCAGAGTTGATAGATCGGTGTTCGAGAAATGCAATGCCGAAGATTGGTACGCCTTTCGTTACCTTTTGTTGTATTCTGCTCTTGAAGATGCAATGGTTTCCCTAATACACGGTTTCATTGTCAGTTAGTCGTGGTTCTTGAAGTGCAAGGATGAGAATTTTTTGTCGGTCCATTTCTTTTGTGAGATTATTTAGTTTTCGTGTTTGGATCAAGGTATCGATGTTTACTTTTAAATGCATGTTTTTTGCTTGTAGGGAAATTTACCAGAGATCTTCGATATTCTCTGTCGTGCTAACCTGGACTCCCCAGAATCCGAAAATCCAACTGTCGCCTGTCGACAGCCGGGTTGTGTACCACCTGGGATAAAGTTGACTTTGCTTGCATAGTTTACGTTTGCTTGTGTTTCATTGGTTGTGCTTGGGTGATACCAGGACCGGACAGGACCAGAGGGTGTTGAAGCCTTTGAAAGCAAATATTTTCAGCCAAGCTCATTGAGCTAACACGGTGACCAGAGTAACGGTGATTTTCACTCAGACGTGTCTGGATTTTGCGTTCAACGGATTGAGTAGCCGTTCAGGATTGTGTTAGTATTTGGTTCACCCCTAGTATTTGATTTCCTCGGTACCACCCATATGGGGGAGGGTTTCCACTATCCGCCACACGCGATTATTATTATTATTATTATTGTCATTATGTCTCAGCAAATCCCATATGGTGTATCTTCCCACCACTGAAATAGATGTGTATTGTTCTATTCAGTATTTCCATCACATAAATGTGGTTTATAATTACGTTACATTGCTACTAGTAGACATATTTCTCACTTTTTCTTAGACAGTTGCTACCTGTTACTCCATCATAGGAATTTATGTGCGAAGCATTGTTGAAATACAGACGTTCAAATTATCCGATTTCTGTAATTTCATTTCGATACCAGATCGTTCTAATCGGATTCAGCCAGGTAGTCTTAATGTGGATATCCGACCACGACTGTCATCATATGATAGACTGTGTAAACCACATTCTTTATCGGACTGTTGAATATAGATCACTTATCTATGACAGGACCTGAATTCTTAAATACTGTGGAAAATAATAATCCGATGTGCTTATTACAAATGCGTTATTCCAATATAAATATGTGAACTAACGAGATAACAGTTTATTTACAGGAGCAGAACTAATGTTCAAATGTTCAAATGTGTGTGAAATCGTATGGGACTTAACTGCTAAGGTCATCAGTACCTAAGCTTACACACTACTTAACCTAAATCATCCTAAGGACAAACACACACACCCATGCCCGAGGGAGGACTCGAACCTCCGCCGGGATCAGCCACGCAGCTCATGACTGCAGCGCCCCTGACCGCTCGGCTAATCCCGCGCGGCTACTAAAAGTATACTCGTCCACAAAACCCATGTGGACAATTATCTGATAATCGGTCAAGCTTTGCTTTGTCGCAGCTCTTTAGGATACAAGTCCATTTACTTTCAGGCTCTTACATACAATTCTTGCAATGCAAGGTAATTGAAAAAACTCATCCACTCGACGCCAACTGAGGAACTGACTGGTGCATGTGTTGTTCAACACACAGTAGTTGTCACCCTCACTGGAATCAATGAGTGTGTGCGTGTGTGTGTGTGTGTGTGTGTGTGTGTGTGTGAGAGTGAGTTTTCGTGTTAATGCACAATCTGAATCAATACTATTAACATCAGACAGACAACCGGGCATCAAATATGACTGTAAAGTATGTTAATGCGATGGGAAGTTACAAACTGAATTTTCACCTAACCCACGTCCTGCATATTACGTTAAGTAAGATGTATTAACTCCATAGTATCGTTAGCAGAGAGTGCGCTCTTGTTGTCGAGGCCTGCGACTAGCGCAGCGATCAGCACTGCCCAATGCCGCCGCGATTTGTTTATGTTGGCTGAGCGTGGACACTGCAGCAGACGCTTCGCCATAAACAGAAAGAAATCACCTTGGCTCTGACTGCAGTGAGCGGATATCACTGCCTGCGTGTTCTTATAGTAACCAACGTGAGACTCTACTCACAGGTGCCATGGAGCAATTGCAACGGGTATCATGTCATTAGTCATGAGAATATTAACCAGTGATGAAATGTCCACTCTATTTGAATCCTAAGAAAATAGGAACCTTCTCACAAAGGAATGTGAGGTGATATCAAAATTTATCCAACATACAAAAATTAACTGCAGGGCTTTCATGTATGCAGTAGTAGCACACAAGGAAATAATATGTCTTGGAAGCGTATATTTCATTTCCTCTTCTCATATTAACGTCCTTGTTTTAGAATGAAGTGAGAAAATTAACGCGAAAAACTTAAGTTCCTGAGAAGCATATAAGTCATTTCCTCGTCTCATATCATAGCTTTTGTTTTAGTATGAGGTGAAAAAATAAACAGTTTACGGCTCTGAAACATAATATGACACCAGATTCTTATCGTAGGCGCTATCGGAAACGCAAAAAGCAGGGAGCTGTCCATTCTTTTGTCCTAAAGAGCTGCGACAAAGCAAAGCTTGACCGATTATCAGATAATTGTCCACATGGGTTTTGTGGACGAGTATACTTTTAGTAGCCGCGCGGGATTAGCCGAGCGGTCAGGGGCGCTGCAGTCATGAGCTGCGTGGCTGATCCCGGCGGAGGTTCGAGTCCTCCCTCGGGCATGGGTGTGTGTGTTTGTCCTTAGGATGATTTAGGTTAAGTAGTGTGTAAGCTTAGGTACTGATGACCTTAGCAGTTAAGTCCCATACGATTTCACACACATTTGAACATTTGAACATTAGTTCTGCTCCTGTAAATAAACTGTTATCTCGTTAGTTCACATATTTATATTGGAATAACGTATTTGTAATAAGCACATCGGATTATTATTTTCCACAGTGTTTAAGAATTCAGGTCCTGTCATAGATAAGTGATCTATATTCAACAGTCCGATAAAGAATGTGGTTTACACAGTCTATCATATGATGACAGTCGTGGTCGGATATCCACATTAAGACTACCTGGCTGAATCCGATTAGAACGATCTGGTATCGAAATGAAATTACAGAAATCGGATAATTTGAACGTCTGTATTTCAACAATGCTTCGCACATAAATTCCTATGATGGAGTAACAGGTAGCAACTGTCTAAGAAAAAGTGAGAAATATGTCTACTAGTAGCAATGTAACGTAATTATAAACCACATTTATGTGATGGAAATACTGAATCGAACAATACACATCTATTTCAGTGGTGGGAAGATACACCATATGGGATTTGCTGAGACATAATGACAATAATAATAATAATAATAATAATAATCACGTGTGGCGGATAGTGGAAACCCTCCCCCATATGGGTGGTACCGAGGAAATCAAATACTAGGGGTGAACCAAATACTAACACAATCCTGAACGGCTACTCAATCCGTTGAACGCAAAATCCAGACACGTCTGAGTGAAAATCACCGTTACTCTGGTCACCGTGTTAGCTCAATGAGCTTGGCTGAAAATATTTGCTTTCAAAGGCTTCAACACCCTCTGGTCCTGTCCGGTCCTGGTATCACCCAAGCACAACCAATGAAACACAAGCAAACGTAAACTATGCAAGCAAAGTCAACTTTATCCCAGGTGGTACACAACCCGGCTGTCGACAGGCGGCAGTTGGATTTTCGGATTCTGGGGAGTCCAGGTTAGCACGACAGAGAATATCGAAGATCTCTGGTAAATTTCCCTACAAGCAAAAAACATGCATTTAAAAGTAAACATCGATACCTTGATCCAAACACGAAAACTAAATAATCTCACAAAAGAAATGGACCGACAAAAAATTCTCATCCTTGCACTTCAAGAACCACGACTAACTGACAATGAAACCGTGCATTAGGGAAACCATTGCATCTTCAAGAGCAGAATACAACAAAAGGTAACGAAAGGCGTACCAATCTTCGGCATTGCATTTCTCGAACACCGATCTATCAACTCTGCCAAAGAATTCACACCGATCGACAATCAAAAGGTTCCAATGGCTCTGAGCACTATGGAACTTAACAGTGGAGGTCATCAGTCTCCTAGAACTTAGAACTACTTATACCTAGCTAATCTAAGGACATCACACAAATTCATGCCCAAGGCTGGATTCGAACCTGCGACCGTAGCAGTCGCGCGGTTCCGGACTGAAGAGCCAAGAACCGCTCGGCCACCGCGGCTGGCCCGTCAACAAGCGACTTATGACTATGGTCATTCAGAGCCCCAGTAAAACATATACACTCATCAATGCACGTGTCCCCACCAACATCGACGGCCGGAGTGTTCGAGAGGTTCTAGGCGCTACAGTCTGGAACCGCGCGACCGCTACGGTCGCAGGTTCGCATCCTGCCTCGGGCATGGATGTGTGCGAAGTCCTTAGGTTAGTTAGGTTTAACTAGTTCTAAGTTCTAGGGGACTGATGACCACAGCAGTTAAGTCCCATAGTGCTCAGAGCCATTTGAACCATTTGAACCCACCAACATCGAAAATAAGAAAAACACCGACAATGTTGAAAAATTCTGGAACACACTCGAAAATACCATGAGCAAAATTCACCAAGATGACGTGAAAATACTAATGGGAGACTTCAACTCTATTTGGGACAGAAAAAACGTGTAGAAAAATCATTGGTACAAATTCAACACACCGAAACGGTTAGACTAACGTCACACGTCTGACTGACATTTGCCAATTGAACCACAAAAGGATGTCTTCCCGCTTTAAGAAAAAACCAGTCCCCAGGTAACATGCTTAGTAACCAGGTGCAAGCTGCTTTTGTTCGCCTTTCGAGACTTGCTGAAAGCCAGATTTTTAATTCTTTTGTAGCACAGCTACAAGCAGGCAGATAAAAACTTAATAAGGGAATCGTAAGACAACGCTCGAGCAAAATTCTTCTTGCTACTTTCAGTAACTCTTAGTGTCAGAGTGAAAACCTTACGGTACTGCCAGATTCATAATGCCACTTTTGTTTTCTGCCGACATTTTTTTGTTGTTGTGAATACATAATTTTATCTATGAAAAGCCCCATTTTCATAACACTTACGAATGGTACAGGAAATGAAATAAATACAGATCTTTTCTAAGTGTAAAGTCTGTGATATCCTACTAATTCGTGTTAAAATAAGCCCAATTGTCTCACAGAAACTTAATGCTTTATTAAGATAGACTGCCGTCGTGATGTTTCTGTATTAAGCTGACTTTAGTTTGTATTAGTACAGTGAATATTTTAATTGCATTTTCCATTAGTTTACTAAACGCAACAGTAATTATCAAAGAGAAATTAATTAGCAGCAGAATTTTCTTTCACGATATCTAAAACGATATGACAATGCTAAAGTTGTTTACAAATTCTACGCCTGTAGAAACCTACTTGTTCTAACGATGTCAATAAACAAGAGTAGTTTTAAAAGTATTTTCGTCTAGAAATGAATTGCCTTGACGGTTGATCGATCTAGAGTGGGAAAGGTAAAATTTTACAAATATATGACGAGAGGGACAAGTGCTTGAGAGAGGACTTCCCTATCAATACAAATGTGCCTGAGAGACGACTTTCCTATCAATCTCCTGGATAGTTTTGTTTCTCAAATCAACATAGTGCGTTATCATGCAGTAGCACAGGTGATGTAGTTTTGTTGCTCGATTTTCTTACACTGTGACCGAAAGGTGACTCAGTTGTTGGCAACAAATTCCAGCTGTGTTGCACACACCCTGGGGGCAGAATTCGTAGCCCAAAACACACTTTTGGATTTATCAGATGTAAAATAATATGTTCACGCAACTCTCTCCTCGAGTTTACGTCTTTTGGTGGGGCTCAGCCTTTCATTTCTTCTTAGGAAGTTAACGATAAAGGCATCATAACACGTCACCAGTAACAGTACTGCATAGGAATGCTCGATGAGTGACCTGATGACGTTCAATAATAGTTACTCTGTTGATTTTTGTTGTTTCGAATTAGAGCATGCAGTACTCCTACACCAGACTTCTGAACATTGCCTGTTGAATGCAAATTCAAGTGGTTCATAATTATTTTAGTAAATTCACTCGATATTTTTATGTCCTTTAAATTACATTTGCTACATGATTCGCATTGAAGACGTAGGAAATGTATGTTATTTGGTCCGGGAAGCACGTTCCAACAGAAACTGATGCTTACATTGACATTTATGTTGCGAATTAGTCGTCTTATCCATCACATGGATAACGAGGATGCTCCGTTTTGCTACAGTTGTTTCATAGCTAACAAGGGAACCTTCCCATCGCACCCTCCTCAGATTTAGTTATAAGTTGACACAGTGGATAGGCCTTGAAAACTGAACACAGATCATTCGAAAAACAGGAAGAAGTTGTGTGGACCTATGAAAAAAATATTCAAACCAAACAAACTGAGTAGTCCGTGTGCATGATAAGCAACATCAAGGATAGCTTGAGCACGGGAGCGCAGTGGTCGCGTGGTTAGCGTGAGGAGCTGCAGAACGAGAGGTCGTTGGTTTAAGTCTTCCCTCGGGTTAGTTGTTTGATTTTTTTTATTTTCAGACAATCATCACCACACGTACTGTTATTCAACAAATGTAGGAAATAATCATACAAATGTTCGACAATCGTTCGATCCCTTAAGGAACTTTCCGATGCCTTACAGTTCGGAAAATATTCATTGACATTGTTATTGGAGTCACGAGCTATATTTGCTGGATTCATATTGCCCACGCAATGCATCGCACGTATTTAATGCACTCTCGTCCAAAGTAGCGAACAGTGAACTGCCAGCCAGGGAGCCTCATTAGCAGGAATACTCTCTCTTCCGTGGGCTATAGTCGACTGACGTCATGTCTTTCGATGTTTTTTAGGTGTAGCGTCATCATACTACGGCGCGGTTACCTCGCATCGGACGGACTGACGGACAGATAATAATTGTCTGAAAATAAAAATTAAACTTTTCACTCCTGGGAAAATTTGACGGAAGGACCTCTCGTTCCGCAGCTGCGTGCGCTAACCACGGGATCACGGCGCTCCTGAGCTCACCCTATCCTTGATGTTGCCTATCTTGCGCATGGACTACTCAGTTTGTATATTTTGCTTATTTTTTTCATACTTCCACACAACTTCTTCCTGTTTTCTCGATTGATCTGTGTTCAGTTTTTCAAGGCCTATCCCCTGTATCAACTTATAACTAAATCTGAGGGCGGTGCGATGGGGATGTTCCCTTGTTAGTGGTATTGTGTGTTGGTGGCGTTGCCAGTTTACATACTGTGCATGTAACTCACAATAAATGCGTTGGATTCCTCCTGTGATCAGTTTACTTGAAAAACGTTTGTTGTCATCGTAATTTATGTAACTGTCTCTCCGACTTCCAATTTGACAATCTGTGGAAAAATTGTTTACCTCGTTAGTCCTAGTTTCAAACATTGTCTGTCTGACGGAAAACGTAGGCATGAAGGGGTCTGTAAAAAGCAATTAATCGCTATTATAGCAAACTTTTGAATTCACATGATACTTGAATTCTCTATATTGATTCTGAGAGTTTTGTTATTTCTCTTGTTATTTACTGTCTCAATGTCATCCGTGAAAATAAAATTAAAGGCAGTTGGATTAGGTTCCTGATCTATAAACTGTGATTTAATATTCTGCGCTGCTAAATAAATTTTGAAGGTTGTATTCTTTACGTAAAACAGAGTATCGGTGTCAGTCCTAGGATTGACGATAAACTTCAGAAATACAATTACGGAAAAGTGACATATCGATTATGGCTCCTCACCATCAACAATAGTTGTTACCCATAGTTTCATATTTGCTATTTTATCGTCGTTACCCTTTAGAGACCAACCTGATCATTCCACAATGCCATTTTTGACTCGCTTCTTAATATGTCCTATAACTACAGATTTGTCGAAAATATTAACTGTTAAATACGCTTTCCACAAATTAGAAACTTCCAGTTATTCTTCATATCTTGAAACTTACTACCGTTGACTTTCACTGGAGAAAAGATACATAATAATAAAATGAAATCAAAGATTAGAATGTCAAATCATAGTGTGAATGGTTAAAAATCATCTCCTTGTCTAAAAGACGTTATTCTTCCAGAGAACTTCGGCACCTCAAAATTTTTTACACCTCTGATGTTCAGCCACATGTGGACAAATAGCGGGTCCCATGATGCAGCACTGTTTAGCCGTCACAAAATGAAGCCTCAAAAATCAGTCCACATTCCATTTACTGCGTTTCCTTGAAATTATATAAAATATACGTCTGTAAGTAAAAAAAAAAAAAAAAAAGACGAAGAAGAAAGAAACAAAGCTTGAAACAGCTGATTGGTGAAGCCTCCTTTGGCTTCCACAACAGCTCGAAGTCTGTTGGGCATTGAGCCCACAACTCGAGCCACATAACTAGGAGATTCAAGTAACTCATTCCAAGCGTCATGAATCACATCAGAAAGCTGTCGGCGAGTCGACGGTGACTGCCCTTTTCTCGTATTACTCTGACCATTTCTGCCCAGATATTCTCAATGGGATTCGTGTCAGCTCCTTTAGGTGGCCATTCCGTTACAGTAATATTACTATGGTCGTCGACCCACCTCTTAACCACACGTGCCATATGAATAGACGAGCGATCTTGTTGGAACATGATCTGATCATCGCCAAATCTTGCTGCCACAGCAGGCAACATCACGTTCTCCAGAATTGATATGTAATTGCGCGCATCGAATCTTCCTTCCACTTCCCACAGGAGCCCACACCCTTCGGCCGATATCCACGCCCATACCGTTACCGACTACAAATGGCTCTGAGCACTGTGGGACTTAACATCTGTGGTCATCAGTCCCCTAGAACGTAGAACTACTTAAACCTAACTAACCTAAGGACATCACACACACCATGCGCGAGGCAGGATTCGAACCTGCGACCGTAGCGGTCACGCGGTTCCAGACTGAAGCGCCTCGAACCGCACGGCCACACCGGCCGGCACCGACAACCTGCCACTCCTTCGGCAACTGTAAATATATTTTCGATTATACCTAGCACATTTAGGCCGGTAAACTAGTACTTTTCCGGATGATGCCGTAGAGAAAACTTTTTGGTGCGTGAAAATCACTCGCCTCCAAAACTGGAGAGGTTTGTCGCCATTTTCAGTAGCAAAAGCAAGCCAAGCTTCTCTTTGGGAAACAGTCAATGTCTCTTTCACAGCAGCGCTTCTTGCTCTCAGTCCACCTTCCCTTACACGAGGAGTGACGGTCTTACTGCTAACATTGAGACCCAAAGTTTGCTGAATTTGTCGTGCGTTGACAAATGGGTGGTTCTCACTGAAACGGCGTATCTGCTGATCCTGAGCTGCTGTTGTTTTGCGGCGACGGCCATGAGGCCTCCCATTCAAGTTACCACTCTCTTCCTTTCGTCTGATCCACCTGGCTACCGTCGACTTGTGAAGACCCATAGTTCTTGCTATGTCGGCATTTGAAGATCCCTCTGCATGGAGTTCTATTATAGCGCCCTTGTCTGCCTCAGCCAGATGGGCCATTTAGCGTTGACTGAATGATTCGTCGCGGTTAATATTGGCTGCGGAAACAGCGCTGGCAGGAAACAGACTGCCTCCTCCACGATGGCAGCCACAACGCAGTGGTCAAGTATGTGTAACACGGAAATCGATGGCATAAAAGAGAGATCGCAAGCCCATACCCGTGTCATTACATAGTGGAGCAACTTAGAATCTCTAATTTTTCTCAGAAGGGACTGGTCCACTCTTGTCATGTCTTATCCTGATAAATATTACATGAAATGAAATGTTTACGTTTTGCATATGCGGCAGGCCTGACGCAAGAAACATTTCTGAAATATCTGAGGCAACCTGAAGAACACTTCATGAATTTTATCTGTAGAGGGTTGCCTTATAAGAAGGAAAACGTGTTTATCCCCGCTCGCCGTGTTTCCAGGTGGCGCAGTTTACTCGGAGGCATACATAATTCTCGCCGGGCGTAAGAAGCGACTGGACGAGCGAGGGGAACTCGCCAAGTGTCATAGGCTGATTGTCCCGAAACTTTGCTCACAAGGGGAGGCCGCCAAATGTGAAATTCAGATTCGATTCATACTGCGCATAATAAAAGCTCATGGCCAGAGGTGTAATGTGGCAAAGCACCAAGATGCACTTCTCAGCTGTTGTCGAGAAAATCGACAGTTAGAAGAAACCGTTGCGGTGAAATACTCTCTACGATTAATATTTTTCTACAGCGTCGTGGCGCAGCGGTAAGCGCTCGAGTTCGTAATCCGAAGGTCGCCGGATCGAATCTCACGCCATGCAACATTTTTTTATTATTATTATTTTTTTGTAATTCAAATATATATATATATATATATATATATATATATATATATATATAAACTATTAATGAATTGCTTATGCATGTTGGTGAAGGCGGATCGCTCTCCAATTGTACCGCCTCCATTTTACCGTTTGTTTAACAGGGTGTACCAAAGCTCTCACGTCCGCACTGATTTTCGACGGTGTTATAAGTTGTGCTAGGGACCGCATCTACCTTCTTTCGAAGTTAGCAGGCAACTACGCTGTTATGCTGCGGCTCGTTTCGGCCCATTCAACATCTGTCCTTCAAGTGTAACGAGCGATTAACGGAGTTTATATTTCATACCTGCCACAGCAAATTTGTGTTCGTGGGGTTTCTATTCTAATTCGAACGTTTGACTTACGCTATACGTATTCGTTTCGGAATATCGTTTCTACGTCTTCCGCTAACTATACGTGGTTAACATTATGAAGACAATTAATAACATTTGTGAAATACAAATTTGTTTGCGGAAAACATAATGATGTTCGAAGTCGCCAGTTTTTCCACGACAAACGACTTTCAACAACTTATTATATGCATAATTGTTGCAACTTGTTGCCGGGAATTATATATATATATATATATATATGTGTGTGTGTGTGTGTGTGTGTGTTTATACACACATTTGAATTACAAAAAACAAATACTAAAAAAAAAACTTGCATGGAGCGAGATTCGATCCGCCGACCTTCGGATTACGAACTCGAGCGCTTACCGCTGCGCCACGACGCTGTAGAAAATTATGAATCGTAGAGAGTATTTCACCGCAGCGGTTTCTTCTAACTGTCGATTTTCTCGACAACGGCTGAGAAGTGCATCTTGGTGCTTTGCCACATTACACCTCTGGCCATGAGCTTTTATTATGCGCAGTATGAATCGAATCTGAATTTCACAATTGGCGGCCTCCCCTTGTCAGTGAAGGAGAGGACAAAATAAGCGAACTTGTGTTTCGGCTTATCTGCAGACACTCGACCGTTTCCGAGAGAACGACGGCCAAAGTTATCAACGCGCTGTTGCTCTAGTGTAGATACATTCTGCAGCCGAGAACGCAATTGAAGCGGTGGCTCAGTGGCTACCGTCGTTCCTTCTTAGCATTGATTCCCGTGTTCGAGACCATATTGGGTTTTTTAATTATTTTATTTTCCTGCCTCTCTATCAGAATTATCTTCGAATGTTTTTTTTTTTAATTTATGTTGAAATAATGTTGTCATTACTCGACAATTAACTTTATGTGTAATTAATGAATTAAAAAAATAATAAACGAATGAGACAAGCTGATATAAAATCATCTCGTCTGCCTCATGTATCGTTATATCCAAATGGTTTATCAATGTTAATCTACATTTAGATCCGATAATGGCACCTTTAGTGTGTTGAAACCGGTTATCCAGTAGACAGTATTTAAGCGATCTTGGCTTCTGAATTATTTCTACAACAGAGTGATCGCCCCACTACGCACTGTGTGTTCCCTTTTTAACTTATTTCTTTACACAGTAAATTAACTGACGAATAACGACAACAGTGTTTCATCATAAATTGGAATAAACATTCGTAGATAATTCAGAGAGTGAGGGGGGAAAAAAGGAAAAACCGGGTTTCGAACTCGCAGCGCAAAGTTCCGAAGTCGCTATGGTAGCCGCAGAGCCACCGCTTCAGTTGAATCCTTAACCGCTAAGCGGTATCTACACTATAGCAACAACGCATTGAACACTTTGACCGTCGTTTTCTCAGAAGCGGTAGAGTTTAAGCTTATTTTGTCCCCTCTTTCAATGAGCGTAGTTAAAAGCAAGATCGGGGTCTGACACTTGGCGTGCCCCCTCGTAAATTGCGTGCGTTGGGATTCAGTAGACAGAATGCGTCCACTTTCCTCGACTACTCATTGACATGTTTGGAAACTTTCTTTGTTGTAGTTGCACTTTGCATTATGAGGGCTGGTTTTCCTGATGAGGATCTACTTATGGACTTTGCTCCTAATTTACGTTACTGTGTAGTAGACCTACTGCAACTACTTAAACCGGAAACGTTTGTTTGTTTGGATACTCCGCTTCTTAGTTGCTACATTTCGCTAAAATATTTTCCTTTTTTTCAAAACGGCAAGTTAAGATGACCACTGCAACATGGTAAGATCAGTAAAAATTTAATACTTTGAAACAGTTATGTGTGGTGTACGAGGAGTCTACTGTTGTTGACTGAGGAATACATTAAACACGAAAGCTGCGTCCAATAACAATAATTAACTTTCGGTTACATGACAAAACACAAGTCGAAGCACTGTCAGTTCATCTCAGTACTCAGTAAAACTTAAACTGGAAAGATCGGAAACATACTTTTGTGGGGAAGGCAAACGTATGACTGCGTTTTATTGGCCGCACACTAAGAATACGCAACAGGCCAACTGAAAACACTGCCTACACTACGTTTGTCCGTCCACTGCTATAATATCCTTGACAGACGTGATTGACTGTGCACGCAAAAACGTCCAAGGAACGGTAGCACGCTTTGTAATGTCACGAAATAGGGGAGAGAGGATCCCAGATTTGATAATCGAGTTGGGGTAACATTCATGAAAACATATGCGTTTTTCGTTGCCACGAGATCTTTTCACGAAATTTCAATCACCACCATATGTTCTGAATGCCAAAACATTATTTCCTAGGGTACTTACACAAGAAGAAACCATAGTAATAATGTAATTCAAGGCTCGCAAGAAAAGATTTAAGTAGTCCCTTTTCCCGCACACTGTTAATGAGTGGGACGGTAGAGAAATAATCCGAACCTTCTGCCAGGCACGTAAGTCCGGATTGCAAAGAAATCATGTTGATGTAGTCATGTAGATGTAACAACGAAATTATGTTGTAATTACGACATGTGACTTTCACTTGATCTGAACATCGAAGTTGTTTACTGTTTATTTACTTTTTGTTCATTAATTTCAGCCATATACGAACACCTAGGCGCGTTAAAGTGATATTGAAATAAAGTGTCATGCATGGACCAATAACAATAAGTTCCCACCTACTTGTTATAGTACTGCATTATCTGCCAGCGTATTCAGAAGTGGATATCGCATACGAAGTTCCTAGGGTGTTTGTAATGGATATTGCAGACGACTTCGACAAAGTTTGAATGTAGCTTCGTAAAAGTTCCGTGATCAAACGATCTGAGTTGCTGGAGAATACAGTTTATCCTCACTAGACAGTATATATTATCATTATACATGAGGTGAGTAGGGTTTCGCCGCGTTGCGGTGGCCGAGCGGTTCCAGGCGCTTCAGTGACGAACCGCACGGCTGCTTCAGTCGCAGGTTGGAATTCTACCTCGGGCATAGATGTCTGTGATGCCCTTAGGCTAGCTAGGTTTAAGTAGTTCTAGGTCTAGGGGCTGATGACCTAAGCAGTTAGGTCGCATAGTTCTTGAAGCCATTTTTTGACCTTTCGCGTAAATTTTCTTTACATAAACCGTCGTATCTTTTGATTGCGTTGACATAGAAGCTCACTTTTTTACACCAGCAAGGGACCGGTTACAGCAAGAAGTGCGATACATTTCCGCTTATTATGTCCACCCGTTCTGGAGGTAAACGGGTTTTAAGGGTTGGGTAGACCGATAGACGGTCAAGAAAGTGAGACTAGTAGGGTTCCGTTTTTACCGGTTTAGGTGACGAAATCCTAACAACGAAAACACTGAAGATGAGGGCCGCATAAATAACACCCGCTACTCTTTATTCGAAATGTTCTAGTTGCTGTCGATACATAAGCATATTAGTCGTAGCTACGTTTTCGATCCAAATCACGTTTACAGGAATGCAAATAGAATGTATTTGCCTATACACGTGGTAATTCACATCCCAGTATTAATGCCACCGCGTTTTAGAAGTACGAACATTCTCATTGCTAGCTAGCTTAAGAAACACTTCTGCTAATGAACGTTTTCTGGCTGTGGCGAGTCTAGTGGAGAATTCGAAACAATGCAGAATACGTTTGGCAGCTATGTAGCCGTTTATTTCCTGGGGTGGTGCAGAATTATCCTACAAAATTTACTCTCTAATAACAGTAATTTGTTATTTCGATAATCATCCCGAATGATTGTCGCATAAGTGGTGACATAAAGGAAGAAAATTCATGTTTTTGAGTCCAGAAAGCTCTATGCAACAGAAACTGCAGATTTTTATTGCGAAATTGCCGGCTTGTCCATGTCTGGGGTAATAATAGAGGGCTGTTTGCCTAGGTTGTCTGCTAGCATAGTGAAAGGAAGGTCTGGTTTGTTTTCGGTTCTAATCTCTATGGAGGCAGGTAGAATATCAGTAAAGCAATTTTAAGAAATTCTGCGCACCCAATACGATTTATCGCTACCTTTATTCTGTACTGGCGCTCTGTGGATGTCAATATGACACTCTTGTAGAATTTCATACATGATACTGCCTCCTTTTTCCGCTTCTGTCAATAATGGAATTGACTTAAGTGTGGCACTGAATGATGTTTAAGTGAATTTCGTTATGAATCTTCACGCATTGCTAAATTTGCACACTTTCATGGTAGGTCAGCAATGGTAATCCAGTATGACTGGTCTGAACGTTGACACAGACCGTTTCGCGGGCGAATGCGGATAATATTTTGCTAATTCGTAACGGTCTGGGGTTCTTTGTCTGTTATCTGGATAAGCTGAAATTCATTTTTATTCGTCCGTTTCATACAAATTAGCGTTTCTTCTTTCAGTTCTGTCTTATGTTTACGTGTTGTATTTAACACACTAATCAGCATTAATATAGTCTTAGAAATTATGGAATAGAGTCTAAAAAAGTTCAGATAGTTTGTCAATTTCACGCCTGCGCATAGTATGTTGGTAGCACTTCGTCGCCTTGCCTGTTATGCTGTGTAGCAGACTTTAAAGCCGTGCGGATCAGCATAACGAAAAGGCGAGGGGTCTCGCTCGTTTTGTCCACGACTGTACTTATAAACCTTACACTCTGCATAAAATGGCAATAAACAATATTCTTGTGCATTCGTGGAACTGATAACATGCTGCTAATGAAAAGACTGGTGTTATTGGAAACCATTTGATTGATAAATAATCACAACAGCTGCTGTGAGAAGATTATTGATCTCCTATTGGTTCACAATTAGTTTCATGGCTGTGAAGTTACATGCTCAGGTGCCAAGCACTTGACCTTTCTAGACGTGGAAACAGTCCATTAGTAAAACACAGATGTCCCCTATCCTCAACTGATCGTAGCGTGAGAACGTGACCGTCAGAAATTTGGCAGAGGACTACGTGCAAGACGTAAGATCAGCAGAGGTGAGAGGACGTGCGTGGAGCAGTCTGGCTCATAGCATACGATTTACATGTATTCTCTCACCACTGCTTTTGTCACATTTCGCATGTCAAGTTTCTGACGGATGCGTTTTTACGCTACGATGAGCCAGAGGATATGGTACATACTTGTTTTACTGAGGGATGGCTTCCATGTCTAAAATGGTTAATTGTTTAGCACCCGTGGATGTGACATTATGGTCATAAAACAAGTTGTGAACAAATGGGAGATCAATAAATCTTCTCATGGCAGCTGTTGCCGTTCAAAATTTTGGTAACATTTTCGGAAAGCAGTGCTCTTGTAAACTGTGTAAAATCAGTGATAAAATAGTCTAGACTTCCACATAGTTTCAGCGACTGAGGTCAACCGGCTGTTCTACGCACCGTCAACTTCAGCTGATGGTGCTGTCTGAAGATGGCCTGAGCCTAGGCCGAAACCAGCCATTTTAATAAAGTACCATCGTGATCTTGACTCTTTTTTCACTGATTTTATATAGTGGTTGCTATTATTTATTATTCATTTGGATGTTTACAGCCGTGACTGCCCACGACGGTACCCAACAGTTACTTGTGAGTAGTTGCTCTTCCAAACAGCATCCCTTCTGAGCAAATCAGTTGTATCTGTACCTGCTGTTACTCATACTTTAGGTGCTTGGGCTATGTACGCCTATGTTTAAAAAGAATAACTCGATTTAGTCAAATTGTCAAGCCACGCACATCTGCTTTCATGCCCTGCAACCAATTTGCTGCAAATAATAACATGTAGCTGATATCCTGCAGTCAAACAGTCTATGTATTGGATAGAATTGTGAGTCAATAAAATACACAGAAATACAAAATAAAAGTTAAATGAATAATTTAGTAACAAGGGTTCTATACTAACATCGGTAATTGATGTAGATGACAGAGAATTATGATGTTAAACGTCCCCTTAGAAACATTATGAATTACTGTGCTGGTGATGACAGAGAATTATGATGTTAAACGTCCGCTTAGAAAAATTATGAATTACTGTGCTGGAAAACTTCTACGTTATTTGATACAAAGGCAGCTGAGTAAAACTCAACGTACTCAAACAGTTTTCTCTTTACTTATTCTGATCATCACTAAACTGACACACAATATTTTTAGCGCAACGCAATCTGACTTTCAATAGTCCCCACAAAAGAATGGCCCTGACTAACAATAACCTATACCTTTCACGAATCACTTACCTCACAAAAATCTTCGTTACTCGAACTACTGCAATACAGCGAGCGCCAATACTGCCAGCTAAGTAAAAGATTGTAACTAATGAAGGCACTAACTACTGATAGGTATAGTTAGCAAATGAAAGATTTTGATAGAGAACAAACAATGTATTTACCTTAATAGCGTTCAAAAGTCATAATATATATACATGTAATTTTGTGACATCCAATTAAACAAATTTCCTTTTTCTGACGGACACACGTGCAGATCGTCCGCTCAAAGCTCTGGCATCTCTCTCTCCACATCTACCAATGCTGGCGGCTCACCTCCAGTTGTACAACACTACGCGCTGTTCACATCCAACTGCCCAACACTACAAAAAGCAAATATTCCAACAATGCAAACCAGCCACATACTGCACACAGTACAGTCAGTGATTTTCATACAGAGCGCTACGTGGCGTTACCAACATAAAAACCTAATCAGCCTACCAACAGATGAATAATGTTTATTCAGAAAAGGGCAGCACATATAAATGGAAAGTGGTCCTATGATGTTCAGTTAAAATACAGTCAGAAAATACCCTTATCAAATGCAGTAAAGTTTTATTGAGAGTGTTACGAGAATGGTAGCAAACTCCCCAGACTAAATAGTAATCAAAGATTGTGGAAGCTAAATCCATTTCGTAAACATTATACTCGAAATATTCGTCAGCTGAAAATATTTCTGAGTTCAACATAATGGTTCACAACTTAACACAAACACTACAAAGGATGATAACTCACACTCTCTCTATCCTCAGTTCTGTAACACAAGCAGAAAAAAAAAATTAGAGTCCTACACTGGAGCACTTTCAGACCTCTCGCAAGTTAAAGCTGGAGTATGTAACGGCCATTCACCGCCCACAATCTATCACTTATAGAACCGAATCATGCACGTTACCACAGGCAGGTCTCTCTTCTTCCAGCACAAGTATAAACGCATCCAAAATCGCTCCCTTAAGCTCTTCACACGAAAAAGTCCCAGTCTCCACATGAGTCCCTCAGTATTCCTCTACTGTTTGCTTTTCCATTGGCTGAAGGCCATTCCCACCAAAAATACATCATTCTTACGTGCTGCAGACATGATCTGACTCATCGTGACCACTTCCCTACACTAAACTAAAATATCATAACAATATTTAAGTAAAAGAAATGTCATGAACATTCAGTTACATTCAATCATTTACAATAAATATAAGTAATAGTTGGTTTATAAATAAATAAGCCAGTATTCTTGTGCAAGTGCACTCACATTAACCGACTACAGATTATCGCTTAACATTATTTAAGCAATTATATATGCCTTCTTAACAGCACTGTCTTTTGGTTCTCTTTTCAAAAGTGGTGTCCCCTGTTTTTAATAGCACTTACACCCAACATTTAATTGAAGTTACTGGCAAAACAGTAAACTATTCATTAAATAAAAATACAAGTATGACAAAATGTGAGGTAGAGATGCAGTGTTTATTTGCTGTGTAAATGTGGCGAATACGATGTTCAGATAAATGTTTGCATAATGAAAAGACATACTCGTAAAAGACGCAATAAATCAAGAAATAAAGTAAATACAGGTAGGCTTAAATAGCTTTCAGAAATGATAACTATAGTGCTATGCTATCATCTGAGATATGGTTTGTTGAAATCACATGAAGCGATTAAATGTTCATAATTCAGAGGTCTATTGTGTAAATTTTTGCTATTTGGGGAGCAAAATAACTGATGATGGTCGAAGTAGAGAGGATATAAAATGTAGACTGGCAATGGCAAGGAAAGCGTTTCTGAAGAAGAGAAATTTGTTAACATCGAGTATAGATTTAAGTGTCAGGAAGTCATTTCTGAAAGTATTTGTATGGAGTGTAGCCATGTATGGAAGTGAAACATGGACGGTAAATAGTTTGGACAAGAAGAGAATAGAAGCTTTCGAAATGTGGTGCTACAGAAGAATGCTCAAGATTAGATGGGTAGATCACATAACTAATGAGGAGGTACTGAATAGGATTGGGGAGAAGAGGAGTTTGTGGCACAACTTGACCAGAAGAAGGGATCGGTTGGTAGGACATGTTCTGAGGCATCAAGGGATCACCAATTTAGTATTGGAGGGCAGCGTGGAGGGTAAAAATCGTAGGGGGAGACCAAGAGATGAATACACTAAGCAGATTCAGAAGGATGTAGGTTGCAGTAGGTACTGGGAGATGAAGAAGCTTGCACAGGATAGAGTAGCATGGAGAGCTGCATCAAACCAGTCTCAGGACTGAAGACCACAACAACAACAACATTGTGTAAAAGTCTATTCTCTGTGAAATACTAACTTTTGTAGTTTTAAAGATATTGAAATATTGTTGTGCCACTGAGTGTGCCTCATTTTTCTGAGATCATAGATGTATCCAGATTTACATTGATATTTGACTGTGAGGTATTGTCGAATCTCAAAGAGTTGTAGCTTACCTATGTTTAAGATTGTCTGAAACTTCACCATGTTTTGGAGCATTGTCTCCTGCACAGAGGCCATGCAAGTGACGGCTGTCGAAATTCCCTGTACTAGAATTTTCTCTATTTCTGACGACGCTGCTAAACTTCATACCTGGACTCGTCCCGTCTAGCCAGAAGTTGGAACTGGCGCGGCGCCCGCTAGAGTTCTGACGTGCAACAAATTCATCTTACCTCGTACCAATTCTAGGCGGCCGATTAGCTTGTCTACATAAGCATAATTATGCATGTACCACTCACCAAGTGATCTGTAATTGGAAACATTAGCCATCTGAAGATGGACAGCCATACCCTAAACCGGCTGTGGCACTGAAAAAAAGCAACTTAAAAGTATTTGTGAGTGGTTGCGTTAGTCACCAAAAATAATTAACGGCGACCAGTTCACAATATCCAGTGTGGATAAATGAACGGGAGTTTTTTTCTTACTACGATATTCCTTATGTCAACTACCTGCTTCAAGTATCCCACTAGGGCTTTCGCACATAATTACTTACGATAAAAAAGCAGTTGTCTGCAGTACATAAAGCACTCAATAAAATCACAGTTCAGTCTGTGTAAAACAATAGTCACAGTCGACATTAGAACACACACAGCTTTAAGTAAACTTCAGAAGGTACATTATAGTTCATCGACAGTGTTGTTACTGTCTTTCTGCCTTAAGATCTCAGCACTGACATTTCGTAACTGGACCAATATATTAATCTTGACTTATATATGCTAATTACATCTTCTCCACATGTCTGCTTCCCACGTACTCCTGCTGCACTCGACTGCTCTTTGCTAGTCAATTCTAACAAAACACTGGCCGGCACACATATTCTGCTGTGCAACCTGGAAAGTAAATATCAGGTGTAATATGAAAAAGATAATCAGTTGATTCCACAAACAAACAACCATAAAAGCATATATTTACAAGCAGGGCATATTTTACAGGTAATTTCGTGATGATGTTACAAACTTTCAGGGATGGTTGAGAGACTAAATATATCACTTTTAGGTAAGCGGCTCTAGTCCGAGTCGAAAGTTATAACGGAAAATCGTTCTGAAACCTCTGACAGTGGAATACTTGTACCGGTTCTGTTGTTGCTAAGATTGCAGGATAGGCAACATATTCCACTTGTTACTTGTCGACGGATGTGGTTCCAACATGATGGAGCCACACCTCACTTTGGACTGAGAGTTTGTGAACACCTGGATCAGATATTCCCTGAAAAGTGGATAGGTAGACGAGGTCTTGTTTCGTGGCCAGAATTTTCACTTGATCTTATCCCACTTGGTTTCCTCTTGTGAGACCACGTGAATTTCTTGTGTATGAGACGACTGTCGAGATTGAGGACGAACTGCAGCCAATAATTCTCATTGCCTCCGACACAGTTCAAGCTACACCAGGGATTTAGAACGGGTAGGACAGAAGTTTGTGTGACGATGCCATGCCTGTATTTGACACTGAGGGACACCATTTTCAACAACCGTTGTAAATGTATCGGCTTGTGAAACTTGTGCAGGCAAATGGAATTAATTATTACCGTACTGTAGTCTTAGGATTTTCGGTCTTTTTGACATCAAGTTACCTGCACCGTTACTAGTCCATCAACAGGGTATTGGGGAATTCTGTACATCATCATCAAGGTTCAGAATGTGGGGGCCTTAGTTTGACTGTTGTGCCAGGCTAAGGCGGATTTTCGCTTGTCCTTTTCCGTCACTCGTTTCTAGGCTGGGTCCCTTACCTCAAATTGATACATTTGCCCTTCTGCAACTTCCTTGAAAGTTTGTAACGTTTTCACGGAAACAGCCGGTACGTAAAAATATGATAGACGTACAATATTTTCTAGTTTTGTTCGACTACTAGTGCTCATTGCTGTCGGCAGATAACCGTAACGTATGCGACCCAAGCTCACTTTTGTTGAGAAAAACTCTAGTCTAGTCAAATAAAAGAGAAAAACACATCTATTGTATTGGTCTGCAGTCAACAGTATTTCGGTTACAGTACAATAGACACGTTGGCTATGGTGACTGAATCTTACGTGAACGTACCTTCTTGGGCAGTAATTTCAATAGAAGTCGTTTGTCGCCTACAGTAGGTCCATCAGTGTACTATTCAAATAATCGAGCTGAAATTTTGATCAGTTTTTTTCAGGGGAAGCACGTAAATACACTACTGGCCATTAAAATTGCTACACCACGAAGATGACGTGCTACAGACGCGAAATTTAACCGACAGGAAGAAGATGTTGTGATATGCAAATGATTAGCTTTTCAGAGCATTCACACAAGGCTGGCACCGGTGGCAACACCTACAACGTGCTGACATGAGGAAAGTTTCCAACCGATTTCTCATACACAAACAGCACTTGACCGGCGTTGTCTGGTGAAACGTTGTTGTGATGCCTCGTGTAAGGAGGAGAAATGCGTACCATCACGTTTCCGACTTTGATGACGGTCGGATTGTAGCCTATCGCGATTGCGATTTATCGTATCGCGACATTGCTGCTCGTGTTGGTCGAGATCCAATGACTTAGCAGAATATGGAATCGGTGGGTTCAGGAGGTTAATACGGAACGCCGTGCTGGATCCTAACGGCCTCGTATCACTAGCAGTCGAGATGACAGGCATCTTATCCGCCTGGGTGTAACGGCTCGTGCATCCACGTCTCGATCCCTGAGTCAACAGATGGGGACGTTTGCAAGACAACAACCATCTGCACGAACAGTTCGACGACGTTTGCAGCAGCATGGACTATCAGCTCGGAGACCATGGCTGCGGTTACTCTTGACGCTGCATCACAGACAGGAGCGCCTGCGATGGTGTACTCAACGACGAACCTGGGTGCACGAATGGTAAAACGTCATTGTTTTTGGATGAATCCATGAACGCATATTGGAAGCGTGTATTCGTCAAGGCCATACTGGCGTATCACCCGGTGTGATGGTATGGGGTGCCATTGGCTATACGTCTCGGTCACCTCTTGTTCGCATTGACGGCACTTTGAACAGTGGACGTTACATTTCAGATGTGTTACGACCCGTGACTCTACCCTTCATTCGATCCCTGCGAAACCCTACATTTCAGCAGAATAATGCACTACCGCATGTTGCAGGTCCTGTACGTGCCTTTCGGGTTACAGAAAATGTTCAACTGCTGCCCTTGTCAGCACATTCTCCAGATCTCTCACCAATTGAAAATGTCTGGTCAGTGGTGGCCGAGCAACTGGCTCGTCACAATACGCCAGTCACTACTCGTGATTAACTGTGGTATCGTGTTGAAGCAGCATGGGCAGCTGTTCCTGTACACGCCATCCAAGCTCTGTTTGACTCAATGTGCAGGCGTATCAAGGACGTTATTACGGCCAGATGTGGTTGTTCTGGGTACTGATTTCTCAGAATCTATGCACCCAAATTGCGTGAAAATGTAATCACATGTCAGTTCTAGTTTAATATATTTGTCCGATGGATACCCGTTTATCATCTGCACTTCTTGGTGTAGCAATTTTAATGGCCAGTAGTGTATTTACTTTTCGGGTTTCTTTGTGTTCATCAGTACTAGCTCTCAGCTGCCAACGTAATTCTCGAATAATAGGCAGTAAATTCACCTGTCGTCGTCTTTTCCGGAAACGGGAATGGTTGCTCCGTACACTGTCCTTTCACATAAAAAATGGTTCAAATGGCTCGGAGCACTATGCGACTTAACTTCTGAGGTCATCAGTCGCGTAGAACTTAGAACTAATTAAACCTAACTAACCTAAGGACATCACACACACCCATGCCCGAGGCAGGATTCGAACCTGTGACCGTAGCGGTCGCCCGGCTCCAGACTGTAGCGCCCAGAACCGCACGGCTACTCCGGCCGGCCCTTTCACATACTTAATTTCATTCGTGCTCAGCATCACTCGATCAGTGACAGATGTTGCGTACTGTGGAAGAACTGTCTTCTAACGGACTACATTGCCTGCTTATGATATTGAAAATAAATTTTTTTAAGGAGTTTTTCCTTTGAGTTATAGTTATCTGTTCCGGCACTAGGGCCATCTCAGTATGTAATATTGAAGAAGTGCAGACAGACGGAAAGAGAAGTATAGAGGTAATAAGAGAAAATCCTGTAAGGGCCAGGCTAAAAGGAAAAAGGAAAGAGGTCAGTTGTCACGCAGTGGCGGTGGCGGCCCCTTCCGGCTGACGGATGGCGCGAGCTGATCCCCGGATGAGCGACGGCCGCGACGCGCCTGCCGGCTTTGCATAATGCGGCCGCCGCGCCGCCACGTCCAGCCGCTCCCGGCCTTATTGCCAACTTCCTCCCGAACCCTGTAGGCGCGAATTATGGCGCCCAACGTCCACGGCAGCACTCTACTGCTCAGAATCCAGAACGCCTGTCTGCCCCCTTTATCAGTTATGTACATTATGACAGATTATCTTGAGTTGTGTGTATTACGCAAAGCTGTAGACACGCCAGAGACTAGTCTGGACACCACACAGGCATGATACTTGTCAGCTGGCTGGCTAGTTGAGACACTGGAGTCTTATTCAAGACAAATGGTGTACCGCTAATCGGCCTGTGGTTTTCCTAAATCAATAAGCGAATACGGGGATGGTTCTTTCAACACGTTTTCTTTTCCAAGTGAGTTAACCCTCTGTCTCAATTGAAAATAGTGGCGATGTTGAATTCTTTCGAGCAAAGCACCAGAAGAAACTTTCAAACTTTTAATTTTGAAACACTAAGAACTTACAGAAAATTAACGAACGATAAGATAAAGAAGGAAGGCTATAATTTAAGATCTCGGTGTGTCGTCGTCATTAGCTTCCTTATTATATATAATCAAGAGATCACCAGATAAGAGACACTATGGTCCCATTGATTCCAGACACTTGTTCGAGAAATTTACGTGTCAGTTGGATTTACAAGAGAGGAAGCTATCATTCCACAGGATATTCCCTTTCTTCATAATCTCATCAGAGCTCTATACGAAAAGTGATTGACTACTAATTGGATCAGAGATTACTGCCACGCTTGGGACACAATTTTTGGCATCTTGACCAACATAATAGTTCGACGTGACATAGATATGTCTCCAGACTTTGTAAAGTCCACCCACCTCACAAGGGAACCTCCCCATCGCACCCCCCTCAGATTTAGTTGTAAGTTGGCACAGTGGATAGGCCTTGAAAAACTGAACACAGATCAATCGAGAAAACAGGAAGAAGTTGTGTGGAACTATGAAAAAAATAAGCAAAATATACAAACTGAGTAGTCCATGCGCATGATAGGCAACATCAAGGATATTGTGAGCTCAGGAGCGTCGTGATCCCGTGGTTAGCGTGAGCAGCTGCGGACTGAGAGGTCCTTGGTTCAAGTCTTCGCTCGAGTGAAAAGTTTACTCTCTTTATTTTCGCAAAATTATGACCTGTCCGTTCGTTCATTGACGTCTCTGTAATAAGTTTAGTGTCTGTGTTTTGCGACCGCGCTGCAAAACAGTGCGATTGGAAGACGAAAGGACGTGCCTTTCCAATGGGAACCGAAAACATTTGATCGCAAGGTCATAGGTCAACCGATTCCTCCACAGGAAAACACGTCTGATATATTCTATACGACACTGCATGTGCGTCACATGACAGGAATATGTTGTCGACCCACCTAACTTGTACACTTGGCGAATGGGTAAAAAGATTCTTCTACCTTGCCCGATTTAGGGTTTCTTGTGGATGTGATAGTCACTCCCAAAAAAATGATGAAAACATAATAGTTTGTCACATAAACTGCAAAAAATGAATGCAACAGTTTCACAGTTGCACAGTTTTCCCTGTGCTCTGTCAAAACATATGTTTTTAACGTTTTCAAATTTTTCCGTGTGTAGACCGTCAAATCCTAGTTATGTCCAAGCAAATCTGAACATGTCCTGGAATTTTGGAAAGCGAAGTTGATTATGTGTCCCCATACTACGGCGCAGTTACCTCACATCGGACGGACGGGCGGACAGATAACAATTGTCTGAAAATAAAAAATTAAATTTTTCATTCGAGGGAAGACTTGAACCAAGGACCTCTAGTTCTGCAGCTGCTCACGCTAACCACGGGACCACGGTGCTCCTGAGCTCACATTCTCCTTGATGTGGCCTATCTTCCACATGGACTACTCAGTTTGTATATTTTGCTTATTTGTTTCATAGTTCCACACAACTTCTTCCTGTTTTCTCGATTGATCTGTGTTCAGTTTTTCAAGGCCTATCCACTGTGCCAATTTATAACTAAATCTGAGGGGGGTGCGATGGGGAGGTTTCCTTGTCAGTAACATTCGCTTGCATGTAGACGAGTTACTAGATGTTTGTGCGGAGATATCTTACGTGCCGAATCGTTAGTTGATTCTGATGTATCTACAACGATGACCACTTTATTAGCCAATCGGACAAAAATAATTCTCCACTGGCCATTTGTGCAGTGCCGGAATGACACTTGTAGGTTACACATTGCACCACTACACCTAAACTGACTGGCTCAGTGCTCACTTCCCAGGCGGTATAAATGAAAGTTTGTGAGCGGGGTAAATACACACATCAAAAAAGTTTTGCATCACCCTGGATTCTCAGAACTCCTGCAGATAGACGTTGACTGTGGATTTGATTGTATCACAGACAAAGTCCCTTTGATTGATCAGAGATGTCACTAAACCCGCCCAAAGATGTAAACAACCATGCATGAGCAGCGCCTATTAGATGGAGGGGGTCCGACAGCCAATCAGTTCCAGTCATTCCGCCAGAAAGGAGGTACACGGCTCGTGTTGTCTGTAGTTCAACCATGCCTAGACGGTCGGTACCGCGGTTCGATAGCGTCCTCGTTGTTACTTTGTGCCAGGAAGGGCTCTCGACAAGGGAAGTGTCCAGGCGTCTCGGAGCGAACCAAAGCGATGTTGTTCGGACATGGAGGAGGTACAGAGAGGCAGGAACTATCGATGACATGCCTCGCTCGGGCCGCCCACGGGCTACTACTGCAGTGGATGACCGCTACTTAGGGATTATGGCTCGGAGGAACCCTGACAGCAACGCCATCATGTTGAATAACGCTCTTCGTGCAGCCATAGGACACCGTGTTACGACTCAAACTGTGCGCAATAGGCTGCATGATGAGCAAGTTCGGTCCCGACGACCATGGCGAGGTCCATCTTTGCAACCACGACACCATGCAGCGCGGTACAGAGGGGCCCAACAACATGACGAATAGAGCGTTCGGGATTGGCATCACGTTCTCTTCACCGATGTGTGTCGCATAGGCCTTCAACCATACAATCCTCGGGGACGTGTTTGGAGGCAACCTGGTCACGCTGAACGCCTTAGACACACTGTCCAGCGATTGCGGCAAGGCGGAGGTTCCCTGCTGTTTTGGGGTGGCATTATGTGGGGCCGACGTACGCAGCTGGTGGTCATGGAAGGCGCCGTAACGGCTGTACGATACGTGAATGCCGTCCTCCGACTGATAGTGCAACCATATCGGCAGCATATTGCCGAGGCATTCGTCTTCATGGACGACAATTCGCGTCTCCATCGCGCACGTCTTGTGAATGACTTCCTTCAGGATAACGACATCGCTCGACTAGAGTGGCGAGTATGTTCTCCAGACATGAGCCCTATTGAACATGTCTGGGATAGATGGAAAAGGGCTGTTTTTGGACGACGTGACCCACCAATCACTCTGAGGGATCTACGCCGAATCGTTGTTGTGGAGTGGGACTGTTTAGCAAGAGTAATAGGAGGCAGATTTCAGACTACGTAACAGATCAAAACGAAAATTTCTGTTCCGACACTGACAATGTTGAGTGTTTATGGAAAAAGTTCAAGGCAATCGTAAAATGCGTTTTAGACAGGTACGTGCCGAGTAAAACTGTGAGGGACGGGAAAATACCACCGTGGTTCAACAACAAAGTTAGGAAACTACTGCGAAAACAAAGAGAACTTCACTGCAAGTTTAAACGCAGCCAAAACCTCTGAGACAGACAGAAGCTAAAGGATGTCAAAGTTAGCGTAAGGAGGGCTATGCGTGAAGCGTTCAGTGAATTCGAAAGTAAAATTCTATGTACCGACTTGACAGAAAATCCTTGGAAGTTGTGGTCTTACGTTAAATCAGTAAGTGGAATGAAACAGCATATCCAGACACTCTGGGATGATGATGGCATTGAAACAGAGGATGATACGCGTAAAGCTGAAATACTAAACACCTTTTTCCAAAGCTGTTTCACAGAGGAAGACCGCACTGCAGTTCCTTCTCAAAATCCTCGCACAAATGAAAAAATGGCTGACAAAAAAATTGTTCAAATGGCTCTGAGCACTATGGGACTTAACATCTATGGTCATCATTCCCATAGAACTTAGAACTACTTAAACCTAACTAACCTAAGGGCATCACGCAACACCCAGTCATCACGAGGCAGAGAAAATCCCTGATCCCGCCGGGAATCGAACCCGGGAACCCGGGCGCGGGAAGCGAAAACGCTACCGCACGACCACGAGCTGCGGACAAAATGGCTGACATGGAAATAAGTGTCCAAGTAATAGAAAAGCAACTGAAATCACTCAACAGAGGAAAGTCCACTGGACCTGACGGGATACCAGTTGGATTCTACACAGAGTACGCGAAAGAACTAGCCTCCCTTCTGACAGACATGTACCGCAAGTCTCTAGAGGAACGGAAGGTTCCAAATGATTGGAGAAGAGCGCAAGTAGTCCCAGGTTTCAAGAAGGGTCGTCGAGTAGATGCGCAAAACTATAGGCCTATATCTCTGACATCGATCTGTTGTAGAATTTTAGAACATGTTTTTTGCTCGCGTATCATGTCATTTCTGGAAACCCAGAATCTACTCTGTAGGAATCAACATGGATTCCGGAAACAGCGATCGTGTGAGACCCAACTCGCTTTATTTGTTCATGAGACTCAGAAATATCAGATACAGGCTCCCAGATAGATGTCATTTTCCTTGACTTCCGGAAGGCGTTCGATACAGTTCCGCACTGTCGCCTGATAAACAAAGTAAGAGCCTACGGAATATCAGACCAGCTGTGTGGCTGGATTGAAGACTTTTTAGCAAACAGAACACAGCAGTTTGTTCTCAATGGAGACGTCTACAGACGTAAAAGAAACCTCTGGCGTGCCACAGGGGAGTATTATGGGGCCATTGATTTTCACAATATATATAAATGACCTAGTAGATAATTTCGGAAGTTCCATGCGGCTTTTCGCGGATCATTCTGTAGTATCCAGAGAAGTTGCAGCATTAGAAAATTGTAGCGAAATGCAGGAAGATCTGCAGCTGATAGGCACTTGGTGCAGGGAGTGGCAACTGACCCTTAACATAGACAAATGTAATGTACTGTGAATACATAGAAAGAAGGATCCTTTATTGTATGATTATATGATAGCGGAACAAACAATGGTAGCAGTTACTTCTGTAAAATATCTGGGAGTATGCGTACGGAACGATTTGAAGTGGAATGAGCAAATAAAATTAATTGTTGGTAAGGCGGGTGCCAGGTTAAGATTCAGTGGGAGAGTCCTTAGAAAATGTAGTGCATCACAAAGGACGTGGCTTACAAAACACTCGTTCGACCTATACCTGAGTATTGCTCATCGGTGTGGGATCCGTATCAGGTCGGGTTGACAGAGGAGATAGAGAAGATCCAAAGAAGAGCGGCGCGTTTCGTCACAGGGTTATTTGGTAAGCGTGATAGCGTTACGGAGATGTTTAGCGAACTCAAGTGGCAGACTCTGCAAGAGAGGCGCTCTGCATCGCGGTGTAGCTTGCTGTCCAGGTTTCAAGAGGGTGCGTTTCTGGATGAGGTATCGAATATATTGCTTCTCCCTACTTATACCTCCCGAGGAGATAACGAATGTAAAATTAGAGAGATTCGAGCGCGCACGGAGGTTTTCCGGCAGTCGTTCTTCCCGCAAACCATACGCGACTGAAACAGGAAAGGGAGGTAATGACAGTGGCACGTAAAGTACCCTCCGCCACACGCCGTTGGGTGGCTTGCGGAGTATAAATGTAGATTTAGATGTAGATGTAGACAATCTGGACCAACTTGTGGATAGTATATCACGACGAATACAGGCATGCATCATTGCAAGAGGACGTACTACTGGGTATTAGAGGTACCGATGTGTACAGCAAACTGGACCACCATCTCTGAAGGTCTAACTGTATGGTGGTACAACATGCAATGTGTGGGTTTCATGAGCAATAAAAAGGGCGGAAATGATGTTTTTGTTGACCTCTGTTCCAGATGTCTGTACAGATTCAGGAACTCTCGGAACCGAGGTGATGCAAAACTTATTTGATGTGTGTATTAATAGCTCTTTGGGATCTCGTATTAGTTTCCGATCCAGTATCAGACCGTGGAAAGGCATTAACTTACAACGAAACCCGTGAGTGCGTGGACGCAAAGGGCCAATGATGTTTACGGCATTCGACGCCGCACGTATTGTCTACCATGCAAACACAGTATTGGCTGCTAATGGCAACAGGGGGCAGGACTGGAGGTATCCATTGGTGAACACAGCATGAGACTATGGAGCTAAGTTGAATTGCTTGGTCGACGAGTAACTCACAATATTTCAAATGGTTCAAATGGCTCTGAGTACTATGGGACTCAACATCTGTGGTCATAAGTCCCCTAGAACTTAGAACTACTTAAACCTAACTAACCTAAGGACATCACACACATCCATGCCCGAGGCAGGATTCGAACCTGCGACCGTAGCAGTCGCGCGGTTCCTGACTGAGCGCCGAGAACCGCTAGACCACAGCGGCCGGCTCACAATATTTCTTCAATGCAAGTGTTGTTGATACAAAGCAGAGCAATGCCAACGATAAGCAAAGCAAACAGTGCATTATATCTACAGCAAAAGTTGTCGAAGTTGACATTTCATCAGAATGGAACCCAAAGAATTTCGCAGAGTGAGAAAGAAGTGGCAGCTGGAGTATTAGTGTTTCTGCAAGATGAGACAATGAAATGTGTGGTGTCGTATACAGTCGACTGTGCGTACAATGTACATGAGAGGTACAGTGATGACGATACGTGCTTATCAAGCGAAAGTGATACTGTAACAGGTGTCGAGCCTTGTGGTTCATCATCCTTGAGGGACGGGGAACTACAAATCCCCTCTCCAGTGAAACGTAGCGAAGGACAATCGTTGTCCAAGGAGCGGATACCAAACATAATTACGTTCATGGAAGATCATCCGCAACATAGCAAAAACCAATTATGACCATATTTCGAACAAGTCCACAGCAATACCATCGCATAGCGCATAAGAAAAACTACGGATATTCAAGGTATAACAATGTGCACTTGTAAAATCCGATGTTCGCGCGTTTCAATGATGCTCGATACAATTTACAGGATGTGTGTGATAATGATCTACCACGTTACGTATATCAGATTGCGCGCGACATAGATTACAGCGATTTCAAGAGAAGTAGTGGATGGTTGCATAACTTCAGACAGCGCTACAGACTTGTAAGACACTCGGTAACTGGGAATCAACCAAAAATTTGTAGATAAGATAAACTTATGCCGTCGCTCAGTAAGGAATTTGTTTACAACTCCAATCAATCGGGATTTGAAGAGGAAATGCATATGAAAGGAACCCTCGAAATTTGAGGTATCAAGAGAGTTGTAGCAAGAGCAACTAACGTCAGTGCCTTAACATATTCATATTCAGTCATGTTTGCAAGACTACACTTGACTTGCGGTTATTTGGAGTTTTCATACAGCTGTAAAGCGAACAACACGTTTGTCATGGACATTGTTATCTGGGTGGCCTGAACGTTACCGAGTGTCCGACAAGGGGCACCGGCTAAACTAAGGGAAGTGCTTTTGTATTCCAACATAAATCATTTCAGAGCTGCCGTAAATGTTGCGTGTTGTAGGCCTGAAGCTTCCCAAAAAACTCTGCAGGCCAAGGGACGTCGTAATGCATTGTCACGGTGACCTAGATTTCTCTCACGCCCTTGGTCTCTGCTGTAGAAAGAGTTGCCTAATAAGTAGGTCCAGGTAGGCTGTTTTTCCGCCTCATCGACCGAACACGTTCTCTGCACAATGTGGGAGGAATTGTCGGTGGCAGCATTCTGTCCCCAGTAAGTGCTTCGAGATGTTCCTTTCCCTAATAGCTGCATGTGGCTTTCAAGCCCCAAACATCCACTGCAAGGTTTATCGTTAAACGTCTAAACTGCCAGCTTGTTCCCAACTCCAGAGAAATACTGTTCGAAGGAGAGCCACCATAAAGACCCCGCATACATTAACAATGTACACGCTTCATTCGGTGCCTGCTCATGCTGATAACTTCCTGTCGTCTCTCTCTCTCTCTCTCCCTCCCTCTCTCTCCGCTCTCTCTCTCTCTCTCTCTCTCTCTCTCTCTCACACACACACACACACACACACACACATACGATGTCTTGGGTAAAAAACAACATTAAACTGTACCCTAGAATATGGAGAATAGTGAGAGAGTGGACATTGTTATCTGGGTGGCCTGAACGTTACCGAGTGTCCGACAAGGGGTACCGGCTAAACTAAGAGAAGTGCTTTTGTATTCCAACATAGATCATTTCAGAGCTGCCATAAATGTTGCGTGTTGTAGGCCTGAAGCTTCCCAAAAAACTCTGCAGGCCAAGGGACGTCGTAATGCATTGTCACGGTGACCTAGATTTCTCTCACGCCCTTGGTCTCTGCTGTAGCAAGAGTTGCCTAATAAGTAGGTCGAGGTAGGCTGTTTTTCCGCCTCATCGACCGAACACGTTCTCTGCACAATGTGTCCTCTCTCATGCTGACTGTTAACCTGGATTGTTGGATGGTTATTTACTGTGCTTTGAGAAGTCGGAGGAGCTCTGCCCTCTAAGATTCTTTCTCTTGTGCGTGATCTTGCAAGGGCAGTAGGGAATATTTACGTCACAGAAAGCAAGAGTAGGAAAGTGGGTGTAACAGAACTACATCTAGGATATGAACACTGATTTTGACCAATATCTGATCAAAATAACTTCCTTTAGTTTGATTCTGGTCTGCGTATAAAAATCATACTCCTTTAGAGCAAACTATCCCTCCTGAAAGCTGTGTGACACTGGGACTCTTATCACCTGGAAACCCTGGCTGTGAAACATATTACCGCACTGTCTGCAGCTTCACCTTAGAGGATAGCCATTTCCACGATAAGCTCCACAACACAACGTTTCACATTCGCTTCATGCCATCACATTCCATCAGTTATCGTCACCGCGTTACACCAATATGATTCTATATGCATAATTTAAGAGTGGATGCCTAGCTGATCGTCCTTCACAGTTTGTAACTCCCAATGCTTTTGCCTTCGATCCTGATAGTGCGACTCTTTGTGATCGCCGGCTGGAGTGGCCGAGCGGTTCTAGGCGCTACAGTCTGGACCCGCGCGACCGCTACGGTCGCAGGTTCGAATCCTGCCTCGGGCATGGATGGGTGTGATGTCCTTAGGTTAGTTAGGTTTCAGTAGTTCTAAGTCCTAGGGGACTGATGACCTCATAAGTTAAGTCCCATAGTGCTCAGAGCCATTTTGTGATTAATGTCGCACGCCGTTTTTCATCCGGTGTTCACGGTGCAAGTTAATGGTTTGTTTTGAACATTTCTTGAATGTCGACGATGTCCCATTTGTGAAATGTAATACATACATCCCATAGAAGGTTGATCTCCGCACCTCTTGGACACTCATTTTCTGTCGCCCTCCTGATGCACGTGATAAGTCATTAGCAGCTAATATTTTTCCTGTGGTAATTGTTAACACAACATTTTTCAAAAGAACCGTATTAAAGATTGAACTTGCGACCTCGCACTCAAGGGGTTCCTTGTTAGTCCCTACTTTCAATGTGTAAGCTATCGGTTTTAGATTTATTGGTGGTGGTGGTTCAAGAAAACGCGGGTTTCCCTCCCTTACTCTCGCTTCAGGTGGCTAACTAGTTACAAAACTAATTTTATTTGGCACTAAAAAGTGTGACCTACTCTCTCTCAATCTCTGCCTGTGGTCGTGTGCCGACCAATAAGGGTGGACCTCTGTAAGCATAGCCATGTTTCTAGTCCCACTTTAAATGGTTTTGATTGATCAATGGCAACTGTTTTTACAGCTCATTAAACATTTTTCTTGCAGGACCTGAGGGTAATATCAATTTCTCACATTATTCAAAGACACCCTAAACTTTTCTGTGCCCATTCCTCTTCTCTTGACGACCTGTGTGTTTCGGCGATTTCTGACTGCCTGCTGTACTGTACACTGCTTCCGGGACTTTGCTAAAACAGCACGTGTCCCCAGACCATACACAGCTCGCTAAAACCAGTCTCCGTTGCCCCTGCACAGCCTAGAAATACGAGGGCTATTCAGAAAGTAGGGAACGTTCTAGCATTAAAAAAAAAAAAAAAAAAAAAAAAAAAAAAAAAAAAAAAAAAAAAAAAAAAAAAAAACGAAGTACAAGAAATACATTTTATTACATACATCTGAAAGAGAGACTAACATATTACTTTTCCACATAGTCACCAAGCACATTGAGGCTCTTATCATAGCGGTGTACAAGCTTTGAAAGACCTTCCTCGTAAAATTCTGTGGCCTGAGACTTCAGCCAATGAGAATTCAGCCAATGAGACTTCAGCCGCGTCGTCGTCAAGGCCCTGCGTTGCAAGCCAGTTCTTCATCTTGGGAAACAAGTGGCAGTCGCTTGGTGAAAGATAGGGGCTGTAGCGCGGATGAGGGAAAATTTCCCATTTGAATGAATTAAGGAGTTCTTTAGTATGGTTTGCCGTGTGAGGTCGGGCATTGTCGTGCAAAAACAAAATTTTTGGACGTCAGCTTTCCTCGGCGTTTGTTTTGAATTGCTCTTCTAAGGCTCTGCAAAGTTTGACAGTGTCGGGCAGAATTTATGGTTGCTCCACGTTCGAGAAAATCAATAAGAAGCACACCTTGCCTATCCCAAAACACTGTCGCCATCAACTTCCTTGCTGAAAAGGTTTGCAAACATTTTCTTGGTTTTTGGAGGGCCCTATAATTTTGTCTCGCAATTGTCGTGTTTCACCCAAGTCTCGCCACCAGTTACGATACGATCCAGTAATGAATCACCATGTTTGTGGTAGGCCTCCAGGAATGTCAATGTTGCCCCCATTCGCTGTGCTTTATGGTGCTCTGTAAGCATTTTGGGCACCCATCGTGCACAAAATTTGTGGTAGCCTAACTTTTGAGTGACAATTTCAATCAACGAAGTCCTTGAAACTCGTGGAAAAGAAAGCGAAAGCTCCGTTATTGTGAAGCGACGGTTTCCACGAATCGTTTCATCAACTTTAACGACAAGATCGTCAGCCACAATGCTCGGGCGCCCACTCCTCTCTTCATCATGAACGTTGGTTCGGCCATTTTTAAACCGAATGCACAATTTCCGGACGGAACATTCACTCATTACGTTGTTTCCGTACACTTCGCAAAATTCACGATCACAGGCCGCACCTCACAACTGGCGGGATTTTCGATTGCAGCGCACATTTCAAATTCGAATATCGAAAAAACCATACACGCAGAGACGTTCCCACTGTCACGGATGGATGCCGACTGAGCTGCCGAGCACGTACATACCAGAATATACGCGATCGGCTCGCGCCTAGCGGCGTCAGACGGAAACGTTCCCTACTTTCTGAATAACCCTCGTACAATATGCTTTGTGACTTTTTGTGAGTCTGGTGTCCACTTTCCTCAAAACACTGTCGAGCCTGACCTACCAGTGGGTCCCTCGAATGCGGGTGAATGGCCAATGGACCTTCCGCGATTTCTACCGGGGCTGTTTCCCCGGCTGGTGTTTATTGCCCACAGTGCATCTCCTCGCCAACAGCTGTGCATCCTGCTCCAACGTGGCTTTTTGTTTACGTGTGCAGGCTAGTCAATATAGGACATTATAATCTACATAGTTAAGTGCTACCAATAGTTACGTATTGGCAATATTGTAACCTAGATAGTTAAGTGCTGGCAATCGCGGGTACTGTTCACCTTTCATTTGTTGGTTGGTATTAGTTTATTCCGATGTGGTTTGTATTTTTATTTCGGGTTTTACATCATTTGTGCGACAGTTTGGGTAACAAGAGGGCACTGATTCGTATGGATACTGAGAAAAGGTGGTAGTAATAACAACACAAATAATAAAAAAATTAGAAAATTTAACGCAAAAGTGCATTCTGAAATTGGAACTGAACGGAGTAATATTTAGCCGCGGGGAGCGGTCATCGACATTTGCCAAATCATAAAAAACTAAATACAGAATGAACTAGAACTAAGCAAGCTTAACTGAGAACACGTCAGAGAGAATACTGAACCACGAGCAGGTTTAGACAACAAAGTGTGGGGTGGCAAACTTAGATGAACTTTCCCGCACGGCTGACGCTGTTGCTTTGCCACTGTATCACGAAATACTCAAGGTCTCTAGACGACTGAAATGCCAACCGAATCGGAGCGTCATTACTAAACTCTGTCCAAAGTAATAAACAGTCAGCACCAGCCGGCCGAGACACAAGCAGCAACAGGGAAGTAACCGATTTTGAGACTTTTACGAGTTCATAACCTGGAGCGAATTGTATAGTTACATCTGTGTGCTTTGGTAGCTTAGTACTGCGTGTTAATTTAATATTTAATAGACACAGTTCCCGCGTTTTTGTTTGCGTCTGAAAGTAGACCAGGTCTGTGACATATTACAAGTTCCTAATGGGGAGCGAATTATTTACTCTCACCTGTGTGCTTTGGTAGTTTAGTTTTTGAATTTCTGAGTGTTAATCTAATTAATTGGACACAGTTCTTGAGTTTGCCTTCGTGTCTACAGTAGAGTTCTGCAGCGCGTATCGGTTGTCCTTGTTTGTATGCGTGGTGTAGTTTTCCATGGTTTTTAGTATGAATAGGGACCGTGATGGCTGTGTACGGAGGCGAGATGAATTGGTGACACTTCGCTCTCAGCTGCGGGCTGTAATGGTTGCACAGCTTGAAGCTGCAGTGGATGAGCATCACTGTTGTGGGCCGGCCACACTGATCCAACGAAAGTCCGCCTACCGGCCCGCACCGGTGACCAGCACAGTTACTGCTTGCACTGAGGTTGACCCAGGGTACGATTTCTGCTTTTACCAGTGAGGCGGATGTCTTAGGGGGTTAGTAGAATTATATATGTTACTAGCTTGGACCGTGGCGTTACGCATGGTTAAACAGCTATTTATAAATAGATGTTAATGCCGAAACTCACTATTCACGCGTATGCACTATCAGAAAAGTACATTATAGGTAAAGCTTATTTACAAAATCATCTACATACAGGTATGCGAGAGGAATTCAAAAAGTAGAGGCACATTTGTGAAAACCTGTACTTATTCTGATGATAGAAAACTGAAACATATTAATAGTATTAATAGTAAGACATATTAAAAACTTTCAGTATTCAGCTCCACAAATTTAAATTATATGTAAAGTTTTACTCCAGTGCGTGGGAAATAAACATCCCAGGTTGGGATGCATAAACTAAAACCAGAGGAGGGGATGGTCTGATGCAGAGGGGGGGGGGGGGAAATCCGCCCCATCCCCCCCTGCAAATCGCACACTGGGTTGACCACTCACCCGTGGTCAAGTGGAAGGTCGCCTCGGGGCGTGGCAGGCGGCGAAAGACTTCCCAGGGGGCCGGACGTAAGGCCTCTCCGGTTAGTCTGGTGCTGTCTGTGGCTGACGCTGTATCTCTGCCAGATGCAGTCGCTTGTCCTGTTTCGGAACCTCTCAGCGTGCAAGATCTGGGCAATCACAGAGAGTGGGATTATTGGTAGTTAGGAGCTCCAACGTTAGGCGCATTATGGGGCCCCTAAGGGACATGGCTCTTAAGGAGGGGAAGAAAGCCAATGAGCACTCCGTGTGTGTACCAGGTGGAGTCATTCGAGATGTCGAAAGGGTCGTTCCGGATGCCATGAAGAGCACAGAGTGCAGCCAACTACGGGTGGCGACTCACGTCGGTACCAATGATGTGTGTCACTTTGGATCGGAAGAAATTCTCCCAGCTTTCAAGCAGCTAACGGAACTCGCGTCACGCGCGCCGCTTGGCGCAGTATTTGGCAGCCCACAGCGGAACCATGGGAGTCACACCCCGGATGGACCACAGCTACATCGTCTTGTAGGACGTTACTGGACCACACACACTGGGCCTGCACCCCCCCCCCCCACCCCCACCCCACCACCTGCCCACGTTAATAGCCTCCTCGTAGACCAGCGCCAAAGGGGAGGAGGGCCTGCAACAGTGTCAATGAGAAAATGACAGATGATGACAATGATAATGTGAGCTGCCGTTCCCTAGGCATGCGACAGTGGGCATCTACCACAAGATATAGATTCGTTTTCAAAGGTTAGCGGTTTACTTCCACAGCTGTGCCCTAACAAACAACAATATGTATTTCGAGGGACGCGGCTAACGTCAAAGTCCTAGGCTATCTGTTTGTCTCAGAATGAACAAAGGGCATTTTTCTATAGACTGCAGCAGTGTCCAGTTTTCCAGCCACATGCAGCCACTTGCTAGCCATCAAAGGTAGGTTTTTAAAGTTCAGCCAGCCTTAGTGGCCCAGCGGTTCTAGGCGCTACAGTCTGGAACCGCGCCTCCGCTACGGTCGCAGGCTCGAATCCTGCCTCGGGCATGGATGTGTGTGATGTCCTTAGGTTAGTTAGGTTTAAGTAGTTCTAAGTTCTAGGGGACTGATGACCTCAGAAGTTAAGTCTCATAGTGCTTAGAGCCATTTGAACCATTTTTAAAGTTCCCTCTCTCTGTTTGTTCCAGAATTTATTTCTCCCTCACATCAGCGTTCTGTTTCACAGCCACCTGCACCAAGCCTGCTATAAGAAAAAGATGGCAAGTTATAACTTGCTGGTAAGGCATTCTGTGTTCCTATTCGTCCTCTGAAAAACAGAGGGAGGCGTCTGACGGTGTATATACTCGTATAAAATTTAAAAAAATGGACCAAACTCATTAAAAAACTTAAAAAACGTAAATGAAGAAAAAACGGTTTACCGTATTACTCGCTTTTGCACTTCAAGTGCAAGTGTGACTGTATAACTGCATGTGTAAATAGATTAGTTTTTAAGTTTCTCTTATCACTAGCTATCCAAGGCATAATAGTTTTAAGTGTGAGTTCCACCCAGTTCATTTTAGTGCAGCTGTTTGGGATGAGACATCTGCTTCGTTCTATTACTAAATTATTTCAGCTGCTTAAGGTGAAAAATGTTTAGAGCCATTCAGTTAAAAGTATAAATTAAGTCTTCTGTTTGCGTGGAATTTCACTAATAATAGTATTACTGTAAGAGAAGCTATAGCTCTGCAACAGCTATAAACAGTACTGCAATGTAAAGTACAAAAACATTTTTGAATCAGAACTATTATTTTTTTAAACCAAGAACTGTAAATAAAAAAATTCAAACAGTAACAAGAACTGTCAATTTAAAAGCAGTATTACTTCGTGTATTGTAAAAACAACAGCATTTGTGGATGTAAAGCTGTATTACTATTGTGAGTACTTCTGTCTGAAGAAAAAATTGTTATTCGTCACCATACGTCTTTGTTGTTATTTCACAAATCTCTACCCTTACAAATGTATATAAAGGCTGTGCAAGATGCACAAGATGCTAGTTTAAAACGTGAGGGAGGTACGTTTAATATGGAGGAAAACAAAATATATGGTATTATTGCATGGGATTTCGCCTATGGTGCTGCATGTATAGGTTTTTGGGAACAGGCGGCGCGTGATCGTATCCGCTTCCAAAGACATATAGCAAACATGGCTGAAATTACATCTACTGTGCTCGAAAAAAAAAAAAAAGACTTAGCATCTGGGCAAAGCTACATACTATCTAAGTAGGAGATAGGTAGAAAGAAAGAAAAACGTAGAATTTGAGGTAAAAAATTCATTTATTTACATTAATCCAACTTAAAAGTAATTTTACATTTTCATAAACGGACACAACACTATTTTCACTCATCTTCTTCTTCTTGAGCTTATGGATAGCAGGACATCCGTAGAATCCCAGGTCTTGAACAGATGCGAACTTGAAGATGCGCTACATCCGTGTGATCTTCTGCTCGCCTTTGACGTAGATGACGGACTCAGGATGATCGAATATTCGAAACGACATCATCATTTCTTTATAAGGATACCATGATCGCCCCAGTGGAGTCCATGACAGAAACGTGTTAGCCACTTTGCACTCCTCCGTGTTTCAGCACAGTTCACATCCTTGAAAGGCCTCGGTGATTCAATTCTTGTTGAGAATGTCTCTATTATACCAGCATCTTCTGCGTAAGCTATGAGTGCAACATCTTTAAGTATGAATTGCCTACATTCATCATCCCACAAACCTTGAATGTCGGCAACGATGTTCACACTGCAAGTTGTCATTGTGAAATCGTCAGAGCATGCTACAGCACTTGATCATTTATACAGCACGCTGCACAACACCAGTAAGTGGGAAATAGTTAATCACACGTTTATGTAGAAGTAGAGCATGCTTGAAGAGGATTCAAATTCGATTCGTACATCTATTGGTGATGATTTAAGTATCTCATTCTGCTTAGAAGAGTCTATTACGATGACTGGCGCCAGCTTCTTGAATTTCTGTGGAATGAGTAGGCATCCTTCCTCTTCAACGTCTTCATAGTAAGAAGCATGGAACCTTGCATACATCGCAAATACTAGACTGTATACATTCTGGTTCCACAGCATACATGTCAAATCCTAGACTGTACACATTCTGGTTCCATTGTCATGGCATTAGTTAAATTACAGTTGTCAAGTGTGATGGAATCATTTGCTAAATTCCCCCTTCTATCGGTAGGAAGTGCAAGTATGATGAATCTTAGAGTTTCCAGCTGTAGAGATGTTTTAATAGCCCATGTCTGTCTGCTCGCTAGCGGTAGCACTGAATACTCAAAAATCTCCCATGAGCGAAATATTAATGGCAGATATGTATCCGTATTCAGGACTTTTAAAAGCTTCAAACACTCATCGTCTGCAACACTGATATGTGGCATTTTCCTTATTATTTTATTGATGAAGATGTGGCTCTCCTCTTGAGCTCCTTGAATGTATAAGTTGCTTTCTATTCCACTCTGTACCAGGATAAGTTCCTATTTAGCATTCATAATAATTCTCTGTATGTCCTAAAAGTACCCCATCTTTAAGAGGTATGCATGCAGTAAATCGGCAGCGCTCTTCTGCTGTGCAGCACACAGGCTCGTCTATGAACCATCCTGCACTTTCAAAACCATTCAAATCCGTGGATGATGAGGAGACATATATTGTAAGGGTTATGCTTGGACAACATTACATGTTCGATCAATCTCTAACCCATTAAGTTTATATCGTATTTCCTGGAACAGTAATGCCACAGCATTAAGTGTAAGCTTTAATCCCACTGTATGACTACAATCCTTTTTCTTAAACGATCCATCCAAATACATGAAACTCTTGCATGGAAGAGTCAAAGCGTCTTGGTGCTAGATGACAATCCTAATTTCATGTCGTTGAAGCATAAGGTGTATGAGAGGAGTATTCCTGGCATATGATTCGCTCATCACATTCCACTGGGTGAGATATATTGAGCGTTGACGTCATTGTTAGGTTTCAACTCCATTGATTTAAGAAACTCGCAGTTCGCACGCGTAACCACCTTGCGGTTTGCTGCGAAGTGCTGTGCTGTGCGCTGGTTTTATACCTTACGCCCATCTTGTTTTAGATGTAATCATACAATGATTTACTCACCTCGCAAGTCAACAAGTTGGTTGTTCTGGTCTACAATACGCAACACCATGTAGTCTGAACTGTCACTCTAAGGTATACAGCGTTGGTAGGAGTCCCAACAATCCTATACCCTGTTCCAACTAATGAGAAGAATCCGCAAATTAAATGAATCAATCTGTCGTTATGATATGAGTTAGTTACAATGTTACACACAACACAGATTGTACTGACAGGGAGGATATCCACTATCTGATCAGATTTGTGAAATTTACTCGGATCCCTCTTCAAAACCTGCCCTTTTGTAGAACCTATTGAACCTTTCTGGTTAAAGTCAATCGATGCATTCACCGTCCTTATTTCAGATTTAAGTGTTCTAATGTTTGCACGGAGCTCAATCCCTTTTAGAGACTGTTCCAAAATTTCGTTTAAATCGTCGATATCGTATGCGGCAGGTTTAATTGCCACAACTTCGTTTTCACCATTATGTTCCAGATACAGTTTATTGCTAGCCTCTGTTTTATTTGGGATGGTGTTGTATATCTACAGTCCAATCCGCTGCATTCTCCAATCTCCAATGCTTAACTCAATTGGTGGGAAGTAATTCGCACGTAATACGGACGATCGTTCTTTTAAAGGCAGAGTATACGACATTGCATTTAAATCTCAACTGGTGAGAGAATGCTTCGTACCCGGCCTTATATACCGTTCATAAACGTCAGGAGGAACATGATGCATAGATGATCACACAGGAATGTATTAAAGTCTGGGTAGCGTTGAAAATTGTAAAACACATATCTTCTGCCTGTGGTGTATCGTTGTAATTCTTCTGGAGGTTGCAGGTCACCGAATGAGTCGAAATAGTAGACGTTATTTGTATTTCTTTTTTTAATATATGTTTCCCATTGAATTCCAGGTCCTCCTGTTACATCTGGATTCACAATTACTCATTCTCCTGATTTCCACAGAGCCTTTGGTCATGGATTCCGAATAAACACAACTCGGAATGTTGAATTTCTTCTTAACAAAATTAAGCAGGTCTGTATTTGTAATCCCCTGTTTGATGGGACTGCTAGGGCTCTTTGTTTTTTGTTTATGAAGAGATCTAGTCCTTTCTCGTATGGTTTCAAGTATAGTCCTTTCCCAGTGGCTGCTGACTTCATCAAGCGGTTATGTCTTCGTGCCTCCTGTGAGTTTTGTGCATTCTTTACTGTCTCAGCACCCCCAGCCAGTGAAACCACCACCGAGAGACTGGCTTGGGCAAGAATGAGGAAGGGAATAATTCCACCCGACGTCTTGGGTATTGATAGAACCCTGCGTGGTTTAATCGATCTTCTGTTTCTCGCTCCTTTCTGCTTCAGGGCGCTTTTACCTGCATACTTCGCTGTCAGGATGCAGCTTTTAATGCACCATTTGGTTGTCATCTTCTTCCTTAGCGCTCCACGTCCGGCGCTCACAACTTGGCTGAACTTCTTCACACCCAAGCCCAACTTAGCTTTAGCATGTATAGATTTTTCAGCTGTTAATGCTGCATTACATTGACCTACACTATTATCACCTCTCGCACGTATTGCCTTACCTTAATCAGCTAAAATTCGATCACGGGTGTGTCGTTCTTCTTTTGCTGCGCATGCGATGTTGTAATCCATAAACGTTTCTCCGAGCAGATTATTCCCCTTATCACGCGTATTCCCTTGTTCTAGGGCCAGTAATGTGTAATTCGACTGGTAGTTTGTCGAGAATACCGCCTCCTCCTCTAATGCGTCTCCTATCATATTATGTTATGATATTGATGTGGTTGTGATCGGCGCGCCTTGTTATATAGCAAATAGTCAGCTTTGATCCAGCTGTCTTGCAATGCGGGAAAACCAAGACATTTAACTATCGCTCTATTCCCTCGACGCCGTATGACCCTCTCTACGAGGCACACATCTGGTTCCGAGCTCTTCTGCAACTCTTCTGTGTAAAAGCATTCTGCAATTTCGGTACCACTGCTGTCCTTTAAGAGGTAGGTTCTAGGATTCGTTCTCTGCACTTTGGAAACTGTGAGTATCTCGGTTGACCAGTTTGGCATGTATGACTTGTGTTTTGAAGTATGTACTAAATCACCTACATTAAATTGCTGTTTGCGTGAATTTAGCATTTTAACATGATTGCATACTGTATCTAGAAGTCTATTATCATGAGCATCGGTTGGTCTCATTTTTATTGTGCAATGTTTGTTTCGACTATACTGTGCAATTATTTGCTGGAGGATATCGGTCCATTCGGGCTTTCACTGATCAGACGTTCAATGATACTCGCCTTCATGTAGGTGAATGTGGAGTAGTGATCTATTCTGTACCGCTTCATCACAGTCTTGAAATATCTATTGTAAAATTCGCCGCCATGATCTGTTTTGAAGGTTGTCTGGGCTTCGATTCATCCCCATCTGCAGCAATTGCTCAAACACATGTGCGGTATTCTTCCCTGTTTTCGCTTTCACGGGTGATGCCCAGGCAAATTTAGAATAAGTATCAATAACCATCAAAATTTATTTTAATCCGCCTCGTATCCACAAGATCCACCTGCCGCAGGTTGTACAAACCTTTAATCATAAGATATCTATGAGGGTATGTTTTTACCTGCTGATTTGTGTAGTTCTTGAACTAAAATTCCATAATTATTCGATGATACCTCTCTCTCTCTCTAAGCTCAGAAATTATTGAAACAACTTCAGCGGAATGAGCTGAATTACCAGCAGCAGCTGATGCTATGAGCAGACGTAGATAATCTGTTATCTCATTGGCATCGTCGTAATATATATAAAGCTGGAGTCGATTGCTCACTCTTTTATTCTGAATATCAATGCCATTACCGCTGCTATTTTTTCACCACTCAATATAGGTTTATAAAGGAACATAATAATTTTTTATTATTATTACATGTGTATATAATTATTCGAGTCTATTTGAAAAGTATTTAACACTGACGGACAAAAGAAGATTTACGCTCTTCGTTTATTATTTTTAGTAATAGTTACCTTTCGTTGTTTTCTTGTCCTGGTGATAAGACGTGCTGTGTAAAAGCTAGTGAAATAGTGCTACATAATGAAAGCAACTGCTGAAACGAAGCGACTTTCTTTATTACGATACCATGGATCCTAGGTCCTGTAACTCTGGAAGATTATTATTATTTTGATTTTATATGGAGAATTTAGATGGAGGCGACGACTTTCACGACGGCGCTGGTCAACAATAGAGGTACGTGAATGTGTTCACCTAGTTCCCTTCGTGGCCGCCAATGTCAATTTCAATACTTAGCTCATATTTGCCGCGACATTCAGATCCTGCAATCTTTCTTTTCATTTAATTACGAAATCCAATTATTTTCTTTCTTAGATGAATAAATGCGTTTTTGCCTCATTTCTTTTTACGCAGACCAATGGGGAATGATAGTACTTAGAAAGTACTTGTCTCTATCCCGATCGTACGTTCGCATACATTTGGGTGTGTTCCAGCGTAAGTATACTTATGACCCATTTCCTTCATAGTATTAATTCTTATTTTGAACCACTCAATTGCAAATGGACGTGCCCTCTCATTTCGAGTAGTCAGTCGGGTGTATTGCTTAATAGTGTTACTTTTAATATTCAGTGGCTTAGTTTCCACAATTGACCTTTGCCCGTGTCGCAGCGGCGCTTCCCGCGAAATATTAATTACACGACATTCATAATAAATGTCATTTCAAAATTACGACTCCGGCTGACTAAGCTTCTAACAATTTAACAGGGCGGTTACAGGTTAATGCAGCCTGAGGTTTATATATCCGCTCTTCTTCTTCTTACTGCTCCCTCATCTCGACAACAGCTATTTTCCCTTCAGTTAAGTCACCTACTTTCATTTCAGTTGCAATAACCCGTAAACAGAATGTCCCCTTCTCAATAACAGTTATTTACCCTTCAGTTAAGTCGTTGTCTTTCTTTTCGATTGCATTAACCCTATCATTCAGTGTATTGCTCAGTCTCAGAAGGGTATGACATTACGTCTCTAGTTCCTTGCCTACGCCTCCGATTTTACATTTGAGACTTTGAATTTTCGCGTACATTTACAAGCGAATATTTTGTCCAAGCATACCCATCCTACCAGACTGAGCTCCTGGCATGCATGCGAATTTATCCATGGTAATGCATATACTGATGTACTCACCTCTTTCCATGGATTATGTAAAGGAACTCCTGGAAGTTCTATCTATACCTTGCTTCATTCAGTTTTCTTTTTTAATCAATAACGAGAAACCCATACTGTGAGTGATTCCAGCAATCTGGACATATCTTTACAAAATCATTGAACGACGTAGCGGTTCATGCACGAGCCTGGTAAATGTCTTTTTAATTCATATTGTCCCATTTGAATGCTATAATTAGGTTTGCATTATCACTCACCAGCTGTTTTGGGATTCTGGAATCTGACTGACTCAGGTTAAATACATCAACAGCCATATGGCGGCCAAAAAGGAAATATCGTCGAATTTGACCTTATATCTCCTGTAATATTTGGTATTTGGGCTGAAACAGTATTTCTGAAAATACACATACGTGCTCAAAGCAGATTTCATCCGGATGTGTTAGCAGTGACTTGAGAACATTTGTCTTGGAACAGTGGGATGGATCCACAATTATTGCACGTATGTTTCCAGGAACGAGTACGCCATTCTTCTACCGGTCTGCTTGCACGCCGTCACAGCTCCAGTCTTGATGCTTCACCCACCGTGCCATGATACCTACTACGCCAGGTATTGGGGTGCAATGGGTTTTTGTAGAAAATAATGAACACTTTACCCTGCCAAGCTACCGACTATGTAGGGCACAAGCGTCCAGTGGGCTTTCATAGAGAATTTAGTGAAATGACATAATTCTCTGCTGTTGCTTGTTTGCACCGAAAAAAAAAAACTGGTAGCAATAGCTTTAGTATTTGCAGTATAATGAGAGGTAAGAAATGAAAACACATACATGGTTATATACATTTTTATTCAGTAATCATACACAGGATGCACCACATCAGCAGGTTCTTTCTTTATCTTAATACCAGAGGGAGTATAGAAAATGAAGCATTCTTGCAAGCTCAGAATTTAGCATGTATTTCTCTCAGACTTATTGGCAACAGATTAGTTTCCGCTGGCACCATACTAACCCACTGTTCGTAGTTGTCTACATGCACACTGTTGATATGGAAATACTCTGCAATGTCCCTATACACAACTTTAACACAAGGCAGCCATCTGTTCCGTCTTTCCAACGCAATGAATAGTACCATCGATAGACCGAACAAGTTTATAACAGCGAAGCGCTGTAGATAAATGGATATGTCACGCAACTTCACACAGAATGCAGAGTGATCGTATGCTGTTGTAATGGATAGAGACAGAACAGCACAGTAAATGTCCGGAGGAGGACGGCTCGGATGATACTCGGCGGTCAACTTTTGCTTGATGTATGCTTTTGCATGGCACAATTCATCCCATTTCATCTCCGTAAACTGCACTTTAACGCTTTTAGTTGCATTCTCAATCTCTGTCACAACGCGCCAATCTCTGGCTGTTTCTATATCAATACCTGTATGTAAATGCTTTGAACCACTAGCAGTTAAATTATATATATATGAAGATGGTATCTGTTCTTTCGGACATGTCCGAAATAACAGATACCATCGGTGACCGTACAGATCGTTAGGATGAAATTAGAATTAAATCAATACAATGAAATGAATACCCTTAGCTGCATACAGGCGTTGACATACGTCAACGGGGACAGTTGAAAATGTGTGCCCCGACCGGGACACGAACCCGTGATTTCTTGCTTACATGGCAGACGCTCTATCCATCATTTTTTTAAAATATTTTGTTTACTTGCTACAATCACTACTGTGACCATTTAAATCAATTTCAAACGTCCCACCACCAGGGTGAAGATGGCGCAAATGATACATGAAACTCTTTCAGAACCGGCCACTTGGTTTTTGTGCTTACCTGGAGGGCTGGGAATGCGCGGAACAGCCGCCGGCATGCCGGTAGTTGCCACACGTTTGCACAAAACGCAAGGGCTCGTCCGGGATTTGAACTCGGGACCTCCTGCACCCGAAGCAGGAATCATACTCCTCTTTTTTATTTTTTTTTTTTTTAAGTGCCACCGCCACTTTTCATCCTATAACAAAAAATCTGATCCACTTCAGGCGTTGGCTCCTGAGTAAACCTACCCCAGAGAGCTGCCTATATACCAGGGGAAATATGGGAAATCAAGGTTAGGGCTATCCTTTGGCACTTTTTTTTTTTTTACATGATTACATTTAGGTAACGTGTACAAATGAGAATTCTAGTAACTAAGTGTTACAAGTAAGTGTTACAACAACAAAGGTGTCATAAAAGAGTAATCAAAACATAAAAATATAAATCACTGATGTAATTCCAACTAAAAGGTTCTTCAATAATGTAACTGGTTCCACTTGGAGCCTCGCCATCGTTATCTGATATCTCCAATAAATGAATACCCTTAGCTGCATACAGGCGTTGACATACGTCAACGGGGACAGTTGAAAATGTGTGCCCCGACCGGGACACGAACCCGTGATTTCTTGCTTACATGGCAGACGCTCTATCCATCTGAGCCACCGAAGACACAGTGGATACTGCGACTGCAGTGACTTATCTCTGGCACGCCTCCCGTGAGACCCACATTCCCATATTATTGTCCCGCACTATATTCGTAGTGCCCCTGACCATTACACTCATTACTCGCCGCTTTACCGATTCCCGTAAGATTTCGGGCAATGTTTGTGGATCCGCACAGAAGATGGTCAAATGGCCGGTGAGCCTTAACTATATATATGAGACGGTATCTGTTCTTTCGGACAAGTCCCTGCAGTCGCACTATCCTCTGTGTCCTCGGTGGTTCAAGTGGATAGAGCGACTGCCATGTAAGCAGGAGATGTCCCAAAGAACAGATACCATCCTCATATACTCGTATATAGTTAAGGCTCACCGGCTACTTGAGATAAGTCCCTGCCGTCGCAATATCCACTGTGTCTTCGGTGGCTCAGATGGATAGAGCGTCTACCACGTAAGCAAGAAATCCCGGGTTCGTGTCCCGGTCGGAGCACACATTTTCAACTGTCCCCGTTTACATATACCAACGCCTGTGTGCTGCTAAGGGTATTCACTTCATTGTATTGATTTAATTGTAATTTCAGTTAAATTACACTCTGAAGTGAACAGTAGTGGTGCACAGGGCTTAATTGGTATCTTCACAGCCACTACATCGTCACTTTGTCCATGCAGTATCACTGGAGTATTCTACGATGGCGCTTATGATAGGGTCCAGTAGCGATCTGCGTCACACTAATTAGTACCCTTGGTGCACTTCTGCAAGTCAGGGAATGGCTGGGTGTCTTCAACCAGCAACAACAGCTCATTGTCCTTCCCAACAAGTTGCCCAGGTGCGCGACAGAACCCCATGGTGCCGCCGCTGCTGTGGGTCCTGATGGACTGTGTCATTTTTCTGCTGCAGACCTCGGCAGGCTAGAGGACGTCACATCCACAGATGATCAAAGAAGAAATACCGTTACAAGCCATAGTAGCAGCACAAAGACTTCATCTTCCTCACACAGCAGTAAACACAGGCATTAAGCAAGGTGTACTTACTCTTCGGGGGCTTCTTCCTATTCTGCTGCTGCTGTGGCTGGGCAGCGCTGGATGATCTCGGCTGGCGCTTCATGCTGACTGAGTGGCTACAACTGAGACTGCAGAGCTGCTGGGCCCACCTTATATCCCCGATCTGATCGAATGCTGCGTTCCTATTGGCTACTCCAATGTCAAGCGCCTCTAGTGGCACGTCTCTGGTGGCATAATTGTGTTTTTTTTGGGTGTGTGTGTGTGATCTTGGGCTTTCCATCCAGAAGGACTGAGGTTCGAGTCCCGCAAAGGGCATCGCCATTTTGAATTTCCTGCCAATTACGGGGGTGGGACGTCCGCACAGTCCTGGAACAACAAAGAAATTCCTGGCAAAATTAAAAATTCCATCAAAATTCGAAATTCCTCTCAAAATTCGAAACTCCAGCCAAAGTTCGAAATTCCCGCCTGTAGGGTAGTTGGGGGGGGGGGGGGGGGGAAGGTAATGGAAGGAATGGGGAGGGGGAAAAGGCGGGACCCACGTATCGGCTGAGGAAAACCCATACGTCATCTGGGGTGGGAATGGGGAGTAATTAATTGATCAGTTTAATTAATTTTCATAGCAATTTGATGTTAATGGGTTGGAGCTCCATTACCCTATTACTTACATTCTGTATATAAAGAAAATTATGCAGTTGATTACTCTTTCAGAAATCGCATTTGAATGTTGTCTATGTGTGAGAAGATAATGTTATACCTCGCGTAAGAAACAGGAACCTCTACCAGCACGTGTTGGAATTCAAAAACAGCAGTGGCGTGGGCTATCGAAACTGCGGTTTATCGCTCCGCCATTTTGCCGCTCATGTTGTTTAGGATCTAGCGACTGTCATGGTAATGTGGAATCGATGGGTTCAGGAGGACCGTATTCAACGACATATAGGATCTCAGTGGCTCTACGTGATTAGCACCCGAGAGGACAGACGCAATGCGCGCTCGGCCGTGCAGGATTGTACAGCCGCGTCACGCGCCTGGCGACTGGGAATGGTCTTGTTTGCAGTGAGACAAACGTACATTCGGATCGTGTGCCAAGGTCTGGAGCACCATGAGGTTTCAGCACAGCGACCGTTGTTGAGCTTTCCCAGATGCTGTAGCAGAGGCATTCGCTGACAGTGGTGCAGGTAACAACAACACTGAACACAATAAGAGCATCGTATCGTTTTCCAGACGGGTACGGGACTTGAATACAGCATCACGATGGACTTATAGCCGTATGTGAGGGCCCTAAGGAGAACGAAAATGTCAGATTAAATCCGTTAACGTCATATGGGCCCAGCATCTAGAATTGATCGTGTGGAGTATTTATTTGGTTGTACAACGTGATCACCTCCGGATCGCGTATCCAGTTATTTGAACCACAGCAGTTGCATTGCTGACGAGCTGAGGCCGGTGACTCAGGCCTAGTTTCGAGGTTTCTGTGACGTTACGTTTCCAAAAGATGACGGAAGATCGTATGAAGCTCGTGGTTTCCTGAGTTACCTTGATACGGAATGTGTTCGACTGTTCCCCTAGGCATGAAGTTCTCCAGATATCTCACTCTTGAAAATTTTCGATCGTGGGTGGCCAAGACATCGGTTTGCTGCAGAACGGTAGAACATATTCTGAGTTACCATACAGTAAATTTTCTAGAGACCAAAAAGCTTATATCCACGAATCATCACGGTTTTAGAAAGGATCGATCGTACGAACGCAGCTTGCCCTTTTTCCTCACATGATAATCGGCGATCTACGAATGAAGGGCAGTCGGCAGATTCCGTATTCCTAGGTTTCCGAAAGGCATTTGACACAATGCCCCATCGCAGATTGTTAACGAAGGTACGAGCACATGGAACAGGTTCCCAGAGATGTGAGTAGCTCGAAGGCGTCTTAAGTAACAAAACCCAGTATGTTGTCCTCCACGGACAGTGTTCATTGGAAGCAAGAGCGCTACAGGGAAATCTGGTAGGATCGCTATTATTTTCTATACATACTCCTAAAAACCATCTGGTGGACAGGATGGGCACCAATTTGCGGTTGTTTGCTGATGATGCTCTGACGATAGGGAAGGGATGAAGTTAAAAAAGTGTAGGAGGCTACCAGATGATTAGGACAAGATTTCTAGTTCGTTTGATGAATGGCAGCTAGCTCTAAATTGAGAAAAATATAAGCTAATGCGAATGAGTAGGGAAAACGAACCCGTGATGTTCGGATACAGCATTAGGAGTGATCTGCTTGATAGAGTCACGTTGTTCAAATATCTGGGTGTAATGTTGCAAACCGATTTGAAATGCAACGAGAATGTGAGGATCTTGGTAAGGAAGGTGAGTAGGTGACTTCGGTTTGTTGGGAGAATTTTAGGAAAGTGTGATTCATCTGTCAATCATATAGGAATCTAGTACGACCTATTCTTCGCTACTGCTCGAATGTTTCGGATCCGAACTAGTTCATATTAAAAGCAGATATCGAAGCAATTTAGAGGTGGGTTGCTGGATTTGTTACCGGTAGGTTCGAACAACGCGCAGGTATTACGGAGGTGCTTCTTGAGCTCAAATGACACGCACTGGAAGGAAGGCGACTGAGTGCAGAACGATTCCGCCAATACACTTTCCGTGTAAGGACCACGAAGGTTAGATGCGAGAAATTAGGGCTCATATGGAGGCATATACACTACTGGCCATTAATATTGCTACACCACGAAGATGACGTGCTACAGACGCGAAATTTAACCGACAGGAAGAAGATGCTATGATATGCAAATGATTAGCTTTTCAGAGCATTCACACAAGGTTGGCGCCGGTGGCGACACCTACAACCTGCTGACATGAGGAAAGTTTCCAACCGATTTCTCATACACAAACAGCAGTTGAAACGGCGTTGCCTGGTGAAACGTTGTTGTGATGCCTCGTGTAAGAAGAGAAATGCGTACCATCACGTTTCCGACTTTGATAAAGGTCGGATTGTAGCCTATCGCGATTGCGGTTTGTCGTATCGCGACATTGCTGCTCGTGGTGGTCGAGATCCAATGACTGTTAGCAGAATATGGAATCGGTGGGTTCAGGAGAGTAATACGGAACGCCGTGCTGGATCCCAACGGCCTCGTATCACTAGCAGTCGAGATGACAGGCATCTTATCCGCATGGCTGTAACGGATCGTGCGGCCACGTCTCGATCCCTGAGTCAACAGATGGGGACGTTTGCAAGACAACAACCATCTGCACGAACAGTTCGACGACGTTTGCAGCAGCATGGACTATCAGCTCGGAGACCATGGCTGCAGTTACCCTTGACGCTGCATCACAGACAGGAGCGCCTGCGATGGTGTACTCAACGACGAACCTGGTTGCATGAATGGCAAAACGTTATTTTTTCGGATGAATCCAGGTTCTGTTTACAGCATCATGATGGTCGCATCCGTGTTTGGCGACATCGTGGTGAACGCACATTGGAAGCGTGTATTCGCCATCATACTGGCGTATCACCCGGCATGATGGTATGGGGTACAATTGGTTACACGTCTCGGTCACCTCTTGTTCGTATAGACGGCACTTTGAACAGTGGACGTTACATTTCAGATGTGTTACGACCCGTGGCTCTACACTTCATTCGAGCCCTGCGAAACCCTACATTTCAGCAGGATAACTCACGACCGCATGTTGCAGGTCCTATACGGGCCTTTCTGGATACAGAAAATGTTCGACTGCTGCCCTGGCCAGCAGATTTTCCAGATCTCTCACCAATTGAAAACGTCTGGTCAATGGTGGCCGAGCAACTGGCTCGTCACAATACGCCAGTGAGTACTCTTGATGAACTGTGGTATCGTGTTGAAGATGCATGGGCAGCTGTACCTGTACACGCCATTCAAGATCTGTTTGACTCAATGCCCAGGCGTATCAAGGACGTTATTACGGGCAGAGTTGGTCGTTCTGGGTACTGATTTCTCAGGATCTATGCACTCAAATTGCGTGAAAATGTAATGACATATCAGTTCTATTTATTTGTCCAATGAATACCCGTTTATTATCTGCTTTTCTTCTTGGTGTAGCAATTTTAATGGCCTGTAGTGTACTGTGTCGTTTTCTCTTCGCTCTGTTTGCGAGTGCAACAGGAAAGGAAATAACTAGTAGCGGAACGGGGTATCCTCCGCCATGCACCGTACGGTGACTTGCGGAGTATGTACGCGAATGTAAACACGCCACCATGCGCTAGAGCTAGACACTACAGTTGAACATAGTCATGACGTTGCTGCTATATGACGTATCCGAGCTCACACTTAAGGCTCAGCTGGGTTACAGCAATTGTTGTTGCTGAACATAGCAACATTTTACTCTAAATTTTACACCCTGTATACCTCCAAAAGACCTACAAATTTAACCAATGTAATCATTAACATACCCAAGCGTGCGTAATACTTCATGACAGTTTGACGTTTGTTGCTTGCCGCCCTCATAGTGTTGCAATTTTGATGACTTGCAGTGTAGTAGTTATATATCAGCCTAGACGTCCGCTGCTGGTGCCTGTTTCATAAAGATTCTTCAGGGTATGTCGCCTCGCCATGATACGAAGAAACCACCGACGTTTTAGCTACTACTACACACAATCTTCATCAGAATTACTGTGCAGTGGCTACCTAATAGTCGGTAGTTATATCACTTCTTGATGTGGTCACGCCTCCAGAAGGATCTTATTGAAATATGCTCAAAAAGTTTACGGGTGTGCTTCCGGTACGGTGTCCAACAAGCGCAATACATCGTCGATCAGAGACGTCGCCGTCGTCAGATGTGCTGACAAACACTACGACACACTATGGACACTTAGAACATTGTTCGATCAACAAATATGCCGGAAGAAACTGAACAATTACTTGCTGTAGTAGTTTAACGGTTTGAGAAGTTTAACATTAGCTAAATGGTACAGTCCGGCTCATATAACGTACAGCACTAATGTAACGCTTTCCGCGTGATTGCGTGACGGTGTTGCAGCGTAATTGGAAGCCTGAAAGCTGGAGGCAGCCCATTTGCCGGAACAAGACGGGTTCAGCCTGCGACAAAGGCAGTAGGTTAACGGCGGCGAGCGCCGGTCACGTGTGGCGGGCGCACCGCTGCCGGTAATGAGCTAAGTCGCTTGCGCTGTCGCCAGAGTGCGCCCTAATTCAATCAGGCGCCGGAAGAGGCGCTGATCGCTGGCCGGCCGCCCGTCAAGGCTAATGGCGCTGACCCCGGCCTCCCTCTGTCTGCGGCCGGGAGGGGCAGAGGAGCCAGGAAATGTGTTACTGCGTGTCTTCCACAGGCGGGGAGGGGCGGGGAGAGTCGATCACATTTGTCTCTGTGGGTTCTCACAATGACCATCACGAATTTCTACATCCGGATGAAATGTAATGGATTGTGCGCACATCTAGTCGACATCTCCGCTCTGTGAACATTCATCGACAGAGGTGTAGGTACATCAAACACACCGAACAAATCGCCAGCTGTACTGTGAACATACTAAGCAAATACACTTATACGTACACTTTCATATTTTTCTACCTAGGACACATTGCCCAGAATAACCAGGGGAGATTAAAAAGTTTTCGTTCGAGGGCGTTGCTGCAGCTGATACACTGACGTAAAAAAATCGCAACAGCAAGGAGTTGTGTGACATAAACGAAAGTTAGTAGACGTGTTTATACATCTGAAAGATGGCGTCTATTCAAATTTCGCGCCAGTGGCGTGAAAGTGGCGCTAACAACGCTGTATGTCTGTTGTGTTTTCTGATGAAAACTGGTTCTCCCTCGGTGCCAGTGATGGCCGTGTGTTGGTTAGAAGTAGGCCAGTTAAAGGCCTATGACCACGTGCGCTTATTTCCTCGACCTAAGATACATTGCATTCCAGAGGCAGATCTCGACGGCGCAGTCAACTAATGAGACTGAAGTTACCATCAGCCAATGACAACGATCGGTGCAAATTGACTGGGAATTAACTTCTGACGTTTACAAAACATCTGTATGTCAGTAACTGATTGGAGGAAGAAAAGGAATATTCGTCACAAACCGGCTGGAAGGTGCAAAAACCACTATTCGTGCCAGTTCGGCAAAATGTGAAACTTTGTCCCCACAAAGCCAGGATTCACTCTGACATTGCATCTTTCGTGTTTGTTAATACTGTATTGTGGGATTCGTTGACTCTGTAAATATGAATTCTGTTGTAACGTAAACATCGTGCACCAATGAAACACAAATGAGTATTCGTACCACCACAAATCCAAGATTCATCCCGAAATTTTATATTTTGTGCATGTAGTCCTAATCTGATTTTGTGTTGTGGAAGTCATTAAAACTGTGGGCATAAAGTGGTTGCAGCGTATAATATAAAAATCTAATGGTTAAAAAAATCGTGGACTGATACTTAGTTAATTACAACTGGTAGTGAAATGTGTGTTGTTGTTAATGCCAGAAATTACCAGGTATTTAGAAAAGTAAATATCAGTGTATTACTTAACACGCTTCCAATCACACACAACCACGACAAGATAGACAGAAGAAAGAAAAAAAGAGAAAAAGAAATCAGAGATTTTCATGTATAAAAGAACAAAGAGAAAACAAGTTAAAGCATAATTATTAAATTATCATTACTTGAACATGTGTGCTGCCTATTCATTACAGAAAGGAGCTTTACAGATCTCAAAACAAATAAGGGAGCTGCTAGCATTTGCCAAGTAGAGAGGTGTATTGTTTATAGGAGGCATGACATCTGCAACACTTGAGTATTTTTATGTACTTCTGATAGGGTTACCAGACTCTGAAACCCCAAAATGAGGACACCCACTATGGGACTGTTCACTGCTTTTAGGACAGTTCTAGTCTAGACCTCGATAAGAGAGTAGAGTAACGCAAAGATTAATTTTTTTTTTTTTTTAGATAAAGAAGTGTGACTGCGTAGCCCAGGTATTCGGTGTTACAAAACAGTATCTGTGATGTTCGTATCGAAATACAGACTAAACTGCCGATTCAAACATCGTTAGTTTAGTTTTGTGATGATGTTATGTGGCTATATTCGATATGAAACAAACAAAATAAAAAAAATATAGCCTACACATCACGCTTACTTACTTTACTTTAGATCCCATGTCTCTTGCGTATTTTTCACTGGACTGAATCTTGTTTAACAGTTCCTTTGTTGACACAAAAATCAAATTTTAAGTTATACTGTAGCATAGCAATCCATTTTACGGATTCAACCGTCTGTCTATTTCTCTCTTTTGTGTACTGTGCCTGGCACTTCAAAGAAAAAATGCTCAGTGTTAATTAATTCTCTAAACTGTTCTTCAGTACTACACAAATCGATGTACTTGCATTTCTTCTGGGTTGGTTCAGATTTTCCACTATAAGTGACCATGATTTTTTGTAATCATCAGTTTTAATACTTTCATCAAACAAAGATTTGATGGATCCTTCCACATAAGTCCATGATGATGCAGTTCAGTAACCTAGGTAAAAAGCATGTAAATGTTGATGATACGTTATGAAAATGTTCAGATGTGTGTGAAATCTTATGCGACCTAACAGCTAAGGTCATCAGTCCCTAAGCTTAGACACTACTTAACCTAAACTATCCTAAGGACAAACACACATACCCTTGCCAGGGAGGACTCGAACCTCCGCCGGAACCAGCCGCACTGTGTAAAGAAAACAAAAATCAAAAGATCTTAATTCCCAAAAGTAAACGAATATGAAAATTAGGAGAAAACTTAAAAATATATGTGGACGCTACATTAAATGTTAAAAAAAGTGCAGATGAATGCTAACTTTTGGAGTAGTAACACATTTATAAAGATTTGATGTAACACTTTGGGCAACAATTGAGTTACTTTTGTAGTTTTACGTTTCCTTGCTAAAGTTTTGAGACTTTTCTGTAGCAGTAGCTATGATTGGTACACCTAGTTGTTGCATTTCAATTTTGTGTATTGCTCATGCTGTTTTATAGCTCTGATCAACAATAGAGCCTCTAGCGCTGGATGTTGTGTGCAAAACAAGAAGCTACTGTGCGGGATAACGGTTCAGGAATGTAAAAGTTTATTATAAGTGAGTTTTCATGATTTTGGCCTAACCTGGTCCTGGAGTTTTAACTAAGTGAAGGCACTAGTCACTAAGCACTGATTGTATTAATTATATGTCAGAAAGTGTGATCAGTAGGCAAATACTCACAGTTCCACAGTCTGTACGTTCTGCTTCAGATAACTTTATTTTTCCTATGTCATGTTATCTAATTTAGAATGGACTGAATCTTCTGAAGTGTATGGATTACTGTCTTCTATGGATTACACCCTCAGTCACCTACTTTTATGGTACTTTGGGCACAGACTGCTATGGACAATATTTCTGTGCTGCCTCCTTGCAGCCTCTGATCCTGTTCTTACTTTTGGCACACAAAACAGATAGCCTCATGTTTCAGTCTAAGTGTGCATGTGTAAATCTCATCTAGAACCTACATCATGTAATGTGAAGTTGTTTCATGGGTTGAAATGGAAAGCTTGCTAATCATAGATCACATATTATACAAAAAAACAGAAATTGATGATACGCAGTTTTATAGCAGCTGAGAATCCTGCCATTTAAACATTCCTTAGAAGCAACAATGAACCTCTGGCAGATGTCTTAAGCCTGATAAAATATTAACTCATACCACATTCGTTTTGTATGGTCATATTGTTCCTTTGATAAAATCCAGGTATGTAAATGAAAGTTTTCATAGACTATAGTACAGAATTTTGCTTAGAGTTCATTTGTTGTAATGTCTGTGTTGCGGGAATAGTAAGTGATGGCAATTTATGCAGACACAATTAACGCTCATTATACAGCTCTAATTGCAAAAGAGTGATTGTAATACTCTCTCGCCGAAACCTGATGTTATGATTTGTTCTAAACATGGTTGGCACAGAACTCTATCTTGAGATTCTCAGACATTATCCTCCATACGAAAACACATACCTTATAAATTTTCGGCTGTAAATTACTATATCCTTCACCTCAAAAATTTCTGAGGAGACTTTTTAATTTTTTCCTTACACTGAAAAACAATTACAGATAAGCTTGTTGTTCACATTTTGTTGCAGTATGCGCTAAGAAAAATCCTTTCTGATGCAAATAACAAACTTATGAGTAATGCAGGTACTGTACATGAAAAATGCCAGCAGTGATGGACAGAAGTCTCAGAATAACGTCCAGTTTCAGAAAATTATCTTACCACAAAAAATTCTTGCTGTCTCTTCTTCAAGAAGACAGGTCATTCATTATATGCTATTGCTTACAAAATAAATCTGAAATTGTGTGGGTTGTCAATTAGAAACTCTGTGAACTACCCACAGTAATTGTCTAGATTTTCTCACTTCATGACAGAGATCATTCTATGCAAATCTGACAAAAAAGCCTTCACATGAGAATGAAGAATTTGCCTCCGTAGGTTCAAATTATGAAAAGAGTGAGTATTTTGTTTTATGAGTGAGCCCGCCACATAGAAACTACAGAAGTCTAATAGACGAAACAGAGACGCAATTCAGTTATGACGCAGCTCATTAAAGAAATTATTTTACACAACATTTGTCACAAAACCCAAGATTGTGGACAGTCAGGAATGTGATTCACTCTATGCAGAGGACTGAGCAACGGTATTTTGGTATATTACTTGGTGCCACCATATGCACGACAGGAATAAAACTAAATTTAACGGAGTACAAAACTGAAAACTGTGTGTTATAAATAGCTGATTATATGGTTTTGCTTAAGATCTCTCTCTCTCTCTCTCTCTCTCTCTATCTCTGTGGGGGTGGAGGGGGGGGGGAGGGGGGAGGTGGTAGTGTGCTCACAAAAGCGGAAAAAATTAACAACATTGAAGACTGGAAGTAATGAAATAAGCCACATGCCACATGCTAGGAGGCAAACAGTTAATTACTGGTATCTACGAACACTGTTATTGCGTTTATTTTAGTCTATGAAATATGGCTAGAGTGTAGTAGTGCCCCCACAACCACACGGAATATTGGATTAGGTGACAGACTGATCTGTACCGCACCGTGAGATCTTAGTTAGGCTTATAGGTGTCAATTTCTTTATGGGTCTGTGAATGCGATATGTACGAGGTGCATTCAAGTTCTGAGGCCTCCGATTTTTTTCTAATTAACTACTCACCCGAAATCGATGAAACTGGCGTTACTTATCGACGTAATCGCCCTGCAGACGTACACATTTTTCACAACGCTGACGCCATGATTCCATGGCAGCGGCGAAGGCTTCTTTAGGAGTCTGTTTTGACCACTGGAAAATCGCTGAGGCAATAGCAGCACGGCTGGTGAATGTGCGGCCACGGAGAGTGTCTTTCATTGTTGGAAAAAGCCAAAAGTCACTAGGAGCCAGGTCAGGTGAGTAGGGAGCATGAGGAATCACTTCAAAGTTGTTATCACGAAGAAACTGTTGCGTAACGTTAGCTCGATGTGCGGGTGCGTTGTCTTGGTGAAACAGCACACGCGCAGCCCTTCCTGGACGTTTTTGTTGCAGTGCAGGAAGGAATTTGTTCTTCAAAACATTTTCATAGGATGCACCTGTTACTGTAGTGCCCTTTGGAACGCAATGGGTAAGGATTACGCCCTCGCTGTCCCAGAACATGGATACCATCATTTTTTCAGCACTGGCGGTTACCCGAAATTTTTTTGGTGACGGTGAATCTGTGTGCTTCCATTGAGCTGACTGGCGCTTTGTTTCAGGATTGAAAAATGGCATCCACGTCTCATCCATTGTCACAACCGACGAAAAGAAAGTCCCATTCATGCTGTCGTTGCGCGTCAACATTGCTTGGCAACATGCCACACGGGCAGCCATGTGGTCGTCTGTCAGCATTCGTGGCACTCACCTGGATGACACTTTTCGCATTTCCAGGTCGTCATGCAGGGTTGTGTGCACAGAACCCACAGAAATGCCAACTCTGGAGGCGATCTGTTCAACAGTCATTCGGCGATCCCCCAAAACAAATTCTCTCCACTTTCTCGATCATGTAGTCAGACCGGCTTGTGCGAGCCCGATGTTGTTTCGGTTTGTTGTCACACGATGTTCTGCCTTCATTAAACTGTCGCACCCACGAATGCACTTTCGACACATCCACAACTCCATCACCACATGTCTCCTTCAACTGTCGATGAATTTCAATTGGTTTCACACCACGCAAATTCAGAAAACGAATGATTGCACGCTGTTCAAGTAAAGAAAACGTCGCCATTTTAAGTATTTAAAACAGTTCTCATTATCGCCGCTGGCGGTAAAATTCCATCTGCCGTACGGTGCTGCCATCTCTGGGACGTATTGACAATGAACGCGACCTCATTTTAAAACAATGCGCATGTTTATATCTCTTTCCAGTCCGGAGAAAAAAAAACCGGAGGCCTTAGAACTTGAATGCACCTCGTAAGTACGATTCACAACACAAGCCGATGTCGACGTTTCCCATCTCAAAGGCACAAACCAATACAAATACAGCAAAACACGCTCTAAATATGTTTCCTTGCCTGTCACAGACTGAAACTCCAGTTTTATCACCATATCTTTCAGGCATAAATTTCCCAGATAGGATCTTAATTCCTGCCGTTTCGAACGTGTGTAAGCTTCCCACTCTGTGACGACACCTTAATAAAGAAACAGGATAATCGGTAAGTATTTTCATAAAGCAAAGCAACCAATATACTCGCACTTTCTGCACGACAGCTTAACGAAGGAATGGGATACACAATAAGCGTGTTCTTAAGAAAACTAATACGTTACTGCCATATATACACGCACAACATTACAGTGCATCTTGTTATTCTGAATACATTCCTTACCTGTCCTTTTGCAGTCCCGTGTGTTTCCCTGTGCGTTTCGAGAGCAACAGCCACACAATAATTTTTAAATGAACATACCGCCATTTGACTGCATTGTTCTTTATTTAATTATAACCCAGGTTTCGGCCTTTTATGCCGGTCACTTGAAAATGGCATAAAAGGCAGAAACCTGCGTCGTAATTATAGCCCTGGTTTCGGCCTTTTATGCCGGTCACTTGAAAATAGCATAAGAGGCAGAAACCTGCGTATCAATTAAATAAGGAACAATTCAATCAAATGGCGGTGTGTTCATTTAATAATGTGACATCGTATTTTCTCTGCCTTGCTGTCGGCTGTCGCAAACGCATATATGTTTCCATAAGTTGCGGCTATGGACAAAAATCTTCCAGCAAAAATTCCAGGGCAATACACATTCGATCCATAGTTAAACCATATGAAACAGAACAGTTTACACAATACGACTGTCATATCAGAATGTTTTCATTGGCTGATTGTAACTTCTGTCGTTATTGACTAGCTGCGAAATGGAGCAGATATCTTTGGAACAGAATATAGTTTAGGTCGGTAAAATAAGTAATCGTCCTGCAACCAACCTGTCTGCGTGCTAGACACTCTGGACCTGGAGTTATGGTCTCGGGTGCGATTTCATATGACAGCAGGACCACTCTCATCGTCATCCCGACTGCAAATTTGTATCCACAAACGTCATTAATCGTCCCTGTATTGACTAACCAAGTGCAACATGCATGAAACTCCGCCGGCCATTGTGGACTAGCGGTTCTAGACGCTTCAGTCTGGAACCGCGCGACCGCTATGGTCACAGGTTCGAATCCTGCCTCGGGCATGGATGTGTGTGATGTCCTTAGGTTAGTTAGGTTTAAGTAGTTCTAAGTTCTAGGGGACTGATGACCTCAGATGTTAAGTCCCATAGTGCTCAGAGCCATTTGAACCATGAAACTCCATCCCACAAACTGACACCCGGCATCTGTCCAACACAATGCATGCACGTTTGCATGCTTCCAGTCAGCATTCTGACAATCACACCGGTTACTAACGTACCAGGATTTTACACCTGCAATGGCTTATCTCGTGGTTACATTAACCTGTGATCTTGCAGTGTTAATCAGTTAAATATGTTACACAGACTCAAGTATTGCCGTAATTTTATTATTCTACACCAGGGCCAGCCACGTCGTGGCAGACTTCACGCGGGCAGGGAGTACGGCTCCGCTCATTCGCCTGTGCTCATTCCGTCCCGAAAGTACTCGGTACAGGGCGACATTTCATTTAGTATTGCGGTGTGGCATTTTTCGACTAACACAGCTCTTCTCATTCCGACAGAATGGTGGTGTCAGCGCAGTACACCTCTCGCTATTTGTTCGTGGTATGAAGGACTTTCAAAGGTTCAGTAGATGTTTCCACACGCCTTAAATAATGAATAGGAATGACAGAAGAGAGATGAGAATTATCAATATATACTACGCAGTTGCATAAGCGACAGGTACTGCAAATTTGCTAGGAAACGATATTACAATATCGCGTAGAAAGAATTTAAATATTTAGCTGACAATGAAAGAACAAAGAATTACAACAATCGACAGATGGGGTTCATTGTTCAGTACACCAAGAAGCACTTTGTGTTAAATTTGCAGGCATGTAACACGTGAAGATATTGATGGTATGAAAACAAATTTATAATGTCTCATGTGTTATTCCACTGTCAGTTCCAACTGTTTTGAACGGAACTGAACAAAGAGTATAGAGACTTTATGTTTTACTGCAAAGTACACTCCTGGAAATTGAAATAAGAAAATAAGAACACCGTGAATTCATTGTCCCAGGAAGGGGAAACTTTATTGACACATTCCTGGGGTCAGATACATCACATGATCACACTGACAGAACCACAGGCACATAGACACAGGCAACAGAGCATGCACAATGTCGGCACTAGTACAGTGTATATCCACCTTTCGCAGCAATGCAGGCTGCTATTCTCCCATGGAGGCGATCGTAGAGATGCTGGATGTAGTCCTGTGGAACGGCTTGCCATGCCATTTCCACCTGGCGCCTCAGTTGGACCAGCGTTCGTGCTGGACGTGCAGACCGCGTGAGACGACGCTTCATCCAGTCCCAAACATGCTCAATGGGGGACAGATCCGGAGATCTTGCTGGCCAGGGTAGTTGACTTACACCTTCTAGAGCACATTGGGTGGCACGGGATACATGCGGACGTGCATTGTCCTGTTGGTACAGCAAGTTCCCTTGCCGGTCTAGGAATGGTAGAACGATGGGTTCGATGACGGTTTGGATGTACCGTGCACTATGCAGTGTCCCCTCGACGATCACCAGTGGTGTACGGCCAGTGTAGGAGATCGCTCCCCACACCATGATGCCGGGTGTTGGCCCTGTGTGCCTCGGTCGTATGCAGTCCTGATTGTGGCGCTCACCTGCACGGCGCCAAACACGCATACGACCATCATTGGCACCAAGGCAGAAGCGACTCTTATCGCTGAAGACGACACGTCTCCTCCATTCGTCCCTCCATTCACACCTGTCGCGACACCACTGGAGGCGGGCTGCACGATGTTGGGGCGTGAGCGGAAGACGGCCTAACGGTGTGCGGGACCGTAGCCCAGCTTCATGGAGACGGTTGCGAATGGTCCTCGCCGATACCCCAGGAGCAACAGTGTCCCTAATTTGCTGGGAAGTGGCGGTGCGGTCCCCTACGGCACTGCGTAGGATCCTACGGTCTTGGCGTGCATCCGTGCGTCGCTGTGGTCCGGTCCCAGGTCGACGGGCACGTGCACCTTCCGCCGACCACTGGCGACAACATCGATGTGCTGTGGAGACCTCACGCCCCACGTGTTGAGCAATTCGGCGGTACGTCCACCCGGCCTCCCGCATGCCCACTATACGCCCTCCCTCAAAGTCCGTCAACTGCACATACGGTTCACGTCCACGCTGTCGCGGCATGCTACCAGTGTTAAAGACTGCGATGGAGCTCCGTATGCCACGGCAAACTGGCTGACACTGACGGCGGCGGTGCACAAATGCTGCGCAGCTAGCGCCATTCGACGGCCAACACCGCGGTTCCTGGTGTGTCCGCTGTGCCGTGCGTGTGATCATTGCTTGTACAGCCCTCTCGCAGTGTCCGGAGCAAGTATGGTGGGTCTGACACACCGGTGTCAATGTGTTCTTTTTTCCATTTCCAGGAGTGTACATTGATTAAGTCAATGGACAAACCTCGAATGATTTTTCGATATAAAACTCGCTATTCTTGAATTTATGAAGGAAAAACGAGATCAGAAAAGAATATTAGAACATCCGGAATCGATTGCAGACCATGCATTTTAAGTGGACTTAACTGCACTTTGTCCGCAGTAAGAGAAAGCGAAGTGACAAACAACGTTTGGTATACTGTCTTTTACTGCGCTAATTTGCTTCTTTTGTACTCCTAGTTGCGTCAATGACGTGGAATTACGTTTCCATGTAGCAAAATTCCTTCACTTTGTCTAGTATGTTTTCCTTAACCTCGAATTTGGAAGGACGACAGTTGAAACACGCGTCATGCCTTCCTGATTTAGGTTTTCTGTAGTTTCCCTAAGTCGATTCAAGTAAATGGCGGGATGGTTCCCCTGAAACGACATTGCCGACTTCCTTCCCTGTCCTTCTCTAATCAGATGGGACCGATGACCGAGGCTGTTTGGTCCCCTCACCCAGAACCAACCAACCAACCAACCATCTCCTCAGATTTGATATTTAGTATGTCCCTTATCTCATTTCTGCGACCCTTCAGCACGTTCATCTTTCTGTGGTTTACTCTCAGACATATTCTGTGCTCAATGAACTGTTGATTTCATACAGTAGATACAGTAAGTTTTCTTCACTTTCGCAAAAGATAGTAATATCATCAGCGGAACATATAATTAATGTCATTTCAACCTGAAATTTAGTGCCACTGGAGTATTTCTTTTATTTCGTCATTGGGTATTTGATATATAGGTTGAACAGTTGAGAAGAAAGAATGTAGTCCTGCATTCCGCCCCTTTTCACTTAGGCCCGTATTACACTGCCAAGGATCTTTCAGAAATTTGTTATAAATTCTTGGTCTTATTTTTATAAAAGATTCGTAAGAGGACCTCGTTCTATTGTCAAATATTTTATAAAACTTCTTGTTTACGAAAGATTTTTGCAAATTTGTATTGCAGTGCAATACGGGCCTTCGTCAAAAGAAAGATCAGTGTTTAACGTCCCGTCGACAACGAGGTCATTAGAGACGGAGCGCAAGCTCGGGTGAGGGAAGGATGGGGAAGGAAATCGGCCGTGCCCTTTCAAAGGAACCATCCCGGCATTTACCTGAAGCGATTTAGGGAAATCACGGAAAACCTAAATCAGGATGGCCGGAGACGAGATTGAACCGTCGTCCTCCCGAATGCGAGTCCAGTGTGCTAACCACTGCGCCACCTCGCTCGGTCCTTAGCTGGGAGATACGAACTGTACTGGAAAGCAAATACGAGGGTGGTTTGACAAGTCTGGTATAAAAACAAGAAAAATGCTTGTTTCGTAAACAGCCAACCTTACTTTTCGACATAGTTTCCATTGAGGGATATATACTTCGTCCATCGATTCTTCAGCTTTTTCATCCCATTGGATAAAACAGGTTCTGTCAAACTCTGCAAAATACTCGTTGATTGTAACTATTACTTCCTCATTAGATGACAATTTCTACCTAGCAAGCTGAGGTTTCAAGTTAGGGAACAGGAAGAGGTCACTTGGGGCTTAGTCTGATGAACAGGGTGGACAGGGAACCAGTTCAAAGCCCAATTCGGTGCTCTTCTGTCATTGTTATGGGTGTAGGATTGTGCATTATCCTAGTGAAAGAGCCCTTTTTTGCGTTCCAACCTTGGTCTTTTTTCAGTCAACGCAATGTCTCAAACGACCTAACAGCGAAGCACAATAGGGTCTAGTTATGGTTTCACCAAAGTTTGCTCATTTTTTTAATACTGTTTTACCTCTGCTGTGTAATGATGGATCCAGGTTTCATCATCAGTCACAAATTGGCACAAATTGGTTTGCGATTAAACATCTCCAGGTATTGTGTTATAATGCGCCAGATGCCCTTTTGATCTACTATGAACAATCGCGGTGCCTGCCTCGCACACAACTTCTTCATAGGCATTTCTTCATGCAGAATATTATACAATCGTTCAGTTGATATGCCTACAGTCACAGCAATCTCACAAATTTTTATTCCACAGTCCTGCATTACCGTATCATGGATCTCGTCAGTCGTTTCCTTTGTGGTGATCTCAATCGAACGGCCAGAGCGCACTTCGTTTTCGGTCTAGTCCGATCACGTTTAAATTCATTAATACATAAATAAATGGTCTTCAATGATGGCGCAGAGTCCGCCTGAACTTCATCCAATTCTGTTTTGATTTTCCCAGCCCTTGAAATGAAAACGTTTGATGACGACAAGAAACATGTTTTTTTCCATTTTCATTCGCAGTCGACACACTGAACAATTCAGATGTCTGTCAACAATAAACTGTACGCTGTACATTGTTGAGATTGTGTATAAGATCCTTGAAATAATCAAGCTTACCAACAATGAAGGCGCTACAAATATGTTGCATTCTTCCATGGAATTTACTAGAATTACCAAACCACTCCCTTAGCTTACCTAGTCGCGTCCTATAACTGTGCAGATAATTGGATGTGCGTTTAATTTAATTTTTGAAGTTTCAAATCGAAAACAGCTAATGGCGACCGCAAGTTTTCACGACGAGTCCCTCAGAGATGTTCGGGCGTCTCGTTTATTTTTCAGCGGATTTATTTCACAGCGTCGTGCTTCGACAGAGATAAGGGCGGGCACTAACACTTTTATTCAGCGACGCGAGCGTAACGACGGGGCGCTCGACACGGCGCTTTATTCGGCGAAATGGCCGGGCGGTATGGGGCGTGGTCTAAACGTAACATCTTGCTCGGCTCGGGGACAGTGGCGGCTCGCGGGGATGCCGCACCCCTGCTTTTCGCACTCTTCTTTTTTACTTTTATCTGCCGCACTACACATGAGTTATGACGCTGTGTAAAACTGCTGATAGCGAAGGACTGCGAGTCGGCGGCGGCGGGGGCGCGTGTGTCGAGTGCGGAGTGTGCCCGCGGCAGAGCAGGGGGTGGGTTCGGGCGGCAGAGCGCGCTGCGGCCGCCTCGAAAAGAGGAAAAACATTTCGGTGTTTAGTTATGGAATGAAAACGAGTGCGCAATAAAAGCAAACACCGTCGCTTACACGGCGGGCCCGTATAATGGCGCTGTGCGAAGCAGCCGCCTGCCCCGCTGTGGCGCGCTCTGCTGTTTTGTTTGTTTGTGGTGATTCATCGCTGACAGTTTTTAAATTACTGCATTTGGCGGCGCTTCTGCCACCGTCGCCGCCGCTGGTGCTGCTGTTGTTGCGGGCCGTATCTATTTGAGAGATATGTTTACATTTTTTTCATAACCTAAAAGGGCTTAACCAAACAATATCACGCTCGCCCATATGCATGAAATTGCGCTTCACCGTTTTCCATCCAACCTCCGCTTTTTTCCCCTTCTTTTTTTTATCCCGGCCGTTCGAGCCCTGATGTATCGCCGTTGTCGCTGGTGTAGCTGCGCTACAGGATGGAAATGCGGAACTTGGCCGATGCTAGTAGGCGCAAAGCTATGCGTACGAGGTGCGGCAGCCTCTGCTGGGTACGTTTCGTACTTCACGACAGTACTTGTTATTCTTCCCTATTATGCTCTTCGTGTCACCTTCTGATATTCATTTTCAGATATAAAAGACAGTGAAATCATTTCAGGTTTTAGCCCTGACAGAAACATAATTTCTTCTTGTTTGATTAAACCTGAACACGTTGCAGTATGGTTCTATTGTAATACCGTAATGAGTTATTGTATCGCTCAGTTCCACATGCGGTTGTCTTTGTGGTTTTTGATGGTAGAAGCTACCTTTTGTACTGCTCCCAAAACTAAAGCAGAATGGCAAGAAAAATACCATGGCCAAAACATTTACACCGGGAAGAGCAAGAAAAACAAATGAAGAACACACAATGACTCAGAAATTTTGTTGTTGGCTACAAAATCATATACAGGAGCAAACATAGTAGTATTTCTGGCTTTAGCAGTTGAGATTGCAGCACTAAGCAGATGACGTAGTAAGTAGTGTGAGGTACCAGTAACAGATAGTATGACCGCTACCCCTTTCGTGGCAAAAAGAGCCCGATTTGCAGTCCATCAGTGCGATTGGCTGCTGTGTTCGGAGGCAACCTGCCAAAGCGTTAATTTTCTACCGTTAATATGATAAAAAATGGTTCAAATGGCTCTGAGCACTATGGGACTTAATTTCTGAGGTCATCAGTCCCCTAGAACTTAGAACTACTTAAACCTAACTAACCTAAGGACATCACACACATCCATGCCCGAGGCAGAATTCGAACCTGCGACCGTAGCGGTCGCGAATATGATAAAAAATATGCATTTAATTTTCTTGATATTCAAATATAAGCGTCTCTAAAAAGTAGGCTATTGCTCGCTTATAGCAGCACTCGTAATAATAACCAAAAATAACAGCAAAAGGTAAACGAAAACGCACACGAAGCACTTCGGGTATCTTCGAGTCCCGCCTTAACTGCGCGCCCAAGCGATGTGGTTTGTGCTGCTCAGTCACTCCGGAACGAGACGAGCAGTCATGAGGCACAGACGCGTTGCATTGTGCGATCCGTTGCAATTCAGTTCTGTCAAGAAATATGAAGTGTACAACAGTCAAAAGAATAAGTAAATGTGTGATCAATTACCGCTGTTTAGACAGAGAGCTTGAGAAATTATTACCGACCCTTGAATTGTTAAATAAATAGCGGATAAAGATGCTAATTCTTTGTTTCTCGGGTTCTGCTAGAATAAATGCAAGTGGTATTCCAAAAAAATGAAAAATCAGTAATTTAACAAGTATTAGTTCCCTGCTACCAGTTCATTACAGCATAAGACAACGGATATACGACCTGCGTGCTGTTTCCTGTACAGGAACATCTATAGAAACCTGCAGGTTGGTGAACTTTATCAGGAACCACATGCATTTTACTCAAGGCGGCAGTGAAAGCAAGCAGACACCTCGCATACACCGCATTCCCAGTACGAATAGGAAGAGTGACACATAATCTGTGGTAACACTGAGGAGGGAGATATTTAGAAAGACACACATTTTTCTCAAAGCAAAATTCTTTTAATATGCAGTCATATTACAACTTTAGTATGGAAAAATTGGCTAAAACTAAAGAGAATAAAAATGGACATAAAATGTGACATCAATATATTGTTAAATTATTAGATTTATTCCAAAGTGTCATTGTGTTCAGTTATTCACGTAAGCAACAGCATAGATTATTAGAATAGAAAAATAGCAGAGGAAAAATAGGAATTAACTAAACCATAAACATTATATTCATAAGACAGGTGACAGAATCTATGGGTAACTGAGAAATAGTTCCAGCATTATGACATAGGTGGCAAGGCAAAGAGGTACAGGAGTTATAAGAAGAGGTAGAAACTTAGGCCATTTAGGGATGAAGTCAATAGCAGGCACAAAGAAGCAAAGGAGCAGTCGTTCAGTTAATGACAGTGAATGAGAACTGGTTGTTGAAGGAACATACGCTTCGTAGGATATTAAACATAGTATAAGACTGAAAAATACGTGTTTTAACACGTAAATATGCGAAACAACTATTAAATATCGAGCATTGATAACAGTGATAGAAGAAAACGGAACTGAAATTCTATGCAATCAGAAAGAACTGCCCAGGAACTTGATAGAAGAAGAATAGTTTGTTGAACAATATTAGAGATACCGTTTTATGATATGAATCTGACACGTCATAGAAATATTACAGTTCGCGGAAGACTATAACTGTCAATAAAAAAAGTTTTATAAGACGTTGAAATTTTCAGTATTCTGAAGACTGTCACCAGAACGCATAAAGTACACTGAAGCGCCAATGAAAGTGGTATATATTCAACGTGTATATATTCAAATACAGAGATATGAAAACAGGCAGAATAAGGCGCTGCGGTCGGCAATACCCATATAAGACAACAAGTGTCTGATGCAGTTGTCAGATCGATTACTGCTCCTCCAATGGAAGGTTATCAAGATTTAAGTGAATTTGAACCTGATGTTATAGTCGGTGCACGAGCGATGTGACACAGCATCTTCGAGGTAGCAAAGAAGTGGGATTTTCCCGTGCGACCATTTCATGAGTGTACAGTGAATTTCAGGAATCCGGTAAAACGTTAGATCTCTGACATCGCTGCGGTCAGCAAACGATCCTGAAAAAACAGGACTTACGACGACTGAAGGGAAACGTTCAATGTGACAGAAGTGCAACCTTTCCGCAAATTGCTGCAGATTTCAATGCTGGGCCATCAACAAGTGCCAGCGTGCGAACCATTTAACGAAACATCTTCGATATGGGCTTTCGGAGCCGAAGGCCCACTCGTGTACCCTTGATGACTGCACGACACAAAGCTTTACACCTCGCCTGGGCCCGTCAACACCGACATTGGACCGTTGATGACTATAGACATGTTGCTTGGTCGGACGAGTCTCGTTTCAAATTTTATCGAGCGGATGGACGTGTACGGGTATGGAGACAACCTCATGACTCCATGGACCCTGCACGTCAGCAGAGGACTGTTCAAGCTGGTGGAGGCTCTGTAATGGTGTGGGGCGTGTGCAGTTGGAGTGATGTGGGACCCCTGATACGTCTAGATACGACACTGACAGGTGACACGTACATAAGCATCCTGTCTGATCACCTGCACCCATTCCTGTCCATTGTGCATTCCGCCGGCCGTTGGTGGCCGAGCGGTTCTGGCGCTACAGTCTGGAACCGCGCGACCGCTACGGTCGCAGGTTCGAATCCTACCTCGGGCATGGATGTGTGTGTTGTCCTTAGGTTAGTTAGGTTTAAGTAGTTCTAAGTTCTAGGGGCTTATGACCTCAGCAGTTGAGTCCCATAGTGCTCAGAGCCATTTGAACCATTTGAACCATTGTGCATTCCGACGGACTTGGACAATTCCCGCAGGACAATGCGACAACCCACACGTCCAGAATTGCTACAGAGTGGCTCCAGGAACACTCTTCTGAGTTTAGGAGGGGAAACCTTAAAAACTGTCAGTTTCCTAAACAGTGTAACTCAAAGAATAAAATTAGTAAGCCCATATAATGCATACCATCACTTAAGACATCTTTTGGGAACATTTTTATGTATGAATCACAGTTTTAGCTCTCGCACTTTTTTAATTGTATTTTTTGTTGCAAGTGAAACAAACCATGTTAATTATTTATGTACATCATAGGGACACATTACTCAAAATACAAACAAAGTAGAAGGTTTATTTTTTTCCTGTAAGTTCTTTACACTATTATCTTTAAAGAAGACTATTGAAAAGGTGGTGATGTCATAAATTGTGGTACGAAAAATTTTTGAGTATGGTTATCAAAAAGTTTGGAAACGAATTCAGGGTTTTTCTTAAAAAAAAGCATTTTATTTTCAAAGTTAAGTTGCAAGAGTCGCTTACTTTTTAGCTAAGCATGTGTTAAGACAGTATACAAAATTTCGCGTCTCATCATTAATAGTTTTTAGCCAAAGTGAACCGGAACATGATATAATTTAACTTTCTGGGAGTTCAAGTTAAACTTGCACGGCAATAATACATCCCAGGTCTATATTCTTCTTGTTTCCCGTGTTGTTCTTCCTCCCTTCTCTTTTTCACACTTATTCTTCTTATTCGTGTTCTTGGTGGCTTCCAACACTGATTTTTCTGCTTCAAAGAGTCTTCTTTGGTCTATGGCTATTAGAGCTCTATACATATTTAGTCCACCAGGATCTCCCATCAGTTCCACAACATTAAGCCTTCACACAGCACCGCCACTGAAACATAGAACAGCATCTAGCACACCTATTTTCAAAATATTTAGTCCTACTGGAACAGTTTTTGCTATTCGTTCCCATATGCAATTGTTGAAACTTTCATTTAGCTTTTGTGTCCTACCACGCAAACATTTCTCTAATAATCTTGTGTTATTAAGATCCCTATTTATAGGTTTTATAACTTCCATTATAGCAAATGGCAAAGAATGTTTATGGTTGTAGGTCTCATCTATGGTAGCCACACAATGAATCACTGCCATGTGGGCAGAGTGCACGAGACGGGTTGTCATCTGTGGAGAATTTATGAAAGGAGGTAGCCGATACTGCCATTTTCATTTCCTCAAGGTCATTTTTATTTTGTCTTATGGGTTGTCCATAATAATACCGCAAGCTGTATATTTCTTCTTCTGTAAGTCGACCACTTCCACTAATGCAGTTACTGTCGGCTAATTTCTTCCCCTTCTATTGCCTCCTCAAGTTCCTTAATCTTGTACCTAACCTTTTCTGGACATATCCAACACATTCCTTGTTTTTCAGCTTTTGTGTCAGCATAAGGTGTGGGATCACAAACTTTATGGCACCCTTTTGAGCCTCCAGCTCCTAGGTAAGATGTGTACATCACACCATATTTCTCCACTGACCTGTGAAATATCTTTACAACACCTTCAGATTCTATCCCTCCACTATAACCACTAAAATTAATCAAACATTTATTATATGCAGTTCCACTAGTACAACCATGACAGAACTTGGTAATACATTCCACATCAGTGACTTTACCATTGTCCAAGGAGGTAGCTGTCACTAGACCATTTAGGAAACTATGGCCTCTTTGTTGCCATGATGCATCCACGGCTGCAAACATACATGTATAGCTGTCATTCATGTGTACACTTTCCTGGACAACGTTTTTCATACCATCATTTGAAACTTCTTCTAAACTCTGTAGAATAATTTTATTCTACCTGTCAAACCTTGTAGGGGGAGGGAAGTACGTAAGAGCAAGAAAATTTATGCGCTTCTGTACCCTTTATCTATAAATCTCATAGCATAAGCAAGTTTACTATTTGTGTTAGACACTCTCTGTTTAGTTACGCCACAAGTATATCCACATTCGCTTAAATCACAAAAATTACAAACAGTTCTTAATTTTGATGCACAACCTCTTCTAGCACGTTTCTCCTCGACTACCTTCGCACCACTATTGCCACATTCCTTACACTGCAAAGCTTTATTATTAGTTCAGATAGAGCAGAGAGTTCAACAATAACACAACCTGAATCAATAGTTGGCGTCTCTATATTATCAGCATTAATACTGTCAAGCCCATTGCCCAAATATTTCAGTTTTAGCTTCGAAGCACTTGGAGTAGTTGAAGATGATTCAAGTGTTGTATCACGTTGTACCCCCCCCCCCTCCCGCCCCCCCATGAACCATGGACCTTGCCGTTGGTGGGGAGGCTTGCGTGCCTCAGCGATACAGATAGCCGTACCGTAGGTACAACCACAACGGAGGGGTATCTGTTGAGAGTCCAGACAAAAGTGTGGTTCCTGAAGAGGGGCAGCAGCCTTTTCAGTAGTTGCAAGGGCAACAGTCTGGATGATTGACTGATCTGGCCTTGTAACACTAACCAAAACGGCTTTGCTGTGCTGGTACTGCGAACGGCTGAAAGCAAGGGGAAACTACGGCCGTGATTTTTCCCGAGGGCATGCAGCTTTACTGTATGATTAAATGATGATGGCGTCCTCTTGGGTAAAATATTCCGGAGGTAAAATAGTCCCCCATTCGGATCTCCGGGCGGGGACTACTCAAGAGGATGTCGTTATCAGAAGAAAGAAAACTGGCGTTCTACGGATCGGAGCGTGGAATGTCAGGTCCTTTAATCGGGCAGGTAGGTTAGAAAATTTGAAAAGGGAAATGGATAGGTTAAAGTTAGATATAGTGGGAATTAGTGAAGTTCGGTGGCAGGAGGAACAAGACTTCTGGTCAGGTGACTACAGGGTTATAAACACAAAATCAAATAGGGGTAATGCAGGAGTAGGTTTAATAATGAATAGGAAAATAGGAAGGCGGGTAAGCTACTACAAACAGCTTAGTGAACGTATTATTGTGGCCAAGATAGATACGAAGCCCACACCTACTACAGTAGTACAAGTTTATATGCCAACTAGCTCTGCAGATGACGAAGAAATTGAAGAAATGTATGATGAAATAAAAGAAATTATTCAGATAGTGAAGGGAGACGAAAATTTAATAGTCATGGGTGACTGGAATTCGAGTGTAGGAAAAGGGAGAGAAGGAAACGTAGTAGGTGAATATGGATTGGGGCTAAGAAATGAAAGAGGAAGCCGCCTGGTAGAATTTTGCACAGAGTATGACTTAATCATAGCTAACACTTGGTTTAAGAATCATGATAGAAGGTTGTATAGCGCCGGCCGAAGTGGCCGTGCGGTTAAAGGCGCTGCAGTCTGGAACCGCAAGACCGCTACGGTCGCAGGTTCGAATCCTGCCTCGGGCATGGATGTTTGTGATGTCCTTAGGTTAGTTAGGTTTAACTAGTTCTAAGTTCTAGGGACTAATGACCTCAGCAGTTGAGTCCCATAGTGCTCAGAGCCATTTGAACCATTTTTTTGAAGGTTGTATACATGGAAGAACCCTGGAGATACTAAAACGTATCAGATAGATTATATAATGGTAAGACAGAGATTTAGGAACCAGGTTTTAAATTGGAAGACATTTCCAGGGGCAGATGTGAACTCTGACCACAATCTATTGGTTATGACCTGTAGATTAAAACTGAAGAAACTGCAAAAAGGTGTGAATTTAAAGAGATGGGACCTGGATAAACTGACTAAACCAGAGGTTGTACAGAGTTTCAGGGAGAGCATAAGGGAACAATTGACAGGAATGGGGGAAAGAAATACAGTAGAAGAAGAATGGGTAGCTTTGAGGGATGAAGTAGTGAAGGCAGCAGAGGATCATGTAGGTAAAAAGACGAGGGCTAGTAGAAATCCTTGGGTAACAGAAGAAATAGTGAATTTAATTGATGAAAGGAGAAAATGTAAAAATGCAGTAAATGAAGCAGGCAAAAAGGAATACAAACGTCTCAAAAATGAGATCGACAGGAAGTGCAAAATGACTAAGCAGGGATGGCTAGAGGACAAATGTAAGGATGTAGAGGCTTATCTCACTAGGGGTAAGATAGATACTGCCTACAGGAAAATTAAAGAGACCTTTGGAGATAAGAGAACCACTTGTACGAGTATGAACATCAAGAGCTCAGATGGCAACCCAGTTCTAAGCAAAGAAGGGAAAGCAGAAAGGTGGAAGGAGTATACAGAGGGTCTATACAAGGGCGATGTACTTGAGGACAATATTATGGAAATGGAAGAGGATGTAGATGAAGATGAAATGGGAGATACGATACTGCGTGAAGAGTTTGACAGAGCACTGAAAGACCTGAGTCGAAACAAGGCCCCCGGAGTAGACAACATTCCATTGGAACTACTGACGGCCTTGGGAGAGCCAGTCCTGACAAAACTCTACCATCTGGTGAGCAAGATGTATGAAACAGGCGAAATACCCTCAGACTTCAAGAAGAATATAATAATTCCAATCCCAAAGAAAGCAGGTGCTGACAGATGTGAGAATTACCGAACAATCAGTTTAATAAGCCACAGCTGCAAAATACTAACACGAATTCTTTACAGACGAATGGAAAAACTAGTAGAAGCCGACCTCGGGGAAGATCAATTTTGATTCCGTAGAAATACTGGAACACGTGAGGCAATACTGACCTTACGACTTATCTTAGAAGAAAGATTAAGGAAAGGCAAACCTACGTTTCTAGCATTTGTAGATTTAGAGAAAGCTTTTGACAATGTTGACTGGAATACTCTCTTTCAAATTCTAAAGGTGGCAGGGGTAAAATACAGGGAGCGAAAGGCTATTTACAATTTGTACAGAAACCAGATGGCAGTTATAAGAGTCGAGGGACATGAAAGGGAAGCAGTGATTGGGAAGGGAGTAAGACAGGGTTGTAGCCTCTCCCCGATGTTATTCAATCTGTATATTGAGCAAGCAGTAAAGGAAACAAAAGAAAAATTCGGAATAGGTATTAAAATCCATGGAGAAGAAATAAAAACCTTGAGGTTCGCCGATGACATTGTAATTCTGTCAGAGACAGCAAAGGACTTGGAAGAGCAGTTGAACGGAATGGATGGTGTCTTGAAAGGAGGATATAAGATGAACATCAACAAAAACAAAACGAGGATAATGGAATGTAGTCGAATTAAGTCGGGTGATGTTGAGGGTATTAGGTTAGGAAATGAGACAAAGTAGTAAAGGAGTTTTGCTATTTGGGGAGCAAAATAACTGATGATGGTAGAAGTAGAGAGGATATAAAATGTAGACTGGCAATGACAAGGAAAGCGTTTCTGAAGAAGAGAAATTTGTTAACATCGAATATAGATTTAAGTGTCAGGAAGTCATTTCTGAAAGTATTTGTATGGGGTGTAGCCATGTATGGAAGTGAAACATGGACGGTAAATAGTTTGGACAAGAAGAGAATAGAAGCTTTCGAAATGTGGTGGTACAGAAGAATGCTGAAGATTAGATGGGTAGATCACATAACTAATGAGGAGGTACTGAATAGGATTGGGGAGAAGAGGAGTTTGTGGCACAACTTGACCAGAAGAAGGGATTGGTTGGTAGGACTTGTTCTGAGGCATCAAGGGATCACCAATTTAGTATTGGAGGGCAGCGTGGAGGGTAAAAATCGTAGGGGGAGACCAAGAGATGAATACACTAAGCAGATTCAGAAGGATGTAGGTTGCAGTAGGTACTGGGAGATGAAGAAGCTTGCACAGGGTAGAGTAGCATGGAGAGCTGCATCAAACCAGTCTCAGGACTGAAGACCACAACAACAACAACAACATCACGTTGTAGTTCAGTATTAGCAGCTTTAATCGAACTTCTTAATTCTTCCCGTTGCTTTCAGGTGGAATAGGAAACTCATGCACACAACGAGAAACTCACGCACACAAAAGAAACTCACGCGCATAATTAAGCGACTGTAAGGCCTTCGCAGTTAGCCAACTTGAGGGACTAGAAGGTCATAAAAGTAAAACAAATGAGAGCGAAACTTTATTTTTAACAGCGGTGAATGTGTGCCATGGGAGCGTCGTGGTGAGTGCAGCCATTTTTAAATTGCTCTAATTTTGGAACTTTCTGTGGTCCATTTTCCTTGAAGTAAACTTTTTCTCGTTCAGAAAACTACAGAGGATTTTTGAAGACATAAAAAATCGATTTTTTTTACAGTTATTCACAAACAAGTCCCCTTAAACACGATTGCTGGCCATCGAGCTCCCCAAACATGAACATTATTCAGCATAACTGGATTCATGGGCACCCCTGCAGGATTCATGGTGTCAGTTCCTTCGAGCACTACTTCAGACATTACTTGAGTCTATGCCACATCGTGTTGCGGTACTTGTGCTTCTCGCGGGGCCCCTATACGATATTAGGCAGGTGTACCAGTTTCTTTGGCTCTTCAGTGTAAAAGAAGTACCAATAGATTCCCAGGACACCATACTCTTACGAGATTGCTAATTGTCGTATAGAACCGGAAACGAGATTGATTAGGTTGCTGATGGCGACGCGTCTCCGCAGGCGAGATAGCTAATGCTAGCGCCTTCTCTGGCGCAGGCCCCGAGGCTAGCCTGTTCGAAAACTGATAATGACAGAAATTTTCGTCACCAGTATCTTGATATGAATAAGAGAATAGGCGATGACAGACTGACTCATCACCAAACTGCGCACTAAGTTCAGAGTTAAATTCCAAACATTTCTGTAGTGTCTTTTACATTGACAATAGGTATTTGTGTTCGCTGGGTGGAAACGTTAACCCCAAGTATATATCTGGTGATTTAAAAGACAAATAGGCGGCTTGCCGGTGCGCGATTCCGCTTTTATAGCTTCTTTCATTAAACACACACAACCATAACAACAAATACAAGACACTACACTGATCAGTTCTCATCACAGTCATCGCCGCTCAACAGATACAAGGTTGTGAAAGCATATCGTGAGGGATACACATTCACTGTGATCTTGAACAGAAGACAGTCTTGCCTGTCTCCAATAACCCAGTGATCTGAAAGGAACTCACCTTAGAGTAGACGATGAACTTTCCGGCATCCATTGTATTGCCAAGTGAGATGACAGGTAGTTCATCATTGCAGAAGTATATGATAACAAATGAAACACATATGTCATGGTAAAAGCTTCCCAAAAAAGTCGCATCAGTACGCAGCGTACCTCTCTCTGACAGCAATACAGGCGTGTATTGTCGCATGCGAACGAGCATAAAGGTGTCGAATAGCATCTTGCCGGCCGATGTGGCCGAGCGGTTCTAGGCGCTTCAATCTGGAACCGGGCGACCACTACGGTCGCAGGTTCGAATCCTGCCTCTGGCATGGATGTGTGTGGTGTCCTTGGTTTGTTAGGTTTAAGTAGTTCTACGTTCTAGGGGACTGATGACCTCAGATGTTAAGTCCCATAGTGCTCAGAGCCATTTGAACCATTTGAATAGCATCTTGCGCCTTCTGTTGGATTTGGAAATTCAGGACAGGCCCTGGACAGCGAGAAGTTCCCGCTTCATCATGTCCCATACGTGTTTATTTGGCGAAAAGTCTGGTGATCTATCTGGCCGGGTCAGCTGTACACTACAAGAGCACGTCGCGTCGCAGCAGCCGTATCTGGACCTGCATCGTCCCTCTCAGGAAGCACCTCGCCTTCCTGCCGAAGAAATGACAGTATCACGGGGGTAATAACTTGTGCGATGTGGCGGGCATGGGCTACTTCAAGCTGCAGTAACACCAAATGTGATCGCAAGCTACACCCATGAGATGCGACTTGTACATCCATCATTCGCATACAAACAGAACCTACTCTCATCACTGAAGACAACGCCATTCCATTCTCCAGCCAACTCTTTCACGACACCAAAGCACCCATGCATAGTGGTGCCGCAGTGTCAGTGGCAGCCTGCCTGATCAGAGGGCCACATGATCTTACGAGTAACCCTGCTGCCAGCAGATGGTTCTGAATGGTCTCTGAAAACAGAGCAGGTGCAGCATGTGCCCGATTTTGTGCCTGGATGATGTTCGGTGGGCCTCCGCTGCTCGCGCAGTGCGTCTTCCTTGACGTGCACCTGTACTACGCGGACGTCCAGAACCTGGTCTACAGGCGTGGGAGTGTTCCACAGACCATTGCTGAAAGCAGCACGCCACTGACACATTGTGTCCAACATATACAGTGATCCGTCCATTCGTCCGACTACCTTCACGCAGGCCCACAACGCGACCCTGTTCAAACGGCTGAAGCTGTTCAACAGGATTACGTACTCGTCAGCGGGGCATGTCTGTACCGTGAATGAATCTTGCAAACACTGTTCACCTCTAAACTCAGCGCAGTTACTGCCTGCGGAGTCAAAACAGTGGGCGCGCAGAGGCCTCCTGTGCACCATCTGATAGCTGATGTCTGCGTTAGGTGATCAGTAACACGACAATCCCTCAGTATGCACGAATTATACTCCGGTGCCACTGAACACAGTCCTTGAGGGTGTTGCATTTTGTTCCGGCACCGTATTATAAAGGAAATCAATAAGCTTGCAAAAGAAAGAACTATCACGGTATTTGTGAAACTTCAGAAATAAATTAGAATAAGAAGTTTCAATCCTGTGAGACTGTAGGAGTGTATACTGAAATGTAAGCAATTAACTCAACCAAAAATATATGTATTCTGTAATGAAAATGGAAAACCGTAATAGATAATTTCATATGAAAAAGGGCGTGAGACATGGTTACAGCATGTTGACAGTGTTTTATCATTTTCTTGTCAAAAAGAAAGTAAACGAAGGAGACGAAAGTTTCAGAACAAGAATTAAACGACAAAGTGTCGCAACCGCTCTTGATGAATGTACAGAGCGCTTGGCATAAAAAGTGCTATAAGAAGTAAAAGGTCTCAGATGGGCGTGATGGAGAGCATTGAAAGTGAGAATAGCAAATTACTGACTAGAAAGTTCCCCCCAAAAGTTAAAAGACTTGTCTGAAAAGAAAACTACATAATAAGGATGCCAGAAGCAACACACAGGGAACAAACTGATGTATGGACAAAATATCTTAACCAAAGGGAAGAATCTGCTGCTAAACGTAATTGTAGCAACGAGGTAAGAGAAGTGCTGCGCCACGAATAAGTACAGGCGTGGATTTGGGGACTTCTTGTAAATTTCGCGCAGCTATCGCTGGAAGGGAGTAGTTAAGGGACCGATTGTCACATCAGATGGCAGGCGCGGGCGATGTTGATATTGAGCAAACGATTCTGCGAGGTAGGTCTACGACACCGATCGCAGGCGAGAAGGCACGGTCCGGCGGGCACTGTATGCATGTGTGAAATAATCAACGCAGCACGTGGCACTAACATGCTGTGAAGAAACCACACTTTGCAGTTACAACAGCGCCTAGTGACTAGTGTGTAGGGGCCAAAGCGGGCTGAGGAAAGATGACGCCGCAGTTATTAAAGAGCAACTACGTCAGAGGCACGAGGAAAGGACGTATAAATACACTCCTGGAAATGGAAAAAAGAACACATTGACACCGGTGTGTCAGACCCACCATACTTGCTCCGGACACTGCGAGAGGGCTGTACAAGCAATGATCACACGCACGGCACAGCGGACACACCAGGAACCGCGGTGTTGGCTGTCGAATGGCGCTAGCTGCGCAGCATTTGTGCACCGCCGCCGTCAGTGTCAGCCAGTTTGCCGTGGCATACGGAGCTCCATCGCAGTCTTTAACACTGGTAGCATGCCGCGACAGCGTGGACGTGAACCGTATGTGCAGTTGACGGACTTTGAGCGAGGGCGTATAGTGGGCATGCGGGAGGCCGGGTGGACGTACCGCCGAATTGATCAACACGTGGGGCGTGAGGTCTCCACAGTACATCGATGTTGTCGCCAGTGGTCGGCGGAAGGTGCACGTGCCCGTCGACCTGGGACCGGACCGCAGCGACGCACGGATGCACGCCAAGACCGTAGGATCCTACGCAGTGCCGTAGGGGACCGCACCGCCACTTCCCAGCAAATTAGGGACACTGTTGCTCCTGGGGTATCGGCGAGGACCATTCGCAACCGTCTCCATGAAGCTGGGCTACGGTCCCGCACACCGTTAGGCCGTCTTCCGCTCACACCCCATCATCGTGCAGCCCGCCTCCAGTGGTGTCGCGACAGGCGTGAATGGAGGGACGAATGGAGACGTGTCGTCTTCAGCGATGAGAGTCGCTTCTGCCTTGGTGCCAATGATGGTCGTATGCGTGTTTGGCGCCGTGCAGGTGAGAGCCACAATCAGGACTGCATACGACCGAGGCACACAGGGCCAACACCCGGCATCATGGTGTGGGGAGCGATCTCCTACACTGGCCGTACACCACTGGTGATCGTCGAGGGGACACTGAATAGTGCATGGTACATCCAAACCGTCATCGAACCCATCGTTCTACCATTCCTAGACCGGCAAGGCAACTTGCTGTTCCAACAGGACAATGCACGTCCGCATGTATCCCGTGCCACCCAACGTGCTCTAGAAGGTGTAAGTCAACTACCCTGGCCAGCACGATCTCCAGATCTGTCCCCCATTGAGCATGTTTGGGACTGGATGAAGCGTCGTCTCACGCGGTCTGCACGTCCAGCACGAACGCTGGTACAACTGAGGCGCCAGGTGGAAATGGCATGGCAAGCCGTTCCACAGGACTACATCCAGCATCTCTACGATCGTCTCCATGGGAGAATAGCAGCCTGCATTGCTGCGAAAGGTGGATATACACTGTACTAGTGCCGAAATTGTGCATGCTCTGTTGCCTGTGTCTATGTGCCTGTGGTTCTGTCAGTGTGATCATGTGATGTATCTGACCCCAGGAATGTGTCAATAAAGTTTCCCCTTCCTGGGACAATGAATTCACCGTGTTCTTATTTCAATTTCCAGGAGTGTAAGTGAGTCTGAAAGCGGGTAGTCGTGTCACCATTCTGTCCACTTTGGTGATGAGTATCGGCAGCCAACCGGCCTGCTTAAGCTACCTCCAACCTCTGCTGCAATGACGGGTATAACTGTGGCCGGGGGTGGCGCACCTTGGAGCTGCACCGGCTTGAGGAATGAGAGGGGAGAGGGCTGCTGGCCTCCGCTCACTGGGTGTCATCATCTGGCAGACTGCATGCTGAGATCCCTAGGGGCGGGGCCGGGCCATGAACTCGCGGTCTCCTTTGTACAGAGAGCTGTCTGCGGCCGCTGACTGAGTTTTCCTGGGTAATCAGTCGGAGCTGCTAAGGCTCACTGCAACGACGGCGGTCCTGAGCTCAGGGGGTTGTAACAGAAGGGAGGAGGGCAGAAAAGGAAACTTAAGGTAGATTAAGTTACCTTAGGTTAGTGGCTTACATGTTCCACACATCATTTGAACGAATTTTTTTATTGAAATGATGTGGAATGAGTCAGCTTACAGGATATGTATACATGATTAATGTTAATATTAATGAACACATTATTATCTTTAGACCTACTAATTCCACTACACTCTTTTTTCTGGCTGCCAGTTTTTAAGTAGGAATTTGTCAATGGAATAGAAGCAGATGTTCAGGGGAAATGAACTTAAGTCAGATTTTAACCTTGCTTCGCTATCTGTCAGTCATTTTATTTTACTGGGCAAATCACCAAAATTTTTTATTGTTGCATATTAAACTCTTTTCTGAGCCTCTGACAGCTTTTACAGTGGGTAATAAGGGTCATTTTTCCCTCTAGTGTTATAGGTGTGGACATCGCTGTTCTTATCTTATGGATTATTTACGACGACTTTCACTGGGGAATGTGTGTATTGTGTAGCACAGTTAAAATGCTTAGCTCCTTGTTTCTGTTTGTTGTACAAGACTGAATGAAGTGTGTTTTTTCTAAATTTAGGAGAGACCATTTTCATAGAACCATTTATTAATTTTTTGGAAAATATCATTGACCAACTCTTTTCTTGCTTTCTCTCTAAAGGGATTTATTATAACATTACTGTCTGCAAAAAGTACCAATTTTGCTTGTTGAATGTTAAGTGGAATGTCATTCAAATACGTAAGGGAGAGGACTGAACCCAAACATGAGTCCTGTAGGGCTGCCTTTGTTATCTTTTTTCCCCAGTGACAAAATTTTCTACCTTTCCAACATGTTCTGAATTATTCAGCGCAACCTTCTGCATTCTGTTTGTTAGGTATAATTCTGACCAACTGTGCATAAAACCATCAGTTCCATAAAACTTGAGTTTTTGTAAGAGAGTAACGTGATCTACACAATCAAACGCCATGGAAAGTTCACAAAAAACACCAACTGGCGGTATATTGTTATGTAAGGCTTGTACTATTTGGTGAGTGAATGTATAAATAGTATTCTCAGTAGAGCAAACCCTCTGGAATCCAAACTGTGATATGGTGAGTAAATTGTTTCCTTTTAAGTGTGAGACTGCTGTTGAGCACATTATTTTTTCGAATTTCGAATTTCGATTATTACTTCAGTTTATTACTGCTGTTGGTGTGCTGCCCACTGTAGAAAATTTAGCCTCTCGGAATAATATTACATACCTGCTGGATTAATGGCAATCGCCTCTTGTGTATTGGAAGAGGCAAGTTATCGCGCCATTTCAAAGAAAGAGATCAGCAGTTCGAGCACCAACAACCGTCTGTATGCGTTGCGAAATGCATCTGCACCCCATTCTGCTGCATCGCCATTATTTGGCGAAAAATATTCTTTTTACGCTTCTTTGTTATCTCATCTTTCCAACCATAAAGTATAAAGCTTTTGTCACAGTCTTCGACTGTATGTTTATATGAACTACAGTTATTATACTCCTCTCTGCTCGATGCCCAAATCTGATCAATTGTATGTATTGTGCTCACACGCACACACCCAGTACCTCTCTCACCAACAGCTCAACGTGGACTGACCTTTTCTCAACATTCACAAGTGATGGAGAGGAGCGAAAGAGGGAGCAAGTGGGAGTTGGCTGTAGGACAGTTTTGAGCACCCTTTGGCGGCAGTATTGTGGATCAGAGCAGTCCGTCTTCAAACTTCGAGGCAACCATACACATGCGCAATTGGAAAAAATGGGGCGTAAGGCGGCAGAAAGTGGGAACGGGGAGTGGCGATGTGTAAAGGCAGCTGTAGGACAATCTAGCAGCAGGATAACACCCTCAAAAATAAATTAAGTCAGTTAATAAAGACGATACCTTACATCCTTCCCCTCCTGCAGCTCAGGAGAGACTGAGTCTTTTTGCTGCCAATTCACAAGGAGGGAGGAGAGAGCAAGCATGTGAATGAGAGGGGAGATAGTAGGAGACGGGTGGGGAAGTGTGGAAAGGGGAAGGCGTCGGGCGGCGATGCCATCAGTGTGATGTTGCCACATCTAGACCCCTCGAAGAGGAGGTGGAGGACCACTCAAGGAGAGCTGCCATTGTGAATAAATTTGGAAACAATGCAGAATGCGCTGAGTTCAGCTTTGTTTCACTAGTACTGTACTCTTCCTACACATGTGCATGTCGGCGTTTCCTGCATTGGAAAATCCCATAGTCCACTCACGACCTACTCTATGGACTGTCATACACTGACTAGCAAGTCAAAGTGCACTCAAGGGACACATAAGCACACTGTAAGCAAACATAACAAAATCATACCTAACAACTACACAGGTTGAATGACACACACAAGTGTAGGTGTGGAAATATTTCAAAATACATTATCTTCTAAACAGCTCACACTAGAGAAATATGCATAGTGTGTTTTACATGTTCTATTGGATAATTATCTTTTGCATTAATATATGCCTCCTTGGTGGACCAGTATTCATATTTTTTGTGCTGTTTTTTTCAGTATTTCTGTTGTATCTGTTACGAGGAATGTGTTAAACTATTCCATAAGCTGGTTTGACAATTGGTAATTTGTCACAGACGTTTCCCTCATATGCTCTCCTGCTTAATAATTTTGTTGCAAGGGTATTTATTTTGAATGAGCATTGTATGTTTGTCGTGAGCTGATATAGGATGGAAATTTTTGCTTTTTGCGTCAGGACTTTTGACAGGTAGCACATGAGTTTTCTATGCATTAGTCTTTACTATAGGACTGAATGATGAGTAGGATGTTTGATATCAGATGCATATAGCTTTGGCAGCGGCCTTGTATTTTCTATGTTGATGACATTTGCTGTAAATGAGTGACAGTTTTGTTAGGTAGAGACCAATCCTTACAGTTACTCAGTTTTTGAATGAATATATTATTTTGCTGAAACTTCCTGGCAGATTAAAACTGTGTGCCCGACCGAGACTCGAACTCGGGACCTTTGCCTTTCGCGGGCAAGTGCTCTAGCAACTGAGCTACCGAAGCACGACTCACGCCCGGTACTCACAGCTTTACTTCTGCCAGTACCTCGTCTCCTACCTTCCAAACTTTACAGAAGCTCTCCTGCGAACCTTGCAGAACTAGCACTCCCGAAAGAAAGGATATTGCGGAGACATGGCTTAGCCACAGCCTGGGGGATGTTTCCGGAATGAGATTTTCACTCTGCAGCGGAGTGTGCGCTGATATGAAACTTCCTGGCAGATTAAAACTGTGTGCCTGACCGAGACTCGAACTCGGGACCTTTGCCTTTCGCGGGCAAGTGCTCTGCCAACTGTGCTACCGAAGCACGACTCACGCCCGGTACTCACAGCTTTCCTTCTGCCAGTTTGGACGGTAGGAGACGAGGTACTGGCAGAAGTACAGCTGTGAGTACCGGGCGTGAGTCGTGCTTCAGTAGCACAGTTGGCAGAGCACTTGCCCGCGAAAGGCAAAGGTCCCGAGTTCGAGTCTCGGTCGGGTACACAGTTTTAATCTGCCAGGAAGTTTCATATCAGAGCACACTCCACTGCAGAGTGAAAATCTCATTCTGGATATTATTTTGCTGTTGGATCTTGTCAAGTTACTTTGATTTGTCGCTTATTATCTATTGACCTGTGTGCCCTGATCATGTGATGTGAAAGATGCTTGCTTTATTCCATTATTAAAGATTAAGTTCTGATTAAAAAATGAGGATGAATTCGTGCAGCTGATTACGAAATGAGAATACCATTAAAAGGTTACCCAGGGGGCTATAAACTCTGTGTATATCATGTGCATGGCGACCAAAAGGTCACACAGTGATTAACAGTACTATTTCCGTTCCGAACGACAGTGCACTTTGGCGATGTTGCGATAAGACTGGATATGTCCGAGGTTGACTTTGAATAATATTCGGGTTATCTGAATTTTGTATCGGGGAAAAGACTGTTCTGCCTATAAGATTTTGTGACAAGCGTTTCCAGTGACGTTCTTTCATGTTATATTTATCAGTGAATTTTCCATACTGTAATTGTACTGAGTACTACTGAATGTAAGGTTGTTCACTGGCGAATTTTTTCCCTCAAGGTGTAGGCTGTGAGAATGTCACTTTCTTTCGTGCTTGTAGTATTCTTTACTTGTGGATTGGTCAGAAGTGCATCATGGTTTATTGGAACTCTCCATGTGGAGGCTGGTGCAGAGTGATCTTTCTGTTTGGTGGTTGTTTGGATAAAGTAGGGCAGTTTGTAACCTCCTCCTCACTTATCGACCTTAATGACAGTGAAAAATTAAACCGCGTGTACCTAATGGAAATTTGGGAAAAGCAATCGTCACCGAAGTTAATCTGTCGGTAAAGAGGGAGGAAAGGGTTACATCTAAATGAAAGGAAAAATGCAAATGAAACTGGTGGAAATTAATTTTGAAAAGGGGTAAAGTTAATAAAGAAAGTAAATGTGCGGCTGTTACGTTAACAATTAACTAGCGGTAGTTAGATATTTGAGATTTGGGGGAAATTACGGTCGCCAGTCCTATGGACAATTACTATAGTAACTGAAAAAGAAAGGTTGTTACACATATAATTAGCACTAGAAGCGTGGCAACTGAAGGTTGACACGTGTAGTGTGAAAACTGAAAGTTTGTCAGAAGTAATAAATTTCGCTACACTCTGACTTAATTTAGCAAAAGAATTAATAAAACCGGAAAATCGAAAGTTAATTTAGTGACTGAAGTTAATAGTGAACTTTGTTTCTGAAGCACATTGAAATTGAGTAAAATACGGTTAGTCTTGGACTACCTCAACAATCATTTCAAAAGCTACTTGAATCTACGCAATTTAGAAATAAGAGATTTAACTTTGAACTTGAATTAAATGATTCTGAACAATTAACAATAGTAAAATTTAGTACGTACCAAGCTGAGCTGTAGTCACAGGTAAGCTAAAATATGGTATCAAAACTCGCACTCATAATTTGTGCTTGTGTAATCTAAATATTGTAGCCAGCTGTGAATACTTTAACCGAACTTTGAAATTAAAGCAGTGAAATAGAATAATATTGCTTTAATGCTGGCGTTTGAATTTCAACGACACTCGGGTTCATTCCGGAAAAGGAAGTGACCCTGCTTGGTAACGCAATTGGGACAATGAGCAACAAAGGTTCATGCTACGTTGCTGTAATTTTGTGATTTGAACAGTTTTAAAAGCTGAGGTCTGCCATACAGTTCTAAAACTTTACGTGCTTCCAGTCTTCCTTGTTGGTTGATTGAAGGTTTGAAGCCGTCGATCGAGGAGGTGGCGACAGTCACTCATTGTCGGCCGTCGCTGTTGCAGAAGCTGGATGTTGGCGCGCTTCCTTCTCGACACGGTCACCAGGCGAAACGGGCTCTTGATGTGCGTCAGCTAATGCTTCCCGTCCGCGACATCGTGTCAGAAACTATCATAGCAAGTCGAGCGCAATTACATGCTGCCAAACCCCGAAAGCGCGGCAACTCGCGGGAACGTCACACAACACACCTGCCCCACTGCACTACCCCAGCCAGACTCTCTCTGCTCTGCCCGCGCTCCACGCGGCAGAGTTAACACTACCAAAGATCCTAAACACTTTTCTTCTCCACACGACCTATCGATGTATTCGTTCGATAGCATAGTTTTCCCTAGGCCAGACCCAGCGTATAATACAAATAATATCCACAAAACAAACCAATTATAAATCGACATAAATGCATAAATATATACAAATAGTAAAACAATTACAATATATAAAGAGACAGAAATGTCATATCTTCAGGTGACAAATAAGGAAAAAAATTTGCAGTGCAATAGATGGAAATAGGAGGATATGCATTTCCGGCGTTACAAGTTGTCAGTAAAGGGATGCAGTGATTAAACTTATTCAGGAGATTGTTGTGGTTAGTGAGAAATGAAAGTAATTAAATGAGACGATATCGTATTGACAACTGAGGAGTTTCGCATTAATTTGCACTTATCTTTTAGTTGTGGCTGACTGCAACTTAATGTATCGTGTTTGTAGTAAGCAGCAGTCTATCTCTTCTTTACATTTTCCAACTTGTCGTTTGCATTGTTTGTTAATTTTATTTCTTGTGTTAGGACAGTAATTCTTTTCTTAATGAAGTACTTCTGATGTTCATTTTTATTTTTTGTGTATGATGTTGTGATATAAACTGTTTGTGGATAATTATTATTTTTTGTTAACTTCTCGTTGATCTGTGAATTCTGAAGAAGTGATAACATTTTTGGCTGTCATGGACTTAATTTCAATTTTTTCTGTCAACAGTTTGAGTGATGTTTTTTTTAATATGTCATGTTGTCGTGTGCATATTTTTGTTACAGGTCCTGAAATGGCCAACTAGGTCATAGAAATATTTTTGTAAATAATTGAATGTGTGATTTATGGACTACAGTTAGAATAGTTGAGTAGTCTCAGAGCATTGTAGGAATTATCCTGTAGGTACTGGATCTAGCTGATTATGTTACTGAAGTAGTGAATTTCGCTTTGTGACTGGGGTTGAGTGGAGGTAGCACTAATACACGGACTTAAGCTAAAATAGTACTTTATTATTGTGATCCTGGCGTATAGTGCAATGGATCATTTGGAATGATTTTGGTTTGGGCACGTTTAAATGGAAGTCCAGCTTCTGGTTGTTCTTAATTTTCTTAATTTATATCATTGTCCTTAAATTTTGTTTTAATATTAGAAATTTTGTCAACAGTTATGTATCACTGTGCGGTACCTGCGACTTTGCGTTTGTTTATTTTCATTGGAGCATTAATTGAATAGGTTTAACACTCTATCGATTTTTTGTGTTATGTTACCATTAGGAGAGGAGAAAGAAAGGATTTTCAAAACAGAAGAAATTAAGAGAGCACAGTTGTGGCAAACAGGGGGAAGCTGTTTTCATGAAGATGGTCGTAATCAATGGCCAAAGTACTGGCATACATGGACAATATTTTATCCAAACGTCATAGCCAATATCCCATTCTACAGGTTCTTGGTGGGACAATAGACAGATTTTTGGGCAACAACACACGGCTGTCACACCATGTCACCACACATGATCTCGTACAGCAGCAATGCATCTGTGACTGGCGGAGAAACCTGCTGTTCTTCACAGGGTAGCATACTGGCTCGCGTGAGTACCGATGTCACTCACCACTGAGGTGTGGTGAGGTGAGGTGAGCTGAGGTAGGTCATCAGTGATCACAGTATGATGCTTCGAGTGGACAGTATTGGCGCCGTCAGAGCAAGACGTCACAGAACAAACACGATGATGTTTGCCTTTCAGAATCTGATTGGGGGACCACCTCATCCTAGATTTCAATTTTCTTTTGTTTGCATACGGAACTTAGTTCGCGTACTTTTGTTATTTTTGCATTCATTTATTTCTTTCCAAGAACTGACACAGTAGGCTATTTTTTTAAATTTACCACAGACGCGTGGTTATATTTTATAATTTCGATACGTGGTTTAATGTATGTACACTCCTGGAAATGGAAAAAAGAACACATTGACACCGGTGTGTCAGACCCACCATACTTGCTCCGGACACTGCGAGAGGGCTGTACAAGCAATGATCACACGCACGGCACAGCGGACACACCAGGAACAGCGGTGTTGGCCGTCGAATGGCGCTAGCTGCGCAGCATTTGTGCACCGCCGCCGTCAGTGTCAGCCAGTTTGCCGTGGCATACGGAGCCCCATCGCAGTCTTTAACATTGGTAGCATGCCGCGACAGCGTGGACGTGAACCGTATGTGCAGTTGACGGACTTTGAGCGAGGGCGTGTAGTGGGCATGCGGGAGGCCGGGTGGACGTACCGCCGAATTGATCAACACGTGGGGCGTGAGGTCTCCACAGTACATCGATGTTGTCGCCAGTGGTCGGCGGAAGGTGCACGTGCCCGTCGACCTGGGACCGGACCGCAGCGACGCACGGATGCACGCCAAGACCGTAGGATCCTACGCAGTGCCGTAGGGGACCGCACCGCCACTTCCCAGCAAATTAGGGACACTGTTGCTCCTGGGGTATCGGCGAGGACCATTCGCAACCGTCTCCATGAAGCTGGGCTACGGTCCCGCACACCGTTAGGCCGTCTTCCGCTCACGCCCCAACATCGTGCAGCCCGCCTCCAGTGGTGTCGCGACAGGCGTGAATGGAGGGACGAATGGAGACGTGTCGTCTTCAGCGAAGAGAGTCGCTTCTGCCTTGGTGCCAATGATGGTCGTATGCGTGTTTGGCGCCGTGCAGGTGAGCGCCACAATCAGGACTGCATACGACCGAGGCACACAGGGCCAACACCCGGCATCATGGTGTGGGGAGTGATCTCCTACACTGGCCGTACACCACTGGTGATCGTCGAGGGGACACTGAATAGTGCACGGTACATCCAAACCGTCATCGAACCCATCTTTCTACCATTCCTAGACCGGCAAGGCAACTTGCTGTTCCAACAGGACAATGCACGTCCGCATGTATCCCGTGCCACCCAACGTGCTCTAGAAGGTGTAAGTCAACTACCCTGGCCAGCAAGATTTCCGGATCTGTCCCCCATTGAGCATGTTTGGGACTGGATGAAGCGTCGTCTCACGCGGTCTGCACGTCCAGCACGAACGCTGGTCCAACTGAGGCGCCAGGTGGAAATGTCATGGCAAGCCGTTCCACAGGACTACATCCAGCATCTCTACGATCGTCTCCATGGGAGAATAGCAGCCTGCATTGCTGCGAAAGGTGGATATACACTGTACTAGTGCCGACATTGTGCATGCTCTGTTGCCTGTGTCTATGTGCCTGTGGTTCTGTCAGTGTGATCATGTGATGTATCTGACCCCAGGAATGTGTCAATAAAGTTTCCCCTTCCTGGGACAATGAATTCACCGTGTTCTTATTTCAATTTCCAGGAGTGTAGATAACTGCGACAGTAGTATCACAGAAGAATGGATACGTTTTATTTAATTAGTACTTGTCTTAATTCATGAGATTAAAGATTACGAATATTCCCTACTTGTCTGCTTCACAGATTTCCACGTTTCCATATTGATATTGTTTTTACTTACTTTAATTCACGTATCAGTTTTTTAATTGTTTAAAGACAGGTAATTTTTAGGTGAGATAGAGGAAGCATCATGAAATAATTACGGGCATATCTCCAGTCAGGAACAAATGAGAAATATTTTGTGCCATTATCTTTGTGGAGAGAAGGAGTGAATAAGCGAAAGACGTCGGCACAGTGCACGCCGCCCTGTTTCATAATACTACATATTGTGCACAAATACGCCCAGCGCGAGTCACTTGTTTCTGAAGATACTGCGATCTGGTGAGTTCTATCGAGCAGCCGCTGCTCTCTTTGTTGCCACCTGGCGTAATGTATCTCGGGGCTTACTTCACGAGCGGGTCAAAATTTCAGTTTTGCCACCATGCTCTGAAAGAGAAAGCTTCACTTCTATTTCTGGGTCCGGCTTTGGCGCGATGTAGACGTTGTGGCTGACGCTGGTCACTGTTTCGGCGTTTCAGCATGCGGATTCGTGCAACTGGGTGAGGTTGCCGCCTTCTGTAAGCCTTAGCTGTGCATTTCAGTCGCATCCCACTTACGTTTCTTTCATTTCAAGTATGATTTCAAGTTTTGCTTATTCAAATTACCTTCCCAAGTCATGCGTTTGTTCGACTTGCTGTAGGACTTCGATATTCCTTTGTAACTCATTCGAATCTACTGGGCACCCGTGGCTGACAGTATTCATTTATAATCATTCCATCCTTGAACATAAATAACTTGCACTAACTCTCTCTTTTAAAAAGAAAGGGGAAGATTTTGTATTATTCATCATGGGTGATGTCAACTGATTACATAATTTATGAACTTGTGCTACACCTGGATTGTACAGATGACTTCACTTGTCTACATGGGACTGTCATTTCTGTACCAGTGTTTTCAACATTATAGCTTCCATTTCTCACACTGTGTAAACAGACACTTATTGCTTTTGAAGATTTCCTTTGTCCGTACACAGAGCCACTAACATTTATTCTAGATGACCTTATGGAATCTGGACCCAATTTTCTATATGCTTTGTTTCGAAAGAAAGGCACCTGTTGACCTTGAAATGCAAGTGCCAACTATCCTTCTCAGCATTTTTCAGCAGTTGGGTAATTCACTAGATAAACTCTTATTACCTGGATGAGATTCTATGAATAATTTTCACCTAATGCTATTTTGTCGAAAATTGACATCGTGAGACCATGCCTGTGTGAAAATACGGGTTAAGTTTCAGACTAAAGTAAAACATTCATTGCCAATAATAATATTTATTTAAAACGAACAGCGTCGTTATCGGTTTAGAACGTAAATGTTTATCATAAGATGGCTGGTCACATTTAGAAGTCCATACAGTACTAACTTTTTCTAAAAGATTTACTTTTTGTAGTTGTGTATCTACACAATGTGAGCGAAGATGTATGTAAATCGTTGAGTAATAAAAGGAGGTGTCGCCTTCAACTTTTTTAGAGGGCGGCTAGGAGAACCCAGGCTGTTCCCCAGTACTTGCAGCTATCGTAAGCTAAGCATTGTGGGCTGTAGCTGTAAATGACTTCACTATATATTAGGTTATTTTGAGTTATTTATGTGTTTCTTTCTTTTAATTCACCAGATCACATGTTCATACGAATTTTATTATATTACAACTTCTATTTTTCAGCATTTCTAGCAGAAAAGACGCAGCACTTCGATGTGGCGCCGATCCGCCATAGGCGTGGTTTCATTACTAATTTGCAATGTTCATTTTTACGAATTGCTTGCGCAGAGCTTGTAGTCATTCCGAGAAGAAGTCTGAGTTTTTCAAATCAGTCATACCACATAGATCGACTACCAAATCCCAAATATGCAGAGTATATTAAAAAAAAAAATATCGGTCCACATTCTCTATTGCGCCGCTCCCAACTACAATCTGGGATTACAATCTTCATTCAGGTAAAAACCTTTTGAAATATTTGAGATGGTGGAGGTGAAAGCGCACTCACATCGAACAATTAATTGATTTTAGATGCAGCGAAAGTTCCTTGGGTTGATAGTGCTATAGAAACTCCTGTGTCTTTTCATTGCACTGTTGGCTACTTTGGAAGAAATGCATATGTCGCTGGAAGCCGGGCAAGATTTAACGCTTACCTATCTTTGAAATCAACTTGTCGAGCCAGAAAAATGTAGTCTAGCCTGAAGGTAAACTTTGCACTCTTCCGAGGGGAAATCTGTGAGTTGACTATGCTATAAAGACAAATGGTTCAAATGGCTCTGAGCACTATGGGACTTCACATCTGAGGTCATCAGTCACCTAGAACTTAGAACTACTTAAACCTAACTAACCTAAGGACATCACACACATCCATGCCCAAGGCAGGATTCGAACCTGCGACCGTAGCGGTCGCGTGGTTCCAGACTGAAGCGCCTAGAACCACTCGGCCACAACGGCCGGCGCTACAAAAACAAAATCGGTGAAATGTTTCCTGTTGAGGCAGTGCATAGTATAATTGTAGATAATAATGGCGTTTTCCATTTTAAGAAGTATTGTTGTAGCTCCTTAGGACAAGAGTACACTGCTATCGGGTCTGGTTTTCGCGTAATGTCTGAGATAACATCTCTGCTTCTGCGTGTTCTCAGTGTAGATGGGAAAAAATTACATTTTGCTTTCCATCCGCGTTAGTGTTGTAAATGACTTTGACTACTACTCCGATGGTCAATTTTTGTGTCTTTAAATGTACAAAAATCACAGTTAAGTAATAAAACCAGACAGCTGAAGACAACTTCTTTATTATGAAAAGAAGTAAAGATTAACAATGCGCTGGAAGATCTTTGACAGATAACCTGAAGGCGGTGTTAAAAATTAAGCAAACTATGTAACTGAAAAGGAAAGCTACAATTAGAAGGTACTACCAATTGACTTATGCAATTGGATATGGATATGGATGAAAAAAATATTTAAAACCTGAGGACTGGTCAGTGGGTGATGGAGGGATGTGTTTTGGAAATTACTGGAAGACATAAGAAAACAAACAGATAGAGCAGGGAACAGACTTGAGTGGAAGTCATTTACGACTGTGATGAAAAGTAAATGGAAGTGGGCGGGGCATGCAACAGGGCTAATAGATTGCAGATGGCTCGTACAAATTCCTTGCTGAATTCCAAGAGATAACAAGAAACCGAGAAGACCAGATTTTGGGGGATGGATGGGCGGCAACATAGATGCGTGTAGCTAAGGATCATAACGCATGGGAATGTCCACGGGGTTATCCAGTGAATGGCTGACGATGATTTACAAATTTTTTTGAGCTGCTGAGAGAATTTTACGCGAGGAAGTGAGGAGATTTGAAAAACTTTGATTTCTACCTTACTATATATGTCACTAACATGATCGTTCTTGTTAATTTTTCGACTGTTGTATATCTTTCCCCGGAATGTTCGCGGTACAGTCTCGAGTTATCCAGTTTATAAACAGTTTCTGCGATGGGAGCAATAAGAATGAGATATCGCGAACAAGATGACCTTCTCCACTCCCACAAACATGGTTTCAGAAAACATTGGTCGTGCGGAATCAACTCGCGGTTTTCTCACACGACACGTTGAAGGCACTCAGATGGGTGCAGTAGTTTTTGAAGCATTTGACTCGGTATCAGTTCTCCGTTTATTAATAAAAGTACGGATTATATCAAGTATCAAACGAAATTTACGACTGGACTGAGGATTTCTTCGTAGGGAGGACGCAGCATGGTATCATGGGCAATCATCGACAGAAGTGAAAGTAACTTAGAGAGTGTTGGAATCCTGGCACACAATCGACTGGACTGAGGATTTCTTCGTAGGGAGGACGCAGCATGGTATCATGGGGAATCATCGACAGAAGTGAAAGTAACTTCGAGAGTGTTGGAACCCTGGCACACAATATTAATAGCAATCTCAGTTGTTTTGCAGAGCAGTTATCTGTAACGAAGTGGTGTCTGTAAGTCTCTGCGCATATACGCTATCTCATGAGAAATATGCGAACATGCCTGTGGAATGCGGCGTTGAGCACTAGATGTCACGAGAGGCATACCCGCCAGCGTAAGAGAAGGCGGGGAGTGTTGCGTTGTCAGCAGAGAAGCAGTAAAAGCAGAGTACGTCGGTCACAGGGACTTCGGACGTCGTCTCGGCACTGGATGTCATCTGAGTAACAAATTGATCTGAACCCACCTAAACTTACCGGTTGTTTGTGACGTAATTGTGAAGTGGAAACGCAAAGAAAGCACCACAGCCACACCAAGAGCAGGCAGAACTCAAATGCTTACGGACAGAGACCGTCATGCATCATGGAGGTTGTTTGGAAAAAATCGTATCTAATGAGTTCCACATTGCTACCAGCAGTCTAACTGACGTCATGACTGCGCGTAGAGAGTTAGAAAGAATGGTGTAAAGTGGTCGTGCAACGCCTCATGAGCCACAAATTTCTGAAAATGCTGAGCGACGTTTGAGGTGTGTAAAGAGAGACAGCACTGAACAGTTGATGACTGGAAACAAATGATTTGGTATGATGAATCACGCTATATCCTGTTGTAATCCAATGGAAGGGTTTGAGTTTGGCGAATACCGGTAGAACGTTCCTACCATCGTGTGTAATGCCAGTCCTGAAGTACGGAAGAGTTGATGTTAGGGTATGGGGGTGTTTTCTGTGATTACGGTGTGGTCCGCTAATGGAACTTAAGAAACGGGGAATGATATGAACACATTTTACAGCACTGTGTCCTTAGAACCGTAAAGGAACAATCCGGAGCGATGATTGTTTGTACCAGCAGGAGAATGCAATGTGCCATAAATCAGAATCTGTGAGGCAATGGTTTGTGAATAACAACATTCTTCAAATGGAGTGGACTGTCCAAAGTCCCGACATGTACTCAATAAAACACCTTCGGGATGAGTTAGACAGACGATTGCGCTCCAGACCCCAGCGTCCAACATCGTTACCTTCGTTGGCTTTCCCGGCGAATTAAGTCTCGAAAGTCTCTTCGGGTTTGCTGCTTCTGCTGATGAGTCCCGCTGAGAACAGTTCTCAGTTCTCAGCAGGACTCATCAGCAGAAGCAGCATTCTCCTGAAGATGGCGAACAGGTGGATCGCCGAAATATCGAATCTTGTTGATTTTAGGATCAGGCAGCAAACCTGACGGGACTTTCAATGTCGTTACCTTATCTGGTTTCGGCTCTTGAGGAAGAACGGGCTGCCATTTCTTCACGGACATTCAGACACCTCACTGAAAGTGTCCTTAATACACTTTAAATGCGAACATTTTTAGGTTAGGCTTTACCGTGACTGTTAATGGCATTAAATGAAACAATAAGTTCACTGTTACCAGTCACCGTTTTATTTATTTCCACGACGCGTTTCGAAGGTTTAAACCTCCATCATCGGGACACAACACACACACAAATGTAATACTTACTAATGTAAATCCACCCGATGATGGAGGTTTAAACCTTCGAAACGCGTCGTGGAAATAAATAAAACGGTGACTGGTAACAGTGAACTTATTGTTTCATTTAATGTCCTTAATACAATTTAAGACGTCTAAAGACGAAGGGTGGACATAGCTTATATTAATGCCCACTAATAGATGTGCGGATATTTTTGATCAGATAGTATCTCGAATCGCATCCTGATAAGATTTCAAAGTTGTGAAAAGATTGGAAACTTGTTTAAAATTAGAAGGAATGTCAGCGTTGGCCGTAATTTTGATGGTTTATTGACAGCAAAGTCGATTTTCAGTCCCATAGTGATCATATTCAGTGCTGTAGTGTACAAATTAAACTCATAGGCACTAGTGTCAAGTTATCATCAGTAATCAAAGCTATGTAACGATCACAATAACTGTGATCGTTACATAGCTTTGGCTACTGATGATAACTTGACGCCAGTGCCTATGAGTTTAATTTGTACACTACAGCACTGAAGATGATCACTATGGGATTGAAAATCGATTTTGTTGTCAACAAACCATCAAAATTACGGCGAACGCGGACCTTCCTTCTAATTTCACGTATTTGGTCATTGTGCACACAGCACTCTATGCAGTCGTCAGTCAATGGTTTAAAATTAATGGAAATGGAAAATTATGTACCTCATAAATCGCAGAAAAGATGTATTCTATGGCTTCAATGTTAATGACTGACACCTGGAATCATTCAGCTGATACAAATACCTTAGTCTAATAATTTGTGGGTATGTGAAGTGGGATGGCCATACAAATTTTGTTGTAGATAAAGCAGGGGGCAGACTGCGGTTGATTGATGGGAGACTGGGAAAATGCAATGTCTACAAAAGAGATTGCTTAGAAAATATCTAGCCTAAAGTATTACTGACGTTTGTCCGGCTGTAACATATAAGTCTAACAGTGGATACTGAACGTATGCGAAGAAGCACAGCACGAATGATGACAGTTCGTTCGACTTGCGGAAGAGTGCCATAGAAATGCTAAGAAACTTGACCTGGTTGACGCTTGAAGATTCTACATCTACATCTACATCTACATCTACATCTACATCTATACTCCGCAGGCCACCCAACGGTGTGTGGCGGAGGGCACTTCACGTGCCACTGTCATTACCTCCCTTTTCTGTTCCAGTCGCGTATGGTTCGCGGGAAGAACGACTGTCGGAAAACCTCCGTGCGCGCTTGAATCTCTCTAATTTTACATTCGTGATCTCCTCGGGAGGTATAAGTAGGGGGAAGCAATATATTCGATACCTCATCCAGAAACGCACCCTCTCGAAACCTGGACAGCAAGCTACACCGCGATGCAGAGCGCCTCTCTTGCAGAGTCTGCCACTTGAGTTTGCTAAACATCTCCGTCAACCCGATCTGGTACGGATCCCACACTGATGAGCAATACTCAAGTATAGGTCGAACGAGTGTTTTGAAAGCCATCTCCTTTGTTGATGGACTACATTTTCTAAGGACTCTCCCAATGAATGTCAACCTGGTACCCGCCTTACCAACAATTAATTTTATATGATCATTCAACTTCAAATCGTTCCGCAAGCATACTCCCAGATATTTTACAGAAGTAACTGCTACCAGTGTTTTTTCCGCTATCATATAATCATACAATAAAGGATCCTTCTTTCTATGTATTCGCAATACATTACATTTGTCTATGTTAAGGGTCAGTAGGCACTCCCTGCACCAAGTGCCTATCCGCTGCAGATCTTCCTGCATTTCGCTACAATTTTTTAAAGCTGCAACTTCTCTGTACACTACAGCATCATCCGCGAAAAGCCGCATGGAACTTCCGACACTATGTACTAGGTCATTTATATATATTGTGAAAAGCAAAGGTCCCATAACACTCCCCTGTGGCACGCCAGAGATTACTTTAACGTCTGTAGACATCTCTCCATTGAGAACAACATGCTGTGTTCTGTTTGCTAAAAACTCTTCAATCCAGCCACACAGCTGGTCTGATATTCCGTAGGCTCTTACTTTGTTTATCAGGCGATAGTGCGGAACTGTATCGAACGCCTTCCGGAAGTCAAGGAAAATAGCATCTACCTGGGATCCTGTATCTAATATTTTCTGGGTCTCATGAACAAATAAAGCGAGTTGGGTCTCACACGATCGCTGTTTCCGGAATCCATGTTGATTCCTACAGAGTAGATTCTGGGTTTCCAAAAGCGACATGATACTGGAGCAAAAAACATGTTCTAAAATTCTACAACAGATCGACGTCAGAGATATAGGTCTACAGTTTTGCGCATCTGCTCGACGACCCTTCTTGAAGACTGGGACTACCTGCGCTCTTTTCCAATCATTTGGAACCTTCCGTTCCTCTAGAGACTTGCGGTACACGGCTGTTAGAAGGGGGGCAAGTTCTTTCGCGTACTGTGTGTAGAATCGAATTGCTATCCCGTCAGGTCCAGTGGACTTTCCTCTGTTGAGTGATTGCACTTGCTTTTCTATTCCTTGGACACTTATTTCGATGTCAGCCATTTTTTCGTTTGTGCGAGGATTTAGGGAAGGAACTGCAATGCGGTCTTCCTCCGTGAAACAGCTTTAAAAAAAGGTGTTTAGTATTTCGGCTTTACGCGTGTCATCCTCTGTTTCAATGCCATCATCATCCCGGAGTGTCTGGATATGCTGTGTCGAGCCACTTACTGATTTAACGTAAGGCCAGAACTTCTAGGATTTTCTGTCAAGTCGGTACGTAGAATTTTACTTTCGAATTCACTGAACGCTTCACGCATAGCCCTCCTTGCGCTAACTTTGACATCGTTTAGCTTCTGTTTGTCTGAGAGGTTTTGGCTGCGTTTAAACTTGGAGTGAAGCTCTCTTTGCTTTCGCAGTAGTTTCCTAACTTTGTTGTTGAACCACGGTGGGTTTTTCCCGTCCCTCACAGTTTTACTCGGCACGTACCTGTCTAAAACGCATTTTACGATTGCCTTGAACGTTTTCCATAAACACTCAACATTGCCAGTGTCGGAACAGAAATTTTCGTTTTGATCTGTTAGGTAGTCTGATATCTGCCTTCTATTACTCTTGCTAAACAGATAAACCTTCCTCCCTTTTTTTATATTCATATTAACTTCCATATTCAGGGATGCTGCAACGGCCTTATGATCACTGATTCCCTGTTCTGCACTTACAGAGTCGAAAAGTTCGGGTCTGATTGTTATCAGTAGGTCCAAGATGTTATCTCCACGAGTCGGTTCTCTGTTTAATTGCTCGAGGTAATTTTCGGATAGTGCACTCAGTATAATGTCACTCGATGCTCTGTCCCTACCACCAGTCCTTAATATCTGAGTGTCCCAGTCTATATCTGGTAAATTGAAATCTCCACCTAAGACTATAACATGCTGAGAAAATTTATGTGAGATGTATTCCAAATTTTCTCTCAGTTGTTCTGCCACTAATGTTGCTGAGTCGGGAGGTCTGTAAAAGGAGCCAATTATTAACCTAGCTCGGTTGTTGAGTGTAACCTCCACCCATAATAATTCACAGGAACTATCCACTTCTACTTCACTACAGGATAAACTACTACTAACAGCGACAAACACGCCACCACCGGTTGCATGCAATCTATCCTTTCTAAACACCGTCTGTGCCTTTGTAAAAATTTCGGCAGAATTTATCTCTGGCTTCAGCCAGCTTTCTGTACCTATAACGATTTCAGTTTCGGTGCTTTCTATCAGCGCTTGAAGTTCCGGTACTTTACCAATGCAGCTTCGACAGTTTACAATTACAATACCGATTGCTGCTTGGTCCCCGCATGTCCTGACTTTGCCCCGCACCCTTTGAGGCTGTTGCCCTTTCTGTACTTCCCCGAGGCCATCTAACCTAAAAAACCGCCCAGTCCACGCCACACAACCCCTGCTACCCGTGTAGCCGCTTGCTGCGTGTAGTGGACTCCTGACCTATCCAGCGAAACCTGAAACCCCACCACCCTATGGCGCAAGTCGAGGAATCTGCAGCCCACACGGTCGCAGAACCGTCTCAGCCTCTGATTCAGACCCTCCACTCGGCTCTGTACCAAAGGTCCGCAGTCAGTCCTGTCGACGATGCTGCAGATGGTGAGCTCTGCTTTCATCCCGCTAGCGAGACTGGCAGTCTTCACCAAATCAGATAGCCGCCGGAAGTCAGAGAGGATTTCCTCCGATCCATAGCGACACACATCATTGGTGCCGACATGAGCGACCACCTGCAGATGGGTGCACCCTGTACCCTTCATGGCATCCGGAAGGACCCTTTCCACATCTGGAATGACTCCCCCCGGTATGCACACGGAGTGCACATTGGTTTTCTTCCCCTCTTTTGCTGCCATTTCCCTAAGGGGCCCCATTATGCGACTGACGTTGGAGCTCCCAACTACCAGTAAGTCCACCCTCTGCGACCGCCCGGATCTTGAAGACTGAGGGTCAGCCTCTGGAACAGGACAAGCAACCATGTCCGGCCGAAGATCAGTATCAGCCTGAGACAGAGCCTGAAACCGGTTCGTCAGACAAACTGGAGAGGCCTTCCGTTCAGCCCTCCGGAATGTCTTTCGCCTCCTGCCACACCTCGAGACGACCTCCCACTCTACCACAAGTGAGGGATCAGCCTCAATGTGGGCAGTATCCCGGGCAGCCACAGTCGTAGTCCGATCGGGGGATGCGTGGGACGAACTGGCCGTCCCCGACAAACCCCCATCCGGACCCCCACAGTGATGCCCATTGGCAACAGCCTCAAGCTGTGTGACCGAAGCCAACACTGCCTGAAGCTCGGAGCGAAGGGATGCCAACTCAGCCTGCATCCGAACACAGCAGTTGCAGTCTCTATCCATGCTAAAAACTGTTGTGCAAAGAACGTCTGAACTAATCTACAGAGAGCACAAACAAATCGACACAAAATTTAAACGGTTATTAAAATAAAAGATTACCTAGTAAATGCAGTAATGCTGCTACTTGTGCACTGCTGACACACTGCTCGGCGGCGGAATGAGACTATGCGATTTTACACTATTCAGGTACTAAAACGCGATGCTACAACTCTAAAATACTATAATACGCCCGAAATTTATGAATTAAACAAGTACCAAAAACACGCAAAGAAATTAAGAATTAAACTATGTAACAAATAAGTGAGCTAAGAGTATACGACTTGCTGCTGGCAGCTGCTTATCCAACGGCGGCAGATAGCTAATTAGTCCGTGAATTACTACTGTGTAACAAAGTTTGAAGAAGCACCATTAAGTGAGAAATCTAGAAAAGTCGGGATTAGATTAAATACAGTAGGTACAGAGGCATTTAAGCAATTATTCTTCCAGTGCTCCATACACGTCTGGAACGTTAAGGAAGTGTAACATGTGGCACAATGCTAAGAACCCAGTCCGACGCAGGTAACTGTGGTTTGCAGAGTTTGTACGTAGATAGATGTAGAATGAATCTCAATACACAAGTAGGACTGTAAAAGTAACGACTAAATTTTTTACCGCATGTATCCCGTACTATCGAGACACACAAGTATTCGTTCCTCGTTACTTTCGTACGATTGTTGACATAAACCGCACATTGTTTTATTTCCTGACTCTCAGCTCCAAAAATGAAGGAAAAAAGAAAAGATGGAAACCATTTGCTTCTTTTCCACTAAATGATGATTGCTCGCATTCGGGAGAACGACAATTCAAATCCGCGTTCGGCCATCCTGATTTAGGTTTTCCGTGTCTTCCCTAAGTCGCTTCAGGGAAATGCCGGGATGGTTCCTTCTAAAGGTCACGGCCGATATTCTTCCCCATCCTTCCCTAATCCGAGCTTCCGCTCCGTCTTTAATGACCTCGTAATCGACTGGACGTTAAATAGTAATCTCCCCCTGCTCCATGATGATTACATTACACAGAGACAAAACGTATTAAATTATTGGTAATGCAAACACATATGAATAAAAGGGATAATGAGTAATTGTAAACTAGAACTAATCTCTCCACTCAGTTCATCACAATCCAGTTTTACAATCGATCTGGACACTTTGTACGAAACGTTGGTAGTTCGAAGTAGTTGATGCCGGAGAAATACTGTTCCCGAACAAGTTATTAACGCCATTTATTGGTTACGTACGGCGTTTGAATTCACAGGACCAGTGAAACGTATCCGAGAGTAAGTAATTGAAAGCTTACTAATACTACCTACGCAGCTCGAGTCGGACACGAACTGCATGCGGGGAAGAAAACATGGCGTGTCACATAATGTACTCGCCATTTCGTATCACTACCGAGTAGGCTCGCTGATGAGAAATTGTAGGTTTTCTAAAATTGCCGAATCGGTACAAACTGCGTGCATGGAAGAAGGCATGCGAGTAAGGGAACGTTTACATGTCGAGTCCGCTGAGGATAGTGAACTGGAGGAATACGAAAGCTACTCATTCCACCGGAGTCTGACTCGATCTGCCTGCAAGGAAGGAAAACTTGGAGTGACAAAACGTTTCAGACAATAACGAAACGATGCTTACAAAGTCGTGACGCATTCTTTACTCAGTAACGAATGCAACAGCATCATACAGAAAGCAATATGATAATACATCTCACGTCACAAATACTATGATAGGCGAACAGAGTATTGTAATGGGAAGAAAACATTTTGCGACCAATAAGTCGAATTGTCGCTCTTAAATTTCAGATGCCGCTTCCAAGAATTTTGACTGGGAAAATAATCGATCGGCGCGAGTGGGCGGCTGTGGCTGGGGGTTCGCCTGTGTTAGCGGCTAACCCGCCGCACACGTAACTACCGTACTGTCGGCTCCACCGCAGCACATCAAGCGCTAACGAACTGTACCGGAAAACTTTGTAGCTTCCTGTTGACACTTTTGGAGGTGGCGAGAGGGTAAAATGGAGACTGGGATATGGTGGTTTCAGACGTACGAGCTTTCGTTTGCAGATTTCAGATGATACTCTAGATTTTTTTGTCACTTTTTTTCAAAGAGACCAACAAATGCAGGAGGCAGCGACGGCCGGAACGTGTCAGAGGGCACGTAGCAGATGAGCGGCGGAGAGCTTTTTGCGAAATTTATGGCTGCGTTTTTGGCGTCCGCGGGCGCTGCAGTTGTCAGGCGCTTGTTGGCGCTAATCTCGGCGTGTCGCGAACCGCCGTGAAATACCGGCGCGGTCGCCATCTGCCACGCGCACGCCCCTCGGGGACCCTCTGCAGAGGGCCGCGTCCAAAAAAGGCCGGGCGCAAATCTTGCAAAAAACGCGATTGCCGTGTACAGCCCGCGGCCAAGTGGTCGCCGCCGAATAGCGGCTCCGCTGGCGTGCGGGATTTTTATCACCGAGCGCGACACGGAGAGTGGCCGAGTTAACAACGCACTGTAAAGCACTGCGACAGCGACAGCGCTCCTGTGTCATTTCCAGTGCGAGGCGCGCTCGCTGATAGGGCGGGGCGGCCTGGCTCCCACCAGCCGTGGCGCCCGGCGCCAGCAGCAGCTCGAAAAATTACCGTTCCGTGACACGTGCACGTTCACTGCAATTCTGAAACAGCAGACTTAAAATTGAAATGGAGAGTAGACAGCGTAGATCCCTACCCAATTTGAGAAAGTTTGTTGCTTTGTGAGTTCTCACTCGTCACGTTATTCTGTCTTCCTTGACAGGCTCGATTATCGAAAGGTGCATCAGAGCATAGCCCTTGGGCACTTCCTGGAATGTGATAACACTCCTGTCTAATTGTTCACACAATTTAGAATTTTATTTCTGTTATTATTGTAGCTATTCTGTTAGCACGTTCATAAATACTTTGATCCAAAATTAGTTTCATCATCGCAGTGTTATCACACAAAACTTGCTGCGTCCTTTCTACCTTTTCCTGACCTTGCAATCTCTTTTTTCCATCGTTTATCCTGACGTACAAGGTCCACTGTTTTCATGATTTGAAAAATTTATTTTAATTTTGTGGTTGGACGCTCTACCTACCGCCACAGCAGTCAGTTAACCTAAGAGAAGCAAATCGTGTGCACCATCTGAAGGTGAATCGTGTAGGCTTTGTTCTGTGTGTTGTATCGTACTTTAACTGCTTGTATATTTCAGCGTAACTACTCCGTCAGGGGTTGGCACGATGGTTGAATGGCTCTGAGCACTACGGGACTTAACTTGTGAGGTCATCAGTCCACTAGAACTTTTGAAGTACTTAAACCTAACTAAGCTAAGGACATCACACACATCCATGCCCGAGGCAGGATTCGAACCTGCGACCGTAGCGGTCGCGCAGTTCCAGAGTGTAGCGCCTAGAACCGCTCGGCCACTCCGGCCGGCTGGCACGATGGCTGCGATGATATCTGTGAAGACGCCGAGAGGTGACTTCGCTGTGAAGATTTGTCACTCCACTCCCCATCACTGAGCTTTCATTCATCTTTGGCCTCCGTCTTCCGCAACGATTCTCAGCAAAGTAAATTGAAAAATCATCGCCATTAACACATGACAGAGGTACGGGGCCGGCCAGTGTGGCCGAGCGGTTCTAGGCGTGTCAGTTTGGAACCGCGAGACCTCTACGGTAGCAGGTTCGAATCCTGCCTCGGGCATGGATGTGTGTGATGTCATTAGGTTAGTTAGGTTTAAGTAGTTCTACGTTCTAGGGGACTGATGACCTAAGACGTTAAGTCCTATTGTGCTCAGAGCCATTTGAACCATTTTTGAAGGGGTACTGGGTCGCCACCAGACGTCGTCTGGAAGATTGTTACTTCGAAGTAAGTTTAGTAGGTTATCATAATAACAATTCAAAATACTTAAATAACTTGTCAATTAAACTTTATACCAGCATCTGGGGGCCTTGATGAATCGAAATCAAACAACACAAAAAGATTATTCAACTTTTATCTACATCTATATGATTTCTCAGCATTTCACAGTTAAGTGCCTAGCAGAGGGTTCATCGAACCACTTGTACACTATTTTTCTACCGTGACGCACTCGAACAGCGTGCAGGAAAAACGAACACTTAAATTTTTCCGTGCGAGCTCTGATTTCTCTTAATGTTATTACGATGATCGTTTCTCCATATTTAGATGGGTGCCAACAAAATATTTTCGCATTCAGAGGAGAAATTAGGTGGTTGAAAATTTTGTGAAAAGATCTCGCCGCAACGAAAAACACCTTTATTTATAAATGATTGTCACTCCAACTCACTTATCGTATCCGTGACAGTCTCCCCCCTGTTTCGCGATGGTACGAAACTAGTTACCTTTCTTTGGGCTTTTTCGACGTCCTCCGTCAATCCTGTGTGGTAAGAATCCCACAACGCACAGCAACAGTGTAGCAGAGGACGGACAAGTGTAGTGTATGCTTTATCGGATTGTTGCATCTCATAAGTGTTCTGCCAATAAGAGGCAATCTTTGGTTCGCTTTACCCACAACATTAACTATGTGATCGTTTCAAATTAAGTTGTTCATAACTGTAATCAGAAAATTTTTAGTTAAATCGACAGGCTGTAGATTGGTGTGATTTATCGTATTACCTAAATTTAATGGATTCGTTTTAGTACTCATGTCAGTGACCTCACACTCTTCCTTATTTACGGTCAGCTGCCGCGGCTCGTAACATACAGACATCTTGTCTAACTCATTTTTCAGTTGGTGTTGATCTTCTGATGACTGTACTAGACTTGAAATGACAGCATCAACTGCAAACAATCTGTGAGAGCTGCTTAGATTGTCTCTTAAGTAATTTATACAGACTAGGAAAAGCAGAGGAACTATAATATTGCTTTGGGGAACGCGAGATATCACTTCTCCTTTACTCGACGATTTTCTGTCAGTTACTACGAATTGTGATCTTTCTGACAGGAAATCCCGAATCCAGTCTCACAACTGAGACGGTACTCCATAGGTGCGCAATTTGAAGTCGTTTGTGAGAAACGGTGTTGGTTCAAATGGCTCTGAGTACTATGGGACTTAACTTCTGAGGTCATCAGTCCCCTAGAACTTAGAACTACTTAAACCTAACTAACCTAAGGACATCACACACATCCATGCCCGAGGCAGGATTCGAACCTGTGACCATAGCGGTCGCGCGGTTACAGACTGTAGCGCCTAGAAACTTTGTCAAAAGGCATCTGGAAATCATGTGAAATCAGTTTAAGATCTTCTTCTCGATAGTAGTCATTTCGTAATGCGAAAAGCGGTAGTTCTGTTGCACACGAGTGATATTTTCTGAATCAGTGTTGACAGTGCGTCAATAGACCATTACCTTCGAGGTAATTGATAATGTTCTAACACAGCACATGTTCCAAAATCCTACTGCAAATTTATAACAATGATATGGGTCTGTAATTCAAGGGATTACTCCTGTTTCATTTCTCGTGTATTGGTTCGATCTGTGCAATTTTCCATTCTTAAGGTCTAACACACATTACACTATACCTATGAACTAATTCTGCACTACGTGCAAGACACTTATTCTATTAATATTATTTCTATTACTGCCTGGCCCACCTGATACCACCTCATACTACCATGTGCTGCAGTGAAGCGCGGGTTATTCCCAGTTTAGTTCATCGCGAAGTGACCGATTTATGCCTCGTCTCTCCTCCTGTCCTCCTATGGTACAAAGTGGGAGATTCTGGCTAATGAGGAGCGTAGCTTCTGGGTGTTGCTTGAATTTTTTGAGAGTGGTGCCTTGCGATTCGCACAGGCGCCTACGACGGCTGAGTTCGGTCACGTGAAATCGCTAGCAGCCGTCAAAAGAACCGGACGCTTCTCTGGTCTCGCTTGGTGACAGGGGCGTGTCTCAGTGCCAACCTGGCGGGCGCGCATCGCCGACCGGTTGGAAACACCACCCCCCACCCCACACCTCTATAATGTGTAGGAGTTGTTTGTCTGGTTTCGTGTCGTAGGATATTTTGAGACTCAAAGCTCAATATGGTGTCTAGTCATCTTGCAACGACATAACGGCCCAATTTGATATCATGAAACCTACTAATCTCGATCTCTGAAAACGGTCTCTGACCACCATCCACTTACTACCTCACGACCTAACCATTTAAGAAAATTGGGTGTTCTCCTACACGCAGTTAACTAGTTAAACTTGTGTGGTATCATTAATTGAATAATCGCTCTCCTTTATAAATTACGGTCGCCTTTTTTATTGATTAGTTTATTTGAAACTACATGCTGCAGATGGAAAGGTTGTATAATCAACTATTACTGATTTGAGCCCTGCAGCTCAGCTTGCTTCGAATTTCTGGGTTCTGTCTATCCTTCGTTTTTTCGCTTCTGAGACGTTCTTAATTGGTTGGAGGCTCTCGCCTCGCGGCGGCAGTTTGATTTCAGCGATTGTGGCCGTGAGAGGGCGCGATCAGCAGTACGGCAGATGGAGTGACTGATGCAGAACAGTTGGATGGAGCGGCTCTGGCCGAACGGAAGTGGCGACCACCAGAACGGACAGTAGGAGGATCGTAGTTTTTCAAAACGAAAGGCACTGGGGTGTTTACTTTCGATTGAAGGGGATCATAGTCCGCCCGGGTGTCCGCAGCTCGTGGTCTAGTGCTAATGTTGCTACCTCTGGATCACGGGGTCCCGGGTTCGATTTCCGGACGGGTTGGGGATTTTCTCTGCCCGGAGACTGGGTGTTTGTGTTGCCCTCATGATTTCATCATCATCCTCATCATTTGTGACCGTGAAAAAATTGGGACTTTGTACAGGCGCTGGTGACCGCGCAGTCGAGCGCCCTACAAACCAAACATCATCATCATAGTCCGCCCTGGTCGCTTTCCCACTGCTTAGTGATCTTCTTTAACGTCTGTTATTTGCTGGAGAGGCTGCAGTACTGTGATCTTGGACAAGAATTTTTATTTTAGTTACAAACTCTGAATGATGGCTTAGCTGTTCGTTTGCGTGAATTCCCAAAAGAATGAGCCTGGATTGTGTAGCCTTGGTGGCAGATGTTTCGTATTTATTCAACTAATCTGAAGGCCCACCCGGTGTTCTGTTCTAGACATTTCCTGACATCTTCAGGGTAATAGGTGTGTACCATTAACCTCCCCTTGAACTGTGCAAGTTGCTCTTCTCTTCGGAGTTGGTCTAAGTTGCGCGGCTGTTTGGTTTAACCTTTGTCGGGGACCCCTTGAGCTATTCTGGGACTCTGTTACGTTTCTCTTGTGTTTTGGTGCGATACGGCCACGTGGGATTTCGGGCCTAAGTTTCTGCCCGTCGACTTTCGAGACCCTTGTAGCTCGGTGCCTCCATATTGACTGTGGTTTTAAAAAAGCACTGTGCTATTTTGCGCCAGACTTATATTCCCATCCAATGTGTGTTTATTGAAACTACTTCTCGACTAGTGGCATGAAACCAGCCGTTAACACACGCCTTGGTGTGTTCTAGTTTTACCGGCGTTAGGGCCACGCCTTGCAGAAGACGGCGCCGATCTGATGGTGTGGAGGGACGCCTGGACCTGCGACAACCGAGGGACGAAGGCTCGGCTAAAGGCTCACGCAATCAAGAGTTACGTAAAGCAGTTATACACAACTGAAAGCTTACTTCGAAGGTGTATGTTGGGGGTGTCTCTCAAATAGTTGTTTCTTTCTTAAATTGTTAGTACCTTAATAATTTTCCCGTTGTTGGTTTAACTGAAAAAAATTGTAAGATTTTATTAAATACAGTGGATTTACTAAGACCTTAATACTGTAAAGCAATCATGAATAATTGATAGTTTTCCTTGAAAGTATATGTTGAGGGTGTTTCCGAAACGCTAGAGTTTCTTATATGGGTGATACCATAATAAAAAATTCCGTTGCTTTTTAACTGAGAGAAAAATGTAAGTTTTGATGGTTATACTTCTTTTAAGAATTGGGTAACTGTGAACCTTTCTGAAGCGCTTGGGTTGGTCTGTAGTTTATGCTACGTGTTTCTTTATCTAAATTATATTTATTACAATACAGGGAATGTTTTGCTATGGAAAAATTTTGGGTCGTGTTCAAATGATGTGTGTAAACTAAAGGGTAAGAGATGTTTTCCCTGACTCTTACCTAGCCGTCCGAAGTACCCTTGGTCTTGTTTCTTAACCTGTTATTACGTTTTGTTTGAGCATGTCATTATTCTTAAATAATGAAAAGCAGGAGAGCTAATTTGGTTGTTTTTATTTGCTCACAGAATTCAAAAACTAATCACTGAAATACTTTACAGTGTTACGGTATATTGATAATTTTTATTTATGGAACGTCTGACAGCAACTGAATAAAACACAATTTTAGTGCCATACGCGTTTCGCCTTTATTTTCTACAAGGCATCATCAGTGGCAGGTTGCGTAGACAGTTTCTTACATTGCATTAAAACAAGCGTTCAGTGCATAGTGCTGTGGAATGTGGAAAAAACAGCAAATTGGCGTTCATAGGAAGAAGAACAACACCGAAAATGCAACAGGAGCGTAATATGTAAGAAACTGTCTACGCAACCTGCCACTGAGGATGCCTTGCAGAAAATAAAGGCGAAACGCGTATGGCACTAAAATTGTGTTTTATTAAGTCGCTGTCAGACGGTCCATAAATAAAAATTATCAATATACCGTAATATTACACACAACTGAGGAAGACAGGACCACAAAAGTTGAAGATGACTTTACAGTGTGTCTAGACCAAGACCTAGCTCCAACATACAGTCGGAATCCGAGGTACCCAGACTCTGTAAAGCGGCCGTTGACTAACAATCCACTTCCAACCTGTGTGACCTTCTTCTCCAGTATCTAGTCGTACGCTGGGGACAGTGCGGAACATGCATATCCAGCAAATACGAGAGCTGCTACTTACCATTAAATGTTCCACCTGAATTTTAGTGTAGCTGACATCTTAAATGTGTTCTTTGATTCGACAATTCTGACTCAAATTGTATTTAATGAAGCTAGCTTCAGCTTTTAAAGTGACTTCTAAAACTGTGTAAGGAAGCATGAGATCAGAATGCTTTATTAAAATTTAATGTGCATTGAGACATGGGAACATAGTGTCATTGTACTCTAACTGAAGTTTAATCATTTACCAAGCAAAAAGACGGTATGTACCTTGCTGAATATTTCACTATAGATTCAACAGTTCACTGTAACTATTTATGCATTGCCAAAATAAAATGCTGAAGCTACAATCACTTAAACTGCGGAGACTGTTTGATTTTTACTATTACTTGATCGCTGTCGACAAATTGATACTGACACTTTATCATTAACCTAGCGGTTTTTACTGACTCTAAAATTTGTAAAATTTTTTACTGTTTACAGTCTTAAAGCAATTGTGTTAAACTTCATTAGCAATCTGTGGGTAATTCTTTAAAGAGAAAAAAACTTAACAACTAATGAAATTTCTGCTTAGCTGCAATTTGCATGAAAATGCTGTAAGACGAAGGGGCCATTTGTATACAATTTAAAAACTTTTCTTATGTCTTGACCACACTTCTATTATTTCCTGGAAATACACCTTTTGATATTCCATCATTTTCAAAGGCTATAAAATATAACACAAAACTAGTATAAAAATGTAACATATTTTCACGTCTTCTGATAAAAGTTTTGTGTTGTATTTTATAGCCTTTGAAAACCACGGAATGTTTCGATGTGTAAGGCGTTTTTGGAAATAATAAAAGTGTGGTCAAGAGGTAAGAAAAGTTTTTAAAATTTCTGCTTACTTTTACATTGTGAAATAGCTTTGATTACATGAATTATTAATGTTACTGCGAAAGCTGTAAATTGGCAACAAATACTGCAGTAAAACTTTTCTTACTTCGCTGTCCAGCTAAATGTTTACCCAATGGAAGCAAAACATCCTATTCTGATTTAATTGATGCTATATACACATTACTATACTATTTGGCTAAAGGCCTTTGAGGTGTGAAAGCTCTGCGCTAAATTGAAATACATCCAGTCTGTAAAAATTCACTGTTACCAAGTACTGTAAGCATTACTGATTTTACTTTTACAAGCAGATAAATAACGTTCCCTATACGCAGGCATAGAGTTATTACGATTGATAGGTAGTTTTTCAGAAACAAACACTATCTTTCATTCACTTGTTATTGCAAACAAACAAATATTGTGTTTCACCCTTTTACGTACAGTTTACAAAAAAAGGAAAGTAAACGATATTTAGATCTGGCCTTATCAAGCCAATGGTAGACAACTTACTGCTCAGGTAGTGGGCATTTTTTATATGTGGCTCCATTTGCTTTCGAGCACGTACAAAAAACTGATTCCACTCCTCTTGAAGTACGTGATCTGAGATATTTATTAGAAGCTGGGAAATAATATTTGGGGCAGAACAATTTTCTTGAATACTCTGCCCTAATTTTCTTCTCGCTTCACACCTTCGAGAAGCCACACACTTACAATGACACACTTTATTAAACTTTACACACGTAAGTCATACTTTATCCAGAAATTAACATTACTTGTCACCGATCTGTGTTTCTCTAAGTCGGTGTAGGACACTTTCAACATGACACCGACTGTGTCTTTGTTCCTTTTTACATAGCAGCGCTCACGTTAAGCTCTGACGCGATCCCCATCTCCAGTGCTTTAGCGTCACAGATGTGATACAATCAATGTCGATGGAGGGAAACTTTCCATGAGCTTTTACAAAGTTATCTTCTTTGAGATATCATTCAGTAAGTTCAGTTAACAAAGCTATTACACAAACATTTGCAATATTCATTAGAGAATTGCATAGAAAAATATAAACGGAAATAATTTAAAAAAATATTAAAAAACTTTTTTGAAGATACTTTATGTTTTTTTTTTTTTTTTTGATAGCAGATTTTTATATATCATCTGTCCCTTAACGTATTCCTTCTCACTACCAAATTAAATCAGTTATGTGTAATATTTTCTGAATCAGAGGGGAGCAAACACGTAAACGAGCCTAAACCGCCCAAAATATACTCCAAGGATTATCGGCGTAGCAGATCAACATTCGTCAATCCACCGCGTAGTTCTATCCGGGTCTGGCTGAGCCTCCTGTCTCGTAAGGAAGAGCGCTGCGCGTTTGATTTTCTTCTTCTTTTTTTTATAACGATGTTTAATTAGCGCTTTAAGCCCACCTCGCAAAGGACAATAGAAAAGTAGGACTAACGCTACAGGGCACCGCCAATTGTGACGCCACCAAACAAAAATAAACCTATCCCTCTTCAGGTGTCGCCGTCCTAACTAAATCTAAACCTCCTACCCCCTCCACCTAAGAAAAGTAAGATAACTAAAAACGGCAATCGTTCGACGGCCAATCCTTAAGGGCGACAGGAATGAGTAATAGATCCCAAAGCCCACGAAACAAAGATTTTGTTTCGTTTTATTTGTTCGTTGGCGTGTACGTGTAGGTGCACATTACTGTGGAAGGTGATCATGGATGAGTCAAGAAATGGGGAGACGGGGCACACCCCAATAGGGTGTGGGGGTGAGGTGAGGGTCAAGAAAAACGCTCTGGAGGTATGCAGTAAGTTTCGTCGGCACTGGGGCGATCGGGTGAGCGTACTGTGAGCGATCACAACTCGATTCCAGAAGTCAAGGATCGTGAGTGGATCGCTGCGAAAGAGGTATTGTAAAGCCTGTTCCCGAAACCAGAAAAATGTGTGGTGTTTCGTAAGAGGGAGTGTGAGGTCTGGTGCAACAGCAGGAACTTCGGGGTAGCCGTCGTTGCCGGGGCGCGGACGTAACAGCCCACGATGCCTTTGATGAGGACTCAAACGTCTCATTTCAGGAGGTACGTCAGTTTAAGCTACACGAGCAGTCCACCGGTACCTTAGCTTGCAGCTGCCATCACTTAATCCTCTCTCCTGCACTGGAATATCACTTCCTTTGTCGCATGATTTCGGTGGGTCTTCTTCTGTTTCTTCTTTGTATTGCAACATACTAGAGGTTATAATCTTTCGGTAAGGGTTTCATCAGTATTTATAAGACTTCTTATTTTTTCGTTGATATTTCTTGCAGTATTTTTACCCAAATTACACGTCTAAGACCGTCTATTTCTAGGGCTTCTAGTTTTCTTTTCACTATTTTTCAGTCTCTAGGTCTCTGGTCCATCTGTACTACTCGCCTTACAATTTGCGTTAGTATATTAAGTTTTGTATTTACTTTTATTTTACAGAACTGAAACAACGGGAAGAGAATTTGGCTATATTTAATCGGTTATGCGATTCTGTATTGCACGTCTTTCTTGTTCCTCCTGTCTTCTGGTATAAAGATTCCAAGGTACAAATATTGCTAATGTATATTAATAACTGTGCTTTCCAATTCCGGATGTTCCGTACTTTTACTTTGAAGTATTCCATTCTTCCGACATTTAGAGCTAGACGTCATCTTGAATATTCCACAATTAACCATCGCATCAAGTAATTACATCTTTGTCGAAAGCAATCACAATCGTTAACGATCAAGGGAAGGTGTAAATAATGTTCATCGACCCCAATATTAATCTTTTCACACTTCTTTCTGTGAATCATACGAGCGTCTTAGATCTAAGTTTTAACCAAGGTTGGTGACAAAGCACATCCATATTCAAAATAATTTGTTTACTTTAAACGATTTAGATAATTTGTTGCTTGTCTCCACATAAATTACTGATTCGACTTACGTTGGACTCGTTTCAAATTTATGAAAGACTACGAATAATCTGTTAAGTGGACGTTCGTGTTTCGTTCTAATTGTTTCTCAGTTATCTGTTTTACGTAAAACATAAACCCAAGCAAGGTCTGCCAGCTTGGAAACCTGTTTGCGTCTCGTTATATTGTATTTGGTATTTTAAAAAAATATTCTGCCCTGCTATTTCCCTAAAAATTTAATGATACTAATGCCTCTGTAGCTGGAACACTGCTTCCTGTTGCCCCGTTATAAACTGAGACTCCTCTCAAAACTATTCTCGAGTGTTCCAACACTGTTATTATGGACATTCTGAATACAGATACGTCAGGAATGGTGTAGAAAAACTGTCCTATCTCGACCTCGAAGGTTTCAGCAGCAGGCACGATCACACACACGACTGAATAGGGCCATAATTGTTTTCGTAATGGATTAAGGAAAATTATGACTGTGACGTAATAGTAAGGAAGGATTTGTAGCCAACAGATACTAGTTAGGCTGTCAAATTTATTTTATTATCCTTTACCGGCCTCGAGAGTTTTCACCCCAATCAAGGAAAAAGAACTTCAATTTCACTACATACAACATATAACAATCCTGATGTTTGCTCTCGGTACTCGCAGCTTTGTCTCTACATCTACATCTACATCCATACTCCGAAAGCCACCCGTCGGTGTGTGGCGGAGGGTACTTTGAGTACCTCTATCGGTTCTCCCTTCTATTCCAGTCTCGTATTGTTCGCGGAAAGAAAGCCCGTGTGGGCTCTAATCTCTCTGATTTAATCCTCATGGTCTCTTCGCGAGGTATACGTAGGAGGGAGCAATATACTGCTTGACTCCTCAGTGAAGGTATGTTCTCGAAACTTCAACAAAAGCCCGTACCGAGCTACTGAGCGTGTCTCCTGCAAAGTCTTGCACTGGAGTTTATCTATCATCTCCGTAACGCTTTTGGGATTACTAAATGATCCTGTAACGAAGCGCGCTGCTCTCTGTTGGATCTTTTCTATCTCTTCTATCAACACTATCTGGTACGGACCCCACACTGGTGAGCAATATTCAAGCAGTGGGTGAACAAGTCGCTTCTTACAGTCGTGGCTACTGAAACGTTAACACTCTTGGAAAACAGTTTATACGTCTGATATATATGTTACACAAGTTATGGTAAAGACATGAAAGGAAAAGTTGAGAATATTGAGAACAAACACAAGGGCTCCTATTTCTTTTAAGAAACACCTTTCGTAAATGAGTGTGAAGACAGCCGAAAGCGATAAAAACTAATAAAGCAAATATGATAGCCAAGTAGTGACTGGTTGATGCAAATCCTTCCTCAGTAAATGAGGGAAGACTGAAATTGTTTTCTATGCTCGTCGATCCGGAAGGGTTCGCAGACGACATGCTTAGGAATTGCAGTAAATCTTCCAACAGCTATGTTCCGTCAGTATCTTAGTTCATTGCATAATCAGTCTAGGAATGTTACATTAAAAATCCAGATGCCCTTAAATAACGGCGATGTCGTCCTTCATACAATATGTAGTAACGTCGTGGAAGGGCTCTTTCAAAATTATGTAATTCCTGATGATGATTGCCTATCAATAGACAGCAACAAGCGAATTATCTGTCATATAAAGTGCTCAGAGCCACAGAACAAAGATGCTTAGTCGTATCGTCCGTTGCGCCATCACAGGTAGTAGAGAAGCAGAAATAACAACGAGTACCTATGAAAATATAAACTCCTACAGTACCCTTATGTCTGTCCACATTTACAAGTATGAAGGTAGTTGGTTGCTCAAAGCTATACTTGGTGGTGCGGCGTCCATCTTTACATCCTTCGATGAGGAAATTCTAGTCGATCTGTGCAGCTCTCGATATGTTGCATTCCAAAAACATTACTGGTACTGACTGTAAACTGTGATACTTGCGCTACTTGTGACTTAAGTATACTTATCTCCACTGCTGAGAGGTGATCGTAATGTTCTGGATGGCGTCCAAAATAAATTACTCAGTGTCACCATCATTGCCACACATTCTGAACATCGCATTGACCTTATCTGGCTACAAGATACAGACAGTGGTTTTTCAAGCAAAAACAAACTTATGAAGCTTAGTCTTCTGGTGTACTAAATTTACTTAAACGATTCCAAGATTCCTTATAAGACCATCTGATGAAGGTCAGAGTACAGACTCGATTAAAAAGCATGTCTCCTCTAATAAAGGTATATTACATTTCGTGTTCACCGTTGTTCTGTTACGAACTGGAAATGAACTTATTTTGTAGCTGCTCCTGAGCACTAAATGCCACCCTATAGCAGTATAGCCTGGAATGTTCTTTGTCCCGAGACTAAAAATTATCCGCCCTCTTCCCTGCGGTTCTCTTGTGATGCAAAGCGGTGACTCTGCCTTTGCAAATTAAGACGCACCGCCTTGGCGGAGCGCTTCGCGCGTATTGTTCTCCGGCCGCTGTGTGGGGGCGCACAGCGTCCTGCAGTCTGCTTGCCGTCCACGTCTACAGCTCCAGGGGTGTAGCGCTTCCATCTGGAGAAATCCCGCCGTTCAGTGCGGTAACAGAACTGCAATCTTGGTCATATTCGTAAATTGTAGGGATTTACGAGGGTGTGCTGAAATGTAATACATCCTAATTTTTTATGTGAAAATTCTTACACCTTTTTAGATAAAACAAACGTTATTAACAGTCTACATCTTTATTGTTCATGTCTACATATTTATTTCTCAATGTAGTGACCCTGTCGACGAACAAATTTCTCGAGATCAGTATGTTGATATTATCGTTGTAGAATGTTTGACTTCGTTGCCGGAGCTACAACCTCACCTCTTCTTGTTTAGTGAAATCCTCGTAGGTGTAATTTAAGTTTTGAAACAGTTGAATTTCGGACGGGGCCAAGACGAGAGTGTATGTGGGATGATCGTTGACAGTGAACCCAGGCCGTCGGATTGCAGCAAATGGCGCGGCACTCGCGCGGACTGGCGTTGTCATGCTGGTGGAGAGGGTGCGCCTTGTGTGGAGAAACTCAGCATTTGAAACTCGATTACAGCACGCTGTTTCTCAAGCGCCGACATAGTTTCGCTAAGGAACCACTTTACATCCTACAATTCGGAGCCCTTTAGAGCGCCGTGGAGAGGGCTGCAAGAATGTAGACATGAAGAATGAAGATGTATAGTGCTAACAGAATTTGTTTTGTTTAAGAACCCTTAACAGTTTTCACAGAAAAAATTCGGAGGTTCTGGTTACTCTTGTGCTTGAAGGCGTAACTGGCCTCAGCCTCTCAATTATTGTCATTATGACGTAAAACCTGTTAGCTTTTGTCTCGGGTTCTTCACCGACACCTGCTTAGTGATAAATGATTTTTATGGCATTTCGCCAGTAAGAGGTGCGAGATGGAATGTGTTCTAAGTACTGCACGAATTGCATAAATGCCGCAACACCAAGCACTCGACACGACCCTTCTGCCGTACGTCCCCAGTGTGACGGACAGAATCGGCAGTGCCATGAGCAAACATTACGTAATGACTATTTACAAACTACCAAAAAGATCAGGAATGTACTGCATAACGTGTATATGTGGAAAATCGTTGAATATAAACGGTATTGCGGGTTGGGAGAAGTGGGGAAATCGGGCGTGCCGAAGCATGCGCTCTGAATGAGTGCCCACATTTTAAAATTCGCCGACTTGCGGGTTCTTTCTCTAGAAAAGGGCTACCGCGCTAGTTTGTTCAGGAAAGCTACACAAATTCACAAACATGACAATAGTTCATCTACAGCTACATGGATACTCTGCAAATCACACTTAAGTGCCTGGCAGAGGGTTCATGAAACCACCTTCATAATACACTCCTGGAAATTGAAATAAGAACACCGAGAATTCATTGTCCCAGGAAGGGGAAACTTTATTGACACATTCCTGGGGTCAGATACATCACATGATCACACTGACAGAACCACAGGCACATAGACACAGGCAACAGAGCATGCACAATGTCGGCACTAGTACAGTGTATATCCACCTTTCGCAGCAATGCAGGCTGCTATTCTCCCATGGAGACGATCGTAGAGATGCTGGATGTAGTCCTGTGGAACGGCTTGCCATGCCATTTCCACCTGGCGCCTCAGTTGGACCAGCGTTCGTGCGGGACGTGCAGACCGCGTGAGACGACGCTTCATCCAGTCCCAAACATGCTCAATGGGGGACAGATCCGGAGATCTTGCTGGCCAGGGTAGTTGACTTACACCTTCTAGAGCACGTTGGGTGGCACGGGATACATGCGGACGTGCATTGTCCTGTTGGAACAGCAAGTTGCCTTGCCGGTCTAGGAATGGTAGAACGATGGGTTCGATGACGGTTTGGATGTACCGTGCACTATTCAGTGTCCCCTCGATGATCACCAGTGGTGTACGGCCAGTGTAGGAGATCGCTCCCCACATCATGATGCCGGGTGTTGGCCCTGTGTGCCTCGGTCGTATGCAGTCCTGATTGTGGCGCTCACCTGCACGGCGCCAAACACGCATACGACCATCATTGGCACCGAGGCAGAAGCGACTCTCATCGCTGAAGACGACACGTCTCCATTCGTCCCTCCATTCACGCCTGTCGCGACACCACTGGAGGCGGGCTGCACGATGTTGGGGCGTGAGCGGAAGACGGCCTAACGGTGTGCGGGACCGTAGCCCAGCTTCATGGAGACGGTTGCGAATGGTCCTCGCCGATACCCCAGGAGCAACAGTGTCCCTAATTTGCTGGGAAGTGGCGGTGCGGTCCCCTACGGCACTGCGTAGGATCCTACGGTCTTGGCGTGCATCCGTGCGTCGCTGCGGTCCGGTCCCAGGTCGACGGGCACGTGTACCTTCCGCCGACCACTGGCGACAACATCGATGTACTGTGGAGACCTCACGCCCCACGTGTTGAGCAATTCGGCGGTACGTCCACCCGGCCTCCCGCATGCCCACTATACGCCCTCGCTCAAAGTCCGTCAACTGCACATACGGTTCACGTCCACGCTGTCGCGGCATGCTACCAGTGTTAAAGACTGCGATGCAGCTCCGTATGCCACGGCAAACTGGCTGACACTGACGGCGGCGGTGCACAAATGCTGCGCAGCTAGCGCCATTCGACGGCCAACACCGCGGTTCCTGGTGTGTCCGCTGTGCCGTGCGTGTGATCATTGCTTGTACAGCCCTCTCGCAGTGTCCGGAGCAAGTATGGTGGGTCTGACACACCGGTGTCAATGTGTTCTTTTTTCCATTTCCAGGAGTGTGGTTCTCTATTATTCCAATCTCGAACAGTGCCCGGAAAAAACGAACACCTACATCTTCCCATGCGAGCTCTGATTTTCCTTATTTTATTATGATGATCATGTCTCGCTATGTAGGTCGGCGTCAACAAAATATTTTCGCATTCGGAGGAGAATGTTGGTGATTGAAATTTCGTGAGGAGATTCCACAGCAACGAGAAACGTCTTTGTTTTGATGATGTCCACTCCAAATCCTTTATCAGTGACACTTTCTCCCCTATTTCGCGATAATACAAAACGTACTGCTCTGCTCTGAACTTTCTCGATGTACTCCGTTAATACTATCTCGTAAGGATCCCAAACCGCGCAACAGTACTCCAAAAGAGGACGGACAAGCGTAGTGTAGGCAACCTCGTTAGTAGATCTGTTACATTTTCTGAGTGTTCTGCCAATCTGCTAAGAGTATCCTACGACTTCCACATCGCTGGCAACGGGTTATACACAATGCTGGTGACTACTCTGCAGGTCAGCATTGCTTTGAAACACGTATCTATATTGTACGAGCTGTAAATAAATAGTTGCCACTATTAAAGTTCCAACCCTAACATAAGCACAGCTGTACTCCTTACTCCCACTTCTAAATTATCTACATTAATCAAAGATAGCCGTTCTTACATTTCATTAAGCTTTCAGGTGGCGATATCTCACGATCTTCAAAGAAGCCCTATACTTTCTCTTCCCATTCCACTTTCAATGTGTTATCTTAACAGCCCGTGTTTTGCCTGCCTGCAGTTTGTTCCATAATGCCAGTTCTTCCAGACTCTGCCAAAAACGGCGGGCATCTCTTGGCTACACGCAGCTTGCTAAAAAACATTGTTGTTCTTGCACAACCTGGATATACCGAGTGATCAAAAAGTCAGTATAAATTTCAAAATTTAATAAACCTCGGAATAATGTAGATAGAGAGGTAAAAATTGACACACAGTCTTGGAATGAGTTGAGGTTTTATTAGAACAAAAAAAAAAAACAAAGTTCACTAATTGTCCGACAGATGATGGCGCTGGACAGCAAAACGTCAGTAACTGCGCATGACAATCGTGTATAAAAGGAGCTGTAATGAAAGAGAGAATCAGATGCGCCAGCAGTCGCAGCATGTTGACGTTACTTGAAAAGGCGCTTTTAGTGAACTTGTATTATCGGAATGGGGAATGTGCTAGTTCAGCGTTACGATTCTATTGTCATAGGAAGGGGATTAGAACGGGTAAAGGTCCGTTGACAAATGCAGCTGTGGCGAGAATGATTTCAAAGTTCGAAGTCACGGGTTGTTTGGACGATAGACCCCGTAGTGGCCGACCGAGCACAAGGCGTAATGCTGCTGAGACAGTTCAGGAAGAAATAGAGACTGTAGCGGGTTTGTCTATGCACGGAGAAGTCAGCGCTCGTTCAGTCGCACGTCGCACCGGCATTCCATACACTACTGTTTGATTGGCACTTAGGCGTACCCTCCGATGCTATCCGTACAAAAGTCATCGGCATCATGAACCGTTACCTGGCGATTTAGTGAAGCGGAGGGCATTTGCGGTGTGGGCGTTTCAAAAGATGGCGGAAGATGACAATTGGTTAAGTAACGTGTTGTGGACCGACGGAGCTCATTTCACGCTCCGAGGGTCTGTCAACGCCCACAACTGCAGAATTTGGGCTACCGAAAATCCTAGAACTGTCGTGGAAACTCCATTGCACGACGATAAAGTCACGGTATGGGTTGGATTTGCCACATCTACCGTTATCGGGCCTTTTTTCTTCGAGGAAATGCGTGATTCTGGTTTTGTAACTGCTACCGTGAGGGGTGAGAGGTACGCCGATATGTTACAGAATCGCATCATCCCCAGCCTGGCTGATAAACACCTGCTGGAACGTAGACGTTGCAGGATGGCGCTCCACACCATATTGCTAGACGCGTGAAAGATCTCTTGCGCGCATTGTTTGGTGATGATCGTGTGCTCAGCCGCCGCTTTCGACATGCTTGGCCTCCCAGGTCCCCAGACCTCAGTCCGTACGATTATTGGCTTTGGGGTTACCTGAAGTCGCAAGTGTATCGTGATCGACCGACATCTCTAGGGACGCTGAAAGACATCATCCGACGCCAATGCCTCACCATAACTCCGGACATGCTTTACAGAGCTGTTCACAACATTATTCCTCGACTACAGCTATTGTTGAGGAATGATGGTGGACATATTAAGCATTTCCTGTAAAGAACGTCATCTTTGCTTTGTCTTACTTTGTTATGCTAATTATTGCTATTCTGATCACATGAAGCGCCATCTGTCGGACATTTTTTGAACTTTTGTGTTTTTTTGGTTCTAATAAAACCCCATGTCATTCCAAGCATGTGAGTCAATTTGTACCTCTCTATCTATATTATTCTGTGATTTATTCAGTTTTCAAATTTATACTGACTTTTTGATCACCCGGTATAATCTGTATTGCGTGACGTAGGTGGCGTTCGTTCTTCCAACGCGCTGTCCGGCCCAACTGCCTGTTGCGGTCCTTTGCACGTGTGCGAGTGGGACTTCTGCAAATTCTGTTTTGCGGCGGGGGGGGGGGGGAGGGGGGGCGGAGGGGGGGGGGTCGCGGTGGCGGATGGGGCGGGGGCAGGTTCCCTGCCGGGTTTATTGCCCTACAGCGCATCCCCTTGTCCACAGCCAATTGTAATCTGCTTTCATAGAGGCTTCTTACTTGGGCAGACATGCAGATGGACATAGCAAATTGCAATCTAAATAGTTAAGTATTGGCAATCACTGGTATTGATTAATAATTAATTTTCTGCTGGGGATTAATTTATTACGATTTGATACAACTCTCCTTTCGGATTTTACATAAGTTGTAGGAAAGTTTAGAACTATCATACTACTTAAGACGTCCATGATTGAATTAGACTTTTATTTTTTGAAGGGTATCATCTTCACGCCAGTGACTGTTGTAAGTTTTTATTACACTATTGCAATTGCAGCCTTAGGCCACTATTAAGTGATATTATGCCAGGTACAAACGTTATGGTCGACAGTGGAGTGTGGAGAAGAGACTGTCGACCCCAGGATGACAGTGTGAGCTGCAGTGCTTAACGAGCATCCATCAGCAGGTGTGCCTGCAAGACCACTTTTCTTACAATCCTTACTGAGTGTATAAAACCGATTACTAAGATTATAACAGGGATGATCTAAAGGATGTATGAGTTTCTTTTTCACAGCAGCAATATCTTGACTCCAAATTATTATGATAGGTATGATTGCTTTCTATCATGAGAGGGAATGAGCACCTACATTCTTTTGATTTCTGACATGGAAGGCGGTGATTTCCTTCGACCGCATAAGAAATTGGTACAAAGACCAAAGTATATCATTTGTGTAGACTATGCATCCTGCTTAACGGGAACACAATGGCTGTGTTGTAAGTAAAATTGTTCAATTGCATTTTTTCAGTCTCGGGTCGCACAGTGGTATCATAATTGGTTTCGACATCTTAGAAAGTCATCAACAGATGAGTTGAATGTGTTACATAGTAACTCATCATAGTATGGTGAATATCCTACGTAGTAATTCGTCACTGTATGGTGAATACAGCAAGCGATAACTCGTATTGGTACGGTGAGTATGTTACGCAGTAGCTTGTCACAGTACTATTACGAGTTACTATGTAACATACTCACGTTGTGTGTCGATGACTTTCGAAGAATTCGAAACCGGTTATGATGCCACTATGAGACCCAACGCTGAATAAAATTTAATAAAATTTTTTTTGTGTAGTTCTTGTATTTCGGAGAAGAATCTTTCAGTTTATTGTTTACCTAAAAAAATGGCTTAACGTTTCATTAGCATCCTTCAAACTTTTCTCGAGAATGTTAAAAGGGTTCTTTCAATAGGCCACGACAGATTCCACTGCCCTGTAATTCAGGTGCTTAGCATTTCGCCATAATGCTCGTGTAATCGATAGGCCGTTAAATTATCCTGTTATTATGATTCCCTGTTAACGGACGGGTGGAAATCGCCCTCTTACAGGCGCAGACAATCGGTCTCCTCTGTAGATGTAGCACTTCACGGCGACGTGGAACAATCGGTTGTTTAGGTATTCGTAGCTTAAAGTGTGGAAGTCTTATTGGCAGGTGTCATCTGAACGAAGTAAATACTTAAATATGTTCGTATTTTCAGTAGCATGTTTCAAGTGAAAACTTATAACAAGGTAGTGCCTCATTAGTGGATCTTTTTGGGAAGTGTGATAGGACCGCTGTTGTTCTCTGTATAGGTAAATGATTTGGCTGACAAGCTGTGCAGCAATCTGCGGTCTTTGCTGATGATGCCGTGGTGTTCGGTAAGGTGTCGAAGCTGAGTGACTGTAGGAAGATACAAGACGAATCAGGCAAAATTTCCTGTTGATGTGATGAATGGCAGTTCTCCCTAAATGCGGAACAATGTAAGTTAATGCGGATGAGTACGAAGATCAAACCTTTAATGCTCGGATATAGTATCACTAGTGTCCTGCTTGACATAGTCAAGTCGTTTAAATATCTGGGCGTAGCGCTGCAAAGCGGTATGAAGTGGAACCAGCATGTGAGACCTGTGGTAGGGAAGGCCAATGGGCGACTTCAGTTTATTGGGACAATTTTAGGAAAGAGCAGCTCACCTGGAAAGGAGACTGCTTGTAGGACGCTGGTGCGACCTATTCTTAAGTACTGCTCGAGTGTTTGGGATCAGTATCAGACATCGAAGCAATACAGAAGCAGGCTGATAGATTTGTTGTAGGTTTGAACAACACGTAAGTGTTACAGAGATGTTTCGGGAACTCAAATGGGAATTCCTGGATGGAAGGTGACGGTCTTTTCGAGAAACACTATTGAGAAAATTTAGAGAACCGGCATCTGAAGCTGACTCCCGAACGATTCTGCTGTCGCCAACATACAATGTGCGTAAGGATCACAAAGATAAGATACGAGAAATTAGGGCTCATACGGAGGCAGACAGACAGTCGTTTCTCCCTCGTTCTATTTGCGAGTGGAGCAGGAAACGAAATGACAAGTGGTGACACAGGGTACCCTCCGCCATGCACCGTGCGGTGGCTTGAGGAGTATATATGTAGAGGAGTTGACGTGATGAATGCCGATCTATATATAAAAGATTGCAGGCTGCCGTAGATCATAGCCGGGAAATACTAGGGCAGCTTTTGGAATAGGTGCTATCGTAAAAGAGCCGGCAGAACTAACCAGAAGGGGAATGGTTGCTGACAGGCGCCTATAACGTACCGTTAAGTCTGAAATATGCCAGCGCCCTTTGTTATCGCCAGCAGTCAATACGGGGCTCTAGACATAGACAAATGAGGAGAGGATGACGGTACAATAGAGAGAACAACACCATTAAACCCTGCAAGCCCGACTGTTTAAGCAATTGAACTTTCACGTATGAAACAGCTTTGGAAGCTAACATCCCCAAAGATATTCGGGCTCACATGCGATTCCTATTCGGCGAAATGCCTTGGCTCAAACTCGTCTAGAGGTTGAACCGCACGTGTCGCATTACACGCCCTAAATGGGACACTTGTGACCCTTTGGTTAAATTGTCTGGCTTATGGCAAGTTTGCGAAGTTATGCAAGTTAATATAACATATAATAACAGTAATAATAATAACGGGAAGTAAATTAACGACCCATAAATGATGTAGGCCACACAGTTGCGATGTGGTTAGAATTATGTTTATTCCAATCGAGCGCGTATCCATTTGACACAGTTCGATCATCCACAATCTCATCGTGAATTAAAAGTCCAACACTCCACCTCGTTAACTACGCGAAAATTTGGAGTTCACACCAGAAGCGCGGCTGCTCACTGCTCAGAGACTAAGTCCCGCGATACTACACAATGCGAAATTTTCTAAGTCGTTTCACTTCCTAGCTACCTAGAGACCGACTGCCCGCTTTCGCGTCTCAATCCGAGCTGTACGCTTTGGTGTCTCCAGCCGAACTGTCCGCTTTCGCGTCTGCACCAGCACTCCCCCTGCCCGTCCCCTACCGCGTTTCCCACACTCCGAATATCCTCGCTCAACTGACTAGGGCAGTTCCCTTTCCTGAAGCCGCCCATTTGGTTCAAAATGGTTCAAATGGCTCTGAGCACTATGGGACTTAATTTCTGTGGTCATCAGTCCCCTAGAACTTAGAACTACTTAAACGTAACTAACCTAAGGACAGCACACACATCCATGCCCGAGGCAGGATTAGAACCTGCGACCGTAGCAGTCGCGCGGTTCCGGACTGCGCGCTTAGAACCGCTAGACCACCACGGCCGGCCCGCCCATTTGATTGGCTACAGCTTATTCTACATTATTTTAAATTTTAACATATTTAAATAATCAAAGCTTGATCTCTTTCACGTTCTAAATAAAGTAACAATAATATCCATGCCGGCCGAAGTGGCCGTGCGGTTAAAGACGCTGCAGTCTGGAACCGCAAGACCGCTACGGTCGCAGGTTCGAATCCTGCCTCGGGCATGGATGTTTGTGATGTCCTTAGGTTAGTTAGGTTTAACTAGTTCTAAGTTCTAGGGGACTAATGACCTCAGCAGTTGAGTCCCATAGTGCTCAGAGCCATTTTGAATAATATCCATTTCATAATAAAAGTTTAATTGTCTTACATAAAACCAATACAGTTTCCTTCTTAACTTTGAATGTCACGGTCAGTAGCCTTGCACAAATGTGCTTTCTGATAAATAAATTAAGAACAAAAGTAATTATTATGGATTAAACTTTACAACAAATATTCTATTACCTAATGGTTCGCCGGCCGGGGTGACCGAGCGGTTCTAGGCGCTACAGTCTGGAACCGCGCTACCGCTACCGTCGCAGATTCGAATCCTGCCTCGGGCATGGATGTGTGTGATGTCCTTAGGTTAGTTAGGTTTAAGTAGTTCTAAGTTCTAGGGGCTGATGACCTCAGAAGTTACGTCCCATAGTGCTCAGAGCCATTTGAACCTAATGTTTCAATAAGATGTCACGCTGTCATCGTTCAATGTTTTTGTGTGGAGGAAATGATGAACTGATGCTGAACTGAAACATACTGATAATTAAAATTTACTATATTTTTTAAACAAATAAAGTTACAGAGTTGACATTACAACATTTGTCATTTTAATGATGCTCTTCTATCTGAAATATCGATCTTTAAGATCAACCAAAGCGTTCAGATTTTAGCATTCATGTCTTTCTTACAAAACTTGTTAATTTCCCTTAAGAGTAAATCCTAAACTATTATAGATATGAACAATATTCAAGTTTTATCGGGATTACCATGAAAATGTATGGACGATGGCAGATTAAAATCACTGTGGCTTGATTCCCTGCACTACTACAGAATTAAATAGTTTTCATAGATGTTTCCCTTTATGGCCAATCTTAGGTCCACCATATTTAACACTGCTTCGTCTCCTTGGCCACAAACGACTTCCCTATGACATAGGTTCTCATCTGTATCACTCGCACACTACAGCGCTTAGGCCTCAATAGCAAATAGACACCTGTGAGTTTCCCCATCTCGTTGTGAATCTGCACCCTTTGTGGCACGCAGATTTGGACGACAGGGTTCGTTTCACAATTCCTGTAGGCTGACTCTTTCGGCCATATACTTAAATCAGAGCGCAATGCTCGTTAAATCAAAGCTTCAAACGTCTGATGAGTTAATGTGTTACATATTTTACTTTAAGCAAGTAAGCGAGAAAGAGGTTTAGAAATGGTAGAAATTATATTTCAAGTTTGTTGGAAGTCGCTCATTATCAAACTCTGGATGGGTATAGACTTATTAATTTGTGCTCCATTTTAAGCAAAAGTAAAAAGAGGAAGTAATGTGTCTTGCGCATCTCGCTGTTTACGTCATCATATCTCCCAAACGCTGTGCTGTGCAATGGTATAATTTTGGAGATAATGAACAAAATATTCTCAATTTACAAGCCACGTCATTTCGAATAAAAGAATTGAGCTTTCGTTGGTCACCTCCGCCATCGTCGTCAGGAGGGGCCAGCGCCACGTTTTAAACTGAAGTCCGTTGCTTTCGAAATGATGTAAACTAGGAGGATTTTATTCAGGCATGCCGATGCAAAAGGCTCTGAGTGCATATGTGAATACTGCCTGCAAAAAGTGTGGGTTTGTAGTAAAGAAGTGGTAAATCTGAATCCCATACTTTACCCTGAAGTTTTACTACATAAGCGATAAAGTTCTTCCTCTCATCATTTTGGGAGTGCCATGGAGAAAATGTGTCGTAAAGGTTTGAAATTATGTGTAAACTTTCTTACATGTTACTAGGTGCTCTCATTCTCAAATACCGGACGAATATGGTATGGGTACTTTTGCATGATGTGTTATGCTCGGGGCCAGTGCTTGGGGTGCCTCTGCTTGGGGTGCCAAGTTGACAGGGGTACCAAGGGTACGACAACTGTAAAATTTCTATGACGGATATACGCTACTGGCCATTAAAACTGCTACACCAAGAAAAAATGCAGATGATAAACGGGTATTCATTGGACAAATAAATTATACTAGAACTGATATGTGATTACATTTTCACGCAATTTGGGTGCATAGATCCTGAGAAATCAGTACCCAGAACAACCACCTCTGGCCGTAATAACGACCTTGATACGCCTGGGCATTGAGTCAAACGGAGCTTGGATGGCCCATGCAGCTTCAACACGATACCACAGTTCATCAGGAGTAGTGGCTGGCGTATTGTGACGAGCCAGTGGCTCGCCCACAATTGACCAGACGTTTTCAATTGGTGAGAGATCTGGAGAATGTGCTGGCCAGGGCAGTAGTCAAACATTTTCTGTATGCAGAAAGGCCCGCACAGGACCTGCAACATGCGGTCGTGCATTATCCTGCTGAAATGTAGGGTTTCGCAGGGATCGAATGAAGGGCAGAGCCACGGGTCGTAACACATCTGAAATGTAACGTCCATTGTTCAAAGTGCCGTCAATGCGAACAAGAGGTGACCGAGACGTGTAACCAATGGCACCCCATACCGTCACGCCGGATGATACGTCAGTACGGCGATGACGAATACACGCTTCCAATGTGCGTTCACCGCGATGTCGCCAAACACGGATGCGACCATCATGATGCTGTAAACAGAACCTGCATTCATCCGAAAAAATGACATTTTGCCATTCGTGCACCCAGGTTCGTCGTTGAGTACACCATCGCAGGCACTCCTGTCTGTGATGCAACGTCAAGAGTAACCACAGCCATGGTCTCCGAGCTGATAGTCCATGCTGCTGCAAATGTCATCGAACTGTTCGTGCAGATGGTTGTTGTCTTGCAAACATCCCCATCTGTTGACTCAGGGATCGATACGTGGCTGCACGATCCGTCACAGCCATGCGGATATGATGCCTGTCATCTCGACTGCTAGTGATATTAGGCCATTTGGATCCAGCACGGCGTTCCGTATTATTCTCCTGAACCCACCGATTCCATATTCTGCTAACAGTCATTGGATCTCGACCAACGCGAGCAGCAATGTCGCGATACGATAAACCGCAATCGCGATAGGCTACAATCCGACCTTTATCAAAGTCGGAAACGTGATGGTACGCATTTCCCCTCCTTACACGAGGCATCACAACAGCGTTTCACCAGGCAACGCCAGTCAACTGCTGTTTATGTGTGAGAAATCGGTTGGAAACTTTCCTCATGTCAGCACGTTGTAGGTGTCGCCACCGGCGCCAACCTTGTGTGAATGCTCTGGAAAGCTAATCATTTACATATCACAGCATCTTCTTTCTGTCGGTTAAATTTCGCGTCTGTAGCACGTCATCTTCGTGGTGCAGCAATTTTAATGGCCAGTAGTGTATCATAACTAGTAGCGTCCACTTTGGACGCCAAGCTGAGATGAGTGCAAGGGACGCCGAAGTGCAAGATATGTATACTGTGTATTCACTTTTAGTACCGAAGGCTGACACGGGCAAGTGTACGAATGAAAAGGGGGACGGGTGAGAGGGCACCAAATGATAAATCACTTGTGTGGAAAAATTTTCTGCAACCATCCATGGTTACGGTGCTTCAAGACATTGTGACATTGCTGTCACATATCACTAAGAGATATCATTTCATTCTTTTGCCACTATTTCATGGGTGTTTTATTGTGAGTACTGGACATATTTGCTAAGGCGGAAAGCTTTGTGTTTTTCTTGCTGGCAAGGTGCACTCCTGGCATGATCTCAAGTTCCTGTTTGTTGACAGAAGGCAGTCAGTGAATCTCCGCAAAGGTGAGCTTCCCCAGGAAGATTGACAGTTTTCGCGGAAACAGGACAGTAGCACATTTCGCGCTTTTGTGTGTAGAGCTGAAACCTGTTCATGTTGAGAGAATATTGGAGAATGACATTTTTGCCTTTTCTGCATGAACGTCAATGGACAAGAAGCGCAGTACTGCCTGGCCAACATGAGTGTATGGAGAAGCCGACCAATCGAGGAGACACTGCTGTAGGCTTCTAGGCTGGTTGTGTTTGTTAATGTACATTTTGCATACTAAGGAAAATAAATTTCTGTTGTGTTCCCCTGTTTTTTCATGAAATAAGCCACATTCTCGTCTGCGACAGCGCTGCGTCATTCGCTCCACGTAGAGTATTTCGAAAAGCAGGGAGTTGAGGAGGGAGTACTAAGATTTGTGGCTTTTCATCTCCTGGCCACCATTTCGGGCTGATGGGCGCAAACTTTCCTTATTTTGGGGAAGTGTAAGAGTCACAATCTTCAGTAGTGAGATCCATATTCTGAGAAGCTCGCTTCGAGCGTTTTCTCGTACACAACTTGAGTTGCCGATTTGAGTTTTAATTTGGGAAGTTGTCTAATCAACTCTGCTTTGCAAGCTATCCACATAAGGATATCTTGTTACATTTTAAGCATCTTGTTGCTTTCAAGTAACACAAACTTGAAGTAGATCTAGGGTGTCGCAACTTTAGAGATTATGAGTTACTACATTAAGAGCGAACCTCTATATGGCAAGTACTTGATAAAGTTCCAGAGCGCCTTAGATGACATTTGAAGCGAATTAATTGTGGACGTTAGTATAGTATCTTAATCTAACCATTGTCATTGTTTTCAAATGATCGTAAGAAATGGTGTAGGGTGTACATAAGCCCCGAGTTCCTGATACATAAACGTGAAAGAGAAGTGTAAAACTTGTGAAAGGTGCTCTTGAAAAATGTCACTGTGCCGCATATGATGGATTTCCGACGTCAGAATTAATGAATTCTGACAAATGATTTAAACATTACTTGACTTCTGAACAGGAGCGTGGAAACTGTGGCTTCTTGAAATCGCTATTGAAACTTGTAACAGTCTTTGAGCAGGAATTAAAACAAGTTTTTTGATGAACGAGGAATTTAGACGTGTTCAGAGAAAGGTAAAGCAGTTTATGCTTTATGATCTTGAAGGAATTGTCCAGTGAGATGGAGCTGCATAAGACTTTAAACATGTTCGAAGAAAGGAAAACAATTAATGATTTTACTTATGGACATGAAGGAATAATCATGCCGGACGGAGCTGTACACGGAACAAGATAGTGTAACAGCTGTTTTTTGTGACGAATGTATGCAAAGACTACGTAGAAAATGCACGAGATCAGATATAAGTTGACCAAGACTGATCTATTCATTCTCTATGGTAACACTTGCCGCGCATCAGAAGTGTAACTGAAGGCCTATGCGAACAGTACTGCCCAGCCACGAGGCATTCATGCTTCTACTTACTCAATCAATCGAGAGGTGAACTGAGATTGTACCTTCCTTGGAACAGCAAATTTTCCCGTACTTTGTATCGTTTTCACCGAGAAGGATATTGAAGGACTGTAAAGGGACACTGTAAAATAAATGGGAAAGAAAATAGACAAAAATTGTGTGCATTATTTACGAAATAATCCGTGCATGTGTTACACGCCTCAGCGGCCTAATGCTTATAATGTCAGTTATTAAAGAGGTGCTTCAATTAGATCCTGATTAGTAAATACAAAATACAACGACATTATTATAGAAGCCTTTTTATGGGCATATATCTTCGTTCACACAAATATTACTTGTTATTTTAAACCATTCAAGTAATGAACTGTCTTATGAATTTCAAGTTGTTAAATTTTTACTCTCCTACATAAATCAAATTTGTGGTTCACATGCCGGTTTTGATGTATTCTCGGTCCGCAAATCCAGAGAAAACATTGGTATAGAGAAGAAACTGCCATTAGCAATTCACTCACAATCATAGTAAATATCAACCATGAACTGCCGAGAGTTTGCAAAATAGAGATATTACTTTCTGAAGCGAAATGTCTTGTTCTGACTTCCTCGTACTCGCAGAGGGAAACGAAAACGCACTGTCTAACTGGTGGCGAGTAATTGTTTGAACTAAGTCGGCGCCGAGGAGATGAAAATTTTGGCGACGTCTATTATTAGAAACACGGAATAATCTAGGCGTGAAATGCGGCGGCATCGCGGCCGTTGCATATTCATCCCACGGGGAAGTATGCAAATGGAAAGAGCGGAGCAGACTAAGGCTGCGAACATAATGTGGAACAGATGTGCCTCGGCGGGCGGCAGCCAACTTCTTGTAAAGTTTTCACTACCAGCCGGAGCAGCGCCGGGGGGACGCGCACTTTTACACGCACAAAAGAAATTTAATATCTGTTGATTAATTAGCGAAAGCGGTTTCATCACCCCAGCGGCCCACCCTTCCGGAGCATCCCGATATTATATCTTCGGTCCTACTTTGAAAGTGTGATTTATTTTTTATGCATGCAAATGAATGCGTCTCCGCTTTTGTAATTCAATAAATTTGCTGCTCGTCACTCAGTGTGCTCCCCTCGGCGCTGTGACAGGCCGCGAACGTTGTTGATGGAAATGGCACCAGATGTCTCCGCTGCGCCGCTCCTGCGCCTCTCTTTTTTTCGCAGGGAAGCCTGCCCCCCCTCCTCCCCCCCTCCTCCACTGCTGCTGAGGACCGACGGACGTCATCGGCTGCCACCGCTTCCTCCGGTATTAATATTGGGGAGTTAATAACGGAGCCTGTGCGCTGTTTACCATCGATTGCCGACCGCCTAATGAATGTGCAATGCAATGAGAGAGTTGGCCGGCCGCTACAGGCTGCGGGCCGTCACTCAACTGCGAAGCCCTTGTTTCACTGGCTGCCACCGGCTGCATCTGGAGCTGCTACTGATTCCTGGCACGAGGTACACATGATCACCTTCACCAAGTGTTTGTGACATTCGAGAGCAGCTGTTGCTTCCGTCATAAACCCTAAGGTTGCCTAGGGCTGATAGCTATCTCCTTCATTTCAAGATAAAATGGTTCAAATGGCTCTGAGCACTATGGGACTTAACGTCTGAGGTCATCAGTCCCCTAGAACTTAGAACTACTTAAACCTAACTAACCTAAGGACATCACACACATCCATGCCCGAGGCAGGATTCGAACCTGCGACCGTAGCGGTCGCGCGGTTCCAGACTGAAGCGCCTAGAACCGCTCGGCCACCCCGGCCGGCCATTTCAAGATAATTACTGCATCCAATGCTTTATATTCTCATATCTACGTTTACCTCTTCGATTCTTTCCTCCCTGCCATGCCTTCTCCTAAAGTATTCAGCAATGACTCACGTCGTAACATGAGTCCAACCATTCTATCTCTTCCTTTCATCATGGAATACTTCTAGATAAGCTCAAGTACTGTGGTATGAATGGGACAGCGCTCAAATGGTTTAAATCATACCTAAGTGGAAGCGTGCAGAAAGTTGAAATAAGCAGTTCACATAATATGCAAAAAAACAGGTGATTTCTCAAACTGGGCAACAATCAAGAATGGGGTGCCGCAAGGTTCGGTCTATGGTCCTCTGCTGTTCTTAATATAGATTAATGACTTGCCATTCTATATTCACGAAGATGCAAAGCTATTACTTTTTGCAGATGATACAAGTATAGCTATCACACCCAACAGACAAGAATTAACTGGTGAAATCGTAAACGATGTTTTTCAGAAAATCATGAAGTGGTTCTCTGCAAATGGGCTCTCATTAAACTTTGACAAAACACAGTACATACAGTTCCACAATGTAAATGGAATGACACCATTAATAAATATAGACTTCGATCAGAAATCGGTAGCTAAGGTAGAATATTCATAATTTCTAGGTGTATGCATTGATGAGGGGTTGAACTGAAGAAAACACACTGAAGATCTGCTGAGTTCAGCAACTTATGCTATTAGGGTCATTGCAAATTTGGCGATATACATCTCAGCAAATTATCTTACCACACCTATTTTCATTCTCTACTTTCGTATGGCATCATATTCTGGAGTAACTCATCATTAAGTAAAAGAGTGTTCATTGCACAAAGGCGTGTAATCAGAATAATTGCTGGAGCTCATCCAAGATCATCCTGCAGACACTTATTTAAAGGGCTAGAGATCTTCACTGTAACCTCACAATATATATATTCAGTTATGAAATTTATTATTAACAATCCGAACGAATTCAGAAGTAATAGCAGTGTACATGGCTACAACACTAGGAGAAAGGATGATCTTCACTAATTAAGGTTAAATCTAACTTTAGCTCAGAAGGGGGTAAATTATGCTGCCACAAGTCTTTGGTCACTTACCTAATAGCATCAAAAGTCTAACAGATAGCCATATAGCATTTAAAAGGAAATTAAAAGAATTTCTTAATGGCAACTCCTTCTACTCGTTAGATGAATTTTTGGATATAGTAAGAGTAATTTCCCCAGCACCCAACAAAAATAATTAAAAATATTGTGTCATGTAATATTTTGAGTAATGTAATATCTTGTATAGACACCTTTTATTAACCTGACGCGTTCCACATGATTACGAAGTGTCGTATTCATGATCTATGGAACAAGTACTAATCTAATCTATGTTCTTCATTAGACATTTTATTATCTACATGTGGTCATCAAACATTTTTGGTCAAGAGCCAATACTGACATTGTGGGGCAGCACCTCAGGCCGCATATGTACCGATCTTAGTATTAATTACATAAATTCTTTCAAGTTTTGTTGCCTTCTTATTGGCACTTTATTAATTCGTTATACGTATATCACGACAACCTCGTTTCTGCAATTTTTCCTTCTTCGTGATCCTCGAATGACGGTACAATTTTTCCCAAAAATGTGTGATAAAAATTAATTTGCTTACGTCTATAGACGTAAGCTGGAAAGTATCAATAAAACATCAGCAAAAAATTGGAAGAATTAATATGTATAATATGTCGTTCTTCGACCTAATACGCGCTGTGGGCCCATCAGTAAAGAAACTTTTGTATTACTACTAACTCGTAATCTACATAAAACAGTATCATGTGAGTCCCATCAGACTACCTATAGTAAGTAAGCGTTAAATTGGCTGTCTTCCCCCAAATACCGGTTATTAAATGTCGGCACCACTCAGAACAATTCGTGTCGACTGTGCGCTGACATTGCTGCCACTCTCCGCAGCCTCGAAGTTGTGACACTGTAATTGCTTGACAAAGTTGTTATGTCTGTGTGAGCAGATGATTGATTAATAACAGCAACTTTACTTACATCTAAGTGTATTACGCAGCACGAGACAGGTTCATAAATATTTTTTAAATGTTTAAAATTTAATTTTCCTTCTACTCCTTGCGTTATATTACAACTGCCTTAATTTAATTTGATATTTCTTGCTACACCTATGTACTGTATTTGAAGACGACACTCTGTAATAATCCGTATTATTTCCGTTTGAGATTTGTTCCATAGCAGCTGAGCGGTGCGCGTGAGGCACAGCCGTTACAGTCACTAGACGACACGCAATAAAACATTCCCCCTCTCACATCCTCTAGCCTCGCAGTAGCTGTGCCTCCTAACCCTCTGAGCCTGAGCACGGGATAGGGTGCCAATGCGCAGTGAATAGTTTTCGTTCAAAGCACTGGGCGAATTCATTCCTTTGTTCGGAAGGGGAGGCCACCACTTGTTTTCGGCCAGTCGGCAACACACTACGATGACAGAATAGAGGCGCATGTCCTTGCAGTCTTTCTCAAATGATTTTACAGAAATCATGAGATAAAAAATTTCATTTCTGCACTTTATAGTTTTATATGTCAGCTCCATGATGGAGCGCCCATCATGTCGTTAATGGTTACAGTTATTGTGATATTTGCACTGAAGTAACACTACGCGAAGTTCGAAAAAGTTTGGAACGAAGTCGCTATGATTTTGCGTCTGGTGCATATTAGATAATAGGTTGCTGTGTATGAAATTTAGCTAACACAATGAATTTTTCTTCAGACTTGGGTGGACGTCTTGAGAAAATTTATCTGATGTAGCACATTCACTTGTGACCATGCCTGCCAGCAACAAAGCCATAATGAAATATCCACAACATTCATCATACTTCATAAATGGTTTGAGATATCGAAATGAGATTTTGGCAAATGATAGCACACATATAGGAGAGTATTTTGCCGTAGAGTTATTATGCGAAACTGCACTATCTACTGCGTTATTCCACGACCTACAGATTTTTTAGACGAAAAATGTAGTTTTTAAAGGCCATCAGTAGTTGGTGAAACGAGAAATCCTGCGCGTTTTGGAACAAAATAAGTGAAGACATTACATGTCTATTTTTGTACCGAGGACGTGCTTTTTCATAACCTTGCTTATCCTCAGTTCGTCAATAAAATTAATGAATCTCTGTTTCAGAAATCTCTGGCTATTCCGTCTGCGCCGCATGTTAGTGACGTGACATTATTTAAACTCTGTTGTGTTTTGACAAAAGAAGCAAATTTTAACGTGGCTGCAAGAGAAATGTATGTTTCACTCAAAATTCGCCAATGATGACGTTTCTCTGCAAGTTACAAATGGTTAACAAATCAGGTGAAAACAAATCGCTGTTTTGTTGCATTTTCAGCGGAATTCCTTTTAGATGCTAACCAAAGCAGTGGTGATAGTACATCTTTTTGAATGGGCATGCAGGCGCCCCTCTTAATTTTTACAAAAAATGTGAGTGTAGGCTTCCGTTCAGAACATCACTTCCCCTCCAGTGCTCGGCATTTCTCCTTCATCGCCCGCCCACAACCTCCACCACCACCACCACTCTCCCCACGCATGCTCTGCCGACTACGCATCTACCGGCCATGTTATTCTGCATCGGCTATTTTGCTTACCTCCGTATCCAGAAACGTCAGTTTAGCCTTTGTTAGTATTTTTGTTTGTTACTGAGCAATGAAAACTACACTGATAAGAAGCTCGTAACACTGACGTTTTTGGATTTTGCCGTTGGCTGCAAGGCGCATAATTATTACCATAAACTTTGGCTGAGAGCCACGGGCCGTACAATTTAGAGCTCTGCATCCGACGTTTATGCTCGCTCGAATGTAGTTCCTCGTAAGTCCGGCAGAAGTCGATACAGGTGCTTTGGGCTGGGGGAGCAGCTGTACTCGACTTTCTTGAAGCTCGTTCGAGCGTCTCACGCTCGAACTGCCCGGCTTTCTACCACAGCAATCTAAGCGTCGCTCAGTTTCCCGCTCTAGGATCACGGTACATAAGATGAAGGATATTATTAGAAATAATATATCCTGAGTGCGAAAGACGATGATCCTAACCTTATCTGCGAGAAATTTTCATTAGTGACTGATAAGGATGTCCGCTACATGTGCTTTCTCCTTACGGATCCGCCATCACACATTTGAAGCACATGTCTTCAGAACACGACGAAGTGTAAGTTGTGAAGCATTTACAGTTCCGTTGTAAGCTACGGTAATTAAAAAGGTGCGTAGAAATGTGTGTAAGGGACCTTCGAGGAAAAAGGAAAGAAGATTATGTTTCCGTCCTAGAAACGGAGCATAAGCTCAGTTGTGTCAAGGATGGGGAACAAAATAGGCCGTGCCTTTTCAAAGCAACCACCCCGGCATTTTCCTGGAGCAATTTAGGGAAACCAAGGAAATATGGATGGCCGAATGCAGGTTTGAACTTTCGTCCTCCCGAATGCGAGTCCGATGTGTTAACCAGTGCGCTGCCTCGCCCAGTAAAGAGGTCTTCGTCCATGTACATTAATATTAGTTGTAGGATTTCGCGCTTTATGTGTAGAGCTTGTAAACGCCGGTACAGAATTCGTACATGTAGGCGTCTCCAGCATTTTGGCTCATTTTACGACAGTATCAGGAAACAGTGAAAGATAAGCCAATGAAATATGGGAGAGTATTATACCCAGCATTATCCAGGCCATAGGCGCGAATACATAAGAATGTACAGCGGATATGTGACCGATACGTATAGAAAAATGTGTAATATATCTATTACTATGTATTTTGTTTATCAAGATTGGTTACTGCAAAATATGATATTGGTGACAACTCTCTTTTCTAAGAAGAAAAAAAAATGGGGAATTTATTGATAACTATGTTGAAGAAACATTACGCAAAATGTCAGGAGTAACTCCCCAGCATTTTAATACGATTTCATCTGTCACTGGCCGATACTGTAATATATGCAATACACTGTACCCCTTTAGCATTATACATACATTACACATGTTTTGAACACAGTTACGAACCAGATTTCCGATGACGATTATCTGATAAATGAGGTTACTGTAGTTAATACCGCGACTTATGCCGTTGACAGACAGTCCCTTCCATGAAGAAAACTTCGATACAGACAAGCATGAAACAAGGAACGGAGAGTAGGCGAAACTTTGTTTAGAATGCTACAATCTTTAGTTAGGCAGTACGATAAAATCATGGAAATGCTTCTGGGGGGAGAGGGGAGGGGGCAGGTGTCTCTGACAAACTTACTGGTTACGACAACAATACTGCAAAAGAACTCGTGTCATTTTTAGAGCCATCCAAAGATATAGTAGGAATGCTGGAAGGCGAGAAGTATCGAGCCGTAAAGTTTTTTTTTATCTCTTTGTGTCAGTTCGTTTGTTATGGGTGCACAAACTGAAAAGTCATTGTAGTATAGGACCCCAAGAGGAACGTTTAGTTTACTGTGACTGAGTTTTCTTGTGTCCAGCAAATGAAAAGTGCACTTACTGCAAAACGCTAGTTTCAGTGTCACCGGTATTTTGGCAGTACAGTATCGTCTATAAACTGTAGATACTATGAATTTTGAAAGAGTGCTGTCTGCGTGTCATAGAGGAGAAAGTAGAAAGTTGTACGTTGCACAGAATACTAACATTTCTGTGGTCGCCCTTCTGATTACTGAGAATTATATGTGTGACAGAGTGGAGACGTCAAAATTTAATTTTAATAATAATAATTATTTAACATAGGTAGTCAAATATGTAAAGAAACATCAGTTCCTGTGAAGCTAGGACAGATCATAACGTGCATTAGTATCTTACTGTGTTTTTGCGATGGCTGTAAATATTTATTCGGGGCTGCTGAGCGAATGTCCGCCGTGTTTAGCAACCAAAAAAGTCTCTGTTTCCGGAGTGACTAGACCGTGGCCCACACAGTGCTCAATCTGTCGATGACGTTGACTTTGATTTAACCGGAATGGACAGTGGAGACGACGACTATCGGCATGAGAGATGACAGCGTAACCGTAGTCTCTTTCCCATGCTATCTAATTTAGCGAGGAGAATGTTTTGTGTTGCAGCCTCAGCTGCGACTAGCTATAGAAATTCCAGTGCGGCATGGAAGTTTATCTCGCCCGAACGAAGCAGACTTGATCCGAAACGACTCGATTCATCGTAATTACGGTAAGAGGGAATAATTCGGAGATAATTTTTTTCCTGTCGGATATCTAAGTTCTTAGGTAATCAAGTTCACATACGTAGATTTGAATCAATAAAGCATATGGCGCCATAAAAAAACACGAATTTGATTTTAATTACCATCATTAGAACAGATGATAGTTAGATACAGTCCCTATCAACCTCCAAACAATTTCCAAATTTTCTTTATTGCATAAGGCAAGCTATTTTCTCTTATCCAATACAATCATGTCGCGATTAGACGCTATGATCCAAAAATATACTACAGCTTACCTAAACTGATGCGAGTATAGTTCCATCAGCTGCAGGCACGCAGAGCCTCCACGTTTGCAGACGTCTAGCAAGAATACTTGAATGGGACCGCAGGCGGCCCGCGGGCCGCAGTTTGACGACCGCAGCTCTAACACCTCCCGATATCCCCACAATGGATGCCATGTGCAGTTTATCCGCTACCATATTGATGAACAGACCACCGCAGTAGTAATTTCCTTTTAAGAGCGAGCCTCCAGGCGCGTTCTTGCGAAGTCACTAAGTCAAACAATCCCTTACCACCCACCGCTCGGAATTACAACGGGAGGCCACAACATTGGGATCACGGATTTACTTCAAACTTTGTACTCCTTCACTAGGCCATTAAAACGACATAACATGCAAGTTGTAAGGTGCACTACTCTGGAAATTCCGAGAAAATCGCAAGAGAAGTTTTGGGCGTCCTATTATGTGGCTTACGTATCTGTGCGTACGGGCCGGACGTTAGAGGTCATGGTGGTGAAATGATTAGCGTTAGAACTTCCTATGCCGAACGTGAGAGAAGCAACGGTTCGACTCCCACTCAGACTTAATTACTAATCCGTTTTTTTCATCACATGGTCATACTATTCAATTTATATGACGTCTGAAAGATGTTGGTGTTGAGGTCTTCAGTCCAAAGACTGATTTGATGCAGCTCTTCATGTTACTCTATCCTGTGCAGGCCTCTTCATCCCCCAGTAACTACCGCAACGTACATCCTTCTGAATCTGTTTAGTGTATTCATCTCTTGCGGTTAAAGGCGCTGCAGTCTGGAACCGCAAGACCGCTACGGTCGCAGGTTCGAATCCTGCCTCGGGCATGGATGTTTGTGATGTCCTTAGGTTAGTTAGGTTTAACTAGTTCTAAGTTCTAGGGGACTAATGACCTCAGCAGTTGAGTCCCATAGTGCTCAGAGCCATTTGAACCATCTCTTGGTATCCCTCTCCGATTTTTATCCTCCACGCTTCCCTCAAGTTCTAAATTGGTGATCCCTTGATGCCTCAGAACATGTCCCACCAATCGATCCCTTCTTCAAGTTGTGCCACGAATTCCTCTTCTCCCCAGTTCTGTTCAGTATCTTCTCATTAGTTACGTGATCTACCCATTTAATCTTCAGCAGTCTTCTGCAGCACCACATTCCCTAGCTTCTATTCTTTTCTTGTTTAAACTGTTTTTCGTCCATATTTCTCATCCGTACGTGGCTATGCTCCATACAAATACTTTCAGGAAAGACTTCCTGACACTTAAATCTGTACTCGATGTCAAAAAATTTCTCTTCTTCAGGAACGCTTTCCTTGCCGGTGCCAGTCTTCATTTTTTATCCTCTCTACTTCGAACATCCTGTTATTTGGCTACCCAAATAGCAAAACTCATCTACTACTTTACCTCATTTCCTTATCCAATTCCCTCAGTATCGCCTGATTTAATTCGACTACTTTCCATTATCCTTGTTTTGCTGTTGTTGATGTTCATCTTACAGCCTGCTTTCAATACACTGTCCATACCATTCAACTGTTTTTCGAAGTCCTTAGAGGTCTCTGGCAAAATTACAATGTCATCGGCAAACCTCAAGTTTTCGATTTCTTCTCTTTGGATTTTAATTCCTACTCGAAATTTTTCTTTGGTTTCCTTTACTGCTTCTTCAATATACAGATTGAATAACACCGGGGATAGGCTACAACCCTGCCTCACTCCCTTCTCAACCATTGCTTCCCTTTCGTATCCCTCGACTCTTATAACTGCCTTCTGGTTTCTGTACAAATTATCAATAGCATTTCGTTCCCTGTATTTTACCCTTGCCACCTTCGGAATTTGAAAGAGAGTATTCCAGTCAACATTGTCAAAAACTTTCTCTAAATCTACAAATGCTATAAACATAGGTTTGCCTTTCCTTGACCTAGCTTCAATGTCGTAGGCTCAGTATTGTCTCGCGTGTTCATACATCTCTTCGGAATTCAAACTGATCTTCCCCAAGGCAGGCTTCTACCAGTTTTTCCATTCTTCTGTAAAGGTTTCGTGTTAGCATTTTGCAGCCGTGACTTATTAAACTGATAGTTCGCTAATTTTCACACCTGTCAACACCTGTTTTCTTTGGAATTCGGATTATTACATTCTTCTTGGAGTCTGAAGGTATTTCTCATACATCCTGCCCACCAGATGGTAGAGTTTTGTCAAGACTGGCTCTCCCAAGGCTATCAGCAGTTCTAACGGAATGTCGACTACTTCTGGGGCCTTGTTTCTACTTAAGTCCTTCGGAGCTCTGTCAAATTCTTCACGCAGTGTCATATCTCTCGTCTCATCTTCATCTACGTCCTCTTCTATTTCCATAATATGGCCCTCAAGTGCATCTCCCATGCATAGACCTTCTGTACACTCCATCCACCTTTCTGCTTTCCCTTCTTTGCTTAGGACTGGTTTATCATTTGAGCTCTTGATACTCCTAAAGTGGTTCTCTTTTCTCCAAATGTTTCTTTTAATTTTTCTGTAGGCGGCATATATCTTACTCTTATAGATATATGCTTTTACATCTTACCTTTGTCCTCTAGCCATTCCTGCTTAGACGTTTTGCACTTCCTGCCGATCTCATTTTTGAAATGTTTGTATTCCTTTTCACCTGCTTCATTTACTGCATTTTTATGTTTTATCGTATCATCAATTAAATTCGATATTTTTTGTGTTACCTAAGGATTTCTACTAGCCCTCGTCTTTTTACCTACACTACTGGCCATTAAAATTGCTACACCACGAAGATGACATGCTAAAGACGCGAAATTTAACCCACAGGAAGAAGATGCTGTGATATGCAAATGATTAGCTTTTCAGAGCATTCACACAAGATTGGCGCCGGTGGCGACACCTGCAACGTGCTGACATGAGGAAAGTTCCCAACCGATTTGTCATATACAAACAGCAGTTGACCGGCGTTGCCTGGTGAAACGTTGTTGTGGTGCCTCATGTAAGGAGGAGAAATGCGTACCATCACGTTTCCGACTTTGATAAAGGTCGGATTGTAGCCTATCGCGATTGCTGTGTATCGTATCGCGATATTACTGCTCGCGTTGGTCGAGATCCAATAACTGTTAGCAGAATATGGAATCGGTGGGTTTAGGAGGGTAATGCGGAACGCCGTGCTGGATCCCAACGTCCTCGTATCACTAGCAGTCGAGACGACAGGCATCTTATCCGCATGGCTGTAACGGATCGTGCAGCCACGTCTCGATCCCTGAGTCAACAGATGGGGACGTTTGCAAGACAACAACCATCTGCACGAACAGTTCGACGACGTTTGCAGCAGCATGGACTATCAGCTCGGAGACCATAGCTGTGGTTACTCTTGACGTTGCATCACAGACAGGAGTGCCTGCGATGATGTACTCAACGACGAACCTGGGTGCACGAATGGCAAAATGTCATTTTTTCTGATGAATGCAGGTTATGTTTACAGCATCATGATGGTCGCATCCGTGTTTGGCGACATCGCGGTGAACGCACATTGGAAGCGTGTATTCGTCATCGCCGTACTGACGTATCATCGGGCGTGACGGTATGGGGTGCCATTGGTTACACGTCTCGGTCACCTCTTGTTCGCATTGACGGCACTTTGAACAATGGACGTTACATTTCAGATGTGTTACGACCCGTGGCTCTACCCTTCATGCCGGCCGCCGTGGTCTAGCGGTTCTAGGCGCTCAGTCAGGAGCCGCGCGACTGCTACGGTCGCAGGTTCGAATCCTGCCTCGGGCATGGATGTGTGTGATGTCCTTAGGTTAGTTAGGTTTAAGTAGTTCTAAGTTCTAGGGGACTTATGACCACAGATGTTGAGTCCCATAGTGCTCAGAGCCATTTGAACCAATCTACCCTTCATTCGATCCCTGCGAAACCCTACATTTCAGCAGGATAATGCACGACCGCATGTTGCAGGTCCTGTACGGGCCCTTCTGGATACAGAAAATGTTCGACTGCTGCCCTGGCCAGCACATTATCCAGATCTCTCACCAATTGAAAACATCTGGTCAATGGTGGGCGAGCCACTGGCTCGTCACAATACGCCAGTCACTACTCTTGATCAACTGTGGTATCGTGTTGTAGCTGCATGGGCAGCTATACCTGTACACGCCATCCAAGCTCTGTTTGACTCAATGCCCATGCGTATCAAGGCCGTTATTACGGCAGAGGCGGTTGTTCTGGGTACTGATTTCTCAGGATCTATGCACCCAAATTGCGTGAAAATGTAATCACATGTCAGTTCTAGTATAATATATTTGTCCAATGAATACCCGTTTATCATCTGCATTTCTTCTTGGTGTAACAATTTTAATGGCCAGTAGTGTACTTGAAACTTCCTGGCAGATTAAAACTGTGTGCCCGACCGAGACTCGAACTCGGGACCTTTGCCTTTCGCGGGCAAGTGCTCTACCAACTGAGCTACCGAAGCACGACTCACGCCCGGTACTCACAGCTTTACTTCTGCCAGTATCTCGTCTCCTACCTTCCAAACTTTACAGAAGCCCTCCTGCGAAACTTGCAGAACTAGCACTCCTGAAAGAAAGGATATAGCGGAGACATGGCTTAGCCACAGCCTGGGGGATGTTTCCAGAATGAGATTTTCACTCTGCAGCGGAGTGTGCGCTGATATGAAACTTCCTGGCAGATTAAAACTGTGTGCCCGACCGAGACTCGAACTCGGGACCTTTGCCTTTCGCGGGCAAGTGCTCTACCAACTGAGCTACCGAAGCACGACTCACGCCCGGTCCCGAGTTCGAGTCTCGGTCGGGCACACAGTTTTAATCTGCCAGGAAGTTTCATATCAGCGCACACTCCGCTGCAGAGTGAAAATCTCATTCTGGAAAGTAGTGTACTTGATTCTCTGCTGCCTTCACTATTTCATCTCTCAAAGTTACCCATTCTTCTTCTAATGCATTTCTTTCCTTTTTTCTTGTCAATCGTTCCCTAATGTCCCCTCTGAAACTCTCTACAACCTATAGTTCTGTCAGTTTGTCCAGGTCCCATCTCCTTAAATTCCTACCTTTTTGCAGTTTCGTCAATTTTAATCTACAGTTCACAACCAATACATTGTGATCAGACTCCATATCTGCCCCTGTAAATGTCTTACAATTTAAAGCCTGGTTCCTAAATCTCTGTCTTACCTTTATATAATCAATATGAAACCGTTCGGTGTCTCCAGGTCTCTTCCACATATACAACCTTCTTTCATGGTTCTTGAACTAAGTGTTAGCTATGATTAAGTTATGCTCTATGCAAAGTTCTACCGAGTGGCTTGCTCTTTCATTCCTTACCCCAGTCAGTATTCACCAACTACTTTTTCTTGTCTTCGTTTTCCTACTATTGAATTCCAGCCACAATGAATATTAAATTTTCGTCTCGCTTCAATATCTGAATGATATCTTTTATCTCATAACACATTTTTTCAGTTTCTTCGTCATTTGCGGAGCTAGTTGGCATATAAACTTGTACTACTGTGGTAGGCGTGGGCTTCGTGTCTATCTTGCTACAATAATGCGTTCCCTCTTGTGTTCGTAGTAGCTTACCCGTGCTACAATTTTTTTATTCATTATTAAATCCACTCCTGTATTACCCCTATTTGATTTTGTATTTATAGCCCTGTATTCACCTGATCAAAAGTCTTCTTCTTCCTGCCACCGAACTTCACTAATTCCCACGATATCTAACTTCAACCTATCCATTTCCCTTTTTAAATTTTCTAACCTACCTTCCCGATTAAGGGATCTGGCATTCCACGCTCCGATTCGTAGAACGCCAGTTTTGTTTCTCCTGATAACGACGTCTTCCTGATTAGTCCCCCCCCCCCCCCCCCCCCCCCCGGAGATCCGAATGGGGGACTATTTTACCTCCGAGATATTTTACCCAAGAGGATGCCATCATCAGTTAACCCTACATTAAAGCAGCATGCCCGCGGGAAAATTTACGGCTGAAGTTTTCCCTTGCTCTCAGATGTTCGCAGTACCAGCGCAGCAATGCTGTTTTGGTTTGTGTTACAAGGCCAGTTCACTCAACTGCCCTTGCAACTACTGAATAGGTTGCTGCCCCTCTTCAGGAACCATATGTTTGTTTGGCCTGTCAACAGATACCTCTCCGGTGGTTGCACCTACGGTACGGCTACCTGTATAGCTGAGGCACGCAAGCCTCCTCTCCAACGGCAAGGTCAATGGTTCATGGGGAGGATTTGAGAGATAATATAATCAAGAAAACCATGTGTATTTACATGAAGTTTCGATTTATGTTTTCCATGTTTGTGTGACAAATTCCATCCTGTAAAGTATGACGTCGAGAGCGCATCCGATGAGTAATTGTACATTTCTCTTGTGGTGTGGGACATTGTGACTTACTGTACGATGACTGATTGTGAATAACGTCATTCGCATCAGTATTTATCGAGGTTTGACTTGGACTTTCTAAGTCCATCCTTCGTCCTTGAAAATTTAATTACAAATAATAAATATTGAAATAATATGAAATTTACTACAACTTCATGAAAATGCACGTGGGTTTTTTCGTTGTATTACCTCTCAAATGTTATATAAATTAAATTATGTGATCAGTAATGAGAAAAATATAGATTAAAGAATAAGTGATAGTGGGATTCAAACCGTTTCGTCGTCCACGACCCTCTCAGAATGCACATATGCTAACCGCTTCACGACAATGACCTCTCTCGACCAGTAGCTTCGCAGAGATACATCAGTTACATAATAGACGCGTAAAACTCCTCTTGGGATTTTCTCGGATTTGTCACCTTACTACTTGCTCATTATGTTGCTTTAATGGCCTATTAAAGGCGCACGGAGTTTGAAGTAAATCCGTGATCCCAACGTCGTGACCTCCCCCTTTTAGTTCTGCAACCTGTTCATACCAACAAATACTGGTATAGATGGATTTTAATGGAAAGTGGATAAACCACAGACGACGTACTCTGTCATTAGTCCGCAGCATTTATTTGTCACTATATACCGTTCATATGTCAGTGCAAGATTTACAGTTCTCAAAAATAATGCCTTGACATCAATTTATAACATATATAATACTTGGAGACATGACAATAAACGTTGTTAAGTTACAGACCTAAACTCTTTGCACAGCTCATTCTGTTATCAATCGACCGATGCAAAAGTGTGAACAGCTACTGCAGTATGGTCGCTGCGACTTCAAACTGATGTCTGTACAATTGGCTGACAGTACGATAGCCACTTGTTCCTATTAGCCTGGTCATTTCGGCAGTGGCACTTTTAATTAAAAAGTGTACTTTCACTGAGATGTTCATCAATGTCTGTTGGCTGCTTCGGTTATGCTGTAAATTATCAAACATTTGGTTTGGCTCCTACAGTGTCGACGTGTCCACGCCTATAGCGCGACGTTTCGATTCCTACGTTTGTTCTCGCGCTGAATCATATGTCTGCCGCTGCAGCTCGTCTGCGGCTACTCTGCCGGTGACTGACCAGGTGTGATTGCGTGTAGAACAGTTCTGCTCACGTCTTTCAATGAAAATAAAAGCGCTGAGGCCGGCTTACTTCAATGTAAAATAAATTTAATAAACTAGCAGGGAAAGACTGTGCTGGTAATGAAGGAAACGTCATGTGATCTTTTTTTTTCATTTTGCATGGGGTTATTTAACCGTGCCTCAGCTGAGTTTTGGAAACATACACATGGATATTAGAGTGTTAATGTGACCACAGGAAGTACACCAAATTTGATACACATTTGTTACGATCTCGTACAAAATATGAACGGGATTATGTATTTGAGGATCTTCATGACAATAAAACGGTAGCACTTGTTGGAACAGGTACTTTCAGCTTCAGAAGGTTTCATAAAAAACTGTTTTGTGAGCCTCCAAGAAATTGCAGAAAAACAGCAAGTGGTTTACATCAATCATTTCTTATGACAGTCTCAGGTAGGGCTACACTTGTCGCCTATCCGATGTTAGTGGGGAGGAGTTTAACAATGATTAGTACGCATTTGTATCGAGGTAATTATCAGTTTCCTGCTTGTTTGAAATTTTTGAAACCAGGGAAAGCTTCTGATTGCTGGTTGAATCACAGCAAAGCATTAACCTTTGTAACAGAATGAAAAGTGCCAATCCTCTGGCCATTCTTCCTTGGTCGGTTTCCATACTCATAGCTTGAAAGCGGAGGATGATACACTGACGTTCCTTACAGGGTCAGAGACACTGGTACTGGCAGTAAATGAACAAAATGAATAAACAAGTTCCTGTTTCATATGCGATTCAGCATCTGATAGAACAAGTGGCTCAGTAACAGACAGAATTTTGGTAACTAAGGGAGCAAAAAAGGGAACAGTCACTTCCTGATACATCCATCCTTTCCACTAGTAAAACCACTGTACTGGTTACCCCATTTTCAAAAAGTTAGGGGTGGATGTGGTTGTAATATTAGACAATTTAGAGACGGATTAGGGAACTGGAATGAGGAACAACTATTGAGTGTAGGCAAGCTAAACTAATAGGAGACGCTAGGACGTATGTTATGTACCACGAAAAGTTGAGGGAAGAACAGTTATTTAATATGTTACGGGAATGATTAGTGGTGAGATCGCAGAGAAAAATTCTCTCTGAATACAACAGTGAGTAACTTAAGGATTTATTTCAAAAGCACAGAGACTCAGTAGAAGGTTTTGTAGACCTTATTCGCAAAATAAATGCCACTATATTTGAGCTCAAAAAGGATGATCATGCTAACAAACCCATTTTGCAGGAAGCCGAACAACCGGCACCAGGTGCATGTTTACGTGAGATACCCTCAGATATTTCACGTAGAGTTCGCATGAAGTTGCTGGAGACTCTTAATGAGGCAGTAGGAAGCACGGCAGCATTAGCAGAGGTAGATGTGGTCACCACGCTATGGGAGAAGAAGATAATGTGCAATGCAGATATTAATTCTTAATTGTAAGATCGTCACCAGTGTCTGTTTCTTCAGACATTGTTAAAAATATTAGAAGCCTCGACAGGCAATATGACTATCGTAATTCTAAGGTTGAATATGTCTGCCTCCTTGAAATCCTGTGGCGGGAATCCAAGTAAAGTTGAGAGCGATGGGGTTGTAGACAGTATGACATATGGAACTTAGTGTCGATCCTGGAAGTGTGCTTGGATAGCCAAAGTGGGTAACGCAATCACTCACAGGAAGAGGGAAAGCCGGTTTCGAGCCCCTGTGCAGAACAAATTTCTATGTTGATTTGCGACTCCATGTTGTCTTGTGCACTACGACCAGATAACAGGTATACTTGAAAAAAGAGACAGCATTGGTCGTATATTTTTTACTATTGCAAAATCGATTTTCTGTCACTGAGTGACCATCTTCAGTGCTATATTGTATAACTTAAATTGGGATGCACTGTTGTCACTAAGCTTACGGCAATCACATAGACTCTGTCTATACGACCAATGCTGTCTCTTTTTTCAAATTTCTATGTGTCACCAATAAGTAATACCTTCACAGTTAATATCGGAAAGAATCCGCAGTTGCAAATAATATGAATACGAAGTGTAACTATAGAAAGCGGCAATGTTGGAGGTACAAGTCTTTAAGTCACTCTGAGTGAAATTGTAATAGCACGAACTCACAGAAAGAGGGAAGATCGTCTCAGGTTGGGCCGCATCCACTTCCGTTAAATGGGGAAGAGAGTGTTGTGTCCACTGTATAGCGCTCCCAGTAACAGTTAACAAAGGTCACGTATGTGCTCGAATCAGTTTTCTGACCAGTTATATGAAAGGTAAGTGTAAATTCTTATCACATACAGGATCTCAGTTATCTATAATAACTAAGAGCGGCATAGGTGAGGTCATGCAGAGTCACTTGGTTCAACAGTGATAAGTTTCTCAGTAGGTGGAAGTAACTTCTGGGTTAATGCAGAAGTCCTACCTATAATTGGCAGTGGCTATGAAATCCTTCTTGGGTTAGATCTCCTAGTTGTGTATCACATCAAGGTTGACTTGGAATGGCGCATAGTGGAATTAGATGAAGCAATGTTTCATCGTGGCTCTGCAGCCACAAAACCATTACTGTTGCAAGGAGCACCCAAGTCGTTGGACGGGCCACCAAAACGGCGTGTAAGGCCTCTTAAAGTCAACTGGTCAGATGTAATAGGGCAAGATACTGGAAGGTTAAACTGGATTGATGTAGGAGCTGCTCTGCTGGTGAATTCTGTGTATATTGCAGAACATTTATCTGGAAATCAAGAACTGAAAGTGGAATTTTCTTTCACGGTGTAGTTTACTCAAGATATGGTAAATTGAAGGAAATAAAATAGTGCCTGTCAGTATTTACAACTTTAGAATGGAAAAAACACCCTGGTAGCTAACTTAGAAATATTAGGTGATGACAAATTGGACAGGAATTTTACATCATACTATTCAACACCTGGACAGTCTGTCAGTTTGTTTACACTAAGAGAAAAAGTAGCACATCTAGAGGGACAAGACAAGTGGAACATGGAGAAACTGTTAGATGAATTTATATGCTTATTTGATCCTCCTGAATCGTTGCATACCACACCACTAACCCAGCATTATATTCCCACTGTAAATGAAGATCTTGCCTATAAGAAACCATACAGAGCCCAGCAACAACTACAGCCTGTCATGGACGAATTTATGTCACCGACTTCAAGATGGAACCATAGAATCAAATAATAGCCCCTGGTCAGCACACATTGTCATCACTACAAAAAATCTCCAGGTAACAGCAAAGCATATAGGTTCTGTTGCAACTGCTGCTATTTCAAGCACGTCAAATATAACAGAAACCATAGATAATCTGTGTAAGTGTCGTTATTTTGCAATTATGGACCATTAAAATGGGTACCATCAGTCAGAGGTAAAGCATCAAGATCATCCAAAAACAGCATTCTCAGTGCCCTCTGGGGAAAGCGAGTGTTAGATAGTGTATTGTGAGCATTAAAACGGAAGCAATGAATGGTCTATTTTGATGATATAATTGTGTTCTCCAAAGATATCCAGGAACACATAGCGCGTTTACGCCACGTATTTGACATCTGCATGCACTAATGGGTTGGGGGATAGGATGCTGTGAGAACAGTTTGACAGAACACTGAAAACACCTAAGTGGAATCAGGGCCCCTGGAGTAGTGACATTCCTTTAGAACTACTGGTATCCTTGAGAGAGCCAGCCATAACAAAATTATCCCATCTGCTACGCAAGATGTATGAGACAGGCGAAATATCTTTAGACCTGACTAAGAATTTAATAATTCTAATTCCAAACAAAGCAGGTGCTGACAAGTGTGAATCTCACCGAACTGTCAATTTAATAAGTCATGGTTACAAAATAATGACTCGAATTACTTATAGATAAAAAAAGGAAAAATTGGTAGGAGCTGACCTCGGGGAAGATCAGTTTGGTTTCCAGAGAAATATAGGAACACACTAGGCAATTTGACAGAAATGACTTCTCTCATAAGATAGGTAAAAGAAAGTCAAACTTATTTTAACAGCATTTATAGAATTAGAGAAAGTTTTTGACAGTAATTACTGGAATAAACTCTTTGAAATTCTGAAGGTAACAGCATAAAATAAGGGGAGTGAAAGGCTATTTATTTATTTAACACGATCATCAGACCCACTCTTACATCAGACCAGGGTTTCACAGATACAGTATCATTTTTACATCATAGATACCTAAGAAATAACAGTTATCATACGACAAACAGCACTAAAATGATTTAAGTTCCTACAGAGACAATGTGAGTAATTAATACAGACTGTGAACTGATACAGTTAATACTGACAGCACTTCTACTACTACTACTGCTGCTGCTGCTGTGACTAACAATGATACTACTACTACTACAACTAATAATAATAATAATGAAAGAAGATTGTATAGGGGCGACGAGTGCCTACAGGAACAAGTGCAGTCATTATTATTGCTCCAGTAGATATGTCATTAACTAACTTCTGAAGCTGGAGGTATTATTCAGTTCTCTAATATAGCGTGCGAGGTTAATCCAGAATCAGTTTCCTGCTACTGAGAAGGACTTCGAGAAAGTGGCTGAATGATGGAGTGGTACAGAAAGGGTTGGATGTTTCTGCTATGTTGTTGAGACAAGGGCAGTAAGGTCAAGTGGAGATTTGAGGCACAGTGTACATTGATAAGACAGTAGAGAAGACATTCGCTGTATGTATGATGGTGAAGTATGATCACAGATGTAACGAACACAGGTGTTTGTAATCAGTTCCAGATGCCATGAACTTTCCTGAGAAAGACCTTGAAGGATAATGTCATGGTAATTAATCTTTGGAAGTATAAGTGTTTGTACAAGGTTTTTTTTTCAGTTCAATAGCAAAGAGGTTTTTATATTTTTTTAGGATATGGAAGATGCTGATGCCTTCTTGCACATTGCAGTTATGTGCTCAGTTCAGTTTGGTTTTCGTCTGTTATTACTGCTAGACTCTTTGTTGAGGTAGAGAACTTAAAATTTGTTCCATTTAGGATTAAAGATGGTAGGGATTTCCGACATTTCGGGCTAATGAGCGTCTAATGACCACTTAGGTTTTGGGTAGGTTACGTTTTAACCCTATATTCTGTGCCAATGTAGATAGTGCACGGAGGTCGGTAGAGAGATTCTCGATAGCTGTCTTCAGATTTCTTGGTTTTTCACTTATATACAAACAGAGGTTATCAGCGGAGATGTGGTATTTGCAGTAGGACAAAACTGATGACACAGCGTTGACATACAATGAAAACAGTATAGGACCTAATACCGAACCCTGAGGGATGCCTTATAATACCTGCCTCCATTGTGAATTTATGGTGCTGGACATGACACATTGCTGGCGAGGCGTCAGCTAGTGAGAGACACCATTGTCACTGCACATGGCGAGCAATTTAGGCAGCTAAGTTTGGCAAGTAATATGTCGAAGCCGACATTGTCAAAGGCTTTGCTGAAGTCTAAGACGCACGTATCAAGCTTCAGATCACCTGTTACTTTTATTGAGGCAGACGTTGGGCTGCGATGTTTACTGAAACCAGATGGGTCTAGCGGGTTTTTGTAGTTGGGTAGTTTGTTAGGTGGTTGTGAACTATACATTGTAAGAAGTGTAACAGAGTCAAACATCGGCAATACGAAACATCGGTAAAAGAAATGTAGGGTGCAGCCGTATACTGCGCAAACACTGCGTAAAGACTATTTATAAACCGACAAAGAAGATCAAAGACTGTCTCAGATCGGCAAAGGAGAAAAGGTACCCACTTGCTACCCATGAAACATACCGCATACCATTCGCATGCGAAAAAGTTTATGTTGGAATGACTGGACGATTAATCAGTTCCAGGATCACAGAAAATAAGCGGCATTGCAGGCCGGGGCAGGTGGAGAAATCGACCGTGGCAGAGCACGCCGTAGAGAAGAGCTTTCACAAACGCTTGTTCAGAGAATCTATAGAAATACACAAACATGAGAATAGCTTCAACAAGAAAGAAGGAAGCCTCTAGACGAACGGATCCTGGATTCCCCTACTGAAGGGAACGACCGTTGCAGGCAGCAAGAAGAGAACCATACCGGAAGTGACCACAGAAAAGCCCTTGGACGTTGGTGAGACAGGTAAAGATAACTCACGGCGCGGGCTCATCTCCAGTCCACTACCAGCAATGGAAAGTGAAGTTCTGACAATGCCAGCCACTGGCGCTGACGCAACGTCAGAAAAATCATCAAACAAACGTCGATCGAAGAACCCGAGACAGAAGCCAACAGGCAGTTCATCAACAAGTGGCCACGAAAGCCTTAACAATTTTATATAGTGTAAGGTCTGGGACAGTGCACGATGAATGCAAATAGTTTGGTAATCAAAGGGTGCTGTGGCGATGTCAATTTTAGGTAGTGGATCAACTAGTCCCTGTCAAGGAAAATATTTATGGTTAAGGACTGCTTGAAGATATCAGTTATAGTGGACGGTAATGAGTCAATAATAAGCTTCAGTTTTTGGAGTGTGATGCAGTGGTCTCCAGTGTACACTGATGTGATACACATGATGGCTTTTTCGATGGTACTGCAAGTAACATGCTTTAGACAGAATTTTTCGTGGCTACAATCGTTTACCCCGCCAGACGTAATCAACGAGTCTCTGATTCGTCAGCTGTTCAGTTCTGGCTGTCGGTAATGTGAAGTGCCGGTTCAGTTCTTCAGCCTAGACTGTGGGGTCAGCTGAAGCTTTTACAACGCCTGTACCAATACCACACAGGTTTTTCTGTGGGACAGCTGGTCTATTTCTGTTATCGATTAATAGTAGAAGTAGTAGCTTTATTTATCCGTAGATCTCTTTTTACAAGGATCTAGGACATGTCAAAGTATTTACAAATTTAGTTCAATTTAAAATAAGCTAATTCGTACACACATATACGATGGCCGTTCAGAAAGTAACCTCCGGTTGATTTAAAAAAATACACCAAGTTAAATAAAAATATTTTAATATATACATCTTACAACTACATCTTTGCACTATTTTTCTACATAGTCTCCATAGCGATTGAGGCACTTATCGTATCTCTTCACAAGCTTTGAAATTCCTTCTGCATAAAAATCACCCGCTTGTGCCTGGAGCCAGCCTGTGACCGCATCTTTGAGCTCTTCGTCGTCATCAAACCGCTGTGACCCGAGCCATTTCTTCAAATGCATGAAGAGGTGATAATCACTTGGCGCCAGGTCTGGGCTGTAAGGTGGATGGTTGATAACGTCCCACTTGAAGGACTCAAGAAGGGCCGTTGTTCTGCGAGCAGAGTGAGGACTTTTTTATTGTTTCACAGTACACGTCTTGATTAATGGTCGTACCACGTTCCATGAATTCAACCAACAACACCCCTTTGGCATCCCAAAACACCGTTGCCATCAGTTTTCTGGCAGAAAAATCTTGCGAGGCTTTTCTTGGTTTGGTAGGCGAATTTGAATGTGCCCACATCTTTGATTGTTCTTTTGTCTCAGGGTTCACGTACTTAATCCAGGTTTCGTCACCGGTCACGATTCTGTTTAACAATGGTTCTCCTTCGTCCTCATAACGTGACAGAAAGTCTAATGCAGAGGCCATTCTTTGAGTTTTGTGGTGGTCGGTAAGAATTTTGGGCACCCATCGTGCACAGAACTTACGGTAACCCAATCTTGCTGTCACTATCTCGTACAAGAGAGTCTTAGAAATCTGTGGAAAACCAGTAGACAACTCCGACATTGAGAAACGTCGATTTTCACGAACTTTTGCATCAACTGTCTGAACGAGTTCGTCAGTCACCAATGATGGTCTACCACTCCTCTCTTCATCATGAACGTTTTCTCGTCCACTTTTAAATAAACGTACCCATTCACGGACAACTCCTTCACTCATAACTCTTGGTCCGTAGACGACACAAAGCTCACGATGAATAGCTGCTGCAGAATATCCTTTGGCTGTAAAAAACCTTATGACAGCACGCACTTCACATTTGGCGGGTTTTCTATTGCAGCACACATTTCAAACTGCCACAAAAACTAAACTAGCGCAGGTACGACGTTCACTCGACCACGGCTTGATGCCGACAGACCTGTTGAGTGCGTGAACGCACAGATGGCGTCGCTACTCCCCCCACAACCCGCACTGTGACCAATCGGAGGTTACTTTCTGAACCGCCCTCGTATTTACAGACTTCTTGTTAGAGACAATCATTAGATTTACTCCTGGTATACAAGACTTTTTTACAAATAACTTATTAAATAATATAATGCCACATTGTTCACTCATATCTCACTATCAGTAACTGCACACTCTACACACACATTGTTTCATAACACTTCTCTCACTACACACACACACACACACTTACACACACACTGGTGATCTCTGGGCCCTTTTCTGTAACGCAACTTCCCATTTGCTATCCTGAAAAACTGAGTCAGCATCCCTCCATAATGAGGGATATGCTGAGATCAGAAAAAGGAAAAAGTGTTAGTATTCTGCCACAAATACCTTGGGGGTAAGTATTTCTAGAAAGGAAAAAAAGAAGGAAGAAACATAAAGTGAAGGTGTTATGTGGAATGTTGGATATTTTATAATCATTATTATTATTATTTATTTGAATAACATTTTTTATCAAACCCCTACTCTGTTTTAGCTAAGTAATCCTTCAGTGTATAAAATGTATTGAATAACAGGTACTTTTTAGCTGCCTTTTTAAATGGGTGTATTTTTGCAATTTCTTTAATCTCTTTAAGTAATTTAATGTACAGTTTTATTCCTTGGTAGAAAATGCTGTTTTGAGTTTTATGTTTATTTTTTTCTTGGTAAATTTAAGTTGAATCTATCACTTGTTGCATGGTCATGGACAAAGCTCTTTGTACAGTAATTACCAATGTTATTTTTGATGTGTACAACTGACTGGTAATTGTATTCACATGGAGCAATTAAAATCCCCAGGGTTCTGAACTGATCTTTACAATGAGCTCGACTATTTTTGGTTATTATTCTTATGGCTCTTTTCTGGAGTTTGAAAATTGTGTTTATATTTTGTGCATTTGCTCCACAAAAAAGAATGCCATAGCTAAGAATTGAGTGTACATATGAACAATACGTAACTAAAAGACACTGCATGTTACACACTGATGATAGGATTCTACGGGCATAACATCCTGATGACATTCTGTTTGCAAGTACCTTTCTGTGTTCACACCACTTCAACTGAGAATCAATATTCATTCCTAGAAATTTTGCATTTGTTATACAGTCTACAGAGGTGCCATCGACATTTAATTTAACATTGCAATTTTTCCTCTTCAAACTGAAATTCATGCCATTAGTTTTCTTTATGTTCAAAGTTACTAGACCATCAGAGGTGATGGTCCAGATTGCTGTACACACAGGTACCTCTAAAATCCACTAGCACGACCTCTTGCATTGATGCATACCTGTATTCGCCGGGGCATACTGTCCACAAGTTCATCAAGGCACTGTTGGTCCAGATTGTCCCACTCCTCAACTGCGATTCAGCGTAGATCCCTCAGAGTGGTTGGTGGGTCACCTCGTCCGTAAACATCCCTTTTCAATCTATCCCAGGCATGTTCTATAGGGTTCATGTCTGGAGAAGATGCTGGCCACTCTACTCGAGCGATGTCGATGTCCTGAAGGAAGTCATTCACAAGATGTGCACGATGGGGGAGCGAACTGTCGACCATGAAGACGAATGCCTCGCCAATATGCTGCCGATATGGTCGGAGGACGGCATTCACGTATCGTACAGCCGTTACGGCGCCTTTCATGACCACCAGCGGCGTACGTCGGCCCCACGTAATGCCACCTTAAAACAGCAGGGAACCTCCACTTTGCTGCACTTAGACAGTGTGTCTAAGGTGTTCAGCCTGACCGGATTGCCTCTACACATGTCTCCGACGATTGTCTGATTGAAGGCATATGCGACACTCATCGGTGAAGAGAATGTGATGCCAATTCTGAGCGGGCCATTCGGCATGTTGTTGGGCCCATCTGTACAGCGCTGCATGGTGTCGTGGTTGCAAAGATGGACTTCGCCATGGACGTCGAGAGTGAAGTTGCGCATCAGGCAGCCTATTGCGCACGGTTTGAGTCGTAACACGAGTCCTGTGGCTGCACGAAAAACATTATTCAACATGGTGGCGTTGCTGTCAGCGTTCCTCCGAGCCTTAATCCTTAGGTAGCGGTCATCCACTGCAACAGTAGCCCTTGGGCGGCCTGAGCGAGGCATGTCATCGACAGTTCCTGTCTCTCTGTATCTCCTCCATGTCCGAACAACATCGCTTTGGTTCACTTCGAGACGCCTGGACACTTCCGTTGTTGAGAACCCTTCCTGGCACAAATTAACAATGTGGACCCGATCGAACCGCGGTATTGACCGTCCAGGCATTGTCGAACCACAGACAATACGAACCGTGTATCTCCTTCCTGGTGGAATGACTGGAACTGATCGGCTGTCGGACCCCCTACGTCCAATAGGCGCTGCTCATGCATGATTGTATACATCTTTGGGCGGGTTTAGTGACATCTCTGAACAGTCAAAGGGACTGTGTCTGTGATGCAATATCCACAGTCAACGTCTATCTTCAGGAGTTCTGGGAACTTTTTTTGAAGTGTGTAGTTGAGTAAGTTACAGCTTGTACTGAAACAACATGGCAGTTATAAGAGTTGAAGGGCATGAGAGGGAAGCAATGGTTGAGAAGAGAGTGAGACTGGGTTGTAATCTATCCCAGGGTTATTCAGTGTGTACATTGAGCGGGCTGTGAAGGAAGCCAAGGAGAAATTTGGAGAAGAAATTAAAGTTTAGGGAGAGGGAAATTTTTTTCATGTTTGACGACATTGTAATTCTGACGGAGATGGCAAAGGACATGGAAGAGCAGTTAAGTGGAATGGACATTGTGTTAAAAGGAGGATATAATATGGATATCAACAATAGCAAAACAAGGATAATGGAATGTAGTCAAATTAAATCGGGGGAATATCAGGGAAAAAGAGTGAGAAGAAAAAGGTTAGGCAAGAACAGGAAGACAGTCCTGCTGAACAGACCGTTGTGGTCGAGTGGCTTTAGGCCCTTCAGTCCGGAACCGCGCGGTTGCTACGGTCCCAGGTTCGAATCCTGCCTTGGGCATGGATGTGTGTGATGTCCTTAGGTTACTTAGGTTTAAGTATTTCTAAGTCTAGGGGACTGATGACCTCAGATGTTAAGTCCCATAGTGCTTAGAGCCATTTGAACCATTTGAGTCCTGCTGATATCCCGACACGTTGCTATTCATTTTGGCAAACTAGCAACAATAATAAACTGACAGCAGAATTTCCTCTTCCTTTAGCGTGGGCTCTACCCCAGGATGAGAAGAAGCAGTTCCAGAGTCGGGCATCGTGCTCTAGTCGAAAAGGAAAAGGAACACGGTAAGCTTCATCATAATAAGTCTAATATCCTGTTGAAGGGTGACAAAAGGCCTCAAGGTACACTTTCTAACAAGTGGTGTCTAGTTTACACGGCAATCAGGCAGACTATTAGCGGACCCCAAGGTTAGATTGCAATATTTGGGCTCTGGGGAACGCAATACAGCGGTTAGAAGAACATACGACAAATTACATTGCATGACAAATAATCAGAGAAGTTTCAGTGATATGCAGGGAGATGCCAGTTTCCGCAATCAGCTTTTGTATGTCATCAGAAACAGCTGCATCAGACTATGGAGTTATCCTGCAAGTGCGACAAAAAAGAAGTTGGTTAGATGCAGGCGGTCGAACCTTGTAAAAAATTTTCTGAACAATGGGAGGATCTAGGCTTTACAACAGGTGCAGGTGGATTTAGATGGTGACCAGGAAACGGTGGACTAACACTCTACTCAGCTCTCTCTGGAAAAACACGTAGTAAACTATACCAGACAGCTGCGCGCTTTGCCCACAAACCAGATTCAGGAGCAACAGATACAGAGAATCACGACTTGGGCACCCTGTGGAACCGTCTGGATGACATAGGCACGCAGCTAATGGCAAAAATTACGAGGGTGTGTTGAAAAGTAGTGCCTCCGAATTTTTTATGTGAGAACTCTTAATGCTTTTTAAATAAAACAGACATTATTAACATTCAACATTTTTATTCTTCGTATCTACATATATTCTTCATATCTACGTATATCTGCCTGCTAGAGGGCTCCGAGTTGCAGCGTATGACATTGCGGTTGTTTGTAACGTTACTATGTCGATGCGTGAGAAACAGCATGCTGTAATCGGGTTTCGAATCCGAAGAGTTCGTCCACACATGGGGCACATTCTTCTTCAGCGTGACAATTGCAGACCACACACAAGAGCTGCAACATCCGCAGCATCCCGACGTTTTGGATGCACTGTCATTGAGTGTCCTCCATACAGTCCCCATCAGATTTTCATCTGTTTTCAGAATTTTATGAACATCTTCGAGGACGTCAGTTTTATTGTGATGAAGCGGTGCAACCAGAGATGATGTCGAGGCTCTGTCAACAAACATTTTAAAGCGACGGTATCAATAAACTGCTGTCTCGTTGCTAGAAATATGTTCGTTACCAGGATGACTATGTTGAGGAATCAATATATAGACACGAAGAATAGAAATGTAGAATGTTAATAACGTTTGTTTTATTTAATAAGATTTAAGAGTTTTCACATAAAAAATTCGGAGGCACTACCTTTCAGCACGCTCTCATACTTCGCAACTTTCCTAACAGTATTGTAGACGAGCTCATTAAGACCACGGAACTGCAGAAAACTCTGTTACAAGCTGATCGCGGACATTTGACACCTTTGCTGCTACAACCGGACAATTCCTAGAAAGAGTACGAAAAAACCAAACTGATGCACGTGTTACGTTGTCCATGCGCACCCCGTAGCGTGGAAAGACCTACAAAAGTTCGCCTAGTTGAAACAACACGAAATACTACTGGCGACCCCGAACAGGCAATCGCATGCCCTTCTCTCCACGCAGGAACTACGATACTGCTGGGCCGGTCTGGGCCAGTCACGATCAGCCTTGCAAAAAAGGTACATACTGTTCTCAAGTGATGTGAGCGTACCTTATTTTATTCCCGGAAATCTGGGATAGAATGCCCGACAAATTAATTACAGGCAAAACAAAATGTTTCCAAAAAGTAGGGCTATAATGGTTATACTCTGTAGCAAACCGAGCAGGCAACATTTGCACCTATTACAAGCAAGGTCGACAAAATAGCACACAACGAAGAGATTTATAACGTCAGGGGTTGATCAGTGGTATCCAATGTGATATATCAGAACTGAACTTCCCACCACCCGTCACCATAACAGGAACTATTAGCCTGAATCTAGGCGCTACAGTCTGGAACCGCGCGACCGCTACGGTCGCAGGTTCGAATCCTGCCTCGGGCATGGATGTGTGTGATGTCCTTAGGTTAGTTAGGTTTAAGTAATTCTAAGTTCTAGGGGACTGATGACCTCAGATGTTAAGTCCCATAGTGCTCAGAGCCATTACCCTGAATTTTACCCACATATCGATTTATGTACCCGACCTACGCCTCGAAATTCTACTTTCGAAAACCTAACTTATCTAAATCACACATTAGCACAGACTCTTCTTGCCTCGATAGACCAAATGTTAGCTCTGGAGACCGGTTGCATACCGATGGAGCACCTTCTAGGCCACTTACAAAAGTACCGTATTAATCATCATCAATAACTAGTAACTACAGGAGACTCAGCCTCGGCTGCGTGCATGATTTTAGCAGTAATAGGAATTATATATTACCAGTTCAAGCGAAAAGTAGCCCAAATCCCATCCCTACCAACGGCCAGTCTGCAGTTTCAAACCAGTCAGAACGACACCACCAAAAAGCAGTTTGATGAAGGACAAAGTGAAGCAAGAACAAAGATATCTGTGTATAAATAAATGCTGGTGAAGTTGGACAGAAAGCCCGTCAGCAATCGAACAGCTGGCAGTTATGTGACGTTCAATCTGTGCTGCTCAGTACCGTGCCGAAGACGCAGACGCATTTACCGCCACCGGGACACGAACCCCGTCCTGCTGCCTAAGCATCTGGACGCCAAGACAGCCCCGCATTTCGCCGCCGTCCCAGGTGTACGACCGAGGCATTCGCCAAATCCAAACCGTTCCATCAGATTGCCACAGGGTATAGCGTGAAAAAAATGGTTCAAATGGCTCTGAGCACTATGGGACTTAACATCGGAGGTCATCAGTCCCCTAGAACTTAGAACTACTTAAACCTAACTAATCTAAGGACATCACACACATCCATGCCCGAGGCAGGGTTCGAACCTGCGATTGTAGTGGTCGCGTGGTTCCAGACTGAAGCGACTAGAACCGCTCGGCTACAACGGCCGGCGGTATAGCGTGATTTATAATTCCAAATCACCTGTTTTCACTCATCTACTGCCCAGCGAAGTCGCTCTTTGCACCAGTCAAGTACCGTTCAGCATTGACCTAGACAAAATTTCAAGTTGGTGTGATGAATGGCAGCTAGCTCTAAACGTGGAAAAATTGTAAATTAATGCTGATACGAAGAACAAACCTGTAATATTCGGATCCAGTATTACTAGCGTTCTGCTTGGCACTGTCAGATCGTCAAGTATCTGGGCGTAACGTTGTAAAGCGATATGAAATGGAACGAGCATGTGAGAACTGTATTCTTCCTAAAGGCGAATGGTCAACTCTGGTATATTGAGAGAATTTTAGGAAATAGTGGCTCATCTGTAAAGGGGACCGCATATAGGACGCTTGTGTGACTTATTCTTGTGTACTGCTGGAGTGTTTGGGATCCGTATCCGTAGAAGGTCAGATTGAAGGAAGACATCGAAGCAATTCAGAGGCGGGCTGATAGATTTGTTACCGGTAAGTTCGATCAACATGTTAGTGTTACGGAGATGTTATGGGAAGTTTCTCGACCATTGTTCTCCATTCTCTAACTGTCTAGGCAGTCATTGTGCTGGCTGTACTGCTGGTAACACTTTGTAAAATGGTTCAAAAGGCTCTGAGCACTATGGGACTTAACATCTGTGGTCATCAGTCCCATAGAACGTAGAACTACTTAAACCTAACTAACCTAAGAACATCACACACATCCATGCCGGCCGAAGTGGCCGTGCGGTTAAAGGCGCTGCAGCCTGGAACCGCGTGATCGCTACGGTCGCAGGTTCGAATCCTGCCTCGGGCATGGATGTTTGTGATGTCATTAGGTTAGTTAGGTTTCGCTAGTTCTAAGTTCTAGGGGACTAATGACCTCAGCAGTTGAGTCCCATAGTGCTCAGAACCATTTGAACACATCCATGCCCGAGACAGGATTCGAACCTGCGACCGTAGCGCTCCCGCAGTTCCAGACTGAAGCGCCTAGGACCGCACGGCCACACCGGCCGGCTAACACTTTGTAACTCGCGCGCGATGTTTTTCTGCTGATTTAACGCAGTTATTTTGTAACCACTCTCTGTAATGTTCGACGGTCCCTGTCCGTCAGTACCTTTAAGCCGTCGGCACACGGACCGTGCTGTCGAACGTTAACGTTGAGCGTGCCAAGTTCAACGTGCTGCTGAACGCTCAGGAACGATGCCAGTTGTGCATAGGGTACGTGGGCCCAAGGTGGTATACGCGATCGCAACGCACTCCAGCGGCAGTTCTGGGATTTTTCTAGTTCGTAAACCACACTGTTTACTCAACAGGCTGCGTAAAATTCCCACGTTAGCTCTATTAAATCGCACATTTCCTCCATTGTTCATATCCTAGTCACGTTGTTCTATATGTAATATACACAAATAAAAACTTTAACATCGATGTACACCTTTTAAGACAAAAAGGAAAGTACCATGTCCAATCAATAAGGACAGAGGCTTGGCTCAAATGGTTCAAATGCCTCTGAGCACTATGGGACTTAGACAGAGGCTTATGAACGTTCCATTACAAACAGTGCGACCTAATTATCCAATAGTTCTTCACATAAGATAAACACTATGTTATCTTCCCCACATTTTAGTAAAACCTTAAAGTCGTTCTTACTTGATCACTGTTCCTACCCAGTACCAGAACCTTTACAACATGTAAATCACGAAACTCAAAAGAAAAAGGAACAAAAAATATCTTTATGCAAGTAGCGCAAACTGTCCTGTAGATTAAGCCAATTAAAGAAACTCACTCCTCAAAAAAAAAAAAAAAAAAAAAAAAGAGTGAACTTATACTTACATAACGTCAAATATTGTAGTATATACTTACATTAAACTAATATTGAAGCATCAGAACCTATTGTACACGCGAATATTATGATATTATGAAACATTTAGACTCAGCGAGATGCGAACCATCATCAGATTACGTATCCCGTCTTGAATCATCAACGCTACTGACTACGCTAAAGTGACAACAATTCAATTATGGCCCTCTTATAAGATCATGCCACTTGCTAAAAGCTTTAATCGTAGAAGTTACAATAATTCTTTTGTCACGAATATGTCTCTCGTTATTTTATTGCAACGAATCAAGCAGTTAACAACAGGTTTTCGAATGATTCTCAGTTTGCTGGTGCTCAGAAACGACATTTATACGTGTAGGCTTGAACTGAATGCCAATGTGGCGCCTCACAGCTCAGTGCTGAAGAGAGATGGCTTGCATGTGACGTAGGTGGCGTCGTGCCATCTGATTGGTCAACGCTCAGACGCACGCTCAGGATATCTGACGAGCTAGATACTGCTCTGCACGTTCGGAAAGACTCCCGAACGTGCTATTCCACGCTATGACGTCAGAAACTCGGCACGCTCAACGCTCAACGTTCGGATGCACGGTCCCTGCCCGTCAGTACCTTAGCTCTGCCTGGTGTTGGTCTGGCTGTGGTTGTTCCTTCGCGTTTCCAGTTCTCAGTCATGTCTCCTACAGTCGATATGGGCAGCTTTAAAAGGGTTGAAATGTTACACACGTGACATCTAATGACTAGACCACATTCGAACTCTCCTGGACGACCCAAACGCTGTTGGCGCTTCTCTGCTGACAGCAGAGTACTCCCTGCCTCCTTTTATTCTGGGGGGTCCGTCTCTCCTGGCATCTACCGCTCAATTTCGCATTTCATAGGGGTGCCCGGATACTTTTGATCATATAGTATATACGATCATAAGACGTGTTCGTACTTCTACAGCAGACTAACGTTAGTAATAGAGGACTGTTGTCAGGCGCACGCCTCCCGACTCTCCGTTAAAACTCATCGAACGATGTACTGCAACTGCAAGATTGTGGCGTCTCATTCGAGAGAACGACGGCTCATAAGCCCATCCGGCAATCCAGTTTTACGGGATGGATCCACTGAAAAGTCATAGCCAGTTTTGTTTCCCACCTTTTCGCAGTCTACGCTTGTGCTTCGTCTTTAATGTGAATCAAGAACTGATAGGTCTCTGCAGTTACCTGTGACCATGCCGAGTGCAGTGCTTCGCACCATAGACGTCTGCAGAGTGGGGCCAAGTGAGGCTGCTCGCCCCCTCCTGGGATCTGGGCTGCAGACTACTTGTTCATTACAGAATTTTCCGGAATCTCTCGATTAGACTAAATCGCAGATTTAACACTGCCAAGCACGACCGGAAATACCGTGACTTTAAGTTGCATTTACTTGTCTGTCGTTTTACTCGCGAGAAGTTGTGCCGTATTCTTGATGCGGACACAGTTTTGGCGCTGTATTGCGCTTGAGGTATGTCTGTGCATTAAAAAAGTGTGTGAGTTGACAGAGACCCTCTCGGATCTGCCCTAGTTTAAACAGAAAGTGGTTTTATGACTTTCTGACGTTTCCCACATTCATCTAATTGAATACTTGCGCTGGAATTCACTTCACGAAAGCACCCAAAAAGTAGCATTCTGTTCAACTTTAAATATGCCAATCAGTATAAAACGCGAAAGGCATAAAAATAATCCAATACAGCGAACACGTATGTTCACGCATATGTTCACTTGGGTCAAGATATGAAAAATTTAGACTCCAGAGAGGTGCCTTTATGTCTGTATCGTACTTTTCCAGTCATATGTAGACATTCTAGTTGTTTGATGACGTATGCTGTCTGGTTCAATGACAGTGACTCTGATGAAGGCTGTCTGCAACAACAACCGAAACGTCAATAGTTTTATCACACATAACGAGGTCCCACATCCACAAGAGTTTTAGTGAAGAGTACGCTGGCAGCAATCTCGTAGACCACGCTCTTGTACTTCTCTGTGGAAAACGCTTACTCATCTGAAAGCGAACTTCCGTCTTAATGATATTCGACACGGTAATGGGTTATTGATTATCATCGTATCGGATACAGCTAACTGCGGTGAGTAGATTCTGTCTGCAACGTCGTATTCAGTCTCTGACTATGCCATTTGTTTTCTTATTTTTGTGAAGCTCCTCGTTCCAGTAGCTACCCGATGTCGCAGTTACGAGCTTTCGGCGACTCACTCAAACTTCGCGTGACTCGGCAACGTTAAGTATTGCACATTTCGTAGCCCAGCGGAACTGACTGTTTATCTTTTCTTAACGTTGATAGTAATACAAAACAAGAGCGATACAGAAACAGTTACAACACATATACACCAACGAGCGCTTTGGTTGAGAACAAAACGATTTGTCACTTAGATGGAACTCATTACTTTGCTTCAGCTAAATTACATACAAGATTCTAAAACGACGTAGCACCAGAAGACTTGTGCTAGCATCAAGTTTTCCAAATAGGCGACAACACACCAGTGGAGACGTCCAGTTTAGAGCCAGCATAATTATCTTCCGCAATTCTTACAAAATCCACCGTAAGGAAACTGTTCAGGTAGGAATGCCTCAAATTATTGGAGGAAAGCAACGAATTTCTGCGACAGCATTGGCAGTACCACATCGACAACGATGAATGCGCGTAAGGCCAACGAGAATCTGGTTTAGGTACAAATCGAGAGAGAGTGAAACGAGGCAACAAATAATTTGGGATGTTCATCCTTATTTGTATGACTGAACGATCATCTGCGCCTATTTTCGTCAGCATACTTAAAAGCGTTACTAGCTTCAGTAACTTGTTCTTTCCAGTACATCCATCTACTTACATCGGGATTTCCGTGGAATTGCAAAGAATGCAGTGCCGTCAGTTAAGAAAAGTTCGGAGGGCTATTGTTTCCTGAGGAGTAGCGAACAACTTCGTGGACAGAAGGAGGGAAAAAAGTAAGGGTGGAGCATGGAGCATCCCGCTACCTCCTGGGCCACAGAAGACGGTGCACTGCCAGCGTTCGACAGGGCCGGAGTAGAGGAAGGGCCGTAGGCTTCCCGAAGAAACTGTTTCGTGATTCGCCTGAGGTGATTAGGGATATTGTGTAATACCTAACTCCAGGTATCAGGAGAGGACTCGGACTCTCGACCATGATTTTCCACAGCGCGACATGAATGCGGTAACTAGATTGCTAAACACCTTCCCCTCTCCCCCTGTCTCCTTCCTTACGCCAGAAAACAGCATCCTTAGTTTACGATGAGGAATTTCTGCATTTTTGACAGTTTTAGTCATCATTGATAGATTTTCAGTAAACCGAGGAAGTTGTTTTTCTTCTCCAAAACTAACTTTCCCATATGTTGAGTTTAGCCTGTGTGGCCAAAAATTTAAACAGAAGTACAGCGAGAGTTTGTTGTTGATACAGTGTACGTAACTATTTATTTTCTAGCAGTTGCTTCTCGTTGTTAATTTGTATCTTGACTCGTTACATACCCCTGACGATTCTTCTTTATAGTGTGACCTACGGCACAAAGTACATGAATAAATGAATGGGAATATATGGAACTGAGTTTTGTACACAACCTAGTCTGGTTTAAGTAATGTTTCGTGAATCATTTACATTTATTGGAAGTGTTTCAGAGGAAATATTTAGAAATATTTGCACCCGACTAAGCAACTTACGTTTATATCCTTTCGGTCGCAGGAAGAAATTTCAGCTGAAAGAACAATGAAAAGGAACACTGATTCGCTTTGTCTTCTTTGCAACCAATTGTGTAATCTGATGGGTATATTTAAGTTGTTTCAACAGATTTGGTGTGAAAGTATTTAGTATGTTATTTATTTTTGTGCGATTTAAAATTGCACCACATTCGCACAAAGTAGATGGCACCTACACTCATTTAGCTCATCGTGAAATAAGTCTAACTGTAACGCTGAACAGATAAAGGCCGTCGGCGTGTTATGTCAAATGAATACTGCACGGTCTAAATGGCACAGTTGTCTGAAAACATGTCGGGGACTGCTTCGCTCTCCAAAATGAATGTAATACTTATATTGTATGAATAATTTTTTCGCTTGTAGGGACAACTTTTATTTGCGGAATAAAACTTCTGCTCGGTCTACATCATGATGAAAAGTTTATCGAAATGTAATGTAATGAGATAAAAATACAAGCAATGTAAAACTAATTGAGCGCTTTGCTGCAATGAATATCTGTAAAATACTAAGCTGAATTGAAAACAAAATCTCCAAGTGAATTTAGAAACTTTGTGTACAACCGACAGTATTTCCACTGATAGTGTTGAAGTTGTTGTTGTGGTCTTCAGTGCGAAGACTCGTTTGGTGCAACTCTCCACGCAAGCCTGTTCTTCTCTGCATTTATTACTAAAATATTTATCAATTTTAATCTGCTTACTGCATTCGCCTCTTGGTTCAAAATGGCTCTGAGCACTATGGGACTTAACATCTGAGGTCATCAGTCCCCTAGAACTTAGAACTACTTAAACATAACTAACCTAAGGACATCACACATATCCATGCCAGAGGCAGGATTCGAACATGCGACAGTAGCGCTTGCGCGTTTCTAGACTGGAGCACCTAGAACCGCTCGGTCACAGAGGCCGGCCAGCCTCTTGGTCTCCTTCTACGACTTTACCCCGTCCGCGACTCCTCCCTACAATACTAAATTGATGATTCCTTGATGTCTCAGTGTCTCAGAACGTGATCAACGGTTTCCTTCTGTTAGTCAAGCTGCGGCAGAAATTTCCTTCTCTCCAGCCTTATTCAGTACTTTATTAGTTACGTGATTTAAGCATCCGATTTTCAGCATTCTTCTGTAACACCACATATCAAAGGCTTCTATTCTCTTCTTATCTGAACTGCTTACCGTCCACGTTTCACTTCCGTACAAAGCTACTCTCCAGACGAATACTTTCAGAAAAATACTTTCTAACACTTAAATTTATATTTGATGTTAATAAAGTTCACTTCTACAGAAACGCTTCTCTCGCCGTTGCAAGACAACATTTTATGTGCTCTGTACTTCGGCCATCATCAGTTATCTTGCTGCCAAAATAGTAAAACTCACCTACTACTTTTTTAAGCGTCTTGCTTCCTAATCTGATTCTCTTAGCATCGCCTGGTTCAATTCGACTGCTTTCAATTACCATCATTTTGTTTTTGTTGATGTTCGTCTTATATCCTCCTTTCAAGACAATTTCTATTCCGTTCAACTGCCCTTTCAACTCCTTTGCTGTTTCTGACAGAGTTACAATGTCATCGGCAAACTTCTAAGTTTTTAATTCTTCTGCATGGACTTTAATTCCTTATTCAATTTTTTTTTGTTTCCTGTACCGCTTGCTCCATGTACAGATAGAATTAAATCGGAGATAGGCTACAATCCAGTCTCATTTCCTTCTTCCCTTTCATGTCCTTCGACTCTTACAGCTACCGTCTGGTATCTGTACAAGTTTAATGTAACCTTTCGCTCCCTGTATTATACCTCCGTTACCATCAGAATGTCAAAGAATGTATTCGAGTCGATACTGTCAAAAGCTTTGTCTAAGTCTACGAATGTAATGGACATAGGTTTGGCTTTCTTTAACTTATCTTTTGAGTTAAGTCGTAGACTCAGTGTTGCCTCGTGTGTTTCTACATTTCTTTAGAACTTAAACTCACCTCCCCGAGGTCGGCTTCTAACAGTTTTTCCATTCACCTGTAAATAATTCATGTCAGTATTTTACAACCATGACTTTTTAAACTGACAGTTCGATAAAATTCACACCTACCAGCATTTACTTTCTTTGGAAAAGGAGTTATCATATTCTTCTTGTAATAATCTTAAGACAAGTGAATTAAAAATGACTAATATCAAAAACAGCTGAAATATGAAATGCGAATAATCAGTGAAACACGACGCGCTAAAAGCATAATTTCCACGTAACGTAAAATTGTACAGTAATTCTGTATTACATTGTATTTAAATGGTCGAATGAGATTGAAACACGAGTGTAAATAACGCTCATAGCAAAATGGTGATAAAATACATACGAAACTCGTGTACAATAATGAAAAGAACGGTATTTACTTAATTTACGAACGTTGACAGAAAAATTAAAAGAACAGACCTTTAAAAATAAGATGCAAGCAGATAATAAAGTACAATTATTTGTCGCTTTAGATTTCTAGGGAAGAAAGAATAAATGAGTTTCATAAACATGCAATTACAAGAGATCGTGCAACATTTTTTTTTCTTATTCTTAGCGTTGTGATGCCTTAAGCGTAGTATACTGTTCTTTGAGATAATAAAGCTGTCTGCATTCGTCAAAAAAGACATATGGGCGAGGACACCCTGCAACCACTTCTTGCTGGTGACGGCTGTAACCAGTCAAGTTGTATCGCTTCAAGCTACTGCCGGCCGCGCAGACATCTGATGTTCCACGTGCCTGTGTAGTTGCGTCCGTAACTGCTAGATGGCAGGAGAGGCATTGATCCGGCTCCGTACATGACGCATCGAATGACAAGCAGTGTGCCGAGTGTAATGCAAGAAACATTGAGTGCTACTACGCTGTGTCCAACTATTGATACCGGTTTTCAAATATTTGATGCAACTATTTCATCACGTCTACGAGCTATCACAGATTTATACCGACCGTATTACTATGGCGAGTGAAGTCGCGCTAGTGCGCCTTGCTATTCGTCCACCTTCAAATGTGCGGTCGTTGCGACAGTAGCAAGTTGAGGCGAAAATAGTTGATTAATTGCTGTAGACGGGATTAATAGGGGAAAAAAATCCACTACTGCCGTTATCTGAGTGTCGTATCTTCCCTGCGTACTTTCCAAAGAACAGAATGAGGTTCCAAATAATGAAAAAATAAAAACTAAGGAAAAGTAACATACAAAGGTATACTAAATTCATTCGTCATCACTAGACATTCAAAAATGTCGAGTCGGTAATGAGAGTGATAAGACGGTTTCTTGCTGACAAATATGGAACTTCATAGAACAACAAAATAAATCGTTTATATTTGACAAGATGATCTCCATGTCAATGCAAATATTATCAGTTGTGAGGTTCCGCGAATATAGTTTACAATTTCGGCTGAATTCTGAACAAAAGCAACGAAAATGATTTTTACACACGAACTGAAAAGCCCTGAAAGAAGAAAGTGCTATTAAAGATCAATCATTTGTGAGTCAAGATCATTTATATGTAATTGAGTTGGGTAATGGGAAGATACATTGTTTAAAATGGCCAGGCACACAGTTGCTAGGACTGAAATTAAACACTGGTGAATGAATTTTGAAAACACAGTCTGCCAAAGCGTTTTTTATTATTATTCAATCACTAACATTACGTTAGCTGTGTTACTGGAATTTAAAGCAGAATTTTTTTACAAAATCTATTGTTCCATTTTTTGCGGGCCATCCAATTCTTCACTAAGAAAAATAATCACAGGTCGTATTAGCGACTACGCCTTAAAAAATTCTTAAAAGCCTTTCGCCTCATGAAAATATTTCCTCATACAAAATGGCACTTGATTCCAAAATTTAAGATTACAAAATTTAACATTCTAGACTGAAAACTGTATCTCACATTTATTCACATTAATTAAAATTATTTGCCAGTCCCCAGACCGAGTCATTGCTAGATGCCCTCCAGTAAGCCGGCCGGGATGGCCGAGCGGTTCTAGGCACTACAGTTTGGAACCAAGCGACCACTCCCGCCGCAGGTTCGAATCCTGCCTCGGGCATGGATGTGTGTGATGTCCTTAGGTTAGTTAGGTTTAATTAGTTCTAAGTTCTAGGGGACTGATGACCTCAGAAGTTAAGTCCCATAGAGCTCAGAGCCATTTTTTTCCCCTCCAGTAACAAAATTTTTCTCCTCTATAGCAGATAGCAGGGAGGATTTTTACAGCTTGAAAGCTATTTGTGGATGTCATGCTATGCTTCTAGTAGCGATGAGCTTCTTTCTCAAAGGTTGTGGACAGAGATAACCGATCAGTTTTCTTCTGTTTATACTCCAGTTGTCTATTACTTTTAAGTTAATGAAACTTTCTTTCAACAGATGACAAAATTAACTGAAATTCAAAATACTCAAAGTGTTTACGCATTACAAAAATTAAGGGTGCGACTATTTCTTAGCGTGGTCATGAAACGTACCAATAATAAATGTCTTTATGGTCATAACTACTGAATTTTTGGTGCTTGTCAAGAACTATTCCTCGCTTGGTCTTCATGTTCGTATAATTTATTCAGCTATGGTTCCACCGGTTCTAAATTGAAACTAGATCTCCGATTTAATACGTCTCTACTATGCGGAAAAACATCTCTGTCTGAAAGAGACCTAACTTGCTTCTCCTCAGTTTTCGACACTGTTGTTTCTAGTACTATTTTGACTCAGACAAAACTTAAAAGTGTATGTCTATGATATAATTCTATTGAAGCCGTCACTCTTTTTCATAAATCTAAGATCAATCGTGACCATTCGATCTATTCATAATAATTACGAATGCAAACACACGATACTTATAATACTGCAGTATGTTAAACAGTGTCGTGTCCATTTTCATTCATAACGTATAAAATACTCTACCAAGAACGGACGGAATAGTCAATCAAAACTATTCTTAATCGATTTTTTCAGATGAAAACTTCTTTCTAAAGTATAACATGATGTTTTACGTAATAGAAGTTGCTTCAGATGTAACATAACAGCCTCTGTTGGCTGTTGGGTTAACATTATATGTCTTTTCCCTTATCAGCCTTTTCAGCTGTACTTCCTTTATCAACTTTATTTGTGTGTTTCAGGCTTCCGTACTTAATTTATCTTACTGACATTATCCCGAGATTTACTGACATGTACTGGAATTGAGAACCACCTCTTATTCGCTGCGCCATAGTGGATTTTCAAAGGTGGCTTCCACGGACTGATCGTGCCGAGTTAGAAACGAGAACACTCCTCATATTATCTTCGAAATTTTTTTTTTAGAAAAGACTTTTGAAGCAAATGAGGTATTTGATCGAAGCATGAAGCCATAAAACTTAGATTCTGACAATTAGTTTTACTTAAAAGAGGATGCTTTAATTACTATAGATTAATTAAAATATCTATAAGGATACAAAAATAGCTCTGGTAATTCTTTGCTTAGACAAACATCCAGTTCCAGTTTTGTTGTCCTTGAGCGTTTGATACATATCACAGTAACATTGTTTGACATCTATTTTGGAATTTTTCTAGTGATTTTTGTTTTTGTATGTCTTCAGCTATTCCAATTCTCTTTCAGCCCAATTCAGTCAATATTTTATAACGCGATTTGTGTGCAAACATAACCGGCTATTTTCAAGGGATTCCCATTGTAATTTAGATGCACTGAATTATCCACGTCATTGATCGTCAGAATAGCTTAAAACATGTGAAACTTATACTTGTACCGTAATTGTGACGTAGGGCCTGTTTGACGCTATGGGAATGTCGTCACATGTCGTCAGAATAAAAAATTTGGAAATTTGTGGTAAGGTCTTATGGGACCATACTGCTGAAGTCATCGGTCCCTAAGCTTACGCACTACTTAATCTAACTTAAAGTAACTTACGCTAAGGACAACACACACACATGCCCGAGGGAGGACTCGAACCTTCGACGGCGGAAGCCGCGCGTATCTTGTACTGAGCGCCAACGAACAAACATTACTCAAAGTTTTTTTCTTATTTATAACGTTAAGATAGCGTCAAACATAAAATGATTCTTTGGACGTGAACAACCAACGATTGCAAGATAAGTATTTCGACAGGGTTTGTGGGTTTGGGATTCTACGTACATTGATAGTGAGATCTCGTATTAATGCCATTTAAAACAAATATCGGTAAATCTCAGTAGTATCATACAGCTGGAGCCTTATGAGGATTGCAAAATAACGATGGTCATTGAGTAGAAGGAAGTTGAGAGTTTAACGTTAAGACGATCGCAAGGTCATTAAAGAGACAACACATGCTCTAGTAGGAGAAGACATTCGCGCGAATCAATTTGACCAAACATCTAGATATCTTGTCGTAGATCGCAATGCGAGTTGAACACAGGACAGACAAAGATACCTATCGCAGTAGCCACAGGGCAGATTCTTAATCTGCAGGAGAAGGTTGGGTAAAGTGGAAACAGTGGGAAAAGCGGCTATTGTATACCTGTTGCGCTGTACAATGCTGTTGCCTGCCAAAAAGTGGTCAGAGTGGTTTTAATATACACCATCTTTGATCTCAGTGAGTTGGACAGAGTAAGCTAGTTCCATTATTTCTTAGGAAAATTTTTCCTGTTTTGATGTAAGGTAAGCCATTTTCGTTATTCTCCTTAACACAGTTATACATAGAGCAATACGTTTTTACAATACTAATGTTTAAACAACAATTGTTGGCTTATGTATTTAGTTTCTTTTTGTTTCTTTCGGTTTGATAGTTGTATCTGTGAATCACAAATGCCGGTAACTTTCCTTTTTAATCCGTTTGCCCAAATGACAATTACTTAGTTCCATATATCACGCATAATGCTACAGATTGATTTCTGTATTCCGTCATTTTACCCTTTTGCGACGATTTTGAATTAATTAATTAATTTTAAAACTATCTCTGTTTTATTTGGAATAATACAAAAAAGGCTTTTGAAAAAGGTCTGCTACAATCGCTTGGTATTGTCTTAGGTACTAGGGGATCAAGATGTCCAGAAAGCAGAGCAACGAACATGGGACCCTTTTGGGACGGAATATGCGAGTGAGATGGTGAATAATGATAAGTTCCTTTTTCTTGCAGCAGCAAAGCAATGTGATGTTTCACGTAACACGCTGAGCAGAAGAGTTCTAAGAAAAAAAAAAGATGCAGTAAGTGATATAGAAAGGCGTTCAATGAAGAACAAAATATCCTTAACCATTTTTTGAAATGTAAATGTGATTTAATGAATTTACAGTGAATGGTTTAAGAAGATTATTGTTTCAGTTGGCGGAGCGGAACAAAATACATCATTTTTACAGTAATAACCTTGTACGGAAAAGCGGCCAGGGTCTGTAGCCCATGACTCCAGAACGTAGGGAACAGTAGACTCCACGTAAGCTTTCAGAAGAATGGATATAATTCCTATATAATGTTTTATTTATCACTTAGAATGTTTCTTGCGATACTTTATTACACAGATTCAAAATCTGTAAGCGACAAGCTTCTGTCAATAACCATAGCTGGGTGAAAATTCAATTTACCTTAGAGTGGCCACTTAACCGCACATTCCCCTACATGCTTTCCACTTGACAGTGCCCTCTTGTATTCTGTTGGTGATGGCTATGTGCATTAATGTATCTTTTACCATAGAGAACCAAACTAGACAGAGGCTGACCTAGAAAGGCACTGATTACATGTAGGCAAGATATCGTTGTTGTTTCTGCGTCTTTGAATGTGAAGGTGCATGTATGTTTTTATTACAGCTCTATTTACATGTTGCTAAAATAATGTAGTAATAGTCGAAGAAAGCTGAATGTCTAGGAATCGTCACCCTGCGATCTTACCTCCCTTCCTGGATCTTACAATTGTGGTCGACCTTTGCTCTCATCTCTCGCATGTTAAGTAACTCAGCTTGTCAGACGACGCGTCAATATGATCGCAGGCAGCTGGAGGCAGTGTTGCCACAACAAACACTCCGTGTAGCGACGGCGTTAACGTTATCCCGCCGGCATCGGCGAACAACATTAACATATTGATTGGTTGGCAGCTCAGGCCGAGAACCGCGCTCCCTAGGCGCCATTTTCTCGCACGCGTTTGCTGCCTGCGATAAATATTCCATTTCCCCGCCTCCTGTGTTCCTGTTATTCTTTGTGGCGAGCAGATTGCGGAATGTAGCGTGTCGTACAGAGCGTTTTATTGGAGCGTGCCATGTTTGAACACTGGCAGATTATCATACGAGTACACACCTTGTTATCCAACTTTCGACTGGTGAGTGATTGATAAGCTTGCGAAAGCGTTTTAGTTCTACTCAACCAAAATTCACCGACAATTCTAACTTCAAGCCGTCCTTTGTGCTTTGCGTCGAGAATGAAACTATTTAATCTTAAAATCGATCCTTCAAACATTTTATGTTCTAGTATATGACGGCTGTTCCTGACAAAGATCTGACTGAGAAACTGGAGAAGCCGCTTCAATCTGGGAAAGAGACTGACTGACAGTTTCTCTTGGGTGTGATGATGCCAGTGAGAGCTTTGTCCTCTTTGGCCACATTCTAGAGCCTCAGACAATGATCTCACTGAACACCTTATATTTTACTTGAATGTCTCAAATGTGGTTCGCTTACTGAATAAATGTTAGTTCTACTTTGGATAATATGTTGTTTTTAATGTCTGCGTCTACACTAACTGGTCAAAAGTATCCTGACACTGATTAGTGGATAGTAATATGGGGCGTGTCCACCCTTCGACTGTATTACGGCTTGAACTCTCTTGCGGATACTTTCAGTGAAGTATCTGAATGTCTTTGGAGGGAAGGCAACCCGTTCTTCGTTAATGTCTGAGCCAGAGAAGTTATGTACGCTGGAGCCTAGAGCGATATAGACTTTCTAACTCATCACAAAGGTGTTCTATTGGGTTCAGGTCGGCTCTATGAACAGGTCACTACGTTTCAGGAATGTTACTCTCCAAGCACTATTGCCTCAAAAGTGCTGCTTTATGGCAGCGTGCGTTGTAATGCTGATGCGAACACTCATCGACTCCGAACTGTTTCTGTCGCCGTGGCTGCAGTGCTACAGAGACAATACAGCGAGCTACAAGCGACAGGGTGCGGGTGAAAAATAAGACGCGGATACAAATAATCGGAGCCTGGGAAACAACCTTTTCTCTTATGGTACACTTCTACAATGTTAGAAAACGGGCAGTCGTACTGCCTCCGCGACTCAAACCATCATAAAGCGAAGGCATAAACAGAATAAAAGAGCATGTAGTAGTGAATCACATTTCTGCACAATTTGTGCTTAAAACAATAGGGAGAAAATAAATAATAACAATAATGTTAGGAGAAGGATACATTGCTATTCACCGTAACGACACCCCGTTGAGTTCCAGGCACAAAGGGAACACTGTCACACATCACAGCTTTCGGCCAAAGTCCTCTTCAGCAAAAAACACACACATATCCACACAAGCAAGAACACCTAATGCACACAATGACTGCTACCACCAGCAGCTTCGACTGCCTTGATTGTGTGAATGTGTCTGTGTTTGCCTTGCTGAAGAAGGCTACTGGCAACTCAACAGGTCGTCTTTACGGTGAGTAGCAATCTATCCTTTTCCTAATACTGTTGATATCTCAGCCTGAAATTCCCATTGTTTCGCACTCCGTCTTCAGGCCACGAGTGGACTACCGGGACCATCCGACCGCCGTGTCATCCTTAGTGGAGGATGCGGATAGGAGGGGCGTGGGGTCAGCACACCGCTATCCCGGTCGTTATGATGGTATTCTTGACCGAAGCCGCTACTATTCGGTCGAGTAGCTCCTCAATTGGCATCACGAGGCTGAGTGCACCCCGAAAAATGGCAGCAGCGCATGGCGGCCTGGATGGTCACCCATCCAAGTGCCGACCACGCCCGACAGCGCTTAACCTACGGTGAACTCACGGGAACCGGTGTATCCACTGCGGCAAGGCCGTTGCCCTCCATTGTTTGGAGGAAATATATTGATGTGACAAGATCTACCTATAGATAGTGCCATGCGGAAGTTGTCGTACTTGATCAACAGTCGTAACGCACATGCCGTAAGAGAGGCTGGTAGAGCTATATAGGATGATGTAAAATTCGGAGGCGGTGGTGTTATGGTGTGGTTGTGTTTTTCATGGAGGGGGCTTGCACCCCTTGTTGTTTTGCGTGGCGCTATCACAGTGCTGGCCAACATTGGTGTTTTAAGCACCTACTTGTTCCCACTGTTGAAGAACAATTCGGGGATGGCAATTGCATCTTTCAACACGATCGAGCACCCGTTCATAATGCACGGCCTGTGGGAGAGTGGTTGCACGACAATAACATCCCTGTAATGGACTGGCTCCACAGAGTCCTGACCTGAATCCAATAGAACGCCTTTGTATGTTTTGGTACGCCAACTTTGTGCGTTCTGACCTGAATCCTATAGAACACCTGTGTATGTTTTGGAACGCCGACTTCGTGCCAGGCCTCACCGACCGACATCGACACCTCTCCTCAGTGCAGCACTCCGTGAAGAATGGGCTGCCATTCCCCAAGAAACCTTCCAGCACCTGATTAAACGTGTGCCTGCGAGAGTGGATGCTGTCATCAAGGCTAAGGGTGGGCCAACACCATATTGAATTCCAGCATTACCGATGGAGGGCGCCACGAAATTGTAAGTCATTTTCAGCCAGGTTTCCGGATACTTTTGATCACATGGTCTAGCTAGTTGTTCTTACATTAGTAATAGCCAATAGGAAATGTGTAAGAAGCGCTGTGCTGGGGAAAAGATTGTAATACTGTAACTAACTTTCAGTCACTTGGTCACTATGTTATACTCCAAATTTGTAGCCTATCTTCAGAAAATTGACAGGAAAGGATTGTCAGAGGAATAATGACTCGATACAGATTTTTGCGTGCATTATTGCGGGAGTCCACGGCAATCGTTTATACAAGTGCAAATACCAGAAAAATTTTCAAAAAATGTTCCATATTGGAATCTGAATACTCACTCTTTTGGCTTTAAATACGAGCGAAGTCCAGAAAGTAATTCAACAATTTTTTTGTTAAAACAGGTTGGTTTCATCAGTATTTCAATACACCGTATTATTCCCCACTCTTTTGACTACAAAACCCTATTTTTCAACATTGTCTCCATTCAATGAGACGGCCTGACCCCACCTTTTGGAAGGGCCTGTGTGGCCGCGTGGTAGCCTTCTATTCGTCGACGTCGGAGCCAACGTCTTGCTGCCTCAATAAACTCCCCATCCATCATCCACGTACTGCTTCCTGCGGGGTGCCTCATTCATTGGGCCAAACAGGGGGAAGATCCGGGCTGTACGGTGGATGAGGAAGAACAGTTCAATGAAGTTTTGTGAAATACTCTCGGGTGCGCAGACTTCTGTGAGGCCTTGTGTTGCCAAAAGGAGAAGTTTGTTTGTAGTTTTGAGGTGACTAACAAGCTGAAGTCGTTTCCTCAATTTCCTGAGGGTATCACAGTACAGTTCAGAGTTGATAGTTGCACCACGAGTGATGGCAATAAACAGAATAGCCCTTCAGAGTCCAGGAAGACCATCGCCGTGACTTTACTGGCTGAGTGTGCAGGTTTTCTTCGGAAGAGAAGTTGTGTGGTGCCATTCCAGGGATTGCAGCTTTGTATCTGATTAGAAGTGATGAACCCATGTTTCGTCGCCTGTGATGATGTTCGACAAAAATTTGACACAATCAGCCCTGTAACGCGCAAGCAATTCCGCATAGATGGTCGGTCCTTCGTTGCTCTTTATGGTCTTCTATTACGCGGCAAGGAACCCAGAGGGCACACACTTTTGAGTACCCCAACTGGTGGACGGAGTGTGTCAGCAGTACAAACCAACAGAGTCCTCTAGTGTTGTCCGTCTATCACCTCGAATGAGAGTGTCCGCACGTTCCAACATTGCAGCAGTCACAGCTGAGTGCGGCCGGCCGGCACGCGGGAGATCGGACAGGTTCGTGCGACCTTATTGCGATGACGACAGGCACCGCACCCAGCGAATTACCGTGCCTTTGTTCACTGTCAGGTCTGCACAGACATTCTGCAAGCATCTACGAATACCTGAGATGCTTTGATTTTCCGCTAAGAGAAACTCAATGACAGCTATCGGCTTGGAACGCACCTGCCGTACAGACACCATTTTGAAGGCTACAATAGCGCCATCACCTGCTGTAACTTCTTGAAACTGTAGGGGATGAAGCAAGAATATTCCACTACGTCCCACAAAAGATTCCTCATTTTTTAAACCGAAGATGGCCGAGAAAAAAAAGTGTTTCTTTACTTATTGAATGCAATTTAGTTGGACAGATGGGATTATGTACGAGGTATGTCCACAAAGTAAGTTCCGTTTGGTTATATAAAACAAACGCGTACAGATACAGGAAAAATATTTATTGTAGAAAAATCTACAACTGCTAAACTACTTTTCTACATTCTTCCGAAATTTTGTAGGCACTTGTCATAGCGTCGCACAAGTTTTTGTATGCCTTCTTCATAGAAGGTTGCCGCCTGTGTATTCAACCATGTGGTAACATGGTCTTTCAGCTCGTCATCATCGTTGAAGTGTTGACCACCAAGGACAGATTTTAGGTGCAAGAAGAGATGAAAGTCGCTGGGAGCGTGGTCCGAGCTGTACGGAGGATGATCATACGCGTCCCAGTGAGATTCCCGTAAGAGTTGTTTGGTCACATTCGCTGTGTGAGGTCGTGCTCTTGATCACGTCCTTCATTGAACAGCATGACACATCTTCTAACCATTGAATCACTAATAACATTTTGTCCATAAACCTTGCAGATTTGCCGATGAATTTCCTTTGGTTTAACTTTCTTTGCATTTAGAAAACGAATCACGGATCTGATTTCACACGCGGCGGCATTTTCAATGACGGCTGACATTACAAAGAAGCACTACTGTTAATTATAACTGACTGTTGCAGAATGTGGCATGATTATGATGAGTCACTTCTGCAGTTGTTGTATGCTTATACGTTTAGTCAATAACATGAATTTGTTATTAGTTGTTTCAAAATGTGCGCTACAGGCCTCAGAGCGTTCTCTTAATTCACATAATTAAAGGACCGGAGAATAGCACAATGGCTGCTTTGGAATACTGTAGAGTGGTGTCGAACTGTTACGGGCGGTCACGTGGCCCACCACCGCTGATGTAAGTCCTGGCAGTGAAGTGGTGTGTATATGCCAGTCAGTGCGACGGGGTTAGCGCACTCGGTAGACGGGGAGACTTTACGAATGGCAGAGAGAAGATAATTGTGGCCGGACGTGCCTATGTCAGTAATGTTTCCAGATTTGCTGGTGAATGTACGCTGGCTGTCCAACGTATCCACAAGCATTCGTAGCCATGTGACATGACTTAAAAAGAGTGGCAGTAAAAAAAGGATTCGGAGATGCATGCCACGTCTTTTCAGTGACGATCGGTTTCAAACTCGACAGGAACTACTGCTGTCAGTGAGTGTGGGTCCACCATTGCGAAACGAACTGCATATAAAGGACGTCTGGAGTCGGATACATCACAGAAGGCCGTTGCTCACAGCGGCACATGAAGCTGTATAACGACAATTGGTCAAACAATACGGAAACTAGACAATGCCAGACTGGAGGCATGTGCTTGTATTCTGGTCCAAGTCATGATTTTGCCTCCTTTCAACCGATGCAAGAGGAATGGTTCACCACTCGCCACCATATAACATGATGTAATAACAGTGGTCATAAAAAGATTCTAAGCAAAGCGCAGTTTATGGATTTAAATTAGCTCAGAGCTGTTTCTATGTTTCTGAGTTGTTATGATGATGATGATGATGTCCCATACTCCAGGAGGTACGGAACGGGACCGATGACCGTAGCAGTCTGGTCCCTTTAATGCCACAAACCAACCAACCAGCTACGGAACGATGCGGGAGACCCGTACCGCCGACTAGGCAAGGTCCTAGCGGAGGTGGTTTGCCATTGCCTTCCTTCGACCATAATGGGGATGAATGATGATGATGAAAACAACAAGACCCAGTCACCTCGAGGCTACGAATGCTTGTGGATACGGGATGCCGTGCGCGGGAAGCGAGAACGCTACCGGAAGCCCACGAGCCGAGGACTGGGGTTGTTATAGTACTCTGAATTGGACGCCCTGATTCAGTTTACCATGAACATGAACCAGGAAGTTGATATAGCATTCCCGGTGACCAAGTGTTGCCCTTTATTCTACTTCTTCATCACGAGCATGCTGTGGACACGCCAGCCTACCACACTGACAATAATTATTCACAGAACAGCACGAACACGTTCCTGGTTTGACGAACACTCAGTCAACACATCGCACCTCGACGAATCTGCTAAATCACCCGATATTAGCCCTATGTAAAATGCCTACGACGTTTGGAACAGCGGTTCGAACGTAGCTGTCAGCACGCTTGAAATTTGTTACATGTGCAGGATCTAATCATCAATGAGTAACTTCAGCTGATCATGGTATACGGGTACTGAAGGAACTTGTGGACGCTCTTCCTCAACAAAATGAACCCATTATCAAGGTTAGAGGCAATGTTACATTGTACTGACAACATGTTTCCTGGGTGTGATTATTCTTTATCCAATGTTCTTAACTTAGAACAGCTTTGTACTTGAGATACTAAAAAAAAACGTTACGTATTCCATTTAAATATCTGACAGTTTATCGAACTTTTTTACAATCTGTGTGTGCCTCATAATTACTCAATAGGTCTAGGACTCTTCTGCCCCTTGGCCCTTCGTGAACCTTTTATTTGATTCTACTGTGTTCTTCAAGAGATGCCATCTTTGTCACTGTTTCTGTCTTTGTGACTTTACTCTCCTACCCCCATGAACCATGGACCTTGCCGTTGGTGGGGAGGCTTGCGTGCCTCAGCGATACAGATGGCCGTACCGTAGGTGCAACCACAACGGAGGGGTATCTGTTGAGAGGCCAGACAAACGTGTGGTTCCTGAAGAGGGGCAGCAGCCTTTTCAGTAGTTGCAGGGGCAACAGTCTGGATGATTGACTGATCTGGCCTTGTAACATTAACCAAAACGGCCTTGCTGTGCTGGTACTGCGAACGGCTGAAAGCAAGGGGAAACTACAGCCGTAATTTTTCCCGAGGGCATGCAGCTTTACTGTATGGTTAAATGTGATGGCGTCCTCTTGGGTAAAATATTCCGGAGGTAAAATAGTCCCCCATTCCGATCTCCGGGCGGGGACTACTCAAGAGGACGTCATTATCAGGAGAAAGAAAACTGGCGTTCTACAGATCGGAGCGTGGAATGTCAGATCCCTTAATCGGACAGGTAGGTTAGAAAATTTAAAAAGGGAAATGGATAGGTTGAAGTTAGATATAGTGGGAATTAGTGAAGTTCGGTGACAGGAGGAACAAGACTTTTGGTCAGGTGAATACAGGGTTATAAATACAAAATCAAATAGGGGTAATGCAGGAGTAGGTTTGATAATGAATAAAAAAATAGGAGTGCGGGTAAGCTACTACCAACAGCATAGTGAACGCATTATTGTGGCCAAGATAGACACGAAGCCTATGCCTACTACATAGTACAAGTTTATATGCCAACTAGCTCTGCAGATGATGAAGACATTGATGAAATTTATGATGAGATAAAAGAAATTATTCAGGTAGTGAAGGGAGACGAAAATTTAATAGTCATGGGTGACTGGAATTCGAGAGTAGGAAAAGGGAGGGAAGGAAACATAGTGGGCGAATATGGATTGGGGGAGAGAAATGAAACAGGAAGCCGTCTGGTAGAATTTTGCACAGAGCATAACTTAATCATAGCTAACACTTGGTTCAAGAATCATAAAAGAAGATTGTATACATGGAAGAATCCTGGAGATACTAGAAAGTATCAGATAGCGTATATAATGGTAAGACAGAGATTTAAGAACCAGGTTGTAAATTGTGAGACATTTCCAGGGGCAGATGTGGACTCTGACCACAATCTATTAGTTACGAACTGTAGATTAAAACTGAAGAAACTGCAAAAAGGTGGGAATTTAAGGAGATGGGACCTGGATAAACCGACTAAACCAGAGGTTGTACAGAGTTTCAGGGAGAGCATAAGGGAACAATTGACAGGAATGTGGGAAAGAAATACAGTAGAAGAAGAATGGGTAGCTCTGAGGGATGAAGTAGTGAAGGCAGCAGAGGATCAAATAGGTAAAAAGATCAGGGCTAGTAGAAATCCTTGGGTAACAGAAGAAATATTGAATTTAATTTATGAAAGGAGAAAATATAAAAACGCAGTAAATAAAGCAGGCAAAAAGGAATACAAACGTCTCGAAAATGAGATCGACAGGAAGTGTAAAATGGCTAAGCAGGGATGGCTAGAGGACAAATGTAAGGATGTAGAGGCTTATCTCACTAGGGTGGAGAAAAGAGAGCCACTTGTATGAATATCAAGAGCACAGATGGGAACCCAGTTCTAAGCAAAGAAGGGAAAGCAGAAAGGTGGAAGGAGTATATAGAGGGTCTATACAAGGGCGATGTACTTGAGGACAATATTATGGAAATTGAAGAGGATGTAGATGAAGATGAAATGGGAGATACGATATTGCGTGAAGAGTTTGACAGAGCACTGAAAGACCTGAGTCGAAACAAGGATTAGACAACATTCCGTTAGAACTACTGACTGCCTTGGGAGAGCCAGTCCTGACAAAACTCTACCATCTGGTGAGCAAGACGTATGAGACAGGCGAAATTCTCTCAGGCTTCAAGAAGAATATAATAATTCCAATCCCAAAGAAAGCAGGTGTTGACAGATGTGAAAATTACCGAACAATCAGTTTAATAAGTCACAGCTGCAAAATACTAACGCGAATTCTTTACAGACGAATGGAAAAACTGGTAGAAGTCGACCTCGGGGAAGATCAGTTTGGATTCCGCAGAAATGTTGGAACACGTGAGGCAATACTGACCCTACGGCTTATCTTAGAAGCTAGATTAAGGAAAGGCAAACCTACATTTCTGGCATTTGTAGACTTAGAGAAAGCTTTTGCCAATGTTGAATGGAATACTCTCTTTCATATTCTAAAGGTGGCAGGGGTAAAATACAGGGAGCGAAGAGCTATTTACAATTTGTACAGAAACCAGATGGCAGTTATAAGAGCCGAGGGGCATGAAAGGGAAGCAGTGGTTGGGAAAGGAGTGAGACAGGGTTGTAGCCTCTCCCCGATGTTATTCAATCTGTATATTGAGCAAGCAGTATAGGAAACAAAAGAAAAATTCGGAGTAGGTATTAAAATTCATGGAGAAGAAGTAAAAACTTTGAGGTTTGCCGATGACATTGTAATTCTGTCAGAGACAGCAAAGGACTTGGAAGAGCAGTTAAACGGAATGGACAGTGTCTTGAAAGGAGGATATAAGATGAACATCAACAAAAGCAAAACGAGGATAATGGAATGTAGTCGAATTAGGTCGGGTGATGCTGAGGGAACTAGATTAGGAAATGTGACACTTAAAGCAATAAAGGAATTTTGCTGTTTGGGGAGCAAAATAACTGATGATGGTCGAAGTAGAGAGGGTATAAAATGTAGACTGGCAATGGCAAGGAAAGCGTTTCTGAAGAAGAGAAATTTGTTAACATCGGGTATAGATTTAAGTGTGAGGAAGTCGTTTCTGAAAGTATTTGTATGGAGAATAGCCATGTATGGAAGTGAAACATGGACGATAAATAGTTTGGACAAGAAGAGAATAGAAGCTTTCGAAATGTGGTGCTACAGAAGAATGCTGAAGGTTTGATGGTTAGATCACATAACTAATGAGGAGGTACTGAATAGAATTGGGGAGGAGAGGAATTTGTGGCATAACTTGACAAGAAGAAGGGATCGTTTGGTAGGACATGTTCTGAGGCATCAAGGGATCACAAATTTAGCATTGGAGGGCAGCCTGGAGGGTAAAAATCGTAGAGGGAGACCAAGAGATGAATACACTAAGCAGATTCAGAAGGATGTAGGTTGCAGTAAGTACTGGGATGTGAAGAAGCTTGCACAGGATAGAGTAGCATGGAGAGCTGCATCAAACCAGTCTCAGGACTGAAGACAACAACAACAACAACGACTTTACTCTGGCAGTGGGCGAAGCAGAGCTCAGAAAGTTCCGTCTGACAGAAGAATCCATGCATCTAGAGGTAGACAGTGACGAAAATGGAAGATACTTCAGCGCAAACACTTCGACTGAACGCTGCCAAACTGATTCACCAATATTTTCATGCTTGTGGGATATGTTGATTAAAATTTCACTCTTCATTGATTTTGTTTTCAGTATTTTTAGTACAGAAATAGCCATGCATACGGATGGCCAGTAGTGTGAGTACATGGTGGGTATTTGACGTCTCTAACGGCCCTGAACTTATAACTTTAGCGTCTGCTACAGCTATACCATAACCTCGAAACTGGAGGCAATTTGCAAAACAGAATTATTTTGTTAGAGTAATAATGGTATAAAGCAACAGATCAGTGTTACCCTCTGAGAGGAATTTTGTTATGTTGACCGTGTTGTACCTAACGGAGGTGGCTTATCGGAAATGAAAGTTAGGATTACGTAAATGTTTGAACAGTAACAAACAAAATTTTGCCTAATTGCACTGTTTAACTGATAATGGAAAACGGTCGCCAGCCTAATTAGGCAAGAGAAAGATTAACATTCTCGTTTAAGAAAGTAGTTATTAGTATCTTTAATGGATAAATACACCCTATACTTTGTCACACGCGAGTGCAATGAACTCTGACACATACATATGTTTACGGTAAGATTGAAACTAACAGTTAGAGCAGCACAAACTATTTGCAAAATTATAACAGGTACAGAAAAACACTATCACTTTCAGGGCTTATACAAACTGAATGGTCTTTATAACGTTATTATTACTATTCACTGCAGAATCATTAATTGGATATAGGTTAAGTCTCTCTCGGTTAAATACTTTACTATTTAAAATGAAAGTTAATTGGAATGCACTAACAGGTTGCTTCTCACTATCATTTGAATAAAGAAATTATAGTTTTCATAATTAGTCGTCTTCCCATTACTTGTTACCCAGCATTAACACAATAGACAAACTGTGGATCCTGTTATATTATTAATATGCACTTCCAATACACAAGAGAGAGAAACACTTAGCAAACATGAGTATATAACTTTTCACAACTGCAGTTTTCCACTTTTACTACATTGAGAGACAAAATTAACATATGTGTAAGATACTGACTCACCTTCTGCGATTTACAACAGGCAGTAATGTGATCATTCATCAAGCAAAACTTTATAAGCCTCAATCTTAAGAACTTTTAATTTTGAAGTTGGCATCAGCACATTAATAAGCAGTTTTACTGGGAAAATTATTTTCAGCAAGCTACATTAATTTTAACTTTCTTTTTTTTACTATGTTCAAGAGGCATCGATTAGCAAAACACTGGGATTTATTGTTATTTCGGTAGGGACACTCGGTAATCACTTTAGTTCAAACGGAGAGGAACCTGAGAGGTGTTATGATGAGGAGAAAAATCAAGGTAGGTACATAAATTCAGATATAAATTACCTTATATTTGAGCACATTAGCACATCCATTAAGCTGATCCTTCACTGTACATCATTATAGTATCACGTTACAGTGATTGCGCAACGTGGTGGCAACTGCATGTTGGTAGGTGGATTCGCAGACAGAATTGCTGGACTCTGTCATTTCTTGGTGGCGACGACAGATACAAATTCCAGAATAGTTCCAGCTATTTATCTATCCATCCGAGGCATTGGAAAGTAGCAGAAAAAGCCTCTTTCGGAACCAGAACAATATGTCACTTTTACATGGCAGTGCACAGTTTGGTAGCTCGTCCCCGACTCGTAGTTCGTCCCCGACTGACTCTTGTTCCACCTTTTCTACATAAGCCAACCACAATCTGCGCGCGCTACACAGTTCCGTTCCCGAGGGGAACCACTACACCTTTTACATACGACTAACTAAGAACCCTAAGTGAGGATCAGCAGTTTACATAACAGTAAACAATCATTTTAAACAAAACAGAACATTTGCACATATAGACATTTCTACAAAAAATTATTCACACAAAATTACAATTATATACAGTAAGTTTTGTTCCCTCCAAATGGGACAAAGCATTTAGTAGACAGATACACTACTTTGCATAGAACCAAACCATGACATCAAAGTTTTAATAAAGAAAAGAGTATACAATTTTATGTTATCGATTCAAATAAACACATTTACAGATGCTCAATGTTATAACATTAAACCAAAGCAAAACGCAAAATAAATCCGTAGAGTATTAGAGCTATGGTGTTACAAACTCTTCAGGTGGAGAAGGAGTACGTGCACGTACAGCTTTCCCCCATCCATCAAACTCTGAGAAAGGTCAGTTCATTGGCATGAGGGACGCGGGAGCATCATGTTTGCTGTAATGCAGTTGGCCGGTTCTAGCGAATAGACAGATGAAGAAAGATAAATTTGGGTAGAGATTACAGGCAGAGTATCACCACGCACAATTGGGAACAGATTAGTGGAAGCTGGGTTGAAATCTGGAGTTGCTATGCGTCGTTTGACGCTGGCACCACACTATAGACAACAGAGACTTCCATACAGTGCAACCAGAATCAGCTGGGACATCGTGCCATTATGTGGCTTTTAGCGATGAATGTTAGGTTTGGGCTATCAGATCGATGGCAAAGTGCCCGTTGATGACCTTCTCTAAGGGCACAGATACAGCGGTTATCGAGGCCCATACCTTTCTACCTGTAACTCCTGGAATCATTGGTGGGCTGTTGCTTTTGGATATGATAACAAGGCTGACTTGGGAATTGTTAAAAGTGGGCTGAATGATCGTCAGTGTGTGACAAGAACGGGAATCCCTATTGTCATATCTTTAAAGACTGAGGCACAAAATGGCGTATTCCAGCAAGATAATGCAAGACCCATCATTGGCTTGTCCTGTTTCCTGATTTATTACCCACAGGGCACGTATGGGACGTGATGGAAAGTCGTATACTTTCGTACCACACCCTAAGTAAAAATCTTCACGAACTGACTCAGCATATATTTCATGCATTGCAAGAAATTGCTCAGTGTAATGTTCACAGATTGTTTGCGTCCATTTCACAATGACCACAAATGTGTATTCCTGCCCTTGTGGATTACTCCTCATATTGATGTTGACGGACATGAGTTCATAATGGAATGAAGGATTAATCATATAATATGCGTATGTGATGAACATATTCACAAAATATGATAAATAACGGACTGGTGCCTCTTTTTTCCATTTCCGTCATGTACTTTGTACTTGTGGTGCTCCTTATCATATGATGATAATAGTTTGCTCTATCAAGTTGGTATGATGGATTACGTTAACAAATACTGAGTAGAAAATGCTCATCTCTACTGGGTAAAGACGGTTGCTTGTGTTTTTATCTACCGAAATAGATTTGGTACGTATAAAGGTGTCATATTCGTGGGGGTATATTACATGTATGCAACTATTTGAAGGCAGTTTGTTTTGTTTTGTGAAGCATCTTCAGTGGCGATTTCCAGTGCTGTTAGTCCATCTGTGTGGTCCTGGAGATGAGTTCATTAGTCTCCATGCTCCAGGTGGCCGATTTATGGCGGTCATTCAACCACATCTGATTAAACAAAATGTAAAGGGCAAGCGATGTATCCGATGCGTTTAATCAGATGTGGCTGAAAGACCGCCAGAAATCGGCCAACTGGAGTATGGAAACTAATGAGCACATCTCCAGGACCACACACATGGGCTAACAGCGCTGGAAATCGCCGCTGAAGATGATTCACAAATAAAAGAAGAGAAACGCGTGTGGCAGTAAACAAACTGCCTTCAGTTAGTCGCATTGACGGAATATACCTCCACGACGTTTGAAGCAAGGCGGAAAAACGAAAAAAATGACAAAAATTTCATATTTGTGGTGATAACCACTCTATTTGTCAACAGTGCCTGGAATAATCTGAAGCCATAAAAAATAGTCGTAAGTGTCATTTTCACGTCAGTTCTCAGATTTATGTTCGATTACATACGCAAAAGGCTTCTAAATGAAAACATTCTCTTTCTAAGGATTTATCGTTAACACAATACTTTTTCCCTAGGTCTCATGATCCTATTCGGGTTAGCAACACTAGAGAAAATCATTCTGTTCACACAGAGATGACGAATTTACCCAAAGAATATTCGTTGTTTGTTCCTAACAAGATTTATTGCAGGAATTTCGTTGTTGCTCTTAATTCGTTGAGTTTGCTTAAAGTTATTTGTCTTCATCCCTAGACCGACCAACGTGGCGCGCCCGCATCTCGTGGTCGTGCGGTAGCGTTCTCGCTTCCCACGCCCGGGTTCCCGGGTTCGATTCCCGGCGGGGTCAGGGATTTTCTCTGCCTCGTGATGGCTGGGTGTTGTGTGCTGTCCCTAGGTTAGTTAGGTTTAAGTAGTTCTAAGCTCTAGGGGACTGATGACCATAGCTGTTAAGTCCCATAGTGCTCAGAGCCATTTGAACCAACGTGGCGCATTCGGAAAAACGCTATTCAGATCCCTGCTCAGTCTTCCAGATTTGGGCTTCTTAAGTCTCTTAAGGTTAAAGCCGCCATGGTTCCTTTGAAAAGGTTATGGGTGATTTCTTTCGTCATCCTTGTCCTTTTCAAGCTGGTGCTCCGTCTCTAATGACTTCATCGTCGACAGAAGGTTAAGCGCAAACCACCCTTCTTCTTTTACACAGAAACTCATGTCTAAAGTCTATCTTTTTCATCTACACCCATAGAGGAGAAATATCTATGGAGTGCATATATAGATCCGTAAAGAACACTTTTAGCCGCTAACATACTTATATTGCCTACGAAGCCCGATGACTACGGCACGGTGTAAGTTCTGCTCGCCAGCGCTCTGCGGATTTTTAATGTGGTTACGTTGGTACAGACAGATTCCGCTCTAAAATACCGTGGATTTTGTACACGCGTTTCATAGGGCTGTTAATAATTTATTTTTGATATCTGGAATAATATTGACTTACATTTTTCAACAGACAGATATGCCGTAGCCCAGATGTCGTAAACTGTAGGAAAAGAAGGGATAGCTTGAGTCTCCGTTAAAATAAATTGGTCTGTGGGACACAGCGAAGTGGCTTTCGGCTACGGTGAAGTGGTAGTGTACCGAAGCATTTCAAATTTAGGGCTATAGCATTCAAGAAATTAGTTATTTACCATACATTTAAATAATTTTAGGAACAAAATTTTTCTGGTTTTACTTTCTGATTATATATGCTTAATCTTCGTTCATCCTCAGGGAAGCTAAAATATTAATTGCGAACACTCAGTCTTTGTGTAAAGCATAATATTACTACAGTTTGCTTATGGAGACTATTTTAAAATAAGAACAATGGTTTGGAAATCGAATAATCCAGAAGTAATGACAGTCGTATATAAATCTTATCATCCCGGAATTTATAGTCATTCAGCGGATTGACTGGCAGCATTCTCCGACACTACTGATTTTATCTGGCATCTATCTCATAAATATAAGGCCCCACAGTCACATTCGTTAGTTCTACAACATTAACTCTGTTACTCTTTGTCTCTGTATTTTTAGCACATAAAGCGCCCTTTGGTAGTATAATAACTGTAATTAGACCTTTGAATTTCTTAGCTAAAAAAAAACTTTTTCTCCTTTAACGTATTTCGATTTGAATTTGCAGTAACAGATGTTCACAGTTTACGTTGGTAATAAATAAATGTGTAAAAACGTGCTTCGCAGCATTAGTGTTATGGGCCTTGCAAAAATGTAATCAAACAGCGTTATACTGAACTGGCGTAACAGTTCCGGGTTTTAGTTGGCGACTTGCACAATTATTACGATATGCGCACTCCATAGATATTCCAACAACGTGTAATATTGATATAAGCAATTATAGCTGAAATAAGGAATCTCTGCAGACTGCAAGTCAATGGTAGTACTGTGTTGTTTGTTTCTCGTGGTTGGTAATGATTCCTTGACTAAGTCGTTAGAATACCTTTTATATCTCTATTTTCTGTGTAGCTTCCATTTTTCTTCTCCGCTTAAAACCACAGTTATAATCGAAATTCAGTTCACGCTTTCCTGTACCCGCAACCGAATGGACATTCCGTTCCAAAGCTTCAAAGTGAGACTTTTTTTCCGTTGTCCTCGTTTTGTCTTTTCCTGTTTCATCAGCTGGTAAGTTGTTTCTAATACTTTTTTTTACGTTAAGTGCATGAAAAGATCTAGCTCTTATTGAACCGTTTGCTTCTGTTTAGTGGTAGGCCTGTCTTACATTTTGCTGCTCTGGTACTTTGTCTTCAACAATGTAAACCCTAGTGCTTTGTCTACCAGTAACATTGTAGTAAAAGAGTATTTTTATTTCGGAAGCTGTAACAAACTTAGGAATTTTTAGGAAACATACGTTATATTTTACCGCATTGATTGCTTATCTCCGAAACAGAGTTCTTTGTCCGTTGCCCAGTTAATTCATCTTCAAGGAAAGGTTAGGATTTCAGGGTTGTAGAGGGTTGTTTACGGAATGTGGAATAAATTATTTCACGTTTGCTTTCTTACGTTTACATACATAAATATTACCGATGTTTGATGTAGTGAAATGTTCTTAATGTGTTGTGAAATATTTTTTAGTCCGTAAACTTCGGGGCGCAACAAGTATGTGTATAATCAGCTTCAAAACATTGATCGAAATTTAAATACGAGACTACTAAAAGTCGTTAACTTTCTCCCAAGAAACGCATTTGCAGGCAAATTGTTTCAGAGGTACGTGAAAAGTTGTAACTTACTACATCAGAAATCTCAGACAACTCCATATTTGAACCATCTCGAAGTTTACCCTTTGATTTTTTTGGTTCAAGCAATAGCCTACCTGCCTATTTCCACGGAATTGTTGCAAATACGTCTCGACACTGAATGTGGGATGTATTTTGAAATGTATTGTGAAATGTATTGTGTAACGATGCATGATTCACCACTATTATAACTTTTACCAGTAGTGAAAATACTGCAATGAATGACTGTGCGAGCTTAAAAAATGTACTAAAGTTTCATGTGATAATGATGTGTTGACAGCAATAGTCTATTGAAACGAAGTATAAGGCGCAGCTGACAGTCATTAATACTGTTGTCATAGCATAAATGGTGTATAGTAGCAGAAAAAACTCAAACGACTCGCATTTCATACGACAGCCATGCGTGTTTGTATTATAAAGGAAAAAGCAACAGAATGCAGAGGGGCAAATATGAGAGTATGATAAAAAAAAGACAGCTTATACAGATCAACCCGATAATTACATTAAGTAAAGGGCACTACGGGAAATCTAAATCTGGATGGTCGGGCGCATGTCTAAATCATACTTCTCCCGTCAACTAACAAGCAGTCGAAGTTCTTCTTCAGACATCAATTACTGGTCCAGAAGGATATCTTGCTACACCTCTTTCTTCTTACATATATAAGAGGCAGACAAATGAAAGCGATACGGATGAAAAAAGTAAATAACCAGTTTATTATTTCAAAAGTAATCACCATAACTAATAATACAATTACCCCACTCTGAGAAGACGGTCAATGCCTTCTTGGAAAAACATTTGGTGTTGCCTACGGAACCACTATTGCACCCCAAACGGGCACCTCTTCGTCCGAAGCCAATCGACTGCCACTAATGTCTTTCTCCTGGGCTCCAGAAATATGGAAATCACATGGGGAGAAATTGAGACTGTTTGGAGGATGTATAAGGTCTTCCTAGCTAAAATTCTGCAGCCTAGTCGAAACAATCTTGGCATCATGTGGACGGGCATTATCTTATTACAGAATAATTCTGTCGGTCAATATTCCTGGGCGTTTGGACTTGATAGCGCGTTTCAATTTTTGCAGAGCATCCAAGCACCGCTGTGCATCAACTGTGGCACCTTGTTCCAAAAAAGTCAGTGAGCAGGGAGTTGACGGTCGGCGCCATTGTGTTACAGGATAATGTCCGCCCACATGTGCCCGCATGTTGCCAAGGTTGTTTCGAATACATTCCAGACATTTCGCTGGGAAGCACTTACACATCGTCCATACAGTCTTGATTTCTCCCCATGGGATTTCCCATATTTTTTGGAGCCCTGAATGAAGAAATTCGTAGTCGTCCATTTGCTTCTGACGAAGATGTCCACGCTTGGGTACAATCATGTTCCGTAGGCGAAGGAAAGCATTTTTCCATGAAGGCATTGGACGTTTTGTCTCACATGTGTTAAATGTATTAACAGTTATGGTGATTACTTTCGAATCGATAGTGAATTTACTTACTTTTCCATCTGTCTCCTTTCCATTTGATTGCCCCTTATACTTAAACCGTATCTCTGGACCGAGCTTGTTACTCTTTTGTATCTGCAGAATCACTGTTGTGTTTGGAATGTTGGGTTAGTCCACCAGCAGACCCTTTCAAATTCTTTATTAGTGTGAAGTATCATGTATTTTACTATCTTTAATATGTGTAAAGGCCGACGAACTGATTTCTTAGGATGTTCCTGTCCTTTGAAGTCTTCAGATTACGGGAACGTTAATACAAAAGAATGTTTTGCTGCTGCCATTTCAGAGAACATTCTCCGTTTCATTTACACAGCGACGGCTATAGGCCAGCAATTTCAGTGAGACCTGCAACAAAAAAAAACCTTGCTTAGTTTTCTGGCAGTATAGAACAAAATAACATTGTTTTATCTTACTATAAAAGCTATGAATAGAGTTTAAATTGCACGAGTTTCAAATAATTGAAAAGCTACTCGGACGTTCTGTATATTTCTTTCTTTGCTTAAGATTACAAATCATTATTGGTCTTGACGCTAATCTAAGGTTTTTTTTGTTCACTGTTACAAATCGTAACAGCCATAACTTACATGTAATAAATTTCGTTCTTGTACCTATTATAATTTTAACATATGGACTGTTCACAGTTCTGTAGCAGATACCTACATTTATTTTTGGTAACGTAGTTTTTCCTGAGAACGTAAACATATGTTCTGTATAGACAGACAGCTTCGTTGATCCTGATTTCATTCCCTAATATGTTATTTGTACGCGAGCCATTAGATACTGAATATCTCAGTTTCTGTGTATTATGCTCGCTCTCATTTTCCGTCACAAAACTTTTTTTCAGTTGTTTTATCCTTAGTTTTTTCTCGGAACACTACATGACATTAATGATAAAAACCGAGTAATAATGAGTCGTTAGCTTCTAATACTTCTTCAATTCTGCGATTTTTTGTTCTTAAACGGTGTAAAAATTTTCTTGCTGGCCACCAATTTTTAGTGTAAAATACTCTGAGAAGCCTCTATATCTAAAAGGCCACATTCTGTAAACGATAAGAATGCTGTATTCCTCTCTTCTGTTGTCGATACATGTCATTCGTTAAGCATTTAATTTCGTTTATTTGTTTACTTGCTTGCTTAGCGTGGGTTGGATTAGGACCTTAAGAAACTACTTCCAAAAATGTTTAGTCACCATTACAGAGCTTATATTGCTCTATCATATTTTAATTAACTAAACAAATAATGTTTTTATCTGTATTCGTTGTAATCGTTTCGATAATTTATATGAATATATTATAATATAAATACATAAATACACTTGATGATGGAGATTTTGTTGAAACCCGTGGTCGAAGTAAATAAATTGTGAATGGTGACAGCTATCTTCTTGATTCGTTTGATAACAACTCAGGTTAACAAATTCTTCAATTATTTCAAAATGAAATGAAGAAGAATGAAGTTATAAAGCTACGGTTAATTTAAACTGTAGAATAAATAATTTACTAAGGGCTGACGTAAGATTTAGTATTGGAACGTAATTCAAATTTGTTGCTCTCCTTTCCTTCTCGCATCATCCAGTGGGGAGTCAACGTTGTAGGGTCACAATTCTGCATGTACCTGTTTATGGTCGCGTGCGCCACAGTATTCGTGTCGTTTCGTGCTGCTTGCACGTTTGCACTCTCTTGTTTCTCGTGTCTCGTACGACGCCATTTTCACCTTGCGTGGAGATAAACTGATAAAAAATGTATGCGGTAAACTGCTTCACGTATGTTTCTGGCTTTTGAACACTTTCAAGTTTCTAGCATTGTCGTGTGTATTCCTGCAGTTGGCTGTTACTGCGTCTCTTGGTGTCTCGGCTTCCCCAGCGCCTTAAATGAAACTGATTTTGCACAAAATTTCCATACAGGATCTGTCCCAGGTGCTAGACGTTTGTCACACCATTTACGGGCGATCTATTTGCTTTTACGTGTATTTAAATCAGTACGTCTGTGTTTGCGATAGTGAGACAGCATACAATGCTACTACAAGACAGGTTGGTTACATTTAACGAAACGATACACCTCACTTACAATTCTTTAAAAATTTTAACATCCTCTGTTGTCAGATAACTGTTTAAATCGTAATGTCATTGCAAATGGATTCAGAGCGCTACATCCACTACTCAGAAGTAGTTTACTCCCTCGTTCAGCAGAAAATAACTCTGGAGACGACATACCATGGCTAATAACTAGCGAGTTAGGAAGAAGGAAATTAGTTTTACAACTCGTTTTGGCTTATTCCGTTGTGTTTATCATCTACTTGCCGATGGTCCGTGTAACAGGATGTACAGAAAGTAGTACTAAGCTCAAATGAGGAAGGGGAGGAGGAGGAGGTCAATTTGTGAGTTTAAATGATCTTCTTCTCAGTGAGAAAGCACAATATTAAACACTGCACGTTAGTACTCCATTAGGTTGTAATGCTAATTTTATAGTAGACAAGCATAATATATTCTCAAAAAGAAAGTGGGCAAATCATAATGCATAGATTTTTTATAGCTACGGTATTCCCACCTTAAATAAACTCTATGATTTAATCGGTTCTTAATGCCCTTTCACTGCATACCACCACGCTACACGACTTCTAATTTTTGTCCATGTCTTACTGTGGAAGGTCTACTATTCAAAGAATGGATATAAGGAGGTAATTAACCATACAGTTAATGTAAAGTGGAAAAACAGGAACTTGTTTAACCGAGCTACGTTTGTATCTCTCAGCTCTCAGCGAAGAGTGAACATACTGAACCCTTATGAATTGTAATCAAAGTTTCCAATCCTTTAATTTCTCATTTTAGTCAAAGCACACAGCAAACAGCTTCGAGAATCAATATTAAATACACCAAAAATGTGAAATATATAGCGCTTACGCATAAGTAAATATGTATAAAATAGGAAGCTTCTTCCTTAAAACAGTCACCATAGCTTATTGTACAAAAGCTTCCATCAGACTGAAACTACCACATAAAGTCTACGATGTTCTAGAAAATTCATTAGATCTGGAGAGTATGCAACAAACTTTGCAGTATGTTCCTAATAGAACAGACTGGGCTCAACGTCCGACTCACTTTGAGAACCAATAATAAAGTTGCGTTGAGTGTACACCAAACTCGTGCGAAGCACAAGAAAAGAAACACAGAACATCGAAGTGATCCATATAGCCCGAAAGGGACGTTTCCTGGACGTACTGAAGAGGCCTGAAATATTCGCCCACCAATTAAAAGAACCATACAACCTGAACTGCTTAACGCTGATACGAATATGCTGGGACCATACCCAACAGTGGGGGTTAAGCTGTGATCTTTACACGAACCTGACTCTCTGCCTCTCTCTCTCTTCTCTCTCTTTCTTTCTCTCTCTCTCTCTCCTCTCTCTCTCTCTCTCTCTTTCTCTCTCATTCTCTCTCTCTCTCTCTCTCTCTCTCGTCGCAAACCGATATAAATAGACACATCAAAGGCGCAGGACTGAAATGTTATTTGTAAGATTCTCCGTTATTTAATTTTGATTTTGTATACCATTCAAAATTTAATCTTAGTACCTGTTTAGTCTTAGACGGAGCGACTGTAATCTCGACGTAGGCCTACAAAATGCAGGTGGTGACACCACCAAAATTCATCGTATTATGTGTGTCTCCATCCTCTGTAAATTCTCCACTGACATTCTTTGTTCCAGCATCCGCAGCAGTTAACTGACTGGTATCAACAGGAATAAAGCATCATCCACGGCATTAGTATCTTCACCAGCAACAGCAACTCTGGAACAAAACAGAACATTACACTCATCAATTCATAGGATCAAAGACTATGATATAAACCTATCTATCAATTCGCATATCATAACCATCGAACGAATATCTTCTATTTACTTCCTTAACCTTCTAATATCATCGCAATAAATTGTATAGCTATGGCTGAAGAGCAGAAATACCTGCTGCCGGCTCGCCCCGAAAGAAGAATGGAATACCAATAGTGGACACTCCACTCAGCACTAGTTACTCCGCAACTACCATGGTGGTGAGTACGAGGTGCATTCAAGTTCTAAGGCCTCCGATTTTTTTTTCTCCGGACTGGAAAGAGATAGATACATGCGCATTGTTTTAAAATGAGGCCGCGTTCATTGTCAATACGTCCCAGAGATGGCAGCACTGTACGGAAGATGGAATTTTACCGCCAGCGGCGAGAATGAGAACTGTTTTAAATACTTAAAATGGTGACGTTTTCCTTACTTGAACAGCGTGCAATCATTCGTTTTTTGAATTTGCATGGTGTGAAACCAATTGAAATTCATCGACAGTTGAAGGAGACATGTGGTGATGGAGTTATGGATGTGTCGAAAGTGCGTTCGTGGGTGCGACAGTTTAATGAAGGCAGAACATCGTGTGACAACAAACCGAAACAACTTCGGGCTTGCACAAGCCGGTCTGACGACATGATCGAGAAAGTGGAGAGAATTGTTTTGGGGGATCGCCGAATGACTGTTGAACAGATCGCCTCCAGAGTTGGCATGTCTGTGGGTTCTGTGCAAACAATCCTGCATCACGACCTGAAAATGCGAAAAATGTCATCCAGGTGGGTGCCACAAATGCTGACAGGCGACCACATGGCTGCCCGTGTGGCATGTTGCCAAGCAACGCGCAACGACAGAATGAATGGGACTTTCTTTTCGTCGGTTGTGGCAATGGATGAGACGTGGATGCCATTTTTCAATCCTGAAACAAAGCGCCAGTCAGCTCAATGGAAGCACACAGTTCCACCGCCACCAAAAAAATTTCGGGTAACCGCCAGTGCTGAACAAATGATGTCCCATGTTCTGGGACAGCGAGGGCGTAATCCTTACCCATTGCGTTCCAAAGGGCACTACGGTAACAGGTGCATCCTACGAAAATGTTTTGAAGAACAAATTCCTTCCTGCACTGCAACAAAAACGTCCGGGAAGGGCTGTGTGTGTGCTGCTTCACCAAGGCAACGCACCCGCACATCGAGCTAACGTTACGCAACAGTTTCTTCGTGATAACAACTTTGAAGTGATTCCTCATGCTCCCTACTCACCTGACCTGGCTCCTAGTGACTTTTGGCTTTTTCCAACAATGAAAGACACTCTCCGTGGCCGCACATTCACCAGCCGTGCTGCTATTGCCTCAGCGATTTTCCAGTGGTCAAAATAGACTCCTAAAGAAGCCTTCGCCGCTGTCATGGAATCATGGCGTCAGCGTTGTGAAAAATGTGTACGTCTGCAGGGCGATTACGTCGAGAAGTAACGCCAGTTTCATCGATTTCGGGTGAGTAGTTAATTAGAAAAAAAATCGGAGGTCTTAGAACTTGAATGCACCTCGTACAATGCTGCACTTGACCAGATGTGTGTATTACTTTAGTTACTTACGATCACACTCAGCACGCCTTTTATCTATTTTCAACAGATCCGAAGATCTTCAGTAGCTGAATGAAAGCGCTAATCAGTTTAAGAAAAGTGTGACGTTAGACTGTGGTGAAAGACATTTCAGCTCTCATACCTATTATGCGTCTCTAATACAAGGCGCCGATTTCATGGTCTAAGATAATATTCTATATTATTTGACGTCTTCTTAAAGATAGCCGAAACGTTTTCGAACTAATGGTTGCGCAGTTCTTACAAGATCTTTCTGTTACCAGTTTCTAAATTTTATATCACGTTACATTCCGTTGTGTGAGATCATCAACTACCTTGTGCATGGGTACACAGCAATAATAAGTGTTCTGAATACACACGAACCCATTGTGAGGACGTTGTGATACTGAATCCATGTATATACCATTTGGGAAATGATGTGTAATCAAGTGGAATGTAAGAGGGCTGGAACTTTAATAGTGGCAACTATTTATTTACAGCGTACAAAATAGAGTGTTCAAAGTTTTACCGACCTTCAGAGTAGTCACCAGCATTGTGTATAACCCGTTGCCAGCGATGTGGAAGTCGCAGGATATTCTCAGCAGTGCCAGCTGTGTTGACAGTTCGAGCGGCGCGGTCTATTGCCCGACGAATTTGTAGCAGTTCTGAAGCGAATGCCGTGAAGTGTTTTCTTCAGTTTAGAAATCGAGTTGTACTTACGAGGGCTTAAGTCATGGAAGAGCAGTATGTGGTATAGCTCTTAACAACCTTAGCAGTCAAACAAATCAGTAACAGCTTACACTGTACGTGCTTGAGCATCGTCCTGCAAAATGATAGTCAGGTCCTGCAGAAAGTGTCATCGCTTCTGTCTCTATTGTGTTCATTTTTGGAACACAACCTACGACCAACATAGAGACAGAAGTGATGACACTTTCTGCAGGACCTGACTATCATTTTGCAGGACAATGCTCAAGCACGTACAATGCAAGCTGTTTCTGATTTGTTTCACTGATGGGGCTTCTAAGTGTTATACCACCTACTCTACTCCCCTGACTTAAGTCCTCGTGAGTTCAACTCGATTTCTAAACTGAAGGAAACACTTCAACGCATTCGTCGGGCAATATACCGCCCCGCTGGAACTGTCAACACAGCTGGCACTGCTAAGAGTATCCTACGACTTCCACCTCGCTGACAACGGGTTATACACAAAGCTGGTGACTTCTTTGAAGGTCAGTTTCCACTATTAAAGTTCCAACCCTCGTATTTATCGGTGTCTTCCGCATTAACTCGTACTCGCACCCACCTTGTATCAACCTATGTAGCTAGTGATGAGTGGTTGTTCTTTACTTTTGTTTGTACTGGCATGCTGTTGCCGTAGTCGCGAAACGTAGATGAATCTTTGAATTTTGAAGCACTGCTTGCTTGTCAAAATCTGCTAATTGTCTGCAAGTGATATAAAAATTAGAAATTTTAAACAGCCGAAGGTGACAAAATCGTTTAAACCTTCAAAAACCCTTCTGTGAAGGTTAATTTACACAGCAATGCCAGATACGTGTTAAGAAAGGGATGTGATCGAACGCGTTTGTGAATCTGTAGCGCGAGGGGATGGTCAGAGCTATTGTGCCACCAGCTTCAGTATCAAATACCGCCAGAAGAAAACTAATTTAAGATTGACGACTGTTGGAAGTCTTACTGGTTGAGATTAGCTACGCACGTTTGTCGTTCACGAAACGATAATTTTATCTCATAGCGAACAGGTCTGTTCCGTTAACGCCGTATTAAATAGGAAGTTCGAAAAGGCACGTGGCTTGATCTTGGAGAATCTGGCAGGAAGGAAAGAACGGATGGGAGGGTCGAACTGGAGGGAGGAAGAAGCCCCGTAACGACGATCCACATAAATCCGCGGCCAAATTGTGGGGTACGGCCGCCGCGTGGCAATAACTCAGGGCCGGCTGATGGCTAAATTGAATGAAGGGCGTTAGCGGCGGGGGGTACGGCACCTGTGCTTCCACGGGCTGTCTCTACTCCTGCCAGCGCTGCACCGCTGCTCCACTGTACAGCTCACTTCACTCCTACTGAGGATAAATTTGTTTGTTCGTTTGCTGCATGAAGTTCGTGTGTTGTCGTCTACATGCTATGACGGACCTGCATTAATGATATAACTAACAATAATAGTTACACTAAGAAAATCATGTACAAGTATGGTATTCAGTCACAATTCGTGTTTACATTATTGTTTTAAACTAACTGGACGAAACGTTAGAGCCAGTACAGATGCGCTCACCAAAAACTACGGTTCGGTAGTTTTGGTAAGTACATAAATGACGTCGTAAATGGTAGGACTACCAGTAGTATTGGTAGCACTGGCATGGAAAGAAACACAAATGAATGTGAGAGAGACGAACTGGGAGCCAACGACTTCTCTGTGTTTTGTTTGTTTTTTGTTTGGTTTGCACATAATTAGAACCGCACATTGTTCACTTCAGTCCATTTTGTACTTTACGTCCTTAAAAGCTATATACTGCATATTATAAGAAAAAATAGCTGCTGACATAACTTATGTGCTCTTATATAACCAAAATAATTACTTTTGATGCAAGTACTGTTTACATGCACAAACACAAAAAATCTATATAATTGTTTTTGTTATTTTGTACTCAATAGAAAGTTCTTCATCATGATCAAAGGCAAGAGTTTCCTGTTATAACTGCGAAAGTTTTTTTAGCAGTAACAGAAACGTGTTTTATATAAGCTCAATGAAGTATTGAACTGATATTTGATATGTTTCTATTTTCTATTTTTTCAATTTTATCTTTTTTAAGAAAATTTAGTTTTCCAGCACTATATCATAAATCAGTGTTTCTTTATTTTTACTACAACATCCCTCTGTTTCAAATTACAAATCAACAGTTTCGAATAAAACCCGAACTAATCAATGACAGTGTCAATTTTGCTATAAATTCAGTTTTTTAAGTAACAGGCAAGAGGATAACTATGTTGAACAAAAATGTTCTATAGGTCGAAAGGTCCTTTATATAGCCACAATCAGTTTTTAGACCGTTCTCCGATTCCGGTTTCTAGCGTAATATAGTAAGACACTCATTGCATGCACAAACGAAGTGATCGAAATGAGATAACGCCTGATAGGTATGCAAGACATCTAACATACAGGTAAAGCGGTTAAGATCTTAACTGGCCAACTCTACTAGGGAAACTACCTCAGTCTATACTTACTTACGATAGTCTACAGTAGGCTGCGGTAACTTTACGATTCTAGGCACCCACTGTGCACAGATGGATCATTAAGTCTTTACAGATGGGGCAGCGATCGAGTCTCGTGTTCAACCGCACGTACGCTGCCTCTGCGTGAACATAAGGCAGAAATGATCGTTGAGACATTTATGATACAAGCCGCATTGTGCCTAAACATGGGTCAGTGTAAGGACATGACAGTATAACGCAAAGGGGCAATCTTGTTTCGCCGTGCTCATGGCCATACGGCGTGTGAAGTAGCTGCATTCGTTGTTGTTTCTCGGCGGACTGTTCATCGCATGTACTAGCTGTGGTGCAATACATGTCGCCACGAAACCCCACGTCAGACTTATTGTCGAAATAGATCCTGACTGAGATGGACGGGAGACGCGTTTCACGGCTTGTGAATAAAAATAGCTTTCACTCAAGAGGCCATTGCTCACACAGCCACATAAAGAAGAGACGACAACAGCAAAGTTCTTCCCTCTGAAAGTGACTCGTTTTCTGAACACTTCCACAGCCTTTTACATTTCGGGTGGTCTGCATAATCACCTGACGTGAATCCAATAGAGAGCCTACGTGACAGCGGGTAAAATGCTGTTATCAGCATTCCCGCAGTTTGGTGAATGCTACGTTCCTGTATAACATTACGGACGTACTTCCTAACCCAATCAACTCGGTTATCTAGTCCAGAGGCGGAACTACGCGGTATTAAATGATTACTGTAATGATTTGTCAAGGGGTGACTAACTTTTTGTCCGGTGGTCTTACAATAATGACATGAGTGATTACAATTCAGCTTGTGGGTTTTGCAGCCTGTAACTGCTTATAATCGAAGAACTGGTGTCTGAGGGAACAGTGAAACTTGCAGTTATAATGAAGAAAGACACTGTCTGAGTCACCTGGCATGTTTTATTAAGAAAAACGGATTATAATCTGTGATACACGGCATCTTCTGATCGATACATCTAATAATTACGAAGCGAGGATTTTTAATCTTAATCGTAGCCCTGCTGATATACTCCGCTTCGCAGTAACGTGGTGTACGGATCTGAGGATGATATGTATCACAGGTGTAGACATGTTATCCTAGTAAAACATACTAAGTGGCCCAGCCTTCATTATTATTACTACTTAATCTAAAAGGTATAAACTATACCGAAAACTGAAGAAATGTAACTAAAAGATGATGACAAAAGAGAAAGAATGCAAAATAGAAGGAGATATAGCCTAAGTCCCATGGAAGATACCTTGGGTTGTGCCCTTAGGATATACTCGTACATCGTGCCTTCACTCACGGCTAGTTTCCAACATTCCATTGCCGGCCGCGGTGGTCTAGCGGTTCTAGGCGCGCAGTCCGGAACCGCGCGACTGCTACGGTCGCAGGTTCGAATCCTGCCTCGGGCATGGATGTGTGTGATGTCCTTAGGTTAGTTAGGTTTAAGTAGTTCTAAGTTCTAGGGGACTGATGACCATAGATGTTAAGTCCCATAGTGCTCAGAACCATTTGAACCAACATTCCATTACTATTACTCTTCTATGCAGGTATGGCTAAGTCTCATCTTACAGTTGTTTTAGCACTTATAAGGAGACACACGAAGTGCAGCTGTTTTCCTCCTAGATAAATTAACAGCATACAACCACCGAATGAAGACGAAACAGGGTACCACGCTGACAGCGCGCCTACAGGTAAAAAGAGTTCAGTGCACGCTGGCCGCCGTACCATTCCCATTACGGTCACCGTATCTTATAAAACATTTATTATGGGTTTGGGGTTTGCTGTTCCAATTCTAATTAACTTCTTTTCAGAGCAGTAGCGAACTTCGTCTTACGTAAAGTGATGAAACCATCTGTATCTCTTCTGTTGTGCCGGATGAGATGGCCAAGACGTTAAGACGCAACACTGTATTCGGAAGTAGCGGAATTCGAAAATCCGTACGTTTTATTGATTTAAATTTCTTCCTCAGCGACTACCACCAGGAGCGTTCCTTTAACACGACACAGGTCTATTACTCACCCCATCTTTTACAGACGAGCTAGAGCTGATTCTGCCACGACGACACCTAATAGTCTCATTTTCCTAAATCCCTCCGTCAGTGGTGGTGCTTTTCATTGGCACAGAATTGCATTTGAATTATACTGGAACACAGACTTTCGGATTATTCAGTCACACTAAAATGCTGTCATTTGGCCTTCTTGAATTCGAAATACTCTTATCTGATATCCATACTAACGTGTCAGAGATTCGAAGAACGCGCAGTTAGAAACTTAACGAGCAAAGAAATTCCTTGCTACTACTTCCGAAAGCAGCCAATATCTGCATCGTCTCCATTGCAACACGAATTTGACTAACTTAGTTACAAGGAATTAAACTGCATTTCATTTTTCAAGATTCTTAAAGGTTCAGATCATGGCCTTATCGCTCCATGCCTTTTCTAACTTATTGCGGTAAGTGCCTATCTCAGCAGATGGTGCAAATGTTGCGTTTTTTTCTGCAAAATCTGCCTCCCAAACAAACGCCATAAAATCCTTTCTTCAGACCAATTGCGTTTTTTGGGTGACTTATTTCTGATGGACCATTAGAGAATGTGACATGTAACAGTTCGTGAGTAATGCCCTTTCAAGGCCAGGGTCAGCACTCGATTTTAATGTGTCAGGCAATTACACAACAGTACACACTCCACTCTAAGGTGAAACACTCAATCTGTGACGTTAATAAGGTATCTGCATTATTGGACTCCTTCAAGTTTTCGCAGAATTCTTTGCTAGTGTTAATGTTTTCAGGTAATGAGTAATGAGCAGCTGAGAAAGCGAAATAACTTCATAATGATAAATTCTAGGTAGGCTAATCTCTCTCGGGTTGCATTTTAACTATAATTTCTTCGGCAAGATGCGTCACTCCACACATGCTATTGACTACAAGGCAAATTCTATTTAGGCGAGAAGAATGACTCAGTCTTAACGACAGCACTCACTCTGTGAGGCACACAACAGACAGGGCAGCAAGCAATGGCCTTCTGTGCAGTCCCCGTGGTTACAATTAGGCTGCTCTCAGGCATAACCAGCTCAACGTCTTGATAACGCAAGAAAAAGCAAAGATAGCGAACAATGTCGTCACCAGCAAAATTGGAACTCATAACTTCTGCTGACTTTGCAGTTTACGTTATCTATATTTACAACGATATGCAGCGGATTATGTCTAGTATTATTGACAAATCAGCTTAAACCATACACAGGCCTGGAGTTACCTTCTCACACGTGAGTCGCACCGCGTTTCATTCCACCGGGAAATATTGCTGAGCGCAGGTTGCGGCGTTACATTTGTACCAACACCGCTTTACCGATACATTGGCGAAGAAGGTGTAGATACTTCAAAGTTTTCCCCATACGACCAAAGCACCTTGACCATCGTCGAACAACATTCTCGCTACGAAATTGCCTTTTGGTATGCTGCGGTAAATGGAAGATGACTTGCAATAGGATCAGAGGAATTCATAAGAATTTATGCGTGAAGTGGGTTGAATTTTGTTAGTCTGTTATATCGATGCAATAAACTTTTAACAGTTACACAAAACGAGCTGAAATTTGAACTGAGTGATTTTAGACACCTCTTGACAGAAAATGACATGCTCATGTGACCAGTCTGCTCGATTTCAGTTTATCCGGAACAGCAAATGCAAGGAAAGCAAACTTTCAACGGTGTTGGCTAGCGCTTTGGATTCCTCTGATGAAATCAATCGGCCCTAAAATCATTAAAATTATTAGCGTTCTATGTTAGGCCATTAAAAGTTATCTGATGTATGATCGACTGAAGCTATGAAATACAACAGATCAACCTCGAAATACGACTTTTGCGTATCAAAGAAACCTTGATTTAACTCTTAATCTTTATACGTCGCGAAGAAGGGCAACATACATAACCAAACAAGAATTAGCACGAATCGAAAACAGCACATTGGTCAAGCCAAATATGATTTACACAAGGTTTTCACACTTGTCGAAGTTAGCTGTAATTTTTTATAGTCCTCAGTCTGCCTTATAATTTATCGAGAACTTTATGGCATGATCACGGAAAAATAAACCTTCTGTCCTTTCATTACTTTTCTCCTTTCTTCTTCTTACCTTGCAATTTTGGCCTCAATCACAGTCATTCATACAATTTACCAGTTGTTTTCTTTCCCTAATCGGTTATGTTCTTATATCTCTCAGTTTAATCGGTTTCCTCTGCCTTCTTCGTGCTCACCGATATCACAGCTCGTAGTCCGTATTTGCCCTTCTTAAACCTTGTACAGCTGATAAATAATAATAATAATGTCGTGTGACGATGGCCTCCCGTCGGATAGACCGCTCGCCTGGTGCAAGTCTTTCGCTTTGACCGCACTTCGGCGACTTGCGCGTCGATGGGAATGAAAATGATGATGATTAGGACAACACAACATCCAGTCCCTGAGCGGAGAAAATCTCCGCCCCAGCCGGGACTCGAACCTGGGCCCTTAGGATTGACAGTCCGTCGCGCTGACCACTCAGCTACCGGTGGCGGACCACAACTGATAATGCCAATAAACGTTAGTATTTCATCTATAATCGCACAGTGACAAATTTCTGTATGCTACCTTGTTAAATATAAGATAGGACCTGTTACACTAACTGCGTCAGGTAAAACACAAGAATGCGTGAATAATAATAATAATAAATTCATTTTATGTCTCAGTCTCTTTACTTTTGCGTCAACTGCTACCTTTAATTTGTGGTCCGTATTCCAGCTTTATATTTTCATGTAACATTTTCTCTTTAGCGATACAGGTCTCGCCATCATCCACGCAGCTAATTTCAGATGGCCTAGCAAATTCTTTAACATCTTGTCTCTTTATGGGTCTGAGTTCCTTCGGACTTCTCTAACTCTCTCTTCCCATCACCTCTCATTATTGTATTTAATATTTTTTCATCTCTTTCACATAATAATTTCCTCGATCCTGAACACCCCGCATTTTAATAAATCCGACGTCCGTACTTCCTTTACTTCACATATTCTTGTTATCTCAGATCTCTAGCAAACAGACTGCATCTTTTGGTCTCGTAGAATCTTTTTTTATTCAGCCCTCGATAACTCCTCACGTAGAAATCCAAGTGATGAATAATTTTACTTCGGAATTTCTTTAGATTTGAAGAGAGATGAGACAATTACGAGGTTACGATGAACAAAGAATTATTAATGTACTAAATGTCTTCGTTAAAAATATTTTGTTACCTTCTGTATCCCTTTGCTTTTCAGCTTATGATCACTGTTAACTCTTCCACGTTTTCAGCATTTTGCCAACCTAACGACAAATAATGCTGTTAATCTCTGTCTGCTTCTGCTGTATCTAATTTGTCTCCTGACTTGAAATTCAGAGCATCTGCTGGTTGAGGGACATGATCTTTCATGGGGCTTAATTCCAGAGCATATTTTTTCTTTCATAAGGTAATACTTCAATTTACGGTCACACATAAAACACACTCAGACACTTCATCATTGTCTGTGTGATGATGTGTGGCTCTTTTATATGTATGTAGGGACCTCTGTCTGCCAAGCTGTCAAATCCTAAACAACAACTAGGCAACGATACGTCACACTCATATAGTAGCAACAGCTAGTGTGTATATGATTCCGTGTACTTATTGGCCAAATATCCATCGAGATCACGAAGAGTAATGTTAACACTTGCTTTCAAGAACATAAAAGGAACAGTCACTTCAGATAAACTACTAAATCGGGCGCAGCAGAATATACTTTTTAAAACGCAGACTATGAAAGTGAATTTAGTGAAACTAGTGTTTTAACTAAGAAAATGCATTATCGTGCTCACCTGCATACGAAGGCAACAGATGAAGTAACTAAATAAATGAAATAGTCGTAATGCAAAGGATGAAAGAAACTGACTTACATGACTATGTACGAGGGGCGTTCAGAAAGTAAGCTCCGATCGGTCGCGAAATGGAAACGACTATGAAAATCCGATAAAGCTTTGCACAGATGTGTTGGGTAGTGTCTCTAGTATAACCCCAGTTAGCATCACGTCGCTCTTCTCATTTCTGAGCTCGCAGTGAGTGCGTAAAGATGTCTAGAAAATAGTGTCTGCCGCCAAGTACGAGGGCCTGGTGAGAAATTTCGCCTGAAGCTATGCAGCTAACATTACATAACTGTCGTGCTGTTTCTTCTTCAAGACAATTCTCAGCCGCATTCTGCAGGGGCAATGAAGATGCTCCTGCATCGTTTTCAAATGGAAATGTGAGATTACCCACAATACAGTCCGCAATTGTCTCCCCCTGAGTTTCATCTCTGGTCACATGAACCGCTGTCTTTGAAGACAACATTTTGACACAGACAACGAGGTGTAGGCCAGCGTGGAGAATTGGCGGAAAGCACTGGCGGCTGCCTTCTATGATGAGGCTATGGAAAAGTTGGTACAACGCTATGACAAAAGTCTAAGTCAGAACGGCGACTACGTAGAGAAGTAGCTTAAAGGTGTAGCTAATTGTTACAAGTAAAACATTTCTGATGTTCACTGTGGTTTCAATTTGGCAATCAATCGGAGCTTACTTTCTGAACAGGCCTCGTAACATGAGCGAAACTGGACTGAGACAGACTGATCAAGACACATATACGTTCTCTACAATAGAACTATGTTTAAATTAAATGGCTAATATTTTATACAAACAAACTCAATGTTGTCCCTTTTCACCTACGAGCCACAGATGGTTGTGTTTGGTCAATGTACACAGCGAAAACACCATCTGAGTGCAACAAATTAGGTATAGAACAGGTTATATTTGTTGTTTGTGGGTAACTAAACCAGAGAAAAGTTGTAGGACAGTTAAGAGATCTTGAAATCTAAGCCAAGTTTAATACAAAAGATTTTTATTTGTGCCCTGTTCTACTCCTTGTTATATTAGAGCGCAGTCATAGCTGGGTGACACATCAAATAGAACGCTTTTTCAAAATCTGTAAAGGCAAGGAAATAGGTAGATGGTTCTTATTTGTTCTATTAAATGTTTCATGGAGAGTGAAGATATGATCGATTGTACTAAATCTGTGCAGAACCCAGCTTGCTCAATGGGTTGAACCAGGCCAAGTGTATCGCTCAGTCTAGTAACCAAAATTACAGTGAAAATTTTGTACAGTATGGACAGAAAGCTGATAGGCTCGTAGTTCTTTTTATCTTTAGTACTGAATTTATTGCGTATTAGGATTATTTTGGCTTTGCTCCAATCTCTTGATAATATTCCACTGTAAAATCTAAATGCTTTACAGAACCCTCATCAATCACCTTTAAAATATCGACTGACAGATCATGACTTCCTGGAGCACTTCCTTTTTTCATCTTTTCTGTAGTATGTTTGACTTCTGAGGGGAGAATTTCTAAGATTTCGTAGACCGGAGCATCCAGTTCGTCTAGGATTAAGGCATCCTCATTGATTTTACTATAGTCTACAAGTTACCATAAAAATAGTCAATACAGTCAAATGTTTATTTCTTATTCGTAATTCGGCTTTCACCTGTGTTAAACGAAATTAACTAATTCTTTCCAATCATAAGCTTCCGCTTGGCCATTTTTAAATGAGATTTATTTTAAAGACTGGCTTTCAGCATATTTTCTTCATATTTCTTGACGTCCTCTATCACGCACTTTCTCAGAGCCTTGCACACTTCTATAAATTCTATCTTATCTTTGTTTGTTTCTTCTTTTATTTTTGTTCTGTTGTCCATCAGATTCGTCAGCTTCTTTTGTTAATTTTGAGATTTACACTAGCCACCCCCTTCCCCTGCTGTTGTGATTAGTACCTTCGACATGTCATATGCATTACGTTCTTTTAACTTTCTCTTAATTATTTCTTTATTTCTTGAAATTATTCTTTCCTCTTCCTCTTTTCGTTCCTCGAGATTTAAAATTTTTTCTTTAATTAGTTTCAGTCTTTCATATTTTGTATTCACTTAAAATCTTGTTCTTATTAGCGATGGTCACTCTTTCTACCGAACATTTCGAGGACTGTTGGTACGAATGAATTCTATCTCATTTTTGCTTCATAGTTAGGAGCCTTCCAAGTCAATTTGGGACTAGCATTCTGCAAACTGAACAAATCTCTCAGCTGTGTCATTTCTTTAACTCATTCCATTTTTATCAATAACTGAATCACCTTCCATATATGTTCCAACTTTGGCATTAAAGACACCAGTTATGAATCGCTCTTTATGAAAAGTTTCTTTCAGACCATCAGAAGGATTTTATCTCTTCACCGGCTTCGGATTTCGTGACAAAACAGTTCCTATCCGGAGATCTGAATGCGAGGCCAATTTAACTGCGGAACATTTTATTTTACTCTCTGAAAGGTGAGAAGCATAATCGCCACGGTCGCTTCAGAGCTGACTGGCGATCTAATTTTCTAGGCCACCCTAACACGGGGTACAGACGCCGCCCATGCTGCTAGTTTTGGTCTGCTCAGGGTATTTCATTTCCCCGGTGGCACCGATGTCTGCCCAGGTTTTTCACGATCCATCACTTGGGGAGGCACACGGTGAAGGACTAGCAACCCCACACGGGACGTTGTATTCAATAAATAAAATCTTATTACTGTAACATTCTTCCTAGTATTTTTTGACTAAAGACGCACGTTGTACATACAGTTTCATAAACCTTTCGCCTTCTAGCTACCCTGTAACGTGCGTCTTTTATGAGACTTTCTCTGTTACATCATTTCCAGCGAAGTCTTTTAATTCTCAATCTACGATGGAGACCTTCCCTCCGCGGTGGCTTCGGAGCTTCCGAGAGCGAGGTCGTGTATCGGCGCAAGAAGGAACAAATCAAAACGCCGTAAGCTTCTCTTTCTAAGTTACGACCATCGGCGTAGCCCCCCGCCCACGAAACACGGAAAGACATAAAACATCCATAAGAAGCGTACACGGTCCGGGGCTTGTTCGTAAGCCGCGGCCGGCTGTTCCCGGCGAGGGGAACAATAAAACGTGGCCGCACAGGTGCCGGTAGAGGGGGAAGGGGGGGGGGGGCAGCGGGGAGTGGACGCTGCGCTGACGCTGATCCGTCCGTGCGGCTCGTGGACCGTCCCAATGGCTTACGTGCGCCTGACGTCTAGGCTCAGCTGGTTGCTACTGTTAAACTCGCAGCACACTCAACATTACCAGGTGACATTCGTCGCTACGGGAGAACAACAATGTTTTCAGTTTGGCATGTTTCTTTAATGCCTATTTGTGAAATAGTTTTTACTGCTTCAGTAACTTTTTTACTATCATTTAATTAGCACGACGCGTTTCGGCAGCATGCTGCTATCATCTGGTACATTTCAATTAAATTTACGTTGTCTTCATCTGAAGTTCATTTGCTGTGTGTGCCAGTGATGTTATGTATCGACATCCAATCCTGTACAGAAAGATAAATTTATTTTTAGTGCGTATATTAAATGATCTTCATGTATAGAAAATTTCTTTAAAAAATTACATTTTTGTTGGACATTTAGTTGACTGGCACACACAGAATTGTGACAAGCACATGACAGTCTAACATTTTCCCATACAGATGTTTACATCTTTTCAAAGAGTCTTAACTGATAAGAGAAACTAGTTTGTATCGCCAAGATAGTGATATACAGTGAAGATGAAACCTCGTCTATCTAGTTGTATTTATGTCATGGCATATATTAGACAATATGATTAATTGGCAAAGACGACTTTTTATTGTTAAAGACAATATGTTCAATAAAATAAGCCATCAACATAGGAGAAGTTTTTGGAGAAATTAATATTGTTGCTTTCAGACTTATAATTTAGTAACACGCTGCAATGTACTGTGCCATAATGAAAATCTTTAATTCTTCGTATAACTCCATTTGGTGTTTCGTGTCCATTTTATGTAATATATATATCATTCACGATGTCATGAAGTGGGTGGCCAGTGTCCTTTAGGTTGGTGGCTGCTCCTGATTTATTGTAATTGTTTGTGTGGTGTACAATTATATGTTCGTTGTGTTATAACTTATGTGAAGAATTAGAAATTTTCATTCACGACACAGGGCATGGTACCAAGTTATTAAATGATAAGCTAGAAAGCAACAATACTAATTTTTCAAAAACTTCTGCAATTTGAATGTTTATTTTATGGAAAACATTGCGTTTAAAAATAAAAAATTGTCTTTACCACTGAATCATATTTTCTAACATGTGCCATGATATAAATACTTCTAGGTGTAAGAGGTTTCACTTTCACTGTGTATTACTATTGTCTTAACCAAGTAATCATACTGTCTAATATGTCCCATAACATTAATGCATCTGCGTAGAAAGGTTTCATCTTCACTGTATATTTCTATCTGACAAATTCAAGGTAGTTTATCTTAGCAGTTGAGAATGTTTGGAACCAAAAATACATCTGTATGTAAAAGTGTTAAGCTGTGATATGTTTATCACTGTGCTCTGTGCGTCAGACAACTACAGTCAACGGCGAATATGATTTTCTTTAAGAAAAACTAAATTTGCAATCTAAATTTACGTAAATGCGCTAAAGAAATGATCTAAACACGTGAATCAGTTAATATACGCAGTAAAAATGTATTAATCTTTCTCTAGAGAATTGTAAGTCGATACGTAATCTTACTGACACACTCACGAAATGAAGATAATCACTTCAGATTAATACAGTATAATATAAATGTAACTGGAATCCACCTGATGATGGTTTCATGTTGCTGAAATGCGTCATGGTAATTAAATATTAGTAAACAAGTGGCTGAAGCAGCACAAATTATTTCATAACTTAACAATACAATCGCAGTCATCAAAACATTCTATGTAAAATAGATAAACTGATGTTTAAGATGCCCTTTTGATATCATCAAATTATTCCAGAGTGTCTCTTCATCACAAATACGGCGCGGGATAAGGATAATCAGTCATAAATTTTCAATTATTTCCTATCACGGACCAGTGTTCGGTGTATCACTATGCCCCAGAGAGAAGGTGTAAAGCAGCAGTGAAAAGTAGATTTACCACTGACGAGAAAGGCCAGGACAAATCCCAATCGAGCAAGGTATGATGCCAGTAGATTATGCTTATAAGAGGCAAACTGTCACAGGAACATACTACCGAAATCTGCAAACGAGGCTACAGGTGGCCGTCCAGATGAAGGGGCACGGGAAGCTGTCAAGGGAAATTTGATTTCAGTACACGACAGCTCCACAACAGTTACACATGCTGCTTCTTTGGGCTATCAAATTTTGCCTCATCCCCCTCCCCCCCCCCCCCCCGCCCCCTCTTATTCTCCTGGCTTGGCGCCGAGTGACATCTTCGTCTTTCGTGGGATGTAGAAACCACTGCGTGGCAACTTTTCCAGAATGTCTGCGAGATGGAACGATTCTTGAACACCCAAAATGTAGATTTCTACAGCAAGTTCCCGCCAATCCATTTATCACTGTGAAAACTGCGTCGCACTGAAGAATGAATATGTCAAGAAGGTCTAACACCACCAAGTTTTTTGGTCGCAGTTTGATTTTTTCGAGGTGATAACAAAAATTTCATACCTAACCGTCCTGCATTGCCAAGTTCAGTTATTGACATTGAAACGTCCCCTTAGAAAAATTTATGAATTATTGTACTGATAAACCTCTACGTTATTTGATTTTCAAACAGCTGAGCAAAACTGAACGTGCACAGACATTTCTCTCTTTACTTATTCAGATCATCAATAAACTGACACACAATATTTTTAGCACAACGCAATCTGACTTTCAATAATCCCTACAAAAGAATGGCCCTGACTAACAATAACCTATACCTTTCATGAATCACTTACCTCAAAAAAATCCTCGTTACTCGAACTACTGCAATATAGCTAGCGCCAATACTGCCAACTAAATAAAAGATTCTAACAACTGAAGTCACTAACTACTGATAGGCATACTTAGCAAATGAAAGATTTTGATAGAGAACAAACAATGTATTTACCTTAATAGTGTTCAAAAGTCATCAGTTCATGACATCCAGTCTAACAAATTTACTGTCTCTGATGGACACACGTCCAGATCATCCGCTCTCAAAACTCCGCCATCTCTCTTCCCACAACCACCACTGCTGGCGGTTCACTTCCAACTGCGCAACGCTACGCGCTGTTAACAGCCAACTGCCCAACACTACAATAGCAAATTACAACAATGCAAACCAGCCACAGACTGCACACAGCACAGTCAGTGATTTTCATATAGAGCGCTACGTGGCGTTACCAACATATAAACCTAAACAGCCTACTTACAACATTCCCTGATAGCATGTAGTGTAACCACTCTCTGCGTCATTTACAGGAGGTGGACGAACAGCAACGGACTCAATCAACCTCAGTAAAAAGCTCACGAAAGTGAGCACATCGCCGGCCGCGGTGGTCTAGCGGTTCTAGGCGCTCAGTCCGGAACCGCGCGACTGCTACGGTCGCAGGTTCGAATCCTGCCTCGGGCATGGATGTGTGTGATGTCCTTAGGTTAGTTAGGTTTAAATAGTTCTAAGTTCTAGGGGACTGATGATCACAGATGTTAAGTCCCATAGTGCTCAGAGCCCAGTGAGCACATACAATGAATGTAATACAGAACTCATCTCATACAGACACTGATGTTTTCTATTCGAAGAGAAACATTGCCAAACTGACAGTGGCGAATAAGCTATCTAAGAAGCAAACGAGCAATGAAGCTGTCTAAGAAGTAAACGACAGCCGATAGGTGGCGATAGCATTGACAGTGGAAATGAAGTCATAGGGTAACTTTACAAACAACTACACATTATAGTGAACTACATGTCACAACATCGTAAACTACTTGACAAAGATATATTTATGCTAATTTTATGGCTCATATATTGACAGTAGGTAAAATTTACAAAGCACGATGTAAACATTAAACCGATATAGATCGAAAATGAAATATAATTTGTGAAAGAATAAGTTTACAGCTATCGCAAAACAAAAAGTTACACAAGTGTCACAAAATGTAGTAATATTACAATAGTCGAACATATAATAAATGACATAGAGCAGAATCATTTAGGAGAGCCTAAATGTAAGTACGAAATTTACTGAAAATTCCGTGTATGGATTATTAAGATGCATACTTATGTTGTTATGTTCTTACTTCCTATTATTAATTTCCTTGTGCACTTTATTCCACAGCTTCAGCTCAATGATGAAATTTTGACACCCTTAATGCTTAATAAAGAACTGAGCGATCAAGACCTTTCTATGTTTCGGAGTTGTGCCAAATCCGATTGGTCGCCTGCCTCATCATGGATGTATTTCTCAGTTGGTTGATTTGGGGCGGAAAGAATCGAAGAACGAGATCATATGTCCCACTGGATTACGGAAGGAAGTCGGCTGTGCCCTTTCAAAGGAACCATCCGGGTATTTGCCTGGAGCGACTTAAGGAAATCACGGGAAACCTAAATCTGGAGGGCCGGACGCGGGTTTGAACCGTCTTCGTCCCGAATCGAGTCCGTGTGCTATCCACTGCGCCACCTCATCCGCTGCTAACAGTGGAAACAGGAGTGGCACCACAATATCGTGGTTCTGTGCACAGCATCACGAGGTACATATCCGTGTGTGGTGGGCCTGGGCAGAACGAACGTGCCACACTGGATTCGTCTTCGTAATGCCGGCCCAGCGCCTGACATGATCGTAGTGGCATTGTGTATAGAAATCGATCACTCAGGTTCGCAAACCTGGTAACTGCGACAACAGCTGTTTCATTCCAAAAGTGTGAAAGCTGATGGTTGTGCCCTGTATCAGTGGTCTCCGTGACGTTATTTTTCAACAAATTAACGGAGAATCGCAATTGCCCCTGCTATCCTGACCACGTCGACTGTTAATCTGGCGAGCACATTCACCAGATCAGTCACCCATTGAAAACATCTAGTTGTGGGTTGTCTTCTGATTAGTACATCACTATCCAGCCATTACTGTTAATGATCGCTGGCATAAGGTAGAAGGCAATAACGTACACGTATGTGGCATCTAAACTCATTTTGCCTCGATGCATAGCCGGACTAGTGACGTCGTTGCTACCAAAGTTGACAGCTCTGTGTACTAAATTTCGCAACTGTTCACACTGAAATCATCTACAAATTCTATCGTGCACTGCCCCTGCTATAAACACTGCAATAAGCAAGATTTCGTTATTTTCTCTCTATACTGGTGATGAAAAAAAAAATGTTATCTACTCATCTGAAGCTAGAAAACAGTCACAAGGATGTATACTACAGCCATCAACGTTAAGAGACGGATTTCATATTGACTCTTGAAATTCACGTGCGTTATACATATTCGCTGAGTAGCACGATTCTGATGAATTTAACGTATAACATCCTAATCAAATTTTAAATTATGTCATATTTCTTTTGTGTCAAAAAATCCATTTCCTGATCTGATGTAAAATTAACATAAGAAATCAGTAACTGCAAAAGCATTGTGTGTGTGTGTGTGTGTGTGTGTGTGTGTGTGTGTGTGTGTGTGTGTGTGGGTTTGTTAAGCGTTAACAATAAATTTTTCACATGACACGACGAAACTGATTTATTTTTCTTCGTTTAGAGTTTCCCAGTCTTCATTCGTTTCCAGTCTGTCCCCGTTATTAATACCTTTAAACTCGTCCTTAGCTTTTCTTTTGGCGGAAATAGTAGTGGGATCGTACTTATGATTCTTCCTAACAATCGCACAGTCAAGATGTTAACGTTTGCATGTTTTTCCTATGTCGCAATCCACGTCGTTCCAGAAATTTCATTCAGACTATCTCAAAATCTGTTTGACGGTAACGTGTCTCCGAGATTCTCTCCACTTTTACGCGAGACTAGCTATTTCTTGTTCCGAAGTTTCAGGCCCTCTTCAATTCGGTTTATACTCTGTATTTTCTCTAGAATTCTCCTTTCTGTGTCGTCTACCTTCTCCAGCGAACAGTTGATGAGAAGGAAATCATTAACTTACCTCAATGCTGCTTTGAAAACCGCATTTCAGGTCGTGCGTTCGTCAACTTTAAAGTGTTTGGTCAATCCGTAATCTTCTATTCTTTTTGAAATCAGTCTTCCGCGAGTTTATTTCTGCTCTGTGTTTCATTAAGAATCTTGAATTTTTCCAGTGTTTCGATCCTTATTAGCCCCTTTTCTAAAAAATATTGCTACGTATATGTTGCCCATCGTGACTTTGATGTTTCATGTTGAGATCATACAGGGCTTGGATAAATATGGGAACGCCGAGAGAAGTGCACGATGAACATAAATGCAGCTGCTAGCGAAGCCTGCAGGTTGAGCTGTTGCATTTGGCTACGAACGGCACCTGTACGACGTGCTCAATTCATTGCAAATGTCAGCCGTGGTCAGAACAGTGTTCTGTGTGGCTGTGAGTGCACTATGTCGGGGCTAGGTGAAGTCGCACGTGGCCATATTATTGGTGCTGGTATGGTGGGTACTCCTATAACTAAGGTAGCCCAAGTGTTTTATGTTTCAAGAGAGGACATATCGAAGATATATACTGCATACAGGGAAATCAGGAAAGCATTATCCGCTAAGTCACAACGCGGACGACACACGATTGTTGAGTATTGTGACGAAAAACGAGAGGACAACAGCTGCAAAAGTCACTACAAAATTGAATGTCACATTCGCAAACGCTGCCAGCATCAAAACAACACGAGGGGGCTCCATAAGCGGGGAACTGCTTGACGAGCTGGGATTACAAATCCACTCATCAGTGATGCAAATGCTCGTAATGGGACAACTTGGTGCCGAAACCGTAGAACCTGGACTATGGAGTAATGGAAGAAAGTAATTTGGCCGGATGAGTCTTGTTTCACACAGTTTCCAGCTTCTGGCCGAGTTTACGTCCCTAGAGTGAAACACGGCGAGGGTTCGGCGATGATTTGGGCAGGCACGTTGTGGTGGTCCGTAGGCCCCATGGCTACTCTGCAAGGTCACCTCACTGCAGAGGATTATCAGAATTAACTGAACATTTAGTCTGATCAAGTCCATCCCGTGGTACAATTTGTTCCCCAACAGTGATGTGTTACACGACGACAGGGCTCGTCTTCACGCAGCTCGCATTGCCCAGCACAGGTTTTGTGAGCACGAGGATGAGTTGTCGCATCCCCCCCCCCCAGGCAACCATAGTCACAGGATCTAATATTATTGAGCCGTTGTGATCTAGTTTGAAGAGATTGGAGCAGGTTTACCTTACCCTGTATCATCATTACCTGAAATTACCACTATTTTGCGGAAACAATGCTATAAGATAGCCCTGAAAACTGTACAGGGCCTGTATTTATCTACTTAGAGACGATTGGAAGCTCCAGAATTAGATTTTCACGCTGCAGCGGAGTGTGCGCTGATATGAAACTTCCTGGCAGATTAAAACTGTGTGCCGGACCGAGACTCGAACTCGGGACCAACTGAGTTACCCAAGCACGACTCACAGCTTTACTTCTGCCAGTATCTCGTCTCCTACCTTCCAAACTTTACAGAAGCTCTCCTGCGCAGGAGAGCTTCTGTAAAGTTTGGAAGGTAGGAGACGAGATAATGGCAGAAGTAAAGCTGTGAGGACGGGGCGTGACTTGTGCTTGGGTAGCTCAGTTGGTAGAGAACTTGCCGCGAAAGGCAAAGGTCCCGAGTTCGAGTCTCGGTCCGGCACACAGTTTTAATCTGCCAGGAAGTTCGATTGAAAGCTCTTTTGAATGCCAGTGGGTTTCCTACCCCGTATTAAGTATGATTATGTATTGTGGTTTTTGTATTTCCATAATTTTGGGCACACCGCCAGTGTGTTCCGTTTGTATGCCGATGTAAGAGTTTAATTTGAATAGCGCTTCACTTTACGTTGTCGATAATACAATAGAGTCGTGTGCGAAAGCAGACCAACCAGCTTTAAAGAAACATTTTGGTTTTTGCTGAGGTAGATTAATGCTTTTGCTTCTTGACTTTTGCTTTTTGAATTTCAATTCTCACTTTACTCCACGGCACAGTGGGAAATGGCGCGAAGATCTGTCAACGAGGCGCTGGACAGGTACGCTTCTCGCAAGATATATCGTGCCCGCCAGATGTGGACGCAGTTACAGCCCACTTAGCGCAGGTGAGAGTCGCCACCTCACAGGTGGCCGTGGCCGTGGCCGTGGCCGGCCGCCGCGGGCGCCGCTTTATTGGGCCCTCAGTAAAGGAGCAGTGCGTGTGCCACTGCATTAATGGACCACCCGCGGCTGCTGCCGCTGCCCAGTGCCCACCCCTTCCCCTCTTAGACACGTCTGCTCCCGCATTCGCCTGACAGACCGGGCCGCTAACGCATGCTACCTGGTGCTAGTCGTGTCGGATCCAGGCGGTAGGAGAAACTGCCATCAAGAGAGCATGGCGGCAACAACGTTTCTCTTGCCCTTTTCACTTGCGACACAAGTACTGTCTCTGGCGTTGCGCGGCAACCAGTGCTCTCGCAGGTACGCTGTGACGAGCGCATGACGTTCTGGGTGGTTGCACAGAGTGTGTGGCAGGTGATATTTCGCTTTTAGCCGAGAATAAACTAGAAGATATAAACAAAAGAGTTTTCTTGCATCAGGGAGTGAATTATTGTATCACTACCCGTTTAGAAGGTTCAGACCATCAGGTGGAGAATTACCTAGGTACGTTCTTGATATGCACTCACAACACAGAAGCCTTTTACAGTAGCAGGCCAAGTGCAAAACAGGGCATGCTTGGTCTTTTGCTGATGATGAAAAGGGTTTTCCAGAAACAGCACTGCAACGTGAACTATGCACTTAGAGCTAAAGCAGAACCATATAAATGCTAATCTTTGTCTGTGATCCTCACTGTTTCCTGCCATTATCAAAGATAATATACGTATGAGAGATTGAGCTATATTTACATTAAGTAACAAGATAACTGGTAGGTGCAGCTGACATAGTTTTGGTGTTTAATGCACTACATCAACATCCACATGGATACTCTGCAAATCACATTTAAGTGCCTGGTAGGGGGTTCATCGAACCACCTTCACAATTCTCTATTACTCCAATCTCGTCCAGCGCGCGGAAAGAACGAACGCCTATATCTTTCCGTACGAGCTCTGATTTCCCTTATTTTATCGTGGTGATCGCTTCTCCCTATGTAGGTCGGCGCCAACAAAATATTTTCGCATTAGGAGGAGAAAGATGGTGATTGAAATTTCGTGAGAATATTCCGTAGCAAGGAAAAAGACCTTTTTAAAAATTTTGTCCAGCCCAAATCTTGTATTATTCCAGTGACACCTATCCCATATCTCGCTATAATAAAAACGTGCTGCCTTCTTTGAACTTTTTCGATGTACTCCGTCACTCCTATCTGGTAAGGAACCCACACCGCGCAGCAGTATTCTAATAGAGGACCGACAAGCGTAGTGTAGGCAGTCTTCTTAGTAGATCTGTTACATTTTCTAAGCGTCTGCAAACAAAACGCAGTCTTTGGTTAGCCTTCCCCACAACATTTTCTGTGTGTTCCTTCAAATTTACGTTGTTCGTAATTGCAATTCCTACGTATTTAGTTGAATTTACTGCATTTATATTTGACTGATTTATAGTGTAACCGAAGTTTGACGGATTCCTTTAAGCACTCATGTGGATGACCTCACACTTTTCGTTATTTAGGGTCAACTGCCAATTTTCGCACCATTCAGCTATCTTTTCTAAATCTTTTGCAATTTGTTTTCATCTTCTGATGACTTTATTAGTCGATAAACGACAGCGTCATCTGCAAACAACCTAAGACGGCTGCTCAGATTGTCTCCAAAATCGTTTATAAAGAACAGCAAAGGGCCCATAACACTACCTTGGCGAACACCAGATATCACTTCTGTTTTCCTCGATGACTCTCCGTCAGTTACTACGATCTGTGACCTCTCTGACAGGAAGTCACAAATCCAGTCACATAACTGAGACGATATTCCATGAGCACCCAATTTCACTACAGTGTCCAAAGCCTTTTGGAAATCCAGAAATACGGAATCGATCTGAAATCCCTTGTTAATAGCACCCAACACTTGAAACGTCTTAGAAAAATTAATGAATTCAGTGCTGATAAACCTCTGACGTTATTTGCTTTTCAAACAGCTGAGCAAAACTGAACGTTCTCAGACATTACTCTCTTTACTTATTCTGATCAACACTAAACTGATACACAATATTTTTATCGCAACGCAATCTGACTTTCAATAATCCCTACAAAAGAATGGCCCCGATTAACATTAAACTATACCTTTCACAAATCACTTACCTCAGAAAAATCTTCGTTACTCGAACTACTGCAATACAGCGAGCGCCACTACTGCCAGCTAAATAAAAGATTCAAACTACGGAAGGCACTAACTACTGATAGGCATAGTTAGCAAATGAAAGATTTTAATAGAGAACAAACAATGTATTTACCCTAATAGTCATAATATATATAGCAGTTCATGACATCCAGTCTTACAAATTTCAAAACTCCGCCATCTCCCTCGCCACATCCACCACTGCTGGCGGCTCACCTCCAACTGCACAACGCTACACGCTGTTAACATCCAACTGCCCAACACTACAATAGCCAACAACAATGCAAACCAGCCACAGACTGCACACAGCACAGCCAGTGATTTTCATACACAGCGCTACGTGGCGTTACCAATAAGAAAACCTAAACAGCCTACTTACACACTTCATGCGAATAAAGAGCTAGTTGTGTTTCACAAGAATGATGTTTTCTAACCCGATGTTGACTGTGTGTCAATAGACCGTTTTCTTCGAGGTAATTCATAATGTTCGAACACAATATATGTTCCAGAATCCTGCTGCATATTGAAGTTAATGATTTGGACCTGTAATTTAGTGGATTACTCCTACTACCTTTCTTGAATATTGGTGTGACCTGTGCAACTTTCCAGTCTTTGGGTACGGATCTTTCGTCGAGCGAACGGTTGTATATGATTGTCAAGTGTGGAGCATATGCATCAGCATACTCTGAAAGGAACCTAATAGGTATACAGTCTGGACCAGAAGACTTGCTTTTATTAAGTGATTTAAGTTGCTTCACTACTCCGAGAATGTTTACTTCTACGTTACTCATGTGGACAGCTGTTCTTGATTCGAATTCTGGAATATTTACTTCGTCTTCTTTTGTGAAGGCATTTCGGAAGGCTGTGTTTAGTAACTCTGCTTTGGCAGTACTGTCTTCGATAGTATCACCATTGTTATCGCTCAGAGAAGGCATTGATTGTTTCTTGCCGCTAACATACTTTACATACGAGCAGAATCTCTTTGGATTTTCTGCCAGGTTTCGAGACAAAGTTTCGTTGTGGAAACCGTTATAAACATCTCGCATTGAAGTCCGCCCTAAATTTCGAGCTTCTGTAAAAGATCTCTAGTCTTTGGGATTTTGCGTCTGTTTAAATTGTTTCTGCAACAGTGTTCTGACCCGTTTTGTGTACCAAAGAGGATCAGCTCCGTCGTTTGTTAATTTATTTGGTATAAATCTCTCAATTACTGTAGATACTATTTCTCTGAATTAAAGCCACATCTGGTCTACACTTATATCATTAATGTGGAAGGAGTGGAGATTGTCTCTCAGGAAGGCGTCAAGTGAATTTCTATGTGATTTTTTGAATAGGTATATTTTTCGTCTATTTTTGGAGGATTTGAGGGTTACAATATTCAGTCTTGCTACGACAACCCTGTGTTCACTAATCCCTGTATCCGTTTTGATGCTCGCTTTTAACTCAGAGTTATTTTTTGCTAAGAGATCGAGTGTGTTTTCACAACAGTTTACTATTCGCGTCGGCTCATGAACTAACTGCTCGAAATAATTTTCAGAGAATGCGCTTAGCATAATTTCGGATGATTTTTATGCGTACCTCCGGAATTAAACATGTATTTTCGCCAACATATCGAGGGTAAATTAAAGTCACCACCAACTATAATTGCATGAGTCGGGTACGTGTTTGAAATCAAACTCAAGTTTTCTTTGAACCTTTCAGCAACTGTATCATCTGAATTGGGAGGTCGGTAAAAGGATCCAATTATTATTTTATTCCGGTTGCCAACAATGATATCTGCCCATATTAACTCACAGGAACTACCTACATCAATTTCACGATAAGATAAACTACTTCTAACAGCAACGAACACGCCACCGCCAACCGTATTTAGCCTATCCTTTCTGAACACCGATAGGTTCTTCGCAAAAATTTCGGCTGAGCTTACTCCGGCTTCAGCCACCTTTCAGTGTCTGTAACGATTTGAGCATCAGTGCTTTCTATTAGCGCTTGGAGCTCTGTTAGTTTCCCAACTCAGCTACGACAATTTACGACTGTTATACCGACGGTTCCTGTATCTACATTCTTCCTATGTTGGACCTGCACCCGAGACTGAAGCCCTTTTTGTATTTCCCCGAGACTCTCTAACCTAAAGAACCGCCCAGTCCACACCACACAGCCCCTGCTAGACATGTAGCTGTTTCCTGCGAGTAGTGTACTCCTGACCTATTCAATGGAACCCGAAACCCAACCACGCTATGGTGCAAATCGAGGAATCTGCAGCCTACACGGTCTCAGAACGCCTCAGGCTCAGATCCAGGCCCTCGACTCGGCTCTGTGCCAGAGGCCCGCAATCGTTCCTCTCGACTGTGCTGCAAATGGTAAGCTCTGCTTTTATCTCGCAAGCGAGGCTGGTGCCTTTACCAGTTACGTTAGCTGCTTGAAAGCTGGGAGAATTTCTTCTGATCCAAAGTGACACACATCATTGGTACCGACGTGAGCACCTGCAGTTGGCTGCACCCTGTGCTCTTTATGGCATCCGGGAGAACCCGTTCCACATCTGGAATGACTCCACCCGGTATGCACATGGAGTGCACATTCGTTTTCGTCAGTCAAACCGGGGACGCCTTCTGTGCGGCCGCCTGGGAAGTCTTTCGCCACCTGATAAGCCCCAGGGCTACCTTCCACTCGAGTACAGGTGAGGGGTCAACCTCAGTGCGAGCAGTAACTGGGCTGTCTACTGATGAGGACCGATCGGAGGACTCTGCCGTGCTGGACGTCCGTTGGATCCCCACGGCCGGCCCACAACAGTGGTGCCCATCAACTGCAGCCTCAGGCTGTGTAACCGAAGCCATCACAGCCTGAAGACGTGAGCGAAGTGTCACCAACTCGGCTCGCATTCGCACACAACTGTCGCAGTCTCTGTCCATTCCAAAGACCGTGGAAAACTAAACTATGCAGATAAACGTACTATCAGCACGTGCTGCGCAACTCTGCTGTAAACCCTGACGAAAACGCAGAAACTGTGTCTAATAAATTAGATTAACACGTAGAGGTTCAAAAACCTAACTACTGAAGCACTCAGGTGAAACTAAATAATTCGCCCATAATGAGGAACTTGTAATATGTCACAAAATCGATTTACTTTGCGACGCAAACGAGAACGCGAGAACTGTGACTATTAGATATTAAATAAACATGCAGAAACACAAGAAACTAAACTATTAAAGCACACAGATGATATTACAAAACTCGCTCCTGGTTAGGAACTCGTAAAAGTCACAAAATCGGTTATTTCCCTGTTGCTGCTTGTGTCACGGCCGGCTGCTGTTGCCTGCCCAATGTCTAGAAAAAACAGAAGAGTTCGAACGACTAGGGATAGGACATACATATTTAAAGGGCATATACATTAGTATGCTCTGCAGAGCTGATTAGCATTTCAGCCACCTCGGTTCAACACGTGTCCTGTTGCCTAGTAGTCGGCCCTCATAACTTGTTCCATCTGTGATGGCATCTACGCATATAAGGCGCGAATGGCGTCCTATGGTGTAGCCGTCCATACTGCAGTCACTTGGTTACAAAGTTTATTTCTGGTGGTTGGCAGCACTGCACCTGTCGTTTCACCATATACCACACGTTTTCGATTGGCTACGAGTCCGGTCACACCAAGAAGGCACTTGTTCGAGGACGTGCATCGTCTTGCTGAAAAATGGCGTCTGGCGTGTTGTGCAGAAAGGGTATGGCGCATGCAGTCACTGAGATGTCACTCCCCATGTCTGCGGCGAACCAAAACGCGGGCTTAATTTTCAAACAAATGAACCTGGATCTGTCCGAAAACACTTATCTGATGTCATTCCTATTCCCAGTGACGTCGTTCCATACACCATTTCCGTCTAGCTTGTTTCTGCACATTTGTCAACGTAGGAGGAGAGATGGACGGTGCGCTCATACCCCATGCCGTAATAAACGGCAACAGACTATCACACCTGACAATGTACAATGTTTTACACTGCCCCACTGCTGCGTCAGAGCCGAGAAAGACGCAGATCTGTCCTGCAATGCCATTAGATTGAGGTGTCGATCTTCTCTCGGGGGGGGGGGGGGGGGGGTTAGCTAGGTGGTGCGACCTGACGCACCTCGTTGTTTCTACGGTCTTCCGTGAACCATTCTGCACACACCCGTCGTTGCACTGCCAAATCACTTTGTCCCACAAGAACAGCAGTTTTCTGAATGGCTGCCTCACATTCTCTCGCGCCAATAATGCGCCCTCTTTCAAACTCACTGACTTGAGGGTACGATTTGCGCATACGTCTGCGAGGCATCCTGCATGTCTGATCAAGTCACACTGATCCATTACCTTCGGTTTATCCGAATCTGCGGAAAAAATTAATATTTGGCTCAACATTTGTAAAATCCTAATTCCTCTATCTCAAACCCCACCCTATGGGGAGAGAGGGAGAGTTTTATATTAGCGAATCAAAATATACGAAGTAAATAAGTATCTTTTATTCATCCGCAACCATTTTCCACGCAAAAATGAGAACATCAATTTTCTTGAATTACAGCGCCAACTACCAAGAATCAAAACAAATGTTTAAGACAAAATGTACGTAGTTTTTTTATGTAAAATCTGATTCTGCATTAAAAAATGGGGGCTCCCATTTGAAATTTTAAAGTTGCCTCCCGCCCCACCCCAGGGGGCTGTGGTGGCGGGCTAATCTTAGCACCAGCAGATGACCCCCTCGAAAATAATCAATTTTGGATTCTACACGCTTTTTCGTGTGAAGATTATTTTTCGAATTATTCTGGTTTGTCAACTTAAAATTTATGTATGCTGGCACTACGTAAGGCATATCCCAGTCATTACGATAGCTAAAGCTTTGTTTTTTGTTGACTCAATCACTTGTTGCGAGACAATCATAACCGTTTTTAACCACAACTGACATCTTTAGATGCTACAGTAGCAAAATAAAAAGCTTGCATTAATACCTTAAGACAAGTAAAAATATTTACACTATGTCTGCATATGAGTTAAGTTGTTGTTGTTGTTGTGGTCTTCAGTCCTGAGACTGGTTTGATGCAGCTCTCCATGCTACTCTATCCTGTGCAAGCTTCTTCATCTCCCAGTACCTACTGCAACCTACATCCTTCTGAATCTGCTTAGTGTATTGATCTCTTGGTCTCCCTCTACGATTTTTACCCTCCACGCTGCCCTCCAATGCTAAATTTGTGATCCCATGATGCCTCAAAACATGTCCTACCAACCGATCCCTTCTTCTCGTCAAGTTGTGCCACAAACTTCTCTTCTCCCCAATCCTATTCAATACCTCCTCATTAGTTACGTGATCTACCCACCTTATCTTCAGCATTCTTCTGTAGCACCACATTTCGAAAGCTTCTATTCTCTTCTTGTCCAAACTGGTTATCGTCCATGTTTCACTTCCATACATGGCTACACTCCATACAAATACTTTCAGAAACGACTTCCTGACACTTAAATCTATACTCGATATTAACAAATTTCTCTTCTTCAGAAACGATTTCCTTGCCATTGCCAGTCTACATTTTATATCATCTCCACTTCGACCATCATCAGTTATTTTGCTCCCTAAATAGCAAAACTCCTTTACTACTTTAAGTGTCTCATTTCCTAATCCAATCCCCTCAGCATCACCCGATTCAACCCGACTACATTCCATTATCCTCGTTTTGCTTTTGTTGATGTTCATCTTATATCCTCCTTTCAAGACACTGTCCATTCCGTTCAACTGCTCTTCCAAGTCCTTTGCTGTCTCTGACAGAATTACAATGTCATCGGCGAACCTCAAAATTTTTACTTCTTCTCCATGAATTTTAATACCTACTCCGAATTTTTCTTTTGTTTCCTTTACTGCTTGCTCAATATACAGATTGAATAACATCGGGGAGAGGCTACAACCCTGTCTCACTCCTTTCCCAACCACTGCTTCCCTTTCATGTCCATCGACTCTTACAACTGCCATCTGGTTTCTGTACAAATTGTAAATAGCCTTTCGCTCCCTGTATTTTACCCCTGCCACCTTTAGAATTTGAAAGAGAGTATTCCATTCAACATTGGCAAAAGCTTTCTCTAAGTCTACAGATGCTAGAAACGTAGGTTTGCCTTTTCTCAATCTTTCTTCTAAGATAAGTCGTAAGGTTAGTATTGCCTCACGTGTTCCAACATTTCTACGGAATCCAAACTGATCTTCCCCGAGGTCCGCTTCTTCCAGTTTTTCCATTCGTCTGTAAAGAATTCGCGTTAGTATTTTGCAGCTGTGACTTATTAAACTGATAGTTCGGTAATTTTCACATCTGTCAACACCTGCTTTCTTTGGGATTGGAATTATTATATTCTTCTTGAAGTCTGTGGGTACTTCGCCTGTCTCATACATCTTGTTCACCAGATGGTAGAGTTTTGTCATGACTGGCTCTCCCAAGGCTGTCAGTAGTTCTAATGGAATGTTGTCTACTCCCGGGGCCTTGTTTCGACTCAGGTCTTTCAGTGCTCTGTCAAACTCTTCACGCAGTATCTTATCTCCCATTTCATCTTCATTTTCATCTACATCCTCTTCCATTTCCATAATATTGTCCTCAAGTACATCGCCTTTGTATAAACCCTCTATATACTCCTTCCACCTTTCTGCCTTCCCTTCTTTGCTTAGAACTGGGTTGCCATCTGAGCTCTTGATATTCATACAAGTGGTTCTCTTCTCTCCAAAGGTCTCTTTAATTTTCCTGTAGGCAGTATCTATCTTACCCCTAGTGAGACAAGCCTCTACATCCTTACATTTGTCCTCTAGCCATCCCTGCTTAGCCATTTTGCACTTCCTGTCGATCTCATTTTTGAGATGTTTGTATTCCTTTTTGCCTGCTTCATTTACTGCCTTTTTATATTTTCTCCTTTCATCAATTAAATTCAATATTTCTTCTGTTACCCAAGGATTTCTATTAGCCCTCGTCTTTTTACCTACTTGATCCTCTGCTGCCTTCACTACTTCATCCCTCAGAGCTACCCATTCTTCTTCTACTGTATTTCTTTCCCCCATTCCTGTCAATTGTTCCCTTATGCTCTCCCTGAAACTCTCTACAACCTCTGGTTCTTTCAGTTTATCCAGGTCCCATCTCCTTAAATTGCCACCTTTTTGCAGTTTCTTCAGTTTCAATCTGCAGTTCAGAATCCACATCTGCCCCTGGAAATGTCTTACAATTTAAAACCTGGTTCCTAAATCTCTGTCTTACCATTATATAATCTATCTGATACCTTTTAGTATCTCCAGGATTCTTCCAGGTATACAACCTTCTTTTATGATTCTTGAACCAAGTGTTAGCTATGATTAAGTTATGCTCTGTGCAAAATTCTACAAGGCGGCTTCCTCTTTCATTTCTTCCCCCCAATCCATATTCACCTACTATGTTTCCTTCTCTCCCTTTTCCTACTGACGAATTCCAGTCACCCATGACTATTAAATTTTCGTCTCCCTTCACTACCTGAATAATTTCTTTTATCTCGTCATACATTTCATCAATTTCTTCATCATCTGCAGAGCTAGTTGGCATATAAACTTGTACTACTGTAGTAGGCATAGGCTTTGTGTCTATCTTGGCCACAATAATGCGTTCACTATGCTGTTTGTAGTAGCTAACTCGCACTTCTATTTTTTTATTCATTATTAAACCTACTCCTGCATTACCCCTATTTGATTTTGTATTTATAAATCTGTATTCACCTGACCAAAAGTCTTGTTCCTCCTGCCACCGAACTTCACTAATTCCCACTATATCTAACTTTAACCTATCCATTTCCCTTTTTAAATTTTCTAATCTACCTGCCCGATTAAGGGATCTGACATTCCACCCTCCGATCCGTAGAACGCCAGTTTTCTTTCTCCTGATAACGACATCCTCTTGAGTAGTCCCCGCCCGGAGATCCGAATGGGGGACTATTTTACCTCCGGAATATTTTACCCAAGAGGACGCCATCATCATTTAATCATACAGTAAAGCTGCATGTCCTCGGGAAAAATTACGGCTGTAGTTTCCCCTTGCTTTCAGCCGTTCGCAGTACCAGCACAGCAAGGCCGTTTTGGTTAATGTTACAAGGCCAGATCAGTCAATCATCCAGACTGTTGCCCCTGCAACTACTGAAAAGGCTGCTGCCCCTCTTCAGGAACCACATGTTTGTCTGGCCTCTCAACAGATACCCCTCCGTTGTGGTTGCACCTACGGTACGGCCATCTGTATCGCTGAGGCACGCAAGCCTCCCCACCAACGGCAAGGTCCATGGTTCATGGGGGGATGAGTTAAGTAGAGTGCTACATCTGGATCATACCTATGGGCGGCATCTGGTGAACAAATGTTCATGAGCTATAAAACTCACCATAATACCAAAAACCAGGGAACTATGTTGAAACAACTAAGTGTACTTTTCCTTCCGTATTTGTGTACTAGAGACGTGTGTTCTCTATAAGACAGTCTTTACTTGCGAAAACCATAAAATATGAGATATTTCCGGTAATATTTCAATCATTTATCAGTAAATGTAAAATTAGAATACAGGTCGTTAAAGTAGTAAAACCATGGTTGGAACAGAGTAAGATCTTTACAATATTGTAATTTTGCCGTATATTACGGTTTTCATTAGTGAATATTGTCTTATAGAGAAAGCGCGCATCTAGCGCAAAGAGTAGGAAAGGATACGTACACATAGTTGTATCTACATAATTCCCTGACTTTTGCTTTTATGTTTAGCATCTAGCGCAAAGAGTAGGAAAGGATACGTACACATAGTTGTATCTACATAATTCCCTGACTTTTGCTTTTATGTTTAGTATGACAATGAAAGAACATTTGTTCACTACATGCAGCCCGTATGATCCACGTGTATTTTAAGAGCACTTTTTTTTATATTGTAGCATCTGAAGATGCTCACTGTGGGCAGAAAATAGTTATGATTGCGCCATAAAAAGCGATTGTGTCCAAAATTAAAAAAAACTTAGTCATCCGAAAACATTTGACCCCTAAGAGAGTGAGTAGGGGCGGAGAGGGAGTACACTGTAAAAATAATAAAAAATAATTGACATTAATCTGAAATCTACATTGTTCGGGGTCGCTAGGCTGTTGTGTGAGAGTTAAGACGACATCTATGGGTACCTCCGGTTGATCAGTAAGTAAATAAAAACAGCCATAACGGAAGTATAAAAGGCCATCTACTGGAAGAGTATAAATGTTCACACTCGCCACGTAACAGGAATTAGTCAAAGCATTTGTGTGGTTGCACGAAAATAGTATTACGTAAGTTTACGTGCACGTTTCTTGGAGACAGCGAAATTCTGAGTTCCACTTGCACTTCGTTCTGCTAGCGGATTCTTTTTAGCGGAGACAGACTTGATGTGGTGAGTGATATTCATGTGGACTGTAGTTGTTGTAAGTTCTTCCAACCTGTGACAGAAGTTATTGAAACGTCAGAACGCTGTTCCCATTTTTCTCAAACGCCGTGGTTCTCTGAGAAAGACAGAATGTTATTATGGGCAGCATGTGTTGGGTTACAGAGAATATAAAACATGAGTAACACACAATTTCTAATTATCGAGTATTTTTCTCACACTTTGAGTCAGTTAGATTGCTCTATGGGGATAGTTTCTTGTTCTATCCCGCCAGCTTCAGAAACGTACTGGAGTGGTAATTTACAAATAGCATTGTGCTCAACAGCTTAATGGCTTCACAGAATCGAATAGCAACCGCCCCAGCAACAAGTCACACAACTTGTTCCTTACCTTCCGCCTTCACCAGTCAGAGCAGACTGACAATACTCCGTCTTTAGTTCGCACTGACGCTGTCTACATACACTAAAGTTACCATGCACTGTAAGATATCTCTGACAGAGTGGAAAACATCCACACATAAGTGCGATACAAAACGAATCTGTAGCCTACTTTAAATTTTTAAGGCCCGCATCTCGTGGTCGTGCGGTAGCGTTCTCGCTTCCCACGCCCGGGTTCCCGGGTTCGATTCCCGGCGGGGTCAGGGATTTTCTCTGCCTCCTGATGGCTGGGTGTTGTGTGCTGTCCTTAGGTTAGTTAGGTTTAAGTAGTTCTAAGTTCTAGGGGACTTATGACCACAGCAGTTGAGTCCCATAGTGCTCAGAGCCATTTGAACAATTTTTTAAATTTTTAAAGCCCGTATTATTATTTCAAGCATTCTTTAATGTACGGAAAAGAGACATCCAGAATGAGAATTTCACTCTGAAGCGGAGTGTGCGCTAATATGAAACTTCCTGGCAGATTAAAACTGTGTGCCGGACCGAAACTCGAACTCGGGGCCTTTGCCTTTTGTGTGCAAGTGCTCAATCATCTGAGCTACCCGTCCCCAGAGCTTCAATTCTGCCAGTACCTCGTCTCCTACCTTCCAAACCTCACAGATGTTGTTCTGCGAATCGTGAAGAACTAGCACTCCTGGAAGGAGGTCCCGAGTTCGAGTATCGGTCCGGCACAGAATTTTAATCTACCAGGAAGTTTCATATCGGCGCACACTCCGCTGCAGAGTGAAATTCTCACTCTGGAAACATCCCCCAGGTTGTGGCTAAGCCATGTCTGCCCAATATCCTTCGTTCCAGGAGTGTTAGTTCTGCTTGGTTCGCAGAAGAACTTCTGTGAAGTCTGGAAGGTAGGAGAAAAGATACTGGCAGAACTGGAGCTGTGGGGACGGGTCGTGAGTCGTGCTTGGGTAGCTCAGATGGTAGAGCACTTGCCCGCGAAATGTAAAGGCTCCGAGTTCGAGTCTCAGTCCGGCACACAGTTTTAATCTGCTAGGAAGTTTCAAAAGAGAAATGTTTTAAAAAATTACACAATACATTTCCGTGGTTAATTAAAATCCAGTTTTACACTTAACACCATTTAAACATGCTCCTCTAGTGATTTCAGTTGGGTCGTCTACAGCAAGGGGAGCTTATCACATTTTAAGCTGAATAAGTAGACCACATTTGATAAATACACTATGTGATCAAAAGTATGCGGACACCTGGCTGAAAATTACTTACAAGTTCGTGGCGCCCTCCATCGGCAATGCTGGAATTCAGTATGGTGTGGGCCCTTCCTTATCCTTGATAACAGCTTCCACTATCGCAGGCATACGTTCAGTCAGGTGGTGAAATGTTTCTTGGGGAATGGCAGCCCATTCTTCACGGAGTGCTCCACTGTGGAGAGGTATCGATGTCGGTCGGTGAGACCTGGCACGAAGTCGGTGTTCCAAAACATCCCAAAGGTGTTCTATAGGATTCAGGTCAGGACTCTGTGTACGCCAGTCCATTACAGGGATGTTATTGTCATGTAACCACTCCGCCGCAGGCCGTGCCTTATGAACAGGTGCTCGATCGTGTTGACAGATCAACCGCCTTTCCCGAATTGCTCTTCGACAGTGGGAAGCAAGAAGGTGCTTAACACATCAATGTAGGCCTGTGTTATGATAGTGCCGAACAAAACAACAAGGGGTTCAAGCCCCCTCGATGAAAAACACGACCACACCATAACACCATCACCTCCGAATTTTACTGTTGGCACTACACTCTCTGGCAGATGACGTTCACCGGACATTCACCATACTCACACCCTGCTATCGGATCGCCACATTGTGTACCGTGATTCGTCACTCCACACAACGATTTCCACTGTTCGAACGTCCAATATTTACGCTCCGTACACAAAGCAAGGCGTCGTTTGGCATTTAGCGTGATGTGTGGCTGATGAGCAGCCTCTCGACCATGTAATACACGTTTTCTCACTTGCCGCCTGTCATAATACTTGCAGTGGATCCTGATGCAGTTGGGAATTCCTGTGTGATGGTCTGGATAGATATCTGCCTATTACACATTACGACCCTCTTCAACTGTGGGTGGTCTCTGTCAGTCAACAGACGAGGTCGGCCTATATGTTTTTGTGCTGTACGTGTCCCATCACGTTTCCACTCCACTATCACATCGGAAACAGTGGACCTAGGGATGTTTAGGAGTGTGGAAATCTCGCGTACAGACGTATGACACAAGTGACACCCAATCACGTGACGCTTTCGAAGTCCGTGAGTTCCTCGGAACACCCTGTTCTGCTCTCTCACGATGTCTAACGACTTCTGAGGTCGCTGATATGAAGTTCCTGGCAGTAGGTGGCAGCACAATGCACCTGATATGAAAAACGTATGTTTTTGTGGGTGTTCGTATACTTTTGATCATATAGTGTATACCAAGCGAAAACCTTATTTATACGAATAGTGCTACTCAATACAATAATTTGCCAAGGGGGCGGTGTGTTGTTTGACTTTTTATTGGTGAATACACTGCGGTGGACATTTATGATGTGTCAAAGTTGTGTGCTAGTGCGTCTTTCGCAGACAACGAGTTGTTAAACTATGCTTTTCGTGCGCATCTGATGGGACTGACCCAAAGCTTTAGCTCGCCATCACCTCCCGGTTTTGCGGACAGCTTGAATTTGTTAAGAGGGAATGACAGCGTCACGGACGAAAATATTGCCCAAATTCAAGATTTTTTTCTCCGTACTAGAATGTAGTAGACAAATGGGGTTTGATGCAATGAATAAAGCATACATGGTCATTTTTGGACCCTTCTTGTTTGGTAAAAAAAAATACTAAATGTCAACATAAAAAAATATCTGGTACGATGAACTGAAGAGAATTCAGTTTGTTTCAAGAGAGACCAAAAACCATTAAAATCGGATGAAAATTGTAGATTGGGCGACGACAACTATGCCGAAAATAATGGTTTTGATAAAAACAAGTTTAAAGCGTGACAAGTATTTATCATACAAAAAGGGGACAAACCTTGAAACTTAAGGAATAGCATCGATGCCTGGTCCATTATAACTGCTACTTTGACCTGACAAGCCCTCATTTTCGTCCTCAAAGCCCTTTTCGTCGCTAATCGCATCACCGCTGGCGTCTCTATTTTCACAGAATCGACCCATTTCATCGCCGATTTTGATTTGAAGGGCATTTGCCACGTGCATTAACGCAGTATGGCCTACACAGAACAGACATATGGCCAAATTTGATGCAATGTTGATATTTTCTCTTCGACTGGATGTTAGTTTTTGAGCGTATAACCAAAAAAACTGTGATAAAACTGAAAAGTCTGTAAGCGGTTATCGCAGTTCTCAATATATATCCCAATTCATGTGCACGAATATTCCTTTCCGCTGCATGTACAGCGCTGTCATCATGTTCTATTTGGTAACGATTCATTACTTTAAATCATTTAAAACCGTCACTACTTCTAGATTTCACTATACTTCGAGATCCTTTCTTATCCATTTTTGGCGATTTGAATATAAAAAATACGAAACAAAGCTGATTTTCACTTTATGCCGAACAATAAAAATCACTCGCCTCTGAATGACACCGACCGACGCTGTCTCAGCCATGAAACAGCTGACTGAGCGTCTACCACGGGGTAGTGTACTGTGTTTTCGAGACACTGGTAACATTTGCACCATGATAATCAGTCCTAAGCCGGCCGGAGTGGCCGAGCGGTTCTGGGCACTACAGTCTGGAACCGCGCGACCGCTATGGTCGCAGGTTCGAATCCTGCCTCGGGCATGGATGTGTGTGACGTCCTTAGGTTGGTTAGGTTTAAGTAGTTCTAAGTTCTAGGGGACTGATGACCTCAGAAGTTAAGTCCCATAGTGCTCAGAGCCATTTGAACCATTTAATCAGTCCTAAACACGTCACGGATGCAACAGAGCGACGGACCGAGCGTGAGCGCGGAACAGGTTCTCGGACGCAGAGGCGTGCCGTGCACGCTCGGCTTCAAACGCTCACAGAATCTTTACTCTTTGGAGTTCGCGCATAATATTTTGGGGAATAGCTCTTCAATGCATATACGTTCTAATTCAGTAAAAAAAGCTTTTGAGTTTTTTCAGCTGTCGCTCTGTCGTTCCCCCTTAACAACGTTCGCGATAGCTAGAATACCTTTATGTTCTAGGTCGAAGAAAAATGGTACGCGAATGGTTGATGAACGTTCTCTGCTGTTATATAAGAGTAATATTAAAAGTGATTTTTTGCTTATAGTGGGTACAATTGAAACATCACCGTAGTGAGAAAAGAACAGAACACAAACCACTAAAACAGCTGCGATTCTGACAGAATCGTAAGCAATAATGGGTTCATCATCGTCAGCAGCAGTAATCATGTGATAGCCACTCCTGGACAGGGAGCTGTTCTGGAGTTTTCCTTCCGTTACGGTCTTCAGGAACACGCATCCACGTTGCTCTCTTCAGCTTGTCTGATACGAACCACTCACGTTCCATTACATCGACACCTTGTTCTTTCTTTTACTTCATAGAATCCAGGAAAGACCTTCTTTAGTCCGTCATCGACCTATTCGCCAGGCTCGCTTATCGGTATGACATTGCCCTTCCATTGACCTAGGTACATAAACTGATTCGGCTGGAAAGGGTGTCATACCCAAGTCGTCGTGTCCTCTCCTGAGCCAAGCTGGCCCAGAATTGGTCCTTGACATCTTGGATACTGACGCTGGGAGAGGGTCATTTTCCCTCTTGACTGAGGAACTGTTTGAATGAGAAGAAGCGGCTTCAAGGTGAATAAAACGGACAACAGCCGGAAGAGCGGTGTGCTGATTCCATCCCTCCTCCATAGCGGATCGAATGACGGCATTGGCAGAAGATGACACGGCGGTCGGTCGGTACCAACTGACCCATCAGGGCCAGAGCGCGCAGTTTTTCTCTGCTTTCATGGCTAATACACTCTGAGACTAGAAACAGGAAAAAAGCCACGCCACGAATGAATTATCGGAATGGGGCGGCAATTGGCAGATGTGATGCACAAACAAATGATTACAATTTCAGAAAAAATAGATGATTTATTCAAGAGGGAGGACGTCAATAACATGTTGGTCCACCTCTGGCCTTATGCAAAATGTTATTCAGCTTTGCACTGACTGATACAGTTGTTGGATGTCCTCCTAAGGGATATCGTGCCAGATTCTGTCCAATTGGCGCGCTAAATAGGCGAAATTTCAAGCTGGTTGGAGCACTATGCCCATCATGCTTCAAATGTTTTCAGTAAGGGAGAGATCTGGCGACCTTGCAGTCCAAGGTGGGGTTTGGCAATCATGAAGACAAGCAGTAGAAACTCTCACCGTTTGCGGGCGAGCATTATGTTACGGAAATGTAAGCCCAGATGATTTGCCAGGAAGCGCAACCAAAGAGGGCGTAAAATATCGTCGACATATAGCTGTGCTGGAAGGAAGCTGCGGATGAGAACTAAAGGGGTCCTGATATGAAACGAAATGTCACCCCAGACTACCACTCCAGTATGCCTGTCGGTGTGGCGAGCAACCAACAGGTTCGTATCCCACCGTCATACGGAGCATCTCCAGACACGTCGTCACTGGTTATAGGGGCTGACTTCGAAGCGGGACTCATCACTGAAGACAATTCTACATCAGTAAATGAGATTCCAAGCAGAATGTGCCTGACACCATTGAGAACGGTATTGTTGGTGCACAAAAGTCAATGGTAGTCAGCGCAAGGGACACCATGAGCTCAGTCCACTTTCTGCGAGCCACTTATTAATGGTCTTTGTGGTGACTGAAGCACCAGTTGTACGTCGGATCGATGTTAATGATGAATCTGGGGCTGTGAGTGCCTCTCTCACGATAGCTCGGTCCTTACGTTCTACACCTACATCTACATCTACATCTACATCTACATGGATACTCTGCAAATCACATTCAAGTGCCTGGCAGAGGGTTCATCGAACCACCTTCACAATTCTCTATTATTCCAATCTCGTATAGCGCGCGGAAAGAATGAACACCTATATCATTCCGTACAAGCTCTGATTTCCCTTATTTTCTGTCCTCTTTCTAGGTCGACCGTTTTTTTCTTGGCTCCTGTTCGGGCGTGGTTCATCCATTCCTGCCGACATCATCGAATTGTGGCACCGCACCTACTGAAATGCCGAGCGATACGCCGATTACTCCAACTGGCTTCTTTAAGCACACCGACACGTCATCTCTCAAATGCGGACATCTGCGTATGTTGTCTCCATACTCAGTCTGTCAGATCACTAATAGGTGATATTACCACCCATACTCACGGGGAAGCTGTAAGGCAATCAGTCATATTTGCGTCATTAAAGCCTCCATACTTTTCTGCTGTTTTTGCTGTTTAGGTCGATTAGGCAGCACCATTTTCATCAGTGTATGCTACTCCTATAAGAAATCTTATAATACTGCGATTGCGAAAAATTGGAGAAATAAGAAACTGCATGGATGTACAAAAAGAAATATCCACACACCATATAGAAAGAGCGCCATTTCTGTACTCAATATGTATAAATGATTCAGGTATTGCTATGTCCGAAGCAAAAAATCATCTTGGTAAGTTATATGACTGACGCTGCTGTTTTATACAACTGTAAATGTCGTGTGACTAGGGTCTCTCGTTGGGTAGACCGTTTGCCGGGTGGAAGTCTTCCGCTATGACGCCGCTTCAGCGACTTGCGCATCGATGGGGATGAAATGATGATGATTAGGACAACACAACGCCCAGTCTCCGACCCGCCGGGAATCGAACCCGGGTCCTTAGGGTTGACAGTCTGTCGCGCTGACCATGTTTTTTTTTTTTTTTATCTCATTTTGTTCGCAATTGATCGTTGTACTTGTTCGGGGCGAATGTCCTATGACACTTGTTCAAGTTCAGCGTTGATCCTCTCAGTTCTTTTATTACAGAGGGCAGCTAACTCTCTGACCGAACACGCTGAGCTACCGTACCAGCACCAGCTACCGGGCTCAACTGTCATCGTACACCTACATCTTCGTTATAACTCTGCAGTTCACACTTAAGTGCCTTGCAGAGAGTTCATCGAACAATTTCCACACTATTTTTGTACCATTCTACTTCCTAGCAACTCGCTGGAAAATCGAACATTAAATCTTTTCGCGCGAGCTCTAATTTCTCTTATTTTGTTATAATGGTCATTGCTTCTTATGAAGTGGGTGTAAACAGAATATTTTCGCATTCGGAGGAGAAGGATGGTGATTGAAATTTCGTGAAAAGGTCTCGTTGCAACGAAGGTCTTTGTTTCAATGATTTCCACAGCTCGCATTTCATGTCCATGACACTCTCTTCTCAAATTCGCGATAATACAAAACGAGGTAACTTCTTTTGAACTTTTTCGATGTCCTCCGTCAGTCGTATCTCTTACTGCTCCGTACAGCGCAGCAATACTCCAGAAGAGCAAGGACAAGCGCGGTATTGGCAGTTTATTTAGGAAACCTGTTGCATCTCCTAAATGTTCTGCCAATATAGTCGAAATTTAAGGAATTCCTATTAGTATTCACGAGGATGATATCACAGTTTTCCTTATTCAAGGTAAATTGTCGCCTTTCGCATCATACAGGTATCTTGTCTAATTTAATTAGCAATCATTAAATTATTGCACAAATTGTAGAGAACTTTTAGTTGCTGCTGATTTCCGGAAGACTGTTAAGATTTATCAGTTCTTACGGAGACATATAGAGACTGCATGCTGGCTTTCAGTGGCGCTTCGGGACGTTAAAAGTAGAATGTTCTATAACTGTGTTCTGTGTTCCACAGTAATTATAAGTCAGGATCAGTAATTATAAGTCCACAAAATCGCAGCGGGATGTTTGTATTAGAACACGATGGTCACAGCCAGGAACATTTTCCAGAAGCAATTTGGATAACAGAAAGTGTCCATTGTCACCTGCGGCGGGCGGTTATTTCGGGAAAACCCGCCGACAGCGAAAAGGCGGACGAGTGGAGCACGCGCCACCCTGCGTGCCGAGCGGGCGCCCGTTCTATCACGTAAATGGCAAAAAACGATGCCAGGATAAGGTGGCCGGCCTGTTAATCCGCTAGCTTCGTACTCACATTCGTATTAACGCAATACAAATACCAGACAACATTAATGAAAGATTTAGTGCGCGACAATGTACATTTCGAGAATGCGGCGAGCGTGCGTCATGCGACGTGACATGCCGCCGGCGGCGTGTCCCTTACCCGCATGCGCCTTTCAAACAAGATCGATGTGTCAGATAGCCGCGGCACGGCGCCGCCCCCGCCCCCAGCCGCCATTTCCGCTTCTATCTCGCCGCCAATAAAACGAATTTCATACGCGCCGCTTCCATTACTGCCCGCTGCCGGCGGTGCTTTCCGTCCCGAGATAGCGCCGATTAATACTATTCCACAGATCGGAAGATCTCGAACGCCCGACCGACACCCGAGTGAAAACAGGTCGGTCGAGCCACTCGCCAGTTCGTGACAGCTGTGCTGAAATGCTCTGACCGTAATTTCTGCCTGCGATATCAGCAGGAACTCGAAGCTTCGGTGTGGCGTTTAGTGTGCTGAAATTGTTTGGAACGGAGAATAAACTACTGCTCGTACGTCCAGGCGCTGTACAATTAATTCATAGACTACAGGTAGCAAAAATATACCTTGTCTCTATGATGTAACTGCAAGCAGCTAAAACATTCTAATCACTTACAATCGGACAGATCTGAAAGGAGTGATACTCGAGGCTATCTCAATTTTCGATGAATGAAATACTGTTTTAGTTCATATCGGGGTACCACGAGTGGTGCATTGTAAACAGAGAAAGACGGAAAGAGATTAACCAAAAGAAAGAAAACCACGCAAAAGTTAATATTGGAACAAAAATAGAAAAAAATTCTCCCATAGACAACACTGAATTAGATTTGTTTTTTGGAGAGGTCTGTCCAGAAAAACACAATTTTATCTTTTTCCTCCACAGACGTTTCGCTGAAGTTTCGGTATAGTCAGTGTGCTTTTATTTTCTTTCTCTTGAACAGTAAAAATGTTCTTTACTACTTGTACATATAAAAATTTGAGATTTTAAGACAGTATTTACAAATCTGAAAAACAGACAAAGACACAGACATGTTACCAAATGCTATGTTTCTATGTTTTTTTATTGTACAGGAAAACCACTGCATGTGGTAGCAACGTACATATACAAAACTTGGTCTGTTTTACAAATTTATAAATACCGTCTTAAAAATGTTCAAATGTGTGTGAAATCTTATGGGACTTAACTGCTAAGGTCCCGCCGGGACCAGCCGCACAATCTATGACTGCAGCGCCCTAGAAATACCGTCTTAAAAACTTAAATTATATATATATATATATATATATATATATATATATATATATATTAAAGAGCATTATTCCTGTTTAATAGAAAGAAAATAAAAGCCCACTGATGATGCTGAAACTTCAGCGAAACATGTCTGAGAAACAGAGGAAAAGATAAAACTGTGTTTTTCCAAGGTGGACCCCGTCAAAAAACAAATCTATTTGTAAGCAAACACGGACTGAAGAGCTTCAACTTCAAGCCTATAATGAAAGTCGAAATAGTCATCAGTTCGTTACAGTGCTACATGCATACGCCCCCCTGCAATGTTTCTTTCCCTTGAGGTGATAACTAAGAAATTAGATTTTGGAGTATGTAATTAAACAGACGTGACGTAAGCCAAAGAATGATGGATATGGTACTTCATTAAACGTATCTACTATGCTGAGGCTTTCTACCACAAGTAATTGCTCTAGTCCCAGGGCCGGCTTTAGGTCACGCCGGGTCCATGGCGTGGGAATCCTGTTCAGCTATATGTACTCTTCGTTTAATGAATTATTTTTATTTCGTACATTATGTGAATTTTAAATTGAATAAAAATGATTTCACTCATTAAGCACTAACACATATTTGCTAATTTAGTATTATTATTTGATCAACGTAATAAACATTAGTCAAGGCACTGAAACTAAACGTCACTGCTGACTTCTTAGCTCCTTTTACATAGTAAGAAAAGGCACTGTTTAGACTAGTAATAAATAGTTACATGTCACTTCTTGTTTTTTGTCGCTTCCAAACAAGAAAGTTGTTGACAGGCTAACGTTCAAAAGCACTAAGCCAGCTAAATTATCGCTAACCTTGATTCACACGAATAGCAGTCGAACTTCACGTCGTATGGCGTGAATATACAAATAATTATTAGCTTTGTTAAAAATGTAAATGAAATAATACAATTTGACAGTATTATGGCGCAAGCTCGTGAAAATGCACAGCGTCAGATAGTAACGGAAAACTCTTGTGCCAATTTTGTAGTGTGTAAAAATAGTTTAATGCTCGAGAGTACATTCAGTTTTTATGTCAACGATCTATTGTTCACAGTGTTTTAAAAGTACCACACAATCATGCGCACGTAATCCTAAACGGTATTGTTGTTTTCAGTTCGAGACTGCGCTTAGTTTTCCCTCAAAAAGACGGACATTGTGGCTCTTACAGTACAGGTCGTGTGGCAGGCACTGCGTGTGCTATTCGCCACTATTTTGTGTACATTTAGAGAAGACAGTAAGCTTCAGACGGAAAGAACATTCAGTATGATCTATGGAACGATGCATACAGATAACCAGCGTGCAACGATCCACAGTGTCACCGATGTATCGTAAATAATGTTTCACAGCATTTCTTGCCGGGTTGACAACAGCTGTTGCCTGATCGTGAGCGGCGACAATTAGCACGACTTGTCAGAAGCAATCATCGAGCCACTTCGGCTAACTGACATCCTAATTTAACACAGGAACTAAAACACGTTTTCCCACAGGACAGAGTGAACGGGTGAGGAGGTGAGGAGCGCTAATTAGCTTCCATGTGATATCGGAGCTAAAGTCGCAGTGGAATGTTACTGTCCAGGCAACAACAAGGAAATGACGCATTTTATAGCAGAAATCGCTCATTGAACGTAGAGGGCTAGAGCAGACGCGCCGAATTCCAGTTCTTTGGAGATTATACTCGCCTTCGGATACGATCATATAAGCCATGGCTTACAGTTATAAGGGAGTTATTGTATATGCTAGGTGTGGTGTGTGGGTAGGGAAAACTCCCGTGGGGTATTCAGCTTTATAACGTGCTATCTGCCGGCCACTACGTAGGGCTATTGCTGGTCATACGTAATGGACACGGATTCTACTGATAAGTTAACAGAACTTGTTCAGATATGTTTCACGAATGTTCTGATACAAGTAACACAGGGTCTGCAGTGCTTCATTACCAAGTAATTGTACTTGGTACCTTTATATCTGTAACTGCCGAATGTATCTGATAAATAAAGGCTAATACCTGGTGGTCATGACGAAGTGTAGCGCGCTTTCTTCTTTTCGACCCCACGCTTAGGCTCTGTACTGTTCAATGTTGTCTTATTTTGTTTCGACCTGTCTTGATGTTCACAGTCAACAGATGCGGCTGCGATATACTCCTTCTGATGTCATGCAGACAGTCCTTCGATATTCCTACAAACCTGAGCGGCGGGACTGTTACATCTGTTGATATGGTGGGGCGTACCCATAATCCGTCAATTTACACTTTTGCTTGAACAGATATTCTCTTAAACAGTTCTGTGCAGCTCAGGGACACATATTCAAAAATATTTTAAGAAAAGTAGCTGGGAGCTGTAAATTTTGTAAGTTTCGCAGAAAGGACAACACAGTCTTCCTAACGAAGTGCGTGACTGATCTATTTGCCAGAATCCCAGATGTTCGATGTTTGACTTTACCGTAAAATTAATCAGTAGCAATCTGCCGGTTTTGAATATTTACACCAAATCATTCAGCTAACATTCACAAAAACCTTTGAAAATCTGCAGATGGACTTCATATCCATCCATACTACAATAAAATCCATGGACGCTGAAAATACTTCCATATTCATCCAGTACGACGCGCCGCGCCTAGGACGACAAATACACTCCTGGAAATGGAAAAAAGAACACATTGACACCGGTGTGTCAGACCCACCATACTTGCTCCGGACACTGCGAGAGGGCTGTACAAGCAATGATCACACGCACGGCACAGCGGACACACCAGGAACCGCGGTGTTGGCCGTCGAATGGCGCTAGGTGCGCAGCATTTGTGCACCGCCGCCGTCAGTGTCAGCCAGTTTGCCGTGGCATACGGAGCTCCATCGCAGTCTTTAACACTGGTAGCATGCCGCGACAGCGTGGACGTGAACCGTATGTGCAGTTGACGGACTTTGAGCGAGGGCGTATAGTGGGCATGCGGGAGGCCGGGTGGACGTACCGCCGAATTGCTCAACACGTGGGGCGTGAGGTCTCCACAGTACATCGATGTTGTCGCCAGTGGTCGGCGGAAGGTGCACGTGCCCGTCGACCTGGGACCGGACCGCAGCGACGCACGGATGCACGCCAAGACCGTAGGATCCTACGCAGTGCCGTAGGGGACCGCACCGCCACTTCCCAGCAAATTAGGGACACTGTTGCTCCTGGGGTATCGGCGAGGACCATTCGCAACCGTCTCCATGAAGCTGGGCTACGGTCCCGCACACCGTAGGGCCGTCTTCCGCTCACGCCCCAACATCGTGCAGCCCGCCTCCAGTGGTGTCGCGACAGGCGTGAATGGAGGGACGAATGGAGACGTGTCGTCTTCAGCGATGAGAGTCGCTTCTGCCTTGGTGCCAATGATGGTCGTATGCGTGTTTGGCGCCGTGCAGGTGAGCGCCACAATCAGGACTGCATACGACCGAGGCACACAGGGCCAACACCCGGCATCATGGTGTGGGGAGCGATCTCCTACACTGGCCGTACACCACTGGTGATCGTCGAGGGGACACTGGATGAAGCGTCGTCTCACGCGGTCTGCACGTCCAGCACGAACGCTGGTCCAACTGAGGCGCCAGGTGGAAATGGCTTGGCAAGCCGTTCCACAGGACTACATCCAGCATCTCTACGATCGTCTCCATGGGAGAATAGCAGCCTGCATTGCTGCGAAAGGTGGATATACACTGTACTAGTGCCGACATTGTGCATGCTCTGTTGCCTGTGTCTATGTGCGTGTGGTTCTGTCAGTGTGATCATGTGATGTATCTGACCCCAGGAATGTGTCAATAAAGTTTCCCCTTCCTGGGACAATGAATTCACGGTGTTCTTATTTCAATGTCCAGGAGTGTATATATATATACTTCTTTTGATGCTTGTTACATGCTGTTAGAAACGATCGTCGGATCCCCGCATTCATCCAAGTTATCGAGCGTTTGTGGGATGTGAGGGAGAAGGTTGTTCAGAAAACTGTGCCAAAAAATACCTTGAAGCTGTTGCCTTATACTGAAACTCCTAAGCCGTACTGTGCAATGAGGCACACGGAGATCATGCGATGCGTTTTATCAACCTCTGGTTCACCTGTCCCTGAGATGTCAGCAATATTGGAGGAACCATCGTTAATATGGGAACTCGTGGCTGTCACACCACCTTCAAACATTCTTAATTGTGCTCACTTGACTGAGTTGAGTGCGTTCCACTTCTTTCGACGAGGGAAAGTTCTTGGCAGTACTAAGTGTCAAAATCGGACATTTCGTATGATCGTTCGACAGGCTGACCACACAGATAGAAACCCTATAGATATCGTATAAAATATTCTAATTTATATGAAATATTTTTATATAGGGTATCCCAAACGGCAAAATTATACAAATGGCTGAGGATTGTAAGCTGAGCACTCTGAAATAAAGAACAAAAAATCGGAAATGAATATCACATCAGGCTAAACAAATAAATAAATAAATCAAAATAAATAATATTTCAGCGAGCATGAGATCTTGAATGAGCATTGGGTGTGAGGCACATGTTTGTAAACTTGTTATGTATTTCCATCGCCGCCGGGCTGGTGATATCTTCAAAAACAACACACAATCTGAAAGTTGTCTGTTAAATCGCATCTTTCAATATTCAGTTTTACTATTTCTAAATTTCGATTACGCCGCGCACTAGGTATCTCAGAATTACCGCAGAGATGATTCTGTACCCAATATCGACTACAAAACACTAGCTATCTTCGGAATGGAGTCTGGTGAAGGTTCACGGAAAGCACGCTTTGCAGTTCCTGATGAAAGGGGTAATGAAAGCTCTGTCCGCTCACAACGGACGGAGGGACTAGCTTTTGAATAATTACTCTAGTGTGTTCTGTAGTTCGGGGTTGAATACGGCCTGTAGCTAAGTTGCTGTTTGGTAAGATGGTTTCATGTAATTGTGTTGTGCGTGGGCACTGCACATCTACAATACGGTTTCGTTAGTAATTTATGACGTACTTGCTTTTCATTGCTAACTTTTTAAGTATCCACGTTGCGAAATTGCTATTATTCTCGCGAGTTGACTTGTTTTTTCATGCTTCGTTACCGTCTTCTTGGTTCATTGTGAGAGTAGCAGTTAGGAGTCGTAGTACAGAATCTGGCTTAACTCAATTAGTCCGAAGGGTATACCAGTCCATATACCAGTCCACTTAGACACTCTTCCTAGCAATGAAATTTTTTTAAACGGTTTTCGATTTGTATGGAATTCTGTTTATATGCTGATTACATTTTGAACTTCACTTTGCACGTGTTGCCATTGTTCTAATGAGACGTATATTAGAATGTTTACCTGCTTTTTTGAAATCGGTTGCCGCCCGGGATTAGCCGATCAATCTAAGGCGCTGCAGTCATGGACTGTGCGGCTGGTCCCGGTGGAGGTTCGAGTCCTCCCTCGAGCATGGGTGTGTGTGTTTGTCCTTAGGATAATTTAGGTTAAGTAGTGTGTAAGCTTAGGGACTGATGACCTTAGTAGTTAAGTCCCATAAGATTTCACACACATTTGAACATTTTTTTAAAAATCGGTTACATGAAGTGTGTCTAAATATGCCCTCTCATTTAAATTTCCCTGGTCATTTAGTTGTATTTAGACGCATTGGCGTCACTTGTAATCCTTAGCCATTATACGATCGCACAGAGTAAAACACAACTCTAGACACCAATATTTTGTGTATTCTACAGTTTTCGAATGGTATTTCACACTACCATCCACTATTCTGAATATTGTGTATCCCGCTCTCAGCGTGTGTTTTCCGCAGATAAGGTAACTCGTGACGATGTTCCAGGTTACAGAGACCCTATTCTTTGTTCCACATAAGTGTGTGCATCCAATGCATTGTATTCGAGTGTTATTATTTGTCAACTGGCTGCAAGCCAGGTTGTTAAAAGACATTGATTCTTGTTCTGACATGTTAGCGATGATTTTTCACATTCACTTAAATTCAACGTCCTTTGGTTGCGTCTGCTATTAATCTTTGCCCTTTTAAAGTAAATGTGAACCGCTCAGGTAAATTTCTTTTATGATTTTGTAGTCCGCCGCCGTAGCTGAGTGGACACCGCACCGGCTTGTCATGTCGGCGGTCCCGGGTTCGATTCCAGGCTGAGTTGGAGATTTTGTCCGCTCAGGGACTGGGTGTTTGTGTCGTCTTCATCACCATCTTTTCATCCTCGTCCTCCCGCAAGCCGCTGAAGTAGCATCACCTCAAAAGACTTGCACCAGGCGATCAGGTCTACCCGCCGGGAGGCTCTCGCCACACATTTCATTTCATCATATTGTAGTCAGTTTACGGTCCTGAAATTGATGGATGGGTCAAAACACCGTACTTAAAACGGCGTAGCTTCTCAGATCAGGATTTACTTACACAATTAACCGAATCTTAAGCTGAGCAGTACGCTTAGAAATAGAATGTGATGTGTTCACAGTGAATTGCTGTGCTCTTGGCTGTTACATAAAGACATAGTATGAACGCAAACAGGAAGTGAAGACGTACAGATTATTACGGTCCTAGCTGCCTGTCTCTAGTACACACGGCGATTTGAGGCAGTGGGATACATTTTATGCGATGCTGTAACTCAGATACTGAGACCAGCGATCTCCACTTTGAGCGATTGTAGGGAGTTTCAGTTGTTGCTGTAAGGGGTAAGTTGTTTACGTCAATTAAAAAGCCTAATAGTCAATTCCAAACATTATTTACTTCCCTAAAGTTCACTATCTTTATTACTTGATCCTAAAGTTTCGGGGCATCCATATGTAATTGTCCAGGTGGTAAATATATTTTAATGCTGTGGAATAATATCAGTTGTCAACACGTTACGATTAGTATTCTTCATAGTGTCACGTCATTCTGAGCTCTTTTTGTGACAGTTGGCACCGGGTTTAATGTTTGCGGAAACGTAAACCTGAGGATGTTTAAAATAACAATCCATTCCTAAGGAAAATCTGCCTGTTGCAGAGAAATCAGTTGTCACTGGATTCCCAATAGATATGATATCAGAATATATCACGTAACAGCAGGCGTAATGATCCCAGATACAGGAGCTATCGTTCGGATTCGAACAGACACTGTTCTTAGTTAACTTCTTAGTGGTTACATATCAAATGCACAGAAACCTTCTCTGGATCAAAAATGGCTCAAATGGCTCTGAGCACTATGCGACTCAACTGCTGAGGTCATCAGTCCCCTAGAACTTACAACTGCTTAAACCTAACTAACCTAAGGACACCACACACATTCATGCCCGAGGCAGGATTCGAACCTGCGACCGTAGCGGTCGCGCAGTTCCAGACTGTAGCGCCTAGAACCGCTCGGCCACCTCGGCCGGCTTATGCCGATCTGCAGAGAGAGCGCTATAAAACAAAGCGTCATTGAACACATTAAAATGGTAGTAAAAATTTGTTTGAAAATATGTATTTTGTAAAGTTTGTAAAGGAATGAATCAGTTACGTAAGAGCACGGTTTCAGTGCCCTTGTATAATATGCGTTGCGTGTGGTATACGTCCTGTTTCCTTTCAGCTCCCCATTTGCTATTGTCGCGTCTACACGCCTTTTGTACACGGTTGCTGTATGACACAAGGGTACTAGCACGGCTTTCGAACATTTTACAGAGAGTTAGGGCAACGTGCTATTTTTTAAGTTATTCATAATTTACTTCTGTCACGTAGCTGACGCATTTTAGCCGATTGTGCATAAATTTATTTAAATGAAAGTAGTATCAGTTTTAGATAGGAATCTAGAAATGTGGATGGATGCAGCATGCTGTGGATAACGGCTATGTCCTTATGGCAGGATGTTATGCTAAGTGAAGTGTTGAAACGAGTACCCATTTTCCTGAATGCTCAACTACGGTGAAGCCCAGCAAGATGGCTAGTCTGGATCGAACTTCGAATTACGAACGTATAGCTACTCAGTTCAGACTTTGTTTCTAAGTAATATTTAATGAACTTGGGTATTTTATCCAGGGTCTGCCTATGTGACTTTAACTGTAATGATTTGCCTTGAATAAACTGGGTGGCTTTTATTGATACTGTCGTTTGTAGTTGCTGTATTTATTTGGCATGAAATACAGCACACTGTGACTGCAACGACAACAGCTGTGCTACAGGAGCATTATTTTCTGGGCCATGTGCAGTTCGACGCTAGGATTGTGGTGACTGCTTTGCCTCGTGGTATCCATGAAAAATGCAATCCAATACATTTTAGCCAGCTTAGACCCGCACACACACACACACACACACACACACACACACACACACACATATACAAACAATAGTATTTAGGTGGAATGGTTCGACAGTTTATGTAATCAGTAGTGAGCGTTTTTGGTCCCCCTTCCTCCCTCTCTTCACCCCATCCTCTTTCACTATCTCCCCGCACAAAAATGTCTCGGTCAACTAGCATCATGTCAGAAATCCAGCCTTTAGCCGGCCGCTATGACCGAGCGGTTCTAGGCGCTTCAGTCCGGAACAGCGCTGCTGCTACCGTTGCAGGTTCGAATCCTGCCTCGGGCATGGCTGTGTGTGATGTTCTTAGGTTAGTTAGGTTTAAGTAGTTCTAAGTCTAGGGGACTGATGACCTCAGATGTTAAGTCCCATAGTGCTTGGAGCCATTTGAACCTGCCTTTAGAAGATACTCACCATTTTCTTCGTTAGCTCCTGACGGATCTTGAACACACAAAAATATATTATTTTAGCCAACTTTACGCTTCTAGTCCCTTATACCAGATTAAGTTCTAATTGCTTTTAAACGAATCCGAGCGCGTCCACAGACTGACCAGAGTGTGAATGAGAATGCAGAAACTCGAATTTAGAGCAAAATGGAGAAGACCATGTGCAAACGAGAATAAATATATCGGCTTTTACGGGATAGAAAATCAGTGACAGCGCACAACACCTAAACGAGCCTGCTGTGTCGAACTTCGAGGACCGGAGATCGTATAGGAAACGAAAGATGTTAGACGACATAAAAATCAGCTTGTGTCTATCACGTTTTCTGATCGCTGATCAATATAATGTAGTTCAGCGAGTAGATTGCCCGAATACACTCGGCTACTTTAGACACGCCCGCAGACAAGCCGAGTTCTGGAAAGGTAGGGAGGAAGTGGGCAGCCCGCGTGTGACGTCCGTGCACGGCTGCCTCTCGAGTCGCGCCGTTTCTGACAGAACGCTCCCCCGAGCTTCCCTGTTTCTTCGTGTTTCGCTGTTAATTACGCGCCGATAACATCGTAATTGGCCTTCGTGAGAAGCAATGTAACCGGTCCTGCTCGACACACAAACGGCTGCGGGAAACGAAGCGGAGCGCAGTCGAGCCGTCTTGCGAGTTTCCTCCACCGGCTATAAAGGGCCAGAATTTTGTAGTCCATTAGACGTTATATCTTCCGCTGATACTGCGCGCGCTCTCGCGGCGTAAACTTATCACAGGTAGTTTTTTCACCGTCGCAGAGCACGCGATGACGAGACGGTTCTCCCGCGATATCAAAGATTATACTGCTTAAACCTGTGTTAAAATAAAAAATTATGCTACGCAATTCATAATGATTTAGTGTCGGATGTGAAGAATTTGAGGCTCACACAACTGCAATTTCTTTTCAGTTACTAACAAGATGATTGTTTTCCTTTTTCGCCTCTACAGTTATCTGTCTTAGTCAAGGATAGGAAGCTTAAGCGTGTTTGTTTGTAAATGAAGAACACGGCACAGGTTACGTACGCTAAATCTATGTCGTAGCGGTGGTGCAAATGACTGAATAAAAAGGACAGTTTCACTAAAAAATACGACAACGAAGTCCGAATCACAGCTCTGTCATGGAATGAACTGCTCAGAAAGGTTGCCAATGTATACCTACGAACGTCGTAAGGAGCATACCTCTTGACGCAACTTGTGCAGGAAGAACGACTGTCATTACTACGAAGTCAAATCTATTGCTCAGTATTTCACAGAGAAATAATATATCTTGAGAATAGTTTTATTTTGTTAGATAATTTTGATGTGATTCTTTTAATGTACAGTGCAGACGAGAAGAAATTAGTAGCTTAAAACACGAAATACCGCTAGCAAAATTATGCAGGCCCTACTGCTGAACACATAAGAATCTCCAAACTGTAAATACAATGACGTAGAAGCCTAACGGAATTGTAAGTTAAAGTACAGATTGTTTACCTCAAATGTCTAAATAATACAGGACGTCCTAACAGCACTGTAAAGAGTAAGAAAGGTGTCCCGTCGACGATGAGATCGTTAGAGACAGAGCACAAGTTGAGATTACTCATGGATGAGGAGAAACATCAGTCGTGCCTGTTTTAAAGGTTCCATTCCATTTAGATCGCCAAATAGGGAATTGCACCTCGCTCCGCCGGTCACGAGTCCAGTAGTTGAACCATTGCTTGTTAGATAGCAGCCCCTGGACCATACGTCACTGAAACACATCTACAGTCACGACGAAATCCTACATTAGTTTCAATTGTTGAGCGTGAGCAGGATCCTTTTCATCTCATTAAATGTTCAACTTATTTAGTTAAATGTTCAAACTGGTAAATCGAATATCGTTTTTTCTTTTGCTGTAAACGACCTCTACTCCAACAGTCGGATGCCAGTTCCCGCTTACATTATTTAACTTGCGATGACTCCGGTAAACGTACTCTGATCCATAGATAACATATCCATAACAGATGTTACCAATTCTATAGCTTCGAATTTTCATAAGACATACGTTCTTCAGATCTAGGTTGAATGTTCAGCTACTGACAATAGAAACTCCCCATCGCACCCCTTCAGATTTAGTTGCAAAATGGCACAGTGGAAAGCCCGTCAAAAACTGAACGCAGATCAAGCATGAAGACAGGAAGAAGGTATACTGAACTGTGAAGAAGCAGAACAGAAACATTCCAAGGTGATGGTGGGTTGAATGCTCAAGTATTGACAAGAGAAACTTCTCATCGCACTCCTCTCAAATTTAGTTGCAAAATCGCCCAGTGGATAGCCCGTCGAAAACTGAAGATAGTTGAAGGATGAAGACCGGAAGATGGTGTACTGAACTGTGAAAAAAGAAGCAAAATAGAAACAGCGAACAGTGGAAGGTAAAGGTGTACAACATCGAGCGTAATGGCAAAACCATTGCGTCGTGGTTGCGTGGTCATGGTGTTGGACTACAAAGCGGGAGATCGATGTTCAAATTACTCCCATTACCCTTTTCTGACAAAATTATGAACTACACATTTCGTCAATGAAATATCTGTTCTCCTTCTATAGTCTTGGGAATTGTCGTACTATACACTGGCTATAGAATATGAGTCATGTGGAAAGAACAGTAAATGTGATGAATAGTGAGAGCTGGCGACATGTCGCAAAGACCTCTTACTGAAAGCAAAAATAACAAATAAACTGGTGTGAACTCTGTTACAACAAAGGAGTTCAAGAGTCAAAACTTCAAAAAGGAACACAAGATTCATAACATGAGGTACGTACTTAGAACAAATAGGAGGTACGTAGTCATGAGGTCCCTTCCTTACGACTCGCTGTTGTTATCATAGCGTAGATGATAGCGCATGAGACTGCTCAGCCTTTGGCTCGGCTTCGAGTCTAACCGTAAAATAAGGTGAATCCGATCAAGTGGTGTCAATCCGATCATTTACCGGTTTTTCCACGTTTGGATAACTGAGCGTAGCATTTTAACAATTACATTACAGTTGACGATTGTCGTCAATGCTTGACTAATCTATCAACAACAATGGCGTGTTTGAGTGCGCGCAACTACCAAATCGCATTGTCAGTAGGTGTGTGATTCTTATGCTACACTCGTGTAGTCAACACAACAGTGCAAAAACTTTTGAGGTGCATGTTACTTCCGAAGTGTATCTGGTATGTTGCAATATTATTGCTTGCATATAAACGTCATAAGTGATACAGTTTCGTTTTTTGTTCATTGCTAATACTGCTTAGTCACTATGCAGGCCTAATTACAAAATTGCAATTTGTCGCGTGAATCTGATCATACGAGTATACCAAAAGGCTTTGGGACCAACACGGAAATCTAACTACAAACCAGAATTTCTTCTAAATACGGTGAAAGCTGTCAAATCAGGAAAATTAAACATCTGGAAAGCTTCAGAGCAATACGCAGTTCCCTTTCCACATTAAATGACAAACCCAAGGAAAGGTACAAACACAAAATAGGTAGCCAAGCATACCTCAATGTAATACTCGTCTTATAGTGTGAAACCTTTAACAAAAGACTACAGCTCGTAATGGCTAGGTTATGATAGCATTTTACATTTTTAAATTCGGCCAGTACTTACAGTAAATATAGGAAACCATATTTTGTTGCCTCTGGGAGCATTTAGATAGGCAACTTGCATTCACTAAGGGGTTCACAATGCTGCAACAAAGATTTTTTATTCCTTACCAGTGATATAAAGTGCCTGATAAACAGCAAAGTAAAATTTGAAAACAAACTGGTGCGTAAGAGATACTAACTCCCATCTGTATATCTTTTCCTTTTTGGAAAAGAATTAGACATGTTCAGACTGTAACCATAAGTACAAATTAATTTGCAATGTGAATTTAAAATGTCTCGTTCCACATCATTATGATCTATCGTACAAAATGATTCATGGAACATGAAACTAACTGACTAACAGGGACCTGGTGACCATGGCTAGGGTTAGCCTTTTTGAAAGTCACTAACGATCTTATTTTTTATAAACACATCTCGACTTTTTTATTTTATTCGCTACCGACGTGAGCAGAGCGGTTGATATAGAACTCGGCTCGTCGATTAACTCGTTTCTCTTCAGCCAGACATCATAAAACTGTAAATGGCATGGGTCTTCACAGCTGGTAATAATTATTAATTTCGAATTCCATTGTTTGCCGTAAAATTAATGGACCTGGGGGTTGGCGGAGGAGTAGGAGATTGGTATTAATTTAAATTAGTACCTGGGGAAAAAGTGTATCAGACAAAAATATGTAAGCCATATGAATATTCTTGTATCTACTTTTATGTGTCAAAGAAAAAAAAAACCTGACTGACGTTTACATGTCTCGGAGATCTGCGCCCAACAATAAATCTGGGATTGGAAAAATAAGCTTTATGCTTGTGAAAAGACAGACGGGATATATTTGCAAAGATAATAATTACTGTTTCTGTGCGCCACAGTATCACTACCAATGATGTTAGTCTGGTTATTGATCAGTCAGTGACATTAGCTACACTCCTTTTATAATTTACAGCAAACGAGTGTCTCATTCTGAGAATATAAAACCTCCTATTTTGAAAAAATTCCCAGTTTTTCTCAGTACCACCGGGATTTTGAAACAGAGAGGAATTACTTAGTTTCGTCCTTTGTTCTGTGTTGAACGGTCTGTGACGGAAGGTTGGGAGGGGTGCAAGCTGATCAACTTTGACGCCAGCGTGACAACTCATAAAAATAATTTTTTTCATGTTTGTATGATGGGAACAACACTCACAATCAGTTCAAAAATGGTTCAAATGGCTCTGAGCACTATGGGACTTAACTTCTGAGGTCATCAGTCCCTTAGAACTTAGAACTACTTAAGCCTAACTAACCTAAGGACATCACACACATCAATGCCCGATGCAGGATTCGAACCTGCGACCGCAGCGGTCGCGTGGTTCCAGACACTAGCGCCTAGAACCGCTCGGCACTCCGGCCGGCTCACAATCAGTGTTATGGCCATTGGGGCTCATCGGTCTCGTCTTAACTAATGGAACACAAAGACAGGTATTTAGAATTGTTCGTTCACACAACGATAAAAGCGCGGCGATTTTTGAAGAACCCTCATCAATATACAAGCAATAAACTTACAGTTACCTGCAGTCATCGGTACTCTATGTCAAGTACTTGGCAAAATTTTGTGTGCACTTAGAGAATTCATGTTTTACCGCCAATTAACAGAGTAAACTGTGTAGCAAAATCACTACATCTTACTTGTAGAACTCCCGAACAATACCATATAGTTCCACGAGAGTTATAAGTATCACACTGGAGTGGTAAGTTATCGCAAATGTAAGCTGAACCGCACATTAGAAAAACTGAATGAAAGTGAAGACTTTTCCCATCGCCAGTAGCACTTGACAAGCAAACACTACACAAGGAAGTGTACGGTACACTTTAAGATTAGTGTGCCCCCAATATCTTCGTGAACCATAGAATGAGGAAACAGTAGAAGAATGTTTAAACTACGTTCAACCGAAAGAAAGTTGTGTGCTGTCTTTGGTAGCTTCTTCAGCTGCTTTCGGATTAATGACCGTGTACTTCTGGATTCTTTGAGGATCCGAATCTGTCTCTAAAAAGCTCAATTTTGTAGCCTTTATCTGGACTTAAACACAAGAGAACATTTTATGCGAGACCCATTTCGTTATGTTACCCAGATCACAGATATTAATTAGTCATGCACAAATTGTGTTTAAAAACACAAGTGACTACTGGGAAAAATATTTAAACATTTCTTTTTTTAGTTCTACAGATTTCAAATATATGTATCCGTCACAAGTTGCAACTTTTTCTTATGAAAGGGTAACATTGTTGTAAGGCAATCTTTTTTATAGTTCTTATGCGTTTGGTATGAATAAATATAACTCTTCACGTTTCGCGACACATAGGATAGACTTAACAGACAATTCATTTGACCCTCTCGAGCCTAAATTTTATGTTGCATTAAAAAAAATTGAAATTTTATTTTTGACTTGTAAATTCTTCTAGCAGTACATTTAACATGATTTAAATTTTTTTAATTAGTGCAATTTTTTATAACGGGCTAGACGGACCCAATACTCTTTATCCTCTTGGTGCTTCCCTCTAGTGATTCAGGACACACACTAGAATGCAGTGGTGCCATGTGGAAGCACTGGGCTTGTGGAACCAGTGGTCTTTCGTAGATATTGCAGAAACATCTGAATCCTTTACTGGGTCCAAATGGATCCACTGCGCTGAAAAGGTTAGAAACTGACCTGTGCATGAATAGAGTATTTATGTGATGTATTTCAACTTCATTAATGTTTTCTATTGCACTAAAGAAGCACTCAAGAATAAGAAAATGGTACATAAATTGAAAGCGAGATAGAAAATACGATTTTACATCAATTCTGCTGCTGAGAAATGTGCGCTTGCAGGCCATTGAACAGTGTAATATGCTGTATAGGAATTTTTATTTGCGTAAATTTCACGTGCAAGTGACAAGTGAAACAGTACTGTAAGGTACCGATACAGACGCTAAACTGTCCTCAACCAGAAGGTTTACGTGACTCATGAGAGGGGCACAGGAATATTTGTACACGATATTTGTAAATACTCGTTACAAACTCTTAGGCCATGATGAGGTCACCGAGACGGTACCTGAGTAGAAACACATGGGCAGAGGCAAAGCACTTCCCTATTACAAGAAACAATGTAACTAATTAATAGTGTGCTAACCACGTGGCCCTTTACCTCCTCTTTCGCGAATCGGCCCGTACGCTGTCTAGTTGCGAGTAGCAAGGGCACAGGTTGCTACATTAATGAATAACTTGCACATTCGTGGGACTTTTCCAATGAATCTATTAGTCGTATATCTTTACGCACCTATATTTATATGCTCGTTGTACCTTAAATGTTCCGAATGGCTACACAGACGTATGTACTTGGCAGTTGCAGTTTATTCCAATGGCTGATTTGATGTGGTATGATTAAGCGATTCCGTCCCCTATTTATGTCTTGTTAAATTGAGGATCAGCGGACGGTATTTGGTGACGTGCAAGTCCTCTGGAATTTCACAACTATTTTCTCATGATGCTATCTGCCTGCATAAAGGTACATAGTCCGAGAATAATTACCAGATAACTCTCTAGCAGCTCATTTACAGCCGATCGTTGGATTAACGCATTGCGAGGATGTTTTACGGGAATCGTACATTGCAAATAATTGCAATTAGAGCTAAACCATGTAGGATCGTTGACGGACATGCAATGATAGTTAATAAATGCTGCATCAATCAAATTTCTCTTTGATGCAGCCTCTAGGAATGGGCAATTTGTCGAGAGTTTATCAGTTATCGTAGACTCCCCGCAATACAGATTACCCAAAAAATTCTTGTTTCCTGTATACTTGTCACCTACCAAATAATTTTAATACTCGTATTTTGATCTCTTTAAAACATGCTTTGGAAGAATCTAGGACATTTACGACTGTAGGTGTTTAACGGCTCCAATCGTTGCGTTTCAGTCATAGTGACGACACTTTTTCGTCGCAAGATAAATTGTTGGTAATATGGTAATACCACAGTAAATCTAAAAATGGTTCTGTACATTGTAGACTAAGTGAAACCCGCTGTAATCGCTTTAGCCAAATGGCTGACCAGCCATGTACACAAACTGGCAGCGTGATAAATTTTGCACCAGGTGTGGAGCACGGAAGAGCAGCTTTCTGGTCGATTGGCGGTTTCTAACGGACGGCAGCGGAAGACCGGTTTGACGACAACGTCACTGGTGATCGGGAGACATTCCTGCACCCCTCGTGGCTACACGCGATAAGAACAGCATTCCAAATAAAATTAGACCCAACTTTGTCACTGCAGGTTTCGTGTCTCCCTACAAACGCGCTGCGTAATTACAGTAATGCACTACAACCACTTTCCCACACTGTCTTTGTGACGCTTTGTGTCTGTCCGTTCTTCGTGCTGATAGAGGACCAGCGGCGTACCAATCGTCACACTAATGACTACAAAATTTCAGTCGGATCCACTACTTCAGTATTACAAGGGAAATAACGATACCCAAATAACTTTGTGTTATATCCTCGGTGGCAATAGCATTCCTGATCCTTACGCTTGAAGTCGGTTGTATATCCTTATACGTTTCCAGAAACATCTCAATATGACGTTAATTTTCAATGCAAGCTATTGAAATTTTTCTTAGAGTTCACTAGGCTGTTGACGCTATCGTTCAACATGTAAACACTAGATTCAGAGTTCAAATACGTCGTTAATGATAAACAGAATATTCTCGCAACATACTGCGCTACAAGCCTACGGGAAAATATAAATAATGAAGCATCTGATACGGAGTTCATAAACACAGTATTTGTTCCGCTCTTATTCTAATCAACGTCGGGGACCTGTTAAACACTTAAATAGTATATCAAACATCTGTTTTTGCTTAAGGTATATCTAAGCTGACAAGAGATCAGAATTCAGAAATATAAATTATCCTTAACATAGTACTTCAACATCTAACGGATAATGATATTCAGTTTCAGGTGAAGTGACAGATAGCGACAGCTCGGGTTTATGTCGTGTTAGGTGACCGTGTCGCTGCTTTACCTTGGTTAATCTTTCTACATTGTCGCACACCATACAACGTTAACAAACACCAACCATGGTACAGATTTAGTGCTTGACTGACAGACTCGATTCATTCTCCTCAGCCTTCAAGACATTAGCTTCAAGATGGCAAGAGAGAAATCAGATGTAGCATAGAGGGCAGATTACTAATACTTGCCAAAAATTTGTCGTGGTAGCTAACGTAAACAGGAGCTATTGTTTAGACGTATGCAGGTCAGACATAGGACAGGATACTGTGGCGATAAGCTCTGCCGGATACTGCCAAGTTTCACTAGGGGTATAATAATAAAATTACGGGAATCTTGAGTTCTTGTACGAAAGTCTTATTCATAATCCATGCATATCACGAAAACCTGATGTTTCAAATAAACTTCCTAGTAATAACGAAGTATGATTTTTAATTATTTCGTTTAAGTATGGTTCAGGTGTGAGCGGACACAATATGTAAAATAGCAGCTGGTTCTCCATAAGGTTGAGCTCAGGTAAAATTAAGGGACACAGATGCTATAACTCACAAATCTGTCTTAAGCGAGTGGTATACAGGTGCTAGGAGATGCCATTTTGTATAACCACTACAAGCAGTGTTCTATATAGCTAAAATATAGATTCACTATAAATCTATAAGATAAAAACAAATAGGTAGCCATCTCATTACCCTTTCATACGTATCATAAAACATCGTTAGTTTCATTGGCGTCCACAGAAATTAATACAAGAGTAGGCAAGTTTATATAATTTCCATGTTTGACATGATTCGGTGAATTTGAGGTTGTAAATTCAGTAGGAACAGTACAAAATATCTTGTATCTCAAAGTACTGCTAGGTATCCAATTAAGACGACAATTTACCTATACAATTTGTAGTAATAAATTGTTGATGGCGTTCAGCAACCAGACACAAATTGGTTTAGTTTACTTTATTTAAAAATATCGTTACCGGTTTCGAATTTATACAGTTCATCAGACTTTTTCATGCTTTCATCAAAACATATGATACAATGGTATACTGCTGAGTTGCCCTAGGATAAAACAATAGTTCACAGCTATGAAACTGTAACAAAGATGGTAGCGCTACAGATTTGTGTCGGAACGAAACTTACGTCAAATGTCCGTCTGGAGAATTTGTTTTTGGAGTTTTCTTTCGATGAATATCCGCCTCCATACCTGAGCAGTCAACGCGGCAGAATGACTTGCGAGCGCCCAGATCCGATTCCCGGCAGCGTTGGAGGTTTCCTTCGCTCGAGGGCTGGGTGTTGTGTTGTCTTCATCATTAGCTATTTCATATTAATCGACAAGTGGTGCCAACTAAAAAAGACTTGCACCAGCAGACCGGCCTACCGGACGGAGGCTCCAGCCACACGCACATTTAATTTAATTTCATTTCCGGCAAATTATATACGCAAAGATGATTGTATTTTCACCGTTACATACGTCATTTGCATTATGAAACACATTCGATTGGTCACATGACGAAATTCAAACGTGCACTGCATTTTTGACTTACAACTTATGAAAACAAATGCAGTTTTTGACGGAAGCATGAAAAGCATTTTAAGATGAATTGTATGGATTTGAAACCGGTAACGATACTTTTTAAATAAAATAACCTGAAACTTATTTGTGGCTGGTTGCTGTACACCATCAACAGTTTATTTCCTATGACAGCCACGGTCTCCAAGCACGTCTTTAAGTGACAAAATTACGTATCCAATTAGTATTTTCAGGTAGGTTAACTTGATACCGAAATGGTAAGCATATTTCATTAATTAATACTAAGTACATATTTTTATAGTATTGTTATGGATATGAATACTACCAGTTTGATTCAGCTATCTGGTTATACACCCTTCTTATTACTAAACCACTGTTGCCAAAGATTTATCACAAAAACAATTTTCATTCATATACCAATAATGTTAGGCTACCACCAAAAATTAAAAGTCTAAAATTAATAAAAATCTGAATAGAAAAACTGGATAGCGACAAAAATAATCAGAAAAATTGCTAAACCAATACTCATCAAAGCGAAGAAACAGAAATAAACGTTAAAAACCTAAGTATTTCCCACTGCGCTCGTTGGTGTAAATCTGTAATTGCCAGCAGCAATCGTGAGTATTTTTTTTTACAGACGTAAGGCTTACATCTCAAATTTCAAGAAGGATGTGCAATATGATGTGATGTGTTTCTGATACTCTTTAACCAAGGAAAAGTTGTGTTGTTAGTCGTTATGTACAGAGTAAATAGGCAACAAGTTTTTGTAACTTCCTGTTGAGATTCTGTGGAAATGAGTTATGCCTTATGTAGGCGTCGTATGATGGTAGCTTCATGTTTGGTTCTTACGTAAATTAGTCTGTAAACATTATGACAAAATTATACTAATTGTTGGTTTTATGTAGATTGGAGTTTATTTATGGTAAATACGTGTACTCCAAACTACATGTGATTTTCTGAAATAATTCAACATTCGTATCACGTATAGGAATAGTACTTGCAGAGTCCAGATGTAATTCAGGTGCCAGCCGTGATGACCTGGATATGTAGCTTGAGAAAATGGAGTAATCTGCAGCTATGAGTGTCTGGCTGGTTAACGAGAACAGGTTAACGGTGATTCAGACCAATACAATAAAAAAGAAACAGCTTTTTCTGGTTCATACGAGCGGAAAACAATGTACGAATAAATGATGTTGGTACTTACACAGATATAGATACCGTAAGAAAGCTGCGAGTTTGTCATCGTAGCAAGTGCTGTTACTGATTTATATCGTGGCAACTACTTATTTACAGCTCTTAAAAAACAGATACGTGTTTCAAAGTTTTACTGACCTTCAAAGTAGTCACCAGCATTGTGTATAACCCGTTGCCAGCGATGTGGAAGTCGTAGGATACTCTTAGCAGTGCCAGTTGTGTTGACGGTTCAAGCGGCGCAGTATATTGCCCGACGAATTTGTAGCAGTTCTGAAGCGAATGCCGTGAAGTGTTTCCTTCAGTTTAGAAATCGAGTTGAACTCACGAGGGCTTAAGTCAGGGGAGTGCAATAGGTGGTATAGCACTTAGTAGCCCCATCAGTCAAACAAATCAGTACTGTACGTCCTTGAGCATTGTCCTGCAAAATGATGGTCAGGTTCTGCAGAAAGTGTCATCACTTCTGTCTCTAAGCTGGTCGTAGGTTATGTTCCAAAAGTGAACAGCATAGAGACAGAAATGATGACACTTTCTGCAGGACCTGACCATCATTTTGCAGGACAATGCTCAAGGACGTACAGTGCAAGCTGTTGCTGATTTGTTTGACTGATGGGGCTACTAAGTGCTATACCACCTATTACACTCCCCTGACTTAAGCCCTCGTGAGTTCAACTCGATTTCTAAACTGAAGGAAACACTTCACGTCATTCGCTTCAGAACTGCTACAAATTTGTCGGGCAATAGACCGCGCTGCTCGAACTGTCAACACAACTGGCACTGCTAAGAGTATCCTACGACTTCCAAATTGTGACAACGAGTTATACACAATGATGGTGACTGCTTTGAAGGTCAGTAAAAGTTTGAAGCACGTATCTATTTTGTACGTGCTGTAAATAAATAGTTGCCACTATTAAAGATCCAACCCCCGTATATATATATATATATATATATATATATATATATATATATATCCATCCCTATATAATTATTTTTACCAATATCGTACAAAGCTCTCGGATGCTTTCTTATTATTCAGACTAATGTTCTGACATTCATTTTATCTGCGGCCATCAATAAAACATACAATTCATCGTAATACTACCTACCTACGACTATACAAGATAATCGTTAAACAGAGAAATGTTGTTACGTTTCAAGTGAGGTGCAGTCAACAGTAACTACTGCTTAGAGCTATCGGCTAAGATCATGAGGTTAAGTCAAGTATGAGTTGATTTATCAATGGACTAAGCGTTTAAAGAAGTAAAAGTGTCGCTGCGAAAGTTTGTTTGCCGTTTTCTAATTGCTACTGAAATATTAGATATTAAATCTCGCTCCACAAATCGCTAAGACTCCTAGATTTACAGTTATGTCTAAACGTGTCAGGAGCGAGTTTCCTGGCAATCTCACTAACGAACAAAGTTAATATTGTGATTTCTCACATACACATGAGAAAGCAATAAAGTAGTCTCACATCCGACAACTGTAATTTACTTGTTCGACAGCTACGTGAGGTAGTTTCACATGATAATTATACGGCTTTGTGGAATCTGCTCGATCAACACCAAACCGGTTTGTGTCGCACTGCTGCAGATCGAGCAGGATTATTTCCAGAACAGTTTTAACCTGCCTTAGCTTCTAGGACCTTTCATTTTATGTAACAAACGACTTATACAGTTCATTAAATAAAAAAAGTATAAATCTTTTTCTGCTCAGACCGCAGTTATGAGTATACGATTACAGCACGATGACCAGTTTCGGGTGTTTACTTCAATCACCCTCAGATCTCTAAAGAAATGGAAGAAAAGTAGCCTAATAAACTATTGCACAGTAGCGTAGGATATAAAACAATATATAACAGCTGAATAAATTATATCGGCAGAGCCAAATGCAATAGTGAAAGCGAACATGTAATAGATCCACTTAACTGTAGTGTATAAGTGACATGTTACTGCTTTTAAGATGAAATGCTGGCAAAATCGTAAATAAGTGATGAACATGCATTTAAAGACAATATCATTGACTGTAATAATGCAGTGAAATGAATTCTTATTTTTGGCCAAGAAAACTACAACAGTACGTAACTAAAAACTTCATGAGCGAGCCAGGTTGTAAACCTCTCGAAAGAATTTGAAACCAGAAATTCTTAAAAATCTTATAACTAAATTCAAGTAAATTTTAAAATTGTAAAAATAACAAGAGAATGAAATTAAAATTACGAGGTAAGGAAGCTGTCTCATATAGTTAACAACATGGCTTATGTAGAAGACAAATCCTACATAATTTTCGCTTGATAAAAAACATTAAAGTACAGAATGGCGCAAAAAAATATAAGTAGCATATCATAATCTCGCAAGATGACGATAATAAAGAAGGAAAATTGCCAGCTACATTAGTAAAACTTACATCTCATGCCCTCGATTTGCAATTGGACAGCAAGTATCCTAGTGAGAAAAGTATATTCAACAATACAACAATTTTCAGCTGTTCCATAGGTATAAACATTCTCACTTATGATTTGATAATAAAACTGTGTCATTAACGGTCATAAAATAAGGGAAAATACCATACCCTGACTTACAAAGGAGTTATCCAGCATGGCGAATAAAACAATTATCTTTATAAGATGTACACAAGTTGAAGATTAAAAGTAAAGTGCCATAAGTCTAACCTCCCGGCAAGACACGTCAAAAGTAAATGAATTATGCAAGGGCTCCTACTGGGCAACTTAAGTAGCCAACAAGGCAGACAGGTAGCGCGGAAGCGCTTGCATTCACGAAGATTGACACAACAAATAATTAATTGTATCGTATGTGAAATGCCTATGCAAAAGAACATAGTAATGACGAATAAAAATGAAGGTAGTATTCAATTTATACATAATGCAATATCACAATGGAATCGTTACCAAAGACAACCGGAGATCGAAACATCATCAATAAAATATAGGTATGCAAGAGAAGTAGAATGCCAGATAGCCGGGTTATAACTAACGGGAATTACTGTGTTATTGTTCATGCAATTTTGCAATAAGCTAAAATATCCGTCGGGATGTGGCGATAGATGATGATGAATGGCACCTTCTCGCGTGAAGCAGCAAGAGTTCCGCTATTCTGATTTTTTACATAATTTTTTTAATAATTTACATTAAGATCGCCATTTCCTCCCTTACAACGTCAGGCTTCGCTGACTGTTTTAAATGTTGTACCATTGTCAGCTGGTAACACCCTCAAGGATATGATAATTCCTATGATATTTCTCTAACAAAAGATATAAAATGAAAGAAATAAATCAAACTAATCATTCCTTGAAGCTTTTAAAACGCAAAATGTGACTCTTAGGTAAATCTTAGGTAGACAGTAAAGTAATTACGAAGGAACAACAACTTACCATCAGAAAATATGGGGGAAGGAAACGGACTTGACGTGAAGTTATAAAGAGAAAAGGGGAAAGTCTAAATAGTGGGACTGTTTTCGTTTGTACTTACTTGTTTACTGCAATAAGGATAACATTAGCTAGCGCAACAATGAGGGGTGCATTGTAAACGATGCAGAGCAGTACACTGCTACTTGCGTCTGAAGGAAACAGGTGGAGATATTTTTTGACTTAGGACACGTGGATTATCGAAAAGATCGAAAGGTAAGCGTAATTTTTTGTTACCAATTTTATTCTACTTTCCGTAGAAGGCATTCGCAATAACAACAAAGAAAGAGGTAGAAAGTATTTTGTGTTTCCGATAGTTCAAATATTCTTCACGCGTATATTTCGCTTATTTGATTATATTGCTACACAACCCGTGCTCCCAAGTGTGATGTAAAAATATTATTCTCCTTTCGACGATTATAATATAACACTATATAACATTAATAGTAATGGTCAAACTATTTGTTGCGTTTTAGTGCTATTTCTTTATTCATTGTTTACATATATCACTTGATTAATATTTGCTGCTAAAAGCAATCAATAAACAATGTAAAATGCTTAGTCGATGTTAGACTGGATTAGTTCCGTATTTATCACGTACATCCGTCCTGTTAAAACACATGACCCCCCCCCCCCCCCCCACCATCACCAATGTAGGTTTTTAAAATCTGTCTTCCGTAATACACAGACATAGTTCAGCGCCTATGAAACATCTTTTGTGACTCTTACTGGAAATTTATATGCAAATACTATACAATTAAATGATTATTTGATTATATTACATCTGCCTGATGTAGTTTGGTCCTAAAACAAAATAATAAAATTCGAAATCATTTGAAATGTAGAACAAAAGCAAACTGGTGCTTTTCATTTATTATGAAATAATGTTACTTCTACAGAACTGAAATGGGAACTAAACACTATGAGACATCAGCAAACGTGTGTAGGTAACCAGAAGAGAGAAAAAGCTTTCTTATTTCGCAAAAAGCAAGGATATAGAAACCAGATTCATCTTCGTACATACTTATTTAAATATGAGCTTCAGCATGATGATTAGCATAAGACCACGTATGATATTCTCTTCTAAAGTTGTTTTCCTTTATCATATAACGAGTTCACCTCTATTTTTATTTTTTTCTGAATTGTAAGTTTTTGTTTGAATTACGTACATATATTTCTAATTTTTGCTAAAGAAAATACAGGGAGACACAAGTGTGAATGAATAAAACAAGTATGTGTTCCTGTCAGTGACTGCCGTAAAAGTAAGCAACAATTCACGGCATCTCTTATCATGAACTATATTCTGTACCTCTACAAAAATAAAATACATGAAATACAGCAAATATAAACCTGTCAGGAAGCAAATTAAAAAAAAATGTAGTGTGGAAATGTGCCGTCAGGAAAATATCTTCTTGGCGATGAACTTCAAAATGGTTCAAATGGCTCTGAGCACTATGGGACTTAAGGCGACGAACTCCTCTTCATTAGTTACGGTACGATAATTTGCCACAAATAATCTCTGTATCCAAAATACCTTGCGATTGAAATATACATTACTCTTAAATCATCTTTATGAGCTAACAACTTACAAATTCCATCCTTGAATTACCACTTATTAAAATAACGAGTATCATTTCTGGAGACTTCTTCGATATCGATAATAATTTGATTCGTCCAACTGATACATCTGATTGAAGAACATTTTAGACATGGTTTGGACAATTATTGTAATAAAATAGCCGAATGTTTCCATTCACCGAAAAGTGTGGAAGTTGTAACTACCAACTAAGCTGAACCAGTGTCAAAGGTATCACAGTACTTGATATTTCACTTTTCCTGTAAAATAGTACAAACAGCCAGGCTTACGATTATACGCCTGTGTGTTTCACGTTTCTGAGAACAGATGGACCGTTGAGAAGCAATTTATAATAGTTTTTATTCTGATGTTCATCTTTTTACGTGTCACTGGTAAGTAAATGATTAAGCACGTACATTGTGTAACTCAATCTTTCATCCGGACCTGAATGTGTTGGCTTATTTCTATAGGTGCTATTGAGACGTACTGAGATACTGAGCCAGGATGCCTCGTCCTTCCTCACGAGTGTACCTGTAGTTTGTGGCTGACTATGATCTAAGTTTCGGCAGTTTAGTGATGTTTTTGTGTTCTAATGAATGTTTAGCTTAGAGGAGTGTAGAGGGTGTCATCTGTTGCCCGCCCCTCTCAAGTAAGACCAAGGAGAAAGTTGGGCTTAACGCCCAGATCACACGGATGGACCATTTATTTGGCCTCCTTCCATGAGAATTTCGGTGTGAGTGGAGTTTAATTCAGGATATGGAACTACGGTCTGTGTTCAAGAAACGTCCATCACTACCCCTCTTCTGCCCAAATCGAGCGAAATTCATTGTACCATCGAACCAGCTGCCTTAGGGTCTGGCGAGACGGCACCGGTACCAATTAAGGTACTCGCTTACAGAGATAGATACTCGTAATCCACTACCAACTTCTTCAGTACCTGATTATGATTGTGGTTTGAATCCTGTAAAACTCGGGATATTAATTTTGAAATCGCATGTTCGTAAGCAAGAAATTTTTTTGTTCTACTGGACTGAATCAGTTGTATGTTTTAGAAGAGCTTTATTCGTTTCAACGATGACTTGTTTAGATCATTTACAGCGCGTCTCCGCCGAGCGGTCTAAGGCGCTGCAGTCATGGACTGTGCGGCTGGTCCCGGCGGAGGTTCGAGTTCTCCCTCGGGTGTGTGTGTTTGTCCTTAGGATAATTTAGGTTAAGTAGTGTGTAAGCTTAGGGACTGATGACCTTAGCAGTTAAGTCCCATAAGATTTCACACACATTTGAACATTTTTGAACAGCGCGTCTCCAGACTGTTTCCGTACAGTATGAATATTTTGTGTGGATCGTGCACGCTACATAAACCTAACATTACGAAAAATTTTGACGTAAGTTCGTATTGTAACTACCCTAGACCATAGGAGCACACATCGCGGCCCAGACCACTGACCTTACACAGATTAACGACTGAAATTTGTATTAATCTTTCTTAGCAGGCTGTTCGTGTTCGAGAAAGGTGCCACATTTAAGCGCGAGCTTGTTGTAAATGCAGACGCGATAAACCGTTTCGCAGCAACAAACAACTTAGCTTATCACTTGTTGGGGATATTTACAATTCAGCAGGCACCTATTGTGAGGAAATGCGAGGTTCTTCCAACACATGTGGCTAATTGCTGTCTTTCTAGTACAATCAATATATCAGTACATCGGCAGAGTTTCTTAGACTCCAATGCATAAAATGCGTAAAGTTTACCAATTACCGTGCTGTAAGGAACTTCTAAGGCAATTTGTATTACAAGTACAGGGTTACTATTAGCGTTTTATCTTCTTGTTGTTTAAAAAAGATTCATCCGATTCCACATGACTATTTCTTTTACATGAATATAGATAAATACTGGATGGATTTTAAACTGCACATCGAAACCAGAAGTTCAGCGTGATGTCAGTTGTCAACTTTAAACTGTCAACTCATATGGTTGCCAGGAGTGGTCCACTTGTTGCACCTAGCAACAAAAAGTATTGTGCGTTCTCCGTTTGTATCATTAGAAGCCACTCGCTTGTCCTCACGGTACGCGATTTTGTGACTTTTTTTTATGGAGGTTCGTGGATGATTCCCTTTATGGCCTGGTCATTCGAAAAAATTTCAGTGAACTGCGACGCCGCACAGCAACTACACTGAATGCAGCAGCTCCAGAAATGCTCGCAAGAGAATGCGAAGGTGTGTGACTACCGTCTGGAAGTTCGACGCTGCGCTGTTAGATGCGCCATGTCACAGACTGCGTGGCCCCTCCCGCCGGAGGTTCGAGACCTCCCTCAGGCATGGGTGTGCGTGTTGTTCTTAACATAAGTTAGTTTGAGTTAGTTTAAGTAGTGTGTAAGTCTAGGGACCGATGACCTAAGCAGTTTGGTCCCTTAGAAATTCACACATATTTGGACATATTTATCAGAAGTTCGACGTCCCTCCGGTGGACAGCACATTGAACATTTGTGAGAGATAAAAACAAACTTTGATCCTAAATGTAATTATATGAGGATGTGCTGAAAAGTAATGCGTCCAAATTGTTATGTGATAAATCTTAAAGCTTTTGAAATAAAACAAACATTATTAACATTTTAAATCTTTTTTTTTTTCCTTTATTGAATTTCAATTCCCCCCGAAGGGGGCGGGCTGGCAGCAGCTTAGTATGCCGCTCTTCAGCCTACAGACTGTGTTAGAAAGATGAAGAGAATAAATAATAAAAACAGGCGATAAAATCGGAGACTTAAAGAGTAACATGGCGAAAAGAAATCGTGGAACTTAAAACAAAGAACAGAGGGATGATGACGCTAAGAAAACACATACAAAGCAGACAGGTAAAACAATAGACAGACAATTAAAAAAAAAAAAAAACACGGCGACAGTCTGGTTTCCGTTCGCAAAAGACATAAAATTCACACCCAGCGACAGCATGGTTTCTGTTCGCAACACGAGAAAGACGAACAACACTGAACAGTCACTGGAACACTGCACTAAAAAGTTGTCAAATGTGACAGACCACAGCCGAGAGCAGGTGGGGGGAAACTGGACAGATGATGGGAAAATAAAAAAGGGGGGGAGCCGGGAAAGGAGCTGATGGAGGATGAGGACCCATAAGAGGGGTGGGGGGCGCTGGGCAGACGCGACAGGGAGTGGGGTAGGCAGAGGAGGGGAATACAAGACTCGGGGGGGGGGGACAAGGGAGGTAGGGAGAGGTTTAGTGGGGAGAAAACAGGACGGAAGGGGGGAAGAGGGAGCCCAGGGAAAGGACATAGGAAAGCAGGGGGAGTAAGGATCAAAGTTGATAGGAGGGATAAATGGAGGGAGAGAGGGCATCATCCGGGAGGGGGAGTTGATAGAAGCCACCTTGGGAAAGGAGTAAATCTTTATTCTTTTTTTTTTTTTTTTTTTTTTCCTTTAGTGAATTTCAATTCCCCCCCGAAGGGGGCGGGCTGGCAGCAGCTTAGCATGCCGCTCTTCAGCCGACAGATTTTGTGACAAAGATCAAGAGAACAAATAATAACAAAACAGGCGATAAAAACGGAGACTTAGAGAGTAACAAGGCGAAAAGAAATCGTGGAACTTAAAACAACAACATAGGGATGATGATGCTAATAAAAATACATACGAAGCAGACAGGGAAAACAATAGACAATTAAAAAACACGGCGACAGTCTGGATTCTGTTCGCAAAAGACATAAAATTCACACCTAGCGACAGCATGGTTTCTGTTCGCAACACGAGAAAGACAAACAACACTGAATAGTCACTGGAACACTGCACTAAAAAAGTTGGCAAATGTGACACCACAGTCGAGAGCAGGTGGGGGGAAACTGGACAGAAGATGGGAAAACAAAAGAAAGGGGGGAAAGGAGAGTAAAAGCGAAGGGGGGAACCGGGAAAGGAGCTGATGCAGGATGAGGACCCAGAAGAGGGGTGGGGGGCAGACGCGACAGGGAGTGGGGCAGGCAGAGGAGGGGAATACAAAAGGACTGGGGGGGAGAAGGGAGGTAGGGAGAGGTTTGGTTTAGTGGGGAGAAAACAGGACGGAAGGGGGGGGGGAAGAGGGAGCCCAGGGAAAGGACAGAGGAAAGGAGGGGGAGTGAGGATCAGAGTTGATAGGAAGGATAAATGGAGGGAGAGAGGGCATCATCTGGGAGGGGGAGTTGACGGAAGCCACCTTGGGAAAGGAGATGGAGGGTGTAGAGATGGAGGGTAGGGGGGACACAACGGTGAAAACGTGGCAGGGGGCGGGGAATCTTTATTCTTTGTGTCTACGTATTTATTTCTCAACACAGTCACACTGGTAACGAGCACATTTCTCTTGACGGGAGACCATTTCGTTGATACCGTCACCCTAGAACTTTTGACTCATTTGACGGAGCCACAGTTGCTTGTACCGCTTCATCACTATTAAAGTGAAGTCCTCGATGGTGTTCTTTAAGTTGTGGGAACAAATGAAAATCGGATCGGGACTGTGTGGAGGATGATCGACGACAGTGAACCCAATGCGTCGGATTGCTGCAGATGTCGCAGCGCTCGTGTGTGGTGTGGCATTGTCACGCTGAAAGAGAGGATGCTCCATGTGAGGTCGAATTCGAAGCTCGACCACAGAACACTGTTCCTGACGCACCGACACAACTACATTACCTACCGCCATGTTACACGCTAGAATTCGGAGCCCTCTATCGGCAGAGGGCTGCGAATAAGTAGATATAAAGAATAAACATGTAGAAAGTTAAGGATGTTTGTTTTATTTAAAAAGCCTTAAGAATTTTCACATAAAAAATCGTAGCCATTACTTTTCAGCACGCCCTTGTGAGAAGTAGCACGAGGTTGTTGGTGGAAGCATGTAGAGGATGCGCCCTTGTGAAGTCAAATGGTTATTTTGAATATGAAAAGATTGTATTGCTATGCACAGCTTAAAAATTTTACCACATTTCTATATTCAGTCAAAGATAGCCTTGAAAAATCGGACGAATCTTTCTGAACGTGCAAACTGTGCCACACGCGCCGTTAGTCGGGTACATCGACCAAACTGAATGTGGTTTTTAGGCTGTTTTCCGCACACATTTGAACAAGCCTCCATTAGTTCCGTTTCACGCCTTAAAAACACACTATAATTAAATTTAATGTAAGCGCAGGAGAGAATACACGGAACACTTGTTCATCCACTGCTTGAATACTGCTCACCAGTGTGGGATCCGTACCAGATAGGGTTGATAGAAGAGATAGAGAAGATCCGACGGAGAGTAGCGCGCTTTGTTACAGGATTATTTAGTAATCGCGTAAGCGTTACGGAGATGATAGATAAACTCCAGTGGAAGACTCTGCAAGAGAGACGCTCAGTAGCTCGGTACGGGCTTTTATTGAAGTTTTGAGAACATACCTTCACCGTGGAGTCAAGCAGTATATTGCTCCCACCCACGTGTATCTCGCGAAGAAACCATGACGATAAAATCAGAGAAATTAGAGCCCACACAGTGGCATACTGACAATCTTTCTTTTCACGAACAATACGAGACTGGAATAGAAGGGAGAACCGATAGAGGTACTCAAAGTACCCTCCGCCACACACCATCAGGTAGCTTGCGGAGTATGGATGTAGATGTAGAACTGCAGACGATGCAAAGGACTGTCGCTGCCAAAACATGCGTCATAAAACGCAATGACTTGGCGGTACAAACGTTGAAGAATATTTCTCTTGAAGGGCCACGCGGTGTGTCCGAGCGGTTCTAGGCACTTCCGTCCGGAACCGCGCTGCTGCTACGGTCGCAGGTTCGAATCCTGTCGGGGGCATGGATGTGTGTGATGTCGTTAGGTTAGTTAGGTTTAAGTAGTGCTAAGTCTAGGGGACTGATGACCTTAGACGTTAAGACCCATAGTGCCATTTTAACGATTTTTTGAAGTGCCACGGTATATTTTATTCATCGTTGACTTCAAACATAATGTAAATAAACTGACGGCGCAGCACGCTCAACAACTGGTCGGTTGCATGCATCTACTCCAGATGTAGTGGAACTGGTAAGGGGTCCTAGTAATCTAGTAGTTATTTCGTTGTTGTTCTAGCGTGAATGACAGTGAGGCACGTTTCACCATGTTGAATGCTTAATCTATATTCTTTCAGATATCATTAGATACTGCTGTCATTATTACTCGTGTGGTATTGTCATTCTTACGTGTGAAGTTGCTTTGTGTTCGATGGCGAAACAACATAGGCGCGGCAAACAGTTAAAAAGCCGCAAGAAACAGGTGGTCCTTAGTGTGTGCCCAGATTTGCCATCTATTATTTCATTATTGTCGCTAACTGTACTCTGTGGAATTTGAAGTTAGACTGTTTCCCTGCTGTACATCTTTCTTCTGAATTACATATACAGGTAATTTGACGTTAGGTTCTTCGTTTGCTACAATAATTTAATGCAGTCGTTTGTGGCTCACTGGTTCAGTGGTCAAGTGTCACAAAAATGATCTAAAGGTCTCGGTTTCGATACCCGGTCAGTTTATGATTTTTATCTGTCACTTTTCACCTGTTTTACCGCTGAAAATGTTTGTAAATGAGAAAAATTCCGAGCTGCACTGCGATTTGGAATCCACATTAAACTGCAGGTCTCCTTGTGAGTAGCTAAGTCAATTTAAACGTCGGAGATAGGAAACGGAATACCATCTCTAATAGGACCATGCCTAGTAAACTACTTTGGTATTTAACCCAGCCTTCGGGGTGTCCTCGCCTGGCACGGAACCCAGAAGCTGCAGTGCAAAACGTATCAGCCGGCAAGGCGACGTGCGAGTCGCGAGACTGCAGCATGAACGTGCTGCAATAATCGTACGCGGCTGTACTCCACAGGGTGTAATTTGTTTTCCGCGTGGAGAGTCCATTGAGTAACAACAAACACGGAAGAATATACAGCACATTTTTTACTTTCATGTTAAACTTACGGTATACAGAGTGTTCGGAAATTCCTTTTAGAAACTTTAGTGACTTGTAGAGGAGAGTGAGTACATAATATTTTGAATAGGAACCCATGTCCGGAAACGTACCGTTACGTTCTACGAGAGTTTCAGTTCAGATGTGTAACGTGACCACGTCAGCCGAGGCAAGAGTTGTCTCAGAACTGTTTGTCCTGGTATGCACTAGGTTAGAGAGGATGACGTGTATTACGTATGGCCGAGGCCCACGAGAAAGACGGGCCACGGCGCGTACGGTACGTCACGTAGGTAGGCCTGAGCTCGTTCGCTCAACTCATCAAACAAAATGCGTTTCTAAGTCTTTTAACTCGCAAATGGGTGTGTACGTACTAACGATAATTGCATCTTCCCCTGGAATCTGCTATTATGAAGTCTTACTGATCACTAATCGTACTATAAAATTTAAGATCAATTCTTGACATACGAGGTATAATGATAATACGCAGTTACGAGTTAAAAGATGCAGAAGCGCAGCTCGTCTGCTGAATTGAGCGAGCGAAGCCGGCCGGAGTGGCCGTGCGGTTCTAGGCGCTACAGTCTGGAACCGAACGACCGCTCCGGTCGCAGGTTCGAATCCTGCCTCGGGCATGGATGTATGTGATGTCCTTAGGTTCGTTAGGTTTAATTAGTTCTAAGTTCTAGACGACTGATGACCTCAGAAGTTAAGTCGCAAAGTGCTCAGAGCCATTTGAACTATTTTGAGCGAGCGAGCTGGCTCTGCCTATCTCCGTGACGCACGCGGCACGACTTGTTTTTCTCGTGAGTTTCGCGTCAGACGGTCACGTGATGTCAAGTGGGATGGAGAGCGTGTACCGGAACATGCTTTGTAGGTACAATGACTGTAACAACGTTGGTGCTCGCTGCATCGAGCCACTGTTGTAACGCATCGGTACTGTTCTGTGCGTACAGTATGCTGGGTTCTTTTCTGTTTTGGAATAATGTGAACATGTAATATTTAAGTGTTAATACAAACAAATGTGCATAAGTAATAATGGATGTTTCGTTATCTTTCCTTTCAAATTGTAACCTAATAATTGTACTGCGTCATGCCTAATGCAGTTCTTCAAGCAGACGTGGATGAGCTAAACATCTGAATTGAAACCATCATAGAACTGAAGAGGTACGTTTCGGAACAAGTGTTCCTATTCAAAATACAGGGTGTATCAAAAACAATCATCCGATTTAAAAAATCATAACTATTATGTTAATCAAACTATGAAAAATCCAGCATGGAACGTAACAGTATTATGACGACTGTCACGAATAAAACTTTCGGCCAGTGAAGCCTTTGTGCGTGAACAACATAGTGTTGGAAAGAGCAAACTCGCGAGATGTACATGGTTCCCGCTAGGTAGCAGCAGTATGCGCCCGCCTCAGTTCCAATAAAAACGGTGTCGGGACAACAGAAAGCGTTTTGCGCAGTGCGGGTCAGTAATAACTGTTAAGCGTGACTTTCGTACTAGTACGGTGTGGAACCTCCTACAGCACAGAGCATTAGACGTTGGCATGAACAATTCCGAAACACAGGTTGTTTGAGTAAAGGAAAATTGCCGGGCCCTCCTCGAGTGTCTGACACAGACGTTGAACGCATCCGCCATAGTTTCACAAGGAGTCCGCAGAAATCCGTTCGCCGTGCAGCTCGACAGCTCAACATGCCATCTGGTGCGTGTTTCGTCGACGTTTACACATGAAACCGTACAAAATTCAGCCATTGCAAGCTCTTCGTGAGAGTGACAAACAACAACGTGTGGAGTTCTGTAATTTCGTTCTTGGCAAGATGGAGGATGACAGTTTTCTTCCACGCTTAGTGTTTAGTGACGATGCAACATTCCATTTAAATTTAGGCGTGAACTGTCATAATGTGAGAATATGGGGCACGGAACAACCACATGAAGTTGTACAACATGGGAGGGACTCTCCAAAATTTAACATGTTTTGTGCAGTTTCATCGGAAAAGGTGTTACAGGAAGCACATATCTCGATGCTTCAGAACTTTCTTTTCCCACACTTGGAGACTGATTCGAACGACTTCTTTTAGCAACAAGATGGGCACCGCCACACTGTGATGTGAAAGTGTGGGAATTTGTAAATCAAAGGATTACTGAAAGATAGCAATGATATCGGGCGTATGACACTGGTGGCCGGGAGACCCCCCGCGTGGCGGTTCGGCCGCCGCTCCACAAGTTCTTTAACGCCACTACGGTGACTTCCTCACTCGGATGAAATAATGATGAAAGACACACACAACACCCAGTCATCTCGAGGCAGAGAAAATCCCTGACCCCACCGGGAATCGAACCCGGGAGCCCGTGCGCAGGAAGCGAGAACGCTACCGCAAGACCACGAGCCGCGTACTACTGAACGATGGATCGGTAGAACTGGACCAAACGCTTCAGCCTTAAATTACTGGGCTCCAAGGTCACTGGACCTGACTCTGTGTGATTACTTCTTGTGGGCGTTTATGATAGACTCTGTTTATGTGCCTTCATTACCAACAACAATGAATGAACTGAGACATCGCATAACAGCAGCTGTGGAAGCTGCAACTCAAGACGTGCTCGTTGCAGTGTGGGAACAATATGAATACCGCATTGAGATATGCCATGCATCTCAAGGGGGCATATTGAACACCTGTCAAAAGGTATGAAAAAAAAAAGGTTTTTGAGTTTCCCGTTCATCAAAAAACAAAATTCAGAAATACAGACGTGCCAAATCGGATGATTTTTTTTTTGTTACACCCTGTACATATTGTGTACCTCTACAAGTCCGCCGGCCGTGGTGGCCGAGCGGTTCTAGGCGGTCTGGAACCGCGCTGCTGTTACGGTCGCAGGTTCGAATCCTGCCTCGGGCATGGATGTGTGTGATGTCCTTAGGTTAGTTAGGTTTAAGTAGTTCTAAAGTCTAGGGGACTGATGACCTCAGCTATTAAGTCCCATAGTGCTGAGAGCCATCTACATCTACATCTACATGATTACTCTGCAATTCACATTTAAGTGCGTGGCAGAGGGTTCATCGAACCACAATCATACTATCTCTCTACCATTCCACTCTCGAACAGTGCGCGGTAAAAACGAACACCTAAACCTTTCTGTTCGAGCTCTGTTTTCTCTTATTTTATTTAGATGATCTTTCCTACCTATGTAGGTTGGGCTCAACAAAATATTTTTGCATTCGGAAGAGAAAGTTGGTGACTGAAATTTCGTAAATAGATGTCGCCGTGACGGAAAATGTCTTTGCTTTAATGACTTCCATCCCAACTCGCGTATCATATCTGCCAAACTCTCTCCCCTATTACGTGATAATACAAAACGAGCTGCCCTTTTTTGCTCCCTTTCGATGTCCTCCGTCAATCCCACCTGGTAAGGATCCCTCACCGCTCAGCAATATTATAACAGAGGACGAACGAGTGTACTGTAAGCTGTCTCTTTAGTGGACTTGTTGCATCTTCTAAGTGTCCTGCCAATGAAACGCAACCTTTGGCTCGCCTTCCCCACAATATTATCTATGTGGTCTTTCCAAGTGAAGTTGATCGTAATTTTTACACCCAGGTACTTAGTTGAATTGACAGCCTTGAGAATTGTACTATTTATCGAGTAATCGAATTCCAACGGATTTCTTTTGTAACTCATGTGGATCAACTCACACTTTTCGTTATTTAGCGTCAACTGCCACCTGCCACACCATACAGCAATCTTTTCTAAATCGCTTTGCAACTGATACTGGTCTTCGGATGACCTTACTAGACAAGTCTTAGAACTTTGTAACAGTAATTTCCGAACACCCTGTCTGTAATATCTTGGGTGTTGACAGGGACTACGACCTGCTGCTTGAGGGACAGCCGATCGCAGTGGCGGGACAGATGAGGGGGCAGCTGTTTGTGTGGCAGCGGCAGCACGCGAGTCTGGCCAGCGGCCCGGTCGAGCGGCAAAAAGAGCGTCGGGCCGCAGACAGCCTAAACGATGACAATTACGCGCCAGCGGCTAATTACACCGTTCGCAGCCTGCAGTCACGTCGGAAACGAAGCCGCGGCTGACACCCAAAGTGCCAGGTCGGACTTCGGCGACAGCGCCCGCGCCACGCGAAAGAGCCGCAGCTGCCAACTCCGACGCCGGGTTCCGGGAAACCAGCATCGCCCGCCGCCGCTTCCGTCACTCCGTGTGATATCGCGGCGATAAACAGCTTCAGACGCGAGTAGTTGTTATTATCTCTCTACACTGTTCTGCGTCCTAATCGCTGGCTTCCACAGATCATAAAAATTTATGAAATACAAAGGAAATTTTTATCGGCTGCGTAGGATTTATTTTAAATTTATTATGCCGGACCAGTATTGAACAACAGACTGTTTCGGACAGAATTACAATGTCATTGGTAAAGCTTTTAACCTTATCCCTGAACTTTAATTTCCTTCCCAGATTTATTCCCTGTTTGCCTTACTGCTTGCTTAGTGCACAGATTGAATAAAACTGGGGACGGGTTACCGATCTATCCCACTCCCTTCTCAATCACTGCTTCCGTTTCACGTCCTTCGACTCTTATATCTGCAATGTGCTTCCTGTACAAGTTGTAAGAACCCTTTTAAAAAATGGTTAAAATGGCTCTAAGCACGGCCGGCCGGAGTGGCCGTGCCGTTCTAGGCGCAACAGTCTGGAACCGCGTGACCACTACGGTCGCAGGTTCGAATCCTGCCTCGGGCATGGATGTGTGTGATGTCCTTAGGTTGGTTAGGTTTAAGTAGTTCTAAGTTCTAGGGGACTGATGACCACATCAGTTAAGTCCCATAGTGCTCAGAGCCATTTTGCTCTATGCACTATGGGACTTAGCATCTGTGGTCATCAACCCCCTAGAACTTAGAACTACTAAAACCTAACTAAGAACATCACACACATCCATACCCGAGGCAGGATTCGAACCCGCGACCGTAGCAGCAGCGCGGTTCCGACTGAAGCGCCTAGAACCTCTCGGCCACAGCGACCGCCAAGTACCCTTTCGTTTCCTGCATTTTATCCGTACTATCTTCAAAATGTCGTTGAGTCTATTCCAGTCTACATTGTCAATAGCACTCTGTAGCTCTACAAATGCTACAAGGGTAGGTTTGCCTTTCGTTAACCTTCATTCTAAAATAAGTAGTAGGGTCAGTGTTCCATCGCTCGTTTCTATATTTCTCCACAAATCCTTTAGGAATCCTCCATTTTGCCAGATTCCAGGGCATGAGTTTCAGAACAGACATGTTTTGCAGTCTACGTTAACATATTTCATTAGTATGCCTCCAATACAAATGTTTCTACATCATAATTGTCTCATTTGTCTCCATTTATATAGGATGCACACACTAAAGGCACGTTTAATCACCACATATAGCAACACACGGTATTTGAACACTTTAATTAGCGTTTTCACGGCAGCATAGTTACTGCGAGGACTCCTCGAGAAAACTCAAGACAATTTTTCTGCAGTCTTCTCAGGATGCTGTTGTCTGTTCAAAATGGTTCAAATGGCTCTGAGCACTATGGGACTTAACTGATGTGGTCATCAGTCCCCTAGAACTTAGAACTATTTAAACCTAACTAACCTAAGGACATCACACACATCCATGCCCGAGGCAGGATTCGAACCTGCGACCGCAGCGGTCACGCAGTTGCAGACTGTAGCGCCTTTAACCGCTTGGCCACACCGGCCGGCTCTGTTGGCTGTGATTTGTCTAAATACCAATTAGATAGGTCGTAGATATAATCAGCTATATGTCTGTAAATATAGGCGTTAAAATATCATTATTTGAGTAAATATTAATCGAAAGGTTAGATACGGTTCGATGAGCAAATGAACTGCATTGTGAGATATATGAAATTCGAACTGGAATGATTAAATGACAATTCATGTACTGAATATTTTCTTTCATTTTGATGTTGCTTGTGTATGTTTCTCTGAGCTCTTAGATCACTGACAAGTTTTTGTTATTAAATAATTTAGTAGATATGTGAGGACATCATCAATACAAAGATGTGCTTTTTTAAACACTGTGCATTGTTTTCATAAAACCAAACTGGAAGAATACGAAGTTGTCATGCTTAGAGTCCTAATTAATGCCACGCCAGTCAGATGTAGAGTCAATTGTAATTATACAAGAATAGGTCCTATATAATAGCACTGAAACAAACACGTTCAGTCGTGACACATTTTCGTAGCGTCTTCGGCTATTAAGTGCCAAGATCTCTTGGACTTTCTTAAAATCCCATCAGTAAATTTCCGGCGCACTGCAGCTGTTCATCACATTATTCCACATCTTCAAGAAATTTTCGTAATCGGAGACACATGATAGTCTCTAATATTAGGAGCGAGAACAATCATTTCCGTTTGCTCACCATTAATGAAGTCCCATACTGTGTTTTTCTTTAATCCAATGTAGAACTACTATATGAACATAAACGAAACACGAATTCCTTGTTGTGAAACTTAAAATTATCGCACGATTCGAAAGGCAATAAGCTCCGCTCGTCCATTTACCAGGCCCAACACACGACGTATTAGCAATTCAGATTTCTTCCCCTAGTTTCATCCGATTTTATTCTCAATAAACTGGCAAAACAGCCTCTTTGGGGTTTTATTTATTACTTATACAACACAAACAATGCGTGGCAGGTGTTTTCAAAGGTTCTTCTTGAATTTTTGTACTTTCATAGTCGTTTTGGCTCAATGACTGCTCTCACAATTGTGGAATAGACTAAAGAACTTCGGAGATGAAATAAACAATTCCTTAATTTCAGAATAGTCTTGAATATGGGGAACGAAAGCTTGTTTTCTCATGGACGTGATATTTACAGCAAGTATCAAGTCTTAACAATGGTAACTCATTTCAGTAATTACCGTTTACAGCGTTGAAACTAACGGCAAAAATAAACCGAATAGTGGGAGCAGTCGCGAATGTGAGAAATCCCAAACAACGAGAAAAGAAAAAGCTTTTCAACAAACGTCGGTATCTAAAATTAATGGTAAGTACTGGCTTCAAAAAATCTGAATAGCTAGAAACTATATGTAGACAGAGGACAAATCTTCTGCAGCGAAAAATCCCAGAATAAAATGATAAATCTAATCTCTCTTGAATACCTTATATTTTTCGAGCTTTTTAGTTCTTTAAATTTGTGATCTATTATCACGTCACACAGTTCTCAGTTGGTAGACAGTACCGCAATTTCGCGGCAGAATACTACGGAAAACCTGTTTGAAGGGACATATCCTACCTTCGCTAAGCTGTTCCAACCTTCCATTGGATCTCGTTTACAAATGTATGTCTATAGAGTCAAGGGTAGTCATTTCAATGTTTTCACTACGTACAAGTACGAATAGTTTAGCCCTGACGACGTCTTGTGTGCACTGTGTGCTACGTACCGATTATGACACATGGCACTGTATTTACTTTCATCATAAAAACCCTAGCAAGAAAAGTATGTGTTGGATTCGACACAAATTTTTCCATGCTGCTGCTACCGTTATGGAGATTAGCGAATGTTCCAATATTTCCATTACTCTATTACAGTAATATCTAACCTTCTTTTATCAATTATTATATGTAGAAACAGGAATGCGGATCACACGGCTTCTTGCGGCGGACGTACAGAATCATAGAAGGCCAATATTCCTTTACTGCAAATATTTGCTCTACGTTACGTAGATATGTAATTGCCGCTCTGTCTGAACACGTGCACGTGGTGACTACATAAAAGACAGGCAATTCGCACTTTCAGTGATCATTTTCGGAGTATCAATTTCTACCTATCTATTTTTATTTTTCTGACTGATTCACGAAGAGATTTGTATAAAAAAGATTATTCAAAACAGGTTATACGGTGCAACAGGTAGTAGCTCCGAGCTCTTCTGTACAAGTTTCAATCTGAGTTAAAGACTTATACATAAAATGAGCAACAAAATTGACGTTGATGTTATTTTTAACAATATATCCACCTGAATTTCCTATTACTCTGTCCCTGCATTGCTTCATTAGCATCAGCGAAATCTGCAGAACATGATGCTGATGCCAGGGTAACGTTATGTAACTTCTTTAATAGGCAGCTTCAGAAAGGTCGAGTGGCTGTGGAAAAAATGAGACGGTGCCTAAACTTTGCAAATGTATCCTAAACAATAGTCTATATATTAGTTTGTGTTACGTTTACTGTTCCTTGCTAAATAAGGGAAAGTAGTAAGTTTATAAACACGGAAATTGGTAACGCAGTAACTCACAGCGTGTCTTTAATGCATTTCACAAAGATTTTTTAAAATTCTATTTGTGGCCCTCGGACATAATCTACTCAGTGATACATGATGTGCTACAATTTAACTGATGTAATGTCCAATCACACAAACACGTCAACCCCTGAGTCATGTAGAATATTTACACTGTTTGAAAACATAGAAATTCCGTCAAGTGTTCAGCAGCTAAAAAACAGTATCTACATTTATACAGTGACACAGCATGCTTTATAAGTATTTGCTCTATATTTACAGTGTTTGCATAAAAATAGCGTTAAAAATTTAATTACTATCACGTTTACAACAGTTTATGATTAAAAATTGTCGCAGTGACAGAAATATGTATGCAACAATTTGCTACACGCTTAGTATCAGATGAATAACATTTCGCTCGACAAAGCACTCACAGGTTTTAATAATAATGATTTTGAGTATTTTCTTTACTAGCAGTAATAAGTAAATATCAGAGCCCACGTAAGACTATAGAATAAAATTAAACAAAGTAGTAGTATCTCGCAGTGAACAAAAAATTCTGATTTATTGCTGATAAATTTAAAGGAATGACGCAGTTAATATTTGTAGCCGTTCTTTTCCAGCTGCTAATTCAATGTTATTTACCACCTAGATAAACAGAAATCTTAACCATATTTTAAAACTGAGCTTTTATTATTGTTTTTACCAAACATACAATTGCATTAGCAACTTCAGTGTTCTACAAAGAAATAAAAGAGATAATTGTTATAATAAAAATGTATTGTTGTATGATATGTAATGTTTTCTGGCAGATTATGTAGGTTATCTTAATATTTACACTACAAAATGATTAAGGGGACATTATATGTCCTATGTTGCCAGTGTTAAATTTTCACACTCTGTGGACCACTACCTTAGAAAGTTTTTTTAGACACCAACTTCCAATTTCCCATTATTAATGAATGAACTTTTTTTACACACTGAACCAGAATTCTGAAAAAAATTGTAATATGGGATGCGTAATCATATTTTTCTCAAATCTTTAAGTTTTCTGGCAGAATTGTATATATATATTCCATTATTCTAGTTCCATATGTGTTACGTCTTATTCGTGGTATGCTATGAAATTCCATGTTTCAGTCTTCAGTAATTTTTAAATTAACGGATCATTTATAGCAAATACAGAAATTCCAAGCTACGGAGGGTTCAAAGTTTTTTTAACTAGAAACCTTTACTCAGACTTACAGTACTGACTTCTTCATGCTCTACAACTGTCCTGACCCACATTCTCTGCCCCCCTGCAGTGTCACAGTCGCCCAGTGCTTGCCTTCTTCTTTTCTTTATTGCTGCTTTTGTCGTTTGTTGAGCAGCGAACTCTACTTGGCCTAATCGGAGCACATCCGGCTCTCGCAGTTCTCTGTATGTATTCTGCCCTTATCTCGCTTCTATCTCCTCCAGAACCTTTCCACCGTTAAAAGTTATTGCAGCACGAGAAACTGCTAATTTTAGAGTCATGAGCTAACTACAGACAAAGGAAAAGAATGATAAGCTGGAAATGTATCTAGATTACCAGAATGTTTAGCTTGTGTGTACTCACACCAAGCACTATAGGTCATAGTCACTTCAGTAACATTGTTCTGGTTATTTACACTTTCTTCACTGTTTGCACACGCTTTTTCTACAAAATCAGACACAAATTCATGCGTGACGTATGTTAACCGCAAATTTGCGTTACTCAAACATACTTTTAAGCTTAGTCATTTCACATACTGCACGTATAAAAGAACAACATGTGCAGGTACACTACAGAAATCGTTGGGTAGCACACTATTTTCAAAGAAACTATTGCCAGAATCAAAGGACTGATTTGTTTACTCTTAATGCCAAGATCTGAGGTGCGACAGCGGCAGCAGAACAAGGCAGTTCACAGCTTTCTAGACTGTGTGGTTTCCAAGATGTGACTTCAATTTTGTCGGTGTACATGAAATGGTGAAAATTGTCAGCCACATAATAAATTTAAAAGTATTATTTGAATATCTTAACATTGTCTGTTGTTAGCGTATGACATACCAAAATGTTCGGGAAAGTCTTAAGTCCATTATGGATTAGAAGACAAAATGTCAAATTTAATCGAATTTGACATACAATCTCCCATTAAGATGCTACCCTAATAATAATAATAATAATATAATAACAGAAACAGGCAAAATGTTATTGCGGTGAAGACTATACTGAGAAACAGCAGAAAGATAAACTAAAATCAATTTCCCATAATTTGCCAACGTAGTATTTTTTGCTCCGTCGTACGCAAGAAGCAAACGTCTAGCAGGTGTTTCAGTAGATTTGTTCCTTATTTGGGTTGACAAGAGAGAGACGTAATGTAGCCGCTAGACAGGTACGGCACTCGCTAGAAGCATGACGATAGCCGTCAGAGTAAATAATTCTACCTTTACACCTCCTTTGAAGACGGTAAACTTGCTTACTTACCGGAATATATTTAATGGAAAACTAAAAGCAGTGCCTGTTACAGTGCTCTTGAAATTTTTAATCTGCATAGCTGTGGCATAGAGGCAGTTTTATGTTTTGCACAACGTTAATTTTTGAATCTCTGGTTATTTTGAAAGACCTCGGCAATATGACGAAAAAACGGGACTAAAAGTTTGTGTACCTGATCTTAAGACGACTACTGTAAATGGAGATTTGAAGAAGAATTGCTGCATTGCAGCTACATCTACAGATACATCTACGGTAGTCACCTTGCAGAGGTAGCGAACGTGCCCTGTATCATTCCGCCCCCCTTCCTATACCATTCTAGGAAGGTACTCTGGGAGAATGACTGTTGTTCAGCTTCCGTATCAGCTGAAATTTCTCTGCTTTTACACTCATGGGCGTTTCACGAGCTATATGAGGAACGAAGTATCCCGTGATGAAACGTGTGGCCGTTCTTTCAATATTCTCTATTTTCTCAATTCAACGTACCTAGTGACGGCTCTAGACTAACGAGCAGTACTCAGGAGACGGTTCAACGACGGTTTTAATCGAGGACATTTTCTTACGGTTCTTTGAACGAATCTGTCTGACATATTTCTTTCTTACAGCTTGTTTTATGTCGTCATTCAGGTTCCTAGATGTTTGTTGTGAATATTTTGAACAATTGATCGCAAAACGTGTAATGAAACATTAATGAGTCCTACTGCTTGTTTTTGTACAGTATGTAACACTCGTTTACGTCGCTCGTCAACTACGTCACTGCACCAAAATTTTATCATTTCCACATCTTCCTGCACGTTGCTATAACTTTCTGACATTTTGAATTTCTTATGTGCAACAACGTTGTTAGCGAACGGCCTCATTTACCTTCTGACGTTATTCACCGGCTCATTTATATATTATCTGTCTTTTCTGAGAGTTATTTGATATTCATTGCAAATGCATCTGGGCTTTGAGTAGCTCGAATTTTACCCTAGTAGGCAAATATTGCAAGTGAAGAGATTGTTTTTATATTAGTAACCTAGATTTTTAGTCAATGTGACGAGTCGATAAAATTGTAATCTACATCTACATCTACATCTACATCTACATGGATACTCATAACATTTAAGTGCCTGGCAGAGGGTTCATCGAACCACCTTCACAATTCTCTATTATTCCAATCTCGTACAGCGCGCGGAAAGAATGAACACCTATATCTTTCCGTACGAGCACTGATTTCCCTTATTTTATCGTGGTGATCGCAACGAAAAACGCCTTTGTTTTAATGATGTCCATCCCAAATCCTGTATCATTTCAGTGACACTCTCTCCCATATTTCGCGATAATACAAAACGTGCTGCCTTTCTTTGATCTTTTTAGTGTACTCCGTCAGTCCTATCTGGCAAGGATCCTACACCGTGCAGCAGTATTCTAAAAGAGGACGGACAAGCGTAGTGTAGGCAATCTCCTTAGTAGGTGTGTTACATTTTCTAAGTGTCCTGCCAATAAAACGCAGTCTTTGGTTAGCCTTCCCCACAACATTTTCTATGTGTTCTTTCCAATTTAAGTTGTTCGTAATTTTAATACTTAGGTATTTAGTTGAATTTATGGCTTTTAGATTAGACTGATTTATCGTGTAACCGAAGTTTAGCGAGTTCCTTTTAGTACTCGTGTGAATGACCTCACAATTTTCGTTATTTGGTGTCAACTGCCACTTTTCGCACCATTCAGATATTTTTTCTAAATCGTTTTGCAGTTTGTTTTGATCTTCTGATGACTTTATGAGCCGATAAACGACAGCGTCATCTGCAAACAACCGAAGACGGCTGCTCAGATTGTCTCCCAAATCGTTTATATAGATAAGGAACAGCAAAGGGCCTGAAATCACTTCTGTTTTACTCGATGACTTTCCGTCAATTACTACGAACCTCTTTGACAGTAAATCGCAAATCCAGTCACATAACTGAGACGGTATTAATGATGTCAAAACAGTAGCTACTGCAATCTGCGGCGGTTAATTATGTTATAAACCATGTAGTCCACGGTAGTACAAAGAAAAAAATGAGAAAAATGATAATTTTCCGGACACAGATGAGTAAATAAGTATTTTGTATCTAAAAAAATGTGCTGCAGTAGCAAAATTACAAAAACGATTCTGGAAAATGTAAACTCCATTCACAGTGAAAATTTGAATTTATCTTTGCCTTACATGTTTCACGTGACTATTCTCAATAATTAAACGGAAAGTTTTATATCTTAGAGATAAACAAACGCTGGAACTTATTGTAAGATAAATTGAAATTTGAGGTAAAGACGTATTGCTGCTGACATTTCCTGCTTAATGTTTACACATTTAGGATACTCCTTGAGGACGTTACAGACAAATTTGTTTCTGAGGGAAAAATAAACTGACACCAGCGTTTTATCTTTTTGTAAGTCGCTTGCGTTAACCCTTGACTAACTCGTAAACTATAATGGAGCAAGTAATGAAACCAAAAAGGCGGATATCAATGGATAATCATTTCATTCTCTTTCCAAGTCTGATGTAATGTTTAGCATTCACTCATTTCAAGAAGCCTTCAAAATCTCCTGCACTTACTGTAAATCGTTCAGAAGCGCTTGGAAGACAATACTTCGTGCACAATTTGCATACCAGAAAGCCGAAGAGAGCGGGACAAACGGTGCGAGAGAAAGAGCAGAGGTGGGGCCGAAAGCGATTAAAAGAACTGAAAGAGAAGCTACTGCACAATGACATGCAAACACCACCTAAATATAACAACAGTCTTTTGTTTGTCTAGAAACAATTTGTACAGGAATATTGAGCATCCTTTTAATGAGGGATCCGAGCAACCACTGATGTGAGGAATTTTCTAGACTTGCTGCCTAATTGTCTATTTCGCTTGATATTGATTAAGTCTAAAGATTGTGATGTATTAGATACATCTGTGTACTGCTGCTAGCGGTGACAGTTTATTGACATTATGTGTTGCATAAATACATGGATACACGCTTGGAACTTGTTTTGTTTATCTTCAGGTGTGTTTGCATACGAATTAAAAATTGTTCAAATATGCTAGATTCTTAAGTAGAGTTATCCATAAAACTGTGAAATGTTAAACAACGCTGAATAAACAGTTTTAGGGAGGCAGAAGGGAAAGGTCGGAGACGATGGCTAGTAGAAGGACTTGGCCTAGTAGTCACTTGTTTTTGATATTATGGTGCAGGGCTCGGCGTGTTGCATTTTAGTGACTGAACATTTGAACAATCCAGACTACGTCACAATTTCTAGAGTTAGTGCTACACGTATCCGAGGCATAATTTTATGCATTCACAATGGCAGTACTACGCAAATCTACTGGCTTAGAAACGAGATCTTATACCACCACCACCACCACCACCACCATAACAACAACAACACAAGTAGCAACAAAAAAAGCAAGAGTGGGTTTTGTTTTCTCTCTCCTTCCTCAACAGAATATTTGAAGTAGACAATCAATTAATGATATTTTTGTAGATCTTGTAGTCTGTGTGCAACACACGCGTTGTTAATAGAACAACCTATTTCATAAATCGGAGGCGATGTTCTTGGAAAGCATGCTACGGTGTCAATAATGTTTTTCGTGCATCGGACAGTGAGTTTATTCACACTTCGAATGCTGTGGAAGTTAACACATCATATTTATTTCTCTGCCTCGTGATGGCTGGGTGTTGTGTGCTGTCCTTAGGTTAGTTAGGTTTAAGTAGTTCTAAGTTCTAGGGGACTTATGACCACAGCAGTTGAGTCCCATAGTGCTCAGAGCCATTTGAACCATTTCACATCATATTTAAATATCATATAAACTGCCACAGCACAAAAAAGACGGTAGTTAATTCTTGAAACGCAATTTGATGATACACAAGAAACGTTTCTGGTGTACTAATGGCATTATTACTGCTCAAAATATCATGGAAATGCGTTGTCATGTGTTGCAATAAAGCATAACATGAACATTGGGTGTAATGTGACTGGTAGGACATACAAGTTTGTTTCGCGATTATTCTCTATGGGGTATCTGAAGGGACGGATAACTTGAGACATTATCAGTGTAAAAAAGCAGTCAGCTATGAGATTTGCTTACCAAATGAGAGCGGCGAACTGCTGATAACGGTAGGCATGCGCACGTGTTGAAGTTCTCGGCACAGGGAAACTGTTACGCAACGGGCAGGGATGGTCGGCACTCCTCAGCGCGGGCGTAATCTCGAGCACGGCCAGAGGCCATTGGCCATAGACAAGTGAGTGGCTGGCCATCGCGGGAGCCACTTCCGGCACCCGGCGGCGGGGGCGGGAACGTCACTTCCGGAGTGGGCGGCTCTGCCACGGGACGCCGCCTCCTTTACGCTCGAATGCGGCCGGGGGCCAGGCACGGCCAGGTGGGACAACACGAGCTGTACGAGTGCCTACGTCCGAGGCCTGCGACCGCTTCTAGCTGCGTAACAGGCGCTGCGGTGCTGAATATTTACGGTACGGTTTCAGTACGAACTTCTGATGAAAAAGTAGAAACCGTGTTATATTGTGCACTCCATTCGGATTACATCAAGCAGAGGAGGACGTTATGATGGGCAGTAAAAACTACACTACTGGCCTTTGAAATTGCTACACAAGAAGAAATACAGATGAAAAACGGGTATTCATGAGACAAATATATTATACTGGAAATGACATGTGATTACATTTTCACGCAATTTGGGTGCATAGATCCTGAGAAATCAGTATCCAGAACAACCACCTGTGGTCATAATAACGGCCTTGATACGCCTGGGCATTGCGTCAAACAGAGCTTGGATGGCGTGTACAGGTACAGCTGCCCATGCAGCTTCAACACGATACCATAGTTCATCAACAGTAGTGACTGGCGTATTGTGACGAGCCAATTGCTCGGCCACCATTGACCAGATATTTTCAATTAATCAGAGATCTGGAGAATGTACTGGCCAGGGCAGCAGTCGAACATTTTCTGTATCCAGAAAGGCCCGTACAGGACCTGCAACATGCGGTCGTGCATTATCTTGCTGAAATGTAGGGTTTCGCAGGGATCGAATGAAGGGTAGAGCCATGGGTCGTAACACATCTGAAATGTAACGTCCACTGTTCAAAGTACCGTCAGTGCAAACAAGAGGTGACCGAGGCGTGTAACCAGTGACACCCCATACCATCACCCTGGGTGATACGCCATTATGGCGATGACGAATACACGCTTCCAATGTTCGTTCGCCGCGATGTCGCCAAACCCGGATGCGATCATCATGATACTGTAAACAGAACGTGGATTCATCCGAAAAAATGACGTTTTGCCATTCGTGCACCCAGGTTCGTCGCTGAGTACACCATCGCAGGCGCTCCTGTCTGTGATGCATCGTCAAGGGTAACCACAGCCATGGTCTCCGAGCTGATAGTCCATGCTGCTGCAAACGTCGTCGAACTGTTCGTGCAGATGGTTGTTGTCTTTCAAACTTCCCCATCTGTTGATTCAGGGATCGAGACGTGCCTGCACGATCCGTTACAGTCATGCGGATAAGATGCCTGTCGTCTCCATTGTTAGTGATACGAGGCCGTTGGGATCCAGCACGGCGTTCCGTATTACCCTCCTGAACCCACCGATTCCATGTTCTGCTAACAATCATTGGCTCTCGACCAACGCGATACGATAAACTGCAAACGGGATAGGTTACAATCCGACTTTTATCAAAGTCGGAAACGTGATGGCACGCATTTCTCCTCCTTAGACGAGGCATCACAACAACGTTTCACCAGGCAACGTCGGTCAACTGCTGTTTGTGTATGAGAAATCGGTTGGAAAGTTTCCTCGAGTCAGCACGTTGTAGGTGTCGCCACCGGCGCCAACCTTGTGTGAATGCTCTGAAAAGCTAATCATTTGCATATCAGAGCATCTACTTCCTGTCGGTTAAATTTCGCGTCTGAAGCACGTCATCTTCGTGGTGTAGCAATTTTAATGGCCAGTAGTGTATTAACACTCTTCAACAATATTACGAGGATTGACCAGAAAGTAATACACCGCATTTTTTCTTCAACATTTCTTTATTGAACATAATGAGAATTACACACACGAAAGAATGGTGTTTTATCCACACGTCTTATTTTTCCACGTAATCTCCATCCGTTCTATGGCCGTCTTGCAGCGTGAAACAAGGGTTCGTATGCCCTGTCGGCACCAATCCTTGTCCTGGTAGCGGAGCCAGTGCTTCGCTGTGTCAATCACCTCCTCATCGTCCTCAAAATGTCTTCTACGAATGGAATCCTTTAATGGCCCAAACAAGTGGAAGTCCGTGGGCGTTATAGGTCAGGTGTGACAGCCGTGGATGGTCTCCCGACCGCTGCAAATCGTGGAGCTCCGCCGAACCACCTTCTGATGACCTCACCCTCTGTACTCGGCGATTAACTGTAGTTCTGTCGACAGCAGATGCTCCATAGACTTTGCACAAGCGTTTATGAATCTTCCCCGTAGTTTTTTCCTTCTCTGCAATGAGAAATTCAGTGACGGCACCTACAGACGTCATTTTGAAACTGTCCTGCAGCTACGCTATCTGTCGGAAGTGACGGAAACTTGTCGCGCTCACTCAGGAGATTTGAAATAATACACACGTAACGTTTCGGATTCGTAGGATTGTTTTCAGGTGAGAAAAAAATGCGGCAGAGTTCTTTCTGGGCAACCCTCGTACTTTAAACACAACTTACTTTCAAAATGGTTGTACGAATGCTTAATTTTCGAGCTTTCTGAAATTTCCAGTCTTGGAGATTGAGCTAGCATCAAAATATAGCTTTTGTACCACATCATACACATAAATAAACATCAAGGAGAGAGACTAGTAACAAAAGACACGGCACTACACTTTGCATTTATTTTGAAAATATAATTATCTTAACATCTACTGATGCTTACAAGACGGTTGTATTTTAGAATACTTGTTTATAAAACATTTCCCAAGAAGGGACACGTTTTTAGAGTGATTTCTTTCATGTCTGTACTTGTTTCAGAAGAGAGAGTATTTTCGTAAGCTGTCTTAACACGTCCCTGTGATCTAGGAACAAACTTTCGCCGTCTTCCGTTAAATGTTCAGGCGATTGATATCCTTCCATTACAATTAGAAGTAACAAGTTTCTTGTGGTGACCATTATTTGCAGCAGTTGTACATAAATTGTAGTAAGGTATATTACAAGAGAAACGCCTTTTGCGTGCTGCACATCCATTTTTTAAATTTTTTATGGATCCAGAAGCGTTTCGCCCTTTTAATAAGGTATCTTCAGTGGGTGTCGTGGAATACCATACGATTTTTTCGTTGTTACACATTGACTGTAGGTTTAAAAACAATTCATGTGCGTTTTATTATAATAATATGGAGAGGTACTCACAATAAAGCATGTAATGCACTATTTGAAAAGCATGCAGTTTCTCTCATGTGGAAAACGGTTGAAAGCTTCCACTTTTTCATGTAATCAGTGTGCTTTTGTTACGTAACATTTCAACTGCCATTTAAAAGTCTAGTGTCATTTCTCTAGCAAGTGTTGCCAACTTCCCGGTTATTGCTTTCACTTGTTTTCTGTCTGACTGCGAGTTGAGGAAAGCTTGTGTCTCCAGCGCACAGTGTGTGTGTGTGTGTGTGTGTGTGTGTGTGTGTGTGTGTGTGTTTGTGTTTATCAATACATTTTTAAGGAGATGAATGGGATTTATATGTCATCTATTGAGATGTTTATCTGTTATATAATTAATTAATGTGAACAGTGAGTGATTAGTGATATTCAGATAGTCATGTAGTAGTAGTTTCTCCTCGCCTTTGTTTTCTGTATGAGATAATTTTCTTGTAAATAAAATAACAAATATCTTCAATAGACAAGGCATAAAAATAGCATTCAAAACACAATTCAGTCCAAAAATACGTACCAAAAATAACAAAAGTCACAGACTGACACCCACACTGATGCCAGAAAGCAGGCTGTACCAACTGCTAGGCAACACTTAGTGACTAAAACTGTGTAGGGTGAACAGGCAGAACATTCGACACCCGATACAAATAACAAATCAAAAACTGGAAGTATGCAACAAGACATTTAACTTTTGCAGAACATTAAAGAGGAATGAATCACAAGCCAGCTGCAAGACAGAATGACACGAAAGCAGTTACAATAAATAATGATGGGCACCTGCTAATATTACAAAAGAATTATTACTTATACAGAATAAAGGCAGAAAAGAAACTGCTGCTAAATAACCAAGTAAATACCTAACCTCTCATTTTTTATATTAGTTGATTATTCAGTAGACAAATATACAAACATTCCAATACGTGACCACAAATCCCATTCCTCTCCTTTGAAAAAGAAATTACACACACAAAAACACACACACACACACACACACACACACACACACACACACAGAAACTATCAACAACACACGTACAATCAGACAAAAAACAAATTGAAACAAAATCTGGGAAGATGCAACACTTACAATATAAATGACACTCTAGACATGAAAATGGCAGTTGAAATGTTATATTGCGAAATTACGGTGACTACACGATACTGAGGAGGCTTTCAACCCGTTTTTCACATGAGGGAAAGCTGCATGGTTTTCAAATAATGAATTAGTCCCTTTTCTGTGAGTATCTGTCCATATATTACACAAAAAAGTCCATGAAATATCTTAAAATCTGCAACCTATATGTAACAATGAAAAAATAGTTTAATATTCCAGGACACCCACTGAAGATACCTTGTTATAAAAGCGAAACGCATCTGGGTGCATAAATAAAATATAATATTATCGTGCTGCATGCAGAAGGCGATTTCCTTGTAAACTAGTTTAATTTATAATTAGAAGTATAGAAGTAGGTGATTGCTTTAAGGCACATCTACACAGATGAGTAAAAATGGATTTATTTCACTATCTATCCCAACTGAGTGATTTCATAACCACTGGCAACAAATGCTTCATATTTACGGCACATAATTATAAATTTTAATAAAAAATGTGATACATAAACTCCGGAGCGGAACAGTACACTTAAGTTATTCTGAGAGACTGCTATTTCACTTGCAAATTGATGAACACGCTCAAGTGTCTAATCGATTATCAGGCTTGTCTATAGAACTCAATTTCAGATCTTTTATGCAGAAGTCCCCAGTCAACCCAGATGTCATTTGTAATACACCTATTAGTTTTAGTTTCTTTTCAAAACTTAAGACGCACCTAGTGTTTTGCTCAGTTTGCGAACAGTTTTCTGATACAAAGACACTAAACTCTGGCAAAGCCCGAACGCAGCCGAAAGTTGTCACAAAAACGTAAACGATTATCGTAAGCATGGAGTCTACAACTGCAGCCTATTGGATGAGTACTCTGCCGTAACCTGCAGGATTTCCAAGTAGCGCTCGACCTGGCGCGCCACAGCCTTCGTGACGTCACGCGGGCTGCCTGTCAGTTGGCGTGAGGCCTGTACCCCACTGGCTACGGCAGAGCGTCCCACGGGCTCCTAACAGCTGTCCAAGACTCAGTGTATCTGACTACGATCTGACATACCGCTTGACAAAGAACAGCCCAATCCTTTATGATTACCTGTGTTTAGTAAGGCTTGTGGAGCAACAATTATCGACCTGTCTTTCACTACAAGGCAGTAAAGGCGAACAGATAAAGATTAACGATGGTGTAACAAATTACATGAAAAGGGGGTGCCCAAATTTCTATACCGATGTTTCCAAAACACATGAAAGAGTTGGTTGTACTTATTTTTTGGCGTTCATGGGCATCCTCAGAGATTAATCCAATAGGGTGCAAGATTATGAAAGTGCCAGTTTTTATGCAAATGCTTATATGAGTTTCAGAACATTCGTGCTCTAACAACTAAATTTGGTAGAAAGCTCACAGAAGTTACTTTATGTCAAATGGCTGATTGATATCTACTCAATATTTTAATGTAGATTGCTTTGATACCTAAATGCTAAGCATGCTTCATTAATGTATGCTGAGTTATATGTTATATTTATACTTTAATATATGAATGCCACCTTTTTGATTTAATGACCTGGAATTACATTAAATCCAGCATTCCAACCAGTTATTAACAATAAGACCTTCTTATTCATATTCCACTGGTACGAGGTTTACACGCAAAATTGAACATCCGAAGCAGAAAAAGATCAGAATGATTGATAACATCCTATTGGATAGCAACATAAATAATTAACAAAATGCCACGGTAATTCTAATTAATGTGGAGAAAGATGAAATAAAGTAATAAGAAAAACTGTTACCCCACTGCCTTTCGATTTATAACATTTGTGATTCCATTTTGGAACACATACTCTATTCTAAAATTATGAATTACCTCAAAGAAAACGATTTAATCACAAGCATACAACACGGGTTCAGAAAATACTGTTGTGGTGAAAAACAATCAACTCAGTATTCTCACGAAGTAGTGAGTGCTATCAACAGGGGATGTCAAACTGATTTCACATTTTCAGATTTCCAAAAGGTTTTTGATACAGGTCCTTACTTCTCACTTCTTATCAAATTGAGTGCCTATAGAATATCGTTCCTGTTGAGCAAATGGATTCGTGACTTACTGTCATCGAGCAAAACAGAAGTAATACCTAGCGTTCCCCATCGAAATGCTATTCCTAATCTATATAAATGACTGAACACCCCTCTCGGACTGTTTGCAAAATTATCAGGTGATCAAAACCAATTGAAAAATAATTAACACACACACTTACACACACACATACACACATGGGGTCACAATCATTAAAACAAAGGCGTTTTTCGTTGCGGCAGCATCTCATCATGAAATTTCAATCACCATCTTTCTCCTCTGAATGTGATTTTGTTTAGCTCCCGCCTACATAAGGATAAACGATCACAATAAAATAAGAGGAATCAGAGCTCGCACGGAAAGATTTAAATGTTTGTCTTTCCCGCGGAGTGTTCGAGAGCGCAACGATAGAGAAATAACTAAAAGGTAGTTCGATAAATGGTCTGCCATGAACTTAATTGTAAATTTCTGAGTAGTCATGTAGATGTAGATTCAACAGTTACCTTCAAATCTGACAATTTACAAGCGGCCTTCAATAAGTTCAATAAGTAACGCAACACTTTTTTTTTTTTGTAAAAATAGATTGGTTTCATTCAGGATCCCGATATACCATATTATTCCCCACTTCTCTGGCTACAAAACCCTATTTTTCAACATAATTTTCGTTCAGTGCGATGGTCTTAGACCACCTTACTGGGAGGGCCTAAATGCACGAATGGTACATCTCTATTGGTCGACGTCGTAATCTTTCTGCATCAATAACCTCCCTGTCATTCATGCGCTGCTTCTCGTGGAGTGCATCCTCCATTGTACGAACAGATGGAAATTAGAATTGCGAGATCTGGGCTGTAGGGTGGATGGGGAATAATAGTCCATTGAAGTTTTGTGATCTGTTTTCGGGTGTGCAGACTTGTGTGAGGCCTTGTATTGTCATGGAAGGGGAGAAGTCCGTTTGCATTTTTGTGTCGCGACCACGTAGACGCCGATTCTTCAAGTTCCTGAGGGGAACAAAATACACCTCGGAGTTGGAATCAAGAGGGAGCATATCAAACAGCATAACTAACCCCTTCAGAGTCCCAGAAGACGGTCACCATGGTTATACCGGCTGAGGGTGCGCGTCTCTGAACTTTTCCTTCGGAGGAAAAGTGGTGTGGTGCTACTCCATGGATTGCCGTTTTGTTTGCGGTTCGAAGTGATGAACCCATGTTTCATCACCTGTCACGATGTTCAACAAAAATTTGGCATAATCAACACCGTTACGCTCAAACAATTTCGCGCAAATGGTCCTTCGTTGCCACAGGAAAAGAAATGAGTACTAGTGCTAGAAGGTGCTCCCTGCCATGCACCATACGGTGGCTTGCGGAGTGCGTATGTAGCCGTAGATGTAGATGCAGATGTAGAAATGATTCTACCGACCTTCACAAGCACATTATTTTACCTTCTGTTTGAAGGTGCTTATAAGGTGGAAGCAAATTCTAGCTGTTGACATGAACCCTATAGTTTTCTGCTACTCTTCTTTAATTGAAAGATAGTAAAAGTATTTTGTCAGGTATGTGAATGAAAGAAAAAATGAGCCGTTTTACGAGAGATTCGTAGATAAGTACAATTAGTATTTACTCAATGGACCATTTACTGGTTATATGGACAATGAAATGAATTCACCAGTTGCAGTCTATTTAAATCCATAAAATATTTTCGGATTTCAAGCCGCGTCAGTTCGAATAAAATTCTCGCATTTTTTATGGCTATCTCCGCCACCGGAAGCTCGAGTATTTTATTCGAATTGACGCGGCTTGAAAGCCGAGAATATTTTACGCAGCCAGGCCACCGCGAAAGACTGAGGCCCATATTTGAATGCAGTCATGTTTAACCCTGGCGGCATGCTGATGAGTTTATGTGGCAATAATAACATTTTCTATTAAAAATAAGTAATGTATAGTTGTTTTCCACTACATAAGTTACAAGGCTCTAAACAGACTTAGATAACTGTGACATTGAGCTTCCCTCCTGTCAGTTTTCATCATTAGGTAAGTCATCAAAGGCTTTGATAGTATTTTTGTCTCTTTTTAAGGTATAGTAAAATTTAATGGTTCAAAAATATGGTTCAAATGGCTCTGAGCACTATGGGACTTAACATCTGAAGTCATCAGTCCCCTAGAACTTATAACTACTTAAACCTAACTAACCTAAGGACATCACACACATCCATGTTCGAGGAAGGATTCGAACCTGCAACCGTAGCAGCAGCGCGGTTCTGGACTGAAGCGCCTAGAACAGCTTGGCCACCACGGCCGGCTAAAACTTAATGTAGGCCGTTTGTTTCTTCTAGTATTGTACCGCGTGGGTACAACTGAAGTGCAGCTGCACAATACTTGTGGCGTGCACAAGGGGATTTTTTAGATTAGGTTCCTCCCCGCGGGAAACAAACCGTTGGCCTGAAAAATTATCAGTTCATGTCACTGATGTGGGTGTGCCAACTGTAAAAATTGTTAGTTCGCCTAAACAGCTCATTCCAAATGATTTAAATATGCTACATATCATGCTAGTAAATAGTCGAAGTGTCTGTAGCAAGATCCCCGAGTTACTCTCTGAAATAAACTGTAGCAATGCCAATATTGTATTAGGTACCAAAGCTGATTGAAACCAGACATAAAGATCAGTGAAATTTTGAACTGGGATTGGACAGAGTTTAGGAAGGATAGGACTGATGCTATGGGAGGTGGTGTGTTCATTGCAGTTAAAAGCTGTTTAAACGCAGTTGAGATCGATACTGGGTGGACTGTGAAATAGTCTGGATAAAGCTGTCAATCAGACAAGGATTGACCATTTATTAGGATGTTTTTATAGACCACCTGTATACGCAACAAACGTCGCAGAACGTTTCAGGGAAAGTGTTGAGTACATAGGAAATAAATATTCAAATTATTCATTAGTTAAAGGTGGAGACTTTAATCTGGCACCCATTGACTTGGGAAATTACACATTTATCACAGGGGGCAGAAGCAAAGACTCATGTGAAGTTGTTCTTCGAGCGCTCTCAACATACAACCTTGAGCACTTGGTTAGGAAACCAACTCGAGATGGGAACATATTAGATATCTGGGTGACAAACAGACCTGATCTTTTTGAGGAAGTTAATCTAGTAGAAGGTATTGCGACCATAATGTTATTGTGGCTTCTATGTCAGTGGAAGTTGCAAAAAAACTGAAGAAACAGCGTGGATTTTTCTTGTTTGGGAAAGCAAATAAAAGTGTCATTAATGAATATCTTCACAGTCAGCTCCAAGCATTCACCGCTGGACACAAAGATATTGAACACCTTTGGTCGGTATTTAAAGGTATTGTCCACCATGTGCTAGAGAAGTATGTGCCTAGCAAAAAGTATAGGGGGGGGGGGGGGGGAAGATCCACCTTGGTACAACAAATATATTACGAAGCTGCTGAGAAAGCAGGCAGTTTTGCACAGTCGTTTTAAACGTAGTCACTGCCCCGCTGACAAACAGAAATTATGCGAAATGAAAGCGGCTGTCAAAAGGTCAATGAGAGATTCTCTTAACGAATTTGAAAGTAATATATTATCTGCAAAATCTAAAAATAACCCCAAAAGCATCTATGAACGCTACAAATAATTCAATACCTTCTCTCGCTGACAGTACGGGCAATGTTACGAGATGATAAACAGAAGGCCGAAATTCTAAACCTAGCTTTCACAAACTCGTTTACGGTAGAGGACTGCAGCACCATTCCCCGTTTCATTTGTCGAACAAACGCAAGGATGGCTGACATAATGTTTAGTGTATTTGGGATTGTAAAACAGTTATAGGTGGAGACTTTAATCTGGCACCCATTGACTGGGAAAATTACACGTTTATCACAGGGGGCAGAAGCAAAGACTCATGTGAAGTTGTTCTAGGAGCGCTCTCAACATACAACCTTAGACGCCAGGAAGGCATCTGGCCCAGACGGTATCCCCATAAGATTATATATTGACTATGCTACAAATATAGCACCATTCTTATCCATCATCTGTCAGAGAGCATTGGAACAGCGGAAAGTTCCACGGGACTGGAAGAAGGCCCAGGTCATAGAAATCTATAAAAAGGGGAGAAAATCGGATGCACATAATTACCGGCCAATTGCACTGACATTGATTTGTTGTAGAATCATGGAATGCATTTTATGTTCAGAGATAATGACCTTTCTAGACTCTGAGAAGCTCATCTGCAGAAACCAGCACGGTTTTAGGAAACAGCGGTTATGCGAGACACAGCTGGCCCTCTTTGTGCACGATATACAACAGGCTCTAGATACCGGGTCCCAGGTTGATGCCATATTTCTCGACTTTCGAAAGGCGTTCGACTCAGTTCCGCACTGTCGCTTGCTACAAAAAGTGCGCGCTTACGGTTTATCCTATGACTTATGCGGTTGGGTAGAATGTTTTCTAACAGACAGAGAGCAGTATGTTGTCCTGAGTGGGGTGATTTCAACAAAAACAAGCGTAACTTCAGGTGTGTCCCAGGGCAGCGTAATAGGTCCGCTGCTTTTTACGATTTACATAAACGATCTGGTTGATGGTATTGGCAGCGGCCTTAGACTGTTTGCCGATGATGCTGCAGTCCACAGGAAAGTCTACACGAAATCTATGAACAAATCAATGAGGATTTGCAGAAAATAAATGCGTGGTGTAATGACTGGCAGTTATCTCTCAATATTAGTAAGTGTAACCTACTGCGTATAACAAGGCGAAAATCCCCATTAGCGTATGAGTACAAAATAAATGACCAGTCTTTGGAAGCGGTAACATCACTCAAGTATCTGGGTGTGACTATTCGAAATGAGCCGGCCGCGGTGGTCTAGCGGTTCTAGGCGCTCAGTCCGGAACCGCGCGGCTGCTACGGTCGCAGGTTCGAATCCTGCCTCGGGCATGGATGTGTGTGATGTCCTTAGGTTAGTTAGGTTTAAGTAGTTCTTAGTTCTAGGGGACTGATGACCACAGAAGTTAAGTCCCATAGTGCTCAGAGCCATTTGAACCATTTGATCTCAAATGGAATGATCAGATTACACAAGTAACGGGCAAGGCGAACTCTAAATTGCCGTTTATTGGTAGAATCCTAAAGCGATGCAGTCCTTCAACAAATGAAATTGCTTAAAATACGTTAGTACGTCCAGTCTTAGAGTATTGTTCGTCTGTATGGGACTCTTACCAGTTGGGACTGATTTAAGAGACTGAGAAGGTCCAAAGAAGAGCGGCAATATTCGTGACTGATACATTTAGCCATCGCGAGAGCGTTACAAATCTCGTAGATAGTTTGAAGTGGGACACACTTGCAGATAGACGACGCGCTAAACGGAAGGGACTGCTCACAAAATTCCGAAATCCGATCTTCCGCTAGGATGTAGAGCATATATTATTACCACCAGCTTTCAAATGGAGCAATGATCACCATTCAAAGATATGGGAAATTAGAGCTAGTACTGAGGCGTCCAGACACATCCCACGCGCGATCCGTGAGTGGAACAGGGGTGGGGGTGTGTGTGTGAAAGGGGGGGGGGGAAGTGGGTGAATATGACTTTGGCGCAAATTGTGCCCTCTGCCACACACTGCTTGGTGGCTAGCGGAGTATAGACGCTAACGGAGGTAAGTTGTGGGCTGTAATTATCATATGCAGCAAAACTTCGTAGATACGCTAATTCGTCAAGGTGGTACCGGTTTACGCTGGAATACAACCGTTCCAGTTTTTGCCAAGTGCAAAGCTGGCGCTGTGCGACCTTCACGTGCCGTTCCTAACACATTACATATGGAAACATAACGAGATTTTCACTCTGCAGCGGAGTGTGCGCTGATATGAAACTTCCTGGCAGATTAAAACTGTGTCCCGGACTCGAGCTCTGGACCTGTGCCTTTCGTGGGCAAGTGCTCTACCATCCGAGTTACCCAATCACGACTCACGGTCCGTCCTCACAAGTTTGGAAGGGAGGAGGCGAGATACTGGCAGAAGTAAAGCTGCGAGGACGGGCCGTGAGTCGTGCTTGGGTAACTCGGATGGTAGAGCACTTGCCCACGAAAGGCACAAGTCCCGAGTTCGATTCTCTGTCCGGCACACAGTTTTAATCTGCCAGAGAGGTTCATATGAAAACATGTCTATATGTCTTTCTTGCATTCACAGTGCCAGATTTGTACCTGGTGTGGTCAAAGCTGGAACTATTTTTTTTCGCAATGTAAATCAGTTCCGCATTAAGGCATAAGAATATCTACCAAGTTTTGCTGCCAAAAGACAATTACTGCCCCCTGGACCTCTGAGTTATTACACTTTAAGTATACCCATCCAGTATTTATGGACATAATCATTCCTCCTGAATTTTTACTAGGTCATTTGAAACATATTCCATCATCAAATGAGCCTGAGAGAGCAACGCTATTACTCTTGCGACACTCCTTTGTACAACGTAAACTTTTTTCTAGCTTGATTAAGCCTTAATATAATATTACAACGCTAATGTATGAAAGTAAGCAATGTTTACTTGATGATTTTTAAAATCGAGTGTTCGTATTAACTGCATTTTTTGTTTGTTTTCTTTTTAAGCCCCCTCAATATATATACGTAATGATTTGGAAGACTTTTGTTGTATATATATTTCTTGATAATGTAATGACTTTATCAGCGACTCTGTATCCAATGTGAAGAACTGCATATGTCGTGTAGACACCTAATGCAACACCGGCGTACGCGTCATGTTTCTGTTATGGAGCCTTTCAGAGAAAAAATATACACTTTCTGAACTCTGGAGTAAAATTTTTTGTGAAGAAAAGTTGTAGATAGGATTTTGCACTGTAGCTGAGATAACAAGACAAGGAAAATTTCTAGAGAAGTAGTCAGTAAGCATGTAGTCCCACATTTGCGTTGGGAACTGAGAATCCAACATCTTAGGAGCGGCCTTGCTGCGTCTTATTCACAAAATTGGCTACAAACTCTTATTGAGAACGATATTTAAGATTGCTGAAAGTCTAATAACTCCTTCCGCTCCACGGACGCAAGAAATACGGACAGGTCATTATGGATGAGACACGCGAAGCAATATCGGAGAAGGGGCAGAGTGCAGGAATCGAAGGCCTGGCTCTTGTCCGACGACAGCCAATATAGGAGAGGCAGCGGCCGCGGCGCTCGGTGCTACCCCGCCTCCGACAACCAGCCTGAAAGTAATACCAGCCGACTAGCAAATGAGCAAGTTTCTCCGCCGCTCGGCGCCAATAAAAGAGACTCCTCCTCCATCTTTCTTTCCCCCTTTTTCTTCCAAAGACAGGGGGGCCGAGGGGAAAAAGTTGAGTTGATAATTTCATGGCTATTCGAGTTCATGCCAAATCATTTTTCAAGTTTTTCCGCAGTCGCCTGGTGAAGGGCCCTCTTTCTTCCACCCCGGCTTCTCCGCCACGTTCCTCTTCTTTTTGCTGGATGCTCGGTCTCCGGACTCCCTGTTGGCGGGTTTAAGCGGTTGGTAAAATGTGTCGCCAAACGCAGAGCCTCAGTATAATTGACGATGGGCCGCCACACACAATTAGGGGGCTTTCCCACCAGACTCGTTCCCGTAAGCAAGTGCTAGCTCCACTTACGTCATGTAACTTTTCTTACGTCACATACCTCTCTGCACTTGCATCAAAGCGAGAGCTATCATTCACTGTCTGAACCTCTGATTAATGTTCTGACAAAGGGGGATGTCTTATATTCTTGCTTATGCGCGAGTAGCTCATATGCTGCTCCTAATGATGGACGGTCATTCGATATTCTAGAACCAGTGATCTGTTAATATTAACACAATTTTAACACATGTATGCGGTGGCTACTTTTTGAGTGCGCTGAGTACAGTACACGGTGCCTGCTCGCGTTTCTATAACGTTTCTCGTAGCTCAAAAACACCAGTATTGCAAAATTACGTATTGGAACAACACTCTCATGTACACCGTTCTCCATAATTCTCTCAGACACGAATGATGAAAAACCAGCAATAAAACATAGACAAGCAGTATTTTAATGAACATTCGTGATATACACTGCTAATGTCCGGTATGTTATCGAATCCACTCGGTGACAGACGTTTATAAAATGTACCCCTCCCCATACACACCCACACCCACACCCACACACACACCCACACACCCACCCAAAACCACACACACACACACACACACACACACACACACACACACCTCACTGGAACGTGCTAGAAAACTGCTGAGAGTTCTGCAGTGTCCGTAATACAGCAATATGAAGAAATACAGTGAATAATAGACTTATGTTACTATTACGAAAATTATATACCTAACGGAACTTTCCAGAAACATTATCCATTGAACAGTAGTTAATAATAATGATTTTAATTCCCAAAATGAAAGTTAAGTTGCAAACCAATGAACTAAGCTATAAAATAAAAATAATTCTCATATTATTTCTTTCTAAACTACAGTTACATTCTTGTGCTTATGTTAAGAATTTAAGAGATGATATAAAGTTCCCGATACTGAGCGATGAAAGACATTCATATAAGACGAGCAAGGGGAACGTGATCACTAAACACAGCTGCCTGGCATCGGAAATTCATCATACTAAGTTTCACCGGAAATTAACGTGTATATTATCAACACCTCAAACAAAGACGTATGACAGATATAACGCATAAGGTATTTTGGAAAATTGTCCCCTGTAACTAACAAGGTTCCCCATAAATTCCATGTTATAATGTTATGTCGTCTGGTAATTACCGATAAATGAGAAAATACGACATCTGAAAGCACCATGCACCCATACAGCACCAGAAATGAAGTTGGCCTATCGAAGAACTGATTATTGCATCTTTGGAAATGAGTGCAAATTCTACACTAAATTGTAACATCGACAGATGAGCGATGCAATCGTCTTGATGATCGCGAAAAGGGTATGAAGAAATACGTAGTGAATACGGAATGACCTTGTTACTGCTAATAAAATTCAATTAGTTTCTCTGCAGTAGAATAGTTTGGATTTTGATACCCCTAAAATCGCCGCTGTTTGCCGCTATTAAAGTACGCAAGTGTCTTTTAAAATATTCCACAGAGATTTTCCCTCCCGCGAAGAGTCAATGCTTAACAACGATTCTTGATTGGAATTAGAAATCGCCAGTCACCACGTTTACGTCTCCTGTTAACATTTCTACGTATCGAACCACTCAGGCGCCAAGCACTCGATTCTTTTATCTGCCGCGCTTTGTACTATGTCGCAGAAGGGACTTTTCCATTAGAGAGCCCCTGCTTTCTGGTCCGCCTGGCGACAAAACAGCTTCGCGGGCGAAGTCACCGCAGCTGTTAATACGGTCCGAGACAGAATCCGCTGATCCTTATCTCCGCTCTCTCCCGATTCCATTTATTTCAGGCCTCGCCAAAGCCACGGTCGCCTCCTCTGCTGTAAATTGCGATCCAGAGGGCAATCTGAGCCCGCGTGTTCTGCAGATACCTGCAGTCGCATGGTTTCTCTCGCATTCGGAGACCTGATAAATCGGATAATATAGCATTCGACCGCGTAAGACAAGGACATAATAAACGGTCGAAAGGCCATTTATTTACGGGGTGCACAGTTATGAATCGTTTTGTAACTTCATACACTTCTGTATATTGAAGTTAACATGTCGATGGCAATCAGTAATTACGGATGGAGCGGTTAAATACTGATGAGATTGAAGGAAATAATCTGCGAAGCGTTGTCGAATGATCAACTCTCGGCAGCCTCACAGAAATGAAAGAAAATTCGAATTATAGTAGCTAGGCAATGATTACATCTAATTGTCGGCTTGGAACATTTTCAGTTTTGTTGCTATTTTGACTTACTCGATGGATATTACAGGTTTAGAAACATCCTTTTTCCAACTGGTCTAATATTTTAAAATATTATGTAAAGAATGATGTGTTGCATTTATATTTGATTTCAATTAGCTAGAAACGTGAATATTATGCAAAGCAAAACGAACTTAAAGTAGTTTACCTCTACAATTTCAGTATTGGAAGGATTTATGTTACCACGTTGTGCCAAGAAAACATGAAGATAACGAGTGGAAGCTTTTCTGTCTGATACAATTTTTATGAGTGGATGTTGGACACTTTCTGGGTTTCAAAAATAAAATACAGAAGAAATTCTCGATAACTTATAACGAAACAAGCACCACTGTAATGTTGTTACTTTAAGTTGTTCTGCAAGCGGTGCTAATATTCAAGACAATAAAAGCGGGTTAAAAGCTGTGAGCTATCTGGGGAAGTTAACAATGCATTAATGAGCAACTGTTTCACCAGGTATCCAGTCTAGTTTACCAAATTCCCAACCAGACTAACATTAATTATAATCTTTTAGTAGTCATCTTACGATAACCGGTGATATAAAGAGAATTTAAATAAAAAGAAATAAATCAGTTTATATTTCGACATTTATTATAACGTTAATCATTGTTTCGTTAAAATTTCAGCATATTAAACTTGATTCTTAACTAAACTGGTGCCTTATTTAGGATTGTGAAAATGTGAGTTTGTAATCTTACGGAACACATCAAATATGGAGCCAAGATTGGGAGACTGCATACAACACTGCATTCATAAAATAACACACGAAGAACGTTGAAACATATGCAAGAGGAAATTAACCACAACCAACCGATTCAATTATCACCCAATAAAGTTACGTTCGTAGCGCAATCCTGTTCGTCATGAAATTACCACACACTGGTATACTAAATTCATACTAACTCTCTGTGAAATCTTCCCGAAAAGAATAGCTGAGGGCTACTTTGATAGTTACACTACATGCTTCACGTGGTCAACTTGGTTTACACAAAGAGCGTAACTCCACAATAATTTTTATAATTAAAATAAATTACATCGAAACACCAATTACAAACGAAAAACCTCGAACTGGCTACTATCGTCTTACTATTAACCTGATGGGTCAAACAATTGTATAAGCACGTGGTACTGGTCACAAAGCACACCCCACATGGGTTGGACATAAAGAAAAGTTGCTATATTGAAAAATATTGTCAAGACGAGACGTTATAATCTCACGCACATTCGCATTTAAGACTGATGATCTTAGAGTTACTGATCAAGACGTGGTTCCACTTTCCTCACAAAGTAGTGACAAGCAACTACTGGAATATATTCTGAAGTTCACACTCGAAATACACTGCGTTGCAATTTAAGATAACATTAGATATTTTAGATCCAAACCTGAAATAAAGGTGATTAAATTTTCAGTTAGTCTGAACTTAAAAAATCGATTGTCCTACGGACTTAGCAGAGACGCGCTTAGCCGGAGACCTTACCACTTCAGACGTTCGCCGCGGACAGACTGCCGTGGGTCTCTCCTGAGGGGTGCCTCACAAATACAAACGTAAGTGGCCAGAGAGGCAGCTTCCTATAGCAACATGACAAGGGACGGACGGGACCATACTAAGAATAGAAACATCTTTGCTTTTAGAAAGCGTAGCTACCTGTTCCGATGGTGGTCCTAGTGTTCTCTAGCAGACAAGCTTGTCTGGTACCATCAAGCATGCAACTAGAAATACATTTGCTCATTCATTCTTTCACACAGAAGGGAAGGGGGATGACAGTATCTTATCATATACAGTATATAAAAGAAAGCGGATGTAGGTTCCGTATGAGACTGTGTGACATGAATTACATATAAACTGTGTTTTAAAGTGTAGTAGCGTGACAGATCGTTCTTATTTATGTGTAAAAGTAACACGTTTCACTGCTCAGTCTCCTCCCAGATAGAAACACCACAGTAAATTTAGAAGTGGAATGTATGCCGTAAATGACAACAGATTTAAGAAATTAACATGGAAGGAATCCAACAGAGACCTTTCACCACTCTCGTAGTGAACTGTTTTGGTTATGGTCCTAGTTAAAAAAAAAGTACTACTAAAACATCAGTGGATCGTACAAGTTTGTTTCATATCCATTCATAATTAGTTTGTATTATTGAAGCGTATTCGAACAAACTTTATTACTGTGAGAAAGTGCACAGGCTTTGGTAAATTACCATATACTAGGGTTGGAACTTAAATAGTGGCAATATTTATTCACAACCGACAAAAAGAGTTACATGTTAGAACCTGTTATCGTCCTCCAAAGTAGTCACCAGCGTTGTGTAGAACCTGTTGCCAGCGATGTGGAAGGCGTAGTATACCGTTAGCAGAGCCTGTTCTGTTGATGATGCGCGTGGAGCGGTCTACTGCCTGTTGAATCTCTGCAACAGTTCTGAAGCGAATGCCACGAAGTGGTCCCTTCATCTTCGGAATCAAAGCAAAGTCACGAGGACTTAAGCCGTATTACTGTTCGTTTTTGGGGCATCACCTACGACCAGCTTTGCGAAAGAAGTGGCGACACTTGTAGCACAACCCACCTATCATTTTGCACGAAAATGCGCGGCCGCATACAGCAGAAGCTGTGGCTGCTCTGTTCGGTCGATGGGACTGAGAAGTACTGTACCATCCACCATACTCTCCGGACTTAAGTCCTTCTGACTTTGATTTTTACAATAGTAATATGAAACAAATTGTAAATAGGAAATGTAGCTTATAGCACTGAGTTGAAGTGTTACAAAAGGATGTGACACCTTATTCGCGTTGCCTCTAATATGATTTTTCAAAACTTGCTGTAATTCAGTTGCTATTTTAGACCGGCACGGCAAGAAGTAGAGAGAAAACAATAAAATAGCAGTTTGTTCACAACCGTTAAATTCTGAAGTTATTCAGTCCGTAGTATAATAGGAAGATTATTCAGTATAATGGATTGAATGCATTAGTTTTTGTATGATAAAGAAAAAAATACGTAACTGCTTGTAGTATTGGTAACTGAAGTAAAATTTGATAAAGAGCAGCCAAACGTCTTCTCCGAACGTAGGTCATCCAGCAAACTGGCGGTCCATTAGGCAGTACAGTTCTTTAATAGCAGCGGTCCTCTTGGAAATGGTGTGCCATTTTACATTCCACAGGTCCTTGAAACTACTCACTTTTCAATTTCGTGGGACTTAAAGTGTGATGTGAAATTCGAATTACGATTAAATTTGACTTTTCTGACCATTTTAATGGTTAGTAGTTGCAAGTGCGCTAATAGTCGGAAAATAATGTAGGACAAACAGGGAAATGAAAAACAGAATTCTGGACAATTGGCGTTGTTTTAAGAATCAGAATCGCCATGCTGCATGTCACAGCACCCCATAAAATGAATACGTATTATTGCGTCTTCATTATTTCTTTCGTACCACATTTTTCATTACTGATGCCAGGAAATTCCCGGATCATACAACGACGTCCCTTCTTGTTTTTGTAACATCATTGTCTGAAGTGAGAAACTCGTAACATGTGTCCCGTTGGGTTTCAATGTATGTGAAAAGTAGACTGGAAAGAAATAACACGACGTATAAAAGTGTAGTCATGGCACTCGCATATTTTCCTTGTCACGATTTATTTCAAAGACGGCCTTCCATGAACGGCTCAATATTTTATCTGTTATACACTTCTGCTTGAGGAATTTTTTTGGATTTACGTTGTTTGAATGATTCTGTTACAAAGCAGAAATTTCATTCCGTAACACATGAAACGTGCAGTCACGAAGAGACTCATGCTTGTTTTTTATAAAAGAGTCACTATTGTCACGAATACTCTCCTTGCATTAATATTAATATTTTCAGGAAGATGTGGAACAGTGCACACGGTGCAACAAAATTTAAGAGTATAGACACATAAAAGAACGAAAAGAACACAAATTTTGCTTAGTCTCTTCGACTGTAGGAGAAGCCAACATTTTACAAAGTCTTAGAATATCATTTAAGGTCTACACGAATTCTGAAACTTCTTATAGCAATAAGAACAGAATTGTCAAAGCAGACTACGTTCTGCTTCGTTTCTTTTCCTAAAAAAATATGAAATGAGTACATTTTACTTGAAAAGTATTCGGCAGATCACAGGTATGAATAGTAAACTACATTTTTTATCAAGTTCCAATTCTCGGTTGTTCCACTCTGCGGTATATTTTTTGAGGTAGCATGTGCATGCCGGAATGACCAGATGTGTCTATACCATTGTCATACTTTAGTGATCGCTTCCTTCTGACGTCCTGTGGTAAACGCAATAGTGTGTTAGTCCTCCAGCATATTAGTAAAAGTTGAATAATGTTTAAAGTTGTTGCGGCTCTCTGTTATACGAACACAACCTACTGACGTATTGCCGTGTCATCCTCTTCTGCGAATGATTTGGAGGGCGTCTCATGTAGTATCAGTCGTGAGGGTTTTGTCCCCCAGTCTGTAAAAACGAAACCCTTATAGTACGCTTTCTTACCATCTGTCTGTCTGTTCGACTATTAAGAAAGCTTATTCTCAGGAACGAGTAGATGTACTGTATCAAGTTGAAATTTATCACACATTAAGATCTATGGTGTAAAGATTTTAAGCTTCTAAGTTAATCAAATCAAAAGATACGACCATTTATGTCACATTATTATACTCGCGAACTCACTCATCAAAACTTATAGGGTACTTCCCATTGACCTAGAATTATGAAATTCGACAAGAAGCAAGAACAAGTAAAGGAAAAAATATGAATTCTTGGTTTTTAGTTATATAACAAGCAAAAATATTTTTTGTCGTTTTTTTATCCGTCTGTCTGTTTGTCTGTCCGTCTGTTAATACTCTTTTTCTCTGGAACAGTGTAGCGTATTAAGTTCAAATTTATATCACATGCTAATTATACGTTTCCGTTTGGGTGCGCAAAATTTTAAACTTCGAAGTCAGTGCAATCAAAAGATACGGCCATTTACGTCGCATACTTTTATACTCGAAAACTCGCTGATCAAAGCCTATGGGATACTTCCCGTTGATCTAGAATCATGAAATTTGGCAAGAAGCAAGGTTTCACAGAACAGGTAAAGGAAAAAAAACCGAAATTGTTAATTTGTAATTATATCACACGAGAAAAATATTTATTTTTTCATCTGTTATCCGACTTTACACTTGAAATTAAAACGTCTTCGAAAGCCTTGGACTCCATGGGATCGATATCTTGCTAGTCTCAGTGTCGATAACAGGCAAAAATCGTCAGTATCCTCGATACCCGGAATGGATAAACTGCCCGCTTAAGTAATTAAGTTTCTACGGAAACTTCATTGTGCGAATACTACTCGCACCTGGCCAGATTTTTTTTTAAATTTTCTTATGGTCTTTCTCGACGTATGAGTCCATCCACGCTAAAGTGTTTCCCTGGGAAAGGTGGTTTTTTCGAGGAAGCAGCTTCTTGATTTCTGTCTTGTGTATGGTGACTGATAACAGTACTTTTGGTCTAAGGTCGCTCTATGGCAGCTGGGCAGTGGGGCTTCTCCAGTGGTATACAAGTTGACTTAAGGCAGTCTCCCATGATGCTGTCCGTCCCATTAATTCCTAATTCCATCTTGGTGAGACAAAAACAGAGTAATGTTCATTTCGCTGTTTGGTACATCTTGACACACGTATTCGAGGCACCAGTTCCTAACACAGTCTTGAGTGTTCGATCCTGACATATTTTTGCTCCAATTATTAGGATAATGATTACTCTCTTAATATCAGTTTCAGCTAAATCATTCTATAGTTCTCTCTGAAAACCCAGGTAGAGAACGTTCTTCGTCCTTGCCTGCCTGCGACAGTGCTCTGTCTGAAAGAATCTTGATGGACGCGAGAACATGCATGGAAACACTATAATCTCCTCCTTTGAAAATCTTTTTATCTATAACCATCTCGCTACCGTTTGTGTTGTACTACTGGTGCCTCTTGCGAAGCTCTGTAGTTAACGCTAGCCAGTGATATACTTAGGCATTACCATCAGTATCCGCAAGCACAGTAGGAACTGCGTCTTTCATAACGTGCAGTGTTAGAAAAAAAGTAATATTATGAATATTTTTCAGAAATCCTCGTATACCTTTAAAAACAACACATTTGTCGTCTGAAAATATCAGAAGGCGAATGCTTCGGAAAAAGCCTCTTATACTACTATTCACGTCAAAATGTTGGTAATTTTCTACTTGTTTCATTATTTTTAAACGTAGGATTCTATTTTTATAGCGCAGAAGTAATCATCATGCATCAGTCGTGCACAGGTTCCAGTATTTGTGACAGCTGACATGCACACGGTACAAAACATATAGCAATCATAAGTTTTAAAACCATGTTCAGTGCGCAAGGTCTCAAAACAAATGTGTGCTTATAATATTAAACTTCTTATCATTATTATTAAAAATACTTCGTTATTTTTATAGTAGCTAGGCAGTAATAATGGAGTAGTGTCTCACGAATAACGAACAAGAGTTTATATTTCTCCTGTCGTAATTTGTTAATACCCGACGTTGTGTCGAGAGACTGTTTGTTGAAAGAACTGCAGCCAGTTTTGGGCTTTCTAAAATTAACTCGTTCGCGGGCGGCTGAATTCTGTTTGGGAGCTTTTCTCACGTCCTGAACTGGGACACCTTAATGCCACGTTGACATCAGAATGGCTTCTCACTATAATCTGCTTCACGCAGCATCCATTATTCATTTATTTTGAATATTCATGGTGTCCGCTTTTAACGTAAAATACGGTTAATCACCTCCAATGAATGTCGGGGAATTTCTCAGCGTTCTGGGCCCGCATATTTCAGTCCGTCATCTCCGAGAATTCTTAAAATTTGTTATGCATTTATGTAAGAAGGAATTGCTGCGCTAGGCTATTTGTCCTGGGAACTAGTTCTGTACGAGTGTAATACGGCTTTAAACAGCAATGTTCGCGTTTACACGCGAGACGTCCGTAGATTGCATCTAGACATGCGAATGTGCCGAGGAAGTGTTCGCATGCTTATAATTGACGCTTCGCAGAATGACGGATTGCGCCTTTGTACACGTTAAGGTAGCAATGGAAGTATGTAAATGCATGGTAATCACAACAAAATACGCTCTACATCACTCTCTTTGCCAGAACACTGGTGTTTCATAATAACCGCTCTAAGATTCGTATCTCTATTGTAAGTATGGATCAATATTTCATTCTCGCTGAGGACAAAGAGTCGGGAGAACTTTACAACTGGCCTGAGATACTTTTATCAAAGTTTACACTTGCCGTTATACATTGAAGAGCCAAAGAAGTTGATACGCCTGCCTAATATAATGTAGGGCCCTCGCGAGCACGCAGAAGCGCCGCAACGCCACTTGGCATGGACTCGAATAATGTCTGAAGTAGTGCTGGAGGGAAATGACGCCATGAATACTGCAGGACGCTCCATAAATCCGTAAGCGTTGCAAGGCATCCGAGATATGCTGAATAATGTTCATTTCTGGGAGTTTGGTGGCCAGCAGAAGTGTTTAAACTCAGATGAATGTTCCTGGAGCCACTCTGTAGCAATTCTGGGTGTGAGGGGTGTCGCATTGTCGTGCTGGAATTACCCAAGTCCGTCCGAATGCGCAATGGACATGAATGTATGCAGGTGGTCAGACAGGATGCTTACGTACGTGTCACCTGTCAGAATCGTATCTAGACTGTCAGGGATCCCATATCACTCCAACTGTACACGTCCGACACCATTACAGAGCCTCCACCAGCTTGAAAAGTCCCACGCTGATATTCAGGGTCCATGCATTCATGAGATTGTCTCCATACCCGTACACGTCCATCCGCTCGATACAATTTCAAACGAGACTCGCCCGACCAGGCAACATGTTTCCAGTCATCAGCAGTCCTATGCTGGTGCTGACAGGCCCAGGCGTGTAGTCATCAAGGGTACACGAGTGGGCCTTCGGCTTCGAAAGCCCATATCGATGATGTTTCGTTGAATGGTTTCACGCTGACACTTGCTGATGGCCCAGCATTGAAATCTGCAGCAATTTGCTGAATGATTGCACTTGCGTCACGTTGAAAGATTCTTCTTTTCAGTCGTCGTTGGTCCCGTTATTGCATGATCTGTTTTCCGGCCGCACCGGTGTCGAAGGTTTGTTGTTTTACGTGAGTCTTTATATTTACGGCAGATTCGTGAAATGGTCATACGGCAAAATCCCCACTTCATCGCTACCTCGGAGACGCTGTGCCGCCTTCGACCGAGCGCCGTCTACAACACCACGTTCAGACTCTCTTAAATTTTGATAACCTGCCATTGTAGCAGCAGTAAACGATCTAACAACTGCACCAGACACTTGATGACTAATATAGGCATTGCCAACCGCAGCGCCGTGTTCTGCCTGTTTATATATCCTTGTATTTGAATGTGCTTGGCTATACCAGTTTCTTTGGCACTTCAGTGCAGTTTCAGTAGTTTCATTGTTTTTCGGTCAGCGCAAGGTCAAGCTTTCAGTAAGTAGATTAACACGTTACAAACGATCTTCTTTCTTCCGTACGCCACAACATTATGCACACAAAAATATATTTTTATTACATAAACCAAATTATTTCACCAGAAACGAACAACACTTTTGCACCCTATGAGTGAAATCTACGTAATTGGTGCAAAAAGCCGGACGCTGTGGCCGAGCGGTTCTAGGCGCTTCAGTCCGGAAGCACTCGGCTGCTGCGGTCGCGAATCCTGCCTCGATCATGGATGTGTGTGATGTCCTTGGTTAATTAGGTTTACGTAGTTCTACGTTTAGAGGACTGATGACCTCAGTCCGCAGCTCGTGGTCGTGCGGTAGCGTTCTCGCTTCCCGCGCCCGGGTTCCCGGGTTCGATTCCCGGCGGGGTCAGGGATTTTTCTCTGCCTCGTGATGACTGGGTGTTGTGTGATGTCCTTAGGTTAGTTAGGTTTAAGTAGTTCTAAGTTCTAGGGGACCATAGATGTTAAGTCCCATAGTGCTCAGAGCCATTTGAACCATTTTTTTGATGACCTCAGATGTTAAGTCCCATAGTGCTTAGATCCATTTGAACCATTTTTTGGTGCAAAAACGTTACTTCAACATAAGTACTCCACAAACTGTGTTACTGTGGATCGAACAGTGAGCTGTCGTTGGGTTTGGTTGAAGCTGTAACTGGTTGTAGTACGAATTGTACTAATCCTTATTATGAGTGCAGATGGCGTACAAAAATTAGTTGCATGAGCGATTTTGCAGCTTTTTTTTGATAATTTCTTCACCATGTTTCATTTCACCCATAGGCGTATGGGTGAGATGGACCACTATAATGGGAGAGACGGACCACATAAAAACAGCTATACATGAAGAGAAGAGTAAATTAAAATTTCATTTGTTTGTGTGAAATATGTTGTAGTGAATAACGAACCTGATATTACGTATTTTATTCCAAAATAATGTTATGTGTCTGTTGTACAACTCGACTGAGCATTGGCTTTTAATGAGTTGTTGGTTCTGTTCAAGCATTATCCTTTCTTTCTCTCACCAAAGAAATTACACTTATTACCAAATGTGACCATAGTGAACAGGCAACACAGTGAATCCAATCGTAATTGTCATTGATTTCGTAATAGATTTCATCATAGCCAACAAATTTATCCTCATCTCATTCATGAAAGTTTTTTCCTTAATCTTTACAACTTCTGCACCTGGTGAGGTGTATGCTGTATTTTTCTTACTAAAACTGTAAAGAAAGATACGAATAAGAAAAGAAAGGATACAAAAATGCAGAAGAAGACCAACAAAGGGAAATACTATTGAAGAAAAAAAACAGACTGAAGAAGCTCAGTATTTTCAGCAGAGCTTAGCTCTTTCGATACAGTTGCTGCCATCTTCTTAAAATTCATCGTTTTATCAACAGAAGAAAAAGTTGACATTTCTTACAAAAGTTTTGTGTTTGTTGCCTTAGGAGTAGTCAGTTTTGAGATGATAATCTTGAAAGTTTTGGGTTTAGTAGGAGTGGACTCCGAAGTTGTGTCAGTAAAGGAATTTGACGTGTGCAGATAACTCTGCTCTTTTGATGTGCTTCGTATAAGTAGGTCTTTTGATGAGCTTAGAAGTGGTTGGTTGGCCTGTGTACAAGATTCTGCTCTTCCATTTGTTGGTATAGGAGTGCCTTGAGACAAGCAAGTGTAGTCTGAGACTGCGGCCATCTTCAGTCAGATTATTGCACATGCCTTAAAGCTAGATTCAATTATACTCCAGCGCTCTCACATTAAAATATGCGGTTCATCTCTCCCGTTTGTGTGGGAAAGATGGGGCAGCCCGACTTCCATCTGTAGACAGCAAACACAGTGGCCATTTTATATTAGTTTCATGTCTACACATTTGTCAAGCTCGCAGTAAAAAAGCTGCATCAATATTGCGCAAACTAAGACTTAACACTAAATTATGTAACTACTCGACAAAACTTTTCGACTTACCGGAACACAGAATGTGATTTAGCTCCAGAACTAACACGAAAATAACAGCAATATTTCTGCACCACGTTTGTTCACAAAAGAACTTCCTCACAAGTGGCGAGAGCTGCTCTCTAGAGGTGCATTTGTGAAACATGCCGCTGGTCTCACTTACCTAGTGGTCCAACTCTCCCGGATTTACCCTATACAGCTAGTTGTTTTAGGATATGTATTTGTGTGATAAGACTTCAATAAAACTTGTATCATCAATAATAGTTTTTCCCCGTCAAAAGATATGGTAAATGTTATCTTTAACATTCAGTGCATTTTTCTTCTGATCAGGAAGTTCGGCTATCTCCCATCTCCACCTATGCACCACAACATACAAACAATTTGAACCATTTTGTTTAAAGAACGGAAACATACAGAATAAGTCTGACGTCATTTATACATATTTGGTACATGCTACACAATTTACCTTCTGTCATGAAACTGAAAGGACGCTTGTGACGGAAGGAACGGAATTCGTTACGGTGATAACGATAAATCTACTGTGGGTGCGTTGGCATATTGCGCTTGCCCAGAAATCAAGAATAACGCAACATAAAACAGCAAATGGTCTTCTGAAGCGTTGGTAGTCAATACATTGCGCACACCTTGTAGAGCAGGTGAATTCGGTTTCCCTCTAGATTGCTACAAAACCGTTACTAAATGCGTTCGGGAATTCAGCTGCCGGATGTTTGAGAGTGCGTTACCTCGTATGCGATAAGTCTAATCGCTGAAGCAGACTCGTATAAATAATTAATGTCTCTGTTAATTGACGTAGCAAGAGAGACCCAGACTCACTTGCGTCTACATTTTAGAATACAAAACGAAGCTGCTGAGTGATTCATGGCTTTAGTGAGTCAATGTACAACAGAAAAACTCACAGCCTCGGTGTTAGGAATTCGGATACTCTTCAACTGCAGTCTTAATGAACTTGGTGTTACGCCATCTTCCTTAGTGTGTTAACCTATTCTACATGTTGCATTAGAGGTCGGGAGTGGGCCAGTTCGTTACATCAAAAATTCACTGTCAATACGATTGAGACTGAAGGACAAAGAACAAGCTCACGACAAACCAGAAGGAAAAAAAGATGTCACTGATAATTTCAACAACAGTCACGACAAGGAAGACAACGGAAACAGCCTCTATCTCGGGCCAAGTAAAAGAACAAAGAGCATACAACTCACGGCAACCAACGGTCGCACTCAATGTATATGGAAATCTGAATAAAGAAATGAAGATAAAAGCTCCAGTACAATTAACTGGACCACTGAAATGGAAGCTGAGGTGGGAAATCAGGCATCGACAACCAACGAATCATGTTAAACGTTTGAGACCGGAAATGATGGCGACGAATTTCATCGAATCAGCCCTGAGTCATTGCGGCGAAAAATCAATATTGTATGCAAGTATATTTCATGAAATGCAAGTTATTGTAGCAACGAATTTTGTCCAAGCGAACATGTGCAACTATACAGGAAAGAGGAACAAAAGCTTCGCATGTTGACGTCGAAGTCCACATGAAACGAAAAATACTGACTTGAAAAATTTCCTGTATAATTTTGACTCCGGTATTGCTGTATTACAGGAGGTAATGATCCCATATCTAAACATTTAATGAAATTTTAAATGTGACTGTCAGTACCTTTGTCAACTATGTGATCAATGTAAGAGTAACAGACTCAATTGAGGAATACAAATCTTACGCTGAAACTGAACTCTAAAAGGCTTACAGCAACAGACAACATAAAATAAACTTTAGCTACATATTAAAGATAATATTTCATAAGCAATGAATAGGTTAATATTGTAATCAAATTGGAATAGGGCATAAATACTGTTACAAGGAATATTGAAAAAAAGGAACGTAAAATTACTTTTAACTGTTCCATTCAATGATTTCATCTGTGCAAAGAATATTTCCAAAATCCATGAACTACGTGCGCTTCATATTTTTCATTTGCTGTTACATCTGCTTAACTATTTTGTGTAGGTGGTTTGACACTTTTCTGATTCACGTCAGTTCAACAGCATGCACTAAGGACTTCACAAGAAGAAGCAATACAGGAAGAAGCAATGTTGTTTATTTATATTTTATTTAGTCATTTATCTGAACAATATAACCTAAAATAGAATGAAATAAGTTGTGTTATTTATGTTATTTGCTCTTTTTAAAGAGCACAAGCAAAACAGTTTCTTTTTATGGAGCTACAATTATTTTAAGAACAAGAATTTAATGTAATTGTAGCATTTATTTACCTGAAAAAGTTATTGTTTATTTTTATGAAAAAGCAATAGCGTTATTATCAAAAAGCAAGAATTTATATTTGCCGTACGTTTTCTTTCTGATAATCAACCACAAAAGAACTCATTCTTTTTATGAAGAGAAAAATATGTTTAACGGCATATAAAGCCACACCAAGATGGAAAAAATTGGAGAGTGCAAGAAAGGGAAGAAGGGGGGTGGGGGGGGGGAAGGGAAGTCTTTAAAAATGATCAGCATAGCTGACTACTGTGCGGACGATCGGGATTAGATTCCCGGTACTGCCAGGACACTGTTGTTGGTATCAAGACTGGAATCAGCGCACTCAGCCTCATGATACCAACCGAGAAGCTACTTGAATGAGAGGTTGCGGTTGCGGTGTCTGGGAAATGATAACAGTCAGGAACATTATGTGTGACGTACGCCCATCCATACCGGATACGAATGACGACAGTGGCAGCCGATCGGTCCCCCTATACACCAATAAAAATAATTAATTTTGAAACAAAGTATTGTAACAAAAGAACGGTGGTTTAAAATTTGGGAATACAGAGCAAAACACAGCAAAACACTATGAACATAATACACTGACGGAAAAAAAATCGCAACACCAAGGAGTTGTGCGACATAAAGAAAGTTGGTACGCGTGTTTCTACATCATATTTCGCCCCAATTGCATAACAAAATAAAAATCAGGTTTGTATTAAATACAACCGTAACGGTCTTGAGCGTTAGTTAGCACTGAGACTGGACGTGGTGAGCTTGTGTTAGCCAGGAACGCCGTTAAGGCGACAAAGACGCCATTATCAGCATCTCAATGAGTTTGAAAGAGGTCGTGTAACAGGGCTACTAGAATCTGAATGTTCCTTCCGCGATATTGCAGAAAAACTTGGCGGGAATGTAGTCAATCTACATGACTGCTGGCAGTGGTGATCACGAGAATGTACGGTCGCAAGAAGACCGGGCTCCTAAGGGCCACGTGGCACTATCGAGAGGGAAGACCACTGCGTTCGGCTTATGGTTCTGGCGCGTGGTACTGCATCTGCAACAGCAATCTGAGCAGCAGTTCGCACCACAGTGACACAACGAACTGCTGCAAATCGGGTACTTCAATGACTGCTTCAAGCCAGACGCCCCGTAGAGTACATTCCATTGACCTCAAGCTGCAGCCATTTTCAACTTCAGTGGTGTCAAGCGAGAAGGGCTGGGTGTAGGTCTGTTGTGTTTTCTGACGAAAGCTGGTTCTGCCTCGGTGCCAATGGGGGCAGGGTGTTGGTTAGAAGGAAGCCAGTTGAGGGCCTGCAATAAACCTATCTGAATGCTAGATACACTGGACCTACACCTTGAGCTATGGATAGTGGTGCGATTTCGTATGACACCAGGAGCACTCTCATGGTTATCCCACACATCCTGAATGCAAATTTGTTCGTCAGTCTGGTGATGCGAGCTATTGTGCTGCCCTTCATGAACACTATTCCAGGGGAATTTTCCAACAGGATAACGCTCGCCCACATACAGCTGTTGGAACCCATCATAGTTTACAGAGTGTAGACTTATGCCTTGTCCTGTTGAATCACCAAATCTGTCTCCAATCGAGCACATCGGACGACAACTCCAGTGTCATTCACAAACAGCATTAACCGTCCCTTTATTGACCGACCACGTGCAAGAGGCATGGAACTACATCTCAAAAACTGACATCGGGCACCTGTAAAACACAATGCATGCACGTCTGCATGCTTGCATTCAACATCCTGGCGGTTACACCGGTTATTAATATATCAGGATTTCACTTTTGCAATGACTTACGTCACGCTTACATTAATCTGTGATCTTGCAACGTAAATCTCTTGAATATGTTAGCAAGACGAATGTATTCCTGAAATTTCGTAACCTTCATTAATTATTTTTTGGTGTTGCGATTTTTTCCGTCAGTACGTAACGTCAAAAAAAACTTAATTAATCTATATAAATAAAAATCAGTTGCCACATGTATGAAAGATCATCACTCGAGAACGGCTAGACCGATCTGGCTGATATTTCTTTTGTTGTGTTCGTAATTGTCAGGATAAGGTTTGTATGTAAGCAAATTTTTGGAAAATCCACCGCGAAATTCGGATTTGCAGATGATGTGCCACTTCGCCAATAGTTAATCGTCTGTCTTAGAGAATCATTTCACGTGAACGTTCAATGGTTTCTTCATTTGTGGCGGTAAACGGTCGTCCGGCTCCTTCATCGTGCGTGATACCTGTGCGACCATATCTGAATTTTTCAATCCATTCTTAGACACTCCGTTGTGGCAAAACACTGTTCCTGTACTGTACCGAAAGTCTTCAAGTCTTCGATGAATTTCCGCCCCTGATACGCCTTCCGACCACAAAAAACGGATCACTGAACGTTGCTCCGCTGTCTCTCTGGTGCAGAGAGACAGCGGAGCAGCCATGACTAACAGCACAGCAGCGAAAACGAAACTAACCTAGCAGCTTGAAAATTGCAAAGATATAACAACAAACAAATACAGCACGCGTCATCAACGTAAACTGACAGTACTACCAAAATAAACAAAAATATAACTAAATTGCGAATAATAATTGACTTACCCCCGTTTGTAGTCAAGTTCGACTCGCTCAGTTGGAGCTTACACATAAGATAATGTGGAGCGTCGACAAAACAGACGGCCAAACGTGACAATTGGAACTGAACGTTTGGCGTTCAGATACGAGCCGACTGTCTATTACTCCGCGGGTGTGTTGGTCGACTTCGGAACAATGAACAATGTTTGTCAAATTTACAATGCTTTGAGGTTTCGACAAAAACAGTCAGAATTTCGTAGTTCGGAGCTATTTTTAACATAAAACAGGAAATTTGTGTTTACTGCTCACTTTATAATCCTACATGTTCGTAGATTAAAACAATACGAAATACCGTCATTAAAGCAACTATCCTCACAGATACAGCAGCTGGAAAGCTCTCTCTCATATCCCGTGTACTAATGATACCAACCGATTTACCCATTAATTTTCTATTTCCAATCAAGATTCCGTTTCCAATAACAATAAATAAGGTCAGAGAGAGGAGGAGGAGGAGATGGACAGAGAAGGGGGGAGGAAATGGATGTGAAGAAGGAGGAGGAGCATATGGACCGGCAGTTGAGGGAGAAGGAGATGCATAGAGAGAAAGTGGGTTAAGAGATGGGCAGGAGGGTGTGGGGATAAGGTGATGAACAGAGATTGGGGGAGGAGAGGGAGAGGGACAAATGGTGGGGGCTGGAGGGGAGGGATAGAGAGGTGGGGCAGAAGGAAAGTTGGACGTATATGCAGTTCCCATACATATTTAGTAGTTGTGAAGCATTGGAAATTTGAAATTTGTGGTAAGTTCCTAATGGACCAAACTGCTGCGGTCATCGGTCCCTAGGATTACACACTACGTAATCTAATTTAAACTAACTTACGGTAAGGACAATACATGCATTCATGCCCGAGGGAGGACTCGAACCACCGACGGGGGCAGCCGCGCGAACCGTGGCAAAGCGCCCCAGACCGTGCGGTTACCCAGCGCGGCTGCGAAACATTGCCGGGTTCGTTAGTCATCAATAAATTCATAATTACTGATGCTTGGATTTCCTTTGATTACAAGAAACAAGTATGGAACACACGAAAAAAAGCGATAACGCAAAATAAGTCGATTCGAGAGATTGAATCACATGTAAAAAGAGGAGAGTATTCAAAATTTCCATACTGCCCACAGATTCCGGTAACTAAGAGAGTTACATGCCCGAAAGAACAGACACCACGCATTCATATAACAGGAAATGCCCTGTAGGCTTTAGCGAATGAGTTTGCAGTATCAAAATATATGACACCAATGGCTGCGTCTTTTGACTGTATTGACTAAGAAGCCAACATTTATTAGTTCACAAAGGGACCATAGACAATAGTACGTGACACAAATTTCAACTTGACATGTCTACCCGTTGCAGAGAAAAGGGATTTTGAAAAGTCGGACAGACAGACAGACGGACTGTAAAGTGATTCTGTGAGGATCCCGTTTTTACTGATTGAGGTACGGTAGAGAATATGGCAGAGGAGACGGTGCTGGTCCCTGATAGTTTTTCGACAGACAACAGCCATCACCTTAACAGAGCACAGTGGTCACGTTAGAGCGCTGTAGGCGGTGTAGAACTGATACCAGGCGGACGTGCTACGCTCTACCGCTGACCGAGTCCGATAGTATGGGCGTGTGAACGTGTCTGTCGGCTCTGTGGAATCAGCGCAGTAAGGTAGGTCGACGTGGAGGCGTGACAGAATGTCGGCAAGGTGTTACCGTCTTTGGACGTGTCTATGGCCGCATGGTGAACGAAGCTGCTCAATTCGTTGGGGTTTCAATGCGGACTGTTCAACGTGTTTACAGGGAATGCTGTAGCACTCGCAGCTATGTAACATGACGTGAGGACAGTGGTCACAGAAAGAGCCTAAGCGACAGGAAAGAAAGAAGTTTTTCAGAAATTGTCAAAGACTATCAGTTTCCACCCTGGCAGAAGTTGTTGCTGTGGGTAAATGCAGGTCCGTCTCAAACAGTTTCCAAGGGAATATCACGAAGCGAACTGCATACAGTTGGTATCGGGTACCTGCAGAAGGCCACTACTCACAGCGACAAATAAAACCGACATGTTCTACGGCCCAAATAGCACACAAATTAAACCGTAGCTGATGGAGGTGACGAGTCGCGTTATTGCCCACTTAAAATGACTGAGTCCAGTGAGTCGTTTAACACGTCGTGTGTGGAGGGTGTATCTCACCTCGGAGGTAGTTGTGTGACATTTTATAAGTGTCACTCGTTCCATTGCTTGTGTCCCTTCACTGAAGTTGCCGTGATCATGAACCAGTACATTTATTTCGACATTCTTGCTGACCAAGTTTTGCATTTTCTTGTATATCATCATGATGAATATTCTGTGGGCACTCCCGTCTTCCTGGTTTGACGAACACTCAAGCACCCTATAGTATCCTATAGCCCACTAAATAAACGGTTATTTATCTCATATAAAGAGTGTGGCTTTGTTTGAAATGGCGGCTGAAACGTAGCAATCAACATGCCCTAAATTTGGTAACTCTACGGGATCTGATAACCAGTGAATGGCTTCATCTGGATATGGCATAGGGTAAAACGTAGCAATCAACATGCCAACGATTTGCGAACTCTACGTGACTTAAACATCAATGAGTGGTTTCATCTGGATATGGTATACCTGAAGAAACTTGTGGACCCTCTCCCTCGCCCAACTGAAGCAATTATCTAGGCTAGAGGCGTGGTCACACGGTATGAGCATGAGGTCTCATCGGGGTGGTTCGTTTTTTTTTTTTTTTTTGTCCGTTCAGCTTATTTTCTGTGTTACGAACAGGAAAAGATTGGTTAGCTGCTACTCGCTGCTTCCTTGCCGCCTTTAGCTTCTGGATAAGTTGTACCCACGTCCCCGAACGGGATGGCACCAAACAAAAACTTCATTTTAATCGCTGGTTACCATCTTCAATAATATAATGAAATCAAAAACAGAAAATATTGTATTTTCTCTAGGAAGTGTTCCAGAGCTTCTGAATACACTCCTGGAAATTGAAATAAGAACACCGTGAATTCATTGTCCCAGGAAGGGGAAACTTTATTGACACATTCCTGGGGTCAGATACATCACATGATCACACTGACAGAACCACAGGCACATAGACACAGGCAACAGAGCATGCACAATGTCGGCACTAGTACAGTGTATATCCACCTTTCGCAGCAATGCAGGCTGCTATTCTCCCATGGAGACGATCGTAGAGATGCTGGATGTAGTCCTTTGGAACGGCTTGCCATGCCATTTCCACCTGGCGCCTCAGTTGGACCAGCGTTCGTGCTGGACGTGCAGACCGCGTGAGACGACGCTTCATCCAGTCCCAAACATGCTCAATGGGGGACAGATCCGGAGATCTTGCTGGCCAGGGTAGTTGACTTACACCTTCTAGAGCACGTTGGGTGGCACGGGATACATGCGGACGTGCATTGTCCTGTTGGAACAGCAAGGTCCCTTGCCGGTCTAGGAATGGTAGAACGATGGGTTCGATGACGGTTTGGATGTACCGTGCAGTATTCAGTGTCCCCTCGACGATCACCAGTGGTGTACGGCCAGTGTAGGAGATCGCTCCCCACACCATGATGCCGGGTGTTGGCCCTGTGTGCCTCGGTCGTATGCAGTCCTGATTGTGGCGCTCACCTGCACGGCGCCAAACACGCATACGACCATCATTGGCACCAAGGCAGAAGCGACTCTCATCGCTGAAGACGACACGTCTCCATTCGTCCCTCCATTCACGCCTGTCGCGACACCACTGGAGGCGGTCTGCACGATGTTGGGGCGTGAGCGGAAGAAGGCCTAACGGTGTGCGGGACCGTAGCCCAGCTTCATGGAGACGGTTGCGAATGGTCCTCGCCGATACCCCAGGAGCAACAGTGTCCCTAATTTGCTGGGAAGTGGCGGTGCGGTCCCCTACGGCACTGCGTGGGATCCTACGGTCTTGGCGTGCATCCGTGCGTCGCTGCGGTCCGGTCCCAGGTCGACGGGCACGTGCACCTTCCGCCGACCACTGGCGACAACATCGATGTACTGTGGAGACCTCACGCCCCACGTGTTGAGCAATTCGGCGGTACGTCCACCCGGCCTCCCGCATGCCCACTATACGCCCTCGCTCAAAGTCCGTCAACTGCACATACGGTTGACGTCCACGCTGTCGCGGCATGCTACCAGTGTTAAAGACTGCGATGGAGCTCCGTATGCCACGGCAAACTGGCTGACACTGACGGCGGCGGTGCACAAATGCTGCGCAGCTAGCGCCATTCGACGGCCAACACCGCGGTTCCTGGTGTGTCCGCTGTGCCGTGCGTGTGATCATTGCTTGTACAGCCCTCCCGCAGTGTCCGGAGCAAGTATGGTGGGTCTGACACACCGGTGTCAATGTGTTCTTTTTTCCATTTCCAGGAGTGTATTTAAAGTCACTCTATTGTCACGCCGAACTTTGGCGACGCCGCTCGGAATACACACAACTACAGTTGTAAAACTACCGTTCGCTAAGGTGAACTATCGTAAGTAAGCGTAAATTACGGTGGTTTTCCTAGTAGCTTTGGTCAGTTAGGATCGCAGCTGCGTTACCTGTACGTTAGGCGTGATGCGTGCTTCTCTGGTGTTACCTCATTCCGCTCGCTTTGTTTGCATATGCGATCAGTGTCTTACTACATTCCTCTAGAAACCGGAAGCGGTGAACCGTTTGGCTACTGATTGAGAACATATAAAAGATCACGTAACTTACGGAATATTTCTGTACTACGTTGTTATCCTTTCCTTTTGTCTACTACTTAAAAATAAACAGTTTTTATAGTAAAATTGAAAATATCAGTGTTTAATTCACATTTTATTCGGAAGTTGTTGATTTGTAACTTGAAACAGAGGGACGTTGTAGTAAAAATAAAAAAAATGCAATACAAGTTTATCATACAGCGATAGCAAAAGACGTTTCCCCAAAGATAAAGTACACTAACAGAAACTCAAAAGAAAAACATATCAAACATCGCTTCAGTACTTGGGCGAGCTTATATAAAACATGTTTCTGTCATCGCTAAACAACTCTCGCACTTATCAGTAATAACAGAAAACTCTTGCCTTTGATCATGATGAAGTACGTTCTACTGAGTAGAAAATAACAATAATAATTGATAGACATTTTTAATGCTGGTGCATGTGAACTGTACTTGCAGCAAAAGTAACTGCTTTATTTGCGTTAAAGCATTGAAGTTAGGTGGTTAACTAACTTGTTACTTATAAAATGCAATTTGCATTTTTAAGGATATGAAATATACAGTGGACTAACGCTCAAATATGTGCGATTCTAATTATGTGCAAAACAAACAAACAAAAAACAAAAGGAAGTCGTCGGCCTCCAGTTTCTCTCTCACACGTTCATTTATGTTTCTTTCCCTGCCAATATTATCGGTAGTCCTTCCATTCAATACGTCATTGATGCACGTACCGTAACTGCTGAACTCTACACACAATAGATGCAGCGGTGTGGTTGTCAGCTGCTTATCTTTAGTTAGCTGATAGTAGACAGATTTTCAGGAAAATCTAAATGTATAACGAAAATTCAGGATCCTTCGAAGTATGTGTACTGCGTTTGTAATAGAAGACAAGAAACATAATTCAACTAATGTGGTAATTGAGTCCAGCTGCGAAAAACTATGGTAACAAACAGCAATTAAGGATGGGATAGAAGTTGTATTTGCGTCCTTCATCAACCACCAGACATAGCTACAGAAATAAAACACAACGTCAGAAAAGAACTCACTTCCCTAGTATGTATGTATCCAGGTTTTGCTGTAATACATGGAGATTTCAACCATTCCACAAATGACAGGCAAACTACAACATCGTCTGTTGTATTTATGATATTGGCGTGTTTGTATAAAATCTTCCATGTGGCAAAAACTTTGTGGTGTATGACTGGTTCAGATGGTTCAAAAAAATGGCTCTGAGCACTATGGGACTTAACATCTATGGTCATCAGTCCCCTAGAACTTAGAACTACTTAAACCTAACTAACCTAAGGACATCACACAACACCCAGCCATCACGAGGCAGAGAAAATCCCTGACCCCGCCGGGAATCGAACCCGGGAACCCGGGCGTGGGAAGCGAGAACGCTACCGCACGACCACGAGATGCGGGCTCAGATGGTTCAAATGGCTCTAAGCAATATGGGAATTAACATCTGAGGTCGTCAGTCCTCTAGAATTAGAACTACTTAAACCCGACTAACCAAAGGACATCACACACATCCATGCCCGAGGTAGGATTCGAACGTGCGACTGTAGCAGCAGAGCGGTTCCGGGATAAGCGCCCAGAACCGCCCAGCCACAGCTTCCGGCTGTATGACTGGTTCTTTACAGTATGTGGATATGTATACATGAAAAAAGTGCTTTATATACTCTTCACTATTTTGTGAACACAGGCAGTAAACATTGCAACATAATGACGCGGGATTTTCGACGGCACAACCACACCAAGCAACTCTCACAAGGAGGAGTAAGGAGCCGAAAGCTAATGTGAACATCAACAAATGTGCATCCAAACGGGGGCAGCTGCCTGAAGATGAAACTGTCGATCAGAAACGAGTCACGGCGTTATTTTTGCGAATTAACAGTATTGTTAATAATGGCTGGTTGCTATTTTCTTTTTTACAAGGGTCAGCGTTTATTTTCTATGCAGTCAGTATCAAACTGTCAGTTTTTGACAAAATAGCACACTTCATTACCTAGCAATAAATGAAATATACTTTTGTTAGTTTTTCGAGAAAAGCGTTCCAGTTTAGATTAGCGATCAAATAGAGTATTATTAGTGGTTATGCTACTTTTACGCCAGTCTTCAAATTGTTGAGTACCGCTTTCATATACAGAAATCAACACTGCTCATTTTAATACGGGATTCAAGACTGTATTAAAGTATAAAATGTCATATTATTTCTCTTTACACAGAGGAAGAAATCTCTCTGACAGGAGAGGGGGTGGGGAGGGGGGTGGGGAGGAGCAGATGAAAATTATTATTTCTTTAACGTTGTTGCAAATGCTTAGCAAAACGGCATAATGTGTGACTCAAATTACCTCGTAACAATTGTACGTTAGCTATTAGTACCACAGGGTTATGTTAAGGAGCCTGTATTCTGAATGTAACGTTTGTCAAGTCTTTCATATTGAATACATGAAATGTATTCACAGCTGCGAATGCGATCAACCATCAGCTCTACAAGAGAATGACGACAATGAAAGTTTGTGCCGCACTAGGACACGAACCTGGATTTCCCATTTTACGCGAGTGGTCGCCCTAACTGCATTGGGTGACCATGCTCGACTCACGGCCAGACCCAAACATCCATGTGCCGCCGTTCCTGCATCACAAACTGCACTTGTATACTTACTGTGATTCCCGTGTGGGGCCCGCCAGACTGGCCGAGCGGTTCTAGGCGCTCCAGTCCGGAACCGCGCGACCGCTACGGTCGAAGGTTCAATTCCAGCCTCGGGCATGGATGTGTGTGATGTCCTTTGGTTAGTTAGGTTTAAGTAGCTCTCAGTTCTAGGGTACTGATGACCTCAGAAGTTAAGTCCCATAGTGCTTAGAACCATTTCAACCATTATTTTTCCATGTGGGGAAGGACATTTTAAGGGAAAGTCGCTGCCTTGTATTGGTTGATAAATACGATATTGCAATGCCTGTGCTGTCCGAAGGAACATTGCATTGTACTTCTTAAAGACTCAGGCACTACAATAACGTTTTCGTGTGGAAGACTAGGTACAATAAAATCGGAGGGAAGACATGGCCACAGAAGAGAGTTGCACGGCACTACGATATCGTTTTCGTGTGGAAGACTAGGTATATTAAAATCGGAGGGAAAACATGGCCGCAGAAGAGACTTGCACGGCACTACGATATCGTTTTCGTGTGGAAGACTAGGTGTATTAAAATCGGAGGGAAGACATGGCCACAGAAGAGAGTTGCATGGCACTACGATATCGTTTTCGTGTGGAAGACTAGGTATATTAAAATCGGAGGGAAGACATGGCTGCAGAAGAGATTTGCACGGCACTACGATATCGTTTTCGTGTGGAAGAATAGGTATATTAAAATCGGAGGGAAGACATGGCCACAGAAGAGAGTTGCACGGCACTACGATATCGTTTTCGTGTGGAAGACTAGGTATATAAAAAATCGGAGGGAAGACATGGCCGCAGAAGAGAGTTGCACGACACTACGATATCGTTTTCGTGTGGAAGACTAGGTATATTAAAATCGGAGGGAAGACATGGCCACAGAAGAGAGTTGCACGGCACTACGATATCGTTTTCGTGTGGAAGACTAGGTATATTAAAATCGGAGGGAAGACATGGCCGCAGAAGAGAGTTACACGGTACTACGATATCGTTTTCGTGTGGAAGACTAGGTATATCAAAATCGGAGGGAAGACATGGCCGCAGAAGAGAGTTGCACGGCACTACGATATCGTTTTCGTGTGGAAGACTAGGTATATTAAAATCGGAGGGAAGACATGGCCGCAGAAGAGAGTTGCACGACACTACGATATCGTTTTCGTGTGGAAGACTAGGTATATTAAAATCGGAGGGAAGACATGGCCACAGAAGAGAGTTGCACGGCACTACGATATCGTTTTCGTGTGGAAGACTAGGTATATTAAAATCGGAGGGAAGACATGGCCGCAGAAGAGAGTTACACGGTACTACGATATCGTTTTCGTGTGGAAGACTAGGTATATCAAAATCGGAGGGAAGACATGGCCGCAGAAGAGAGTTGCACGGCACTACGATATCGTTTTCGTGTGGAAGATTAGGTATATTAAAATCGGAGGGAAGACATGGCCCCAGAAGTGAGTTGCACGGCACTACGATATCGTTTTCGTGTGGAAGACTAGGTATATTAAAATCGGAGGGAAGACATGGCCGCAGAAGAGAGTTGCACGACACTACGATATCGTCTTCGTGTGGAAGACTAGGTATATTAAAATCGGAGGGAAGACATGGCCACAGAAGAGAGTTGCACGGCACTACGATATCGTTTTCGTGTGGAAGACTAGGTATATTAAAATCAGAGGGAAGACATGGCCGCAGAAGGGAGTTGCACGGCACTACGATATCGTTTTCGTGTGGAAGACTAGGTATATTAAAATCGGAGGGAAGACATGACCGCAGAAGAGAGTTGCATGGCACTACGATATCGTTTTCGTGTGGAAGACTAGGTATATTAAAATCGGAGGGAAGACATGGCCGCAGAAGAGAGTTGCACGGCACTACGATATCGTTTTCGTGTGGAAGACTAGGTATATTAAAATCGGAGGAAAGACATGGCCGCAGAAGAGAGTTGCACGGCACTACGATATCGTTTTCGTGTGGAAGACTAGGTATATTAAAATCGGAAGGAAGACATGGCTGCAGAAGAGAGTTGCATGGCACTACCATATCGTTTTCGTGTGGAAGAATAGGTATATTAAAATCGGAGGGAAGACATGGCCGCAGAAGAGAGTTGCACGGCACTACGATATCGTTTTCGTGTGGAAGAATAGGTATATTAAAATCGGAGGGAAGACATGGCCGCAGAAGAGAGTTGCACGGCACTACGATATCGTTTTCGTGTGGGAGACTAGGTATATTAAAATCGGAGGGAAGACATGGCCGCAGAAGAGAGTTGCACGGCACTACGATATCGTTTTCGTGTGGAAGACTAGGTATATTAAAATCGGAAGGGAAGACATGACCACAGAAGGGAGTTGCACGGCACTACGATATCGTTTTCGTGTGGAAGACTAGGTATATTAAAATCGGAGGGAAGACATGGTCGCAGAAGAGAGTTGCACAGCACTACGATATCGTTTTCGTGTGGAAGACTAGGTATATTAAAATCGGAGGGAAGACATGGCCACAGAAGAGAGTTGCACGGCACTACGATATCGTTTTCGTGTGGAAGACTAGGTATATTAAAATCGGAGGGAAGACATGGCCGCAGAAGAGAGTTGCACGACACTACGATATCGTTTTCGTGTGGAAGACTAGGTATATTAAAATCGGAGGGAAGACATGGCCACAGAAGAGAGTTGCACGGCACTACGATACCGTTTTCGTGTGGAAGACTAGGTATATTAAAATCGGAGGGAAGACATGGCCGCAGAAGAGAGTTACACGGTACTACGATATCGTTTTCGTGTGGAAGACTAGGTATATTAAAATCGAAGGGAAGACATGGCCGCAGAAGAGAGTTGCACGGCACTACGATATCGTTTTCGTGTGGAAGATTAGGTATATTAAAATCGGAGGGAAGACATGGCCCCAGAAGTGAGTTGCACGGCACTACGATATCGTTTTCGTGTGGAAGACTAGGTATATTAAAATCGGAGGGAAGGCATGGCCCCAGAAGTGAGTTGCACGGCACTACGATATCGTCTTCGTGTGGAAGACTAGGTATATTAAAGTCGGAGGGAAGACATGGCCGCAGAAGAGAGTTGCACGGCACTACGATATCGTTTTCGTGTGGAAGACTAGGTATATTAAAATCAGAGGGAAGACATGGCCGCAGAAGGGAGTTGCACGGCACTACGATATCGTTTTCGTGTGGAAGACTAGGTATATTAAAATCGGAGGGAAGACATGACCGCAGAAGAGAGTTGCATGGCACTACGATATCGTTTTCGTGTGGAAGACTAGGTATATTAAAATCGGAGGGACGACATGGCCGCAGAAGAGAGTTGCACGGCACTACGATATCGTTTTCGTGTGGAAGACTAGGTACATTAAAATCGGAGGAAAGACATGGCCGCAGAAGAGAGTTGCACGGCACTACGATATCGTTTTCGTGTGGAAGACTAGGTATATTAAAATCGGAAGGAAGACATGGCTGCAGAAGAGAGTTGCATGGCACTACCATATCGTTTTCGTGTGGAAGAATAGGTATATTAAAATCGGAGGGAAGACATGGCCGCAGAAGAGAGTTGCACGGCACTACGATATCGTTTTCGTGTGGAAGAATAGGTATATTAAAATCGGAGGGAAGACATGGCCGCAGAAGAGAGTTGCACGGCACTACGATATCGTTTTCGTGTGGGAGACTAGGTATATTAAAATCGGAGGGAAGACATGGCCGCAGAAGAGAGTTGCACGGCACTACGATATCGTTTTCGTGTGGAAGACTAGGTATATTAAAATCGGAGGGACGACATGACCACAGAAGGGAGTTGCACGGCACTACGATATCGTTTTCGTGTGGAAGACTAGGTATATTAAAATCGGAGGGAAGACATGGTCGCAGAAGAGAGTTGCACAGCACTACGATATCGTTTTCGTGTGGAAGACTAGGTATATTAAAATCGGAGGGAAGACATGGCCGCAGAAGAGAGTTGCACGGCACTACGTTATCGTTTTCGTGTGGAAGACTATGTATATTAAAATCGGAGGGAAGACGTGGCCGCAGAAGAGAGTTGCACGGCACTACGATATCGTTTTCGTGTGGAAGACTGGGTATATTAAAATCGGAGGGAAGACATGGCCGCAGAAGAGAGTTGCACGGCACTACGATATCGTTTTCGTGTGGAAGACTAGGTATATTAAAATCGGAGGGAAGACATGGCCGCAGAAGAGAGTTGCACGGCACTACGATATCGTTTTCGTGTGGAAGACTAGGTATATTAAAATCGGAGGGAATACATGGCCGCAGAAGAGAGTTGCACGGCACTACCATATCGTTTTCGTGTGGAAGACTAGGTATATTAAAATCGGTAGGAAGAAATGGCCGCAGAAGAGAGTTGCACGGCACTACGATATCGTTTTCGTGTGGAAGACTAGGTATATTAAAATCGGAGGGAAGACATGGCCGCAGAAGAGAGTTGCACGGCACTACGATATCGTTTTCGTGTGGAAGACTAGGTATATTAAAATCGGAGGGAAGACATGGCCGCAGAAGAGAGTTGCACGGCAATACAATATCGTTTTCGTGTGGAAGACTAGGTATATTAAAATCGGAGGGAAGACATGGCCGCAGAAGAGAGTTGCACGGCACTACGATATCGTTTTCGTGTGGAAGACTAGGTATATTAAAATTGGAGGGAAGACATGGCCGCAGAAGAGAGTTGCACGGCACTACGATATCGTTTTCGTGTGGAAGAATAGGTATATTAAAATCGGAGGGAAGACATGACTGCAGAAGAGAGTTGCACGGCACTACGATATCGTTTTCGTGTGGAAGACTAGGTATATTAAAATCGGAGGGAAGAAATGGCCACAGAAGAGAGTTGCACGGCATTACGATATCGTTTTTGTGTGGAAGACTAGGTATATTGAAATCGGAGGGAAGACATGACCGCAGAAGAGAGTTGCACGGCACTACGATATCGTTTTCATGTGGAAGACTAGTTATATTGAAATCGGAGGGAAGACATGACCGCAGAAGAGAGTTGCACGGCACTACAATATCGTTTTCATGTGGAAGACTAGGTATATTAAAATCGGAGGGAAGACATGGCCGCAGAAGAGAGTTGCATGGCACTACGATATCGTTTTCGTATGGAAGACTAGGTATATTAAAATCGGAGGGAAGACATGGCCGCAGAAGAGAGTTGCACGGCACTACGATATCGTTTTCGTGTGGAGGAGTAGGTATATTAAAATCGGAGGGAAGACATGGCCGCAGAAGAGAGTTGCACGGCACTACGATATTGTTTTCGTGTGGAAGACTAGGTATATTAAAATCGGAGGGAAGACATGACCGCAGAAGAGAGTTGCACGGCACTACGATATCGTTTTCGTGTGGAAGACTAAGTATATTAAAATCAGAGGGAAGACATGGCCGCAGAAGAGAGTTGCACGGCACTACGATATCGTTTTCGTGTGGAAGACTAGGTATATTAAGATCGGAGGGAAGACATGACCGCAGAAGAGAGTTGCATGGCACTACAATATCGTTTTCGTGTGGAAGACTAGGTATATTAAAATCAGAGGGAAGACATGGCCGCAGAAGAGAGTTGCACGGCACTACGATATCGTTTTCGTGTGGAAGACTAGGTATATTAAAATCGGAGGGAAGACATGGCCGCAGGAGAGAGTTGCACGGCACTACGATATCGTTTTCGTGTGGAGGAGTAGGTATATTAAAATCGGAGGGAAGACATGACTGCAGAAGAGAGTTGCACGGCACTACGATATCGTTTTCGTGTGGAGGAGTAGGTATATTAAAATCGGAGGGAAGACATGGCCGCAGAAGAGAGTTGCACGGCACTACGATATCGTTTTCGTGTGGAAGACTAGGTATATTAAAATCGGAGGGAAGACATGGCCGCAGAAGAGAGTTGCACGGCACTACGATATCGTTTTCGTGTGGAAGACTAGGTATATTAAAATCGGAGGGAAGACATGGCCGCAGAAGAGAGTTGCACATTCTTGTGGCATCTGTCTGACACAGGCCAGCAGACATGGGTTAGAAAGTACAGAGTTGGTCGTTAGGGCGAGTGAGACGGGCCGGCTCGGCCCTCCCGCGAGGCGCCACAGCAGCACATAATGCGGCGCGCGCCTGAAGAGCCGTCCGTGGGCTGGGCGCAGATAAGCGCTGCCGCATTAGCATATCACGCCCGCACACTGGTCGCCTCTGCCCGCTGCGGCGCGCAGCTCGGCTGCACGCACTGCCCCGCTCTCCTGCCTACGTCCGTACTCTGCTAGCCACTGTCCAGTCCACGCCAGAGGCAGCTTCTCATAGCACCAGTTATTAGATCTTCTCCCCGTTCCATCCACGTAAGAAAAGAGAGAAGGACGATTACTCTGAGCGCGCTGTAATTACTCTGACCTTGTCTTCGCAATCCCTACGGAAGCGATACGTAGGGGGTTGTAATATATTCCTATTCCTATTCCTGAAAGTCTTGATCCATGATTTGGGAAACGTACTGGCTGGGTTTTTAGATGAACTATGTTTTCGGAATCCACGCTGCTTGGCATGGAGGAGGTCACTGTCGTCGACGGAACTCGTTATGTTCGATTCATCAGTTAAAGCTTGTTCTTAAACTCTGAAAGTAGTTTTCTCGGAATAGTTTGCGTCAGTCTTCATACGTCTGCCAGTTCATTTTCTTCAGCGTAACGGAGACTACACGAAACGAGAGACATCATTCGGATTTGTACCGAATTCCACTGAACAGCGATATGTTAATGCCTGACACTTTCCTATGGGTCAGAAAAGCGCTGCCCTTCTTTGTATAAGTTCAGTATCCCCTGTTACTCTTTTCCGGTATGGATCCTACACTGCTGAGCAGTAGTCTAGGATGGGTCGCTTGAGAGTTTTGTAAGCACTATCCTTTGCAGAACGATTGCATCTCCCTAGTATTCTACGAATGTGTCTAGTATGCCAGTAGTCTAGGATGGGTCGCTTGAGAATTTTGTAAGCACTATCCTTTGCAGAGCGATTGCATCTCCCTAGTATTCTACGCATGAGTCTAGTATGCCAGTAGTCTAGGATGGGTCGCTTGAGAGTTTTGTAAGCACTATCCTTTGCAGAACGATTGCATCTCCCTAGTATTCTACGAATGAGTCTAGTATGCCACCTGCTTTACCCACTACTGAGCCTAGTAATCGTTCCATTTCATATCCGTGTGTGTGTGAAATCCTATGGGACTTAACTGCTAAGGTCATCAGTCCCTAAGCTTACACACTATTTAACCTAAATTATCCTAAGGACAAACACACACACTCATGCCCGAGGGAGGACTCGAACCTCCGCCGGGATCAGCCGCACAGTCTATGACTGCAGCGCCTTAGACTGCTCGGCTAAATTTCATATCCGTATAAATTGCTACAGCCAGATATTTGTATAAGTTGACCGACTCCAGTTATGACTCAGTGATGTTGCAGTCATACAATACTACGTCTTTTCGTTTTGTGAAGTGCACAGATTTACATTTACGAACATTTAAAAGCAAGTTGCCGATCTTTGCATCACTTTGAAATCTCATTAAGATCCGACTGAACATATTTTTTTTCAAACAGTACTTCATTATAGATAACTCCAGCGTCTCCGAAAAACCTGTGGTTGCTGTTAATATTGTCTGCAAGGTAATTAATATACAACACGAACAGTAAGAATCCCAACACACTTCAGTGGCACACAACCGAAGTTACTCCTACATTTGTCAATGACGCTCTGTTTAAGAAAATATGCTGTCTGCTACACATCAGAGATCTTCGTTGCAGACACAAATTTCTATTGGTATCCCATACGATCGTGTTTTGATAACGACGATAGTTGTGGTGCTGAGTCAACTGCTTTTCGAAGTCAATACACACTGGGTCTAACTGACAGTCTAGCTTTCGGGCTGTAATGTATGAAACCTGCAGGATGGTTTCAGATGATCGATGTTTTCGGAATCCACGCTGGTTGACATGGATGAGGTCATTGTTCTCGAGATACGTTATTACGTTCGAGCTCAGTCGCGCCGTAGTTTTGTGGATCACTTCTGGTCCACTTGACTGCACGTTGGACTTTCTTCCAACTATTGGAAGGTCATTGAACCTTAACATATAAACGGTCAAATCCCGTGCTAATATTATGTTTAATAAATCTTGTTTGACTAGCAAATGAATTCCTAATTATGTCAGATATATCGTTAACAAAACAGCGCATATCACCAGTGCTTGGTTTCGGAAGATAGCTTTTTTCTACATACATAACAAAAAAACTTAATACATTGAAGGAAAAAATCGCAACACCAAAAAATAATTAATATAGGATAACGAAATTGTGGAAGTACTTTTATCTAGGTAACATATGCAAGTAATTAACATTGCAAGATCACAGGTTAATGTAAGCTCGAGATACGCGATTGAAAATGTGAAATGCTGGTACATTAATAACCATTTTAACCTGTAGAATGTTGAATGCAAGCACGAAAACGTGCATGCATCGTGTTGTACAGGTGCTGGATATCACTTTGTGGGATGGGGTTCCATACCTCTTCCACTTGGTCTGTCAACAAAGGGGCGGTTGAGTTGTCGTCCGATGACGTCCCATATGTGCTCTGTTTGGAGACACGCCTGGTGATCGAGCATTCTAACACAACATCTCTAACTCTGTAGAGCATGTTGGGTCACAACAGCGGTCTTCAGGTGAGTGTTATCCTGTTGGAAAACACTCACTGGAATTGTGTTCATGAATGGCTGCATAACAAATCGAATCAGCAGACTGAAGTATAAATTTGCAGTCACGATGTGTGGGATAACCATTACGGTCCTCCTGCTGTCATACGAAATTGTACCCCAGACTATAACTCCAGATGCATGTCCAGCGTGTCTAGCACGCAGAGAGGTTGGTTGCAGGCCCTGAATTAGACTCCTCCTAAGCAACACACTGCCATCACCGGCACCGAGGCAGAACCACCTTTCATCAGAAAACACAACAGACCTCCATTCTGATCTTCAATGAGCTCTCGCTTGACAGCACTGAAGTCGCAAATAGCGGCGGTTTGGAGTCAGTGGAATGTACGCAACAGAGCGTCTGGCTCGGAGCTGTCCTTGAAATAACCGATTTGTAACTGTTCGTTGTGTCACTTTTGTGCCAACTGCTGCTCAGATTGTTGCTGCTGGTGCAGTACGATGTACCAGAGCAATAGGGCGAACGCAATTGTCTCCCCCCTTGGTAGTGCCACGTAGCCCTCTGGAACCCGATCTTCTTGTGACTGTACATTCTCGTAACCACCGCCGCTAGCAGTCATGTACGGTGGCTGCGTTACTACCAAGTCTTTCCGCAGTATCGCAGAAGGAACATCCAGCTTCTCGTCCCCCTATTACAAGACTACGTTCAAACTCAGAGAGATGTTGATAACGGCGTCTTCGACTCCTTAAAGGCATTCTTGACTAACATCAACACACCACGTTCAACTAAGTAATGCTTAAGGCAGTTACAGCGTGTATTTAAAGCAAACATGATTTGCATCCTCATAGCGGCGCTACTAGCTGAGTAGACATCTTTTAGATGTGCAAATACGCCTACCAACTTTCGGTTATGTTGCACAACTCCTTCTCGGTGTTACGTTTTTTTCCGCCAGTGTATGTACTGGGAAGAGTTTTTCATCGAGGGATACAGTATAGTGTGGCTAAAAGATGGGTTAGCTTAGCCGGAAACTCGGTATAGAATCTGACAGGGATTCCATAGTGCCCTGGGGCTTTGTTCAATTTTAGCGGCTTTAGCTGTTCCTCTACACCAATGACAGTAATTTGTATGTTACTCGTCTTTCCACTGCTGCGAGAATGAAATTGGGGAAATATTCCAGGGTTTTCGTTTGTGAAGGAACATTTCAAAACGGACTTCAGCGTTTTTGCTTTTGCTTTGTTATTCTCATTCAGTCCTGTCTCATCCGCGAGTGACTGGATGCTTACTTTGGTGCCACTAACCGTCTTTACATGCAACACGAATTTCATTGGATTTTAAGAGCAAGACGGATAGAAGGAACTATGTCGAGCAGCGAAACGGAGACTACGCGAAATCAGGATTGGCTCTGAACCGCACGTGTAGCGATGTGTAAGCTAGCAGTGACCGCTAGTGGGCAGCTACACAAGAAGCAGCCATGATGTTTTCATAATCATCTCGACAGCATCAAGGTGCGACTGTTAAACTTAGTGATGGTGTTATTAGCCCTCTACATATTTACCTTTCTATGCGACATATTTTTTTCCAAAATGGATAGCTCGGTGTAACCCATAGATGTAATATTCTACATTTTGGCTGTTCAGGTAACGTTCCAGCCCGAAAATCACCTAGTCGTCATTTTGGAAATGTCTGTCACGCTGTGGTTTCTTCAGCTGACAAAAGAATAAGAAGTCATTGGGTACCATCTCATCACAATACAAGACACAGAGAGGCAGCACATGTGACTATGTACTGTGCAGAATGAGCTGGGGCTAGTCGTGGACCCAAAACGTCGCCTTGGGCAGCTTCTTGCGACGATTCGCGCCTTGAAAGCTTTACGTAACAGGTTAGGAAATTTCGATAGTATGCTCCTGTGAAGGTTTGCCTCTTACAAGCGTAATCTGTTGGCACCAGAACATGGCTGTCCCTTATAACCTCAGCATCACCTTCCCCGATCATGGTTGAATTTTCGGCTTTTTAGTCCGTGGTGGAGCCACGCGTTTCTTTAGCTTTCTCTGTTGCTATGTCTCGCGGCCATATTGATTCATCTGGAACTCGCACATGATGCGTTGGCGACTAAAGAAGGCATCCGGATTGGTCCGATACAGCTGGAACTTTTACGCTGCTGTTTCGGTTCGGAGAACTTCTTGAATGTGTGCGAGCGGTCGCAGAACACAGTGGGCGGCGACCTTTATCATGTTCAAAATGTAATGCAAGATGTTGAAAACTGATCCACGACTGATTTTCATGTTTTACAGTTTCGACTCACTTATGATACGCCAGTCTCCGAGCACCAGATCCTTCACTTCCACTGAAATACCCGGTTTTCCTAAGTGGGATGGTCTGACACTTCCTTCTTCATCATTCAAAATTTGCCGCGCGGAGTGGCCGCGTGGTTTGAGGAGTAATGTCACGGATTGCGCAGCCCCTTCCTGCCGGAGGTTCGAGTCCTCCCTCGGGCATGGATGTGTGTGTTGTTCTTAGCATAAGTTAGTTTAAGTATTGTGTAAGTCTAGGGACCGATGACCTCAGCAGTTTGGTCCCTTAGGAATTCACACACACACGCACATACAAACATTGAAACTTTTTTGGCCTCACTGCAAGCGTCTGTCCAACATAATCATTGTACCATATGATGGTGCATTATTGCCGTACACTTCCACCAACACTGCATTGATTGCTTCAGCGTTGTTCCCCTTCAAATAATAAAAAAAAAAGAACTACCGCACGATAATCCACTAAATCGGTGATTGCATGGTTTTTTTCCCGGGTCCTCTAACGGTGAGCTATGTACTGTTTCGCGCGGATTTCAATATATACATGGGCTGGAGACATATACTTACACATAGCAAAAAAATTACTGACCCAACTTTATTTTCTCGAGATGATAATTAAAACTTCCTTCGTATGTTTTCCGACATATTCGTAGAATATGTGGCGTCGTCCGCGGAACGAGGTGTCGTGCAGAAAGTTGGTACCTCAAGACGGCACTGCAAGTAAGACAGTCGGTGCCGAGAGGAGCAACAAATCGGAGACGTCAACGTAGACGCGCCAACACACCGGAAAGTCATTCATATCCAACTGCAGTGCCTCTCACCTCACTCTCTTTGCTGTCAGCGATCAATCTCAATCATTGTTTCGACGACAGTATCGTCGTAGTACAGATCCGGCTGCGTGTCACTAGAACAGTTATACTGAACATTATGTCATGTTAAAGACAATTAGATTCTGATGGGAAACTATTATTCTGTAACGAAGTGCTAAATGTTATGTGTTGGCGACAGAATCAGTTTCATTTAATCTGTGTGAAGACTACTTGTTTCAATAGTTAAGTATTTACCTTGTTCCAGTTTTAATAAATAACTAATAATGTGTGTGCATGTTGAAGTAACCTGTCGAACGCCTTCTGAACAAGGCTTGCTACAATACGCCGTAGAATCTGGTACTGATTCTTCTGTTTCCAAAAGAAAATGTGAATCAGAGCGTCACGCGTGCTCAGATAGATCTCCTGATGTAGATTTGTCCACCAAAGGAACCGTTTGGGCTCGAAATAAGGTTCAACACGGTTACTTAATTCATCTTGCTTCTGACATAGTTTAAACTGTACTGACCTTCCAATGAGATGTACGTATAGTATAGCAATATTTTGTTTTGAATGACTTCTTAAGGGTCCTGTATCATAGTTTTAAACTAGGAAAACTGTTACAGAATCTCTGTGAAATATGAAATGGTTCTTTGACAGCAGACAGCAGTGTGCAATGGACAGGAAACGCATACCCTTCCCAAGAGATGGATTAGCAGTATCATATATTTGAACGCAAATGCTAATCAAATCTCCTGAACACAAAACACACTGATGAGGCAATCCTTACGACCACCTCTCACTGCGAGATTGAGTGCCACCTGGCGGCGTTTTGGCATGTCACGCGGTAAGGGAAGTATAAGAGCGGAGCAGAGACGAATGGGAAATCATCCTTCTGACGACACAGGCCGCGAATGATGAAATACACTGCCTTAAACGACTCTGTGAAATGACAGACTGTTATCGCTTTGCTCCTGGGAACTCAACTCTGGGGAACTACTGTTCGCGTACTAACTATCATGAGCATCTATGGAAAGTGGTTTATGGACGGTGAAACCACAAGAAGACGACAAGCTGCTGGAAGTCCACGCCTCATCACAGTACGTGGAAGTCGCAGGTTTTCCCGCATTGTAAAGCAGCATAGGCGGCGATGTATGGCAGATCTGACGACAAGGTACAATCCTGGCCCAGGCACGTACGTTTCGGAACTCATCGTTCAGCGCACAGTGTTGAACATGTTGCTCCGCAGCTGACGACCCCTATGCTTTCCAATCTAGACCCAGTGATATCGTCAGTTAGTACTTCAGCGGACACAGGATCATCAAGATAGGACCGACGGTCACTGGAAATGTGTCACCTGGTCGGATGAATCACGATTCTTGTTACACTAGTCGATGGTAGTGTCAACATACGCCGTCATCTAAGTGAACGGCTGTTGGTAGGACATTCACATGAGATTTCATTAGGACCTGTCGTAGTAATCGAAGGCACCATAACAACCGTGAACTATGTGAACAAATGTAGCGGACCACCGCCATCCCTTCATGCTAGATGTCTTCCCAGAACGCGATGCCATCTCCTAGCAGAATAACAGTCAGTGTCACAAAGTCAGAATCGTGCTTCAGTGGTCTCAACCGTGCAGACATTTGGTGTCACATACTTCCGAAAACCTGTTAAGGACTTACCGAACTCACACCAAGCAGAATTGCTGCTGTATGTTGCGTTCCAAAGGTGGACCAATGTTTTGCCTCATCAGCTTAAGTTTCATTCCATGATTTTTAATTGGTAACGATTTCCAGAGAATTAACGTTTTCTAACTACACTGTCCAGGCACATTAATGTCACTGAAACGCCCTGCTAACCCGCAGGACAGGACAGGTAGTTCAAATTGTGGAAAGGGGCCAAAATAAGGGGCTGTCAGTTACACTCGAACATACAACTTTATTATTTGATCAAACATTACAAGAGCCCAAAAAAATTTTTTTTCAACACACAGCTTTAATCTTTGGGACTTAATTACCGGCTGAAAGCCACTTTAATTTAAAAACGGCTGAAGGCCAAATACTTAAAACGCAAGCATAATCACAAATTTAAAAGGCAAGTCTTATCTTACAACAGTTCTTTATTTAGGCTAAAGACCCAAAGAATCAGAGAATTTCAGAGCAAACAATTTGAATTCAAAATCGGCTGAAAGCCGAATACTTAAGGCTAAACAACATTACATTAAAAAAAAAGCCTTACATAAAACAGCTCTAAACTAGGCAAAACTCAATCCAAACAGAAATTTAAAAGGCAAAGCCTTATTTTAAAACAGTTCTTTAGTTAGGCTGAAGGCCCAAAGAATTTGACACTTCAAGAGCAAACAAGTGAAATTCAGATCGGCTGAAGGTCTAACACTTAAAACTCTATAACATTAATTTTTTGTAAATACCAAAGACGTTACGTGCAACAGTTCTTTAAATTAGGCTGAATGCCTTAAGTGCAGAACAACTGAAACTCAAATCGGCTGAACGCCCAACACTTAAAATTCAACAACATTCAACTCTTTAAAATGCCAACGGTCTTACGTCAAATTGTTCTTTAAATTAGGCTGAAGGCCTAAAGAATCTTACGTCTTAAGGCCAAAACAACGTTGATTTAAAAAAAGCGGCTAGAGGCCATATAAGTACAAAAAAACAAGAACAAATAAAAAAAGGCGGTACACCCAAGGGCGCTCAGATGTTCGAGGGTTGGCCTGGAATTCAAACACTACCGCTCGCTCAGGTGAGACAGGCAGCCGGGCCAACCATTCACAATCCGACGACAACTCAACCGACCGACAGTCAACGGACCCACCGACAAGATAACTTCCACTTCACCCGACCAGGGCACAACAGGGAGTTCAACGGAACAACGTAGAAGATATTGGCGCCCAAAACCAATCATACATGGAGCTGTCAAACTACACACTGTGCTGGACAGCAACAACACAATGGGGAAACTACACTACCTGAAATTTACGTCAACGGCCATGGCAGGTAACCGGCACGTTAACGGCCACAAGACAGAAGATTCCGCTGGTGTACTTCAAATAACCAAATACAGCGGAAATCCACCGGAGGGTGGCTAGAATTTTCCACCTTGAAAATCACATTGTTCCTCGCGAGAATATCCCAACAGCCGACAACGAACTCCAAACGACACAATGTGAACAGTCTTGACTTGCCGGTAGATTAAATCAAAACTCAACTTTCGTGTCCAGAGTCGGTAAGCCACGGACCTCGTAGCAAATGGGAACATCCCTCACACACTCCGACACTACGTAGAGACCGCCAGCTGCCGCGGCCAAACTACGTCCCGCTGAGAATTCCTCGCTGCTCCACGGCAACCGGCCGACTGCCCAGGCCCGGAAACGGTGAAAGGACCAAGTATACGTCGGCCGATGAGACGACCAACCGAACGACCAACCATCGGTCGTCCCGCTCCAATCACCCTCCGCCGGACAGTTCATGTGTGTCGCCAGCGGTCGGCGAGCACTGGCTGTCGGCACCTCAGCGGCGCTCCGTCCCCAGACTTCATTGGTGCTGCGTCCCGACTGCACTGCTGGTCCGTCCCGAACTGACTGCCAGGCACACAACGACCCGGAAATACTATCGACCGCTGCAGAGATGGTACGACAGTGCACTTATCGATACGCGCTGCTGCTGCTGCTCATTGGCAAGTAAGGCAGGAAGTTAGTGACGCCAGTAAATGGAATAAAAAAACGAGGCGACAGTACCGTAATAGAAGACGACAAACAAAAATGGGATAAACGCGAGCCGTGCACGGCTGAGTGACCATCTGTCAAAAATCTGAACAACCACCTTTTGCAGGGCGGATCACTGTGAGACGTGCAGGATGAGAGTCAATGACGTCATGAATGTATCGATAGGGACGTGGAGCCATGCTGACTCCATTCGAGGTGGTCCTACATTTTCTTGATTTGGGTTTAGTGGCCAGAGCAGTAAGGTAAAATCATTCTGGTGCTCTTCGAATCGCACACGTGCACTTCGAGCTGCCTGACACGTCGCATTGTCCTGCTGGTATCTGCCATTGTGGCGAGGAAAAACAAACTGCATGCTGGGGTGGTCATGTTCCCCAAGGATATATGCATACTTATGAATGTATTGTGCCGTCCGGAATGACGAGATCATCAAGGGAATGCCCTCCGTTCTGGACCCTTTCGATGATTGTTGCAGAGAGTTTGTTTTCAGACGTTCCACTCCGTACACGCCAACGACCATCTGTCTGGTGGAACACAAAACGTGATTCATCTGAAAAGACCACCTGTCGCCACTGCGTGTGTTGTGTCCGACTTCTTGGACACTGAGGTGGCTAGCAATAATACAGTTAATCAGAACATTCTGAATAAGTAATTCTTAATTATTTACGACACAAAATACCTCTGCTCGCCAGACTCTACTGTAGCTATGAGACACCACACATGTAGTTGCGGGTCAGAACACACTAAAGAGCCACGGTTACTGAGTGACAATTGATACAAGTGCAGAATGGCCGTACTGTGGCTTGACTGCAATCACTAGGAAACACAAGTTCGCAGACACTTGTTGACAAAATTCTGACAGCATTGGCGAGCGGGCACAGTTCACAGTAGACGGAAATCTCCTCATTCCCCGAAGGTTGATACGGGCTGTGTCACGGCGAGTAGGCAGCACAACGACGTTACTCTGACAGGAACTTTCTGGAAGTGGGCAGGATCGAACTGCCCTCCTGGCCTCTGGCGACGCTATATAAGGGCAGGGGAGCGGCATTGGCGCCTCGGAACTACGGGAGGCACGGCTTCGTCCTTGCATCTCATTGGCGCCTCGTGACACCGCTTTCCAGTGCAGTATCTCTGCCGTGGTCGATACTTCTTGCACCGCTCTCTGTACTCAACGACACCGCACAGTGGACGTCCAGTAGCGGTACTGACGTGCAAATTCCACCCTTTGTCGCCGACGAATAGCAGCGAGGGTTCATGAAACAGGAGCCTCCTGTGGAGGCACATACGCAGCAACATTCGCTCAATGCTCGTTGAGGAGACATTTTTGGTAGCCTATTGGTTCACCTGGTCGGTCAGTTGCCCCGCATTTGCACGTCTATTCGTCTGTACACATCTCCGTAGCCGCCATTCATCCCTGTCATCTACGGCCCGAGACGCCCCACAGTTGCCTCGACGTCAGTTTTGGATAGCTTCATTTTGCAGTGCACGATTATTTTAACCGTGGTGATGCTCGAACCGTTTAGAAACTTAACCTTTTCGGAAATGCTTCCACCATTGTCCCGAAAGCCAATGATCATGCTCTTTTGGACGTCAGATATATCACCCCATTTCCGATTTGCGACAATGACTGCGCTTTTTTCCTCCTCACCTGCCATCTCTGAGTGGTTATTGTACCGGGTGATCAAAAAGTCAGTATAAATTTGAAAACTTAATAAACCACGGAATAATGTAGATAGAGAGGTAAAAATTGACACACATGCTTGGAATGACATGGGGTATTATTAGACCCCCAAAAAAAAGTATTACTAGACGCGTGAAAGATCTCTTGCGCGCGTCGTTTGGTGATGATCGTGTGCTCAGCCGTCACTTTCGTCATGCTTGGCCTCCCAGGTCACCAGACCTCAGTCCGTGCGATTATTGGCTTTGGGGTTACCTGAAGTCGCAAGTGTATCGTGATCAACCGACATCTCTAGGGATGCTGAAAGACAACATCCGACGCCAATGCCTCACCATAACTCCGGACATGCTTTACAGTGCTGTTCACAACATTATTCCTCGACTACAGCTACTCTTGAGGGATGATGGTGGACATATTGAGCATTTCCTGTAAAGAACGTCATCTTCGATTTGTCTTACTTTGTTATGCTAATTATTGCTATTCTGATCAGATGAAGCGCCATCTGTCGGACATTTTTTGAACGTTTGTATGTTTTTGGTTCTAATAAAACCCCATGTCATTCCAAGCGTGTGTGTCAATTTGTACCTCTCTCTCTACATTATTCCGGATTTATTCAGTTTTCAAATTTATACTGACTTTTTGATCACCCGGTACTTTGACGTCGAATAAAGGCGGTGGTCACATTAACGTGGCTGGATATTATAACACCATAACTTACTATGATAATGCAACATACAAACTAATTTTCAGTATGTACTGCCTTAACTACTTACTAAGAACTACGTCGTTCCATTTTGCTTGCATTCTACGTTAAACACTACGAAGTGTATTAACAATAACAATTACTATTATTATTATTATTATTGCCTTCGGCATGAGGTTTCTAAAATGTGTGTAACTGAACTGCACTTCCTAAAAGATATCACCTGTTTCTAGACCTCTGGAATTAGCATAATGATCCTAGACTAAGGATATTGAGGTCTATGAGTTGTCCTTGATGACAATATTTCAAGACTTAGTGATCAAGAGTTCGGTTACAATTCGACGTCAGTCAAGGCTCAGTCTGCCCGCAGCAGTTCTGTCTTCGATACCAACAATTTTCTCTTACAACGTGTTGCTATAAAAGGGAAATCGAAGGAGTGCACTTGTACTCATCCTACGAAACATACTAAAATTAGTAATCCATATTCTGCGAAGGAATATTTACGGAGGTCAAAGAAATGTTCTCAATATTCCCCATAGTGCTCTCAGAGGTGAATCCAGACTTTCATGTCCTACAACGAGAATTCGTCTCGTGATCGATGGCAGGTTTACAGGTAGAATGACACAGTCACAGGCTCGGAGCGGCTTTTAATATTTAATTGAAATAAAAGTTTGTAAATTTTCTGTGTAATACTGAGAGTAAAGTTTATTGCAACTCTTTGCTACAAATTTCGCTTGATATATAGTTTGTAGCGGAGCAAGGGTGGAGGCTGTGGAAATGTGTAGCAGTCAGTCTGAAAGACGGCTCCCTATCAACAGATTTTCATGAGGGCATCCACGTATTCTCCGACAGACGCCTTTAAATTTCTTTACGACCCAACTTTTGTACGACCTAAACCGAACGGTTGCAAATCCGATACTACTTTCAATAAGAGAAGAAACTTGACATTCGGTAGCCCTGTTGCCATCTTTTAGCGGCGAAGTATTAAAGGCTGCTGAAACACTGAGTGAAACCCATAGCTACTAGAACTCTGAGGTGTTACCATAGAAAAGCAAACAAAATATCGTTTCGTGGTTAGTCGAGATCAGCACAATTAAACTGGTCTTGTCTGACCGAAGGGACTGTGGTACCGCGGCGATGAATTCGCTCGAGCTCAGACTGACTAAATAAGGACACAAATCGTGGAGAAATACTCAAGATTAATTCGTTGGAGACTCTGGTAAGCGCTCTCGTTCTGCTGAAACCCATAACTTTTTGTTTTTAATTTAATTTTTTTTGGGAGTATGTTCACAGTAAATCGAACTATTCCTACAACTGGTGTTTATTGTTTGCTCTTCTCTCATCGCTTCTTAACGTTACCTGCACATATTTAATCGATGTGTCAGTGTCTACACATTTTTCATCAAGGTTTAATTCAATTACTTTTAACGTTTTCTTCTGCTGATGTTTTTTATCCCTGCGTTCTGACGTTTTTGCGGTGAGCTGCCGTTTGTTACTTCGAATAAAAACATCATTTAATTCGCCTCCGAATTACTTGAACGTTAACCAGCCATGTTACCTCGCTAATGACGACACCCCCGTCAGTGGATAATCTTAGAATCCTGTTCACCTGTCTGACAACCTGAAGGTATTCGTGGTCCTGGAGGAATATCCGACGTTACGTTTGTTTCTGATAATCGGTCGGCATCGCGAATCATGCACTCGGTTTCACACGTCAAGGATTCGGCGAGGCAATCGCATCTTTGAGAAGATACTCGGTACTTATTTGCCATCAGTCGACGGTATGATTATTCGGTGTCGACACCTGTGAGGTGTCTAGCAAGCAATACGTTAGAGTTCCGAGCAGACTTTTAGAGTGAACCTTTCTTCTCCAAGAACAGTCATCACGATAAGACCTAGAAAACGTTTCAAAACGCTGCGCAAGATAAACGTTAGGGTTATTAGTCTTTAAATCAACGCATCCTTTATTATTAGTGACAGAGACCAGCCGTATTTTACAATTACCTGACACTCCTAGATGCGTAGGAGATATATTCGTATGACAAATGAATCTAACAGGAATTCGACCGGGCACTGCCGCGTTATTAATATGGAGCACCTGTGATTGTTCTCTGGGAAGGTACTGTGCTTATTCAAAGGCTACATCTTCACTAGCTTATGACGTATTCAGCCAGTGTTGTTGTAACGTGATATCCATTTTTAACGATCTTATGAAAGCGGAAAAGTTTCAATATTATCTTGATTGTCTTCTGTTTCCGCAACAAAAAGTCGTCGAATAACTGGATGGACACTTTAAATCCTCTAGCCGAATTTGTGGATGGTGAAATCTTTTTGAGTTTCTCAGAAAGATCACTGCTAATGCCTGGCTGTGAAAGTTGCTATAGACGTCTTGTATACTACTTCTTCTGTATGCGTAAACTACAACGACATCTGCATCTATACACCTCAAGCCACTTTACGGTGTCTGACAGTGGGTAATGCTGGTCCAACTAGCTTTTGTATCTCGGCAGCTCTGCATTTACTGTTGACCTCGGAATGCACTGATATACGCTTCCTCAATATTTGACGAGTGTTTATTTTAGACTAATTCTGGCGTGTTTCGTTCATTATTACCTAGTTTGACTAACGCTAAACAATGAACTAAATTATGAAATTTGGACAACGTCTTAATTACAAGAATTTTTGGGTGGAAAAGTGAAGACCACAGAGAAATGTCTGTCTTCGACAAGCACCATTGCTATAATGGTTTCATTAACACTTGTTCGATACTCACTGTATTCTCCACGTTATTACAATATGGAAATGAAGTGCCACTGAATTTCTGCTTCAGGTGGATCAGGGGCCTTCGGAAAAAAAAAAAACGTAGTTCACATCATAAATTGTGCGACTAGTGTCAGACAGATTGTTATCTGCTGCTTTAAGCCGATGCGAGATGGCCTTCGCATTGGTTTCGAGTGCGGTAGCGTTCTCGCTTCCCACGCCCGGGTTCCCGGGTTCGATTCCCGGCGGGGTCAGGGATTTTCTCTGCCTCGTGATGACTGGGTGTTGTGTGCTGTCCTTAGGTTAGTTAGGTTTAAGCAGTTCTACGTTCTAGGGGACTGATGACCATAGATGTTAAGTCCCATAGTGCTCAGAGCCATTTGAACCATTGGTTTCGAATATGGAACATACCTCTGTTGGAAAACAGTCTGAGACGATACTGTTCCAGATACAGCACTGCGAACCGTGAAAACGACTATACTTGAGAAAGAAGGAAATAAAAGAATATGCACTGCTCTTGATTTTTCCTGTTGCCAAACTTCCTACGAAATAATTGTTATTCCAGGAATTGCATTGGTTCAAATGGTTCAAATGGCTCTGAGCACTATGGGACTTAACCTCTTAGGTCATCAGTCCCCTAGAACTTAGAACTAGTTAAACCTAACTAACCTAAGGACATCACACACATCCATGCCCGAGGCAGGATTAGAACCTGCGACCGTAGCAGTCGCGCGGTTCCGGACTGCGCGCCTAGAACCGTGAGACCACCGCGGCCGGCGAATTGCATTGGTAGGACATTTGAAAAACGTAAGTTTCAAACTTAAAAGATACTGTAGGAATAATTGTTACTTCTGATCTCGTTATTCGAAACGGTTTCCGGTAGCGGAAAACATTTGTCCTTGCAAAATATTCAGACGGGCTTGGAAATACCAATAAGAAAAGAATCTAGGAGAGCCTCCAACAACTTTTGGGAGTTCTCCCAGAGACGTTAGACTTCTTGGTACATTCAGATATGCTGTAATTACCATAACCGGCTATTCCAAGGACCAGCGGCAAGTTTTTAATTCGTGTGCTCACGAAGGCGAGCAGCATGAAAGGAAAATGTTAATTATGCGCCCACCTACCGCTATGGATTAGACTGTCGCTTTCTGTCACTGTCATTTTTCCGTGCGGGTACAGTGAGGCAAATTAAAAAAGAAAAGAGACGCACTAGCGCGGTAGACCCGCGATCTTCGAAAATTCAATTTACACTGTAATAACAAGCTTCGTGCCTCGGTACATGTTACATGGTGAACGAAGAGTACCAGTAGATGGATTAAAAGTCTGCTACTAGTCCTTTGTTTTAAATTTTCTGCTCGTCAACAAAGAAAAAGTGCCAATTACGACATTCATTGACAAGTAACCAAGAGCACCAAATTAACTGTTTAATGTTAAACGCGTACCGCATACTTCAGGTATGTTGATAACGTTTTGTGATTGTAGGTGGGTTAAGATCTTTTCTGGGCGAATCTCAGTTTAGTTTTCTTGTTACTGGCCATAAATCATCCACAAACCAGTCGCAAATGATTCACACATTCACATTAGGATTAATGTATTTATGTTAATATTTGACGTTTCAGTTTTAGGCCTATAACGACGGTACTGTACAAGACATTATTTTGTTTCACCTAAAGCATGGCAGCATCGGTTTACAAAGTTCATGATAAAGGTATACGGAAGAAAAACTGAATTAGGAAATTCTCTGTAGAATAACAGCGCTTAATTCCGTTTTTCACCCTGATGACAACGGATGCTGGAGGTGGTATGGACCAACTAGAAACCGAAAATACTGGGAAGAAAGACTGGTCCATGACAGTGCAACAGCCGAAGATGGCTCGAACACAGGTTGTCGGCAGTATCTCATATTTGCTTAGATACGCTGGGATCCGCTAATCTAGACGGCGGGTTAAGTACCCACGTGTCCGTAATGTGTGTATTGTGCAACTCCACTGAAGAGCCAAAGAAACTGATACTCCTGCTAATATCGTTAGGGCCCCCGCGAGCACGCAAGAGTGTCGTAACACGACGTGGCATGGACTCGACTAATATCTGAAGTAGTGGTAGAGGGAACTGACACCATAAATCCTGCAGGGCTGCCCATCAATCAGTAAGAGTACGAGGGAGCGGAGATCTCTTCTGAACAACATGTTGCAAGGCATCCCAGATATGCTCAATAATGTTCATGTCTGGAGAGTTTGGTGGCCAACAGAAAAGTTTAAACTCTGTTACTGGATCCACTCTGCAGCAACTCTGGACGTATGAGGTGTCGCATTGTCCTGCTGGAATTGTCCAAGTCCGTCGAAATGCACAATGGGCTTGAATGGATGGATGTGATCAGACAGGATGCTTACTTATGTGTCACCTGTCAGAGTCCCATCTAGACGTATCAGCGGTCCCATATCATTCCAACAGCACACTCCCTGCACCATTACAGAGCCTCGAACAGCTTGAACAGATCCCTACTGACATGCAGGGTCCATGGATCCATGAGGTTGTCTCCATACCCGTACACGTCCATCCACTCGATACAATTTGAAACGAGACTCGTGCGACCAGGCAACATGTTTCCAGTCATCAATAGTCCAATGTAGTTGTTGACGGGTCCAGGCGAGGCGTAAAGCTTTGTGTCGTGCAGTCATCCAAAAAATGGTTCAAATGGCTCTAAGCACTACGGGACTTAACATATGAGGTCATCAATCCCCTAGACTTAGAACTACTTAAACCTAACTAACCTAAGGACATCACACACATCCATGCCCGAGGCAGGATTCGAACCTGCGACCGTAGCAGCAGCGAGGTTCCGGACTGAAGCGCCTAGAACCGCTCGGCCACAACGGCCTGCTTGCAGTCATCAAGGGTACACTAGTGGGCCTTCGGCTCCGAAAGCCCATATAAATTATGTTTCGTTGAATGGTTCGCACCCTGACACATTTTGATGGCCTAGCATTGAAATCGGCAACAATTTGCGGAAGGGTTGCACTTCTGCCACGTTGAACAATTCTCTTCAGTCGTCGTTGGTCGAGTACTTGCAGGATATTTTTCCGACCGCAGCGATGTCGGAGGTTTGTTGTTTTACTGGGTTCTTGATATTCACGGTAGACTCATGAAATGGTCATACGGGAAAATCCCCACTTAATCGCTACCTCGGAGATGCTGTGTCCCATCGCTCGTTCGCCGACTATAGCACCACGTTCAAACTCAAATCTTGATAACCTGCCATTGTAGCAGCAGTAATCGATCTAAGAACTGCGCCAGACACTTGTTGTCTTGTGCAGGTGTTGCCGATCGCAGCGCTGTAATCTGCTTGTTTACATAACACTTTATTTGAATACGCACGACTATACCAGTTTCTTTGGGGCTTCAGTGTAACATAATTAGAAATACGAAGTGAAGTCTTTCTCTGAACTTGGTGAAACGGAAGGGATTAGGGAGAGGAAGTGACTACTAACGAGCAAATAGGGGCCGTTATTTATTAGCAGGTCTATGTATGTTTCAATCGTTCGTCTGTATGAGACGCTGACAGCTGGATCAAGGCTACCAGTTACTTTCACGTGAACTGCCCCTGACACTTTTGCCATGCTATCGGGTTCCTGACCGTTCCCTGGCGACCATTTATCTCGGTATCCCGTGGCTGACAGTCGAGTGCTGTTCTCGAAGAGGACAGTTGTAAGTAGGCTCTTTAGGTTTTTATGTTGGTAACGTCACGTAGCGCTTTGTATGAAAATCACTGACTGTGCTGTGTGCAGTCTGTGGCTGGTTGGCATTGTTGGAATATTCGCTATTGTAGTGTTGAGCATTTGGATGTGAACTGTGCGTAACGTTGCGCAGTTGGAGGTGAGCCGCCAGCAGTAGTGGATGTTGGGAGAGAGATGGCGGAGTTTTGAGAGCGGATGATCTGGATGTGTGTCCATCAGAAAGAGCAAATTTGTAAGACTGGATGTCATGAACTGATATATATGTGATGACTTTTGAACACTATTAAGGTAAATACATTGTTTGTTCTCTATCAAAATCTTTCATTTGCTAACTATGCCTATCAGTAGTTAGTGCCTTCAGTAGTTAGAATCTTTTATTTAGCTGGCAGTATTGGCGCTCGCTGTATTGCAGTAGTTCGAGTAACGAAGATTTTTGTGAGGTAAGTGCTTCATGAATGGTATAGGTTATTGTTAGTCAGGCCATTCTTTAGTGGGAATTATTGAAAGTCAGATTGCGTTGCGCTAAAAATATTGTGTGTCAGTTTAGTGTTGATCAGAATAAGTAAATAGAGAAATGTCTGAGTACGTTCAGTTTTGCTCAGCCGTTTGAAAATCAAATAACGTGAGGGGTTTACCAGCACAGTCATACATAAATTTTTCTAAGGGGACGTTTCACAGTGACTTCAGTAACCGTAGCTAGGAGACGGCTCATTCAACTGGCGACTGAGGTGTGCCTTGTGGGCGTTTATTTGCTTCTTAACAAATGGAGTTAGCTGATAGCCACAGCTGTTAGCCACACGCCGACAATGGCAAGTTACAATTTATTCTACCGCGGCGGCCTCATTAGATCGAGAAACTTTCAATACATCCTTGTCTAGGTCGCCTGTGTGACTCGGAAGAAGCGAGTCTTATATGCCAGATTCCAATAATCTGAACGACGTCAATTGTTCGAAGACCCTCTGTCTTACCAGTCTTAATTGTGACTGTCACCAGACATCCATGATATAAGTTTGATGCCATTGTCTCACGTGTCATGTAGAAGAACTTCTTTCAGCGAGGAAAATAGGCCAGTACTTAATAACAGCTCTCTCTTACCGACGTTCTCGTCAATTTAACTAACGACTGTACGGAGAGAGAGCAATTGCAATATGCGGTAATTATATAACTTCTCACTTCTTCTCCGGGTGCTAGACTAATTAAAGAATTTCCGAGTTGCTAATGGTTTGATATTAATTTGGAATGAGACATCGAAGCCGAACTGAAAGTATTACCCGGAAAAAGTCAGATGTTGTCATAACTTGATCGTTATTGTGCAATTTACTTCGTGCAGTAATGATCGGCAGAAATAAAATATATACAAAATAATACGGAAACTAGATAGTGAAAGTTTTGTCCGAAATGGTGAATTAATTTTGACTCTGTTTGGAAATTGCTGTAAACGAACTGTCGCCAGCTCACTTAGTGTGAGCGAAATCAATTAAAACTCTTGACTTTGAAATTAAATTACGTTACTATTGTAGCATGTTGGCGGGCGTGGACATTCGCACAGGCACTGACTCGTGCTCGTTATCAGAACGCAACGATCACCCAGAAAAATTTCAGCCATGGACAAAAACAAACTTGCAACTACTTCATGAAATTAATTAATGGTTGCTTTACTTGCTGAACACCTCTCGACTGTGTTCTACATATAGCAGAACAAGAACAGACCATATTACTTATTCAGCAATATAACACCTAGAGGACGTATAACGTACTTAAAGTTCCATATACAGGGTGTTACAAAAAGGTACGGCCAAACTTTCAGGAAACATTCCTCACACACAAATAAAGAAAAGATGTTATGTGGACATGTGTCCGGAAACGCTTAATTTCCATGTTAGAGCTCATTTTAGTTTCATCAGTATGTACTGTACTTCTTCGATTAACCGCCAGTTTGCCCAATTGAAGGAAGGTAAAGTTGACTTCGGTGCTTGTGTTGACATGCGACTCATTGCTCTACAGTACTAGCATCAAGCACATCAGTACGTAGCATCAACAGGTTAGTGTTCATCACGAACGTGGTTTTGCAGTCAGTGCAATGTTTACAAATGCGGAGTTGGCAGATGCCCATTTGATGTATGGATTAGCACGGGGCAATAGCCGTGGCGCGGTACGTTTGTATCGAGTCAGATTTCCATAACGAAGGTGTCCCGACAGGAAGACATCGAAGCATTTGATCGGCGTCTTAGGGAGCACGGAACATTCCAGCCTATGACTCGTGACTGGGGAAGACCTAGAACGACGAGGACACCTGCAATGGACGAGGCAATTCTTCGTGCAGTTGATGATAACCCTAATGTCAGCGTCAGAGAAGTTGCTGCTGTACAAGGTTACGTTGACCACGTCACTGTATGGAGAGTGCTACGGGAGAACCTGTTGTTTCCGTACCATGTACAGCGTGTGCAGGCAGTATCAGCAGCTGATTGGCCTCCACGGGTACACTTCTGCGAATGGTCCATCCAACAATGTGTCAATCCTCATTGCAGTGCAAATGTTCTCTTTACGGATGAGGCTTCATTCCAACATGATCAAACTGTAAATATTCACAATCAACATGTGTGGGCTGACGAGAATCCGCACGCAATTGTGCAATCACGTCATCATCACAGATTTTCTGTGAACGTTTGGACAGGCATTGTTGGTGATGTCTTGATTGGGCCCCATGTTCTTCCACCTACGCTCAATGGAGCACGTTATCATGATTCATTCGGGATACTCTACCTGTGCTGCTAGAACATGTGCCTTTACAAGTACGACACAACATGTGGTTCATGCACGATGGAGCTCCTGCACATTTCAGTCGAAGTGTTTGTACGCTTCTCAACAACAGATTCGGTGACCGATGGATTGATAGGCTCGCAGCTGAGGTCAGGCTTGACAACGCTGGACCTATCCATTTATGGTAATAAGTTCACGAAGCAAGATTCTCAGTGTTTCCATAACGAATAAAGAGCACGAGGGACATACGAATAATAAGTCTAAGCATTGTATGCCTCTGTATATGCTCTTTAGATATGTTACTCTGAGACGCAATATTTTCATTGTATGCGAAAATTTTCATAATGACACGAGAGTAGAAATAATTTTCAAAATGTGTGCAACATATTTTGCTGAATTAAACAAAATTTTGAATTACTGTAGCAGTAAATATCTGTAACAAATATATCAACTCTGGATATTATCTGTGCAAAATACCTGGCTGTCTGTATGGCGAAAATTCTGACTGTATGGCGCAAGTTGATGACCAATAAACGAATAAAAATACAGTGCTGTCAGACGATGACTAGAGTCTTTCTGTTGTGGGGTGGTCTCAAGTCACCCTCGGCGACATCATTCTGATAGTGATATCTGGTATCAAGGATGTCTATTGTAAGAGTTATTGTATTGAGTGTGGATCCAAGAGTACTGGATAGATAATCTGACTGCATTTCCGGCAGTGGACTTTGCGATGAGTGACGTCAACGTGGTGTTTCCGATCACAAATATTTTCGCTGCGGGTTTTCCGACGTTGTAATAATACGACCATCCCGTCACATTTTATTCAGACTTAGGCCCGGGTATACACATAGAACAGAGGCATTTTGAAATATTTTTCATTTTTATTTATTCCTAACTTTTTCTTTTTGCAAATGATTAAACTTTTTGTCTTATTTTATGAATTTTAATTTCTCGCTGTTTTGTAAGAAAGCTTTATTGAGCAGTTTTTGTTTCCATACGGCAACCTTCAACAGCGTTCGTGGTCCTGTGCCGCGGGTTAAAAACGCTCCACATTTCAAATGGTATGTAGTACCATATTTTCCATCCATTGATTGTCTGCCAAACGCGTGATCTTAATTTCATTGCGCATTTCCACCATTATTACCATCCACAAAATGGTTCAAATGGCTCTGAGCACTATGGGACTTAACGTCTGAGGTCATCAGTCCCCTAGAAAAAAATGGTTCAAATGGCTCTGAGCACTATGGGACGCAACTGCTGTGGTCATCAGTCCCCTAGAACTTAGAACTACTTAAACCTAACTAACCTAAGGACATCACACGCAGCCATGCCCGAGGCAGGATTCGAACCTGCGACCGTAGCAGTCGCACGGTTCCGGACTGCGCGCCTAGAACCGCGAGACCACCGCGGCCGGCTTACCATCCACACTTCATAACACTGTTCAGGGGAATATGTGCCACTGCAGAACACATGCGGCTAAACAACAGGAATTCCCCTCTACCGTTACATCCCTCCCTCAATCCCAGTTCTTGTATATCCTTCTATAGATATTTATTGAAGTGAAACTTGCAACTGGAAAGGGGTGTTTCGGGAAATATTGTTTTCACAGTCTTAATTGTAGCCACTTGAAAGTCTAACGCTGCTGCTTTCGGCGCCCACCTCTCGGTGACCAGTATTCAGGTCAAAAGCCTCTAAAACACTGAGCATCACTGATAGCGACAACGAAGCAAAATTTAGACTAGTTCCTTGCTTCCTCGTGAACAAGAAGTGAATGCAAAAGTATTTGACAAGAACTTGCGCCAGTAAATTCTACAAATGTTCCCACAAATTCAAGTCTGCTGACTCCGCCCGACTTCAGGACGCAGTTCCCTGGAATCCGTCAGCGACTGGCGCCCTGCTAAGCCCAACGGCTACGCTGCCACTGGCACTGCCGCCGACTCTCCACAGAGCTCCGCTAATGCGTATAGAAGTATTTTAATTAGACTTCCCACAAACCGCGGAGACACACAGACGGGCGGATCCGGAAAAGCACTCAATTTTAATTGAAACTCGTTTCCGGCTGGCGATGAATACTAATAAAGAGATCGCTGAAGTAAGAGCTAATATTTTTTTGTGTTGTATTTACTTGTCATTGTGCCGGCCGGCGCGCGCTCTGCTCTCCGTTGCTCGCTCCCTCCCTCGCTTCCGCTGTCTCTCTTCCTTTCTGCCCGATAACAACTTGGTCGATTCCATTATAACAGATCCTACATAAATTAAATTTGCCGGACTGGCGTGCTGGCGGGCGAGCGCGGTGCAAGTCGGCTCAGCAAATATTTGAGTTGGCGCAATAAAAAGCCCAGCGCGCTGTCCGCCCGCGCAGATTACAGACGCGCCGCTGCCATAATGGCGGAGCTCTTTCTGCCTCGCAGCTAATCAAATCGCATAAAAGAATTATTCCGGGTGTCGGCCGGCGGATTTCCGCAGCTTCCCATTCATTAGCCGCGGCCGGCCGGCCGGAGCGGCCTTCAGCCACCAAACTGCTCACCCGATTACCGTAATTGTATCTTTTGTTTCGGCGTAATTACATTCGTTATTTCGCTGACAATGAGCCGAGGCGTCTGTGACTTCGTCGCCAGTCGAAAACGCAAAAACAACCGGAGTCGCTCAGCAACGGTCGCTGAGCGAGTGCCCGTTACTGCCATGAGAATTGCGTCATTCTCACGAAACGCAATCAGCACCCTTTCATTCGATAACTCCATTTTCAGCTGTAACTGTAGAAACGCGTGATGCTCTTTGACAATGAAAGTACTCTGAAAAATAGGTTGACGTAGTACGTGAAGAAAACGTTTTCGTGAAGTGGATATGCGAATGTGGAGATCCAGACTTGAAAGTATCCGAATGTAATTTCTCAAAATGGCATCTAGCTGCCAAATGATTTATATACACTACTGTTCGTAAAAAGTGAAACACTCTAATGCAGTGGTCTGCAACACGCCACGAAAAGAGGTCGTGTAGAATAGCAGAACCTCACTACTGGCCATTAAAATTGCTACACCACGAAGATGACGTGCTACAGACGCGAAATTTAACCGACAGGAAGAGGATGCTGTGATATGCAAATGATTAGCTTTTCAGAGCATTCACACGAGGTTGGCACCCGGTGGCGACACCTACAACGTGCTGACACGAGGAAAGTTTCCAACCGATTTCTCTTACACCAACAGCAGTTGACCGGCGTTGCCTGGTGAAACGTTATTATGTGCCTCGTGTAAGGAGGAGAAATGCGTACTATCACGTTTCCGACTTTGATAAAGGTCGGATTGTAGCCCATCGCGATTGCGGTTTATCGTGTCGCGACTTTCCTGTTCGCGTTGGTCGAGATCCAATGACTGTTAGCAGAATATGGAGTCGGTGGGTTCAGGAAGGTAATACGGAACGCCATGCTGGATCCCAACGGCCTCGTATCACTAGAAGTCGAGATGACAGGCATCTTATCCGCTTGGCTGTAATGGATCGTGCAGCCACGTCTCGATCCCTGAGTCAACAGATGGGGACGTTTGCAAGACAACAACCGTCTGCACGAACAGTTCGACAACGTTTGCAGCAGCATGGACTATCAGCTCGGAGACCATGGCTGCGGTTACCCTTGACGCTGCGTTACAGACAGGAGCGCCTGCGATGGTGTACTCGACGACGAACCTGGGTGCACGAATGGCAAAACGTCATTTTTTCGGATGAATCCAGTTTCTGTTCACAGCATCATGATGGTCGCATTCGGGTTTGGCGACATCGCGGTGAATGCACATTGGAAGCGTGTATTCGTCATCGCCATACTGGCGTATCACCCGGCGTGATGGTATGGGGTGCCATTGGTTACACGTCTCGGTCACCTCTTGTTCGCATTGACGGCACTTTGAACAGTGGACGTTACATTTCAGATGTGTTACGACCCGTGGCTCTACCCTTAATTCGATCCCTGCGAAACCCTACATTTCAGCAGGATAATGCACGACCGCATGTTACAGGTCCTGTAGGGCCTTTCTGGATACAGAAAATGTCGGACTGCTGCTATGGTTAGCACATTCTCCAGATTTCTCGTCAATTGAAAACGACTGGTGAATGGTGGCCGATCAACTGGCTCGTCACAATACGCCAGTCACTACTCTTGATGAACTGTGGTATCGTGTTGAAACTGCATTGGCAGCTGTACCTGTACACGCCACCCAAGCTCTGACTCAATGGCCAAGCGTATCAAGGCCGTTATTACGGCCAGAGGTGATTGTTCTGGGTACTGATTTCTCAGGATCTATGCACCCAAATTGCGTGAAAATGTAATTACATGTCAATTCTAGTATAATATATTTGCCCAATGAATACCCGTTTATCATCTGCATTTCTTCTTGGTGTAGCAATTTTAATGGCCAGTAGTGTATAATAAGTTTTAAATGGCAGATAGGTGGTGTGCACGTAGGCGCATCAGCGCCCTCGTGTAGGTGACCGGACAGGTCAGCGTTAAGCGACGCTCAGTCGGTACGGAACCGTCATGCAAAGAGGAAACGTGTAACCAGGTGCCACTGTGTCTCGCCGACGTAACAGGGTATAATATCGGCATCTGAGTGCGTTCGAGCGAGACAGAATAACCGTCTCTGCGAGGCGCGTCTATCGTTTCGCGAAATTGCGGCTCGTACACGGCATCCTGCTTTAACAGTGAGGCGTATGTGGAACCAGTGGAGAGTAGAGGGCCGTTCACTGTGCCGACAGCGTACCGAACCACACAATGTGAACACAGCGTCACATGACCATCATGGCCACTTGGCCGTAACAGACAGAACACCTCCGTCCACAGTGTTGGCACGACGTTGACGCACTATAACGGGTGTGAACATATCTGCCTCGACGGTGGGTGTGAACATATCTGCCTCGACGGTGGGTGTGAACATATCTGCCTCGACGGTTCGAGGCCGTTTTTGGCAAGCTGGACTGGTGGCACGCATGCTATTGCTTCGACTTCCAGAATCCACCAACGCTGCAGTCTGCAAAGGGGACGTGAACGCCGACTCTGACGTGCTGAGTGGCAGAATGTAGTGTTTACCGACGAGGCTCACTTCAATTTGCTTTACAGTGATGGCCGCGTACGCGTTTGAATCTGCCGTGGTGAATGCAATGGTGTAGGCTTTACTGCTGAGCGGCATAGCGGACTAACAATTTGTGTGATGGTTTGGGGCACTATTGTCTATGACACGTGATCTCACCTCGTACGTCTTGAGAGCAAACTGAACGGCAACCGCTACATCAAGGACATTTTGTAGAATGAGGCACTGCCCCTCCTGCAGGACGTTCCACATGCCATACTGAAGCGGGACAACGCCGGACCGTATGTGGCGAGGAATGTGAAAGCCTTCTTTGCAGAACGACTGGCACCACTGCGTCCCTGGCGTGCCCGTTCACCTGACATGTCACCAATAGAATACGTCTGGAATTTGGTCTGTCGGCAACTTGTTTATCTAGGTCTTCCTGCACCACAGTTGACGCTTTGTGGACATGCCTACAAAACCACGTGGCAGGATATTCCCCAGCAGCATATTCAGGCTTTGATTCCACGTCACGAAGACTAGCGTCTCTGTTCGCAGCACGTGGTGGCGCTACTCCGTACTGAATTTCCACAGTCACAGTTCATGTACAGCTCTGTAATACTAATATTTGTGTAGTGTGGAAGAAATTTCATTGCGATCACATCTCTCGCTCTTGATGTTTCACTTTTTCGAAATATACTGTAGTAACTGGAAATGGTTTATTCTATTATACTTGACATGGTACAGGTTAGTGGTTACTCATTCTACCAGCAACGGGGTAAGGTGGATGATCAAAAGATTTTCCAAGAATGAATATCGACTTTAACGTCCTGTCATGGCGGGGTCGGTGGAGAACAAGCTTGGATCGGAGAAGAATGCGGAGGGAAATCGAACGTGTCCTTTTCAAGTCAACCGTTCTGGCGAACTGTGGGTAACCTAGATCTGACTCGTAAACGGCATAAATCTTCACTCTGGTTCCTTTCATAAAGATTTCGTAGTATGTTATTGGTTTCGGTATTATGCACTCCTATCTTCGTACGTCTGTATTTTTTTCTTTGGCCTTTATTCCGTCTGTTAAGAGACTTTCCAGATTTTATTTTAATTTTTTAACTTTGTGCCTGATGCCCTTCCTAATGCTGCAGTCCTCAAGGTAACCTAAGTCATAAAAGTCGCCATCTGTGTGTGAAACGTATGATATTTGTTTTGTGTGTTGTCGTTTTTTAACTGTTTAGGTAACGTATTCTCTGAAGTGGAATTTTGGAATCAACTCGGCATCTGCCTGAACAATCTTGGGAAACCACCTATAAACCACGCTGAAGACGGCCAATGTCACGGTCATTAGTTCGCTGCAAGGATTCGACTCGGGTCTGTACCAGCTACCCGTCTCCAAGCTAGCGTGCTATGCTTTACAAGTATACTAAACGAGCAGGTCACTTTCAGATGTCTATATAGTTGTTCTGAGTAATCGGAACCCACACGTCATCCAGAACAAAATGCCCTTCAAAATCATCTGTAAGCGTATATTATGCAAGTAATAAGTCCATCACCATCATTTATTGCACATTAACAGGCCATTTAGGCCCAGGACATAAGACAAAAAATATACAGTACATAAACATAAAACATTACGAAATGATCACCATATCCAGTTCACGAACCATGACAGAATAGCATCGTTATCAGATAAAAATTGATTAAATGTGTTTGCCCCGTTACTTATATCTCGAATATCATTAATACTGGCTGTTGGATCTGCTTCTTCCATGGTCACTAACTTTCTGATTTACAGACGATCTCTTGGACGTCTACCAGCTGGCTGATTTGTTAATACTTTGTCAGCGAGAGAACCTACTAATAAGTCCTCCATTAGAAATTGGAAATTAGTCTCTTTACCTGTGCTGACTGTTTGATTTTAACGTCAATTTCGAAATCTGTGAATACCTTTTCCATCTGGATGACGCTTATGGATTACAATTAATCAGTACATTGACATCTGAACATGGTATTACACAATTCCGAATTCGATAATGCATTATGAATATCTCAAATTAAAGACACCTGAGTGGAAATTTATTCCTATTATGTTGTTGTTGTTGTTGTGGTCTTCAGTCTTGAGACTGGTTTGATGCAGCTCTCCATGCTACTCTATCCTGTCCAAGCTTCTTCAACTCCCAATACGTACTGCAGCCTACATCCTTCTGAATCTGTTTAGTGTATTTATCTCTTGGTCTTCCTCTACGATTTTTACCCTCCACGCTGCCCTCCAATACTAAATTGGTGAACCCTTGATGCTTCAGAACATGTCCTATCAACCGATCCCTTCTTCTTGCCAAGTTGTGCCACAAACTCCTCTTCTCCCCAATCCTATTCAATACTTCCTCATTAGTTACGTGGTCTACTCACCTAATCTTCGGCATTCTTCTGTAGCACCACACTTCAAAGGCTTCTATTCTCGTCTTGTCCGAACTGTTTATCGTCCATGTTTCACTTCCATACATGGCTACACTCCATACAAATACTTTCAGAAACGACTTCCTGACATTTAAATCTATACTCCATGTTAACAAATTTCTCTTCTTCAGAAACGCTTTCCTTGCCATTGCCAGTCTACATTTTATATCTTCTCTACTTCGACCATCATCAGTTACTTTGCTCCCCAAATAGCAAAACTCATTTACTACTTTAAGTGTCTCATTTCCTAATCTAATTCCCTCAGCATCGCCCGACTTCATTCGACTACATTCCATTATCCTCGTTTTGCTTTTGTTGATGTTCATCTTATATCCTCCCTTCAAGACACTGTTCATTCCGTTCACAGCTCTTCCAAGTCCTTTGCTGTCTCTGACAGAATTACAACGTCATCGGCGAACCTTAAAGTTTTTATTTCTTCTCCATGGATTTTAATACCTACTCCGAATTTTTCTTTTGTTTCCTTTACTGCTTGCTCAATATACAGATTGAATAACATCGGGGAGAGGCTGCAACCCTGTCTCACTCCCTTCCCAACCACTGCTTCCCTTTCATGTCCCTCGACTCTTATAACTGCCATCTGGTTTTTGTACAAATTGTAAATAGCCTTTCGCTCCCTGGATTTTACCCCTGCCACCTTCAGAATTTGAAAGAGATTATTCCAGTCAACATTGTCAAAAGCTTTCTCCAAGTCTACAAATGCTAGAAACGTAGGTTTGCCTTTTCTTAATCTAGCTTCTAAGATAAGTCGTAGGGTCAGTATTGCCTCACGTGTTCCCATATTTCTACGGAATCCAAACTGATATTCCCCGAGGTCGGCTTCTACCAGTTTTTCCATTCGTCTGTACAGAATTCGCGTTAGTATTTTGCAGCCGTGACTTATTAAACTGACAGTTCGGTAATTTTCACATCTGTCAACGCCTGCTTTCTTTGGGATTGGAATTATTATATTCTTCTTGAAGTCTGAGGGTATTTCGCCTGTCTCGTACATTTTGCTCACCAGATGGTAGAGTTTTGTCAGGACTGGCTCTCCCAAGGCTGTCAGTAGTTCTAATGGAATGTTGTCTACTCCCGGGGCCTTGTTCCTATTATACGATGAATAAAATGCAACTGAAAGCTCCACCAGGTCGATCTGAATAGATGGAGTGTACAAAACTAAATCTGGATACCCTAGCGGGAATTTGAACCTCCATCCTTCTGAAGGTGCATCCAGTGTTTTAGCAATGTGCTATCTAACTCTATTCGTTTCTCCACCTCTCCTACGTAATTGATTAGTGACAACTTCGAAGCTGTGTAAGAACAAATATCTTCCCCGAGCTCCATTACTTGCATTAGCTCTGCATCCTCAATAGGCAGACTATTGCATGCTGCATGGCAAACTGCCTCTGAATTGTCAAGGGCTGACACATTGAGCTACACGCTATATTCAGTCTAAAAACCTGTTACTCGGGATACTTTAGGAAAAAGTTAATTCTCGATAAAACAGAGCGGATCCCCAGACAATGGGGACGTTAACCTTGTTTACAAAACCGCAAACGCAGTAGCCTGTTAACGTACTCGCCAGCGGAAATCCGGCCAGATACAATCCATAACTCGTTTTTTTTTGGTCAACTTTTGGGGCCCGGTAAGCGTTGTCCGTTCCTTGATACCGTTTTTATCTCTCAATTTATGTCAAACAGCTATCTCACTTTCCGTCTAGTTTACCGCTGGAATGAATCACAATTATCCTTACTTGCAAATACGTTATCAGCAAACGTACACAGAGAATGGAAGAATTTAACTCACGAGGTGTTGGTACATTGTTGTAACACATAAAGTCTCGTCGGATGCGTCTCCGAATAGCATTAACGTTGATTACCTCTTTATCAGTTTGAGATTGTTAAACTGATAGACCTAACGATTCCTCCCTCTCAGACCGTCTCTACAACGGGATGCTCTGATCTGGAATCAAGCGACTTCGAGAGTGTCTCTTTTAGCATGTTGTTTGCTGTCCAACTTGAAAACAGTGTTCTGATAATTACCCCAAAATAGTCTTCTACATTAAAATGCTCGGTCGACAATGGAGAAAGCAGTGCTTTCTTCCTTACTCCTACTTATACAATAATTTTATCTTGGAACTCTTCCATTTGGTTGCTGACATTCGAAGTTCACCTTTTAGTGTTTTGTTTACTAACAGCCGCTCACACAGTTGCAGATGACATGATGTTCCCTGAGTAAAAACGGCAACAAAAAAGCGCACAGAAAATATGTCGCAAACAATAATTCTCAAAAACATGCTGTAACATACAGTAAATAAGGTAGTATGAAAGTATCCATAGAAAACTATATTTCAAAAAACGAATAGTAAAAATGTAATAATGTGTCACTGTGTTTGTATAACAATGCCATTTGCTGCATGTTTTAGATTAAAAAACCCACTGATGATGCTGATATTTGTCGCCGACACTAGGTTGGGAAAATAAAGAAATAACGAATAACAAGGTGTTTTACATCAAGGTGGACTCGATTTCTGATATTGTTGTTTCTGCTTATACTTCTACATATTTTTTCGCGCTGTATAAGACATCTCATTACGTTCCAGCGTGTATGATATTTCAGAGTTCTTCCTCTTCTATGATAAGTGGAAGGTACATAGATTATGTCATCATAACAGTATCCAATCAATGATTGACATACACCATTAAGACTAGAGTCTGTCAACAAAAATTCAGAATATGTTTGAAGTCAGAACAATTATTTTAATTATTCGTGGACTCGCGAGGCAGACGTTATGGCACTATGCCACGTAAATCCACGAAACTCACTTTGATTCTTATTCCGTTACTTCGGAATTCTTAGATATGCGTATTGATACACACTGCCTGAACCTGAATTAAGACATCGTGTATAATCTGATTTCACTTCCTCCACACCAATGAAACCGCTGTGTCGCCCATGAAATCCCACAAGTGCTTAGTGGAAGTAAGAATATGTGCTCGGGCTGACCGGTGCCATTCTGTGTGGTCTGCTGCACCACAACGCTGCTGCTGATGCTCTGTGTAACTGGTCGCTGTATTCAGGTCTTGCCTCAACTATCAGTCTTTCACTGCCCTCTAAACACGTGCCGAATATTCGTTGACTGTTCATGCTGACAAACTCTGTTTGAACGAAGGATAATGCCTACTCACGCATCGATCTACTGGGACTCTGTGATAAAAGAAGCAGATGAAATTAGACTTCATGAAAATAATTTTAATAGAGACACCGGCTATGCACTTAGTGTACTTGACAAACAAAGAGCGCAGAGGAAGACTGCCCGCAGTTTACCGCCTGATGCGAGGATTGGCGCAGCAAGCAATGAGCTCAAACAAAATCTATCGACCAACCTCAGTAAGCGCCATTTTCGTGTATACACCATGACGTACACATCCTATCAAATGCCGTCGTGTGGATATAAAATTGGAAGCCTGGCCAGTTCATGAAAGTCAATTTTTGCCCCTGACGATGATGTTGAATGCAATCGAAGATGGTTCAAATGGCTCTGAGCACTATGGGACTTAACTTCTTAAGTCATCAGACCCCTAGAACTTAGAACTACTTAAACCTAACTAACCTAAGGACATCTCACACATCCATGCCCGAGGCAGGATTCAAACCTGCGACCGTAGCGGTCATGCGGTTCCCGACTGTAGCGCCTAGATCAGCTCGGCCACTCCGGCCGGTTTGACTGCAATCACCAAATGCTTGGAATCTCATCTGAATTTGACGCGACAAGTAAACAGAAAACTTTTTATGCAAGGACTCCATCGCGAAAAACTTCGTAGCCACAAATTCTGATGCACCTTAAGTACGTAGATCACTAATGCAGGACAAGCATAGTCATTTGTGAGGTCAGTGCACTCGCTATGCTTGACGCCAAGGTTAGTCCTACGTAGAACATCTAAGTAAGCCTTTAGTTTCCTTGTCAACATCAATATCTCACTACAGTTTAATGATTTGCCTTTAGTCTGGGATCGACATGGTACCACACAATCGACTTTAGGAGTTGGAAAAGTAAACATATTTCGGTTTGGTGAATTAACATGTCCTCAGAATTGTACTTCGTAATTACTGGGAGTGAAAGAAAGCGATCCTTCTGGTTTTCTCGCTGTAATTTACTCCGGACCCTCATTTTGAACCTACTTCCAAAGTAAATGAAAAAGTTGGGCGACAAACGGCATGTATGCAGAGCTAAACTGCAAAAATTCTTAATTCTATTGGAGAAACAAATTTCTCGCACTAAATTAATTTACTGCACTACAGTATATATTGACAATTTATAGCTTCAGCCTTACTTATAAGCTAGTAGAAAACGGCAGACGCGCCATGAAAAAGGAAATTGGTGGAGGGGAGTATAGTATCCGGGTTAGTAAACATTGCAGGAATTCCAGGGAAGGCTCGAAAGAACACTTTTAATGCAACGTAGTTGATTTTAGCACCGTTGTATCGTGTCTCCGCCGGAGGCCGGATGGTTGTTTCGAAGTGCGTAACTCGGTGGGGTAGGGTGTCACTCTTGTATAAGCGTTGTTGGTTATCCATGGAAGGTAACATATTTTTGTACAGGAAATGCTCTATCTCACTTCGTTCTTATTAGCCACGAGATACACGATACAGACAGCGGAATAATTTAAAAAAAATATTTTGATAAATAATTCCTTAAGCTTGCTGAACAGTGTTTAACTTCGTTTATCTTCAGACATTTCCACGTAAGTGCGTAACCATTCCTGTAACACCACGGTTGGTAGGTGGAAAGTAGGAGACGAGGTACTGGCGGAAGTAAAGCTGTGAAGAAGGGTCTTGAGTGGTGGTTCGATAGCTCAGTCGGCACGGTAGGTCAGCTTGTCTAGCAAAAAAAAAAAAAAAAAAAAAAAAAAAAAAAAAAAAAAAAAAAAAAAACCGGAGTGAAGGGATCAGCAACGAACTTCAACGGATGTCATGTGACGTCCGCTACGACCAAATGCCAAAAAAAAGTTGGTAGAGCACTTGCCCGCGAAAGGCAAAGGTCCCGAGTTCGAATCTCAGTCCGCCACACAGTTTTAATATGCCAGGACGTTTCATCCCTGTAGCACCTTTATATTACTTCAGTCGGTTGTTTTACATTGGTAATAGCAGACTTTCAGAATTTCTTCGACATGCTTCTTTAATCTGACTTGATGGATGATCCCAAAATTTCGAGCAATACTGAATTGTATCTCGCACATGTGTCTTGTATGTGATCTCCTTTGCCATTACAGTGCCCATCTCAGAATTCTCCAAATAAACCTAAGTCTTGTATTTGCTTCCCTATAACTGAGTTTATTCGCACACATTCGCCCCACTTTAAAGAAATATACGGGAGCTCTGAATGCAGTAAACTGGTAGGAAACAGCAAAAGGCAGAATGCAGTGGAGAGTATTGGTGATGAACTGTGTAGTCTACAGGGCCAGCGACCGATGGAGATGTAAGAAAGTATTCAATCGACATGGATACCAGGGCGTAGCTCGAATACTGAACCGAAAATGTATCAGATTATTTTTATTATACTCTCTCACAGTGCCAACTACGAATCAAGGGGTCTCTGGTTCGGCCAGTGGCCAGTCCTAGGATTTTAATCTGTCTCATTTCACTTCATTTATCCTCTTCTAATGTTTTTTACGTGAAAAACGTCGAGCTGTACCATGCTTCAGAGTCCACGTTACACCGTACGTCATCCTATAACTTGCATTGTAAACCAACTCGAACGTAAGACGAAGGCAACGGGATACTGCCTCGAATAGGACCATGTCTAGCGAGGAAATATCGTGTTCGAAACAGCCTACTGATCGATGAAAACTTTTTCACCACGTTATCTTGTAATAATTCATACTTAAGGTACGCTTCCAATCATAACACCAAATTAATGTACAGTTCTGGCAAAGATGTCTTGAATTTCAGGGCTGAATAAATTGTGCATACAACTGAGTCGTCAACAAACGCTCAATGAGTACCACCTAAGGAATCTGCGACACCTGCCTAGAAATGAAAAGTGTTATTGGACTGTTTTTGGGAACAGTTATGCACCCTATGTAAATTCATACAAATTCATAGTAGAGACCCACACTCAATCTGAATAATTAATTACTATCGGAGAAATGAATTGATGTTAAATTTACAAGTAGTTGTCAGTTTCCATAGAAATGTAAAACAGATTTGCGTGCTGGCTGGAAGTAAAGGAATGTTATGGAAGCTGACTGGGCGTCACGGGCGCAGAGCCAAGCGCTGGAACAGCCAGGGACCCTGCTGAGTCCTCCTTGGAAGTCCAGCGAGGGGAGCCAGTCGTTGCCACAGCAGGGCCCAGCACGCGTCTTTGTGACGCGCCATGGCGCGGCTGTGCGGATGGACAGCAGTTAGGACATCCTATAGTGACTATTTGCGCATGTTTTACGAGGTGGAGTGAGGAGGAATTTTTAGCCGAACATTGGAACGAAGCTTTTGGGAAGGATGTTGGAGCTTGCTACCTTGCAGATGAAAAGAGAGCCCCGAGGTAGGCTTTCATCTACATCTACATCTGCATGGATACTCTGCAAATCAGATTTAAGTGCCTGGCAGAGGGTTCATCGAACCACCTTCACAATTCTCCGTTATTCCAATCTCGTATAGCGCGAGGGAAGAATGAACACCTATATGTTTCCGTACGAGCTCTGATTTCCCTTATTTTATCGTGGTGATGATTCTGCCCTATGTAGGTCGGTGTCAACAAAATATTTTCGCATTCGGAGGAGAAAGTTGGTGATTGGAATTTTGTGAGAAGATTCCGTCACAACGAAAAACGCCTTTCTCTTAATGATTTCCAGCCCAAATCCCGTATCATTTCTGTGACACTCTCTCCCATATTTCGCGATAATACAAAACGTGCTGCCTTTCTTTGAACTTTTTCGATGTACTCCGTCAGTCCTACCTGGTAGGTAACCCACACCGGGCAGCAGTATTCTAAAAGAGGACAGACAAGTGTAGTGTAGGCAGTCTCCTTAGTAGATCTGTTACAATTTCTACGTGTCCTGCCAATAAAACGCAGCCTTTGGTTAGCCTTCCCCACAACATTTTCTATGTCTTCTTTCCAATTTAAGTTGTTCGTAATTCTAATACCTAGGTATTTAGTTGAATTTACGGCTTTTAGATTAGACTGATTTATCGTGTAACCGAAGTTTAACGAGTTCCTTTTAGCACTCATGTGGATGACCTCACACTGTAGTGGTTAAATAAAAAAGAAAAAGAGAAGAAAAGAAAAGGTTGAAAATATGGGAAGAAAAGGTGAATAAAAAGGGGGTTTTAAAATCGTTAATGACTGTGAAAAAAGGGAAAGAATGAAATGCAAATAGGACTTCGTATTACAGAAAAGTTATCGGACTTCGTGATTCGGAAAAGCTACTGTTGGGGAGGTCCTTGTGGCGTTTCTGAGCAAAAGTCAAACCAATTTCCACTACAAAAATTATTTGAAAAAAAAAAACAGAGAATAACAAATGTGACTAACAGGGGGAAATGGCGTAGATAAGAGTTCATCCTTTACCATGTTAACATGTGTTCTCGCGTGCTGCGTCCAGGTCTTCAAAAATCTCCTACTTCACTTCAGCTGCTCCGAAATCTTGCAATCGTCCAGGAATCACTAATTTATACAAATTAAATCCATTTTGATATTGAATGCAGTGTATTTTACGATGCTGCTTCCATATAAACTTCCACAATTAATAAGTTTTTTCGCCTTCATCCGACCAAGACTAGCTAATAGTTTTTACGTCTGAATTAAGCTTCCGCTCTCGAGAGACAATAGACGGATGGAAAGCAAAAAAAGAGTTACAATTTTAGTATTTTCTCTGCCGTCGAGCGCTCATACCGCTGCGACGGTATAATTCATATCTGAGGGAACGAGTGTAGCGCGGCGAAATTCAAAGTCCCGCTACAACACTTTTCGTTATTTAAGGCTAACTGCCACTTTTCGCACTATTCAGATATTTTTTAAAAATCGTTTTGCAGTTTGTTTTGATCTTCTAATGACTTTATTAGTCGATAAACGACAGCGTCATCTGCAAACAACCGAAGACGGCTGCTCAGATTGTCTCCCAAATCGTTTATATAGATAAACTGTGAAACCCCGCTGAAGGTGTAGCTCTTACAGAAAAGTTTGTTTAAGAACATAAAACCTCGTTTGGAGAACTGTTGCGCAGTGTGGGATCTTTACCAGATATAATTAACGGAGTATATCGAGAAAGTTCAAATAAAGACAGCACGTTTTATACTATCGAGAAATAAGGGAGAGAGTGTCATGGGCATGATATGGATTTGGGGTGGAAATCAGTAAAAAACAAAGGAGTTTTTCGTTGCGGAGAGCTTCTCACGAAATTTCAATTATCATGTTTCGGCTCCGAATGCGAAAATATTTTGTTGACGCCGATCTACATAGTGAAGAACAAACATCATAATAAAATGAGGGAAATCAGAGCTTGCACGGAAAGATACTGGTGTTCTTTTTCTCTGCGCGCTGTTCGAGAGTGAAATAATAGACAATTAGTTTAAAGGTAGATGTATGAACCCTCTGCCAGGCACTTAAGTGTGATTTTTAGAGTAACCATGTAGATGTGGATGTAGATGATTATGAAATCTGTGTGCCTCCGTGAGTCCATTACTAGCGAGATAACGCCTGTGAATAATATAAGATGCATTTCATGTATGAGATAGTTCCTAAACTTTTATTTTTATTACTGTCACCGTTTCTTCATTACAGAATATACACATATATACGCACAATATGTTAACAGGTTACTGTTTAAATTTGACAATCAGATCGCTGCACTTGGTGCCACTTTGCGCAGATCTTCCAGAAATCTTTAAAAGCATGGACTGGACAATTCTTAACATTACGTCTTACTGTCTGTTCTTGTGTTCTAGAGTCGCACGTATCACTTTCACAATAACCTCACATCTCCATAATGTGGCCGTACAATCATTGTCCCGTTCAGACTAGTTGAGTATCGACCATTAAAGGCGGAAGATCAACCTTCATCATTGAACTTTGAATTAGTTTGGCATTCTGAGATGGATGATCATTCCAGCGTCTATTCTATTTCTTGGTAACAACAAAAATTTCTGTGACCTCAAGATCAACGCGTTGTGGCTTGCGTGACTTCAGACGATCAGCTAATAAATTCTGGAAAGCGAGATTCAGAACAGTTTTCTTATGAGACTTTGTCTTCTTTTGAATTTAAACCTTGTAAAATTTTCTTCGGAGATCCAGAGGAACAATAGAACAGCAACAACTGAATGGGAGGCGATTTAACAGTGCCAGCAACGATTGACAAAGTCCCATTCGGACTAAATCTATCTTAGTAGTTTGTGCGTTGTTTTTCCATTCAGTGGACAGAAAAAAAAATGGCTCTGAGCACTATGGGACTTAACTTCTAAGGTCATCAGTCCCCTAGAACTTAGAACTAATTAAACGTAACTAACCTAAGGCCATCTCACACATCCATGCCCGAGGCAGGATTCGAACCTGCGACCGTAGCGGTCGCGCGGTTCCAGACTGTAGCGCCTAGAACCGCTCGGCCACCACGGCCGGCAGTGGACAGCAGATTGTATCTGAGTACACAAGTGAAGCTTCAGCATCTCGTAGCGTATCTATACTTTTTACGTAGTTGTTTCTGGCTACTTTTTGGAGTAAATTTACTCTTGATCCTAGCTTGTTTGGTAGGCTTGTGCAGTACTGATTAAATGACAGTATCCGATCACTGGTAACACTAAACATTTACGGAATACTTATAGGGAACTTAGACGATATAAAACAAATAGAGATATATTGGTGTGATCTGTGTCTCACTTGGGTTTGGGGGAGTCTCCATAAGAAAAAGTACTCATTCAGTATTGTCAGAACACTTGGGAGTTTATTCTCACAATGCTGCATGTCTTTGTTCGGACGTGTTAATGGCAAGTCGTCTGCATACTGAGTTTGCTTGGAGGCAACAGCTGTCTTGTCGTTGACTTAGAAATTTAACAGAATATGTGCCAGTACTGATCCCTGTGGCAGCCTATTGTTCAGGGTTCTCCATCTGCGAGATTTTCCATTTAGAAAAACTAAAAACCGTCCATCAGAGAGCATGTAGTGTAGTAGTCATAAGCTATATAACATGGGTGTTTGAGGCATCAGACCATCTCTTCATATTGGAACGTAATATACCGTCAGATCTTCGAAAGCTGCACCGAATTGAAGCATCTGTTGAAATCTAGATTGAATCACTGTTGTAAGCGTTAGCACCCGACAGGAATATCAACGGTTTTTCTGAAGCGATCCTGATTAACGGGGAGTATTTTATCGTGACCTAAATACACTGGTACACTGGACACAAAGTGTCACTGCTGTTTCAATGAAACTTGGACGATACATAGAAGGAGTTACTGCAGTATGGTACAGAACGTAGCTGAGAGAAATGCGGAATCAGATTAACAGAAATGACATTTTTGTTCAAAGAAAATAATTGCACTGAAGTCACGGCGATGCATGATGGTCCTCTGGACATTACAAAAACCGGGACATGGTAGTTAACAGGGTATGTTATCATCATGGACAGCAGTGCATAATCTGCAACATGCTTCCTTGCAGGGCATAAGGTTGATCAGCAGTTTTTGTGGCAGTGTAAGGTGCCAGGATTTGGGCACTTACACGTTAGCTTTCCACCATTAGTATTAATAATAATTCAGAAAAACCGTTGATATTCCTGTCGGGTGCTAACGCTTACAACAGTGATTCAATCTAGATTTCAACAGATGCTTCAATTCGGTGCAGCTTTCGTAGATCTGACGATAGATTACGTTCCAATATGAACAGATGGTCTGATACCTCAAACAACCATGTTATATAGCTTATGACAACTACACTACATGCTCTCTGATAATAAAGCAAGAGCATTAGGTCAAGACTCTCGAGTAGTATTCCCTGCATGTCTGCTTGATTAAGTTACTAACTTAAAGCATTGGTGAAAAGTGTCGAAGTCGAGAATTGTGGAACATAAAGTCTGCAGTTGGCCGCAGCTAGCCGGGCCGCTTGACCGGCAGGTAGTAGTCACCGGAAACGCGGGACAATACGGCGCCTCTGCGGCAAGCACGGCCTCCAGAGCCACCTTTGCTGGGCAGCACGTGACGAAGACGGGAATTTCGTTTGCCTAGGGGTGATATGACCGACACGATCATTGGGTAGAATCTCAAAAATGGCGTTGGAGGGATTTCGGCGCATTTAGAGCGTTCGACATCGGCCGAAACTGAGTATTCTTCCGCCGCGTTTTCGTACGCCTGGAAGACGGGAGAATTTTGGAGAGGGGTCTTCGCCTTCAGCCATCGAGCGGTACGGCCTTGGAGACGGCGTCTTGGCCATCGTCTTCGAAGGGAGCGGACTTTGACGTCGGCGAGTTAGGACGCATCCCGAGAGGTCTAAGGCGCGAATCGTTCATCTGTGCAGAATAGTGCAGAGAGGGATTGTTCTCGTATTCGAGTTACAGGTTTTGTCAAAAGAAACTTGGCATCTGAATTCTAACTTGCAGAATTTGTGCTGACCTGTACGGTGGAAGTTTGAGAAGCAACTTTCAATTGAGATTACCTCATACTGGAGGTGCTGTGATTCGGAGACGGCAGAGCCATCCGAATTATCGGTATCTTCAATACAGGGCCAGTTTGAGTGATTGCCTTCACCATAGGTGTAGGATTTCGAGCATTTTTTTAGGTCTACACGACGAGGTTCAGGGCGGAGATAAACGGTCTGTATAGCAGCATTGCACCAACGCGCGTTCCATGCAGAGTTCTGCGCTTAGAAGCGAGATTTTCACCAACGTTCAACCACTTCCAACAACTTATCTAGTATTCTTGATCTTCTAGTTATCCTTGCGAGGTGCCGAGTATTCATCAACGTAGCTGCCGGTAATTGCGACGCGTATTTGAAAATTAGTTAATGTGCCATTCTCAGGAGTGCGTGGGTGGTCAAAGAAATTCACATTTTTGTAAATTTTGTCAGTTGTGGGAAATATCAAAATTAAATGCCAGTATTACAATCGAACTATCGACTTCATTGTACCTAGCATTTAACCTGTCCCAGTAAGCTTTACATGTGCCCTAGTCGCTGCACAGCTTGCCCAGAGGGGAAGGAAAGATCTTCGATCTTCTATGTCAGCGACGGACAAATAAGCTTACAGTAGGCGATCCATTCCTCCACCAGAGCGACTGACAACTGATGGGTGGTCGTTGATGCATTCGGACGTGCTGAAATACGTCCCCTCAATATATGCAACGCATGCTCGATGGGATTTAAGTCCAGGGGAATGGGGCACTAGTTCATTCTCTCTTTCCAAGAGTTCCTCGATCTAAGCTCTTTGATGTGATCGCGTATTGTCAGCATAAAAATGAAATCAGATTCTCATTCTTAATAATAATAATGTTGACACAAATGCAATTACATCCTTTCAGTGTGTTTTCGATAAAATCTGGAAAGAAGAAGAGATCCCCACAGAATGGAGAACAGCTCTCATCCACCCTAACCACAAGAAAGGTTTGAAGACAGACCCCAACAATTACAGAGGAATGTCACTGCTGGATATAACATACAAGATTCTTTCTAAAATCCATTTGAACAGGGCCGATCCACAATTGGACTCGCAAATCGGGGAATACCAGGGAGGTTTTAGGAAGGGTAGATCATGTTCGGAACAAATACTAAACCTCAAAAACATCGTGGCATAGCAAAAATCAAGGGCAAAGACATACGTAATCTCCTTCATTGATTTAAAGAAAGCATATGATTCGATTGATAGAGAATCTCTGCTATCAGTCCTGGAAGAAATGGGTTTGGATAAGAAAACAACTAATATTATAAAAGCGACCCTTAGAAATACATTTGCGAAAGTTAAATTTATGGGCGAATTATCGGTAACCTTTGAAATAAAAACGGGAGTTCGACAGGAAGATGGGCTCTCGCCGTTGCTGTTCAATTGTGCGCTTGAGAAAGTAGTCAGAGAACGGAACACAAATATTAAGAGTGGTATAAGACAGGGCTGCAAAAAGAAGAACCTTAAAGTAATTTGCATTGCTTTTGCAGATGATGTGGCCCTGTTTGCTGAAACAATGAAAGGAGCACGGGAGCAAATCCATCAACTAAAAAAACAAGCAGATAAAATAGGTCTTCACATCTCCTTTGAAAAAACTAAGATATTGACAAACATCAAGCACTCATGTAAATACTTCAAAGTTCAAGAACAAAAGATTGAAATAGTAAAGGAATTCAAATATCTCGGAGAATGGATTAGTTGGAATGCTGGGGAAAGCAAAGTTATCGAATCCAGAAAAAATAAACTTGAATTGGCCTTAAAACTAACAAAAATACATACAACAAAAAATCCCTTTCGTGGGGGTCCAAAATTACACATTACAAGACAGTGATTAAGCCAGAAGCACTGTATGCAGCAGAAACACTAAACATGAACTTCAAAGGCCAAATGGAGAAACTTGAGCTAAAAGAAAGAAAAATTTTAAGAAAAATCGTAGGACCAAAATTTCAAGACAATAAGATTATATACATCAAAAATGAAACTCTCTACAAGAAGGTCATCTCCTCAGAATGAATTCAAGCAGATTAACCAAACAAATCTTTGACTTTTTCCGTAACCGCAAAACGAAACCCAACTGGTTTAAAGAAACTGAGAAAGACCTAGTGGAATTAAAGATTTCAGAAAATTCACTTATCGATCGAACAGCTAAAGTAATTACTAAAGATGAAAACATAACGGAGTGAGCGCGCCGCGGGCGGAGGGTATTTAAATCGGCCGCCGCCGCGACCGAACCCAGTTCCCCCTGAGCAGCCATAGTATACGGATCTCCGTGCCGGCATGTTCACAGGAGCTCAGTCCGTCAGTTCACCTGATGATGGCGACATGTATATCGCCGAAATATTGCGCCCGTTGGACACTGTAGACCGGCGGTACACCCGTGGATACTTTGAGTATCTTACATGTAACTTATCTTTAATCAATATTCTATCGGCAATAACTGTATTTCGTAAGTGAAATTCTTCCTTCTGAAAATATCGTTCTACATTTTATTTTCGACAAATGCGAAGGTATTTTCTTCTTCTTTTGACAAAAAAAAATCATCATCATCATTTAAGACTGATTATGCCTTTCAGCGCTCAGTCTAGAGCATAGTCCCCCTTATAAAATTCCTCCATGATCTCCTATTCAGTGCTAACGTTGGTGCCTCTTCTGATGTTAAGCCTATTACTTCAAAATCATTCTTAACCGAATCCAGGTAGCTTCTCCTTGGTCTACCCCGACTCCTCCTATCCTCTACTGCTGAACCCACGACTCTCTTGGGTAACCTTGCTTCTCGCGTGCGTGTAATATGACCCCATCATCTAAGCCTGTTCGCCCTGACTGCTACATCTATAGAGTTCATTCCCAGTTTTTCTTTGATTTCCTCATTGTGGACACCCTCCTGCCATTGTTCCCATCTACTAGTACCTGCAATCATCCTAGCTACTTAAATAAAAATCGTGTCTGTTATATCGTTGCTTAATCAGGCAATTTAGATATCCGCGTTGAAACAGCAACACTGTAGGTTTCGGTGCCGTTCTACGGCAGACTCCCAGCGGGCGAAATTTCGCGCCTCGTACAGCGCAGACAGCGTGTGGCGCGCGGTGGCCGTCGTAAAACAGAGGCGGCACGGCGGCCCAGATAAATGCAAATGCCGGCGTCCGGGCCCCGGGCCGCCTCCCGTGCCCTGTCCTCTTCATTTCGCCGCTCCGCCGGGTATTGATTTGTATCTGCAATCAATCTCCCGGTCGGGCGAGGGGGCGCGCCCGCCCGGCTGCGAGTCTCTCGTCTTCTTTCCGAGTGCCATCCGCGGGCCATTTGTATTCTTCTGCCCGCCGGATCAGGAACGCCGCTCGATGCGGTTCTCTCTTTCCCGATTAGAAGAATCCTCGATACAAAGAGAATGCTCATTTGGAATACGGGAGCAGTTGTCGGAAGTTTGAACGACGATTTGGCGTAGCCGCGGCCGGGGCCTGCTTTGGAAAGCAGAGCAAATAAGCAGCCGGGAGAGAGGCCGCACCGCACCGCACCGTCTTTCCCAGCCCCGACTGCACCCTAGACGGAGACGGAGCGCTGCTTTTACTTGGCCGCGTAAAGCCCGTGCTTTATGGCGTCGCCTCCCAGCCGCTGCTGCTGCCAGATGTCGAGTGGCCGTCCCAGAGCCGCACTCCACGCGAGGGGAGCCAAAGCACAGGCCGGTGACGGCTGAAAGAAAGTTAAATATCGCACGAGCGCCACGTCCTTATTCCTTCCAAGAACACGAGTACTTGTTAGGAAGGTTGTGTCGTTATGTCGTGTCACGGCATATTTATTGTTGACTCTACAACATCTACGAGGCCTGTTTTTTAAGTAAGTACCGTTTTGCAATTAAAAAAAGACGTGCTTAGATAGCTCAATAATTTTATTTTTACGTGAAAGCCTGTACCTTAATCTACTTTTCTACATAATTTCCGTCAATACTGAGGCACTTATCATAACGTTGTACCAGTTTTTGAATACCCTCCTCATAGAAGTCTGCCGCCTGACTTGTTAACCACTGCATCGCCCCTGTTTTGACTTCTTCATCGTCTTGAAGACGCTGACATCCCAGATGTTTCTTCAAATGCAGGATGTAATGGTACTTGAATTACGTAACCATTACGGCACCTCAACTTAACCTCTCGATACCAGCAATATTATACTGTGTTTCTGTAAAGTAGTAAACATGTTTCTGCGACAACATTCAGATTTGATTTCATTAATGTAGAGGTACTTTGATACATCAATATGTTTATATTGCAATGATATTATTCTTATGTCTTTTGTCGCTATGATCTTTGACGTACTTGTAACTCTGATTTTTGGGCGCGTAGCCGATTATTAGTTAGAGAGCTGGACCTTGAGAAAGTCTTGGACGTTATGTTGGAAAGACGCAAATTGTAGCCAGCTTATAAAATGTGAACTTTAGCTGTGAGGAAGATGTTTTCAAGTATGTTTTGCATTGTAAAGTGATGTTTTGTCTGTTACTTGATATTGCAACAAAAGCAATAAAAAGGAAGTGTAACTTAAATTCGGAGTGCTGGTTATTTTTTTACATCACAATTGTGCTAACTTTGAAAGGTTTAATCTTCAAGAATGGTTTGTGAAGCGCATCTATAAAACTTTTGAATATAGCAGAATAAAACCTAGGCCTCTTTGCATCCGAGCTTGGAATCATCACCACCTAGATTTTCGACGATTGAGCCATGATTTTACAAAGAGACCAGCGTGGGAAACACGAAAAGATGAGTGCCTCGTTTATTCATTATTACGTGAAATTACTTTATTAACTGTGCTCTAATGACACCTGCTACATAATAACTATGTTGTTGCCCGAAAATGCAGTATTTAACAGCGTGAGCAACACCACAATCATTATTAAATTTTGACCGTTGTTGTGGTAGGTTTGTTAGAAGGAACAGATGGTAGTCACTGGGCGCAAGATCGGGGCTGTACGGAGGATGATCTAGAGTTTCCTATCGAAAAGATGTGATGAGATCTTTGGTCTGTTTCGCCAAATGCGGACGGGCATTGTCTTGCAGCAAAACGATGCCCTTGCTCAACTTCCATGGACTGTTGCTTTGGTTCTGGTGTGACGTAGGCCACCCATGTTTCATCGGCTGTAACAATTTTGTTTAAGAAATCATCACCGTCGTTGTGGTACCGCTCAAGGAAAGTCAATGCACTGTCTAAACGTTTGGTTTTGTGCACTTCCATCTACATTTTCGGTACCCAACGTGCGCACAATTTTCGGTAATTCAAGTTCAAATGGCTCTGAGCACTATGGGACTTAACATCTGAGGTCATCAGTCCCCTAGAACTTAGAACTACTTAAACCTAACTAACCTAAGGACATCACACACATCCATGCCCGAGGCAGGATTCTAACCTGCGACCGTAGCGGTCACGCGGTTCCAGACTGAAGCGCCTAGAACCGCACGGCCACACTGGCCGGCGCCCGTACTTCACAGTCGGCGGGACTCACGATTATCGGAGGCATCTTAAACCCTCAGTACACAACGTAAACAAAGAAGAATCAGATTGTAATGGCGTCAGTGCGTAGATTAAGGTACAGGTTTTCATGTAAAAATAAAATTATTGAGATATCTTAGCACGTCTTTTTTTAATTGAAAAACGGTTTTTACTTAAAATCCACGCCTCGTATAATGGCAAGACAACATGGAAACGCAATTTTTCCTGCTGCATACCTTGACAGTACTGATTCAACAGTAGTATGCCTTTAGCTCCCTGTAGCCTTTCGCCTTTACTACGTAGTCTTTCGCCCTTACTGTTCAGTGTGCACATCGACAAAGCGATGACAGAAATAAAAGAAAGATTCATGAGTAGAATTAAAATTCAGGGTAAAAGAATATCAATGATAAGATTTGCCGATGACATTGGTATCCTCAATCAAAATGAGGAAGAGTTGCAGTATCTTTGAAATGGAACGAACAGTTTAATGAGATTACGGATGTCGTGGGATCCACATATGCACATATACACGTGCCAGTAGTATTGCGCGCACAAGGTATAAAAAGGCAGTGCATTGGCGGTGCTGTCATTTGCCCTCAGGTGATTCATGTGGAAAGGTTCCCGCACAACGGGAACTAATACACTTTGAACACGGAGTGGTAGTTGGAGCTAGACGCATGGGACATTCAGTTTCGGAATTCCTTAAGGAATTCAATATTCCGAGATCTGCAGTGTCAAGAGTCTGCCGAGAATATCAAATTTCAGGCGTTACCTCTCACCATGGACAACGGAGAGGCAGACAGCCTTCACTTCAAGACCGAGAGCAGAGGCGTTTGAGTAGAGTTGTCAGTGCTAAAGACAAGCAATACAGCGTGAAATAATCGCAGAAAGCAGTGTACGACGAACGTATCCGTTAGGACAGTAGCGAAATTTGGGGGTAGTGGGCTTTGACTACAGACGACCGACGGGAGTGCCTTTGCTAATACCACGACATCGCCTGTAGCGCCTCTCCTTAGCTCGTGACTATATCGGTTGGACGCTAGTCGACCGGAAAATCATGACTTCGTCAGATAGTAAGAGCTGATGGTAGAGTTCGAGTGTGGTACAGAACCCACGAGCCAAGGACCCAAGTTGTCAACAAGGCACTGTGCAACCTGGTGGTGGGTCCACCATCAATGGACTGGGTCCTCTGGTCTAACAGAACCGATCATTGATTGGAAATGGTTACGTTCAGCTACTTGTCCCAAAACAATGATGGAATTCTTATGGATGACATTGCGCCATGTCACTGGGCCACAATTGTTCGCGATTGGTTCGAAGAACATTCTGAAAAATTCGGGCCAATGATGTGGCCACCCAGATTGCCCGATATGAACCCCATCAAACATTTATGGGACATAATCGAGAGGTCAGTTCGTGCACAAATTGCTGCACTGGCAACACTTTCGCAATTATGGACGGCTAAAGAGGCACAATGGCTCATTGTATCTGTAGGGGACATCCAACGACTTGTTGAGTCCATGCATCGTCGAGCTGCTGCACAACGTCATACAAAAGGAGGTCCGATACGATATTGGGAAGTATCGTACTAATTTCGTCACTTCAGTGTAGTCTATCTTTATCCACACTTACAGCTAATGGTCGTTACACGAAATCCTTTCTATCATCGAAAGACAACACTTCCCTGGCGCAACAAGACCGACAGCGAACGATCCTATAGTGCTGCCAATCCTCTCTAATAAATGGTTTGTGCATACGGGTCATATAACGCTTCCTTGGGACACACTCCATGTTAATTTCGATTATGCAGAAAATTCTCCGTCAGATGTGACATACTAGGTTCTATTAGTCACTTATTGAACGAGCCAGTCGGATATCTGAAAATACCTTGATTATTGTCGACGACGTGGTACAGTATCGAGCGCTTTTCGGAAACTTAGGAGGACAGAGTCTTTCTGTTTACCTACATCTACTACATGTGCGATAATAACCCTGGATTGGGTGTGTGGGGGTGGTGGATTGGGTGGATTGCTGTGGGCTGTTGTGGGGTTGTGAACCAGTGAGGGCTACGGCGTTTCTAGGGCCCCGGTTTAATACACATGTGAGATAACGTGTGTGAATAAAGCAAGCTAAATTTCACACTGTGGTTTTACTTGAATTCACACTGACTTTTTTTTGTATAAGTTTCTTTTCGTTAAACAATATATCCTAGGATCCTGAAACTCTTCAAAGTCAGCCATTTTGTACTAAAATTCCGTGCATCAATTATTTGTCCTTTTTATAAACAGAAGTGACCTGTATTCCTTCCCATTCACGTGGAAGTAAAAGTATTCGCAAGAGACTCTCTATAAATACACTGCCCAGTTTCATTAATGTGATCTCCTGTCAGAAGTCTGAATAACCATCTTTTGCAGCGCGAACCACTGCGAGACGTGCAGAAAAAGTCAGTGAGGTTCTGGAAGGTACCGACAGGGGTGTGGAGCCGTGCCGACTCAAATGCTGTGCTCAGCTACGCTAGGTTTCTCAGTTGAGGAATCATGGCGCGAAGAGATTGGTCGACGTGGTCCCACAGATAGTCGATAGGAATTAAATCCGGGGAGTCTGGTAGCCAGGCAAGTTCGGTGAACTACTGGTGCTCTTCGAACCACGCACGTACACTATGAACTGTGTGATACGTTGCATTGCCCTGATAGCAGATGACATCGTGCCGGGGAAAAACAAACTGCATGTAGGAGTGGACATGACCCACAAGGGTAGATGCATACTTGTATTGATCCATTGTGCCTCACAAAATGACGAGATCACCCAGGAAATTCCACAGAAAGATTCCCCAGATCACGACGCTCCCTGCTTTTGCTTCCAGGCGTATCACGTCGCACACGCCAACGCCCACCTGTCCGATGGAGCATGAAACGTGATTCTTCTGAAAAGACCACATGTCGCCAGTCAGTGGACGTTCAGTTTCGGTACCGGCTTGCAAATTTCAGCCTTCTTCGCCGATTAAGCATGGGTGCATAGAGGAGGCGCCTGCTGCGAAGGCCCATGTGCAAAGACGTTCTCTGAAAGATCGTTGAGGAGACGCTGTTGGTGGCCCCATGTTTCATCTGGGCGGTTAGTTCCTCAATATTTGCACACCTACTCGCCTGTACGCACCTTCGCAGCCGCCTTTCTCCGTTGTCATCTATGCTCGTGGTGCAGCACAGTTGCCTCAGCGCCGGTTTTGGATAGCTTATTTTACCAACACAGTGACACATGAACAGTTTACAGACTTATCTGTTTCGGAAATTCTTCCACCCTTGGTCCGAAAGCCAGGGACCATGCCCTTTCGTACGTCAGATAAATCGGTTTCTGGAGTACAACGACTGCAATGTTTTCGGCGTCTTCCCCGACACGCTTTATATACCCTCCACTGCTAGTGCTGGCACCTGCCATCTGTGAGAGGTTGTTGCACGCTGACGTCGGAATTAGGCGGTAGTCACATTAACGCACTAGGAATTGTAAGTTTTGCAAGATACAAATGAAAGTCGGAGCATTGAACTCTGCATCATGGCAGCAATCTTATCGTTATTCTCACAGATAAGGTGATAAGCAAGTGTAGACGAGACATAAAAGCTTCCGTCCACAATCAACAACGATTTGGAAACCAACAATCGTACGAAATTCAGCTTGCCTTATATATTCTCTTAAGCAAAAACACGATGTATAAGTCCAAGAGCGTAAACTTGGCATCAGTTACAACAAAGTATGGCAACACCACAGAAGTTAAATACCAGGTGAAATTACTGGAAACACTAGCTACGAAAGAGTGGCTAACAAAACACGTGCAGAAAAAGTACGTAAAGCCTACACAGTTACCTGGAATATATACAACAAAAAACTGCTGTCCATTAGAGCCAAATTTTGTCACTCTGCTACAGTCCTTCTTACAGAAGCACACTACACAACGGTGATGTCGTAATGAATTACCAACGTCAAAGATATCGAGAAACTAGAACGAAACAGATTGAGAAAAATATTTGACCCAAAATTCTATATGGTATCTGGAGGCCCAAAAGCTCACTTGCATAGAAAAGACGTACGAAACCCTAGTGTCATAGAGCACGATTGGATGACTCTTGTTTGACGAAGAAAATCTTCCACATCAACGGAACCCTACAGTCCAAAATACGCTGACTGTTTGACACCCAAAGTGACCTCACAGAAATCAGTACTGACCGACTGCCGATTACACGAACTACATATAGACACAAAATCAGTACACATAATTTCATGCCTAAGAAGCAAGAGAAGGTATTTGAAATTTAAAAACGCGTGGACGTAAGTGATAAGAGAGGCCCAAAATGAAAGGATGAGGGAATTTTGGGAAGATGAGAAGAACAGGCAAGACAATGCTAAGTAATGGTTCCACATGCTCTTCAGAGGGCGAAACGAAGTATATATACGACCCAAATCATTAACAATAACTGCTTAATAGCGTGTTGGTACATCTTTGAAACGTAGTACAACAGAATTTCTGAGTGATATGGATACAGTGAATCCTTGGTAGGTTTCCGGAGGTATATGGCACTGGATGTTTGCCCACAGGTTACGTAATTGTCGTGGGCGCGAAGCTGGCGACCGGCAGCATCTCATAGGTGTTCCATCGGGATGACATCAGAAGAATTTGGTGGTCAAGACATCAGTGTCATTTCACAATCATGCTCTTAAAACCACTGCAGAACCATTCTAGGCTCGTGACATGGACAGTTATCCTGCTTGAAGATGTCACGCTGTCGGTGAGGACATCGAACATAAAAGGATGGATGTGGTATGTAATAATCTTCGCGTAGACGACACTGTCTTAGTGCCTTCGAGTACTGTCGCAGGTCCCATGGACGCTAACGTGAATGTCTTACATGGCATAATACTGGCCCTATCGACCGACGTCTGAGCGCGATGTATGTTCACTTGGATGACGACGTATGTGGACACGAACATTGACGTGGTTTGACAAGAAACGTGATTCATCTCAGTTGGTTCACGGCCCAAATTCGATGATCCCGTACCCACTACAATCGTAACTGGCTACGCCGTTCGGTCAGCGTGGGAACAACTAAGGGTATTCTACTGTTGAGCCCCACGTCAAGAATGGGCGCCCAATGGTGCTCTCTGAAACACTTGTTCCTGCACCAGCACTGTAGTCTGTCGTCAGCACTGTAGCCTATCCTACTTTACAGCCTGGACAACCCTCCTACCTCTACGTTCGGTGATGAGGTGCGGATATCTAACACCTTGTGGTCCATTTGTGGTTTCATCGTCCTTCATCTACTTCCCACAGATGCTCACGCTGGACCCGCTGTTCGTTCCCAGTCGTCGGGTCATAACAATCTGACCTTCATCAAAGTCGCTTATGTCAGTGTAGTGGCCCGTAGTGCCGCTATAACGATTCCTCACTGATCTGTGCTACGTTTACTTGCTTTCCTTATCACATTACGTGCCTACAGTACCACAGAATGGATTCAGTCTCATGGTAATCAGTGGAGATACTGCTTGGTTTGATCTGTGCTTCTGTATTTCTCTTATTCTGTGCCTTCGCGATCGTGATGGAACACCTAATTTGGAGGAATAATTTTTTTTACTATCTAGTTGAGCCTCTATGGGCTGCGTGATAGCCAACTTCACTCTAGTGTCCTGGTCTTGCTCTTATTCCAGCTTTGACTTCTTGCCAGTATCAACTGAGCCCACCAAGAAGTGCCTGTTTATGCTCTTCAGATAATGATCCTCTCCGTCTTTTGGACGTTGATGCCATTTTAAAACCTTGGTAGTTGTTCATCAATCTTCTAAATTTGTTCCTGTCAGTAATTTCTCTCTCTGAGATACCAATCTGTTAAAGATTTTTTTCACATTCTTCGAACCATCTTGGCCTTGTTTTCTTAGATCGGATGAAACTTCATATACTTTTTGTTAGTCGATCACCGTCCATCCTCATGAGATGACCGTAAAATAGCAATCGTCTCTTCCTAATGGATGCTGTGCTAGGTTATGTCTTGCTGTGCAAGTCCACATTTGCTCTCATTCGCCATTGTCCATCAACCTATCTATTACCCAGGATTTTCCTTAATATCTTACGCTGTCGCTTTTACAGCCACTGAGATTGACCTTTTCTATTCATGGTCAAAGTTTCGGTCGCATAAAAGCTCTCAGGTTTTAAACTGTATTATAATGTCGGAACTTGCCCCCTATACTCATAGACTTTTGTTATAGATATTCTTTGTCAGTTGATATGCTTGGTTTAACTTCCTCATCCTGACATTAATTGCTTCTTCTTCTAATCCATTCTCCTGGATTACTTCACCGAGATACTTGAAATTCTTAACTCGTTCGATTTTTCCCAGATTGGTCATCATCCATTCAGGTCCATCACAGATGTTCGTCATATATTTTGTCTTTTGAATAGAGATCTGGAGTCCAACTTTTTCAGCAATTTCTGACAGCTTATTGATCTTGTTGACTGCTGACTCTACGTTGTTAGCAAAAATGGCCAGGTCATCCGCAAAGACCAAGCAGCCACGTTGTTCTTGGGACCAAGTCTGAACCGCTCTTCATTTGTTTCTTCTTGGGCTAACAACTTTCTCCACTCTCGAATCACCTTTTCCAAGACGCATTTGAAAAGGAGTGGGGATAGTCCATCTCCTTGTCTTACGCCCGTTCTGATTGTAAAGGGTTCTGATATCTCACCCATAAATTTTATTATTGACAGTGTGTTAGTGAGAGTTTGTTTGATGAGCTTTCTTGAAGTATCATCCACCCCAAACTCTTCGAAAATATTCATTAATGCCTGTCGGAGGAAGAAATATTTTTTCACACTACGGTTTCTATAACGCTCTCGTTCAGCTTAAATGAACTCGTAGTGAAGACTCAGGGATACGTATATCTCTTTCGTTAATCTTACTTGGTAAGAGCCCTACACCAAAGAACAGTACTCAAGAAACTATCGAACGAGTATTATCTAATCGAACTTCTTCGTACAAGAATTACACTTGCTTGGAATTCCTGGTCTAAATCTCGTCTATCTGCTGATTTATTTGGCGGTAGAGCTGCAGACGTTGTCTAATAGGTCATTTATATGTATCGTGAACAGTGGTGGTCCTATCACACTATCTTGCAATACGCTCAGCTGGTGACTCCAGTGAATGGAAAGCACTCAATCTGGCGGCCCGTGTGCTGTCACTCACACACACACACACATCATATGCGCCCTTTGTTCTTTGTTTGTTTTATATGGAGTTTTTGTGATAGGATGTACTGCTTTGGCAGCGCTGAATCTCACCTGTTGTTCGTGATGGAGGTTGTCACTGTGACACTGATGCTGTTGTCATTCTATTGGCCCTCTTATGAACACGCCACCGACAACTGCCGTCAGCTTCAGTATTCTCTTCGTCTTCAAATCCCACATACCCGATTGTAGGAGCAAGGACATGATTTTCTACCTGGAACAGAGATGATGGCATTGATGAAATTTGATTTCATTATGTTGATAATGTTGCACAGTGACGTAAGTCAAATATAGCTCTGAGCACTATGGGACTTAACTTCTGAGGTCATCAGTCCCCTAGAACTTAGAACTACCTAAACCTAACTAACCTAAGGACATCACACACATCCATGCCCGAGGCAGGATTCGAACCTGCGACTGTAGCGGTCGCGCGGTTCCAGACTGTAGCGCCTAGAAGCGCTCGACCACTCCGGCCGGCGACGTAAGTCAACAACTGACTTGATGTGTGCTGTAATTTTGTTTCGACACCATTTTAAATAAACAGGAATACCAAATTGTCGCAGTTTTGTTTTGGCCGATTTTGGCAATGAATAATCATCCAACTCTGGAATATTCATATGGTGTTTCCTTTTTTAGTTTTCAATAGTTAGCAAAGGGATGGCTGAATTCAATCGTGGCCGCACTGCTTTTGAATATAATCCACGCGAAGCATGTTCTAAAACTTCAGAGTCTGAGAGAAACCTCAAGAGAGTGCATAAAATATTACTGTACGGTGGTCAATTATATATGACCCTATAGGCATATCAGAAGACAGAGCGCTGTACGATTTAGCCTACATCAGGAATTTATTCTGAATAATTTCGCTCAAGATTGATGCCACAGTTTTCGAATGCTGATAAACGTATGTAAAATGCTAAACTGTTTATCTCTGCTATAACCGGACCATTTAAGAAGAATGAGTCTGTTGTACGCAGATATCTTACTGTGTACGAGATTTGGGTCTATCACTTCATCTCATAAATGAGACTGAAGTGTAAGCTTTGGGTTGAAGTCGGTCACCCTGCACCAGAAAATGCAAAGTAAATTTACTCTATCGGAATTATAATATTTTTTCGGATGTAAAAGAGTTACGCTTTGTGGACTAGTCTGCTGGATCAACAGAATGAAAACTTACGTGAGAGGATTCCGAAGTGAGAACAATATCGTATTTCATGAGGACAAGGCCTCTGTCCACAAAGGTGTTTTGTCTGTGGCTCTCTTGATGTTCAGGTTCATGACAACACTTTTTCTTTTCTTTTTCCGTAAGAGTTCTCGAAATAGTGTTGCTAGTCCTATGCAAAAAACCAATTCTAGGCCGTCAGAGGAGAGGAAACTGATAAATTAAAAGCCAAGACATAATTACTTATTTACACATTGCAAAATCAGCAACTAAGAGTTTTCCTAGTTTGTGAAAGCTGATAATATTAATTAACCAATGTTGTGTCTTGAATACGTTTGGAGCCCATTGCTGTCATAGTTCTCAGAGCTTCTAGAATCCTCTTCAGATTCCTGAATTAATTCATTTAATCCTTCCCTTCCCGTCTCTTTCAAGAAATTTAATCACCCCCCCCCCCCCCCCCCCCCCCCCGCTCACTCCCGTCTGATCACGTTTGCGTTTGGTGCTCGCCAAAACTCTCTCCCAAGTTTTCTTCTGGCAGGCTGATACAGTCCTCTGAGTCAGTCGTCTGCGGGCCTTAAATCCTCAGTATGTGATGTGCCGTAATAGGTTTGCTCCTGGACTTGGCGACAACTGACGTTGCGGCTTTCCTATCGTTCTCTCTTTCTGGCACCACAGAATGTGTCATAAGGCATTCACTCTTTACACCATATTTACTGAGTACATTTGGTGCTGGTATGAAGCTGGAGTGATTGATCTACAGATGTGTGAAATTATAAAGTTCAGTCTGGCCATCAACGGGCGTTAGCCGGGTGATACTGATACACTCTCTCCCAACCACTTTAACCTATCTTTCGGCCTCTTACTGGCTCTCCCAGATGATCATGTTGGCCCCTATAATGATGAGATGCGTCAACGCTGCTCTCTTTGCTGACCAATCCTTCTGTTTGCCAAAATTAAAGGAAATTGCAGATCGCACGAAATTGCACCCCAGAGCGACATTTGTTCTGGAAACCATGGGCTCCAGATTAACGACAGGGAACGCTAACGGTTGGTTGTGGACGGGACAAGGAATGATGGTTGACGCTAAGTTGACATTCAAAACTAGAAAAGGCGTCTTTCAACTGATTTCTGTGGGGGACTAGTTTATTTACCTGGGACTGCAATTTTCTACTTGTGAGTGCAGCCACTTTCGCCAGAGTCGGTAAGGCGAGGATCAGTTTCAGTTTCTCTCACGTGCGCTAATAAAACTATCCTGTGGCTTCACACCTTGATGACCGTGATTATTCAAGGCATCAACCCAGGCCTGCCTTTTTGCAGGAGTCGCGCGGGATTAGCCAAGCGGTCTGAGGCGCTGCGCCGGCCGTTGTGGCCGTGCGGTTCTAGGCGCTTGAGTCTGGAACCGCGTGACCGTTCTAGGGGACTGATGACCTCAGATGTTAAGTCCCATAGTGCTCAGAGCCATATGAACCATTTTTTTTTAAGGCGCTGCAGTCATGGACTGTGCGGCTGGTCCTGGCGGAGATTCGAGTCCTCCCTCGGGCATGGGTGTGTGTGTTTGTCCTTAGGATAATTTAGGTTAAGCAGTGTGTAAGCTTAGGGACTGATGACGTTAGCAGTTAAGTCCCATAAGATTTCACACACATTTGAACATTTTAATTCTGTCTTCCTTTTTTTTTTTTTTTTTTTTTTTCAAGAGTGCTTGTTGAGGTGCTGTCAACATTTGATGTTTACATGTGCAGAGCCATAGTATCTTGACTAGCATTGTCATTCTCCCATTGCCTTCTGTGGCTAGGCAAGCAGCCATCCTGCCATCTTGGCCGTCTGCTTAGGTTGATGAATCAATTTGTCAGCACGCAGGCGTTGTGAGTTCTCGAAGACGAGTTGTCACGGAGGGTTGTAGAGCATGGAATTAGGAAGCATAAGTGGCATTTGCGATGAAATTATGGCTTAAATCGTAACAGCAACCCCAACAGACCGACTACAACGGTGGATGGTCTTGCTCTCACAAGGTCTATTCACACGCCAGGGCAACACACAGTTCTACGCTAGACTCTTCATCAGCGGCGGCGACTTGTATCATGGCTGCGACAGCAGGATTAACTAACACGTGGCTAGAACTTATACGGGGTGTTACAAAAAGGTATGGCCAAACTTTCAGGAAACATTCCTCACACAAAAAGAAAGAAAATATGTTATGTGAACATTTGTCCGGAAACGCTCACTTTCCATGTTAGAACTCATTTTATTACTTCTCTTCAAATCACATTAATCATGGAATGGAAACACACAGCAACAGAACGTACCAGCGTGACTTCAAACACTTTGTTACAGGAAATGTTCAAAATGTCCTCCGTTAGCGAGGATACATGCATCCACCCTCCGTCGCATGGAATCCCTGATGCGCTGATGCAGCCCTGGAGAATGGCGTATCACAGCCGTCCACAATATGAGCACGAAGAGTCTCTACATTAGGTACCGGGGTTGCGTAGACAAGACCTTTCAAATGCCCCCATAAATGAAAGTCAAGAGGTTGAAGTCAGGAGAGCGTGGAGGCCACGGAATTGGTCCGCATCTACCAATCCATCGGTCACCGAATCTGTTGTTGAGAAGCGTACGTACACTTCGACTGAAATGTGCAGGAGCTCCATCGTGCATGAACCACATGTTGTGTCGTACTTGTAAAGGCACATCTTCTAGCAGCACAGGTAGAGTATCCCGTATGAAATCATGATAACGTGCTCCATGGAGCGTAGGTGGAAGAACATGGGGCCCAATCAAGACATCTACAACAATTCCTGCCCAAACGTTCACAGAAAATCCGAAGTAAGAGTGATTTCAGGTGTGCCGCAGGGTAGTGTCATAGGACCGTTGCTATTCACAATATACATAAATGACCTTGTGGATGACATCAGAAGTTCACTGAGGCTTTTTTCAGATGTTGCTGTGGTGTATCGAGAGGTTGTAACAATGGAAAAGTGTACTGAAATGCAGGAGGATCTGCAGCGAATTGACGCATGGTGCAGGGAATGGCAATTGAATCTCAATGTAGACAAGTGTAATGTGCTGCGAATACATAGAAAGATAGATCCCTTATCATTTAGCTACAAAACAGCAGGTCAGCAACTGGAAGCAGTTAATTCCATAAATTATCTGGGAGTACGCATTAGGAGTGATTTAAAATGGAATGATCATATAAAGTTGATCGTTGGTAAAGCAGATGCCAGACTGAGATTCATTGGAAGAATCCTAAGGAAATGCAATCCGAAAACAAAGGAAGTAGGTTACAGTACGCTTGTTCGCCCACTGCTTGAATACTGCTCAGGTGTGGGATCCGTACCAGATAGGGTTGATAGAAGAGATAGAGAAGATCCAACGGAGAGCAGCGCGCTTCGTTACAGGATCATTTAGTAATCGTGAAAGCGTTACGGAGATGATAGATAAACTCCATTGGAAGACTCTGCAGGAGAGACGGTCAGTAGCTCGGTACGGGCTTTTGTTAAAGTTTCGAGAACGTACCTTCACCGAAGAGTCAAGCAGTATATTGCTCCCTCCTACGTATATCTCGCGAAGAGACCATGAGGATAAAATCAGAGAGATTAGAGCCCACACAGTAGCATACCAATAATCCTTCTTTCCACGAACAATACGAGACTGGAATAGAAGGGTGAACCGATAGAGGTACTCAAGGTACCCTCCGCCACACACCGTCAGGTGGCTTGCGGAGTATGGATGTAGATGTAGATGTAAACTGAACAATTGCGTGCGAATTCTCGTCAGCCCACACATGTTGATTGTGAAAATTTACAATTTGATCACGTTGGAATGAAGCCTCATCCGTAAAGAGAACATTTGCACTGAAATGAGGATTGACACATTGTTGGATGAACCATTCGCTGAAGTGTACCCGTGGAGGCCAATCAGCTGCTGATAGTGCCTGCACACCCTGTACATGGTACTGGTTCTCCCGTAGCACTCTCCATACAGTGACGTGGTCAACTTTACCTTGTACAGCAGCAACTTCTCCGACGCTGACATTAGGGTTATCGTCAACTGCACGAAGAATTGCCTCGTCCATTGCAGGTGTCATCGTTGTTCTAGGTCTTCCCCAGTCGCGAGTCATAGGCTGGAATGTTCCGTTCTCCCTAAGACGCCGATCAATTGCTTCGAACGTCTTCCTGTCGGGACACCTTCGTTCTGGAAATCTGTCTCGACACAAGCGTACCGCGCCACGGCTATTGCCCCGTGCTAATCCATACATCAAATGGGCATCTGCCAACTCCGCATTTGTAAACATTGCACTGACAGCAAAACCACGTTCGTGATGAACACTAAGCTGTTGATGCTACGTACTGATGTGCTTGATGCTAGTACTGTAGAGCAATGAGTCGCATGTCAACACAAGCACCGAAGTCAACTTTACCTTCCTTCAATTGGGTCAACTGGCGGTGAATCGAGGAAGTACAGTACATACTGACGAAACTAAAATAAGCTCTAACATGGAAATTAAGCGTTTCCGGACACATGTCCTCATTACATCTTTTCTTTATTAGTGTGTGAGGAATGTTTCTTGAAAGTTTGGCCGTACCTTTTTGTAACACCCTGTATAGGTACTTACAGTGACAAGTCCTTGGTTTGCTGCCAGGCCACCTGGAACGCTGCAAGTTCTTCAATCCTTCCTCATGGCGGTTTTTTATTGGGTGATTTAAAGTCTTACGTATTTGTTTTCGTTTCACAGTAAACTGAAGCTGATTACATCGCATTGTGTTCCTAATTAAAATTTATTGCGTGTATTGTACTCTTTGAATTGGATTGTAAATATGTTGCTCGCATGTGAAATATTGGATGAGGTAAATGATTTAATATTTGTTTTTGTTTTACATAAAACAGAAACTGGTTTCGTGATATGGTGTTCTCTAAGCACTATGGGACTTAACATCTGAGGTCATCAGTCCCCTAGACTTAGAACTACTTAAACCTAACTAATCTAAGGACATCACACACATCCATGCCCGAGGTAGGATTGGAACCTGCGACCGTAGCAGCCGCGTGATTCCCGAATGAAGTGCCTACAGCCGCTCGGTCACAGCGGCCGGCTATGGTGTTCTGTGGATGCATGTAATACATTTGTTCCTCCTTACAAAATCCGTGAGTGATCTGATCGATTCAAACGCGTTGCAAGTATGTTGGTCGTATTCTACTTTATTTTTGTTCGCATCCATTTTCCATAGTGTCTCGAATTTGATGGAGAACTCCACGTTAGTAGCTTTTGACAGAATTGATGTTCATCTTTACTACGTCTTGTCACGGAATGAGTAAGTGATTGTGATTTGGATGATGTTGCTTGTTGTCACTGAGTATGCTTTGTAGTCTTAGGGACTGCAGCATTCTTCTTTGTCAACGCTAAAAATGCTATAACAGGTATGCAAATGTGTTCACACGTTATTAACAGGTACCATAGACAATAAATTTTAGCGGAAATCAATGTACTTTAATTATCCTTCAATTCCAATGAAAATTTTGGAGGTCTCCATTAAATGCGAGGTAGTACGGAAAAGGCAGATGCAAACAAAAAGTAAGCAGAATACGAGCAATGCAGGGTGGTCCATTGATCGTGACCGGGCCAAATATCTCACGAAATAAGCGTCAAACGCAAAAACTACAAAGAACGAAACTTGTCTAGCTTGAAGGGGGAAACCAGATGGCGCTATGGTTGGCCCGCTAGATGGCGCTGTCATAGGTCAAACGGATACAGATTTACGCACATTTCTGCTATTTTCAAATTTAACTGCCAAGCCACTTAGAACACTACTGTCGTTCCGTATTGAAACATGGGCTGTGCATCTCTTACATTTTGATATTTTCGTGTTCCGTGGAATTAACGCCCAGCCGATTCAGAGAGAGTACAGTGTAGGTAGGAGATAGACTGCAACAGTGAGGAGGTTACAAAAACACGTTGCCCAGTCCAGCTTCTGGAACCATGGGCTGCTGTGGAGTGGCATGACGTCTTGGCTGCCTCTAGTGGCCTTTGGGTAGCTCCACTTCTGAACGTCAGAGGGTGCCTGGAAGCTGGTGACCATGACAGTATTTGATAATGCTGCCCCCATAGCAAACACTCATGCCGTAGGCGAATTTATTGATACCAACGAAAGTCACAGGTGGAAGATGGAGGCCTGTGAAAAGTGGGCTGTCCACAAGGAGCTTAGAGGCAGAAACACGTTAGTTCAACACCACTATCTCCTGGCGGAGGATGTGGTCAGCAGCCCTAGCAAGTAGCCTGAAACCATTCGACCTTACGAGAAGTGAGCTGGTGACGATTGTATCGAGGGTCCTTCTGGGCAACATTGTGGCTGCTCATCGGTTAGCTACAATGATTCTCACGTACATAATGCCACGGATTGGCGTTGAATGTCAACCGGAGCTTGTGTCACAGGCGCAATACGCTATTTTTTTACACTGGGTTAACGTGTACTATACTTATCTAAAACTGATGTACGAATGCAGACGCAAGCGATGAATGGAAATTTGTGCAAAGGCCGGGATTCGAATCCGGGTCTCCTGCTCACAAAGCAGATGTGCTAACCACTACGCTGGTCTGGCACAGTAGCTTCGAACAAGCGCGTGGACTACCCCAGCATGCCTCCGTCCTCACCCTCCTCAGTTAAAGTTCCCATTGACGACTCAGCCCACTTGGTGTCCTAACCTCTCCCCCCCCCCCCATCCCCCCCCCACCACCATAAATTCGAACAGCATTGCAGAGGCTCTGGAATAGCACCTCAGCGTCCAAAAGAAACGAGAGATCCTTCCTGAATCCAAGACACAGATGCTTTAATCAAATGAAATCATGTGGTTCCACAGACCTTTTCATGTCTCAGACAATTGTGACGTGTAGTCAGACTGAAGTGATGAATAAAACTTTATACGAAGGCCGGAATTCGAACCTGGATCTCCTGCTTACTAGGCAGATGCGCTAATCACTACGCCACCCTGACCCTAGCACATATCCCTCCCTCCACGGAGGCATGCTAGGGTAGTCCGTGCAATTGTGCAAAGTCACTGAGTCAGGGTGGTGGAGTGATTAGCGCAACCGCCTAATGAGCAGGACACCCAGTTTCGAATCCTGGCCTTCGTACAAATTTTCATTTGTCGCTTCAGTGGCCATATACACATCACAGATGTCTGAGACTTGAAAATGTCTCTGAAAGCATATAGTTTCATGTGTAAAATTGTGTATTCTTTCTTGTGATGTATTGTTAAACCAGAATAAGGAGATTTATACGGTTTCTCCTCACGGGAAAAACGTTGGACAAAGTGCAGTGACTTTAAATACGAATCGGTCACAAAATTTCACCCGCAGGCTGAAAAATTCTTGTCCTCGACTCTGAATCCCGTAACCGTTTTGTTGATGGTCCTGTTCCTTTCAACTGCTGCTAGCAGCGTAATGTCCTACGCGTTCCGGTAGCCGCCTTGACGGGATGGGGAGGAGGTCGGAGGTGGCTCTGCCGCCGCAGTAAGCTGAAGGTTGCAGCGTGGTGTGCTTGAGTCACAGTTGACACTCCGCGCGGCGTGCTGGGTATCCGTGTCCGAGCGGGCGGCGCTAATGGATGGCCTAGGATTAGCGGCACGTGCCCCAAAAAGTAAACCACCCCGCACCCCGGCGCGCCCCACGCAGCGCCGCTCGCCGCTATTCATGAAGGCGTTGAGTCAGGCGCAGCCCCGCCGGATTGGTCCTCTCCGCCGGCTCTGACGTGGTCTCCTGCCGCTCCGCAACGCAGCCTTTGTACTTGGTTGTGTTTCGCCAACGTGTTCCGAGGCACTGTTTGCTGCACTCTTGATATCTTATTTGTTGGGTGGTGTGGAAAGCTACGCATGCAAATCTCAGTTATTAGATATTAGGAATGGAGTTGAATCTCTCTATAAGACGATCTTGTACGTGAACAGTGTTTAGTTTGTACATTTGAGAGTTTTCTGCTATACAGAGAAGAAAAGCGGTCTCGCAAACAGCTTCTGAAACGGCAATGATGGACATTTGGGTAGAATAATTAAGACGTAATAGATCGTCTAGAAAGTATATTAAAAAACTGACACTATCAGTGAACAATGTTGAAAGCTCATTTTGATTTCTCCTAGACAGCGTTCAGTTACGAACAAGAAATCTATGTCATCTTTACTGAGGGAAAATGGATGGTTTGTCCTCTATTAAAAATAAAGAACGGAAATTTTTGTGATATAACTGTATATTACGAAAACGTTTGTCTTTCATCAAAAACGGATGAAGAAGCGTCTTTTGGCAAATCTATATGCTAATCATCTCGCCAGAAATGGGCTACCACTTGCTGAAAAGCGCAGATCCTGATACAGGTAAGGTCCGGCTTTCTAAATAATCAGTCGTTAACCCCACTTTCTTTTTTTTTTTACGTAGAACAGACATTTATCAATACCCTTACGATTATTGCACATAGTAACATCACTATAAAATTTAACATTTAAATGTATAACAGAGAAATTTTGCCTTGTGCTATGTCTCGGGTTCCTTCCATCATATGAATGAAAGCTCAGCACTCTGGAACATTTCAGTCTTAACTGATCACTACTGCGGCTATCTTTTTTACTGTGAAGCATCTACTGTTCTGACAATGTGATGCATAAGATATTTCCCTCAAGTTACTAATAACTGGCAGTGACTGGGAAAGGTGGCGCTTCAGTCCTATCGCTCTTTTATCTGGTGTGCATGATACATAAGGCTGACGAAATAGCCTCAGACTTCAAGAAGAATGTGATAACTCCAATTCCAAAGTATTCAGGTGCTGACAGGTGTGAATAGTGTCGGATTATCAGTTCAATAAATCTTTGTTCCGAAGCACTGGCACGAGTTATTTACAGAAGACAGGAAAAAACTGGCAGAAACCGACCTGGGGAAATATCAGTCTGGATTCTGGAGGAATGTAGAAAACACACGAGACAGCAGTCAACCTACGATTTATCTTAGAAAACAGGCTGAAGAAAGACCAGTCTACGTTTATATCACTTTCAGATTTAGAGAAAGCTCTTGACAATGTAAGTAACACCGAATGTTAATTTCCAATCACGAAATTTATGCTACAAAAGTTGATTCTAAACTAAAAAGAGAGAAAAACACGACAAATTGTAACTACCACATAGTACTTTTATTATATGTATAAAAATAAACATGTATTACAGGCCATTGAAGATGCTTCACAAATAAAAGAATCGAAACGTGTATAGCAATAAACAATGATGATGACGACATGTATGATCGCCAAAATATTGTGCCCGTTGGACACTGTAGACCGGCAGTACACCCGTGGATATTTTGATTATCAAATACGCCGGGAGAAACTCAAGAATCACAATAAACAAACTGTCTTCAGTTAGTTGCATATTTGGAACATACCTCCACAAATGTTGACTAGATTTCACTCTTTGAAATTTTGAAAGCAGCAAGGATAAAACACATGGAGAGAAAGAAACGAGACTGCTATTGTAAGAGTCGAAGGATATGATATACATTATGTGGAATGAGCAAGCAGTTAAATGAAACCAAGAAGAAGTTTGGAAAGGGAATTGAGTTCAGAGAGGGCAAATAAAAACGGTTGCCGACGACACTGTAATTCTGTCGGAAGCAGCAAAAGGTTAGGAAGAGCTGTTCAATGGAATGGACAGTGTTCTAATAGGACCAGGGTGGTCCCAAGTGTTTTGACCTTTTAGTAGACCACGATGACGATGCGAGTGGTTGACGAGGCAGCAGGTACGAAGAAACAGTTCTCCAAACGTCGTGGAAACATAAAGGCAGAGAAAATGATAACTGGTTTTCCTTAGCACAGTACATCAGACATAGCAGTCAGTGGCGGGTGTTGTTCCTCGGTGGCGTTATTTGCTTGGCTCAGTACGCGGCAGCAGGAGACAGACCCTGCACGAAGACTCAAGGCTAGCGAGACAGTCATGGAAGAAGCGAAGTCAGCACCACAACGGCGCAGGAACTATCGGACTTACCGACGCCAAGCACGCGGCGATAGCAAACTCCGGCTTAAGCTGATCACGTCGTTAGGTGCAGGTGCAGCAAGCAGCCAGTAGCCAATAGCTCACAGGAGGCGCGGTGCAGGAGCCACTGAAGTCCGATCTGAGAACCAGGGAACCCAGAAAGCGTTCTGGAGTCGACTGATGTCCAGCAGTAGTAGGCTCCCAGCCGGGACTCGTCAGCTCCCAGCAACACCAGAACGAGACGATATCCCTGAACTAGCAAAATGGTTCAAATGGCTCTGAGCACTATGGGACTCAACTGCTGAGGTCATTAGTCCCCTAGAACTTAGAACTAGTTAAACCTAACTAACCTAAGGACATCACAAACATCCATGCCCGAGGCAGGATTCGAACCTGCGACCGTAGCGGTCTTGCGGTTCCAGACTGCAGCGCCTTTAACCACACGGCCACTTCGGCCGGCCCTGAACTAGCAGCCAGCGGAGGCACCGTCTAGTTCAAGTTGAGACGATACGTCCCACTTGGTGCTGAGCACTTCTCGGTGTGGACTGCGGTCGGTGACAGGTAGCTGCTTCGCTGGGGCAGTCAGTATTTATGGTCATTCGACTTGGCTCTGTTATGGCAGGATGTCACTTTTGTTCACGTAGTTCACGGAACCAGTGCACTGCCAGGCTCAGGAAAGGTGTAATTCAGGTCACCACTGCAGTGGCCCAGGTCTCGTAACATGTCGTGTTGTCAATGTTCCAGCCCTGGTAGCAGGTGACAGCGCCTAGTGTGTGGTAACCGACCTCACTTCTGTGCTTAAACGGAGGCTCCAGTCGTGGTAGCTCAGCACCTTCCATCTTCTACAAGAGAATGTGGTAGTCAGCTTTCTGGCTTGCCTGGCCTCAAGTTACAGATGTTGTTTTGGAAAGGTCGTGGCGTAAGAGTGTTATGAAAAGAGGTTATAAGATGATAGCAACAAAAGAAAAACAAGGGCAATGGAATGTAGTTGAGTCACATCATGTTATGCTCAGGTGGTTAGATTAGAAAATGACACACTAAAAACATTAGTAAGATTGCTTTTGAGCTACAAAGTAACTGATGGCGGCTGAAGTAGAGAGCATATTCACATGAAGTGCTGAGTGCTATTGACAAGGGATTTCAGATCGATTCCGTATTTTTGGGTTTCCGGAAGGCATTTGACACTGTACCACACAAGATCGTAGTAAAATTGCGTGCTTATGGAATATCGTCTCAGTTATGTGACTGGATCTGTGATTTCCTGTCAGAGAGGTCACAGTTCGTATTAAATGACGGAAAATCATCGAGTAAGACAGAAGTGATTTCTGGCGTCCCCAAAGGTAGTAGGCCCTTTGCTGTTCCTTATCTATATAAACGATTTGGGAGATAATCTGAGCAGCCGTCTTCAGTTGTTTGCAGATGACGCTGTCGTTTATCGACTAATAAAGTCATCAGAAGATCAAAACAAAATGCAAAACGATTTAGGAAAAATATCTGAATGGTGCGAAAAGTGGCAGTTGACCTTAAATAACGAAAAGTGTGAGTTCATCCACCTAAGTGCTAAAAGGAACTCTTTAAACTTCGGTTACACGATAAATCAGTCTAATCTAAAATCCGTAAATTCAACTAAATACCTAGATATTACAATTACGAACAACTTAAATTGGAACACATAGAAAATGTTGTGGGGAAGGCTAACCGAAGACTGCATTTTATTGGCAGGACACTTAGAAAAAGACTTACTAAGGAGACTGCCTACGCTACACTTGTCCGTCCTCTTTTAGAATACTGCTGCGCGGTGTGGGATCCTTACCAGATAGGTCTGACGGAGTACATCGAAAAAGTTCAAAGAAAGACAGCATGTTTTGTATTATCTCGAAATATGGGAGAGTCTCATAGAAATGATACAGGATTTGGGATGGGAATCACGAAAAGAAAGGCGTTTTCCGTTGCGACGGAATCTTCTACGAAATTTCAATCACCAACTTTCTCCTCCGAATGCGAAAATGTCTTGTTGACACCGGCTTACATAGGGAGGAACGATCACCATGATAAAATAAGGGAAATCGGAGCTCGTACGGAAAGATATAGGCGTTCATTCTTTCTTCGCGCTATAGAAGAATGGAATAATAGAGAATTGTGAAGGCGGTTCGATGAACCCTCTGCCAAGCACTTAAATGTGATTTGCAGAGTACCCATGTAGATGTAGGTAGATGTAGATGCATATAAAATGTAGACTACATGTAACAAGATAACCATATCAGAAAAAGATATAACATATATTAAGTGTTAGCAAGTCTCTTCTGAAGGCATTTTAAATGAAGCGCCAAAGAAACTAGTATAGACACGGTTATTCAAATTCAGAGATACGTAAACAGGTAGAGTACGGGGCTGCGGTCGGCAACGCCTATATAAACCAACAAGTATCTGGCGAAGTTGTTAGATCGATTACTGGTGCTACAATGGCAGGTTATCAAGATTTAAATGAGTTTGAACGTGGTGTTATAGTCGGCGCACGGGCGATGGGACAGAGCCTCTCCGAGGTAGCGATGAAGTGTTGATTTTCCCGTACAATCATTTCACGAGTGTACCGTCAATATCAGGAATCCGGTGAAACATAAAATCTCTGACATCGCTGCGGCCAGAAAAAGATCCTGCAAGAACGGGACCAAAGACGACTGAAGAGAATCGTTCAACGTGACAGAAGTGCAACCCTTCCGCAAATTGCTGCAGATTTCAGTGCTGGGCCATCAACAAGTGTCAGCGTGCGAACCAGTCAACGAAACATCATCGATATGGGCTTTCGGAGCCGAAGACCACTCGCCTATCCTTGATGACTACACGAGACAAAGCTTTACACCTCGCCTGGGCCCGTCAACACCTACGTTCGACTATTGATGACTGGAAACATGTTGCCTGGTCGGACGAGTTTCGTTTCAAATTATATCGAGGGGCTGGAGGTGTACGGGTATGGAGACAACCTCATGAATCCATGGACCCTGGATGTCAGCTGGGGATTGTACAAGCTGGTGGAGGCTCTGTAATGGCGAGGGGCGTGTGCAGTTAGAGTGACATGGGACCTCTGATACGACTCTGACAGGTGACATGTACGTAAGCATCTTGTCTGATTACCGGCATCCATTCATCTCCATTGTGCATTTCGACGGACTAGGGCAATTTCAGCAGGATAATGCGACACCCCACACGTCCAGAATTGCTACAGAGTGGCTCCAGCAACACTCTTCTGAGTTTAAACAATTCCGCTATCCACAAAACTCCTCAGACATGAACATTATTGAGCATATTTGGGATGGCTTGCAACGTGCTGTTCAGAAGATGTCCCCACGCCGTCATACTCTTACGGATTTATGGACAGGCCTGAAGGATTCATGGTGTCAGTTCCCTACAGCACTACTTCAGACGATAGTCGAGTTCATGTCACGTCGTGTTGCGGCACTTGTGCGTGCTCGCGGGGCTCCTACACGATATTAGAGAGGTGTATCAGTTTCTTTGGCACTTCAGTGTATTTGGAGTGTAGCCTTGTATCGAAGTTAAATGTGTAGAATAATGGAGCGCCGTCAACAAACTAGCAGTTCAACAGCAACAATTACGGAAGGAATAATAAGTGGCTGGGCACCAAGGGGTAGGCATGCCAGCTTTAGCAACAGGGCTGTTCAAACATCGCAAGACGGAATAGGCCCAGCGCCTCAATTCAGCTATCGTGGCAGTTTAACTGTGAACACTTACATCTGTTTAACCACTATACCCAGTATGTAATCAGATGCCGAAAGAAAGATACTTAGTACCACTAAAAAAAAAAAAAAAAAAAAAAACCTAATTTATTCACGAAATAGAAAAAATACGAGATATTGGGCTTGTTCTTTGTTATGTGTTTTTCATCGGATGTAAGTAGAGAGGTCCAAATTACCGTCACTCCATGAAAATTTAGGTTTTTCATGATTTTACTAAGCTGCTTGAGACAAACGCCTGGATGACACCTTTCTAGAGGGGACGGCCAATTTCCTTCCTCAACAGTCTTAAAACCGAACTTGTGTTCTGTAGCTAATGATTTCGTTGTCGACGGGACTTTAAAACCTAATACTCTTTCGTTTTTAAGTTCTCCTGCCATATTCTCCCGTCAGTCGGCCCTATATGCTCGTTATTTTTACTTAATACGAGGGGCGTTCGATAAGTAATGCAACATTTTTTTATTAGTCAATTTCGGTTTCAAAAATATGGAATTCATTCTGCGACATCGTGGAATATTCGCGCTTCATTCCCTTATAGTTTTAAGGCGTTTCGGTAAGTGGCCGCGCTATACGTGCCCTTCAAACTGGCCCCTGTAACGGAGGTGCGTTCCAAGCGGAGAGCTGTCATAGAGTTTCTTCTGACGGAAAACCAGAGCATCGCCGATATTCATAAGCGCTTACAGAATGTCTAAGGAGACCTGAAAATGAACAAAAGCACGGCGAGGCGTTGGGCGAGACGTCTGTCATCATCGTAAAAAGGTGACAGTGCACAACTGGACGTCTTTGTTGGTAGTGCTGACACGCTTGGGAACTCAAAGTTGTGTACTTGCTGTGTTCCTCGCCGCCTAACAGAAGACCATAAAGGGAACATCTAGGGGAACTGCTTGCGCATTACGAGTCCAATCGTGACAACTTTTGTCGATCATCGTCACAGGCAATGAAACAAGGTTTCACCACTTCAAACTGGAAACGAAACAGCAATCCATGGAGTGTTGTCGGCCGCTGTGGCCCTGCGGTTCTAGGCGCTTCAGTCTGGAAAGGCGCTGCTGCTATGGTCGCAGGTTCGAATCCTGCCTCGGGCAAGGATGTGTGTGATATCATTAAGTTAGTTAGGTTTAAGTAACTCTAAGTCCAGGGGACTGATGACCTGAGATGTTAAGTCCCATAGTGCTCAGAGCCATTTGAACCATGGAGTGGCGCCACACCACCTTTCCACTTCCGGCTTCCATCTGCTTGGCCCATTGAAGCATGCACTCCGCGATAAGCGGTACACGGATGATGGGGATTATTGATATAGCTCAGATGTCGACCAGCAGAGTGGCACAAGGCGGGCATACAGGCTCTCCCAGTAAGGTGGCGTACGGCCATCGTATTGAACAGTATTATGTTGATAAATAAAGATTTGTAGCTAAAAGAGTGGGGATTAATATGGTGTATTGGAAAATGAACCTACTTTCAGAAAAAAAATGTGTTCCATTGCTTATTGAACGCGCCTCATGTACATCCAAAAAGTCCTCAGGAGTCCTCTTATAGTCTGTACAAGTATTTTCTAAGCAATAAATTCCCAGTCGATATAATGAATTTCCCTTACTATTTTATCACTTTTACCCTAGATCAGGATAAACGGACATCAGGAGCGTTCGTCAGTGTAAATGCTTCAGGTTTTGCCAGCCGTTGCAAACAATTCGGTGCCACAGTACCAGCCTTAATGCCGTTATTGCCGAATGTTGTCTGTATCGTAGTGTTGTGTTTCTGTGCTGCAAAGAACAGACCGTTTGAGTTTGCGTAAAAAATTGAGGGGGGTCGACGAAAGAAAGTGCTAATTCTTGGTTTTGCGAGTATTAGTTTGATCATGGTATTAGTTGTGTATTTGAAAGCACAACGTGCCGGTAACAAGCACTTCAATTTTTACCTGAAGAGAAAACCGGCATCCACATAAATGATTTGATCTAAAAAAATGGCTCTAAGCACTATGGGACTTAACATCTGAGGTCATCAGTCCCTTGCACTTAGAACTACTTAAACGTAACCAACCTAAGGACGTCATACACATCCGTGTCCGAGGCAGGATACGAACCTGCGACTGTAGCAGCAGCGCGGTTCCGGACTGAAGCGCCTACAACCGTTCGGTCACATCGGCCGGCTTATTTGATCTTATTGTCTTTAATCAACATATAACATTCAACAACGCCAAATTGCCGTTTCGTCGGTTAAGACTTTCTTCTGACGTCCACTTCAATTAAATACTGTTCACCTCCGCGGGGTAGTTTTAAATCCAAAGTTGCTGTAAAGGAAGAACAATTTTTTTTCCGTTGGAAGCATTTCAGTAGGAATGTGGTAGTAACTTACTGTGCTCCTGTTCACTGGCCGCGACAGTGTAATAACATCCACGACGCGCGGCCGCTCGCCCCCCACCGACCATAAAATAAAACGTGAACAGACAGTACCTACAACTAAGCTTATATGATAGTTAAATTTCACACCCTCAATCATTCACCACCACTCGAACTACTTCCTGACGACTTGTCTAACGAAGACCTAAAGGGTTAATATTTCTTATCAAATGTTGGCAGGAGGACGAGATGTGGTGAATTGATAGAGGACTCTCATCTATCCCCACCATGACTAGCCCTTCGACGAACTTCAAACAAGGGGGCGAGCTATCTAGCGATCATATTTCATCAAATCCAATATTTCCTTTGGACACATTGTGTTGTCTTTGTAAAAAGACATCTTCCCTACAATATATTTTTGTCATCAGTCTTCTGACTGGTTTGATGCAGCCCGCCACGACTTCTCCTCTTGTGCCTACCTCTCCATCCAAGAGCAGCACGTATATTCCGCGTCCTCGATTATGTATTGGATATATTCCAGTATTTGTCTTTAGCTACAGTTTTGTTCTCTACGGTTCACTGAAGTCTATGGAAGCTATTCCCTAACGTTTTAGCACATATCCTATCATCTTGACCCTTCTTTCAGGTAGTGTTTAGTGTTTCCCGCACATTCCTTTTCTCGTCGATTCTGAGGAGGATCTCTCATTCCTTATCTTATCAGTCCATTACCTTCCAGCATCATCACATCTGAAACGCTTCGATTCTCTGCTCCCTTGGTATTCCCACAGCCCATGAGACATTGCCATAAAGTTCTATGCTCTATATGTATTTTCTGAGAAATTTATTCCTCAAATAACATGTTTCATACAGCTATACATGTTGTAGCCAGGAATGACCTCTTTACCTGTGCTGAGCTGCTTCCTGTGATCTCCTCTCTTTGTCCATCATCCGTTACTTTTATTACTGGGTAGAAAATTCTTTCACTTAAAACACTACGTGGTCTCCAATTTTGATGGGAAGTTTATAGCTAGTCACATTTCTGCTAGTGCCGATTACTTTCGTCTTTCTTTGCTATCTGTCCACATTCGGTGTTCACTTATCACGTTTCGTAGATCGCGTCAAGTTTTACATTAACAGAAGAATTCTAGACACTTGATCTATACACTGAATCTATATGGTCCTACTTACCTCTATGCTGCTTATACTACTTATCTCTAAATTTGTTTTCTTGCATTTAATTAAAATAGGTCAAATCATACATCGTTGTTGATTAGCGTATCAAATTAAAGCTGAGCCATTTTACAGCCACCTCTGACTCCTCTTAAAGTGAAACATGCACAATGCTTAATTTATTGTTCATTAGAGAATTGCCTTGACATGTGTCAACTGAAGTGAGCTATATTTGTCTGCAAACTAGCGATGGAAATAAAATATTTCATAAACTAAATGATAGCAGCTGTCATTTGTATTTACAATTAATTTTGCACTTCACAAAACGAAAACATGTAGAATCCTATTATACCACCGATCCACTGTTGGAATTAGTGAACTAGACCATTTGCCTCTGTGTGTCATTTGGAGATATGAAATGGAACCATCACATAGGCTGGACCATAGGCAAAACAGGTGATAGACGTTGGTTCATTGGAAGAATGCCGGAGAACTGCAATGACTCTGCAAGGGAGATTGCTTACAAAATACTCGTGCGACCCATCCTACAATATTGCGTGTCTTGGACCTGTACCAATGGCTCAGAGGGGATACTGAAAGTATACAAAGAAGGGCACCAGGAACGGTGAAAGGTTTGTCTGATACATGGGAGAGCGGCACGGAAACGCTGAACGAGCTAAACTGGCAGACGCTTGAAGACTGACGCAAACTGTTCCGTGAAAACCTGCTCAGTAAGTTCAAAGGATCAACTTTAAGTGATGAATCTGGATTGTATTACAACCCGCTACAAATAACTGCAGTAGGGACTACGAAGACAATATTATATTAAGTTCAACACGCATAGAGGAGTCCAGGCAGTCATTCATCCCGCATTCCATACGTGAAAGAAACGGCAAAAAGCCCTAACAACTGGTACAATGGAGAGCGCCTTGTACCTTGTACTACACAGTGTTTGCAGTGTGAGAGTGTGTAGATGTTTTTTTTTTTTTTTCCATTCAAACAGTCGTGTGATTGTTCCTGACTTAATCTGAGGATAGCAATGTCGTCCGCAAATAGTATCATTGTTGTCCTTTCCACGCGAATGCCACACCTAAATGTAAAGACAGTCTTTCATTCTTAATCTTCCCTCTTGGTTCTTGTGCATGTTGCATATTACTTGCCTCTCCCTGAAGCTTATCAGGGTTTTTCTGCGGTCCGTTGTGTCCGAGCTGTGCTAGGCGCATCTGTCCGGAACCGCGCTGCTGCTACGGTCGCAGGTTCGAATCCTGCCTCGGGTATGGATGTGTGTGGTGTCCTTAGGTTAGTTAGGTTTAAGTAGTTCTAAGTCTAGGGGACTGATGACCTCAGATGTTAAGTTCAATAGTGCTTAGAGCCATTTGAACCATTTTCAGGGTTTTTCTGAGAACAAACAATTTTCACAATTTTATGTGGTCGAACCCTTTTTTTAGTTCGACAGATCCTATGTCTTGATCCCACTTTTTGACTAAAGCATCAGGGATATGAAAATTGTTACAGATGTGCGGCGGGCAGAGGTGTCAGTATATTCCGTGTGTGGTGAGGAACTGGCAGCTGCAGGCGGGCTATGGGGAGGCTGTCTGGTGGGGAGGCGAGCGCATCGCGTGACTGCGGGCCACGCCCCCTGACGTTCCCGCGCACGCCAGCAGGCCGCATCGCGGCATTGGGCCCACGTGGCCGCGATCTTCCACTATGACGCGCGCACTCTAGGAGACCCTCGGGGCGAAGGTGGCTGATTGAGGAGTCGGCGGAAGTCACTGACATCGACCAGTATTGCGTGCATTTTGGCCGCTGGCAGCCTTATCTGGTAGATATCTTGACTGTTTGTTGCTCCGTAGAAAGTAAATATTTGTTGAGTAACACCTTGTAAAACCCATCAGCTGCATTTAAACTGGTTTTCGAGTGTAGAACCCATCGTCAGTTGCATCTGATATAACGTGCATACTGTCATGTAGGACAGATTTCATACATAGTTATGACTAGATTTTAAATATCCGCGTGGTTGTATGGTTTCCAGATGAACATCGATTTGAACATGACAAGAAATTTATAACTATCGCGAACGTAATTTATATAGAGATACGTATTGTGTAAGAAAACTTAGGTTCCTAGTGTTGTGTGTGTGTTTGTGTGAAGTCCACTAACTTATGCTAAGAACAACACACACACACACACACACACACACCCATGCCCGTGGGAGGACTCGTATCTCGGCGGGAGTACCCGCGCAATTCGTGGCATGGCGCCTCTAACCGCGCGGTCACTCCGCGTGGCTAGTGTTATGCATACGGTTGGTGTGCTAAAGATACTGACATGCGTAAAATTGTTTGTTGTCTGCTGACGATGAGTTCTACATCCGAATACCAATTTGACTACTAAACATTTTAAATGAAGTTCATGCGTTTACAAGATGTGCTTTAGCAGTTATCTAGTAAACAACACTGTGTTTAGAGTAGCTACGTCTACAAATGTAATGAGAGACTGTAAATATAGATAAATGTAAATTAATGCAGATGAATAGGAAAAAGAATCCCGTAATGTTTGAATACTCCATTAGTAGAGTAGCGTTTGACACTGTCATGTCGATTAATTATATGGGCTTAACATTGCAGAGCGATATGGAGTGGGACAAGCATGTAATGGCAGTTGTGGGGAAGGCGGATAGTCGTCTTCGGTTCATTGGTAGAATTTAGGGAAGATGTGGTTCATCTGTAAAGGAGACCGCTTATAAAACACTAACACGATCTATTCTTGAGTACTGCCCGAGCGTTTGGGATCCCTATCAGGTCGGATTGAGGGAGGACATAGAAGCAATTCAGAGGCGGGCTGCTAGATTTGTTACTGGTGGGTTTGATCATAACGCGAGTGTTACGGAAATGCTTCAGGAACTCGGGTGGGAGTCTCTGCAGGAAAGGAGGCGCTCTCTTCGTGAATTGCTACTGAGGAAATTTAGAGAACCAGCATTTGAGGCTGACTGCAGTGCAGTTTTACTGCCGCCAACTTATATTTCGCGGAAAGACCACAAAGATAAGATAAGAGAGATTAGGGCTCGTACAGGGGCATATAGGCAGTCATTTTTCCCTCGTTCTGTTTGGGAGTGGAACAGGGAGAGAAGATGCTAGTTGTGGTACGAGGTACCCTCCGCCACGCACCGTATGGTGGATTGCGGAGTATCTATGTAGATGTAGATGTAGATGTAGATGTAGAGACGGGGAGCTCGCTCACTACTGCAGATGACGTGGTAAATGGCTCCCCGACTGTCAGTGGAATTAAAACTAGGAAGTTATTACTTCAAGCTCTTTGTCGTTCATAAGTTATTCTATCGTTTAGGTGTTCATAGGTCTCTGCTGTAATTGTCGTATTTCCTTACGTGCTGGCACCTCCTTAGCTGCCTAGAAGCAGTGGGCGTCCGGTGGAGTTTAGTCGCTACAGCCTTCTACCGACTGCGCGAATGTGTCTGCAGACAGCGCTGATAGTGTGTAAAACACTCGCGCCGCCTTTCAGAACCTGCACGGATGCCACGTACCTGGGTGACTCTGGGCAGTCTCGCAGCAGTTACGGCACAAGATGAGAGGGGGACGCGGAGTTAATGGTCGCTTTATGTTGTGTGCAATTTAATTGAATATTGTGAGGTCTTGCCCACTCGTCTCATATAGGGTGCATAAGGGATGCTGCGTTCTCGGAATGCTATACAACAGTTCAAGCAAATAACGTTAGTAGTTTTATTTCAGTAAAGCAGATTGACAAAACTTAACTTTGAAATAACAATGGTATCGCAAGCGATGAGCGATATGCAACATAAATCCAAGTCTTTTGCTGTATATAATGTCCATACAAGTTTGACACACAGTTTGTGGATCACTAATAACTGTTCTGCAAGTGCCGGTCTACAACTGCGCTAATCCTGTCCGCTGATGTCCGGCCGAGGCTTGCAGGAGAGGTGCTTATATCAACTTCGGCTAGATGCCGCTCCTATCGTGGTGACGTCCTGGTCAGTGCGCTATTGGCTGACGTCGTTTCACCGCCTTCTCTTCTCTTACGTTCTTCACCTTCGTTCCGGCGTTTGTGGTTACCCCAGAACAAATATCGTCTTGTGTATTAACATTTTCGAAATGCTGAACACACTTGTGTGCAAGGTCCTTAAAACGCTCAGCAAAGTGCTTGCATAAGCGAACCGGTAAAGTCGCATGTGGCTAGACGCACGACGAAGTGTGCGTCAGTACTGTTCACACAGAGATCGAGCTATCACAGCGTTGAGCGCTATAAGGTGATCTGTAATTCTTGCTTTCTCTGAGGCTGCTCCATTACATGCTGTGGTTGTAAAGAAGACAGAGAAAAGGAAACTTACATTATAGGTGAAAAAAATCGATGAGCAGACGGAAGAAGAGCGATTGCATGACATTTCTTCGAAAATAACTTCTTTTGCAGTTCGTATAATCGTTTCAAAGTCGATTGAGAAAGAATGAGGATAATTAGCTATTCGTATTGAACTCATGCAATAGAAATTAAGGAGGCAGGACACTGTGATAAAGTTATTCCTTCTTCCAAGAAGTTATTGGTTATTCTAAGGTTCCATGCCACTGGTACATCGAAGTCTGTCAAAAAACTTCAATTTTGGTACGTGAACATCCTCTCTGCCAGCAGCACTTTTTGTTTCAAATCTTAATGTCATGTCTTTCTCGGCCCTACTATGAAAGCAGACCTTTTATTTCCTTTTTAAATTCCTCCGCTGCCGTCTGCAGCGTACACTCGTTTAACGTACAACATGCTTCGTTTAATACTGTCACGTTTGCTCCAGTTGCGATAATCTTTACTTCTGATATCGGGAAAACACGGCTTCAGTCCATGACATTCAATTAAAACACTCGCATGTTCTTTGCGCGGAATAACCTCCTTTATTCTCGAAATCGTTTTGTCAGTGCGTCGCGGGGACTAGTGTAGCACTTCAGCGTCTGAAAGCACACGTGTGCGTCGAGTCAACGTTTCGGCTTTTACCGACACCATTCATGCGACATCGTATGAACTTTCACGCATGGATATAGACTTGCTGTCGGTTTGAAGCAACGTGCAGCAGCAACGTGGTGGCAGGAGGGGGGGGGGGGGAGGGGGGATAATAGGCTTCGGCAGTCTGCGCAGCTCCACCGACTGTTATTGTGCACATACCGACTCTGATGACCTCGTTGTCGACGGGACATCAAACACTAATCTTCCTTTTTTCTTCTTCTGCGCTAAGAGAAACGTGTAAATAGACACATGAGTTGACAGCTGTCGAAAAGCAGTAAGTACGAGTAGAGATCATTCTATTTCAACCGAGTCAGCTACTTCGTCAGCTACATCGCCGAGAGTAGTCTTTTAATGCTCTGGCAGTGCTGGAAACTGAGCTGAGCTACCTCACCTTAGCGTACTGAGAGATTTGTAGAGAGAAGTGGGTCTTCCGGAGCCATTCCCTATAGCTGCAAACGTGTCGGTCGATAATCCACGTCGTAGGATTCCGAAAAAGCGAAACTCGAGTTTTAGGAAGTGCTTACTGATGGAAAACTGGATCGGATTTTTCCTTTAACGGCTAAGGCAAACGAAATATGCCCTTTCGTATGGAACCGTTTTCATGGTAAATTCCTGAAGGTGCTAGAGTTACAAGATTACAAACGTTAGAGAATTGATCCTACACCAATTAGCACTAATAAACACCCTCATATTTGACGAGAACTCTCCTCGTTAGTGGTACCTTGAAATAAAACCATGTTTTTTTAGAGAGCACGGCAGTAATTGTGTTACGTTTAATCGAGATACGGTTGTCTACCGCCGTTGAAGATGATGTGAGTGCGCTTTATGACGGTAATGATTCAGAGATACATAGTTCGATAAAGGAATTAGAAAAAAGTAACATTTCATCGCAAGAATTTGCACTACTAGAGAAAAAGGGGCGGGGAGTGACTTGTTAATTCTTATCGGGGCAAGATATGTGATAACGTCATGAGTTAAGTCTAAACAGTCTGCAGTGTCTCGTGGTGTGAAAATACGAGTTACCGATGATGGGCGTACCTATTGAGACCCTTTTGTTACTATTTAATAACATAAACTGTGCGAGTTGGCACGGATGTGAAGAACTGGACTCGTATGTGGGAGAAGCAGGGCTAAAGTACTTGTCCACGTATCCTGATCTGAACTGCTTTAGTTTCCCTACATGAATTGGGGAAAATTCCGGTGGGTTGCCACAAATGAAGCCACGGTTGATTTTCTTCCCTACTTTATCCAATGCAAGCTTGTACTCCACCTTGACATCGAAGACATAGGAAATTTGCTTTTTCATTTGGGGTAGTATTCATGGTAAATTCTTAAGGGTGCTCGAGTTTAAAGGTCACAAACTTTGGATAATCGGTCATACGCCAATAATCAATAATCAAACATCAACCTACCTTTTTTATGAAGACGAGGGATGTTTTCCGGCAGACAGTTTCACCCTCTCAACTCTCGCATCATCATCATCATCATCATCATCATCATCATCACACACATAAACAACATTGTACTCCACATGCTTTCATCGCGGTCGTTTAAGCTAATAACTTACAACAAACACAAAACTCTTACACCTGTCAAAGAAAATAAGAAAGGAATCACTTTAAAAATTGAGGGGCTGAACCTACTGCTTGGAATGCGCTAGACAATTGTGCAATACGACATTGGTTACCATTCAAGTTTTATTTGGAATTCCGGTGACAGCAAAAGAAAGCATTTATATTTTGTTTGCATATTTTGTTGGTCGATGTAAATTCACTACTCATTTGAATCATCGTCTGTATTAATGAATGAATTTTCATTAGGTGCTTCAATAGTAGCAGTCTGATGGAAACTCATTTTTCATCTGCGTATCACTTATCGCTGACCAGTATAAGTCAAGACTTCTAAATCACTCTAACCGTCTTCTTCCGAAGGTAAGTTTTAGGTTTCTAACAAGCGCTTTTCCACGCGTCGATCGAAAGGACACGAGAAGTCGTAGCACTGAAGGATGATAAAGAACACTTTACAGTCGAGCTGCAGACTGCGGTTAGTGGCTCCGGCACATCCAGCGAGCGGCGAGATGTATGGCGGGCAGTAACTGTTGAGCAGTGTCCGGCGCAAAGTGGCTGAGTCAGCGCCGCGACGGAAGCGGAAGGCCGGCAATCAGCGCCCTTGTCCGCTCCCCGGTCCAGGCGTTCCTTCCCAGACGCTCTCCCTCCTGCTCTCCGGAACCCGACAAACGACGCAAAGTAAAGAGGCCGGAAGAGTCGTAGACATAAGCAATCAAACGGAAGGATGGCCCTCTCCCTTTTTAAATGTATCTCGAACAGTTATTTTGGATTGTGGTAAATGTTGATAGCGGGTTGCTTCTTAACGAGCTCCTAAGTTCTCGGCACAATATGGGCCTTCTGAGTAAGATTGTTCGCTGACTGCAAGAAGTACATCTGTCCGTAATTCCGTAATTGCAAGAGCGTACAGCTTTGTGGCTTGCACAGTGTGTTCTTCTCTCCTCCCTCCTTTAGTAAAATGCATGCAAGATGACTCCATTACCGAGAACGGTGGTGCAGTGCTTAAGAAATTCGACTTGTATCCGTGACGATGAGAGTTCAGATACATGTGTGCTGGACCAGAGCTCGGAATCTTCCCTTACGCGCTCATTGCTCATACCGAGCTATCTTTTACAGCTTCGACTGCTCCATTCTCTTTACGTCCAATTCTTTTCGTCATTTTTGTCCGTTCAGTCATGTCCACTTCGGTCATAACCTCGGTGTCAACGACTTTCCTTTAAACACTGCAATATTGTGTAACTGTTTCGGGATGCTAAAATATATCCATACGTGAGCAGTTCTTCAGTTACATGTTAGCGTTGCGTAACGTCGTACAATCCCAACAGGGACGCAAATCATATGCCTTTCATTTTCCTATACAAGTTTATGCTAGAGTACAAAGCAGCGGTAAACAAGAATAGATGATAATACAACGGTTAGCAAAGAACACAAAGAGAGAACAACTTTGGGACTACACATTGCTACCCTCGACAGCGTTTTACATGCAGTAAATTACCATTCCTTTCTTCCAAGATTCCCATGATTTTTTTTTTTTGTAACCGAATGGCTTGAATAACAGTGTGAAATGTTTAGCTTGCGTAATTTTGTTTTCTTATTGTTGACAAAAGGTATGGAGTGCAAGATTTAAATAGGCTGAATTTATTGGCACAGAGCTTATTCTTCTTGAAATGGATGAAAATGGACGCCTAGTTTAACATAGCCGTAGGTGGCTAGATATCCAGAAACTGTGACTAGCGTTTCCATTCCATAAGGTGTTTTGGAGATCTTTGGGGTTAAAAAAGAAAGGAAGGGAGATTACAGTGTAACATCCCGTCGACAGCGACTTTATTAGAGACGGAGCATAAGTTAGGATCACAAAAAGATTGCGAAGGAAATCGGCTGTGCCCTTTTTAAACACAGTGTCGAAAAGAACAATTGAAAACTGCCATTTCTCCTCTTCTAACTGGCCGAATTCTGGAGAGCGTAATATTTTTGTCAACTATGTTGCCGCTGGGTGCCTCTACATCAGCTACTACCGTCTTGATAATGAGACTGACATACATTGATGTTTATAAAAGTTCCGATTCAGCGCTATAAGCATGAAACAGAATCCCGGTGACACTCAATAACGGCCATTGTCGACGAACTTCCGACGTTAGTGGGATGTATCGCCCGCTGACAATAGTGATCCCATTATGCATAGTGTTGAGACCGAACATTACGAGTCACGTTTACGGATGGTCGGGACCATGCTGAATTTCCGAGGCAGTACAGTATTTCTTTCAGCGTAATGTGTATCGTAACAATGTAGTACGGATAACTGTTCTCGGAATTATGTGTTATGTTTGACTTTATTTGAATAATAATAGAAATAAAAGGATAGGAGCGGATGAAAAATACAACAAGCTCTCCTCACTTAACACTAAGGCGGCTGTTGAACTTACAGACAAAATTCTATTCGACAGTCTCTATGAAGTCTCGCTTACTTCACTTCATGCCAGACAATGTGAGGAAGTTCAGGATTTGACGTCTCGTACATGAGACGAGAAAAATATTCAAGACTCTTACATCATTTAAATCAGTTTCAGTTCTCCGTAATACAGAACAGTTGCAACATGTGCTGCGAAATCGTAGAACATAGTATATAATATAAGATCACTTTCTGCCTCTCCTCCTACCACCCTCCCAGCTCTCTTTCTCGCATCCCCCCCAAACACACACACACACACACACACACACACACACACACACACACACACACACAGAAGGACCAGTGTCATCAGAGAGAGTGACTGTGTGCTACATGTTGCGGTATGACGCTGAACAAATACAGGTTGATTCAGGTGCCCCTACTTAAGTCATTTTATGCAATCCGCAATGTTATATCTGGCCTAAAAAACCAAGCGTGAGATTTTCATATTCTGTCGTTCGCAAAGCGCAAACCATTAGACCTACAGAGAAAACGAACACAACCTTCTTGTAGAAAATAGAATGTATTTAATTTTGTACTGGGACACGTTTTAGCGGAAGGCCACGGTTTGCGAGTTTTTCAAGAAAAACGTACAAAAGTGAGCCTCCATTCCCACACCCATCGCTCACCAATCAGGGTTTTAGTGTGTTGTCCGTGGCACTCCCTCCTACCACTGTACACTAATTTCTCACAACACGAACTATTTTCGATATTCCACCTTTTTTGGTCTCTAATGATTTGGCTGTTACGCCACCACCATAGTCGGCTATTTCGTTAACATAAATTACTTTCAACGTGTCCATAAGGGTAAAGAAAGAAAAAAAATGGCTCTGAGCACTATGGGACTCAACTTCTGAAGTCATTAGTCCCCTAGAACTTAGAACTAGTTAAACCTAACTAACCTAAGGACATCACAAACATCCATGCCCGAGGCAGGATTCGAACCTGCGACCGTAGCGGTCTTGCGGTTCCAGACTGCAGCGCCTTTAACCGCACGGCCACTTCGGCCGGCGGTAAAGAAAGAAAAACGAATTTTGTAAACTTTTTGCTAAAACTAATTACGTTAACAATTCGAGCCAAACTTAAACATTACAAGCACAGTAGTCTCGTAGTCAGAAGGTCTGACACATACAACAATGTAATTGTTAGTTTATGATCTTAAAATTCACAAAACTGTTAGCTTAGATTTACAAAAACGTCAATTATTCAATTTGTAAGTGATCGACTAACCCGGTGGTGCAATAAAACCAGACACTGAAGACTAAAAGAAGTCGACTGTGGGAAATAATTCGCGGCGTCCCAAATTTTTGTATCGTTGTAGGAAGGTGTGTCACGAACAACACTAGAAATCCTGAATGGTGGAGGCTGAGTGTGCGAGTGTGTTTGAAAGTCACTTTCGTACGTTTTTGTTGAATAACTCAAAAAGTATGGCCTCTAGAGAAAACTTCTCCAAGTACAAAAGGTCCTGTTCATTTCTTCTGTAGGAATAATATTTTGCGCGTAGCGAGCGAGAGAAAATGAAAACCTCGCACGAGGTTTTTGAAGGCCAGGTATAACATTTTGGGGTGCACAAAACGACATTGGTAGAGGCAGCTAAATCACCCTGTATAAGTCTATTAGCCGATCATTGTAGAATCTGACCAGGAAAAAATGGGTGTTTGGTGATGCGGAAAACACAGTAGAGTTTATATTTTTCAAAGGGAATCGTCTGAAAGCAGAATAAAGGGCCTGGAAATAATGGACATGACGTAATTCAGACCTGACCAGTTTCATTACAGGAACTGAATGCTCTTGGTCAGGCTGCATTCGGTGAAAATTTGATGTTCCTCACGAGTGACCATATCAATTCAGAATTACCATACTGTATTGTCACTTGGAAGAGGTTCTCAAGGACACACCTGCGTCTAGATTCTTCTTGTTTGGGGTTGCAAGAACAAATTCAATATAATCACTTTTGCCACAAGAATTTCACAATGCTTTCTGCTTACTTTTAGTGAGAAATAGGATAAGAGCATAATATTATTGTTTGCGGTTCCCAAAACGGTATAGAAAGCCCTCTTTTTTCATGGAATGTAGGCCTTCGATGTAAACACAGCAGATGCTCACGTGAGCTGTCCGGATCTAAGGACAAGGGATGGAGCAGTCTCGTTTCTCAGCGTGGGCTTGTCGGGTTTACAGGTCATCAGGAGCGCTCCATTGATGCGGGCAGGTGCCTTAACAGCCGCCGATATGAGGGCGGGCGTGATTCATGCCGGCGATTACCTGCCTCCTGTAATAAACACGGCGGCCGCGCCGGCTGCGAGGAGGCGCGTAACAAAGGCCCTGTCAGTGCCGGCCGTCCTGCCACGCAGTTGCCCGCTATCCTCAACGGCCGCGTCTTCATCCGAGCCTCCTGTAATGGCCGCTCCGAAACGTTTCCCTACGTCCTTTTTTTTTCAGATGAATTTGCCATACTACGCAGGGCAGGCTTGGGCAAATGCCCTATTATCGGCGCGGGCGCCTGTGAGCACCCACACTGCTTGCCCACAAGTGCCGTCAGCCCCTTCAACATGTCTGCTAACACCGCTCATTTGTTAGCGATGGCTGCACAGCAAAACGGGCCTCTTTACTTCGTGTCGTTATTGTTGTCGGTGTCGAAGTCTGTTTGGGATTCGCGGTAGGACAAAATTAGTGAGAGAAAAATGGCTGAGGACGAGCTCAAATCCTCAAAACGAAAATCGGTTAAATCTCTATGCTTCAACCGGCAGTGGGAAGAAGATTATTTTCTATTGAAACACAGATCGGCTCTCTGGGTCTGTTTCGTAATGCTGTTTTATCGGGATGGAATAAGTACAGTGTGACGAGACATTTACAACTCCTCCATGAGAAATTCGTGATCACTTTGAATGCCAAGGACAAGAAGGCTAAACTACTCGAGACAAAACAGAAAAGAAAGAAAGAGGAAAGTTCATATACATGTATGGCATTTCCTGGAAATGTCTTTTAAAAGACGTTATGTGGTTTTAACCTTTCTATTTTACCTCTCCGTTTTGACGTATTTACAGGGACAGAAACATCTCATTCACAATGATGGTGCATTGAGAGTGCACCATCACACATCTAGTAAAATAACCGAAACAGCACGTCCCTTCAGCGATGGATAATTTGTTAAAGAGAGTTTTGTTGCTGCCCCAACAGTCTTCTGTCTAGCGACTCTTTCGCTCTTCGAAATAGTTCTTGTTTCACGGAGAACAGTCTGCAGACGCACTAAAGATGTCGCGAACAAAGTGGAAACGCAACTGAAACATAAGACTAAAGATTTTGTTTCTTTTTTCCTTGGTTTTGGATGAAAGCACGGATGTAACAGATGTTGCTCAGCTTGCTGTATTTGTGAGAGGTGCTGACGCTGAGTTCAGAGGAAACATTATTGACAAATATGACCTTTGTTGGAAAAACTTTCATTGATTGTAACAGGTGAAACTCCTGCAGTGGTTGGTCATAAGCCTGGTTAGTTACTTTGATAAGGAACAAGTCAAAGAGTTGGCATCTAGCAGGAAATACCAGCGATACTCTGTGTCCTACATCGCGCTAATCTGCTGGCTAAATGTGCTAAAATAAGTGGTGTCGTGGGCGTTGTTGTAAAAAGAATTAATAACAAGAGAGCGCACGGTTGGGACATTGGCAGTTTAAGTCCTACCTGGCAGAGATGGGGTATGATTAAGGTGATGTGCCATATTTTTGTGAAGTACGCTGGTTGGGTGGAGGTGTTGTTTTAGAACGATTTATCAATCTGCAAAAAAGACGTGCAAAGTCTTATATTAAGAGTTGAGTCATGAAAACGTGCGTCATAGCATAAATTCACTTAATTTTAATTAGGGCAGAAATGGTATAAGATAACTATTATTCTTCTTCTTCATTCGACGGCAGTTTTATGTAACAGTAGATTGGTCATTAAGACAACACTTCAGAAAATGCTTTGCACATGTTACACTATGTCGTAAGTATTGATTGCATTGTCGTACTAAAATAATTACGACCGTACAAAGAATACTAACGTGACTACAAACTCGAGCGTCAGCTGTCAATCGTGTATTATCGACAGTTTTCAGTCCTGTTTGCGAGTAACAGAATGCGAGTTGCGCGCGCATCCTGCCCCTAAACGATAAAAAATGTCCACAGCGCCCGGGGGCAGCTCTGATGTAGAGAGTTTGAGAAGAAATAGTGCGAAATGTAACAAGTTCAGTTCATTATCTTGTGTCGCACGTAGATAGAAACCACAACGAGTGCTGAGGCTAGAGAATAAGCGAAGCGGGAAATGAAAACCTAGTCATTAGAGAGGAAGCACATCCTAAACATAAGGAGAATACATTTATGAAAAAAATAAATTTGTTAACATCAAATATAAATTTCAGTGTTAGGAAGTCTTTTCTGAAGGTATTTGTCTGGAATATAACCTTCTAAGCAAGTGAAACGTGGACGATGAACAGTCCAGACTAGAAGAAAATATAAGCGTTTGAAATGTGGTGCTACAGGAGAATGCTGAAGATTCTTTGGACAGATCGGATAACTGATAGGGAGGTACTGAATAGCGCTGGGGAGAAAAGAAATTTATGGCACAGCTTACTGCATGAAGAGATCAGTTGATAGAATACATCGTGAGGCATCAATGAATCGTCAATTTAGCAATGGAGGGAAGTGTTGGGGATAAAAATCGCAGAGGAAGTCTGAGGTTTGTGTACAGCAAACAGGTTCAAATGCATGTAGACTGCAACAGTTAGGTAGAGATGAAGAGGCTTGTACAGGATACACTAGCCTGGAGAGTTGCATTAGATCCGATTTAAGACTGAAGATCACAACATCGGAGGGAAATGGAAGAGATATTTTCAGCGAAATCATCTTGGTGCTCGCCTTAAGCGATAAAGGAAACTGATGAAAACTTAAATCTCAGAGGTTGACAAGTGGCCTGAATCCTGAGTTTCCGGAATGTAAATTCATTGTGTTAACGGTCAAAAACAATATCAAAAATGACGCCATGAGCATATTTGAATCAAGTATAATTTACAATATTTAAGATCAAGAATAACTTATAATATTTCATTTCACTGCAAAATTTAGCAAAGCATCACAATCTCTATAAAAAAGTGATTCAGAATAAATGAGACTTTATTATGGATTCAGCCGCTGCAGGTCATGAAAGAATAGCAAAGAAGGAACGTCTTCATTTTTTCGTGTGAATACTATTTATAGATACACTAATGAAACGACACAGCTCGCTGAAAACTAAAAAAAGAAAAGTAAACAAAACGAAAACCAGAATGAATCAAAGTAAAACCAACACTGCTCAAGTTTTTCGAGAGGGATTATTTGTTTTTCGAGAGGGATTACTTGTCGCAACTGAGCGTGTAAATAGTGAAACGTCCGCGAAGATCACAAAAAAGTGCTAGTGTGCATAATACTAACTGAATGAAGGCTGTAGATGTTCTATTGTAGTGGTATAGTTAACATGAGTAGTAATTATGATGTGGGAACGTTTTCTCATCTGGAAAAAAGTCTAGACCGAAATAGACACCACAAAGCCACATTGGTGAAACAGTGGAATAACTTGTGCCGCGAATGTTGATTTCCTGTGAGGGACTGTCCTACCAAACATTCCTGGTAGCCTCTGTCATTGCTAGAGTGCCGGCGCCACCCTCTATCACTCTGTCTTTATCATCGCGCCGTTCTGTACGCCATATTTGGTGGTCCCCAGGATCCACCTACGTGTAGTAGGCAGTAACTCGGTACTCGATTAGGTCAATAAATCTTTAGCTTTTTATCGATGTGTGATATTTGTCACCCAGCGTTATTGATGGACTCGGTGCTTCTACACTGTCTTGCAAGTCTAACGCAGTAAAGACCATACGCAGTCAGGGTTATGCTCATCATAACGCCAAGAGAATAATAAGATTAATATTATTTCTCAGTAAAAAAGAAAAACAAGATTAGTACTATTTCCAATATTGGAGTAAAGCAACTGTAAACCCAACCTTTACAAAAAATTCCAAATATTGTTATGAAAAATTATAACTTTTTAAATAAACATGCTAAAAATTTGTGGTACATAACAGTACGTAGAATAATAAAGTTATCTGAGGTACTACAGCCAAACTTAATACTGAATCTAAAAATCTTGACATTCCATTTGCGAAACTCTCAAAATAAGAACAGATGTTAGTTTACTAGTGATTAAAATCTTTGTCCAAAGGTGTTTGAGGAAGCCAACAAGAGTCTTCTAGGATATTCTAGTAAAAAAAGTTAAACATTGTATAAAAATGTAAAATCCTTATTTGAAAATCTTGGTTTGTTTTAAACTGACAATAAAATGCACACAAGAGAATAAATTATGAAGTCATAGATAAATAGAAAGGTTATTCATAAATTGCGATGCTTGAATACTAGCATACTTTTGTCTCTAGTAATCAATCAGTAACAAGTGCTAATAAAGATAATTTTGGAAAAAGACTGATATGATTTAAATACGACAACCATGACAGTTGAAAGAAATAATATGGAGACTTTATAATTAAAAGGAAGTTATAATCTAGCATAAGAAAAACAAAGTAGGATAAAGACAATTGAGAACAACTAAAGACTGAGAAAGATACTAAATTACATGTCCACTGCTGTGTCACTAGTAGATTACAGAGAAAATGTACAACGATATGACATGTACAAATACGTTTGTTTTTGGTTTCTTTTTTTTCCTTTATGTATTGCTCGGAGAGCTCGAAATTGTCTTTACCACTTAATATGTGGTGGGTACCATTAAAGTACAAATTGCAGTTAGAAAGTTTTACTGACATAGACTCTGTCGTAACTGGTGAGAATATGCAGGCTGACTGACTGACTTTTCCATAACCAGCCATTATTGCTCGGTTTGGCACTGTATAACACCTCAAACACTGTATAATGGAATGGCACATTGAAGCCGAAATCATGATTGTGTAAGTGCAAATGGTTCAAATGACTCTGAGCACTATGGGACTTAACTTCTGAGGCCATCAGTCCCCTAAAACTTAGAACTAATTAAACGTAACTAACCTAAAGACATCACATACATCCATGCCTCCAGTCACAAAATTTTTTTATATTAGTTAAATTACTTAAACTGTTATTCAGTGCATTGTAAAGATACGTATGGCGTCTACATTCATTATATTTTTTGGATGATCATTTGTCAGTATCAGAGTTGTCATGACGTCATAATCAATGCATAGGCTCTGTTTTTTCATCGTCGTAGCTCATGCTTAATTTTCGATCTCTTCGTGTGATACTGACCAACGAGGAACACTTGCAACTTCTTTAAGCAATGTCAAAACGACCCTCGGAAGTCATTTTGGGACTCAGGCGCTCTGTGCCAACAGGATGGATATATGGTAGAAACCCAAGAGCTTTAGAAACAGAAAATAGTTTCACAATATCGTAGATACAACCAGCTGTTGGGCAGAAGATCTTGCGGAGACAGTGAGTCCATCATCAATTAACGCTAATAAATTTCTCACTTTGCCATGTCTCTCCAGGATATCTGCCATTATGTAAATAGTGCTGCCAAATTACTTGACGACTCGCTGATAAAAAAAATGGGCTAGCAGTATCGTGTCACCTATCACATGTAATAACTTACAAACATGTACAGAAATTTGCGCTGCAGATGAAGTTGGGAGAGCTTGCGGTATTACTATTTGGGCTGCTCGAGTCTTGGGACCAATCTATGACTTGCAACAGACGAGGTATGCCCACATCAGACGTAAGCTTCCGAGACTAGAACACGCGATAAATGTTATCCATATCGTATGATTTGATCTAATTTGCCTCGGAAGCGTACTATCAACTGTCAAGACCGCAGTAATACGGAAGGACAGGGACGTTTATCTTATAAATGTCATGAAGAAAGCGGTTACGCTAAACCTGTACGAGGACGCGAGGTGCAGCATGCACTTACTAATTGCCAATTGCAGTGCATCCAACAGTATATGGGACACATCTAATCTTACACAGAATGTCTGTAACGTATCATGGACTATTGTGCAAATCATCGTATAACGAGACGATGAATACGTCGCAATATAGTTACAAAACAAGTTACTGTAATTGAGCTGTTGTTTGCTATTTTTTCCTCGATAATCCAAAAAAGTTACTGTTGTCCGTCCCCTGACGTCTTGTTATGATTATTGACCATTATGTGCTCTGATTGTATCTGTACAAATTAGGCTTCACTATCAGAGGTACAACTTATCTAATAAGCTGACGACTGTGTGGTCTGTTCACAAAATGTCAAAAACATAGCTATAATAAAAATAAAAACACGAGACTGTAGATTACGGCTTGTGACAACACCAGTAGTGCTGTCACAGACCTTCAATAACATGAAAAGTGATCCAACTTGTTCTCGTAAAACAAACGAGGGCGCTCCTTGTTGTTTTGGCTTTGTCTATGTTCGACGCAATGGGACTATGTATGGTACAGTGTGAACTGGGTGGAGAGAACGACAGCATCTGTGGCACAGATAACTACTAAAGCCGAACGCAAACACAGCAGATACTCTCCGACATCTCGGATTTGTAGATGATCGATGTGCGTACGCCGATTACATGGATAAATTCCATACGGCCACGTGCTGCCATAGCAGTGTAAACAACGCAGGTCTGCGACTTAATACGTCACTCTGAGAAATGAAGCCTTATCATGCATGCACCATGGACTCAGTGACGGCTGTAATAGCAAGGCAGTAGCGTTTTAATAGATAAGATATGAGTTTATGTGTAGACAAGAACAATGGATGCTACGCTTTTGGAAAAAAAACCACTCTTAACGATGATAATGGGAAAACACAAAAGTGGCTCAGTAGCATTAAGGCAGTTTAACAGTAGATAACAGGCAGTACCACTATTATTATAGTAGGAGCAACTCCGCGGACAACACAAAAAGACACCAAAACCAGTTCTGATACGGAAAATAAAGAATTTAACAGGAAAAATAACGCACAGCTCACAGAAACATTAAAAGGGGATGTTTACTCAACTAAATTTAACAACTAAACAAACACCATCTAACTTTAAAAAGTCCGGTTTCCATTTAGCTACTCGTCGACATCAAAATCAATCGAGGGTGGGAACACAAGATGTCATGCCCTTTCAAACGAATAGTTCCCGCATTCAGCGGATGCGATTTGGGGAAACAGTGAGAAATCTCAATTATTATTTCAGGAGGCGGCTCTGATTCTCGAATATAAATGAAGATTCTCAACGATTGTGCCAACGTACGCTGTAGTCTTCGGAAAGAGTCACTTGCTACAGAAAAGACTTACCAGAATAAAAACGCAGATCCCGAATATCCACTGTGTCACAGTAATTGTTCTTCTTTACTGCTACTAACAATTATGTTACGAAACCTCTTGATAGATAAAAGCTGTGTACCGATCTCAGAACCTCTTCAACTAAGATGTTCGGGAGCAACTCGGGACCTGCCTTAGCTGCAACTCTGTGAGAAACACTCACTCTGCAATTAATCTACGGCTTGTGGTGTAGTCAAAAGTTTTAATTGCGTGACAAATGAGCTATTTTCGTACTTTTTGACGGCTCAGTTTTCCCGTAGTAGCGACCCTGTGAAGAGTAAACTGTGGCAGTATTCACCAAGTTACATACATTACGTGATTAAAAATATCCAGGCACCTATTAATGTATAATAATTTTTTCATAATGCGGGTCCACAGTCATAATATATTTATTTAAACTCAGTACCGCCACTGGACTGTTGTTTATTTGCAGTGTTACATTTACACGTACCCAGCCGGGGTGACAGAGCGGTTCTAGGCGCTACAGTCTGGAACCGCCCGACCGCTACGGTCGCAGGTTCGAATCCTGCCTCGGGCATGGATGTATGTGATGTCCTTAGGTTAGTTACGTTTAATTAGTTCTAAGTTTTAGGGGACTGATGGCCTCAGAAGTTAAGTCCCATAGTGCTCAGAGCCATTTGAACCATTTGCACTTACACAATCATGATTTCGGCTTCAAAGTGCCATGCCATTATACAGTGTTTGAGGTGTTATACAGTGCCTAAGTTGGCATACTGTCGTATTTAAAATGCACTATTAGTCCCGTTGTCTAAGGGTCGATATTTCTGGTAAAGCCTACTGCTTTGTTTCATCACTGAGTATACCATCTTGACAGGATGGTATATTCAGTGATGAAATACGACAGTATGCCATCTTAGGCACTGTATAACACCTCAAACACTTGATAATGGCACTTTGAAGCCGAAATCATGATTGTGTAAGTGTAAATGTAACACTGCAAATAAACAACAGTCTAATGGCGGTACTGACTTTAAAGAAACCTATTAATATGACGTGTGTCAAACCTTCGCATTTATGAAGGCTTGAACTGTGCTGGGGACATTTTGAATGAGGCGTCTGATATCCCAGGAGAGATGGCAGCCCGTTCTCCCTCAAGGGCTGAAACCAGTAAAGGTTGTGATGTTGGACGATGGTGTCTGGAGCGAAGTCGACATTCCAGTTCATCTCAAATGTGTTCCATTGAAGTATGGTCTGGACTATGGGAAGACCAGTTTATTTCAGGAAGAATGACCATAAAGCATTGGCTCACAGATGCTGCTTTATGACAGCGTATATTGTCGTGCTAATAGAGTCATCGTTTCCTAACTGTTCCTCTACTGTACGCAGTACACGTTACTGTAAGATGCTTTTAGCGTTTGTTAAGTGCAATAAGGGAACCGCACCTTAACCACGGAAACCACCCGAACCTTCCACCTTATTGCTAGGCACATAGCGTAATTCATCATAACAAACCACTCGTTTACAGGCACCTACAGTCCAATGGCGTCGCTCTTACCATCATCCCGGGCCTCACTTAGCGTTGACTACAGAAATGTGTGGGCTGCTAGACCATTGTACCGAATTCCTTTTAATTCCCTACGCACAATCAGTGTGCTAGCTGGGCTGCTGGAAGCACTTTGGAATCGACGAGTGATTCCTTCCGCTGATTTCGTGCGATTATTTACGACAACCCTCCGGAATGCACTACGGTCCCTACCCGTCAGTACATGAGGTCCGACTGGTTTATGTTTAGCTGTGGTTGTTCCTTCGCGTCTCCACTTCATAATAATACCGCCAACAGACGACCTGAGCAGCTTTAGCACGACTGAAATATCCATGATGGATTTGTTACTCAAGTGACTTCTATTGACCAGCCCACGTTCTAACAAGGGAACCTCCCTATCGCACCCCCCTCAGATTTAGTTGTAAGTTGGCACAGTGGATAGGCCTTGAAAAACTGAACACAGATCAATCGAGAAAACAGGAAGAAGTTGTGTGGAAGTATGAAAAATATAAGCAAAATATACAAACTGAGTAGTCCATGCGGAAGATAGGCAACATGAATGATTGTATAAACTAAAAAGTGCCGTGGTCCCGTGGTTAGCGTGAGCAGGTGCGGGACGAGAGGTCCTTGGTGCAATTCTTCCCTCGTGTGAAAATTTTACTTTCTTTATTTTCTCAAAATTATGATCTGTCCGTTCGTTCATTGACGTCTCTGTTCACTGTAGTAAGTTTAGTGTCTGTATTTTTCGACTGCACAGCAAAACCGTGCGATTAGTAGACATGCCTCTCCAATGGAAACCGAAAACATTTGATCGCAAAGTCATAGGTCAACCGATTCCTCCACAGGAAAACACGTCTGATATATTCTATACGACACTGGTGACGGCATGTGCGTCACATGACAGGAATATGTTGTCGACCCACCTAACTTGTACACTTGGCGAATGGGTAAAAAGATTCTTCTACCTTGCCCCATTTAGGTTTTGTTGTGGATGTGATAATCACTCCCAAAAAAGTGATGAAAACATAAGCGTTTGTCACATAAACTGCAACAAATTAATGCAACAGTTTCACAGTCGCACAGTTTTCCCTGTGCTCTGTCAAAACATATGTTTTTAACGTTTTCAAATTTTTCCGTGTGTAGACCGTCAAATCCTGCATATGTCCAAGCAAATCTGAACATGTCCTGGAATTTTGGAGAGCGAAGTTGATTATGTTCGAGTGCATGAACTTTGATAATTGTCTGAAAATAAAAAATTAAACTTTTCACTCGAGGGAAGACTTGAACCAAGGACCTCTCGTTCCGCAGCAGCTCACACTAACCACGGGACCACGGCGCTCTTTACGTCACATTATCCTTGATATTGGCTATCTTACGCATGGACTACTCATTTTGTATATTTTGCTTATTTTTTTCATACTTCCACACAACTTCTTCCTGTTTTCTCGATTGATCTGTGTTGTTTTTCAAGGCCTATCCACTGAGCCAACTTATAACTAAATCTGAAGGGGGTGCGATGGGGAGGTTCCCTTGTAAGTACTGAGGTCCGCCGGCCAACCCATTCCGATGTTACTGCTTGTAGGCTGCCAACACAACAATCCCCGTCTCTACATCACATAGGGACGTCCGGATGCTTTTGATCAGACAGCGCACGTTACTTATACGTTACCCCAGTACGAGACTGCTTGACATGTCTGCGTATGGTATGCGCCTGGCGCGCATCATTCGAGATGTGGGGAAGATGAACCGCATTGCGAAGACATCTGTATGAAATTACGCGTGGCCTTATTATTAGCAGATCAGAGGATGGTCACGGTCTCTGCGAGGATTTTAAAGAATTAAAATACGTCCGTAGTCTCATCTCTCAGCTTTGTAGGAGATTCCATGAAGAAGGAAGCAATGAAGGGCAGTTTGGGAAGGTTGATCATGTGGTGCAAACAGGCTCCAGGGTCATTTCTTCGCCTTGCATGCTAAAAGATTTTTAAGTAGAGTTGTAGCAGCAGTCTTTGAGTCGTACACCTTCCGTCAGAGGGTGCATCAGCGGCTTCTAGGAGATACAATGTATGATTGGCCATCGCACATGCATTGCATCATACACACAAGCTCCAAGTGGCCAGGATGAATGTTGTGTCTAGCGTACAGTGAGTGAACTCAAGAACAGTGCGATATTTCTCTGTTCAAGGAAGAGTCGTGGTTGAACCTGGAGAGTGGTCATTTCTGTCTGTTCAAGTGATACGCCCTGGGTCTTCCATTAGATTAGATGTCAGCGTGCAATTGAAGAATCTCCATTTCCGTTAAGTGGCAATTAGCGCACGGTCTACGCCTGAAATGACGATCCACACCACATTGAGAGACTCAACAGTCTACGCTTGTCCTTTCCAATATTGGAGAAACAGAGGAGTCTACTAAACAATTACGCATGTTGTTGGGACGATCTAATATTGTAATTTGTAATATTAGAAGTCAGAATAGCTTGATTTGAAATAGTTTATTTCATGGCCAGTTTCGATAGTAACTAGCTATCATCTTTAGATTCTCAGGTCTCCCAGAAATATAACTGCATGTCAGTCTCGTCGACATGCTGAGATCACGCTCCAGTTTCAATAATTCAGCTCCACACCGGTTTGTCAAACGTCTAAAACTTGCTAAGTGAAATATCTAGTCTTCCTGAGTTGACGTCGACGTATCATCTTCACTGATCACCTATTTCTGCTCCTGTACTCCTCATTGGCGCTATGGATATTTTATTTAGCAAGTTTTATTTGTTTGACAAACTAATGAGGAGCTGCATTATTTAAGTGGAGCATGCTCTCACTATGTCGACTAGAGTGATGTGTATTTATATTTCTGGGAGATCTCAGAATCTGAAGATAACAGCAAGTTACTGTCGAAACTGGTCATAAAATAAACTATTTCACATCAAGCGGTCTTGGCTTCTAACATTAAAAATTACTCTGCTAACAATTGAGAATGCAAAATTACTTTTGTCTCGGTAACGCAGACGACTGTACGTGGCGATTTTACATGCTTATAAGAGTGTCACAAAGAGCTTTCCGAAAAAAAGGAGCAGGAACCATGTAACTCAGGGGAAGGGTTCTTATTTTTGACCAGTGTAGTTGATTTATATCTTATACTCACTATGTAATGGGACGCTCTTTTCTAACTTGACCCTTTTTTTATGGAAGTCGCCGATACCAGGATTAATACCGAATCTGGTATAGGTGAACATTCTCGGCAGTTTCATTGAAGGAGTTTCATTTGATTTTGCGTGCTATGTATTGTATTTCAGACTGGCGTGTGTAAGGGGAAATCAACTTGTTACACTCTGTATGTACGGTTCAAATTATTCTTCTTTTAGAAGTATTTGAAATTACGAAATATTTGGCCTACTTAAAATTCATACTATTATTTACGCAATCTGACGATATTTATTAAATTTATTTCTGGACTCATTTATAAAATAATGATATAATTTGGTAAAGATTCTTCCTTTGTCAAGAAAATTTGTAAAACCTTTTACTTTGTAAACTCTTTGGAATACTGTGAGTGCCGCAGAATGTAAGTAATATTGCGCCTGCCTCTGATGGAATCAAACGTGTTTTTGAGTGCGTCACTAATAATGTAATTGGTGGTGTGATAGAAGTGGAAATTGTGAAGACGGTGTGATATTTAATAATGTGACAAAGAATAAAATTCAAGAAAAATAAAGGCAAATCTTCATCAGTTATTTAGTCATCAGCAACCCACAACGTTAAATCAAAATTTCAGCAGCAAGAATGTACCCCTAGACACGATAACAGCTGCCAACAACAAGAGAAAACGAATATAAGTAAAAACTTTTTCTTTTGTATATCTTACGCCTCTCAACGCTTTAAAAATTTGTGTAGAGAGAGAGAATTTTAGTAGTGATGTGCGGGAACAACTAGAAACATAAATTTCAGCGCATTTCAGTTAAGGTGAACTGGTGACCAAGTTCCACGCCGGCTGTATGAAGGCGGAATAGGACCATCAACTACCGTCTAGTCTTCCGCTCAGCTTTATGAAGTATCGTACCTGCCACGGTTCTTTCGCTAGACACTCCGTGATTACTCCAATTCTGCCGAATGAGACTGTTGTGCGTCGTGCACAGTGCCTGCCAGCTACCTTGTCGACGCGGCAATGTTTTGGCGGACACGCGCAGCGCTGACAAGGAGGGGGCGCGCGGCCCCAGATGTAGAACAGAACGCAAGAGAAAGGGGCGGCGCGCGGCCGCGGAATCAAAACTTGTCCATTAGCCGCTCCGCCCCTCCAGCCGCTCTTTTTCAGCTGGGCAGACAAGAGAAACTCTTTTCAACTATCGACGAGGGACAATCAGCGGCGGGCAGAATCGATACACCGCCACACGGCCGCCGCCGCCGCCGCCCCAGCACAGCCGCAGCTGTCTTACTCGGTTGGCTGCCCGTTTTAAACTTCGGAGTATCCGGCTGCGCCACAAATTCTACGGGAACGCAGGCTCGACCACGAGATGTCACCAGTAGTCCTATGCAGAAAGTCCCCAGGACATACACAGTTGTCAGCTATACCTATAATTCCTTTTAAATACACTATGTGATCAAAAGTATCCGGACACCTGGGTGAAAATGACTTCCAAATTTGTGGCGCCCAGCATCGGTAATGCTGGAATTCAATATGGTGTTGGCCCACCCTTAGTCCTGATGACAGCTTCCACTCTCGCAGGCATACGTTCAATCAGGTGATGGAAGGTTTCCTGGGGAATGGCAGCCCATTCTTCACGGAGTGCTGCACCGAGGAGAGGTATCGGTGTAGGTCGGTGAGGCCTGGCACGAAGTCGGCGTCCCAGAGATGTAATATAGGATTCAGCTCAGGACTCTGTAGAGGCCAGTCCATTACAGGGATGTTATTGTCGTGTAACCACTCCGCCACAGACCGCGAATTATGAACAGGTGCTCGGTAGTGTTGAAAGATGCAATCGCCATCCCCGAATTGCTCTTCAATAGTGGGAAGCAAAAAGGTGCTTAAAACATCAATGTAGGCCTGTGCTGTGATAGTGCCAGACAAAACAACAAGAGGTACAAGCCCCCTTCACGAAAAACACGACCACACCATTACACCACCGCCTCTGAACTTTACTGTTGGTACTACACACACTGGCAAATGACGTTCACCGGGCAGTCGCCATACCCACACCCTGCCATCGGATCGCCCCATTGTGTACCGTGATTCGCCATTCTTCACAACGTTTTTCCACTGTTGAATCGTCCAATGTTCACGCTCCTTACACTAAGCGAGGAGTCGTTTGGCATTTACCGGCGTGATGTGTGGCTTATGAGCAGCCGCTTGACCATGGAATCTAAGTTTTCTCACCACACGCCTGTCATAGTACTTGCAGTGGATCCTGATGCAGTTTGGAATTACTGTTTGACGGCCTGAATAGATGTCTGCCTATTGTACATTACGAGCCTCTTCAACTGTCGGCGGTCTCTATCAGTCACAGACGAGGTCGGTCCGTACGTTTTTGTGCTGTACATGTTCCTTCACGTTTCCACTTCACTATCACATCGGAAACAGTGGACCTAGGGATGTTTAGGAGTGTGGAAATCTCGCGTACCGACGTATGACACTAGTGACACGCAATCACCTGACCACGCTCGAAGTCCGTGAGTTCCGCGGAGCACCCGAATCTGCTCTCTCACGATGTCTAATGACTACTGATGTCGCTGATATGGAGTATCTGGCAGTAGGTGGCAGCACAATGCACCTAATATGAAAAAGTATGTTTTTGGGGGTGTAGCATTAACTCGAGCCTCCAGATTTCAGATCCACAACTCCCGTGGATATACTTGTCCTTTGCTATTCAAGGTTAGTTGATTGAGCTGCTTTTCAATTTCATAAATTACGAACAGAAGCTTTGAATAACATTTTTTTATTGTGGCTTAAAAAACACGTGTTCGACCGGTTCTTTAGCTTTGACCATCAGTTTGCTGGATTAATAGCAGAGACCAGGGGAAACTTGCGAAACTTTCGCACTTCTATAGTTTTAAGTAGTGTCAGTATTTGAAATAAGGGTTGTTGTTGTTATTGTTGTTGTGGTCTTCAGTCCGTATACTGACGTTTAATGCATCTCTCCATGCTATTCTACCCTGTGCAAGCCTCTTCATCTTCAAATAACTGTTGCAGCCTACATCTTTCTGAATCTGCTTACTGTATTCATCTCTTGGTCTCCCTGGACGATGTTTACCCCCCACGCTTCCCTCCGGTACTAAACTTGTGATCCCGTGATGTCTCAGAATGTGCCCTATCAACCGATCATTTCTTTTGGTCAAGTTGTGTCACAAATTTCTTGTCTCCCTAGTTCTATTCAGTATTTCATTATTAGTCACGTGATTGAACCATCTAATCTTTGGCATTCTTCTGTAGCACCACATTTCAAAAGACTCTAATTCTCTTTTTGTTTAAAATGTTTATCGTCCGTGTTTCACTTCCATACATGGCTACGTTCCAGACAAATACCATGAGAAAAGACTTCCTCACATTTAAATCTATATGCGATGTTAAGGAATTTCTCTTCTTCAGAAATATTTATCTTGCCATTGCAGGTCTACATCTTTTACCCTATCTACTTCAGCCATCATCATTTATTTTGCTGCCCAAATAACAAAACTCATCTACTACTTTATGTGTCTCGTTTCTTAATATCATTCCTTTAGCTTCGCCTGATTTAATTCAACTACATTTCATTATCTTTGTTTTGATTTTTTTGACGGTCATCTTTTATCCTCTTCTCAAGACACTGTTCATTCCGTTCAACTGCTCTTCCAAATCCTTTGCTGTCTCTGAAAGAATTGCAATGTCATCGGGAAATCTCAAAGTTTTTATTTTTTTCTCCATTCCTTTTGGTGTCCTTTACTGTTTGATCAATGTAAATATTGAATAATATCGAGGATAGGCTACAACCCTGTCTCACTCCCTTTTCAACCACTACCTCCCTTTCATGCCTCTCAACTCTTATAACTGCAGTCTGGTTTCTGTATAACATTTCGCTTCTTGTATTTTACCCCTGCTGATTAAGAATTTCAATGAGAGTATTCCAGTCAACAGTTTTAAAAGCTTTCTGTAACTACGCAAATTTTGTAAATGTAGATTTGTATTTCCTTATTCTGTCTTCTAAGATAAGTCTTAGAGTCATTATCGCCATGCGTGTTCCAGCCTTTTTCCGGTCTCGAAACTGATCTTCCCCGAAGCCGACTTTTATCAGTTTTTCATTCTTCTGTGAAGAATTCTTGTTAGTATTTTGCAACCATGACTTATTGAACTGATAGTTCGCTAGTTTTCACACTTGTCAGTAACTGCTTTCTTCGGAATTGGAATTACTACATTCTTCTTGTGGTCTGAGGGTATTTCCCTGGTCTTGCACATCAGGTGGCAGAGTTTTGTCATGGCTCGCTCTCCCAAGGCTATCACTAATTCTGACGAAATATCGTCTACTCCAGGGGCCTTGTTTCGACTTAGGTCTTTCAGATCTTTGCCAAATTTTTCTCTCAGTACCATATCTCCCATCTCATCTTCATCTATGTCCACTTTCCTTTACGTAATATTGCTTTCAACTTCATCTCCCTTGTATGGACCCTCTATGTACTCCTTCCACCTTTCAGCTTCCGCTTCTTTGCTTAGGACTGGATTAACACCTAAGCTCTTGCTATTCATACAGGTGCTTCTCCTTTCAACAAAGACCTCTTTAATTTTCCTGTAGGTGGTATCTAACTTTCCCCTAATAAATTATGCTTCTAAATCCTTACATTTTTCCTCTAGTCTTTCTTGCTTAGCAATTTTTCAGTTCCTGTCAGGGTCATTTTTAAACGTTTGTATTCCCTTTCGCTTACTTCATTTCCTGCATTTTTAAATTGTCTCCTTTCCTCAATTAACTTCAATTTATCTTGTGTTAGCCAAGTATTTCTACTAGGCCTTGTCGTTTTACCTATTTGCTCCTCTGCTGCCTTCAGTATTTGATCTCTTTAAGCTACCCATTCTTCTTCTACCGTATTCCTTCTCTTGTTCTAGTCAATTCTCTATCTGAAACTCTCGACAACTTCTGGGTCTTTCAACTTATCCAGGTCCCATCTCTTTAATTTCCTGCCTTTCTCCAATTTCTTCAGTTTTATCCTACAGTTTATAACCAATAAATTGTGACCCGAGATCACATCTGCTCCTGGAAATGTATTACAGTTTAAAATCTGGTCCCTAAATCTTTGTCTAACCATTAAGTAGTTAAATCGAAACCTTCCGGTGTCTTCAGATCTCTTCCACGTAAATAATCTTTCTTTATAATTCTTAAGCCATATGTCAGAGATGATTAAATTATGCTCTGCGCAAAATTCTATCAGGCGGCTTCCTCTTTCAATCCTTTCCCCCCAGTACATATTCACCTACTCTTTTTCCCTCTCTTCCTTTTCCTGTTGTCGAACTCCAGTCCCCCCATCACAATTAAATTTTCGTCTCCTTTAACTATTTGAATAATTTCTTTTATCTCATCACGCATTTCTTCAATCTCTTCATCAAGCGTAGTCGTTGTGATAAGGGTAGTTGTGGGACTGGAGATGAAACATCTTTAAAAATTAACCGAACGATGTGAAATAATAGTCATGAATTTATGGTACATCCCTGTATATACATTTCGGAAAGTTTGTTGCGGCTTATACGACGGACAGTGATTAGGGCCTGTCAGTAGTGCCACATAACCCATAACTCTGAATCGACAAACGTTTTCAGTTACAGTATGCACGTCAGGCCGTAGTAGCAATAGGTAAATCACAATATAGGCGAGAGTGACAAATATGTTTCAGGTTTCAGAAAGGATATTCGTTTAGAAAAGTCAGGCAGAGATAAAAGACTACCGCAGTGCTCACTCTTATTATATCTGACAGTGCTTTATATGAATTATTCAGTTAAGTAGTACTTCAAAGCAAATAAATGATATTTGTAAGTTAATACGGAAAGGAAGTCTCTTATTCGTGATCAGTAAGTTAGCTTCGTAAAATATAGGTAATGAAACGGGGCATCCATTATGCCCTTCTGCCTACGATAGTTAAAAGTCTGTTTTATGTTAAAATTTTCGTCAAATAGTGTGTTTTAGCGCAAAATCGGTATGCAATATCAGAAGCTGGTTAAAACACCTTTCTAAATATACGTCATTAATCCCTGTAGAATTACTATGTGTTGAGGTAAAGGGATGTTGGCTTGAGAAATAATATATATGATATGAAAGATCCAGCGATGAGCAGTACATTTCGCCTCTCAGCCATTTGATCAGGGAGACAGTGATACGGAAATACTCAACAGACGTTCAAGAGAGGGATTCTGCGTCACGGACAGGTTTAGCCTACTACTGAACTTCCGAGAGTACGTCCCGGAAAGTTCGGCCAGTGTATTACTTGCCGGCTGGAGTGGCCGTGCGGTTCTGGGCGCTACAGTCTGGAGACAAGCGACCGCTACGGTCGCAGGTTCGAATCCTGCCTCGGGCATGGATGTGTGTGATGTCCTTAGGTTAGTTAGGTTTAATTAGTTCTAAGTTCTAGGCGACTGATGACCTCAGAAGTTAAGTCGCATAGTGCTCAGAGCCATTTGAACCATATATTACTTGTTCCCACATAAAACTCACGAATTGACAACAGCGAGAAAATCAGAGAAATTAGAGCTCATATGGATGTTTGCAGACAATCTTTCCTCCTATACACCATCCGTGAATGGAACAGGGAAAGCAGAAAAAGAGAGTTCTACGAGAAGTAGCCTCCGCGACACACCATAAGACAGGTTGCAGAATACGGATATCGAAGCAGATCAGGTAACCAACTATCCTACAACAATTAATAATCAATACAAACACACTACGGAGGCACACAGATCGTGGATCACTTTGCAGTAAAACTGGCTAGCATAGATAGGACGCTCACTCAGTCATTAGTATTTTTAGTACGTGTGACAGGGGCGACAGATGTGGAAGACACCTTCATCTTTCAATGGAATTTAAGAGAGGTAGTGCAACATTTGAATAAGTTTTCTCATAACACAGCACAGCCACTTTTATTAGTATATCATTTTAGCTGAATGATCCCTTGAGGCTGTTCAGCCACCATTTCGGGAAAATTTTGTGTTCCAGACGCATTAGCAACTTTGTTGCATGCAAGACTTTTGTTTAAGCATATCTGTTTAGTGTATTTCTCTGTTACGAGTGCGTCCAGAACGTAATTGTACGTTGTTGATAGCGAAGTTAGGGGATGAAGTTCAGAAACCCATGTAACCTACTTTCAAATAGCATCAAATGAGCCACGTATCATAACGTTATCATCCGACATACGGACAGCCATCAACAGCTCCATAATGAGAGACATTGCTGTTTTGTTTGGAGTTTAACAGTCGAAAGCACCACCGATTTTTGTGATCAGAACCTGTACCGCACCACGTCTCTTCCGTTTGGGAACGATTTAATAGTGATGATAGCGTCTTCCATAGCATGGATTGAACGTCACCAGCTCCGGGTCAAGGCTACTGAAGGATTGGAGAAACGTTCAGTTCTCTGATAAGCAGTGAATCATGTTATATCATCCGACGTCCGTTGTGGATACTCCACGTGGTACATCTTGTTCGTCTACGAGAGTCAGCTGAGGTTCAAACACAAAGCGGTTGTCATAGTGTGTTTCATTCTGCATACAGATTTTGTTGCGGACGAGTCCCACAAAAGGCCCAATTATGCTGCAATATGCCGTCAGAATTTGTATTTGTAATTTCTCACCCATCGCAGCCTTGTGGTTTACCGTACTGTCACAGATATTCCCATGAGATTGTACCAGTAAAGGATAATCATATTGTTTACAGTGCATACAATAGGAACTGCTAGCTTCATTACTATTATTTTCAATATTATTAATAGATTTTACCAGGTATTAAAGCTATTCGCTGCAGAATGAACGATTCTGAGCGGTCTGCCCTCTCACATAATTTTCCAATTCTTACTCTGTCAAACGCAGCCTTAAAGAAAGTTTAGTTACACGAACCAAAAACAAGGTTTGTAAGATAATGGACAGTCAAAAGTTTAATCTCTGTAATTCAAAGATAGTTACACGCCAATAATCGGAAATATAAGAAGTACATATAGAAAAAAACAACGTCTGTAGACGCCTGGATTAGGTTGACTCAGCTGTAACATTTAGACAGATGCGGAAAATGAAGTACGGCATGATATTTTACGAGTTACGACGGTTTGTTTTGGCTCCTTATGCGTCGTGTTACGGTACTGTGACGCTGTAATTTCAATGTCTGCTAGGACCACAGACATGTATCTACAGAAAAACAAAAATTAATTTCGTAGCTTTATTTTTTCGAGGTAGCTGTTAAGTATTTGTGATTACCTCAAGTATCTGACGTAGAGGTAACATTGCGTTAATTGCGGCAAGTATTTAACAGTATAGAACGGATTTTCGATTGCTGCTATTTTCTGCAGAGCACCAACATAAAATTCACGTAGGGATTGTTCGTAACGGAGGTGTTTCCTGACGAGAGGGGAGCTTCGGTAACCGGTGGGCCGAGCCTCGAAGCCCAGTCGCGTCAGAGGCGGTTCAGGGCTCGAGCTGCACGCCACGCCGTTCCACACTTATCTGCTGCAGGGACTCCGAGGGAACGGTCGGCAGGATGGCCCCGTGTTTGTCCAGCGAGGATCCGACGAGTGTTGGGGTAATATTTGAGCCCGTAACTAATTTCCTGTGGCTGCGCCGACCATATGGCGCCGCGCTCTCGGCCCCGTTCGGAGTGCTATTTTGATAGCAATTAAACCGCATTAGATAGGTGATGATGCGAGGGACATATGCTGCGGTGTCTGCCCCGGTGATTGATGGCTGCCGACCCGCTTATCGTGCCCGAAAGACGCCTCCCGGGCCGGCAGCGGACGGCGGACGGTAGAGCTGGGCCTTCGGGCCAGCATCGGAGTCCGCGCCCTGCGCACAGCTGTCGCAAAAAGCGGATTCCCGCTCGTCGGAAAGCAGATAGTGCCCCTAAACGGGCGTATGGCGCCAGTTTTCCGTGTTTACTCGCAGGTTATCCGGTTTACATTCGGACGTCCTCGTTAGATCGACACCAGAGAGCAACTCGTCACATGTCAACGTCGCAGCTGAGTGCCTGTCGTAACTGAATGCTTGAAAGTGCGACATGATGCGCAGTATTTGCCTACGAAATTATGCCGATAATTTCCCTGCAACTGTAAACTTACGTAATTGCACCGTTCCTTGTTAATCAATGCTCCGCGACAGTCTGGGATTACTGCTTGACGGTTTTACTAAAGAGAAACCTATACCTGTCTTCGCATATTTTCGATTATCCTTATACGATATTTATATAGGTTCTACGAACACTTATGTATTGGATAGTACCTCATAAGCTCCATTAATCACTTTGGTTGTCGACTTCTGTTGTGCTAAACACGATAAACGGCATTATTGGTTTCACTCATTTGACTTTCAGGGGTAAAAGCAGAATGGGGGCGGGGGTGGGGACTGGGGGTAAAAGAATGTAAGGGAACTGCATTATCTTCTGTCCTTCGTAGGGGTGTGTAGGTGGAGGGAAGTGTGACTTTCGCTTCCTCTGCTCTTTTAAATTACTATTACCACCAGAATTTAAACTGACAAGTTTACATGCAGAACGCACATACTTACACGTAGCCAGATTGTATAGAAGTTCTTGATACAAACTAAGTAAATAGATCTCATTAGTATACACCGAATCCACAAAGAGAGTGTGTATAATATTATTACAAGATAAACAAATAGAATATTAAGCATACTTTACTGCTAGGCAAATTTGATATAAATTTTGGAGATTGTTTCAGTATGTACCTTTACTTAATTAATGTGGTTTTGCTACATATTAATCTCACTGTTCCTTCTACATCACCTCAAAAGGAGCACGCGCTCTGTTAGATCATCGTGTAGGGAGCTCCTCAGTTGGTCGACCAGCTTGGCGATCTCACTTGAAGCAGCTAGGGAACAGGCCGCCTGTCATATAGATAACCCGCGCAACGCAGTGCTACGTGTTCTTCACACGCCACGACAGCACGAGTAGCTGATGAAGACCAACACATCATCGTTACCCTTGAAAATCTCCGTCCAATCTACGTTTCACATGCACGCTACCCTTGAAATGTTGCAAAATTCTTCCTCAATATTTTCACATGATTGAAAGCTCTTCTAGTGTAAAATGGACCATCTACGATTAGAAAAACCTGCGCCTGAGAGACAACTATCACAGTATTTTGGAGTGCGCTTCAGTGTTCTTAAAATGATTACAACGGCGTGTTTGCAATACTGAGTTTGTTAACAAGGTAATACGGCGTAAACTGTCCTAGAAATAATTGCATTATAATATCGTGATTTATTAGTTTAGAAAGTAGAAAGCCCGTGATGTGGTGACGAAGTATCGGAGTGTAGTGTAATAAAGTGCTGCAAGTTTGTTGAGCTTCTTTGTTTCATGATCTTAGCTGTTTTGAGTTTTAAATTACGTTATTCGAAATCCATATAAACTTTTTGGTTCGGTACACCAGTTTAGAGCAAGGACATGCCTAATAAAGTGATATATTGTTGAGATTAACCTACGGACTCATGACGGTTTTGCTTACTTCTTTTTTCACTACCCTATCAGACAGAATGCCAATGTGATCATTCCAGTCGTAGTTGTTTAGGCCATCGATATTGTGGACATTATCAGATTCAATTTTCGTTCTGTCCGAAACGGAAAATTCACAATAATTATGTTTTACCAGATTTTATTTGTGCGTAGAGACATGGTTATTTAATGCGCAAACTCTTAAAAACTTAGGATGGCCCAGCAAACATGGAAGAATGTTTAGGAATTACCACGAGAGATAGGAAAACAACAAATAAATGGATCTGGGAACGGGCTGTGGCCTGCGGCTGTGACAGTAATAAGAATGAAGTCGAGGTTGTCGTGATATGTACCTAGATGGCCTAAAAGAAGGTGAGGTAGATAATGAAGGTGAGGTAGATGGCATTAGAAAACGTGCAAGAGCTACAATGTTGTGTGTGGCTCATGCAGTGCGGGGAGAAACGTGATCAAGTACAGAATGATTAGCTTGATTATTTTTCGGGATTGACGTTGACTTTCAAAATTCATGCAGAGGAATGTTGGAATACGAAACCGCAAAGTAAGAGACTCTCAGGATATATTAGAACATGGATGAAATACCAAGTACGTTCTACATATATCGAAGTTGTTGACCTCAAATGTTTTAATGAGAAGCTGATTACGCTTTGCTTCGGTTTGATAATGATAAAAATAAACAGCTTTTGGTCAGCTGCAATGAAGTTTCCTCAAATTAAAGCGTAACTTAAATAGATATCAAACATTATGTCCACTCGGTTTCGTAATCATCAAAGACTGATGCTTGGTAACATCGCCTTGAAGTGTGGAGAAAAGACACTGTTCCTCCAACCATTTGCTGCATCGCATTTAATATTTGATTATACGTTGTACCAATAGTTACTTTTGTAAAGTAGGATCTGTTATTTAAAGCAATGTATTGGTTAAAAGCATCGCATTTGAAGTATATTGCGTGGGTATGTTATATTACTTCAAACGAGATTAGGACAGGTAAAAAGTGAATTTTCTCGTGTTCTTGTATACAGTTTTAAAAGAATTAATGTCGTCAGAAGACACATATACACTGAAGAATTATTTTATTAACTACAGAACTTCAGAGGAAGATAGTATTTTCTACACACATCAAAATAAGTTTTGCATCCTAGTGCAGTGGAATGGTTTCCATTACACCTGACATCTCGCCAGCAAAGCATCGTTTTTGGGACCACAAAGTCGAAACAGAGACAACTAGTATAAGGCATCTGCCAGGCTTCGGTATTAGGCCCATTAATCTTCTTACTGCACGTCAATGACGTGTCGTCAGTTCCGCTCCAGTGTGAATACGACATTTATGATGATGAACTTTACTTACGCGCAAGTGCAAAACAAATCAATTCGAAGGCAAATATCGAGAATATCCATCCAAAATTCAATCAGTCTTAGATGGTCACCCTAGGCTGCTTAGCTCGATTTACGGAATCCCTATAGTCTTTAATCGTAAATGGGACGAATATAAATTCCTATTCCTCAGTAAAAAGTCTAGGAGTAATAACAGATGAAAATCTAAACGGGAATGAACATGTAACTACAATTTTCAAGAAGGAGTCAGCATAACACCACGCTCTATAAAAAATTATGAAGCTCTTTTCCTCTTATTTGAAAAGAGAAACTTGTAAAAAACACTACTACTTAGAACTGTTTGCTTCAGTGATGTTATCCTGCAAGATTTTTCTGCGCTTGTATCTTCTGCTACGATGTATCTCAAACTTCCGACTGTCCGCTAAGTTTTTGAGATCGTATGCACTGTTTTTCTGGTAACATGTAGACATTTTCGTACACTCAGTCTCCTATACCTTTTTACAAACTTATACCTTCCTCATACTTCTTCCTGACCTTAACGCAGTTACCTGAACAACACGGCAGAAACATACATTCCGATCAGAGTAAGATAATTTGTTTCTCAAACCACCACTCAGCTCTCTTCTGTAAGTCATATTCTGTAGCAGGAACTCGACTATGGAGTTATCTCCTCCACTGTATCAGGAAACTAAATAAAATCACCAGCTTCAAAAGATTGCTAATAAGATATCCACCAAAACAACAGTAAAGTACAGTATGTCTCTGTTCTACACACACCGTTTATTCCCTTACAACTAGATGCTCTTCCTTCCCACAAGGTCTTCCTCATTTTCACAAAGCCTTAGCTGAATTTCTCTCTCTGAACTCGGTATATCATAAAATACCACTTTGTGCACAGTTATTTATATTTGTACCTACTACTGTCTCTATTATCATATTTCTAATAGTAGCAATAGTATACTGCTGATATTGTTGCTATTAATTCATTGTTAATACCATTATTGGTTCAAATTGCTCTGAGCACTATAGGACTTAACTTCTAAGGTCATCAGTCCCCTAGAACTTAGAACTACTTAAACCTAACTAACCTAAGGACACCACACACATCCATGGCCGAGGCAGGATTCGAACCTGCGACCGTAGTTAATACCATTATTCCAAACGGCATTAGATAAAGCCAAATAATGTTCAAAACCATTTCAGATTATGTTACTATGATTTCAATACTGTTTATCATGTTAAAAATATTAGCAGTTTGTAAATAAACGTGATGTAAAAAGTATTGTATGTGAAAAACCGTCGTTAGATGTAAGACAGAGCCTAATGTCCGTAATCTGTCCAGGGCTATAAATGAGTAACGTCGGGTGATAAAACGGCCCAAGCAATGTGTCTAACTTACGCCAAGCACTGCCTGCCATTACAGTGGTTTAATTGAATTTGTGCGTGGAAGAACGAGGAAAGTGTGTCATCATCTGATCCGCAGTATACTGACTGTTTCTCTCCAAGGAACAGAAGTAACCACGACAGTTCAAAGACGACTGCATAATTCCAAAACACCATTGCTTAGTGTCCGAACTGCAGATTTTCTGAGATGCAGTAAGTTGCTCAGGTGTGTTGTTATCCTCTTCCGTGTCTCTTGGTTGTGTAGTTTTTTTCTAAACAGTTCTGTGTGCTTGTACCAATCAATTGTCAGTTCACAATACGATAAGAATGCGACTGCTTTTCGGGACAGCTGAAGTTATACAACTATGCTGCAAAGTTGAGAAGTAATAATTTAACATTCTGACTCGTGACATTGTTATCCGATCGGTTACTCTGATGGCAGGATTTCGTCTAGGATACGTGGAGCTTGCCCACTAAGAAGAAGTGCGACGCATGTACCACACGTACGTCAATCGGATGGTTATTTATGATGTATAGTGGAGCTGGCCTGTTTAGTTGTACTTCGATGAGCTACTGCGTACAACATTCAAAAATGTTTCAAATGGCTCTGAGCACTACGGGACTCAACTGCTGTGGTCATAAGTCCCCTAGAACTTAGAACTACTTAAACCTAACCAACCGAAGGACATCTCACACATCCATGCCCAAGGCAGGATTCGAAACTGTGACCGTAGCGGCCGCGCGGTTCCAGACTGTAGTGCCTAGAACCGCTCGGCCACTCCGGCCGGCTGTACGACATTCAAATCATGTGATGACGAACTACTAAAAAATCTATACGGGGAATAATATTATTTGTCTGACCCGAGTCTGAGAAATACAATATCAAAATTCCGTTACATGACGGCGACTGTGTTCCCTACAGATGGTGTGCGTAGGATAAATAACAATTTTTTAAGTGGACAGGGTTTGAAACGGCTCAAGCTATCCTAGGTTCAAAATGGTTCAAATGGCTCTGAGCACTATGGGACTCAACTGCTGTGGTCATAAGTCCCCTAGAACTTAGAACTACTTAAACCTAACTAACCTAAGGACAGCACACAACACCCAGCCATCACGAGGCAGAGAAAATCCCTGACCCCGCCGGGAATCGAACCCGGGAACCCGAGCGTGTGAAGCGAGAACGCTACCGCACGACCACGAGATGCGGGCCTATCCTAGGTTATGATGTTGCTACCGTCAACATGATGACAAAGAGGAAAACAGTGGCTCAAGTATTGCCTGTACTATTACATTCTGAAACGCCCTTTCTGTGCCAGTTACAGCCGAACAGAGCAACGAAATAAAGAATCGCATCTTCCTGCCACACAGTTGTGAAGCTGTGTGAGGAATGGGACAGTATTAATGAAAAGGGCATAACCACGACAGTGAAGATAGCATGCAGATGAGCAGAGTGTCGATGACTGCGAGAAGTAGCGGTCGTGCAACATTGGCGACAGTTATGGCGCCATCGAAACGGGCGACCGCTAGAGCAGTGGCTGCGCCGGGCGTCGGGCCGAACATCTGCTCCGCCGCAAGAACACGGCTTTTCAATAAGCCAGATAAAGGGGCCCGCGCCGTGGCTATATGTTCTCCGTTAATTTCCCCGGCTAATGCATTTTCTATCAGAAACTCGTTTTTCCAGTCGGAGGCCCGGATGCGGGCGACGCACCTGCCGGCAGGAAGCGACCGCTAGCCGCCCACGGACAGCAGACAGATGCCGCACCGCTACTCGCGTGACACCACCTCCACGCAAACACTCTCCCCTGTGACAGCTCCCGGGAACAGGAAGCGGCACCGTCACTGCTGCCAAGAAACACCGGCAGCACGTTCGCTGTTTGGGGGTAACCTAGCAAGATGATAATTACAAAATTATGAAGGCTTTCGTGGCCACTTCTTGACAAACTGCCTGTTGGCTTCTGTCTCGTTTTTTCGGCCTACGGTTGCTTGATGATTTTTTCTGACATTTCACGAGGCCGGCCGGAGTGGTCGAGCGGTTATAGGCGCTACAGTCTGGAACCGCGCGACCGCTACGGTCGCAGTTTCGAATCCTGCCTCGGGCATGGATGTATGTTACGTCCTTAGGTTAGTTAGGTTTAATTAGTTCTTAGTTCTAGGGGACTCATGACCAAAGAAGAGCCATTTGAGCCATTTCGCGAGTACGAATGGCTGGCGTTGTCAAAGGTTCACCCTCCCTTGCTGGTGGGGGACTGCCGTCGAGCTCGAGGCCACAGGTTATATGTACCGGTCGCGCCGACGTAATAACCAGGGAAGAGACCTCGGAAGCTGACACGTGACACGACAGGTAGATATTATCTGCGGACGCGTGCTCGTCTCCAGTCCGCCACCAGCAATGGAGGGTGAAGCTTTGACAATGACAACCACTAGTGCTGGTAAAACGTCCGAAAAATCATCAAGCAAACGTCGGACAAAGAACCCGAGACAGAAGCCAATACAGTTTGCCAAGATGCTAATTGATTGCCCACTTCAGTTAGGTCCCGAGTATCACGCAATGGGCCCATGTATCAGGTTTATGTAAAGAAATTTTAAGCAATGTGAATGGGGGACGCCGACTACATTTGTCAACTTCCAGTATCTCATGCGCCTACTAATTCGCTAACTGTTTTGCCACGATAAGGTTCTCGTGATGCAGTCATTCTGGATGGATCTGTGTCTATTCTTTCTGCTACACTGTTGTCCCGTGCCCATCTCGTCACTGCTGACTCCGCAGTCATTGCACTACAGTGAACTAATTGTGTGATCCGTCAGTATGATGCTTCCATGTCCACCACGCCAATGATTCGACCGTTCTCAAAGTCCGAAAGATGGCAATAAAATTCCCGTGCACATCCTCTGCACATGCTGTGTTGCAAACTCGTTCTGAAAAGTTCTAGTGACGTTAGACACGTCCAATGGACATCAATATTGACACCATTCACCATCTGCAAAAACGACTTTCTTATGCACCGACATTACTGTTAATATGCTCGCATAAGGATGAAATTTTAATGTACCCCACAGGTAAGGAAATACAGCAATATGAGGGAAGCCTTCGTTCGAGATGTTCGTGTTGCACCAATTTACAAAACGCAGGAACATTGTGTCCTATCCGCAAATCAAGAGGTCACATTTGAACTCGGTGAACTCACAATATAGAGAGGTATAAAATAGAATGCCTTCATGGAGGCCATCGGGCAACGGCCTTGCCACAGTGGATACACCGGTTCCCGTGAGATCACCGAAGTTAAGCGCTGTCGGGCGTGGCCGGCGCTTGGATGGGTCACCATCCCGCCGCCACGTGCTGTTGCCATTTTTCGGGGTGCACTCAGCCTCGTGATGCCAATTGAGGAGCTACTCGACCGAATAGTAGCGGCTCCGGTCAAAGAAAACCGTCATAACGACCGGGAGAGCGGTGTGCTGACCCCATGCCCCTCCTATCCGCATCCTCACCTGAGGATGATACGGCGGTCGGATGGTCCCGATGGGTCGCTTGCGGCCTGTAGACGGAGTTAGTTAGTTTAGTTAGTTCATGGAGGCCATCGTAGGTAAAGCAGGTGGAAGACTTCGGTTCATTGATAGCATTCTGTGAAAGTGTAGGCAGTCTATAACTGATGTTGTTTACAAAACATTCGTGCGACTCATTCTAGAATATTGATCAAATGTGTGAAACTCGTACCATATAGCCCGCATATAGGACTAACAGGGGATATTATATGTATACAGAAAAATCGCGAACTTGTTTATAGACTTTATGTCTTCAGTTGACAAATATGCGAATGGTCATAGGATTCTTTGAATCTGGAAGGGTGTCATGGAATCGGTTAAAATTCTGAAATGCTAAATTTTTGAGTATAGGTGTCAACTACCCCACGGAAGCATTCTTGGAAAAATTCAAGTACCGTAATAAGAGACAAATCAGCGGCATCCTATAGCCGCCTGGGTATCGCCCCCGTAGGAACCGTTAAGACATCATCATCATCATCATCATGGTAGTTCTCCAGGTTGTCCGGTCTTCTGCCATCCTCTTCAGGTCCGCATAATTTGCTCTTCCCTTTATGTCGTCTATCATCTTGTATCTCCTTCTTCCTCTCAGTCATCTCCCACAAATCAGCATCTGCTAGAAAGCATTCCCTTCTCAATGAATGTCCCAACCAGTTCGTTTTCCTTTCTCTTATAACCTTCAGCAGACATCTTCTCTCACCAACCCTTTCCAGTACTCTTTCATTACTCACTCTTTCCATCCATCTTATCCTCTTCATTCTCCTACACATCCACATCTCAAATGCTTCTGACTTTTTTCCATCCTCTCGTCTCAGCGTCCATGTTTCTGCCCCATATAGTGCCACACTCCAGACAAAACATTTGCAAAGCCTTTTCCTTAGACTTTTATCTAATTTGCCACATAACAGTCTCCTCTTTCTGTTGAATGTCGCCTTCGCTATGGCAATTACAGTTTTCACATCCTGGTGACATCTCAAGTCTTCTGTAATTGTGCTTCCAAGATATTTAAATGCACTTACTTGGTTACTGGTAGCTTGTCCTATTTTAATATTGGACAGTCTGCGTCTTGTACAGATGACCATACTCCTTGTTTTTCTTGTGTTTATTTGCATCCGGAGAGACAAGAACAGACTAATTACAGAGCGTACAGAGACATTTAAGAAGTCATTCTTCCCGCGCTTCTTACGCGGCTGGAACGGCAATAAAAGTTAATGTGTGATACAATGGGAAGTATCCTCTGTCAAGCAATTCGCTGTGGACTGCAGAGTACTGGATGATAGTGGATGCTGAGGACGCACACGTGAGCGCTCGTTTTGAACGCGAGCATCTGGCAGGCGGGGCGCGGCATTAGTTCATCTCCTGGCAGCCAGGTAATCGGCGGGGCGCACGATACACTGAACAAATGGTGGAACTCCCGACTGCTAAGGTACACACACATGGCAGGAAAGGGGTGTCATGACGAGAACGCTGACTGAAATCAAATGTGTTAACGCTAAAATGTTCATTGCCGCATAGAATATTTTTAAACCGAAGAGCCAAAGAAACTGGTACACCTGCCCAGTATCGTGTAGGGCCTCCGCGAGCACGCAGAAGTGCCGCAACACGACGTTCCGCGGACTCGACTAATGTCTGAAGTAGTGCTGGAGGGTACTGACACCATGGATCCTGCACGGCTATGCATAAATCCGTAAGAGTACGAGGGGGTGGAGATCTCTTCTGAACAGCACGTTGCAAGGCATCCCAGATATGATCAATAATGTTCGTGTCTGGAGAGTGTGGTCGCCAGCGGAAGTGTTTAAACTCAGAAGAGTGTTCTTGGAGCCACTTTGTAGCAATTCTGGACGTGTTGAGTGTCACATTGTCCTGCTGGAATTGCCCAAGTCAGACGGAATGCACAACGGACAGGAATGGATGCAGGTTATCAGGCACGATGTTTACGTACGTGTCACCTGTCGGAGACGTATCAGGGGTCCCATATCACTCCATCTGCACATGCCCTGATCAGTCCCTTGCTGACTTGCAGGGTCCATGTATTCATGAGATTGTCTCTATACCCGTAAACGTCCATCCGCTCGATACAATTTGAAACGAGATTCGTCCGACCAGGCAACATGTTTCTAGTCATCAATAGTCCAATGTCAGTGTTGACGGACCCAGGCGAGGCGTACAGTTTTGTGTCGTTCAGTCATCAAGGCTACACGAGTGGGCCTTCGGTTCCGAAAACCCATATCGATGATGTTTCGGTGAATGGTTCGCACGCTGACACTTGTTGATGGCCCAGCAGTGAAACCTGCAGCTATTTGCTGAAGTTATGTACTTCTGTCACGTAGAACGATTCTCTTCATTCGTCGTTGGGCTCGTTCTTGCAGGATTTTTTTCCAACCGCAGCGACATCAGAGATTTGGTGTTTTACCGAATTCCTGATATTCACGGTACACTCGTGAAATGGTTGTATGGGAAAATCCCCACCTCGGAGATGCTGTGTCCCATCGTTCGTGCGCCGACTATTAACACGACGTTCAAACTCAGGTAAATCTTGATAACATGCCATTGTAGCAGCAGTGACCAATCTAACAACTGCACCTGGCATTTGTTGGTTTATATAGGCGTTGCCGACCGCAGCGCTGTATTCTGCCTGTTTACACATCTCTGTATTTGAATACGCATGTCTATACCAGTTATAAGTCCAAACTACGCACGTTACACCAATATAAATGTCTGTCATTTACACTAATGTCCTTATCAGATGGTGTGAGAACTTCATGTGCTACGAACACAAACGAGTTAACAAATCAAATATACATGTTATACTATTAGCTATAATCACCATGCTTAGATACAATGAATAGTTTCATCGGTAAAAACGATAAATAATTCTGCACCTCAACAAATTAAGCTAGAATACGTAATTTTTCGCAATAACACATATAATGAAGTCACCCCATTATAGGTGTATCAATTACCTGTTTCCTGTCTTAGGATTCTACAATAGCTTCTATGATAGTAATATTTAGATTGGTTAAATCAGCCATTAATATAGGTTTTTGTCAAGAGCATAAAGCGCATGTGTTACAAATTCTGAGGATATCAGGCGCAAAAAAAATCTGAAGACGATTCGGCATAACTACCCACTTAATTTTTTATGTTAACTGATAAAAATATTGTAAAAAGGTGTCAATATGTCTCTTATTAATAATAAGAGGACGAACAGACATAGAACGTAGTTTGTAGGCGGGCTTTCTTTATCCATCTATACATTTTGATGCTGTTTTCACAAATAGGACTGACTCATGAGCAAGGTTTGATTATATAATGTGTAAGTATAGTAATGATGAGTGTGTAATTATGCGGCGTTATCTGTTCTACATTTAATTGACGTTTATAGTGTCATCTCGTGGCAGTGAGTGGAGCTACGAGCTTTTCGTCTAAAGAGGAGGAGACATCTTGGGGGTAAAACAATTAAGCATACAAGCGCCGCAACTCCAGACAGCAGCGAAACTTGACCAGAATCTATAGACATCTATCACTGTATACCTGTAAACATCACCAGATATTATAGATTAAAGGCCCTCATCACGTTTTTCTGTCTGCATCTGAAACCTAGTCTCAGAAACTATTGTAGGGAGCTAAGGCATTCTATTCGTATGTCACTAATACGCTGTCTGACAAAAGAACGAAGCACCCAGAAACTTCGCAGATTGAGTAGGTATGTGATGCTATTTCAGCGACAACAAAATGGAGTTAAACTTACAAAGAACTCGGCAGTACGAGTCCACTTTCCAGTACGACCTTGCACCACCTGTGGCCTGGATTCATGCGCTGTTTCAGTTGGGAAGGGTCTCATAAAGCCATTGTACCCTGAAACAATGTGACCCACAACTATTGTGGTTGGTTCTGTACATGCTGGACGGAGTTGACGTCCGAACTGGCTCCACACATATTCCGCTGGTGACAGATCTGGGGATCTCGCTGGCCACGGCAGTACCTCAAAGTCACGCAAACTATTCATAGCGATGCGTGCCATGTGTGGACGAGCATTATTCTGTTGCGAAAAGGCACCACATACTGTCGCACGAGAGGTAACACATGATGAAGCAGGATGTTCGTAACGTGCCGTTTCCCCGCAATCGCTGTCAGCCGTGACCTGAATTCATATCCGTTACCGCCGGCCGGAGTGGCCGTGCGGTTCTAGGCGCTTCCATCTGGAACCGAGCGACCGCTACGGGTCGCCGGTTCGAATCCTGCCTCGGGCATGGATGTGTGTGATGTCCTTAGGTTAGTTAGGTTTAATTAGTTCTAAGTTCTAGGGGACTGATGATCTCAGAAGTTAAGTCGCATAGTGCTCAGAGCCATTTGAACCATACCCGTTGCCCCCTCCCTCCACCACCTCATGACGCCAGGAGTAACACAACTGTGCCTCTCCAAAACATTGGAAGGACGGGAACTATCCTCAGGTCGACGCCATACGCTGAATACAACGCGACGCCACTCATCTGCGGTCCATGCTTCACGGTCACGATACCACGCCGAACCCAACCGTTTGTGTTGCAGTGTTAACGGTAGCCCACGCATGGGACAGTAATTCGCTCGGCCGGCAGCTACTAGTCCCTGGCTAGTGGTGGGGATGTCACAGGATACTGCAGGGAGTCCATTAGTAATACTCGGGTAGCAGGCACATATGTGAAGCGTTTACTAAGTGCTTGGAGCCCAATGCGGCGATCCGCCCCTATGGTGTTTATACGTGGTCTTAGGGAACCTTGACGATGCGTATGCTAGCTGTCGCGTTTCCATGGAACCCCACAGCGGACCACTGTTACCTCGGAATAGCTTTGAAATCTGGATGTTGCACGTTTCGACCAGCCGGCAAAATGGAGACCCACAATGAAGCTCCTTACAAACTCTGTCAGGTGCTGATAACGCTGTCTCACACGAATATGCCGCCTCTCTGCGTTCTTCACAATGATCACTCAACATCTGACACTGTCCACGCCCCTTATTTCCGTAACCTGGCTCCGTAACAAAACTATACACAAACAATACTAATTCAGTATGGTCACTGTAACTGTCACAGGTTTCACCTAAAATCATTTATGTGTCTACTGATGAAATGTACTTGTAAGAAGTTACATTCACATTCGACCATGTATTCTGGGTGCTCTTTCTTTGTCAGGCAGTGTAGAGCAATTAACGAGGAAGGTTCGTATCTACAATTGATAAGTCGTTCGGCCGTAGATACTTACTACTACCAGCTGTGAAACTGGGTCGAATAGGTAGTAATTTCAGTGCTTATTGTGTGAAATTTGAATGGTAGTAATGGTAATAAATTTTCGTTGTAAGGAACGGGGCAGTGACATCAGTGACACTATGCTGGGAGGTATGGCCAATTAGAATGGGTATGACAGGAAAGATCATTCGAAGCAAAACCGTCTAGGAGACATGGGCTATAAAACTCATACTTTAAGAGCTGCTAGCACTACTTCACGTTTGATATTGTAAAACAATTCTGTTCTACTACGAGCTCTTTGCTTTCTATATTTTGAGAGATGGTAGTATGGACCAAAACAGGCTCTGAAGTGCACACCTTAAGAGTTATTAGGCATTTGTTCATCTTCGCTACCGTCAAACGCATCTGTTCTATTGAACAAGTGCTCATAGCTTTTAAGATATGCATTTTAGAGCCCACGTTTCTTAGACAGTTTTTTCTTGTATTAGTCGATACTACCTCCTCCCAAAATATGGAGGGTAAACAGCTTTCTGTAGGAGATATTTGTTTGACAGCATCGAAGATGAAGTGCTAATAGCTCTCAAATGAGCTCATGTTTACTAGACTTTCTTGCACCAAATGATCGTACCTGTCATCTCCCTGAATCCTAACCATTCCTGCTTGGGCACGCTGCGTAAGCCAGACACACCACGACCGCACTTTGCAGTCATAGCTCGGTGTATTCGCAGTAGCATTTTAGTCTCAGCGGTGTTATGAACGTTCGCCAGTGGGTAGCGTGGAAACAGATTCTAGGCGTATGAGTGTGAAAGACTTTGAACTGTAAGCAATGTTTTGAACTTTGTTTTATTGCATTACTTGCGCCTAACAGATGCTCTCGGACAGCGAGAACTTTAACTTTCGATTGACGTCAGACGCTGTTGTGTGGTGATCTACGCAGAATCATTTCTCTCATAAAATTTTGTAGCCATAACACAACAGTGCCATTTTACCCATAAGCAGCAGCTTTTATCTTCCCTGTATGTTTGATTTCGGATCGCTTACCATGTCACAAAAGCAAACGAGATGTCCCTTCTTGCCCGCATCTCGTGGTCGTGCGGTAGCGTTCTCGCTTCCCACGCCCGGGTTCCCGGGTTCGATTCCCGGCGGGGTCAGGGATTTTCTCTGCCTCGTGATGGCTGGGTGTTGTGTGCTGTCCTTAGGTTAGTTAGGTTTAAGTAGTTCTAAGTTCTAGGGGACTTATGACCACAGCAGTTGAGTCCCATAGTGCTCAGAGCCATTTGAACCATTTTTTTTGTCCCTTCTTGTAATCAGCAGAGGAAATTTCACGTGATAGTCTTTCCGTTTGTTAACGAGACAACGGGTCTCCATGCGATTCTAGGCGCTTCAGTCTGGAACCGCGCGACCGCTACGGTCGCAGTTTCGAATCCAGCATCGGGCATGGATGTGTGTGATGTCCTTAGGTTAGTTAGGTTTAAGTAGTTCTAAGTTCTAGGGGACTGATGACCTCAGATGTTAAGTCCCATAGTGCCCAGAGCCATTTGAACCATTTTTGAACAACGGGTCTAATCATCGTCGCTCGACATACCTTATCGTACGCCGTAGTGCTTTTTAGTGTCCTACGTGGTTTCTTGTTCTGTGTCGCAAGGCGACCAGGAATAGCGTAGAGTATCCTAGGCAGCAGTTATAACTGATGTACAAGACCTACCCATGCGTTTTGCAGCGCTGGCCGCCGGTCGGCTCGGCCTTTGATCTGCGAGTACACAGGCATCAGCTGAAATGAATTGTGGTGCTGGCGCAGTGTCGAGTTGCAGAACCGCCCCCCACACCTGTCCGCGTCCCCCGCGCCGTGTCTGCATTCTGCCCGGCTACACGCGACCCCTGACCCGTCTCTCCGACTTCCTCAGGAACGCCAGCTCCAGCTCCCCGCGGCTCCGCTGTTTACGACCCTCCGGCAGGCCGCCGCCTTGTCCGCCGTGTAGCTAATCGCCTGTATCGCATATTTGCGTCGGTAACTGCTGTTCGCCGGGCTCGGGGAATCCGTGGGAAAGGCGCTTCGATCCGCCTCGAACTCGCGTGTAAACCGTGTTGCGGCAGTCGAAAGGGATCTATTATGTTGCCATGCGCGAGCGTCTTATTCGATTAAATTTCGAGATTAAGGAGTCGCGCTATTTCTCCCTGTCTTCAGGCATCTGTTTCATTTCTTCATGCTGGCTCCGGTATCTGTTTAGATTGTATGCAGAGAGTGAAACTAACTTTGTCTTGCCGTAAATCAGTTTCGTAGTTAACTGGTCAAAGCTGAGACTTCAGAAGACGGCCGTGGTGGCCGAGCAGTTCTAGGCGCTCACTCCGGAACCGCGAGACTGCTACGGTCGCAGGTTCGAATCCTGCCTCTGGCATGGATGTGTGTGATGTCTTTAGGTTAGTTAGGTTTGAGCAGTTCTAAGTTCTAGGGGACTGATGACCACAGATGTTAAGTCCCATAGTGCTCAGAGCCATTAGAACCATTAGACTTCAGAAGAATAACTCTTGCGTAGGACATTAGCCAGCTACGTGAAGCAACAACGAGCATATTACCTTTATGACTGGAGGGCGCTGAAATCTCCAAAACTACATTCGGATTAGACATATTACAATATCTAACTCTCCCTTGAGGCCGAGCCACTACTCTTCATATAGATATGCCTGACATTGTCAAGTTAAGGGGCGATCTTCAGCAAGGTATAAACAGAAGTGCGGCTTCATACACCTAAGATCGCTATCGTACAACATTTATAATGATGACCGGGTTCAACAAACTACGTTGCATTATCAGATCTGTAAACCGTAGATCAACATACTGAAGCACGCTGGAATCAGATGCAAAAGGGGCGTAATACACTTTTACATAAACACGGGCTGTACCATGGAATATAACATACCTCCTGCAGTACAGTTCACTAAATCTTGATCTAATGCGTATTATACTATGTCATATCACAGAACGATACTTCATGAACTTGAAAACAATAGTATAGCAGCAAATCAAGCATAAAGTAACTATTACGTAAAACAACGTACATATTGCACTTATTACACTAACTCATGTTGGTAGATAAGCAGTATGAAGAAGGAAATTCTCAAGTAAACATCACAGATTTTACAACAAGTCACCAGGTGGCGCTGTGATAGTAGTTACATACAAAAAAAAGTTATGTCATATAAAGTATAAAGCCAAACCAACGATCCAAGACCGTTACACTGCAGACATTTTAATAAATAATCTACATCAGCTTCAAATACGAACATTTTAGATTAGGCTTTACCGTGACTGTTATTGACAGTAAATGAAACAACAAGTTTACTGTTACCAGTCACCGTTTTATTTACTTCCACGACGTGTTTCAAAGGTTTAAACCTCCATCGTCGGGAGGATTTACATTAGTTAGTATGACATTTGTGTGTGTGTTGTGTTACGCTTTTTTGGAGGAACTTGTGGCACTGCCTCCAGTGGTCACATGTTCCTTTCGCTGTCGTAACACATCACATGTATACTGTCACGTTTGTAAACAAATATGGCAGACGCCATATTTGTTTACAAATTCTAGAGGTGTAAATTTTTACTAAGGCCTAAAAGATTATTCTTTTAATTATAACTTTGAAGGTTATTAGTTTAGTTAACTTAAGTCCTTAGTATAATGAGATTAAGGTTGATGTTGAGATTAATCCTATTGTTGAAATGACACCATATTTGTTTACAAATGTGACAGTATACATGTGATGTGTTACGACAGCGAAAGGAACATGTGACCACTGGAGGCAGTGCCACAAGTTCCTCCAAAAAAGCGTAACACAACACACACACAAATGTCATACTAACTAATGTAAATCCACCCAATGATGGAGGTTTAAACCTTTGAAACGCGTCGTGGAAGTAAATAAAACGGTGACTGGTAACAGTAAACTTGTTGTTTCATTTTATCTAAATCAGAGCACATTATGATTATTTTGTTATAATAATTTTAAATTAATTTATATAAAATTAAAACCACCTTAAAAAAGATGAAAGAGAGCATTATACCTTCAATATATCGTTTAATACACATGAAGCGAAGCCAGTCATGTGGCACGTTCGTATTATAACACTAGAACATTGTAACAGTAAAACACATCGCTGTTGCTAATGGCAATTCTGAGGGCTTAGTCGAAGATCTTTAAGGAAAACTAAAAAAGAAGTAAGATAACAAGGATAGTGTAAAAAAGCTAAAAGCTAAATTAAAATATATTCCCGTGACATGAAGAGGAAAGTTATCGGACAAAACTGAACGGCACTTCCGGATCTCCGCATTTAAAACTTCCAAGACGCTAATATCTAAGTTAAGACGCAAAACTGAGATGAGTGATGACGAACATGATAGAACGGGGGGTTACAAATTAAATTATGGCGAGTGCAGTGGTTTTTATGTCGGACAGACGCTTAGGTCATTTTTTAAGAGATTTAGAAAACACGCTAGTACTCTTAATAGCACCTCTTTCGGAGATCATCTGAGAGACGGGAAGCATAGCATTACTGATATTCGTCTTAGCATAACAGTCTCAAATGTTCCCAAAGACAAAAGATTAGAGATCTTAGAAAATCTACAAAGTTATAGTTTTAAGAAAGGATCTCCGAACTATTTTTTAAATGACCACTAGAAGTCTAATGGGAAAATTTTATTACTAATTTTGATTGATCTTTTGTGATTTGTTTCTACGAAATTTCCCTTGTCAACATGATGTGTTTCTATAATTTTAGTTGAGGTCCCCTTGCTCATACATTGGGATTGTGGAAAGCCCACACTGGAAAGACATTGTTTTCCCTCTTAGGTTGTCGACATTCATCATAATACTTTGACCTCCAACATTATTTTATGCACTTACGTCATATATCACGTAGACATTGGGCCACACATTGTTGGGTTGTGAGCCTTCTGGTCATATTTTGTTTTTGGTAGTTATTAATTTATAAAATGTACAGAACTATTAAACATTACGACATGACAGGTTTTCGGACTATGCTATTCGTTCCGTTTGTCCCTGACAGTTCCTATTTTACACTTAGACCTCGAGCACTATGCTAGTACCTAAACCTCGAGCTAGAAGTTGATAGCTTAACGTAGTGTGAATTGTATATAGAAAACTACGTGGCCCTGTTTGTATAGCTGTTATGACTGTATGAGTGTTTTTATGAGTACATTAATTGAGTATATTATGTAGCAAATTTTTTTTATTGTATTACATAGCAAGTTTCAGGATTACGCTACTTATTCTTGTGGTCTTGTAATCCCTTTCTTTTATACCAAGAGCTAGAGCACTATATTAGTAACTAAACGTCGAGCTACAAGTTGATGGGGTAAATATTGTAATTTCTATAAAGCCAGGTAAATGATTTCATAGTATGGCTGTTTTATAAGTAATGACATGTTTGTGGTAGTTTTGAGTTCCTTCGTGTTTGCTTAACTACGCCGAGGTACCGAACAACCGTGTATGGTTGTCGAGGCTTCGTGCTGCCTGCATATTATGACTCGCATATTTTTATTGTATTTGTTTTTATAATACGAAAGTGCCTCACGACTGGCTTCGCTACTCGTGTATTAAACGTTATATTGAAGGTAAGTGCTTCCTGTTATGTTTTCAAGGTGTTTTTAAATTTTACATAAATTTATTTCAAATTATTATAACAAAATAAGTGTAACGTACCCTGATTTGGATTATTTATTTTATGTCTGCAGTGTAACATTCTTGGATTGTTGGTTCGTCTTTCTGCTTCTACATCTACATCTACATATATACTCCGCTAGCCACCAAGCGGTGTGTGACGGAGGGCAGAATTCGCGCTAAAGTCATATCCCCCCCCTCTGTTCCACTCGCGGATCGCGCGAGGGAAAAACGACTGTCTGAAAGCCTCAGTATGGTGTAATAATGTATGCTCTACATCCTCGGCGAAGATTGGATTTCGGAATTTAGTGAGCAGCCCCTTCTGTTTAGCGCGTCGTCATTTTGCTAGTGTGCCCCACTTCAAACTTTCTATGAGATTTGTAACCCTCTCGCAATGATAGACCCAACTGGTATGCGTCCCATACAGGCGAACAGTACTCGACTGGACGACCTAACGTATTGTAAGCTATTTCCTTTGTTGAAGGACTGCATCGCTTCAGGATTCTACCAATAAACCGCAACCTAGAGTTCGCCTTACCCGTTACTTGTGTAATCTGATCATTCCATTTGAGATCATTTCGAATAGTCACACCCAGATACTTGACTGATGTTACCGCTTCCAAAGACTGATTATTTATTTTGTACTCATACATTAATGGTGATTTTCGCCTTGTTATACGCAGTAGGTTACACTTACTAATATTGAGAGATTACTGCCAGTCATTACACCACGCATTTATTTTTTGCAAATCCTCATTTGTTTGTTCACAACTTTCGTGTAGACTTTCCTGTAGACTACAGCATCATCAGCAAACAGTCTAAGTCCGCTGCCAATACCATCAACCAGATCGTTAATGTAAATCGTAAAAAGCAGAGGACCTATTACGCTGCCCTGGGGCACACCTGAAGTTACTCTTGTTCGTGTTGAAGCGACCCCGTTCAGGACGACATACTGCTCCCTGTCTGTTATAAAACTTTCTATCTAACCGCATATGTCATCGGATAGATCGTAAGCGCGCACTTTTTGTAGCAAGCGACAGTGCGGAACTGAATCGAACGCCTTTCGAAAGTCGAGAAATATGGCATCAACCTGGGAGCCGCTATCTAGAGCCTGTTGTATATCGTGCACAAAGAGGGCCAGCTGTGTCTCGCATAACCGCTGTTTCCTAAAACCGTGCTGGTTTCTGCAGATGAGCTTCTCAGAGTCTAGAAAGGTCATTATGTCTGAACACAAAATATGTTCCATGATTCTACAACTAATCGATGTCAGTACAATTGGTCGGTAATTATGTGCATCCGATTTTCTACCCTTTTTATAGGTTGCTATGACCTGGGCCTTCTTCCAGTCCCGTGGAACTTTCCTCCGTTCCAATGATCTCTGATAGATGACGGATAAGAATGGCGCATAGTCAACATAAAATCTTACGGGAATACCGTCTGGTCCAGATGCCTTTCTGGCGGCTAAGGATCTTAACTGTTTTACAATCCCAGATACACTAAACACTATGTCAGTCATCCTTTCATTTGTTCGATAATTGAAAGGGGGAATGGTGCTGCAGTCCTCTATCGTAAACGAGTATTTTAAAGCTAGGTTTAGAATTTCGGCCTTCTGTTTATCATCATCAGTTACATTACCCTTACTGTCAGTAAGAGAAGGTATTGAATTATTTTTAGCGTTCATAGATTTTGCGTACGACCAAAATTTTTTGGGGTTATTTTTAGAATCTGCAGATAAAATATTGCTTTCAAATTCGTTAAAAGAGTCTCTCAATGTCCTTCTGACAGCTGCTTTCTTTTCGCATAATTTCTGTTTGTCAGTGTGGCAGTGACTACGTTTAAAACGACTGTGCAAAATTCTCTGCTTTCACAGCAACTTCCTAATATGTTTGTTGTACCAAGGTGGATCATTTCCCTCCCCTATATTTTTGCTAGGCACATACTTCTCTAGCACGTGGTGGACAATACCTTTAAATTCCGATCAAAGATGCTCAATATCTTTGTGTCCCGCGGTGAAAGCTTGGAGCTGACTATGAAGATATTCATTAATGACACTTTTTTTGCTTTCCCAAACAAGAAAACTCTATGCTGTTTATTTGGTTTTTTTGCAACTTCCACTGACATAGAAGCCACGACGACATTATGGTCGCTAATACATTCTTCTAGATTAGCTTCCTCAAAAAGATCAGGTCTGTTTGTCGCCAAGATATCTAATATGTTCCCATCTCCTAACTATTTGCTCAAGGTTGTATACTGAGAGCGCTCCTAGAATAACTTCACACGAGTCTTTGCTTCTGCCCCCTGTCATAAAAGTGTAATTTTCCCAGTAAATGGATGGCAGATTAAAGTCTCCACCTATAACTAATGGATAATTTGGATATTTATTTCCTATGTACTCAAGACTTTCCCTGAAACGTTCTACGACGTTTGTTGCGGATGCTGGTGGCCTATAAAAATATCCTAATACAATGGTCAATCCTTGTCTGATTGACAGCCTTATCCAGACTATTTCACAGTCCGACCCTGTATCGATCTCAACTGCGTTTAAACAGCTTTTAACTGCAATAAACACACCACCTCCTATAGCATCAATCGTATCCTTCATAAACGTTGTCCAATCCGAGTTCAAAATTTCAATGCTATTTATGTCAGGTTTCAACCAGCTTTCGGTACTTGATACAATATTGGCATTGCTACTGTTTATTTCGGAGATTAACTCGGGGATCTTGCTACAGACACTTCGACAATTTACTAACGTGAGATTAAGCATATTTAAATCCTTTGGAATGACCTGTTTAGGCGAACTAACAATTTTTACAGTTGGCACTCCCACATCAGTGTCATGAACTGGTAATTTTTCGGGCCAGCGGTTTGTTTCCCATGGGGAGGAACCTAATCTAAAAATAAAAAAAACCATGTGCACGCCACAAGTTCTGTGCTACCCATGTAGTTTGTAAGACACGACCTTTTTCTTAACTATTACCACAGTGATACCTGGTGACTTGTTGTAACTTCTGTGATGTTTACTTGTGGTTGGTTTAAAGAGGGGGGGGGGGGGGAGGGACCAAACTGCTAGGTCATCCGTCCCTTTACTTGAGAATCTCAGTCTCCATCCTGCTAATGTACCAACATGAGCTTGCATAATCAGTGTAATACGTAAGTTGTTTTATGTAATAATTACTTTATGCTTGACTTACTGATATGCTATTGTTCTCATTTTCGTGAAGTATCGCTCTGTGATATGACACAGTATAATATGCATCTGATCAATATTCGGTTAAATGTACTGCCAGAGGTATGTTATATCGCGTAGTATAGTCAATGTTTATGTAATAGTGTATAACGCCCCTTTACATCTGATGCCAGAGTGCTTCAATATGTTAATCTATGCTTTACAGATCTAATGATGGCAACGTACTTTGCTGAAGCCTGTCATCACAATAAATACTGTACAGTAGCGATTTTGGAAGTATGAAGTTGTACTTCTGTTTCTAGTCTTCAGTAAGCTCCTAGATTGTTCTTAAGTGACATAGAGGATCTTGCTCCATTCCTCCAATCTGGGTTGCTCCTTGAAAGTACCATGACTTAACTCCTATTCTGCCTGTAGCAATCACATAAACAGAACTTTCCATTACGGAGACGGACTATTACTAACGCGAGAAGACAGAGGGTATGACTATAGGACGATGCCATTAAATAAGACAGAACACTGTCAAGTCATATTCCGTGATGTCCACTTACGTCCATGCTCTGTAAACGACAACAGAATGCTTGGCAGAGTATACTCCTGGAAAGGTCATGACTGCTTCTTTTACTTATATTATAATGTTACTAGCTGTATTAATTTTCTTTGACGTGTAGCACAAATTGCAACATCACTAGCGAAGACATTTTAATTCAAAGCTTTTTTAAAGCCTTCTCTACAATAAGCTCCCGATCGTTGCTGCACATTGTCCTCTCAGACTCCTTCTGTAATTGAATAAATGTCATATGTACATGACACCCAATACCGCCATGTGGTCGAAATTGTGGAATAGTAACGAACGAAATAGTTTACTGATGTAACAGACAGCCTTAACGGAACTGTGACGTCTTTTAATCGATGTTTGGTTGCTGTGAATCCTAGTATTTGAAAAATAATGAAACAGCCCCTGAAACCTGAATGCCAATGATTGTCTTAGACAGAAACTTCAATCAGAATCCTCCCTGGACCGGCATGTCACGTATCCTGCTAGTATTTCTGATAAGAACGAAGAAAGAAAGCCGACCGCGGTGGCCACGCGGTTCTAGGCGCTGCAGTCCGGAACCGCGCGACTGCTACGGTCGCAGGTTCGAATACTGCCTCGGGCATGGATGTGTGTGATGTCCTTAGGTTAGTTAGGTTTAAGTGGTTCTAAGTTCTAGGGGACTGATGACCTCAGATGTTAAGTCCCATAGTGCTCAGATCCATTTGAACCATTTGAAGAAAGAAACAAATATGTACGGTCAAGTACTTGGAAAACTTGAATATGTTTTCGACATGGTTATCTCCTTTATCTGCAACAGAATTAACATTTATTTTTCCCCAGCCATCTCGTTATTGGTGTTGAGGTCTCACGCGCGAGCCCACGCACACACACACACACACACACACACACACGCGTGCGCACTGTTGTGGAACTATGTTGCGGAATTTGAAATTGCAACTAATTGGTTCAAATGGCTCTGAGCACTATGGGACTTAACTTCTAAGGTCATCAGTCCCCTAGAACTTAGAACTACTTAAACCTAACTAACCTAAGGACATCACACACATCCATGCCCGAGGCAGGATTCGAACCTGCGACCGTAGCGGCCGCGCGGTTCCAGACTGTAGCGCCTTTAACCGCTGCAACTAATTGATTGCAGACGTTACCGGAAGGGCAGGTACTTAAGACATTATGTTCAACATCTATGAGTAGTTCCTGTCGAACAAAAGGTTATGGCAGTAGCAAGGATTTATGTTAGAGAAACTGCTACAAATATTACGCATGCTGTTGTTGAGTTACATGTAGAAGGAAATAGCACTACTGCAGGTTGCTGGTTAGCTGTGACAGACCTAGAATTTTAATGTACTATGAAAAGAGAAGGCCGGCCGCTGTGACCGAGCGGTTCTAGGCACTTCAGTCCGGAACTGTGCTGCTGCTACGGTCGCAGGTTCGAATCCTGCCTCGGGCATGGATTTGTGTATTGTCCTTAGGTTAGTTAGGTTTAAGTAGTTCTAAGTTCTATGGGACTGATGACCTCAGATGTTAAGTCCCATAGTGCTTAGGGCCATTTGAACCATTTGAAAAGAGAAACAATTTGCCTTACGCGGGACTTTTTTACAAGATTGGTCAAATAATCAAAATTGTTTGCATTATCTTTCGGCTCCGACATTAAGGAAACAAGCAATTTACATGTGAGGACAGATAATCGAGCAAGAGTGGTAGCGTATACGCAGGTCAGTTGCGTCTCCAAGGCCTTCACTCATCTACTTAGTTCCTGCGAAGCAATTGTAGAAGCAGTTTTTGTTGCGCAAATGGGTAATTACCATAATTGTACCACTATGTTTAGAGCATTCTTAATCGGTTGCAAGGATCCACATTATTATTTTTTCAAAGTTAGTTTCTTTACTGTTCCTGGATGTGGCGTCATCGAGATTTTGTTGTAAATTTCGTGTGCAGATTCAGTAGTAAATAGTTTGTCTACTGTTCATTCGTGAGTGTATCAGAAAACAGTAATATGACCGAGAAGTTTCCATGAAAGCACGTAAAATTGCATTTAGCCGCGTCGATGCTGATAAACATAGTTATTAACATGCTTTTTCGAAAGGCTCAAATGGATACGACATACAGTTCTTAGTTAGCAACTATATGAAATTTTGTGCCTGATGTGTAGGCTAGAAAATAACGACTTTCGTATTGTAATCAACGTTTCTATTTGACGGTCGGCTGCACAGCTCAGTTGGGTAAGTTTATGCTGGCTGACCGCTGGTATAAGGGGCAGGCAAATGAAACAAGACAGATGGAAAAAAGTAAGTAAACTGCTCACTATTGCAGAAGTATTCGTCATGACTGTTACTACATTTGTTGCATTGTATGACAAGAAAACCAATGCCTTCATGGAAAAATGATGCCATTGCCTACGGAACCATGACTGTACCCAGACGTACATCTTTTCGTCCGAAGAAAATTGACGGTCACGAATGTCATTTTTCAGGGTTCCAAAAATATGTAAATCGCACGGAGAGAGATCGGGACTGTATGGAAAGGGCATCCCAGTCAAACTTCCGCAGCAATACTGGCAACATGTGGACGAGCATTATCCTGCAATATCATGATGCCATCCGTTAACATTCCAGCGTGTTTGGACTTGATGGCGCGCTTCAGTTTTTGCGAAGTATCCATGTACCATTGTGCGTTAATTGTGGCGCCGTGTTCCAGCAAGGCAATGAGCAGCGGGCCCTTGCAATCAAAGAAAAAAGTCAGCATGACTTTCCCGGAGTTGGCGCACCATATACACCCCCGGAAAAAAGGACTTTGTTGAGTGCTACCAGGGTACAATATGCGCGTACTGAGTAGTTGTGATGTTACTGACTCCTTTGTCACAATCATCAGTAATCAGATGGTGTTCAGGAAGGCAATCTGTTCCTCCTGTATTCTGACTCTGCAGGCAGTAACTGTGCTGAGTTTAGAGGCGAACAGTGTTTACAACACTCATTCTAGGGTGCAACCATGTCCCATCAGACTAATGCGTACCCCAATCGAAGAACTTGAGACATTTCAACGGTGTTGTGGTCGTACGGAAAGCTGGATGGGTGTGTTGACGGATTCTTGCCCCTGTTGGACTTGATGTCAGTAGTGTGTCGTTGCTTTCGTCGGCGGTCTGTGGAACATTTCCACAGCTTTAGACAAGATTGTCGACGTCTGCGTAGTACATGCATATGTCAAGATCGATGCATCGTGCGAGGAGCGGTGGCCCACCGAGCATCGTACTAGGACGAAATCCAGGCACATGTTGCACCTACCGTGTTATCAGATACCATTGGGAACATTCTGCTTGCAGCAGGATGAAGGTCACTGGTGCCCCTGGCCAGGCTACCACTGACGTCACGACACCGCCTCGTATAGAGACTCTACTGTTGTGAAATAGTTGTTAGGAGAGTCAAATGGCGCTCAGTTATCTTCATTTATGAGAGTAGGTTCTGCGTGTATGCGACTGAAGGGCGCGCACACTTGGTGAAGTGTCTACTCCAGAGAGCATTCGCCGACTAACATGGCAGTCTTCATGGTGGGAGGGGGGACTCATCAGTTTACAACTCGCTGTCACATTTGGTGATCTGGTGTATCTGAACTAAACAATGCCCGCTACAGTGCACAGCCACCGGCTGTCATCCCCGCGCTACCGCCAATTGTTCGACAGGAAGGTGACATGCTTTTCCAGGAGGGCAATGCTGCTCCACATCAGGGTGCTGCGACGCAACGTGCTCCTCGTGGTGTACAATACCTGTTCTGGCCAACAGTATCATCAGATCCCTCATCAATTGAACACATATGGGGCATGATAAAACTCGTTCACCAGAGCCATACCATTGACGAATTGCATCAAAAGTCGTGAGATGCTTGGAACAATCTATCGCAGGATGCCATCTGGCACCTGTATGATCGTTTGCATGCGAGAAAACACTGCTGCTTTGTCGCCAGATGGTGGTGCATTGTGTATTGATGCGACTGCTTGGGCATCCTTTACTATGGCAAATGTGTTTCATTTGGTCTGAATTTCTTATCACATAATAAGGTGGAAGGAGTATATAGAGGGTCTATACAAGGGCGATGTACTTGAGGACAATATTATGGAAATGGAAGAGGATGTAGATGAAGATGAAATGGGAGATACGATACTGCGTGAAGAGTTTGACAGAGCACTGAAAGACCTAAGTCGAAACAAGACCGCGGGAGTAAACAACATTCCATTAGAACTACTGACGGCCTTGGGAGAGCCAGTCCTGACAAAACTCTACCATCTGGTGAGCAAGATGTATGAGACAGGCGACATACCCTCAGACTTCAGGAAGAATATAATAATTCCAATCCCAAAGTAAGCAGGTGTTGACAGATGTGAAAATTACCGAAAAATCAGTTTAATAAGCCACAGCTGCAAAATACTAACACGAATTCTTTACAGACGAATGGAAAAACTAGTATAAGCCGACCTCGGGGAAGATCAGTTTGGACTCCGTAGAAATACTGGAAGACGTGAGGCAATACTGACCTTACGACTGACCTTAGAAGAAAGATTGAGGAAAGGCAAACCTACGTTTCTGGCATTTGTAGACTTAGAGAAAGCTTTTGACAATGTTGACTGGAATACTCTCTTTCAAATTCTAAAGGTGACAGGGGTAAAATACAAGGAGCGAAAGGCTATTTACAATTTGTATAGAAACCAGATGGCAGTTATAAGAGTCGAGGGGCATGAAAGGGAAGCAGTGGTTGGGAAGGGAGTGAGACAGGGTTGTAGCCTGTCCCCGATGTTATTCAGTCTGTATATTGAGCAAGCAGTAAAGGAAACAAAAGAAAAATTTGGAGTAGGTATCAAAATCCAGGGAGAAGAAATATAAACTTTGAGGTTCGCCGATGACATTGTAATTCTGTCAGAGACAGCAAAGGACTTGGAAGAGCAGTTGAACGGAATGGACAGTGTCTTGAAAGGAGGATATAAGATGAACATCAACAAATGCAAAACGAGGATAATGGAATGTAGTCGAATTAAGTCGGGTGATGCTGAGGGAATTAGATTAGGAAATGAGACACTTAAAGTAGGAAAGGAGTTTTGCTGTTTGGAGAGCAAAGTAACTGATGATGGTCGAAGTAGAGAGGATATAAAATGTAGACTGGCAATGGCAAGGAAAGCGTTTCTGAAGAAGAGAAATTTGTTAACATCGAGTATAGATTTAAGTGTCAGGAAGTCATTTCTGAAAGTATTTGTATGGTGTGTAGCCATGTATTGAAGTGACTCATGGACGATAAATAGTTTGGACAAGCAGAGAATAGAAGCTTTCGAAATGTGGTGTTACAGAAGAATGCTGAAGATTAGATGGGTAGGTCACATAACTAATGAGGAAGTATTGAATAGGATTGGGGAGAAGAGAAGTTTGTGGCACAACGTGACCAGAAGAAGGGATCGGTTGGTAGGACATGTTCTGAGGCATCAAGGGGTCACCAATTTAGTATTGGAGGGCAGCGTGGAGGGTAAAAATCGTAGAGGGAGACCAAGAGATGAATACACTAAGCATATTCAGAAGGATGTAGGTTGCAGTAGGTACTGGAGATGAAGAAGCTTGCACAGGATAGAGTAGCATGGAGAGCTGCATCAAACCAGTGTCAGGACTGAAGACCACAACAACAACAACAACAATCGTACAACGATGAACTACCTGTAGCCTCACTTGCCAATAAGACAATCTTTTCCATCAGGATGTTCCAAATTTATTTTATTTCATTTTATTTAATTACCGGCAGTGTAGAAGTTCCGCTTGCGTTGGCCTGGAGAGTTGGTGGTTTTCTCCTCCCCGCCAACCGTCATTATTGTTCTGTGTTGATGACTGAACCTTCTCTTGTAACAGACCGTGCTGTTGCTGTATCGTTCGTAACGAAGACTAAACGTAAACGCAATGTTCTTAGCAATTCATAGATATTAAAATAACAGCTCAAGAAAGGTGCTAGAAGAATAAGAGAAAAATCAACAACTGTACGAAGAATATGACTTGGAAATTTGCTGTCTAATATGACGTTAGAAGTTACGGTCAAGGACACTACAGTAGCAAAAGCTGTGAATAAATTCCATCCCTCAGCCGGCCGGGCTGGCCGAGCGGTTCTAGGCGCTACAGTCTGGAACCGCGTGACCGCTACGGTCGCATGTTCGAATCCTGCCTCGGGCATGGATGTGTGTGATGTCCTTAGGTTAGTTAGGTTTAAGTAGTTCTAAGTTCTAGGGGACTGATGACCTCAGAAGTTAAGTCCCATAGTGCTCAGAGCCATTTGAACCATTTTCCTTCCCTCAGATGAGTCCATCACTGCGCGTGAAGAGCTACCAGTCAGTCAGTTTGTTTTCGAATTGCCTGGGCAGATTCTTAATCTGCAGGATTTGAAGAATCAAACCGGGAATATATTCCAGACTGCCTCAAATGTGATATCGATGATCTTGGCTATAAAGTATTGACGAACGATGTCTCATCGGCGGCCAATACCCTTTCGACGACGAGGAAGAGCGTAACGGCAAAGACTGTGCTGAGCAACGACCATCCAGTGAGGAAGTTTTTCACAGTTTTGTGATTAATTCAGTATTTATTTGTGTCATATTTGTATAAACTGACCAATGCAAACGTGCGGCCCTCTGTCATTAGGCTGAGAAACTACCTGCAGGACATGTACGTCTGCTGGTTAGTACTAGGACAAGGCGACAGTGCCTTGCTGTGCAGGGAGGTCAGAATGTAATCGTTGCCGAGCCACTTGGAGTGCTTGAGCCCGGAATACAGGGCTCGCCTAATTATGGCAGTTCATCACTCATGCTGGCGCCGCGCAGCCAGGGCGGAGCGCCGTCTGCGGGCGAAGTCCCGGTCCTTAGCAGTCGAGAACCCATTGTTCTCACTTCCCGACTTAAGACAACGGGCGGCCCATTGTCTTCACTTATTAACTTGGTACAATGTTACAAACTTACTCCGCGGTCCGATGAAAGCGTCTAGCCTCTGTGAAGTGTTGTTAGTCGCATTAAGCTCGGATGCCTCGGCGTCTCTGACGTTGTTAACTTTACACAAAAGGAGCGCGCGCCCCTCGGTAGGAGCTTGTTTGGAAGGAGACGTGCTGGCGACGGTCAACGCAGACGCTATTACCAGCGCGCCAGCAACCTGCAGACACGAATAAGTTTAACGACAACTTTTTGCATAACTGGCTTCTGCAGTCAAAATGTTATTAAAGCGATTAAATGTAAATCTATCAGTTCATATAACAACCCTTCGTGACACTGACAATTAATTTGAAGTTACGTATTTAAGACCTTGCTCCTGCTTGCAACAGCATTTTCTTCTTGGATACAGTGTTTCTGTCTAACATACTGGCAATTCTTACAGTGTGCTACCCACCACTTCGCATGTAAGGATCGCTCTGAGTGTGTGTAGAAGTGTTTATATTCTGGCCCTGCCAGGTAGGTAGCATGAACTGCGAAATTGTTTAGATACCGCAAGAACCGTTATTTGTGGATTGCTGTAGGAATTTCTCTACCAAGTAATTTCATTTAATTAGAGTAGGTAGCGTATTTTTAGAACAAACAGTCCGTTCCCTGCACTCTTATATTGTTTTTATTAGCATTCAGTATAGAAGTGATTTGCTGATTATTAAATTTAAAAACGGACACACTAATCTTAATACGAGTTTCAGATAGTTATAGATGGCGATGCCATGTCTAACATTCTGCATGGTGTCTGTTTGTTCTATATCGTGTCTCCCTACCACCTTCGCGCAACGACGCTCTGAGCGTGTTTTCTTTTTTAGGGAATTGAGTAGTTTGAACCTGGGACCTGTTGCTGGTAAGGAGACGTCAGACCACACATGACACGTAGAGTTCAGAAGAGTTCAGTGAGACTAGCGATGATATAACCAAATACTTAAAGATTTCAGCGTCAGCTCCACTGCACTAGCTGTAAAAGAATCTTAATACTAACTAAATTTAGTGGAAGGGGTTCAAGGCTTTCCTATTTTTTGTTAGCTGGTAAAATAACGTCGAAAAAGCAGTTAAGTTTGTGGTGTCACCGCCAGACACCACACTTGCTAGGTGGTAGCTTAAATCGGCCGCGGTCCATTAGTACTTGTCGGACCCGCGTGTCGCCACTGTCAGGATCGCAGACCGAGCGCCACCACAAGGCAGGTCTCGAGAGACTTACTAGCACTCCCCCCAGTTGTACGACGACGTTGCTAGCGACTACACTGACGAAGCCTTTCTCTCATTTGCCGAGAGACAGTTAGAATAGCCTTCAGCTAAGTCCATGGCTACGACCTAGCAAGGCGCCATTAGCCTTAGATAGCTTGTATCTAAAGAGTCTCACTTGTATCGCCACAATCTCCAGATGTCTCATCAAGAACGATGTATACAAGGATGTATTAAAAGTTAAGTATTCAAGGAGCTACGTACTTTTCTTTATAACATTCATTACGAATCCTGTTTCAGACCTCACTCCATCCTTCGTGAGTTAGCGCGTGCATCTTGGCCGCCTCTTTCAATTAGTGTACGTAGTGTTGGCAAGTCTGCCGACACTACAAAGTTTACCATTGGAAATTTTATTCTACTCAAAAAACATTGTTTATAAATTGAACTATTGATACAAGGAAATTTTTTAATACAGGATGGTAAAAACCAACTGTGTTCAACAAAAATGTGAACGAATATTCCCTGAATGGGTTTCCAAGTTCTACAATGGATCGAAGGATGACCTATGCCATATCACATCTATAATCTAGGTTTAAATTGTTTCACGAAAGAGAAAACTATCAAAATGGTCTACAGTGACCCTCAATCGTCTTTAATTACTTATCTAACTTGTCATAAATTACAGTGGCTGATGTGGCTTCTCAATAACTACTCGTATATAACAGAAAAATCATCGCGTTTCAGATTTTTACTTCAAGTGGCAAATGTGAACACCATGAGCTTTGATTGACGATCGACACTAGTATTACGCAAAAAGGGGGTGTAACAGATGAGACTTCTGCAGTTCTGAGTGAGGCTTTATGCGATGTTATGCAGCATCACGTGCGTTCATTACCTTTTCGGTGTTCGTCAGGGGGCGGCAGACAGCACAGCTCCGCTCACCTCGCCGTCTCAGAAGCAACTCTCTCCTAACTTCTCCTTACTACAATTTACCGAAGTTGGTTTAAAAAAACTATCTGGCTGTGTTTTCATCTGACCAATCAGGGTCTCAATGTTAACCTTAAGCTCCGCCTACAAAAATTCTGTCTATCCAATGAGAAACGTTATACTTTTTGTGGTGGGGCAATGTTTTTAAAGTTTGCAGCGTAACAGACAAGCGAAAAAGTCTCACGCTAAAACTTGCAGCTGGTGTGGTCCTTTTATTGTTATCGTAAGATCTATACTGTTCTTCTGGAGGGCTCTATCTTTTAACATGGGCTGGGGGGTGGTCCTGACGTAACAGAGACGCGAAAAAGTCTCACGCTAAAGCTTGCGGCTGGGGTGGCCCTTTTTGTGTTATCGTAAGACCTATACTGTTCTTCTGGAGTGCTCTAGCTTTTAACATGGGCTGGGGGGTGGTCCTAGCGGTTAGCTGGCGACGTGGGTGTCCGTCCCTTATCGTAGGGCCTTCCAGCTTAACACGGTTCTGCTCTCGGCTTCTGTTCTCGTTTCTCCCCTCGGAACTGCGTCTGTCTCACGGTGCGAAGGTATGACATGCATTTAGACATTCTTGTGTTAGTCTGTGGTATTCCATTTGCTCACTCGTTACTCGTATTACTTTGGTTAATTTAATGTCACGATTTATTCGGTGTTATGTGACATACTACTGGATTTGCTTATCATGTCAGGGTTTTCATGGAAGGTGTTGGATTTGCCTGACACCTTACACATGCTACTCGATAAGTTAAAGCAAACAAATAAAAACAGAAGTAAACTCTGCAGAAATACATTCTACAATATACTGTACTTCAACAACGTTAATTAACGTGCATCTACATACACGGATACTCCACGAATCACATTTAAGTGCCTGGGAGTGGGTCCATCGAACCACCTTCACAATAATTCTCTATTAGTCCAATCTCGAACAGCGCGTGGAAACAACGAACACCTATATCTTTCGGTGCAAGCTCTGATTTGCCTTATTTTATTAAGGTTATCGTTTCTCCCTATGTAGGTCGGCGTCAACAAAACATTTTCGTATTTGGAGGAGAAAGTTGGTGATCGAAATTTCGTGAGAAGATCTCGCCGCAATGAGAAACATCTTTGTTTTAATTACGTGCACCCCAAATCCTGTATCACGTCCGTGACACTCTCTCCCCTTTTTATTTAGCGTATGGCTACTACAGACATATCATAAAATTAAATTACATATACATATGTACATATTGACACACAAGAAACTTATGTTTGTCTTTACAACTGAATATCCAGTCCTTCAATCGAGCGCACTGTATCTGGAGTTGCCAGCAGAAAGTCCTCTTCGGCACCGTGATTGGTTCGAATCCTGCATTCACTGACAATGTGGTGAACAGTCTGGTACGGAGCCCCGCAGTCACAGGGTGGATCAGGCAGCTTCTTCCACTTAAAGAGAGCATCCTTGCACCGGCCATGACCGGTACGGATTCTGTTGAGTGTAGTCCAGGTCTTGCATGGTAGGTCGAATCCACTTGGAAGTTTAGCACCTGAGAAGATGTTATGCAGGCGCACATCTGTCACTGCTTCCCACCGACCTTTCCATTCTTCAAGGGGTTTGAAATCCTTAGCGACCATGTCAGCAGCATCGCACAGAACTGCATGGCGTGATTTCAGTTTCTTACGATTTAAAAGTGGCAAGTCGCTATGCACTGGTAGGTTAGAATTCCTGGAGATCTTGTGGAATTCTCTCATAAGGGCAGTACATCTGCGTAGACCAGGAGGCATTATAGTGGTTAACAGTGGAAGCCAATAAACTGGAGTAGATCTGATTGCGCCAGATATTATGCGCATTGTCGTATTCAGCTGGGTGTCAACAGGCCTTGTATGATGACTGTTCATCCAAACAGGTGCACAATAATCACTTGAGTACACCAAGCCCAGATCCCCTATTTCGCGATAATACAAAACGTGCTACCCTTCTTTGACCTTTTTCAGTGTACTCCGTCAATCCTATCTGGTAAGGATCCCACACCGTGCAGCAGTATTCTAAAATAGGACGTACAAGCGTAGTGTGGGCAGTCTCCATAGTAGATCTGTTGCATTTTCTAAGTGTCCTGCCAATAAAACGCAGTCTTTGGTTTGCCTTCCCCATAACATTTTCTGTGTTCCTTCAAGTTTAAGTTGCTCTTAATTGTAATTCCTAGGTATTAAGTTGAATGTACGGCCTTTAGATTTGGCTGATTTATCCACTTATGTGGATGAACGCACACTTTTCATTATTTAGCGTCAATTGCCAATTTTTGCACCGTACAGACATCTTTGTTGTAAGTGGGCAACTATTCCTAACTGACGTTCAACATTACGATCTTGCTTGGCTGAACGCAACACAAAGAAGCGTTTAATATACTACTCCAAACTAAACACTGATCTGGAGGAAGAGGCACGCTTGTGACAACATAATATGTGAGGTACTCCCTGTGCGACTGCAATGCGTCATTTACTTTTGGTGCACGGTGTGCCATTGGATGTGCGGGACGCTAGGCGACTGCATCTGCTTCGCGCTGCCTGTCAACCTATAAAACTGCTTATTTTTGAATGAAGTGCCGGTCTTACACTCTTACCGAGTTCTTCTCTGAAGCGAAAGACCGTTTCTCCCTAGTATGTCTTTAATGGCTGTGTATACTCACTCGCCTGGTTGGTGGGGCGACGTCGACAGTGATGCTCTAGCAGTTCTCGCAAGAACGTATGAACTAGCACGACTCTTCCAGATCTCTCCACTTGGAGAGTATATAAGACTCTCAGCTTATTTAGTGCAGATCTATTTAGAGTCTATTGTAATCAAAGTGATTAGAGAATAAATATTTCTCCACGCCCCACGGAGCTTTAAGCGCTTCATGTATCAACACAACCTTTCGAAGAGAGAGAGCACTTTGCATATTGCATGTATCGAGCTACCTCTCTGTGAAGAACACTGCCTCCCTCCAAAACTGGAGCTTTCCAACGAAACTGCCACATGCAGGGATCATTTCTCCCACTCTCAAAACATTACTTTCAGCCATCCTGTCTGCTAACTCAACCTCCGTAAAGAAATGACGTAAAGGGAGCAATCAGTCTCCCTTTCCTCGAAATTTTCAGACTGTTCCATGAATGAGAGAGCATACTACGAGAGGCCCAGGCCTTTACTACCTTTCATATACATATGTAGATATCATGAACTGTCCACATGAATGCCATGTCCTGTTTTAACTACGTATCTCTATCTCCGCCTCCGAAAACGCGTACCATCCAATTAGAGTGAACTATGCAGTCGCCTCTCCATTTGGACACCTGATGCAATAAAGGCGCCTTTGACCCCCTGTGGCAAAACTAGTTACGCGACTCTGTTGAGACCCAGATGCGTCCCCGTGATATTTATGACCCATCCCTTTTCTTCGACATTAGTGTGCGACGTGACATTTAAATAAAAATATGGAATCGTGGCTCATCGTCTCCCCATTCCATCTGCGATGCTACTAAATTTTATGTACATGCAAATCGGAAAAGGGATTATTTAGTATAGTATTCCGATCAGCGAAGTACACTCTCATTATCATTTGATATTTTAATATGCAAATTAAGTCTGTTACGCACAAAGTATGTTGTGTGACATATCATTCTAAGCGTATCGTCGAGGAGATGCCCACAGAAGGTGTTAAAATGGACTGTCCCCTTATCTGTTATTCATGGAAGGTGGTAAAAAGTGGGCTGCCACCTTGTATCTGGATGATAGAACGTAACTTTTAAGTGCTTGGTAAACTGCATCAGTTACTCAACTATTAGCGATAAACGTGAACAAAAATCATTGTGTCTAAGAACAGCTATTGCAGCATGATGACAGTTTCTTATTCACAAGAAAAAAAAATAACTCGTGCCGATTACGATCATACACAAGTATAGGTATTTGCATTCAGGTATAAGTCGAAGTTCACAATAGGTTCGCATCATACACTACTGGCCATTAAAATTGTTACACCACCAAGATGGCGTGCTACAGACGCGAAATTTAACCGACAGGAAGAAGATGCTGTGATATGCAAATGATTAGCTTTCCAGAGCATTCACACAAGGTTGACGCCGGTGGCGACACCTACAAAATGCTGACATGAGGAAAGATTCCAACCGATTTCTCATACAAAAACAGCAGTTGACCGGCGTTCCCTGGTGAAAAGTTGTTGTGATGCCAAGTGTAAGGAGGAGAAATGCGTACCATCACGTTTCCGACTTTGATAAAGGTTGGATTGTGGCCTATCGCGATTGCGGTTTATCGTATCGCGACATTGCTGCTCGTGTTGGTCGAGATCCAATGACTGTTAGCAGAATATGGAATCGGTTGGTTCAGGAGGGTAATACGGAACGCCGTGCTGGATCCCAACGGCCTCGTATCACTAGCAGTCGAGGAGATACGCGTCTTATCCGCATGGCTGTAACGGATCGTGCAGCCACGTCTCGATCCCTGAGTCAACAAATGGGGAGGTTTGCAAGACAACAACCATCTGCACGAACAGTTCGACGACGTTTGCAGCAGCATGGCCTATCAGCTCGGAGACCATGGCTGCGGTTACCCTTGACGCTGCATCACAGACAGGAGCGCCTGCGATGGTGTACTCAACGACGAACCTGGGTGCACGAATGGCAAAACTTCATTTTTTCGGATGAATCCAGGTTATGTTTACAGCATCATGATGGTCGCATCCGTGTTTGGCGACATCGCGGTGAACGCACATTGGAAGCGTGTATTCGTCATCGCCATACTGGCGTATCACCCGTCGTGATGGTATGGGGTGCCACTGGTCTCGGTGACCACTTGTTCGCACTGACTGCACTTTGAACAGTGGACGCTACATTTCATATGTGTTACGACCCGTGGCTCTACCCTTCATTCGATCCCTATGAAACCCTACATTTCAGCAGGATAATGCACGACCGCATGTTGCAGGTCCTGTACGGGCCTACATGGATACAGAAAATGTTCGACTGCTGCCCTGGCCAGCACATTCTCGATATCTCTCACCAATTGAAGACGTCTGGTCAATGGTGGCCGAGCAGCTGGCTCGTCACAATACGCCAGTTACTACTCTTGATGAACTGTGGTATCGCGTTGAAGCTGCATGGGCAGCTGTACCTGTACACACCATCCAAGCTGTGTTTGACTCAGTGCCCAGGCGTGTCAAGGCCGTTATTACGGACAGAATTGGTTGTTCTGGGTACCCGTTTATCATCTGCATTTCTTCTTGGTGTAGCAATTTTAATGGCCAGTAGTGTAGATAAATATTCTTAGATGTAATGGATGAACGCATGTCACAGGTACCTAGTTCATTTCCAGTGGTGTTTTGACAACTTTTAAAATTTGTTGATTCTTGACGGCGAGTTCATACAGAGACATAAAAGCACTGAACACCCACCAACTCTTAGTTTTCCTTTCTTATACAGACGGCACTTTTAAAAACTTTGCACAAACTACTAAGTACCGCACTTTTGTACTGTTTCCATATTTGGTTTTGAGCTAAATTTACTGGTTTACTCTACCGTCACTGCAGTACATGGCCCAGTCAGATTGTGACCACTGCCTATGTTCGATGTTAACATGCAACAACCACTCACAGACGGCAGGCAGCAGGGGTATATAACGCCTGTCGGTGGGACGCGGAAAACAGTGCAGTCGTTTTCGTATTGCGGAAAAAGGAGCGATTTATCCGACTTCCAAATGGAATTGATCATTGGCTTTCGGTGCAGGGGCGGAAGCATCTCGAAAAAAGCTAAGTTCGTAAACTGTTCCCGTGCCGCCGTGGTTAAAGTATATCTTGCACGCGACAATGGTGCGATCCAAAACCACCGCCGAGGCAGCTGTGGTGCACCAAGGACCATATATGACAGCTGCGGCGATATGTAAGGGAGAATAGACATGCACTGTTGAGCAACTGACCGCACAGATGAACTAAGAGGCTACCAACAGTGTCTCCTCAACGGACCGTTCAGCTGAATTTGCTGCATATGCGTCTCTGCCGCAGGCGCCTCGTTCATGCAGCCATGCTGACAGCCATTCATCTGCGACGATGGCTGGAATTTGCACGCCAGTACCGCATCTGGACGTCCACTGAGTGGTGACATGTGGCCTTTTCAGATGAATCACGTTTCAGCTCCATCGGATAGGAAGCAAACACCCTGAAACAAACGCCGGGAGAGTCCAGACTGGAGGAGGGAGCATTATGATCTGGTGAATGTTTTCGTGGCATTCCGTGTGGGATCTCGTCATTCCGGAAGTCACTATGGATCAACACAAAGTATGCATCTATCCTTGGGTCTCGTATGTTCACCCCTACATACAGTGTGTTTTTCGCTTGCACAATGGTATCTACCACCAGGGCAGTACAACGTGTCACACGGTTCGCAATGTACTAGCGTGCTTTGAAGAGCACGAGAAAGAATTTACCATTCTCCCCTGGCCACCAAACTCCCCAGACTCGATCCCAATCGAGAGTCTGTGGGACCAACACACTCGAACATTTCGCGCCATGGATCCTGAACAGAGAAATCTATTGCAGATGGCTACGGCAGTGCAGTCGGCATGAATCCACATCCCCGTCCGTCCAGAACCCCACCACGTCTCTTTCTGCAGGTCTTGCATCTGTCCGCGGTACAAAAGGCGGTTATTCAGGCATTCAGAAGGAGATCACCTTAATGTGACTGGACAATGTATAAGCGCCATATTAATGAATCAATCTGCAGCTAGTACTGAACTTATATCTGTACCTTTGAGGAGAAGTCTTATACTTCCCCCATGCCGATAAATACGTCAAGCAGTCTAAATATTTCGCATAACAACCCTCTTGCATCAGCCAAAACAGATAGAAACTGGCTAGTCGAGGGCTTCCCGTATCGCAACGACACACAGCCTTTAGCTAGAAATCTCGAACCGGACAGACATTACCGACATTGTCCTTTAGAGAACAGAGCTCTTCGGTACAACTCTAGCTACTGTCCAAAAGACATAACTATATAAGTGGTCTCATGTTGATGGTCTCAAGTAGGACAAGGCAGGAAAGAGGTCGTCGTGGAGTTTCCCAGAACACGCAAAGGTCTGCAGCTCGTGGTCGTGCGGTAGCGTTCTCGCTTCCCGCGCCCGGGTTCCCGGGTTCGATTCCCGGCGGGGTCAGGGATTTTCTCTGCCTCGTGATGACTGGATGTTGTGTGATGTCCTTAGGTTAGTTAGGTTTAAGTAGTTTTAAGTTCTAGGGGACTGATGACCATAGATGTTAAGTCCCATAGTGCTCAGAGCCATTTGAACCATTTGAACAAACAAAGACAGGGGTCAACGGCAGAGCACCACAGCGCTGTCATAAAGATCTCATGGGGGAGCACTTGCAAACCGCTGAAGCACCCAGGAAACTGTATTAGGAGAAACAAGAGAACTCGTCATTTTACCTTACTATTACTTTGCGTTATATCCTTTCTAACGAAAAAGTCACACTGGCTGACCCAGAAGGTGTTCTCCTTTCCTTACACCTTCACCATACGCTGCAAGTGACTTTTCCCTGTCCTTCCAATTACCGATCGAGATAATGAAACACTGAACCAGCAGTCGTGAGAAACGGGGCTCGAAACGCGTCGCGACAACCATGTGTAGGTTTTCAATGCGTTCCCTAAATCGTTAAGATGACTGCAGGGACGATTCCTGTGAAATCTCTTTCCCATCTTTCTTCAGTCTGAAGGTTTGCTTCCTCAACATTAAAGATGCTAAACCTCAATCATACTAAAATCCAAGTTCGAAGGCGTGTTAGCTAATCAGGTCGCTGGTCATAACGTTCTTTGCGCAAATACTGATTTAGGGGCCTACGTGTTTTAGTCTCTGGAAAAAATGTTACCGTTTAGTGTTTAAAGTTTTAATGTTAAGCTGTATATTTAAATGTGAAATTTTGTATCCGGGTAGTGATTTATTAAATAATATTTCTTCTATTCAGTTTTAGCCAAGCCTGCCAGAATTACAAAGTTGCCTGTGGTGATTATCCACGAGCTGTCTCTTCTTATTATAGATACACTCTCTTCTGAAGAACAACAGCTGCAGCATTCCCGGTAGCACCACTTTTGGTGCAGTCTTAGTGCACAGTCGCGCAATGACTTTACGTGTACAGAAATGATCTAGCTGTATTTGTTAACAGTTTACATACATAGAACACTGCAGTAAATACTTTAAAATTCGATATTAACAACTCATTAAGAAACGATTCAGGCTGATAAAAAGTTTTTGTTTACATCCTCTTCTCAGCATATACAGAGTGAAGTAGTCAGGCTAGTACAAGAGAGATACTTGTAAAAGTGCCCATAATTGATACTACTTCTTGCGGTCGTTTTCTTAACAGTCGTGAGTGATGTTAGCGTGGGATATATCGTTTAGTGTGCTCATCCCCGGATATACTTCCCACTCCTTGAACCGTGCGTCTCTCTCTTTCTTTGGATCGCAGAATTACTGGCTAACCTGTAGCTTGCTAATGTTTTCGTCCCCATATGAGTACTAGTCCAACACTCTGTATAACTGTTGATGCTCTAGTCGTTGCGTACCCCTACGGTTTCACCCTGTGCTGGTGCTTCCAGCGTGCAGCTACAGGTACGTACGCACCACTTGCTGCCTTAGCGGATGCCCCGCTGGCCTGTACTTTTCTTCCAGAAAAGATTTCTTACAGTCTTTCCTCTCTCATTCTTTCCTCGTAACTTTTCATATCATACTTGAAGATTCCTCTGATTTTTTGTTAATATCAATCAGTAGGTCTAATGTATCCATTTTTTTCTCCAGTTTTACGAAAACCAACGTTTTGCATTCACACAATGCCATGCTCATGGCATATAGTGCCACAAACCCCTTAAGCTGCAGGCGAATATTTTATAGCGCCATAGTTCTTTTGTTGGTCAGCGTCATTGTCCTGTGGAAAACTGATGCCTCCGTTACTTCGGCCATCGTATGTGATTTTCCTTCGTAACAACCACAATTCATTCTCGTTTCCTGGTACTGAGTCATCGCCAGTTTTGTGTTTAGTAGCTAAATATTTTTGTTTCTATTACGCTTCAATAGTTACGTCTTATATTTCACTATCGTTAAGTAGATTGTTATTACATTCTCTAGCAGCCAGTTGTAAATTTCTTTTTTTACTTCAGCATAAACGCCTATGAATTATGTAAATATTATCTTTCGAATACGTTCTCGTAATATTTTTACTACCATTCTTATTTTTTTTTCAATTGCTTCATTCTTTCTACACCCTGCAAGGTGAATAACAGTAGTGAGGGGATGTAACCTTGCTTAACGACCTAGATTACAAAGTTTGTTACATCTCTAATGACCTGGTGGTCAACGAGACGTAAAACTTTACAACTCCATTCGCTTGAGGTACTATCACAGTAATTGCGTAATTTCCTAACATCAAGGCTCACATCTAAGAGACCTGTTTATATTATATGTAAGTTGCCCGTTAGTTTTTTTTTTTTTTTTGTTAGATACTGGGTTTCCGGGAATCGTATAAATTTTGCTTCTTGAGAAGTGTTTTTAGAGCTCACAGAATGTTTTTCCCAGATTGTTTGCGTTGTATTACGTCAGGTGGTTTTCTACAATGCCAACAGAAGCCCTTCTGAAATTTTAAAATGCAAATATTAGTAGAAAAGGATCATTCACTCGTGCATGAACAGGGAGTGTAAAAATAAAAACGTGAACAACGGTTAGTGTATTGTGCGGGATGCCAAACCGAACATGTTCACGAGGAAACCACAGCCTGGAAATTCGAAGTTTTGGAGCTGTCAAATGTAAAGTGGATGCCTCGACTTCGACACATCACAGGACCCAAACTAAGTATTTCCGAACATTAGTTCCGTTTTGAAACTTTATCAGTTTACTTTCCTGCTCAAAATGCTATGCGTTCCGCAGGCGCAGTCAGTGTGTTTATTTTACTGTTATGACTAATGCGCTCCATAGATGATTAGGATACGAATCGCAACCGGAAGAAGATCTGACACCATCGTTCTAAAATTTAAACTGCCACAGCGCTTTCCGATCAATGGCTCCCTCTTAAAATATGATCTGTGGATCAAATGGACTTAGCGTAACGGGTTAAAGTAAACCGTTCCGGAAACATTACAAGAGTTCAGTAATTGTTTTACGATGTTTGCAAGTCGCCGTTCTTTAGCACCAGCCTGAGCTATTGCTCATTCAGCTGCATCTTGGATACTAGTTGACATCCTTCGAGTCAGCTCAGCGGGTCCGCGCCCGGGAAAATATATCAGCGACCCTGAAGCCATTGTGTAGTGCTGGCGAACAGGGACCATCGTTATAGGTTTCGCCACCTGAAGACACCTGAGTGTTGAATAGGAGCGTGGGTACCAAGAGGCTCTGGTCCTGTCTTCCCTGCCAAAGTCCAGTGCTGGCAGCACTCTGCGATGTGGTGTTGCTAGAAGACAGTCAGTTCCTCCATCAGTAGACGGTAGGCGGCGAGTAGCATGAAGTGCACCTTTGCTCTATGATGGAGCATTTAGGACATGGATTCACTACAGTATCGTAACCATGGGATCGAGTGCCATTACTGTGAATGTCAATAATCCCAATGATCAACTCATGACGAGAGCTAGAGAAGTGAAGCACTTGGAGCTAGCGTGAGGCTATGACGCGTGGCTCGCTTTCTGATGACTGCATGTGTCTTCCTTATTGTGCTATATTCACTTAACAGGCTGTTAACTGCTGTGTCAGTTCCTCACTACGTGCTCTTGTGGAAGATGTGGAGTTCCTTGCTACATGTGTGACAAACTGACGAATATGCTAGTCTTGCTTCCTTTGGTTTTCTATCGCAGTCTCCTCTCTGCTGAATGGGTATCCTCACCAGATAGTATTGTAATTTGTCGCCGACCTGACCCACTTACGACATACTGGCTCGCTTCTTGCTTCCGCCTCTGTCTCTGGCATGAGTTTTTCCACGGCAATGTGACAGATCTAAATAAAATTTTCTAATTTCTACCCATTTACAATTCTGTGCCATAACAATATTCTTGTGTTTTCACCAGCTGCGACATAGTCGCATATATTGAACGTGATCTAATACTGTCGAATGTTTTTTTATTCCAGTCTTTGATCACAATATCAATTCCTTTGAGGATGACCGGTTTCAGTCAGTAATGGCCATCCTCAGATCTTTTCAACACCATGTCCAAAAGTGACGGTACCATTACTGCCTTATCACTTTAGGACATGTTGCAGGAAAGATCCGAGGATGGTCATTACTGACTGAAACCGGTCATCGTCAAAAGAATTGATATTGTGATCAAAGACTGGAATAAAAACCATTCTTGTGTTTCGTCAGCAACAAGTCCACACCACGGTGTGCGCACATTGCCACGCCGGACATTTGCCACGATTTTACCTGCTCCGAAGGGTTGGGTCCCTTGTCTCCCCCTCCTCCTCCTCCTCCTCCTCCCCCTCCTCAGTCGCCACCCGACCCGCAGTAAAGGTACTTACTGAGTCTTTCCGCTGCTTCTCTTAAGGGGCTCCGGAAAGGCTCAAAATCATGAAAAGTTCAATTTTTACTTTTTTGCGTTTTCTGAATCTGCAGACTATTACCTTTTAATAGGTATATAATTTATTCAATTCCGAAGACTACAACTATTTTTAAATTTTTTTTTGAAATGTGTTCTACATGGGCGTGACCCACTGTGGCGCTGTTAAACTGCTGTCAAATGGTGTTATTATTAACGTCCGTGTTCATCAGGTACATTTTAGTGATGTGAGATAAAGTATGTGTTGTGGCTAACCTGTGATGGTTCAATATATATCGCTGGTGAGATTGTCGATTGTTTCATGTTTATTTACTCTGTCGTTATCTCGAAAATATTCGTAATTAATTCTGTTTCTTGAGTCTCTGTTTTGTTGAAGTATAATAATGAGTAAAAGTAAAGTTATTAGAAATCCTCTGAAGGCTTTTAAGAAAAGGAGAAATGTTGGAAAGCCAAAGGTATTTAGAAATATGGGAATGAAGATAGGTTCTAACATGGTACGAGCGATGCTTGCTTTAGACAAGGAACGCCTTCGGGCTGCAGACAGGGCTGTAAAGAGTCTAGAAATACAAGCAAGAGTAAACAGGAGGAGGAACAAGAGGAAGCTGGAGGAGGAGTTTGCAGAGGATGAAGATAATCCATCCTATGGACCTGGAATGCACTAAAAAGTTAATCCAATCTTTGTCGCTCGATTCCCAAAACTTTTATTTTCTCATACTAATTACATGTTTTCTAAGGATCTTCCAAACATATTTGTTTCAAACTTTCAGTAAATGTTACACAGTACCTTCTGCATAATTTAACACAGCCTTTCTCCAAAAAACTGTATATTTTTGAATATATAAATAAAAAATTGCAAAAAATGTTGTGAATTTTCATTACAATTGAAAAAAAAATCATCTTTAATAACTGAACTAAAATTTTGTAAAATCCCTGTGTTAAGTTGTAGCCCATATTCCAATAAATAATCTGTAAAAAGTTCAACCTCCTACCTCAAATACTTTGTGAGGAAAGATGTAATTTATAAGCGTTATTTTAATATTGCAAGTATAGGGCGTTCCGGAGCCCCTTAACATAGGACCAGAATCTCTATGGATTTTTCGCCACATTTCTAGAGAGAGTTTCGTTGTGGAAACTATTAAATGCATCTCGCATTGAAATCCGCACCAAATTTCGAGCCACAGTAAAACTTCGCCAATCTTGGAGATTTTGCGCTCGTCTAAATTACACGTGCCTTTTTCGGTGCTCCTGCAGCAGCTTTCTATCGCGTTTTGTCTACCATGGGGGATCAGTTCCTTCTGATATTAATTTATTTGGTATGAATCTCTCGAGTGCTGTTGATACTATTTCTTTGAACTTAAGCCACATATGGTCTTCACTGACATAGTTTGGAAGGATTGGAGACTGTCTCTTAGAAAGACGTCAACCGAAGTTTTAGTTGCTTTTATAAATATATATTTCGCGTTTAGTTTTGGTGAATTTCTTTGTTACAGAATTGAGCCTCGCTACGACTGTGTGTTCACTAATTCCTGTACCCGTCATGATGCTGAGGATTATTTGTGGCTAAAAGGTCAAGTGTGTTTTCGCAGCCATTTACAATTTGAATGGCCTCGTGAACTAATCGCTCAAAATGATTTTATAAAAAGCATTTAGAACAATTATGGAAGTTGTTTTCTATCTACAGTAGGGTCTGAAAATATATTTTTGTCGACATACGGAAGGTAGATTGAAGTCACTGCCAACTATAATTTTATGAGTAGGGTAACTATTTGCGATGAGACTCGAGTTTTCTTTGAAATGTTCAGCAACTGTTTCATCTGAGACCGGGGGTTAGTGAAAGGAACCAGTTATTAATTTATTCCGGTTGTCAAATATAACCTCTGTCCATACTAAGTCACAGGAACTAATTGCTTCAATGTCGCTTGTGACACATATTACATTATTTTTCCTTAAGTTGTGCTTCTTGTTTCTGTTGTATTGGATATCATTACAATTACGGCTTTCCCTACAAAACCTAGGATGCTTACTCTGTGACCCTGTAAATATCAGAGCTAAACAATGTAGAACAACAACGTACGGTACAAGCATAGCATTCTGTTTTACTCCATTTGCTTATTTCCAACATTTTTAAATTGTACGTCGACTTTAGATGACATGTCAATCATAGATGTTCTTATCTCTGTTTATGAATGTACTTTCAGTCATGTTTTGAACATTGTCCCGCTACATTTTATCAACGAATGTTTCGCCGCAAGGGATATCAGATTTTAGAGTAAATTAATATGAAGTATGTCGTCCTTCCTTTCAAACATTCACATACCCATTTCTTCTTTCCTTATTGTCTTTTGGGTATGCAGTTGTAGCAATTAAAGTAGGCACAAATGCAGCGATCAAAAAGAAATGGTTAGCGTACATTCGCATTCTGTTTACAGCGTTCCTTTCTTGTTGCTCCCATGGCGATGGACTGTTTCAATCAGTAAGCGTGAAATGAAACTACCGTACAGACAGAGGGATCTATATTTATACTTGGCAGAACTAATTACATACTGACATAATCGTCGGAATTGCTTTCGTTTCCCAAAAGATACAACTATTTCAATTTCGGAAAAGAAGCTTTGTATTTGGCCAAGATGTCGAATAAGGTCCCTTACATACTGGTTGTATCGAGTAAGATGTGGAGACGGCGGTTTGAAAGCGGACAGAAGAAGTACGAGGAAGGGCGTCCCTTACCTGAGGGATCGCTACCTGGCGAAGGGGCAAGTGTGGCAAATGTCCGGCGTGGCAAATGTCCGGCATTCGCACACCACTTTGCTCTGCACCTGGACTGAGAACTTTTGACCTCGTTTTCGTAGAAGTATTACAGAATAACTGTTGGAAATCTTATACGTCACTGCCCACAGTATGGTAGTTGTACTGATATTTAACGTGGACTCCACAAAAAAGAAAAAAAAAGAAAATGTCATAAAAGAGGATGTGTTTCCTGTATGGTCAGAAGGCTAGAAATTTGTAGCTGGCTGCAGCGCTTTCTCTGGCAGGGGGTATTTGTCGCGGCGCGGCCCCGGCTGCTGGCAAACAGATTGGCGGACATGTGCTGCGGGGGCAGCCGAAACGGGAAACATCGGCGGCGCTGTCGCTGTCGCTTTCAATTCGCGGCGGCCATTGCTGGCGTGATTTAAAGGAAAGGGGGCCGGCCTTTTGTGATATTTTTCAGCGACTCGCTGTCCGCGACAATGGCGGCGGGCGCGGCGCGTGGCGGAAGCGGCGCGGGTCGTTAGGAGGCGGAAGCGGGCGTGCGGACTGCGGGGGCGGCCTGGAGCGGCCGGTAACGAGGGCGACGCCACGCAGCGGGCGGCTGGCGGCTGGCGGCGCGCGCAGCGGCACAAACGCCACTTGGCGGTGGCGGCGCCTCATTACCGGCTGCGAGACAATGCAGCCGCCACAAAGGCGGCCCGCTTCCACCGCCCTTAGCACAACCCGACAGCGCCCTGCAAGATCTCGGGCCCGTCTCCGTGGCTCAAAATGCGCCTATAAGCCTGACCCGCACACCCTGGCGTGTTCTGCAAGCGCTCATCTCTCCTGTGCCGTCATTTTCTCAAGCAACCTCTCTAAGAAACTTCCTGGCAGATTAAAACTGTGTGCCGGACCGAGACTCGAACTCTGGACCTTTGTCTTTCGCGGGCAAGTGCTCTACCAACTGAGCTACCCCAGCACGACTCACGCCCCGTCCCCACAGCTTCACTTCTGCCAGTACCTCGTCTCCTACCTTCCAAACTTAACAGAAGTTCTCCTGCGAACCTTGCAGAACTAGCACTCCTGAAAGAAAGGATATTGCGGAGACATGGCTTAGCCACAGCCTAGTTCTGCAAGGTTCGAACTTCTGTAAAGTTTGGAAGTTAGGAGACGAGGTACTGGCAGAGGTGAAGCTGTGAGGACGGGGCGTGAGTCGTGCTTGGGTAGCTCAGTTGGTAGAGCACTTGCCCGCGAAAGGCAAAGGTCCCGAGTTCGAGTCTCGGCCCGGCACACAGTTTTAATCCGCCAGGAAGTTTCATATCAGCGCACACTCTGCTGCAGAGTGAAAATCTCATTCTGGAAACATCCTCCAGGCTGTGGCTAAGCCATGTCTCCGCAATATCCTTTCTTTCAGGAGTGCTAGTTGTGCAAGGTTCGCAGGAGAGCTTCTGTAAAGTTTAGAAGGTAGGAGACGAGGTACTGGCAGAAGTGAAGCTGTGAGGACTGGGCGTAAGTCGTGCTTGGGTAGCTCAGTTGGTAGAGCACTTGCCCGCAAAAGGCAAAGGTCCCGAGTTCGAGTCTCGGTCCGGCAAACAGTTTTAATCTGCCAGGAAGTTTCATATCAGCGCACACTCTGCTGCAGAGTGAAAATCTCATTCTGGAAACCTCTCTAAGAGATAAGAATAATAACAAATGGTGGAGCTAGATCCCGTTGCAGTTTTCCTGTCGCTCGGTTGGTCTGGAGTCGGCCTCTGAGACAGCAGTCTCTGCAATCGTGGTTTTTATTACTTATCGTATGGTTTTACAAGTACACAAAACTGTTGTTGTTGTGGTCTTCAGTCCTGAGACTGGTTTGATGCAGCTCTCCATGCTACTCTATCCTGTGCAAGGTTCTTCATCTCCCAGTACCTACTGCAACCTACATCCTTCTGAATCTGTTTAGTGTATTCATCTCTTGGTCTCCCTCTACGATTTTTACCCTCCACGCTGCCCTCCAATACTAGATTGGTGATCCCTTGATGCCTCAGAATATGCCCTACGAACCGATCCCTTCTTCTAGTCAAGTTGTGCCACAAATTCCTCTTCTCTCCAATTCTGTTCAATACGTCCTCATTAGTTATGTGATCTACCCATCTAATCTTCTGCATTCTTCTATAGCAGTCCGCAGCTCGTGGTCGTGCGGTAGCGTTCTCGCTTCCCGCTCCCGGGTTCCCGGGTTCGATGCCCGGCAGGGTCGGGGATTTTATCTGCCTCGTGATGACTGGGTGTTGTGTGATGTCCTTACGTTAGTTAGGTTTAAATAATTCTAAGTTCCAGGGGACTGATGACCATGGATGTTAAGTCCCATAGTGCTCAGAACCATTTGAACCATTTTTTTCTGTAGCACCACATTTCGAAAGCTTTTATTCTCTTCTTGTCTAAACTATTTATCGTCCACGTTTCACTTCCATCCATAGCTACACTCCATACAAATACCTTCAGAAACGACTTCCTGACACTTAAATCTATACTCGATGTTAACAAATTTCTCTTCCTCAGAAACGCTTTCCTTGCCATTGCCAGTCTACATTTTATGTCTTCTCTACTTCGACCATCATCAGTTATTTTGCTCCCCAAATAGCAAAACTATCTACAATCAAATGGAAACGTCCAAATCTAACAACGAGTCGAGTTCTTTGAGTTACTTGATGTTAAGTTCTCAGCTCACCGTCAAATGCTCGAAGCGGGCAAGCCTTGGCAATGTGACCCATTGTTTGCTCCTCCGCTCCGCTGTCGCATTCTGCAGGTGGGTGGATACTCCACTTCTTCATTGTGTAACCACCTTTTCCTTGCCCTGTCCTAATGCGGTCCAGCCTCGACTACATTGGCGTGGTACTACCAGTCCCCTCGACCTTGCTTGCTGGATCTTGAATCAGTTATGCATTGTCAGTAGGTTGTTCGTTCCTGCGTTGTCCCCATTTGAAGGTCACGTGGCCGGCCGCTATGACCGAGCGGTTCTAGGCGCTACAGTCTGGAACCGCGCTACCGCTACGGTCGCAGGTTCGAATCGTGCCTCGGGCATGGATGTGTGTGATGTCCTTAGGTTAGTCAGGTTTAAGTAGTTCTATGTTCTTGGGGACTGATGACCTCAGATATTCAGTCCCACAATGCTCAGAGCCATTTGAACCATTTTGAAGGTCACGTGAAAAGAAATGATACTTTCTAAATCAACTCAGCGTGATTAGACGATAGTGTTTTCAGACGAGTTGTTAGTGGATCTTGTAAGCCTCATACAAAGGAGAGTTCTTATGATAAGTAATCTTTTTGAGCAAGTTTATGTTATCTGCTTTCCCCTTTAGATCTCACGGAGCATTTTTAGCTACGACAGGCAGCCACTGAATGAGAATAGTTCTGACGTTACCAGTGATAGCTCTCGGGGCTTCATTAAACTGCGCCCCAGTCTTTGTCGTGTGCGCAGCCTTTTCCCACACAGGAGCAAGAAGTTCTTCAGCATATCACACAAGAGCGGTTGCAGAGGAGCGTAGAGTATTGCCGCCTGCATCCCAGCTGCTTCCGGCAAGCTTGTGAAATAGATTTACTCTTGAACCAAGTTTCTTATACAACTTGATGCACTGCTGTTTGAATGTCAAGGGCATGTCCATAATGATTCCTGTTGTTGTTGTTGTGGTCTTCAGTCCTGAGACTGGTTTGATGCAGCTCTCCATGCTTCTCTATCCTGTGCAAGCTTCTTCATCTCCCATTACTTACTGCAACCTACATCCTTCTGAATCGGCTTAGTGTATTCATCTCTTGGTCTCCCTCTACGATTTTTACTCTCCACGCTGCCCTCCAATACTAAATTGGTGATCCCTTGATGCCTCAGAATATGCCCTACCAACCGATCCCTTCTTCTAGTCAAGTTGTGCCACAAACTCCTCTCCTCCCCAATTCTATTCAATACCTCCTCATTAGTTATGTGATCTACCCATCTAATCTTCAGCATTCTTCTGTAACACCACATTTCGAAGCTTCTATTCTCTTCTTGTCCAAACTATTTACCGTCCACGTTTCACTTCCATCCATGGCTACACTCCATACAAATACTTTCAGAAACGACTTCCTGACACTTAAATCTATACTTGATGTTAACAAATTTCTCTTCTTCAGGAACGCTTTCCTTGCCATTGCCAGTCTACATTTTATATCCTCTCTACTTCGACCATCATCCGTTATTTTGCTCCCCAAATAGCAAAACTATCTACAATCAAATGGAAACGTCCAAATCTAACAACGAGTCGAGTTCTTTGAGTTACTTGATGTTAAGTTCTCAGCTCACCGTCAAATGCTCGAAGCGGGCAAGCCTTGGCAATGTGACCCATTGTTTGCTCCTCCGCTCCGCTGTCGCATTCTGCAGGTGGGTGGATACTCCACTTCTTCATTGTGTAACCACCTTTTCCTTGCCCTGTCCTAATGCGGTCCAGCCACGACTACATTTGGTGTGGTACTTCCGTGTCCCCTCGACCTTCTTCACTGGATCTTGAATCAGGTAAGCATTGTCGGGAGGATGTTCGTTCCTGCGTTGCCCCTATTTGAAGGTCACGTAAAAAGATCTGATACTTTCTAAATCAACTCAGCGTGATTAGTATGATGTCAGACGAGGTGTTGGTGGTTGTTGTAAGCCTCATACAAAGGAGGGTTCTTATGATATGTAACCCGTTTGAGCAAGTTTATGTTATCTGCTTTCCGCTTAGATCTTGCGGAGCATTTTTAGCTAAGACAGACAGCCATTGAATGAGAGTAGTTCTGACGTTACCAGCGATAACTCTCATGGCTTCATTAAGGTGCGCATCAGTCTTTGTCGAGTGGTTGCAGCAAAGCGTAGAGTATTGCCGCCTGCATCCCAGCTGCTTCCGGCAAGCTTGTGAAATAGATTTACTCTTGAACCAAGTTTCCTATATAACTTGATGAACTGTTGTTTGAATGTCAAGGGGAGGCCTGTAGTGATTCCTAGATATAATGAATTGCAATTAAGTGGTACATCGATTCCATCGAAAGTCACGTGTAGCTTTCTTTGGGCTTCTTTGTTGCTTAGGAGGAATGCAGTAATCTCAGTTCTATTTGGTTACACTGAAGTCTCAATTTATGAAAGTAATAATACAGTTTCACCAAATCACTTGTCAGCACACTTTCACTGTGAATCAGATCTTTGCTCTGGAACAGTAATGCTAGGTCATCAACTTACTGGATTTTCATGGGGTCCGTGTCTGGAATATCCTGGATATGCAGTTTAAACAGGATGGAGGGAGAACTGATCTCTGAGACAGGCCGTTGTTTATAGTTCTCCATCTGGTAGCTTGTCTGTTCAGGAACACCTCGAAGCATGTCAGAAAGCCTGACGTTAACCAGAAATGCCAGCTTATGGCATGGGATGATTTCAGTAAACTTTAACGTCCATCCCTCTCTCCACACAGTGTCATAAACTGCAGCTAATTTGACACTCGCTGAAATTCAGCTTCTGCTAGATTTGTCAACATTAAAAGATTAAAAGATCTGGTCGCAGCAGCTCCGATGTTTCCTTAGGTCAGCTTGTACGACAGAGGTGATTTGATCAGTGGCCTCTTGAATGCGATTTAGAATAAGCCTATCTAGTAGTTTACATATCATGCTGAGCAGTGATACTGGTCGGTAGTGAGAAGCATCAATTCTGTCTTCGGCTGGTTTTATGATGGCAATTATCTTAGCCCGTTTGAAGAGCTTTGGTAGTTTCCCAGTTCGCAATGTCACTTAAAAATTCAATGAGCCGCAATTTTGTTTCAGGTGAAGTTCCTCATTGAAGAATATCTATCCTGGCGCCGCTTGTGGTATCCGAGGGATTCGCATCTAAAATGTTCAACAGAAAGCCGACACTTGGCAAGAAATTGACGAGACACACGACCTGAGGAAGCGAGGAAGAAGATATCTTTACTTGCTTCATACAGTAGTATATTACTGAGTAGCTTACTACACTGCTCTGTAAGTTTGTGTATGTATGTGAGTATACGTTTTTATCTTCATCACACTGTACACTGAGGCGACAGAGGTCATGTGTTACAGTACCTCCTAACATCATTTTGGACCTCCTTTTGCCTGGTATAATGCAGCAACTCGACGTGGCATGGACCCATCAAGTCGTTGGAAGTCCCCTGCAGATATAATAAGCCATGCTTGATAACCAACGAAAGGATAACCTTCTACTAGTCGGGACCTGAATGTCAAAAGCTTGAACGTGGTAGGGAAGCTAGAAAATCTGAAAAGGGAAATTCAAAGTTTCAATATAGATATAGTACCGCCCAGAGAGACGAAATAGAAAGAAGATAAGGATTTCTGGTCAGATGAATATAGGATAATATCAACAGCAGCAGAAAATGGTACAACGGGAGCAGGATTCGTTATGAATATGAAGGTTGGGCTGAGACTGTGTTATTGTGAACAGTTCAGTGATAGGGTTGTTCTTATCAGAATCGACACCAAACCAACGTCGACACTGATAGTTCAGGTATACATGTCGACGTCGCAAGCTGAAGATAAAGAGAGAGAGAAAGTATATGAGGATATTGATAGGGTAATATACATTACGTAAAGGGAGATGAAACTGTAATAGTCACGGGGGACTGAAATGCAGTTTTAGGGGAAGGAGTACAAGAAGAGGTTACAGGAGAATATGGGCTTGGAATAATGAATAAGAGAGGAGAAAGGCTAAGTGAGTTCAATAATAAGGTACAGCTATTAATAGCGAATACTGTGTTCGAGAACCACATGCGGAGTAGGTATACTTGGGAAAGGCCGAATGATGTGATGAGATTTCATTTAGATTACGTCATGGTCAGAGATTCGGAAATCAAGTACTGTATTGTAAGCCTTACTCAGGAGCAGATACAGACTCAGATCACAATGTAGTAGTGATGAAGAGTAGGCTGAATTCTAAGAAATCAGTCAGGAAGAATCAATAAGAGAAGAAGCGGAATACGGAAGTACTAAGGAATGACGAGATACGCTTGATGTTCTCTACGACTATACAGACAGCAATGAAGAATAGCTCAATAGGCAGTACAGTTGAAGAGGACTTAAAATTTCTAAAAAGGGCAATCACAGAAGTTGGAAAGAAGAACATTGGTACAAAGAAGGTAAGTGCGAAGAAATCATGGGTAACAGAAGAAATACTTCAGCTGATGGATGAATGAATAAAGTCCAAAAATGTTCAGGGAAATTCAGAAATACAGAAATACAACTCAGTGAGGAATGAAATAAATAGGAAGTGCAGGGAATTTAAGACAGAATGGCTGTATGAAATATGTTAAGAATTCGAAAAAGAAATAATTGTCGGAAGGACTGACTCAGTATATAGAAAAGTTAAAACAACCTTCGATGAAATTAAAAGCAAGGGTGGTAACATTAAGAGTGCAATATGTAAAACTCCCCCCCCCCCCCCCCCCCATGAACCATGGACCTTGCCGTTGGTGGGGGGGCTTGCATGCCTCAGCGATACAGATAGCCGTACCGTAGGTGCAACCACAACGGAGGGGTATCTGTTGAGAGGCCAGACAAACGTGTGGTTCCTGAAGAGGGGCAGCAGCCTTTTCAGTAGTTGCAGAGGCAACAGTCTGGATGATTGACTGATCTGGCCTTGTAACACTAACCAAAACGGCCTTGCTGTGCGGGTACTACGAACGGTTGAAAGCAAGGGGAAACTACAGCCGTACTTTTTCCCGAGGGCATGCAGCTTTACTGTATGGTTAATGATGATGGCGTCCTCTTGGGTAAAATATTCCGGAGGTAAAATAGTCCCCCATTCGGATCTCCGGGCGGGGACTACTAAAGACGAGGTTGTTATCAGGAGAAAGAAAACTAGCGTTCTACGGATCGGTAGGTGGAATGTCAGATCCCTTAATCGGGCACGTAGGTTAGAAAATTTAAAAATGGAAATGGATAGGTTAAAGATAGATATAGTGGGAATTAGTGAAGTTTGGTGGCAGGAGTAACAAGACATTTGGTCAGGCGAATACAGGATTATAAATACAAAGTCAAACGGGGGTAATGCAGGAGTAGGTTTAATAATGAAAAAAAAAAAAATAGGAATGCAGGTAAGATACTACAAACAGCATAGTGAACGCATTATTGTGGTCAAGATAGACACGAAGCCCACGCCTACTACAGTAGTACAAGTTTATATGCCAACCAGCTCTGCAGATGACGAACAAATTGAAGGAATGTATGATGAGATAAAAGAAATTATTCAGATAGCGAAGGGAGACGAAAATTTAATAGTCATGGGTGACTGGAATTCGGTAGTAGGAAAAAAGAGGGAAGGAAACGTAGTAGGTGAATATGGACTGGGGGTAAGAAATGAAAGAGGAAGTCCCCTGGTAGAATTTTGCACAGAGCACAACTTAATCATAGCTAACACTTGGTTCAAGAATCATAAAAGAAGGTTGTATACATGGAAGAAGCCTGGAGATACTGACAAATTTCAGATAGATTATATAATGGTAAGGCAGAGATTTAGGAACCAGGTTTTAAATTGTAAGACATTTCCAGGGGCAGATGTGGACTCTGACCACAATCTATTGGTTATGAACTGTAGATTAAAACTGAAGAAACTGCAAAAAGGTGGGAATTTAAGGAAATGGGACCTGGATAAACTGAAAGAACCAGAGGTTGTACAGAGTTTCAGGTAGAGCGTAAGGGAACAAATGGCAGGAATGGGGGAAAGAAATACAGTAGAAGAACAATGGGTAGCTTTGAAGGATGAAGTAGTGAAGGCAGCAGAGGATCAAGTAGGTAAAAAGACGAGGGGTAGTAGAAACCCTTGGGTAACAGAAGAAGTATTGAATTTAATTGATGAAAGGATTAAATAGAAAATGCAGTAAATGAAGCAGGCAAAAAGGAATACAAACGTCTCAAAAATGAGATCCACAGGATGTGCAAAATGGCTAAGCAGGGATGGCTAGAGGATAAATGTAAGTATGTAGAGGCTTATCTCACTAGGGGCAAGATAGATACTGCCTACAGGAAAATTAAAGAGCCCTTTGGAGAAAAGAGAACCACTTGTATGAATATCAAGAGCTCAGATGGAAACCCAGTTCCAAGCAAAGAAGGGAAAGCAGAAATGTGGAAGGAGTATATAGAGGGTCTATACAAGGGCGATGTACTTGAGGACAATATTGTGGAAATGGAAGAGGATGTAGATGAAAATGGAATGGGAGATATGATACTGCGGGAAGAGTTTGACAGAGCACTGAAAGACCTAAGTCGAAACATGGCCCCGGGAGTAGACAACATTCCATTAGAACTACTGGCGGCCTTGGGAGAGCCAGTCCTGACAAAACTCTACCATCTGGTGAGGAAGATGTATGAGACAGGCGAAATACCCTCAGACTTCAAGAAGAATATAATAATTCCAATCCCAAAGAAAGAAGGTGTTGACAGATGTGAAAATTACCGAACTATCAGTTTAATAAGTCACGGCTGCAATATACTAACGCGAATTCTTTACAGACGAATGAAAAACCAGTAGAAGCCGACCTTGGGGAAGATCAGTTTGGATTCCTTAGAAATATTGGAACACGTGAGGCAATACTGACCCTACGGCTTATCTTAGAAGCTAGCATTTGTAGACTTAGAGAAAATTTTGACAATGTTGACTGGAATACTCTCTTTCAAATTCTGAAGGTGGCAGGGGTAAAATATAGGGAGCGAAAGGCTATTTACAATTTGTATAGAAACCAAATGGCAGTTACAAGAGTTGAGGGGCATGAAAGAGAAGCAGTGGTTGGGAAGGGAGTGAGACAGGGCTGTAGCCTCTCCCCGATGTTATTCAATCTGTATATTGAGCAAACAGTGAAGGAAACAAAAGAAAAGTTCGGAGTAGGTATTAAAATCCATGGAGAAGAAATAAAAACTTTGAGGTTTGCCGATGACATTGTAATTCTGTCAGAGACAGCAAAGGACTTGGAAGAGCAGTTGAACGGAATGGATAGTGTCTTGAAAGGAGGATATAAGATGAACATCAAGAAAAGTAAAACGTGGATAATGGTATGTAGGCGAATTAAGTCGGGTGATGCTGAGGGAATTAGATTAGAAAATGAGACACTTAAAGTAGTAAAGGAGTTTTACTATTTGGGGTGCAAAATAACTGATGATGGTCGAAGTAGAGATGATATAAAATGTAGACTGGCAATGGGAAGGAAAGCGTTTCTGAAGAAGAGAAATTTGTTAACATCGAGTATTGATTTAAGTGTTAGGAAGTCGTTTCTGAAAGTATTTGTATGGAGTGTAGCCATGTATGGAAGTGAAACGTGGACGGTAAATAATTTGGACAAGAAGAGAATAGAAGCTTTCGAAATGTGGTATCAGAGAAGAATGCTGAAGATTAGATGGGTAGATCACATAACTAATCAGGAGGTATTGAATAGAATTGGGGAGGAGTTTGTGGCACAACTTGACTAGAAGAAGGGATCGTTTGGTAGGACATGTTCTGAGGCATCAAGGGATCACCAATTTAGTATTGGAGGGCAGCGTGGAGGGTAAAAATCGTAGAGGGAGACCAAGAGATGAATACACCAAGCAGATTCAGAAGGATGTAGGTTGTAGTAGGTACTGGGAGATGAAGAAGCTTGCACAGGATAGAGTAGCATGGAGAGCTGCATCAAACCAGTCTCAGGACTGAAGACCACAACAACAACAACAACAACAACATGTAAAACTCAGTATTCTCAGCAGCTCTTCACACTGAGGCCGGGAATATTGAATTCCCTAATGATTTCCGAAATGGCATATGTCATGCGTGTAGTTCCAACTGCCATTCCAGAAGGTGTATAGTGCTCTGTGTGTGTCAAAAGTGGTACATGGATAGCTGAGTTGTTACAGAGGACTGCCTGTGAAAGTCAAGGTTCTAGGCTTATGATATTTATATTCCAGTCGTGCACACAAGTTTAACTCTCCGGGAAGTTTTGTGAAGTTTTCGTGACTATTACTCAACAATGATTCTAACATTTTGTTTTCCTATAATTCATAGTTTTTATGAACCGATCCGGACTGTCTGAAAGGTGAGTCATAAACGAATCTGCAACTGCCCGCTACTTAGTGTCTGAAGGTAAATAAACTACTGGCCATTAAAATTGCTACACCAAGTAGAAATGGAGATGATAAACGGGTATTCATTGGACAAATATATTATACTACAACTGACCTGTGATTACATTTTCACGTAATTTGGGTGCATAGATCCTGAGAAATCAGTACCCAGAACAACCACCTTGGTACGCCTGGGCATTGAGTCAAACAGAGCTTGGATGGCGTGTACAGGTACAGCTGCCCATGCAGCTTCAACACGCTACCACAGTTCATCAAGAGTAGTGACTGGCGTATTGTGACGAGCCAGCTGCTCGGCCACCATTGACCAGACGTCTTCAATTGGTGAGAGATATCGAGAATGTGCTGGCCAGGGCAGCAGTCGAACATTTTCTGTATCCAGGTAGGCCCGTAGAGGACCTGCAACATGCGGTCGTGCATTATCCTGCTGAAATGTAGGGTTTCGTAGGGATCGAATGAAGGGTAGAGCTACGGGTCGTAACACATATGAAATGTAGCGTCCACTTGTCAAAGTGCAGTCAGTGCGAACAAGTGGTCACCGAGACCAGTGGCACCCCATACCATCACGCCGGGTGATACGCCAGTATGGCGATGACGAATACACGCTTCCAATGTGCGTTCACCGCGATGTCGCCAAACACGGATGCGACTATCATGATGCTGTAAACAGAACCCTGATTAATCCGAAAAAATGACGTTTTGCCATTCGTGCACCCAGGTTTGTCGTTGAGTACACCATCGCAAGTGTTCCTGTCTGTGATGCAGCGACAAGGTTAACCGCAGCCATGGTCTCTGAGCTGATAATCCATGCTGCTGCATACGTCGTCGAAATGTTCGTGCAGATGGTTGTTGTCTTTCAAACGTCCCCATCTGTTGACTCAGGGATCGAGACGTGGCTACACGATCCGTTACAGCCATGCGGTTAAGATGCCTGTCATCTAGACTGCTAGTGATCCGAGGCCGTTGGGATCCAGCACGGCGTCCTTATTACCCTCCTTAACCCACCGATTCCATATTCTGCTGACAGTCATTGGTTCTCGACCAACGCAAGCAGCAATGTCGCGATACGATAAATCGCAATCGTGATAGGCTACAATCCGACATTTATCAAAGTCGGAAACGTGATGGTATGCATTTGTCCTCCTTACACGAGGCATCACAACAACGTTTCACAAGAAAACGCCGGTCAACTGCTGTTTGTGTATGAGAAATCGGTTGGAAACTTTACCGGTGTCAACCTTGTGTGAATGCTCTGAAAAGCTAATCGTTTGTATATCACAGCATCTTCTTCCTGTCGGTCAAATTTCTCGTCTTTAGCACGTCATCTTCGTGGTGTAGCTACTTTAATGGCCAGTAGTGTATTTAGAAGATAGAATATGACAGACTTAACAACTTTCGTGATCTGTGCCTGGATTTGTGTGTGTGTGTTTGTGTGTGTGTGTATGTGTGTATGTGTGTGTGAATTCCTAAGGGACCGAACTGTTGAGGTCATCGGTCCCTAGACTTAAACACTTCTTAAATTAACTTATGCTAAGAACAACAACACACCCCCATGCCCAAGGGAGGACTCGAATCTCTGGCAGGTGGGGCCACGCAATCCGTGACATGGCGCCTTCTAACCAAGCAGCCACTAAGCGTGGATGGAATAAAAAAAAATTATATATATATATATATATATATATATATATATATATATATATATATATATATATATTGAGAGATGGCATGAGCCCCCTCTCATATTTCTATCTTACGATTTTCCTCTCTAATTGCATGCGGTGAAAAGTTGCTATTCCTTCACACGCGGACTTCCCACGCAGCGTCTTTCGACACCCAGGTGGTCCGGTGACAGGCGGGCTCTTCTTATCTTGAAAGGGTAAGCCGACGGGTGTGAGGGAGTCGAGTGAATGCTTTCCAGACGGCGACATTGTCAAAGGACACGCCCGGAGGGGCCTGAAGTAGCGGCTGGGCTAGAGGTTCCGTTACTTCGCAGAAACTTAGCGAAAACACTTTCTGGCGGGCTACCAGCGAGGCGTGGGAATGACTTGTGTTCCCAAGCAGCCTTGGCGCGAAAATTCCCGCGTTTTCTCCTGTGTAGTAACTGTGATTGGCTTGCTCAGGGCATAGCTCCGTGACGTAGCAAAATCGGCGCAGAAATTGGCGCCAAGAATCTCCATTGGTGGAATGGTAGTGCTCCAGCAATAGAGTGGAATTTTCCGCCGGTTTTCGAGTTGCTGATTGGAACGGTTAACCACGGCCGCTGTCGTGGGGGCGGGAATGTTCTGTGTTCGGTTTGTACGGGTGCCCTTGTGGGGAGTCAGCTCTCGCCTTTCAGTCGGAGTAGGTTACAACACTGAGCTCTCGCTGCTCTGGACAGCCTGCCTTCCGTTGGATGTCTAATATACGTTTATTTGATTGTAACTGTTTAACGAAGTTTCTGAAGTTTCGACTTCAACGTAACTTTCCGAGTACAGTTGGCAATTGAGCGTTCTGCGTACAAGGGGCCTATGTTGTCTGTCTTGGGCAGTTTTGGCTGAAGTTGACTGTATCGGAGTTACTGTGTGACTTTGCTTGTGAAAATCAATCACTGTACCGTCAGTGGTTGTGTGGCGAGCCTTCTTCGTCTCCCTCAGAGGCGCATTTGTATTGATAGGAAGTCTTTAGTCTGGAACAACCAGACCAGGACAATTTGTTTCGGGCTATACTCGCGACATTATCATCACCACGACGGGACGTCGAAGCAACCAGCCATCGCTTCCAGTACGCCAGATCGTGTCCTTGCAGCTAAGAAGACAGCTTGGTAATGTACGTCCGCAGCACCGGCAAAGCAGGCATTTTTGCTAGGCGATAATCAGAGCTCAGCAGAGCGCGCCTGTTCGTCTTTTCTAACTTTGTTCTATCTTGGGTGTTGATTGTCTGAGTTCTCACTAATGTAGCAGCAATTAATGTTGGGTTAGCTGTGTGTCTCTCTTAAGATTTGAGTTGCAAGGAATTGGCTCCACATACCACTTCGTCATAAACGTCACAATCTAGTTTAGGAACAACTTCACCTTCACAGCGTTTATTTGAGTATCCAATTTGAGCCAATTTGATGTATTGTAAATGTTTCATGTGCTTTTGTTTATTATTTTGTGTTTAGTCTTAATAAATCATATTGTTATTTTGGACAGAACTTTCAGTCTGTTAATCGGTAGAGCAACCCTATCATTTCTCACTACGTTAATGAAACCTTCCTTTATTTAACTTATTTATCAAATTAAATTATTGCAGGTGCCAAACTCCTTTCTACTCCACTTGGAGGGTTGATTACAGTCAGTTCGCGTATCTTTTTAATCCATGTGCAACAGCAAAAGTCGGAATAGGGGGGGCCTAGAGCATAATTTACATATGTAGATTCTAGAAGAATTTAGTGTTAAATACACTGCTAGCCCCGGCACCTCGCTATATATATATATATATATATATATATATATATATATATATATATATATATATATATATATATATATATATATATATAGGGTGAGTCACCTAACGTTACCGCTGGATATAGTTCGTAAACCACATCAAATACTGACGAATCGATTCCACAGACCGAACGTGAGGAGGGGGGCTAGTGTAATTGGTTAATACAAACCATAAAAAAATGCACGGAAGTATGTTTTTTAACACAAACCTACGTTTTTTTAAATGGAACCCCGTTATTTTTGTTAGCACAGCTGAACATATAAACAAATACGTAATCAGTGCCGTTTGTTGCATTGTAAAATGTTAATTACATCCGGAGATATTGTAACCTAAAGTTGACGCTTGAGTACCACTCCTCCGCTGTTCGATCGTGTGTATCGGAGAGCACCGAATTACGTGGGGATCCAAAGGGAACGGTCATGGGCCTTAGGTACAGAAGAGACTGGAACAGCACATTACGTTCACATGCTAACACCTTTTTGTTGGTCTCTTTCACGCAGAACGTTCATTCAAGCATATGAACTTCTTTGCGACGTTGCTCAAGTCGTACGTCACGTTGGTTGTATGGCGGTTATGTCGTCAAAGAGTCGACGTTTCAGGTGAATGTTGCACTTTGTTGTTTTGCCACAGTTTCATCGTGGAATACCAAGTTTCGTGTCCGCAGCTCGTGGTCGTTCGGTAGCGTTCTCGCTTCCCACGCCCGGGTTCCCGGGTTCGATTCCCGGCGGGGCAGGGATTTTCTCTGCCTCGTGATGACTGGGTGTTGTGTGCTGTCCTTAGGTTAGTTAGGTTTAAGTAGTTTTAAGTTCTAGGGGACTGATGACCATAGATGTTAAGTCCCATAGTGCTCAGAGCCATTTGAACCAAGTTTCGTCATCAGTGATAATTTTTTGCAGAAAAGAATGTCTGTGTTTTGCATTTCAGTCACGTCGCGGCAGTCGTCTACGCGTCGTTGTTGTTATTTTGAAGCAACCTGTGTGGGAGAAACTTTGCAGACACTATTCTCTTCTTGGTAACATTCTGGAGAATGTCTTGAACGCTTGTTTAAGAGACGTTGCTCCATTGCGATATATGACACAACAACGTTGACTCACTAAGGCTGCACGTCTACTGCTTAACACTGCCTGCTCACCACTGAGGGTCGAATGCACATTTGTTGTTTGTAGTTGTTAGTTCAAGCTGACACCGTACTTACGGCGCTGAAGTCGTTAAACGTCTGGAATGAAATTCTGGCCTGACCGTTATGTCCATCTGCGACCTGCGTGAATTGTCAAGTGGTTAACCACAACAGCATCTCACTCCCTCGGATGTGACGTCGAACGAGGTTCTGAAGATGAATAATTCCGTAACTAGCAAACTTTTGCGACATGTACTGGGATTTTGCTGAGTTCGTGTCAGAGTGGAGGAGGTTTCGCACGGTACTGTCTGGAACTGAAATAATCTATTGCATTCAAGACAAGGGATGACTATGGGTGAATGGGTACTTCCTAATGAGTGCCGTTCGATATATAGGGCGTTTGTTTTAACTCCAGACAGTTAAATATTTCGGAAACGAGGCATCGTACGAAAAAAAAAATGTTTTACGTGAAAAGTTTTACTAGTAAAGGGGACATGTTTCCATCCTGACCATCTACGAACCACCTTTCCTGCGTGGGCCGGATCAACCTTGTATTTTCAAATGGGAACCCCCCCTCCCCATTTTTATAGCATATTCGGATTCTAAGCCAAAAAAAATACGTCTGGATTATTTAAACCATTGTTTTCCGTTCGTGGAAGATGGTGGTGTAACCAATAAATGTCAATTGTGGCTGCTTTTGCAATTAAGAATTGACGCATTCTACTCGAAATTTCATTTACGATGTAAATGATGTATAGTTTTGTGTTCTGAAAGTTGGTATCGGTGATGAAACTTTACTTGTGTGTTGCAAAAGTGATTGTGAATATGGCTGCACATTGATATTTCTGGCAAATGAAGTACTTGTATGGCAGCGTAATTTTATGTTCCCTACAGGTTTGATCGTGATGAGTGCACAAACCACCGGAAAGCTTTATTTCAGTGGCCGCCGTCGGACCTTGCCACCCGGGTGAATGATTTCAATGTGTGTTTTCATCCAACTGTCGTAACTGGCATGCTGACTATACGGGGCTACCGGCAGAATATAAACCATAACTATTGTAATAACGCAACATGTCCATGACAGGTGCATGACCGAAATCAAGCAGCCCACTGGTGAGAGCCATGGGGAATCACCGAAATCAAGTATCGCTATGTGAATAGATAACTATTATAGACACGGCGTTGTTCGTTGATCACGCTAAACGTATTTTCTAAGAAGACATTGAAAAGGTATGTCATATTATATTGTACAATCAAATTTTCAGCGCTAAAGTAAATTTCGAACATAAATATCAACAGATGGAACAGAAAGGTTTTCATTCACATCGTAAATGAAATGTGGAGTCAAGTACATCGATTCTTAATCGCAAAAACATGCACACTTGATATTTGTCGAATACAACGCCACCTACCACGAATGAAAAAGAATGGTTTCAGTAAACTGTACGTATTTTTTGGCGTAGAATACGAATATGTTAAAAATGGAGGGTTTCCATTTGAAAAAACAAATTTGAACCCGCCCGTTCTGGGGAGGGGAGGGGGTTTGCTTAGCAAGTGGCCACGTGTAGCATAGGCAGACGTCCCCTTTACTGGTATTAACTTTTCATCTAGAACATTTTTTTTTCGCACGGTGCGTCGTTTTCGAAATATTTAGTTGTCTCAAATTTAAAGAAACACCCTGAATATTAGAGCGATAGTCCGAAACAGTGAGGGCTTTGCTACAGCCGAAAGGATGAGCACACCGTCATTTCGGTGGGAAATGTTGTGGAATGCTCGGAGGGGAAAATGGAAAACAACGAGAGGCCCGAGGAGCGGCGGCAGGTAGTGTCTTTAGTGCGGAGGCGGGCACATCCGTTTGGGCTGAGCGCGCGCCGGCCGTGTCCGGTTAATCCACGCGATCGGCCGGCGCTGCGTTGTTTATAGGCGGGCGAGCAACTAATCAGCGGCGGCCGGCGAGCGGCGCCGTGTCGCGGCTTATCTGGCTCTGCAGCCGGCTCAGGCCAGATTAATGTCCAATCAGGCCGCGCAGCGCCACGCCGAACCTGCACCTGCCGCTGCCGCTGCCGCTGCCTCCACCCTGTCACGTCCCACTGTCACCCGCCGGAGCACGCGCCTCCTCACCTCCTACACGACTGGAGCGAGTCTCGCGAGAAATCGTACCGACCTATAGAGCTGCTTCTTAAGAGCGAGTACACTGGAGTGGCAAAAGTAATGGGGTAGGGTTAAACATACAGGGTGAAAAGTATTTAAACCGACAAACTCTGGGAGGTTGTTGTTGTGGTCTTCAGTCCTGAGACTGGTTTGATGCAGCTCTCCATGCTACCCTATCATGTGCAAGCTTCATCTCCCAGTACTTACTGCAACCCACATCCTTCTGAATCTGCTTAGTGTATTCATCTCTTGGTCTCCTTCTACGATTTTTACCCTCCACGCTGCCCTCCAATGCTAAATTTGTGATCCCTTGATCTTGATGCCTCAGAACATGTCCTACTAACCGGTCCCTTCTTTTTGGCAAGTTGTGCCACATACTGGCTCTGAGCACTATGGGACTTAACTGCTGAGGTCATCAGTCCCCTAGAACTTAGAATTATTTAAAACTAACTAACCTAAGGACACCACACATATCCATGCCCGAGGCAGGATTCGAACCTGCGACCGCAGCGGTCGCGCGGTTCCAGACTGTGGCGCCTAGAACCGCTTGGCTACACCGGCCGGAGTGCCACATACTCCTCTTCTCCCCAATTCTGTTCAATACTTCATCATTAGTTATGTGATCTACCCATCTAATCTTCAACATTCTTCTGTAGCACCACATTTCGAAAGCTTCTATTCTGTTCTTGTCCAAACTATTTATAGTCCATGTTTCACTTCCATACATGGCTACACTCCATACAAATACTTTCAGAAACGACTTCCTGACACTCACATCTATACTCGATGTTAACAAATTTCTCTTCTTCAGAAACGCTTTCCTTGCCATTGCCATTGCTATTGGGAGGTTGTAGGGGACATCAAAACAAATATTTTTCCCTAATGTCATTTTTTCCTATGAAGAGTATTTAAACCGGTAGAGGAAGATTTCTCTGGCAGCGAATTAATTAAACCAACAAACACTTTTCCATTTTTTTATGACCAAGAGACAACAACTAGGTGGAAGATACGGCCCAATTAAACAGTCTCCAACAACACCGACCCACACATTAACGAAGAACCGCACTTGATGAGCGCTAGTAACTGTGGCATGTGGGTTATCCTCACTCCAAACATGCGAATTGTGCATGTTGAAGACTCCATCACGCCCGAACGTTGCTTCATCGGTAAACAGCACAGAGGATGGAAATCTAGGATGCTTTTCACACTGTTCCAGGTTGTTGTATGTTGTTGTAGTCTTCAGTCCTGAGACTGGTTTGATGCAGTTCTCCATGCTACTCTATCCTGTGCAAGCTTCTTCATCTCCCAGTACCTACTGCAACCTACATCCTTCTGAATCTGCTTAGTGTATTGATCTCTTGGTCTCCCTCTACGATTTTTACCCTCCACGCTGCCCTCCAATGCTAAATTGGTGATCCCTTGATGCCTCAAAACATGTCCTACCAACCGATCCCTTCTTCTAGTCAAGTTGTGCCACAAACTTCTCTTCTCCCCAATCCTATTCAATACCTCCTCATTAGTTACGTGATCTACCCACCCTATCTTCAGCATTCTTCTGTAGCACCACATTTCGAAAGCTTCTATTCTCTTCTTGTCCAAACTGGTTATCGTCCATGTTTCACTTCCATACATGGCTACACTCCATACAAATACTTTCAGAAACGACTTCCTGACACTTAAATCTATACTCGATGTTAACAAATTTCTCTTCTTCAGAAACGATTTCCTTGCCATTGCCAGTCTACATTTTATATCCTCTCTACTTCGACTATCATCAGTTATTTTACTCCCTAAATAGCAAAACTCCTTTACTACTTTAAGTGTCTCACTTCCTAATCTAATCCCCTCAGCGTCACCCGATTTAATTAGACTACATTCCATTATCCTCGTTTTGCTTTTGTTGATGTTCATCTTATATCCTCCTTTCAAGACACTGTCCATTCCGTTCAACTGCTCTTTCAAGTCCTTTGCTGTCTCTGACAGAATTACAATGTCATCGGCGAACCTCAAAGTTTTTACTTCTTCTCCATGAATTTTAATACCTACTCCGAAGTTTTCTTTTGTTTCCTTTACTGCTTGCTCAATATACAGATTGAATAACATCGGGGAGAGGCTACAGCCCTGTCTCACTCCTTTCCCAACCACTGCTTCCCTTTCATGTCCCTCGACTCTTATAACTGCCATCTGCTTTCTATACAAATTGTAAATAGCCTTTCGCTCCCTGTATTTTACCCCTGCCACCTTCAGAATTTGAAAGAGAGTATTCCAGTTAACGTTGTCAAAAGCTTTCTCTAAGTCTACAAATGGTACCATTGCGAAAACTGTGATCTCGGTGGATAATCAACTGGTTCCAGGTTGTGGACACGCTGTAAGTGAAATTGACGTAACAATTGCTCTCGAAGGACTGTTCTTACAGTCGTCTGATTCGTCCCCATGTGACGTGCAATTGCACGAGTGCTGATTGAAGGATCCCGCTCCACATGCTGCAAGACAGCTTCCTCAAATTGCAGCGTTCTTACCGTGCGACGGCATCCCTGTCCATGTAATCTGCTAAATGACCTGGTCTCACGCAGACGTTTGTACACAGCATCAAATGTCGTATGATGCAGGATACGGCGATTAGGATATTGTTGTTGATAAACCCACTGTGCAGCTCGTCCGTTGTGGTGCGCTATGTTGTATGCACCAATCATGTCAGTGTACTCACTCCAGGTGTATCGCTCCATTAGTGCACTACTACACTGGTGGACAGCAGCTGCCTACAACTGAAGAGCGTAATACGGCCTCCAACGGTTTAAATAAACCTCGTAGGAAAAAAATGACATTAGGGGAAAATATTTGTTTTGATGTCGCCAACAACCTCCCAGAGTATGACGGTTTAAATACTTTTCGCACTGTATATACAGATGGCAAAACGACTATTCACGTTGGTGTGTAGAATATATGAGTCTGGCGACATACCATCTGACTTTCGGAAAAGCATCATCCACACAATTCCGAAGACGGCAAGAGCTGACAAGTGCGAGAATTATCGCACAATCAGCTTAACAGCTCATGCATCGAAGCTGCTTACAAGAATAATATACAGAAGAATGGAAAAGAAAATTGAGAATGCGCTAGGTGACGATCAGTTTGGTTTTAGGAAAAGTAAAGGGACGAGAGAGGCAATTCTGACGTTACGGCTAATAATGGAAGCAAGGCTAAAGAAAAATCAAGACACTTTCATAGGATTTGTCGACCTGGAAAAAGCGTTCGACAATATAAAATGGTGCAAGCTGTTCGAGATTCTGAAAAAAGTAGGGGTAAGCTATAGGGAGAGACGGGTCATATACAATATGTACAACAACCAAGAGGGAATAATAAGAGTGGACAATCAAGAACGAAGTGCTCGTATTAAGAAGGGTGTAAGACAAGGCTGTAGCCTTTCGCCCCTACTCTTCAATCTGTACATCGAGGAAGCAATGATGGAAATAAAAGAAAGGTTCAGGAGTGGAATTAAAATACAAGGTGAAAGGATATCAATGATACGATTCGCTAATGACGTTGCTATCCTGAGTGAAAGTGAAGAAGAATTAAATGATCTGCTGAACGGAATGAACAGTCTAATGAGTACGCAGTATGGTTTGAGAGTAAATCGGAGAAAGACGAAGGTAATGAAAAGTAGTAGAAATGAGAACAGCGAGAAACTTAACATCAGGATTGATGGTCACGAAGTCAATGAAGTTAAGGAATTCTGCTACCTAGGCAGTAAAATAACCAATGACGGACGGAGCAAGGAGGACATCAAAAGCAGACTCGCTATGGCAAAAAAGGCATTTCTGGCCAAGAGAAGTCTACTAATATCAAATACCGGCCCTAATTTGAGGAAGAAATTTCTGAGGATGTACGTCTGGAGTACAGCATTGTATGGTAGTGAAACATGGACTGTGGGAAAACCGGTACAGAAGAGAATCGAAGCATTTGAGATGGTGCTATAGACGAATGTTGAAAATTAGGTGGACTGATAAGGTAAGGAATGAGGAGGTTCTACGCAGAATCGGAGAGGAAAGGAATATAGGATGATAGGTGCTAAGACATGAGGGAATGACTTCCATGGTACTAGAGGGAGCTGTAGAGGGCAAAAACTGTAGAGGAAGACAGAGATTGGAATACGTCAAGCAAATAAATGAGGACGTAGGTTGCAAGTTCTACTCTGAGATGAAGAGGTTAGCACAGGAAAGGAATTCGTGGCGGGCCGCATCAAACCAGTCAGTAGACTGATGACCAAAAAAAATAAATAAATAAAATAATACAGATGGCAACAGTATCGCATACGCACGGTAAAGAGCAGTGCATTGGCAGAATTGTCTTTTGTACTCAAGTGTTTCATGTGAAAAAGTGTCCGACGTGATTATGCTCGCACGACCGGAATTATGAATGTGGACACGGAGTGGTAGTTGGAGCAAAACGCATGATACACGCTATTTCGTAAATCATTAGGGAATTCAGTATTCCGAGATCCACAGTGTCAAGAGTGTGCCAAGAATACCGAGTTTTACGTATTGCCTCTCACCACTCTCTTCACTTGACGACCTAGATCAGTGGTGTTTGCGTAGTGCTGCCAGTGCTAACAAACAACCAACACTGCTTGAAATGACAACAGAAATTAATTTTGGACCTACGACGAACGTATCCATTAGGACAGTGCGGCGAAATCTAGCATCAAAAGACTACAGCAGCAGACGACCGACGCTGTATATTAGATACAGGCTCCCAGGTAGATGCCATTTTCCTTGACTTCCGGAAGGCGTTCGATACAGTTCCGCACAATGGCCTGATAAACAAAGCGAGAGCCTACGGAATACCAGACCAGCTGTGTGGCTGGATTGAAGAGTTTGTAGCAAACATAACATAGCACGTTGTTCTCAATGGAGAGACGTCTACAGAGGTTAAAGTAACCTCTGGCGTGCCACAGGTGAGTGTTATGGGACCATTGCTTTTCACAATATATATAAATGACCTAGTAGATAGTGTCGGAAGTTCCATGCGGCTTTTCGCGGATGATGCTGTAGTATACAGAGAAGTTGCAGCATTAGAAAATTGCAGCGAAATGCAGGAAGATCTGCAGCGGATAGGTACTTGGTGCAGGGAGTGGTAACTGACCCTTAACATAGGCAAAATGTAATGTATTGCGAATACATTTCAAGAAAGGTCCTTTATTGTATGATTATATGGTAGCGGAACAAAGACTGGTAGCAGTTACTTCTGTAAAATATCTGGGAGTATGCGTACGGAACGATTTGAAGTGGAATGATCATATAAAATTAATTGTTGGTAAGGCGGGTGCCAGGTTGAGATTCATTGGGAGAGTCCTTAGAAAATGTAGTCCATCAACAAAGGAGGTGGCTTACAAAACACTCGTTCGACCTATACTTGAGTATTGCTCATCAGCGTGGGATACGTACCAGGTCGGGTTGACAGAGGAGATATAGAAGATCGGAAGAAGAGCGACGCGTTTCGTCACAGGGTTATTTGGTAAGCGTGATAGCGTTACGGAGATGTTTAGCATCTAAACTCAAGTGGCAGACTCTGCAAGAGAGGCGCTCTGCATCGCGGTGTAGCTTGCTGTCCAGGTTTCGAGAGGGTGCGTTTCTGGATGAGGTATCGAATATATTGCTTCCCCCTACATATACCTCCCGCGGAGATCACGAATGTAAAATTAGAGAGATTTGAGCGCGCACGGAGGATTTCCGGCAGTCGTTCTTCCCGCGAACCATACGCGACTGGAACAGGAAAGGGAGGTAATGACAGTGGCACGTAAAGTGCCCTCCGCCACACACCGTTGGGTGGCTTGCGGAGTATAAATGTAGATGTAGATGTAGTGCCTTTTGTAACGACACGAAATGGCCTGCAGCTCATCTCCTGATCTCGTGCCTTATCGGTTGGACCCTTGACGACTTCAAAACAGTGGCTTAGTCAGATGTGTCCCCGTTTCAGTTGGTAAGAGCTGATGATAGGATTCATATGTGGCGCAGACCCTACGAATCCATGGACTCAAGTTGTCAATAAGACACTCTGCAAGGTGGTGGTGGCTCCATAAAGGTGTGGGGTGTGTTTACATAGACTGACCTCGGTCCTCTGGTTCAACTGAATCTATCACTGACTGGAAATGGCTGTGTTTGACTACTTGGAGACCATTTACAGTCATTGATAGACTCACACTTCCAAAAAATGATGAAGTTTTTATGGATGACGATGCTCCTTATCACTGAGCCGTAGTTGATCGCGACTAGTTTGATGAACATTCTGGGCATTTTCGAGCGAATGATTTGGCCACCCAGATCGCTCGACATGAATCCCAGCGAATATTTATGGCACATAAGCGAGAGGTCAGTTCTATACAAAAACTTGCACCGACAAAGTTCCGCAATTACGGGCGGTAATAAAGGCAGTATGGCTCAGTATTTCTGAGTCCGCGCCACGTCGAGTTGTTGCACTACGCCGCGCAAAAGGAGTCCGACACGACATTAGGAGCTGTCCCATGACTTTTCTCACCTTGGTGTAATACTGTGTGGTATAGACTGTGCAGAGTTAACGACGCAGCCATCTGATGGGGCTGGTGGAGAGATCCACGCCGTTCTACAAAGCTGGACACTAAAACTGCATCACCCTGAAAACGTTATGAAACAAACATTAAAGTGGCATAAAGAGTGTTACTTCCTTGGAAGTCAAATACTGCATATTTAGAATTAAAGTGCAGCTGCTCACAGAGGCCCAGTGTGGGCTGTTATTATGGTAGGGGATGCGAAACTTGGTAGATATTCTAGTCAAGTGCGTTAATGCGGAACCGATTTACGCTGGAAGAAATTAGAAACACGTACAGAAACTTTTTCATACGTTATCGATTAGCAGCGGGACATTGGCAGAATAGGTCAAACAAGTGAGAATGCATATTGTTGATTTTATCAGTAATCGTTACTTACACAATATGTTCAATTTGAGCCCCAGAGATGTGGACGAGATGCTGCATCCGTAAAACGATGTCTTTTATGCAGCAGTTACAGTGAAATCCGAGCAACGTGTTCTTGTATTCTGGTCTTCGGATCACGTGGAGTCCGAACGTGTCCCTGGTAAACGAGTTGTTATAGATAATCCCAGAGCCAAAAGTCAGATCGATTTAAGGTCATACATAAGAAAGAGCTCTGTAGATAGCCCCTTTGTGGAAGGTTGCATTAAGCAGAAGTTTCACTGGGCGAGTGACATGAGATATTGTCACATCCCGCATGAAAGCAGTGGTTTCCACACAGTTGCGCTCTTCCAAAGAAGGAATCACAAAATGGTTCAAATGCCTGTGAGCACTATGGGACTGAACATCTGAGGTCATCAGTCCCCTACAACTTAGAACTACTTAAACCTAACTAACCTAAGAACATCATACACATCCATGCCCGAGGCAGGATTCGAACCCGCGAGCGTCAGGAATCACATCGTGTACAACCAGGTCTCTATAACACGCAGACTTCTTCTCCAAAGAAGAACGGACGAGAATTAAGGTGGTTGTGAATCCATACCGCACAATCAGATACGACGAGTGCAACGACTCTTCGTGCACAACACGCGGTTTAACAGAATTCCAAAATGGGCAGTTCTGTGTATTGACTGTACCTTGTAGTGTAAATTGTGCCACGTCAGTCATCAGCTTTGATCGGTACCAGAAACCGAAGAAAAAATTCAGATCGTTGCTGTACCTTTTGATATTGTTCATGCCATCTTCTTTAAACCGTTAAATGACATCCGGCCTCTACTCAGACCTTTCTGTTGGCGATGATCTCTCACTGCAGCACTGCAATTGCTACCGGGGCACATGAAACAGTTTCACTACTCGCGCACTGTCTCTCTTTGTGATAGTCATATTGTCCACTCACGCCTCAAATGACGGCGTGGATGTCATACACAGTGTACAGCGCCAGATTTGCACCTGGTGGCGACCGACTTTAAAGTTAAATGGCAGCGTTGATGTTTATGGTACGGCCACGCATCTGTCGCACTGTCGGATTATTGTGAATCTAACTTCCAGATAAGTGGCTAACATGCAGGTAGGATATGATTGCTGGGTACTATTTTACAGTGTAAATCGGTTCTGCATTAACGCATTAGCGTATCTACTAAGTTTCGCTGCCGTACGATAATTACAGCCCACACTGGACCTCCGCGGGTAGCTGCACTTTAATTGTAACCAGCCAGTACAAGTATGTCAGCATAAGCTCCCCAAGTGGGTGTGAGAAACACCGTTTACATTCCATACAGGATGGTGTACGATAAGCCACCCGATTGAATTTTGATCTTGGAAGTATACTATTGGGGCAATAGCTTTCAAATTGTGCGCTCAACTTCGTGCAGTTCATGGAAATGACGCCAGATGTCGTTGAGAGTTGATCGCTTCGGTTGCGAGTTCGCCATTTCGGTTTGCCGCTGTGGCGGACAAACGACGGCTGACCGTTGCACAAAGGACGAAGATTGTGTTACTGTTCGCGGCGACGAACAGCGTTACACTGGCACAGAGAAGGTTTCGTGCTCATTTCGGCACACGGTGGGCTACCAGCCGACAGACAATACGCAGATTACATAATAAATTTGAAGGTACTGGTTCTGTTTTTGAGTTTCAGCGGCCACATGCGCGTACCGTACGTTCATCGTTACTCGTAGTCCGAGTAAAACAACAAGAAGAGCCAGTGCCGAGTTGGGAATTTCAGGCCGATCTGTAAAAAGAATTATTCAGTCCGACCTTTGCTTGTATCCATACAAGATGACTGCGGCGCTTAAGATTACTGCGAGAGATAAGGAGCGGAGACTGCAGTTTCCAAGGTGGTCAATCGAGCAAGACCAACAGGCAGTGCTTCACAACACATGGTTTTCTGGCGAAGTTTATTTTTACTTGAACGGTGTTGTGAACAAACAGAACGTTCGATTCTGGGCACGTGAACCTGCGCGAATAATCCACATGAAAGACACCTATGGGGAGAAAGTGTACGTGTGGATCGCGATGTCAAGCCATGGAATCATCGGTCCGTTCTTCTCTGATGCTACAGTAACCGGTGAACGCTATTTATACATGCTGCGAAACCAGTTCTGTCCTCAACTCATGGTCTCATGTCTTCCATTGAAGGAACAATGGTTCATGCAGGACGGAGCACGCCCCCATACTGCCAACGTTGTGATTGATTTCCTACACGAAAGACTTGGCCTTAGGGTATTGTCAAACAGATTTTCAGAACGTCATGCAGGAGGACGAATGTGGCCGCCCCTCAACCCGGACATTAACCCATGTGACTTCTTCCTTTGGGGGTTCCTTAAAGAGAAGGTGTACCACAGAAAACCCGAAAATGCAGTGCAACTTAGGGCCATCATTGTGGAGCTATACCGCGCCATTCCAGAAGATTTGTGTCGGAGAGTCGTCCCAAATGCACGTGTGCGACTGGAGGAAGTTGTAAACCAAAACGGCAGTCATATTGAACACGTGATTCATTAGGCTGCATTTACAAGCTGTATTCTTTACTTCAACATCAATAAATTACAAATCTTGTCAACAACAAATGTGTTATTCATGAAACAAATCAGGTGTCTTATCGTGGGCCACCCTGTATATAAAGAAGGATTAAGCAGTGGGTTTCTCATTCACAAATCTCATCTGAATCGACTTTGTTTGTGGAAAGAAGCAGAAACATCTACTAGCACGTTTTGGAGTTCGACTGCGGCTAGGTCGTGGCCTATAGAGACTGCAGTTTAGCGTTTCATGATATTGCAACCCGGACGCTTTCCTCAGATATACTGGTATAAGGGGTGATTAAAAAGTTTCCGTCTGAAATCCTCACAGTCCAGAACCGGTTCGCCAGTCGGCAAAATCAACTTGAGCGTTGAAGCAGTCATCCCACCAACGCAGCAGGTTGACGATGCCGATTTGGTAAAACACCGTGTCCTGCTGCATGAAGAAGTCAGTAACTGCCTGCTCCACAGGAATCGTTGACCTACCAAGGCCTTTTTTAAGGAACCGAAGGCGTGGCAACCCCAGTGGGGAGTGATCAGCACTATAAGGCGGGCGCTCGAGTGTCACCCAACTCAAGTTGCCGTAACTTCTGCGTTACGACCTTTGCTACGATTTGGTGACGTGCTGTATAATGAAGGAGCATCACCCCTTGTCGCACTGTTTCACAAGGACGTCTACCGGCTTGTTTCCTTCGGCAGCAAAGAAAAGAATAACTTTACTTTGGTCCTATTTGTACTCATCTGGTAATAACGTTACCATAGTTCACGTTTCTGCATTTACGTCACACACGTCGGAAAGACGCGAATGCCAGACTGAACCCTTTCCTATGTGTCAGTGCTTATATACCGCATTGGAGGCGCGCTACGTTGCCTATACACTGCAGCAATGCCGTCAAACAGAAACTTTTTGATCGCCTCTTATATGAAACACATGGCAAAGCCTCAGTAGAGTGTCTAATAATAGCGGAATCGGCTGCTTAAGTGAGTTCAGTGATAGTAACCAAGCACTTATAAACTGATTAACTAAAAAGGCGTTTAAATTAATTAGTTGTGGCCGAGCGGTTCTAGGCGCTTCAGTCCGGAACCGCGCGACTACTACGGTCGCAGGTTCGAATCCTGCCTTGGGCATGGATGTGTGTGATGTCCTTAGGTTAGTTAGGTTTAAATAGCTCTAACCTCTAGGGGACTTGACCTCAGATGTTAAGTTCCATAGTGCTCAGAGCAATTTGATTTTTAACCAGTTAATTTACGTGTTAAAAATAATTTTTCCCGACCAAATGAAACCACCCATGGCTTGCCTGAAGAAAAGGCCATCGAATAGTTTGTGTGTATGTGTGTGTGTGTGTGTTGGGGGGGGGGTTGTAGTAATTTTCAGTCAATTCAGAAAAATAACAAAATGGCGAAAACCAGTAGAAGTTCATGGCTGTTGCTTTTAAATTCAAGCTGCAGCCGCGCCGACACGTGGGGACACCAGTTCTGCCTGTGTCTGGATTGGCGCCACTGCTGGTTTCCCAACGCGAGATACCGAGGTGCTCCACCGATCTCATACCGTTATGTTCTTCGTTGGCTTCACTTCCTTGTTCGTGGTAGTGTAGTAGCGCAATTTTAGTGTAATAATGTGGCTTCCATCACTTGGGAAGCAGCCATCTGTAGACACAGTCAGTTATACTTAAGTTCTTTCACAACAGAACGCCTACGGCGTTATACTGTTCGCCCCGCAAGCAACCACGAATTGTCATTTCATCGATGCTAACGCGGAAACCTTTGTCGCGCTACCCCTGTCTATGTGTTCATATTACGTGACTTTTCGTGGCCAAAAATTTTCTTTCACGATTTTCATTTCCCAGTATACAGGGTGGTTCATTGATCGTGACCGGGCCAAATATCTCACGAAATAAGCGTCAAACGAGAAAACTGCAAAGGTCGAAACTTGTCTAGCTTGAAGAGGTAAACCAGATGGCGCTATGGTTGGCCCACTAGATGGCGCTGCCATAGGTCAAACGGATATCAACTGCGTTTTTTAAAATAGGAACCCCCATTTTTATTACGTATTCGTGTAGTATGTAAAGAAATATGAATGTTTTAGTTGGACCACTTTTTTAGCTTTGTGATAGATGGCGCTGTAATAGTCACAAACATATGGCTCACAATTTTAGACGCACAGTTGGTAACAAAAAAAAAAAAATGGTTCAAATGGCTCTGAGCACTATGGGACTTAACATCTGTGGTCATTAGTCCCCTAGAACTTAGAACTACTTAAACCTAACTAACCTAAGGACATCACACACATCCATGCCCGAGGCAGGATTCGAACCTGCGACCGTAGCAGTCGCGTGGTTCCGGACTGCGCACCTAGAACCGCTAGACCACCGCGGCCGGCACAGTTGGTAACAGGTAGGTTCTTTTAAATTAAAATACAGAACGTAGGTACGTTTGGACATTTTATTTCGGTTGGTCCAATGTGATACATGTACGTTTGTGAACTTATCATTTCGGAGAATACATGGTGTTACAGCGCGATTACCGTTAAATACCAGTTAATGTAATAAATGTTCAAAATGATGTCCGTCAACCTCAATGCATTTGGCAATACATGTAATGACATTCCTCTCAACAGCGAGTAGTTCGCCTTCCTTAATGTTCGCACATGCACTGACAATGCGCTGACGCATGTTGCCAGGCGTTGTCGGTGGATCACGGTAGCAAATATCCTTCAACTTTCCCCACAGAAAGAAATCCGGGAACGTCAGATCTGGTGAACGTGTGGGCCATGGTATGGTGCTTCGACGACCAATCCACCTGTCATTAAATATGCTATTCAATACCGCTTCAACCGCACGTGAGCTATGTGCCGGACATCCATCATGTTGGAAGTACATGCCATTCTGTCATGCAGTGAAACATCTTATAGTAACATCGGTAGAACGTTACGTAGGAAATAAGCATACATTACACCAATTAGATTGCCATCGATAAAATGGGGGGCAATTATCCTTCCTCCCATAATGCCGCACCATACAGTAACCCGCCAAGGTCGTTGATGTTCCACTTGTCGCAGCCATCGTGGATTTTCCGTTGCCCAATAGTGCATATTATGCCGGTTTACGTTACCGCTATTGGTGAATGACGCTTCGTCGCTAAATAGAACGCGTGCAAAAAATCTGTCATCGTCCCGTAATTTCTCTTGTGCCCAGTGGCAGAACTGTACAAGACGTTCAAAGTCGTCGCCATGCAATTCCTGGTGCATAGAAATATGGTACGGGTGCAAGCGATGTTGATGTAGCATTCTCAACACCGACGTTTTTGTGATTCCCGATTCTCGCGCAGTTTGTCTGCTACTGATGTGCGGATTAGCCGCGACAACAGCTATAACACCTACTTGGGCATCATCATTTGTTGCATGTCGTGGTTGACGTTTCACATGTGGCTGAACACTTCCTGTTTCCTTAAATAACGTAACTATCCGGCGAACGGTCCGGACACTTGGATGATGTCGTCCAGGATACCGAACAGCATACATAGCACACGCCTGTTGGGCATTTTGATCACAATAGCCATACATAAACACGATATCGACCTTTTCCGCAACTGGTAAACGGTCCATTTTAACACGAGTAATGTATCACGAAGCAAATACCGCCCGCACTGGCGGAATGTTACGTGACACCAGGTAATTATACATTTGTGACTATTACAGCACCATCTATCACAAAGCGAAAAAAGTGGTCCAACTAAAACATTAATATATCTTTACGTACTACACGAATATGTAATAAAAATGGGGGTTCCTATAAAAAAAAAACGCAGTTGATATCCGTTTGACCTATGGCAGCGCCATCTAGCGGGCCAACCATAGCGCCATCTGCTTTCCCCCTTCAAGCTAGACGAGTTTCGTTCTTTGCAGTGTTTTCGTTTGATGCTTATTTCGTGAGATATTTGGCCCGGTCACTATCAATGGACCACCCTATATATCTCAGTTTTCCGATTGTCACTGTCTCTAGGGACTGGACGACTTATCATTACTTCTCATTTGTTTCTCAATATTTTTCCGTATATTTTTTTTGTCCTACAGCAAGACGACAGTTCGCCAAATATATTATCATCAATATATATGATTTTTTTCCAATTCACTGTGACTTACTGGTTTGTAGTTTGCTTCCTGTCCCGTTCATTAATTAAGTCATTAATACAGGAAATAGAAACAACCACTGTAGGAGAAGAGGGCTGATGTCTCCACGGTTCAGGGAACAGATGACTGGCAGGTGAGAGTGTTTTTATCTGCTGATAGAGAACCAGTTACGGGCAGTAGATCTCACTTTCATCCAATCGATCAGTAATAAATCCCCAAAGGCTGCAATATCGTTGCTCGCACTGGTCGTGATCCCACAGTTGTCACGCGGAAGTTGTATCGATGGGTTCAGGAGGGTTTTTCGCAACACAATGCAGAACCTCAACGGCCTCACGTGACTATCGCCTGAGAGGAGAGACGTACAAGGTGTCCGGGTTAAATGTAGTAACTTGAGACGTAAATCAGATTTTATTGGCGATTTGCTTCTACGTGTATGGTAACTCAAAATGTTTCCTGTATTTGCATGCGGCAGTTATTACATTTTATATTATTGTATGTTGAACGTGGACAACGTGTATTATTCACCCGGCCGTAAGGGATCATACAGGCACTTTACATTCCTTGAGTCAGGATGTGGCAAGTATCAACACAGGTAGTGCGACACTTTATGAGCACTACGGGCTCCCAGCACCTCGAAGATTGCCGCTGCCCTTGACGCAGCAGCATAGTGAGGCGTAGTGACATTGGTGCGTCCAGTGACGACATTAATGGATGCACGTATCCGTGTGTGTCGCTTCTAAGGAAAAACGTTGCAATGAGTGTGATGGTATTGGGTACTAGTGGCTACTCAACAAAATGACTTATCAAAAAAAATGGTTCAAATGGCTCTGAGCACTATGGGACTCAACTGCTGTGGTTATCAGTCACCTAGAACTTAGAACTACTTAAACCTAACTAACCTAAGGACATCACACACATCCATGCCCGAGGCAGGATTCGAACGTGCGACCGTAGCAGTCGCACGCTTCCGGACTGCGCGCCTGGAACCGCGAGACCACCGCGGCCGGCAAAATGACTTATCGTTCGCCTAGTTGGTAAGTTTGACAGCTGCCGTTACATTTTTGACGTTTTACGGACGGTGGTTATGTCCTATCTTCGAAGTCTCCGTGACATCTTTCAGCAAGATAATGCAATACTACATGTTGCCCGTGCAGCCCTGACCTTCCTCGATGTAGTGGGTGTTTGACTGTTGCATCATCCAGCACTTTCTCCAGATGTCTCTCTCAAGCTGCAAAATTATGTTATTGGACAGCATAAAGTTTATGAGATACGACGGCATAATCATTACTTTGCGTGAAAATGAAACTACAGGGTGGAATTCTCTAGATATACAGATGAAATATATGTACTAGTATGAGCAAAGTATGTTAAATGTGTATGAAATATATTTGAGATGCGCATATGCGAGCAAAGTCACAGGTGAAAAGCTCATCCTAAACCCCTCGAACGAATTCAGTCAAATTTGGTAGGCATGTTAGTCTGGAAAGAAGTACTTTAGGGGGTAGAAATACTTTAGGGGGTAGGAACGACCAGCTTCCTATTGTGATGAGTGTGGTAACCTGGAGAGAGAAAGGAGGACGAGGAGTTGGCCAGACAGTGAGGGGGAAGGAGGAGATAGTCACAGACAGGAGCATGAGGAGATGGACTTAGACAGGGGAAGGGGAAATGTACAGAGAGAGGGAAGTGGAGGAGATGGTCAGAGAAAGGAAAGAGGAGGAGATAGAGAAAGGGGGAGGAAGAGACAGGCAGAAGTGGAACGAGGGGACCAAAACAGACAGAGGAGAGGAGGGAATTGATTGAGAAACGGAAGAGGAGGAGTAGACAGAGAGAGGAGAAATGAGAAGATGGACACAGAAATCTAAGGCGAGGTGATGAACAGTGAAAGGGGAGAAGGGACTAGACAGAGAGAGGGAGGAGGAAGAGATGGACAGAGAGATGGGGAGGAAGATGTTGACAAAGAGAGGGGGAGTAGGAGATGGAATTAGAGTGGAAAGGAAGAGAGGGACAGTGGGGGAAGGAGCAGATGGGCAGAGGGGGGAGGAGGAGCAGATTGACAGAGGTAGATCGATAGAGAGAGGAGCGGGAGGAGATGGGCAGAGAGTGGGGGTGAAGGAAGTGGACGGAGAGAGGGGGTAGCGGAGATCAACATAGAGAGGGAGGGGTGGAAGTGATGGACAGGGCTGGGGGGATAGATAGAGAGGACAGAGGAGAGGTGGATAAGGAGAGGGGGATGGACAGATAGAGGGGTTAGGAGAAGATGGTTAGAGAGAGAGAGAAGGAGGGGATGGAAGGAGATAGGGGCAAAAGGAGATGGACAGAGGGAGGGGGAAGAAGAACAGAGAGAGTATCTAATAGAAGATATGAATAAATAAATACCCAGGCAACAGCGGATTTCTCAGTTATTCGAATAATACATGTGGAGGTACTGAATCAGATGTGGGAGAAGAGTTTTATGGCACAACTTGAGTAAAAGAAGGGATCAGTTAACAGGAAACATCCTGAGGCATCAAAGACTTTTCAATCTGGTAATGGATGAAGTTTTTGCAGAGTAAAAACTGTAGAAGGAGACCAAGGCTTGAATACAGTAAGCGGGTTCGAATGTATATAGGATGCGGTAGATAATCACAGATTTATGAAGTTTGCACAGGATAGACTAGCAAGGAGAGTTACACCCAATGAGTCATTTAACTGAGCACCGCAGCAACCACCACAAGGCAGATATAAGCCACCATATTGTAAGACGCTGGCAGAGTGTTGTCGCAATCCTTAGAGATCTGTAATGAACTAGATAGATAATATCAGCGACGACCTCATAATATCGACCGAGCGAGGTGGTGCAGTGGTAAGGCACAAAAGTCGCTTTCAGAAGGATGATGATTCAAGATTCCGCTTGTGGCCTCCCAGCTTTAGGTATCTCACTGTTCCCCTAAATCGACTTAGACATATGGTGAGATGGTTCCTTTTACAAAAGTCGGCTGACTTCCCCCTACATTGTGCTTTAACTACTTCTCTAATGATCTCTTCGTCGACAGGACGTTAAACCACTAGCTTACTTTTTCTTCCTTCAGAATACTGGTGGCGCCGTAGCCGAGAACAGGCGCAACTGAGAACCCTAATATTATTCTAAAGGTTACTATTGTACCAGCAATCACTTACCTTTCAGATGTATGTTTGTTGAGACTCTCTATGCAAAGTGAAGTCAAATTAATCTGTAAATAATGGCTTTCCTCATTCGCCGTTGGTTCAGCTACACACACTGTCGGATATTTGCCGCAGACATCAACTGCATTGAGCCTCCAGTACATGGTTTCTGAGGAAAGTGGAACTTTCGAAACAGCTGTGCTACTGCATCAAAGTCAATTTCTGATGCCCGTATGAGACAAGTCTGTGACACACAAGTAACATTTAAAGCAGCAGGTTTCTGGACGGGATAGAAATAACTACTTTAAAAAGGAAATCGCTCCCCAGAAGCAGCAGTGCTGCGAGACGTGAGCAGACTGGCGCCTTGCGGTGCCCCCCAGATTCGCGCTGAGGCACCTCAAGTAGCATTCTCTCGCGTCAGCTGCTTGGACACCTGTCTGTTGCATCCGCTTTTTGCTCGCTGCTTGTCAGCGACCATTCAACAGCCACCTTGTTCACTTCCGTCTACTTCTTTCCTTCTGCCGCAAACAGAACATGAGTTTCACTTCTAAAGCCTTGTGAAATGTAACGTATAGCATACTATACACTGGGCTCATATCTTGCTGACAGTGGATGTTGCTGTTGTGGCACTCAGTCCGAAGATCTCCACGCACTTCAATGCTCTGCTAGCTTCTTCATCTCCTGATAAGTACTGCAGCCTACTCCCACTTGGCCCTGCTTCCTCTGTTCATCCTTAGCTCTTGCGCTACAACTTTTGCCCTCCACCCTTTCCTTTATTATCAAACTGACTATTCCTTCATGACTCAGGATGTGTCCCATCAACCAACACGCTCTTTTGGTCAAGTTGTGTCATAAATTTCTTTTTGCTCAGTTCGATTCAGTGCCTCCTCATTAGTTCCACTAGTCACTTTCATACAAAGTTACACTCCAGATAAATACCTTCAGAAAATACTTTCTAATACTTAAATTTATATTAGACGCCAACAAATTCCACTTTTTCAAAAGCGATTTTCGTGTTGTATCATCATCAGTTGCTTTGCTGCCCAAATAACGAAGCTCGTCTACTACTTTTCGTGTCTCATTTACTAATCCACTTCCCTCAGCATCACCTGATTTTATTCGACTACATTTTACTACCGTTATTTTACTTTTGTCCATGTTTACCTTAGAATATCTTTACAAGATACTATCCTATGCATTCAGTTACTCTTGCTAGTCATTAGCCGTCTATGATAGAATTACGATGTCATCCGAAAATCACGTTTTTAATTTTTTATTTTTTGTCCCTTACCTTTAATCCACTTCCCAAATTTCTCCCTGGTTTCCTTCACAGCTTACTCAATGTACAGATTGAATAATATCGGGCATACTCTACAAGACTTTCTCACGCCTTTCTCATTAACGGCTTCCCTTTCATGTCCTTCGACTCGTATAACTGCAATCAGGTTTCTGTACAAGTTGTAAATAATCTTTCGATCCCTGAATTATGTCAGCACTAGCTTCAGAATTTCTAAGAATGTATTCCAATAAACATTGTCAAAGCTTTCCCTGAATCTACAAGTGCTGTAACCTTATGTTTGCTGTCTTCAACCTCTTTTCTAAGATAACCCGTAGTGTCAATACTGCCTCGCGTGTTACTACATTTCTCGAGAACCCAAATTAATCATTTTCATGTCTTAATTGCAGGCCACTGCTAGCTTTCCCGTTCTTCTGTAAATAATACGCGTTTGTATTTTGGAAGCATGACCTACTGAACTGATGTGTCGGTAATATTCACACCTGTCAGTATCTGAATTCTTTGACATTCCAGTTTTCACATTTTTCCTGATGTCTGTGGACATTTCGCCTATCCCATATATCTTCCACAACAGGTAAAGTAGTTGTATCACTGCTAGCTCTCCGAAAGATCTCAGTAATTCTAAGAGAATGTAGGCTACTCCAGGGGCCTTGTTTCCACTTAGGTCTTTCAGTACTTCTCGCAGTATCATGTCCTCCAATTCTCTGATTCTACTTCCTCTTTATATAGTATTGTCTTCAGGTTCGTTTCCTTTGTGCAGATTCTCTATATATTCCTTCTAATTCTTCGGTGTTACTGGTATGTACCCGTCTAATGTGCCTTGTGCTTAATTCCTCTCTTTTGGTTTCGGTCACTCGGCCTGAGAACACACCAAACACTCTTGCCTAACATTTAGTTACCATATTAAAAATTCCTGTGTGGCAGTGTAGATAGGTCAGATGAAACAGAAATACGATCCCATTCATATCATCTTCAGATATGACAGATCATCCAAAGAAGGTCAGTTTTCCAGAGTTTGAACTTCTTATCATGCGGACAAGACAACAGAACAGAGCGAGTATGGAGACGTGCTGCTTGAAGATTAGTGTAACATATATAACATTGATATTCAGAGTACTTAAAAGGAAATGTTTGGAAAAATAGCAAACTTTACAGCGAGGGCAAGCCTCTGACTCCCACGTTCTGTAACGAGGCATCGTTTTCCAACGCCTTGTCCCCTACTCGCTTTTTCACCGTCGTACAACCACTTCTCATGGATGCTTGAGGCAGTAGCGTGCACACAGCTGATCATCTTTGCCGTTTGTGAGATGATCGTTCGCAGGCGCTGAGCTGCAAAACTCTGTCTTTTGTCAACGTCGGTTATGTCGGTGGATTTCTCTAGTTGGTACCCGAATCGCCATTAGAATGCTTCGTCTCTGCTCACCTTACATACTTTCATCAATGCGTCACGTGCTCGCACCCACACCACACACCATTCTTTCTCGCGATGGGCAATGGTGGTTCATCAGTGAAGATTGTTCTTGTAGGTTCTATAATATTTCTACGTATCAACACAAAAAATCGGCTCCGTTGTCTATCAGACTGGTGCATAAGTTCATAGCGTTTTGTGCGTAGTGGTCTTCCGATTGATATAGGTTTATTTGTCGATTGTCATTTTTATGTGTATCGTAGTTCACTATTGCTATTTGAGTTTGTATATTGTCATTTTGTGATTTGGAGTTAGTGAGTGGAGCTGTGAACGCTAGAAAATGAAGTACCAAGTGGACAATCGTAACATTTCCGACATATTCTTCTGAGTTCAGTTGAGGGGTGGCTGCAGCGGCATTTTGTGATTTGGAGTTAGTGAGTGGAGCTGTGAACGCTAGAAAATGAAGTACCAAGTGGAGAATCGTAACATTTCCGACATATTCTTCTGAGTTCAGTTGTTGGATGGCTGCAGCGGAAGCAGCCAGAAACATTTGCACGGTGCATGTGGACAATGCCACTGGACAGAGCACGGCGAGAATTTTTTTTATCGTTTTGATATTAATGACAATCTGCGGTCAGGAAGACTTGCAGTGTTTAATGAAGATCTTTTAAACACATTAATCCAATACAGTCCAAACGTAACGATGCATGTCGGTGTACTCGTGAACTGGCAAATTTCGTGAACATTTGCATGCAACAGGGAAGCTTCAAAAATCGGGTGTGTGAGTACCGCATGCTCTAAGCGAAAATCACAGAAAGAAGCGGGTGGCCATATGTCCTTCTCTCCTTGTTTATCATCAGTTGGCTCATGAACAACACCGACCATTCCTATCATTTATCGTTACTGGTGACGAGAAATGGTGTCTTTCTGGTAACATATGGAAACGAAAGGAATGGTTGAGCCGAAACAAAGCATCAGCTCCTCGTAGAAAGACCTGTGCGCATCCACAAAAGATAATGTTATGCATCTAGTGGAACAGCGACGGTGCGGTGTACTGCGAATTCCTTCCCCGACGTGTAACCATCCCTGCTGACATTGATTATCAACAACTAGGACATCTTGCGGACACATTCCAAGAACAACGACCAGGAAAATTGTGTGAAGTGACGCTACTCCACGATAAAGCCCGCTAGACTGACAAAAAACGCTATACAGGAGACGGATTGGGAAGCCATTCCCCACTCACCTTATTTATCTCGTCTTGCTCCCTCAGATTTTCATCTTTTCAGCTCTCTGTCGAAAAGCTGTCAAGGAAATTCCTTTCCGAATGAAAATGCGCTCCGAACATGGTTCGGCGACTTCTTCGCCTCAAAACCACGCGATTTCTAAACACACTGCTGTGGATTGGCCAGAGCGCCAACCCACAATGAGAGGAAGCCGAAAGGCACGCGTTTAAGCTCACGCAGGCTGGTGTGAGGTCTGAACAGGTCAAGTAATGGATACTAGCAAATAAAGTACGTAGCTTCTGGAATACTTAACTTTAATCCATAATTGGTGAACATCGGTCTGACGGTACATGCATCACAAGACAAATAGCAAATGATAATGGCGCCTTGCTAGGTCGTAGCAAATGACGTAGCTGAAGGCTATGCTAACTATCGTCTCGGCAAATGAGAGCGTATTTTGTCAGTGAACTATCGCTAGCAAAGTCGGCTGTACAACTGGGGCGAGTGCTAGGAAGTCTCTCTAGACCTGCCGTGTGGCGGCGCTCGGTCTGCAATCACTGATAGTGGCGACACGCGGGTCCGACGTATACTAACGGACCACGGCCGATTTAGAGGCTACCACCTAGCAAGTGTGGTGTCTGGCGGTGACACCACACACACTGACTCGAAAAATTACCCTAGTTTTGTGTAACACCCCAAGAAACCCGAAAACATAATAAGAATATCATGATAATTTAAAGTAGGGAACAGTGTTATCCTGACAGGTACGACAACTTTGACAATAATATAACACCTTAAAGTTTTGATGAACAATTTCAGTAATTACTGAGTATATCATCATATAAACCCAAAAAAAGAAAGGTTATTTTTAATTAGCTATCAGACATCTTAGTAATAACTGCAAATCAGTACGACGAAAGTTAAGTCCAAAGTAATATGTCGGTCAGAGATAACATTTATTGCGAAAGAGAGTTGTAAACGCGGCGAAATGGAAATTCAATGCGTCTATAATGCTCGATCATGGAAAAAGAGTCTCTTGCTAGCTTGCTTGCTATCAAGTCGAGAGAGAAGGAGCATCGTTTGTTATAGTACTACAAACGGAACGATACGAGATTGTTTCTTTTCAAAAAAAAAAAAAAAGTAATATTGTGTGATAGAGATGCGCGTACTTTGTTCTCAGTTCTTCTGACTTGAGAACTTGAACTGAAGTGATATTCTGATAGTGTACGACGAGTTAATGAACTCTACTTATTGGAGATATTATTGTTGGACGCAAACTTCATCAAAGCGAACAGTTACAACGAAGAATGGACATAGTATCGAAGACTGCAATACCTGATTAGCCTTGAGTAGGAAACATTAATACGACCACACGAAGATAATACAAATACGCCGGTTGTGAAAGCTGTCGTAATTGTCACGATCACCGAACTGAAAAGAATTGTAATTGATCTGATCCATCGGTGTGCGTGTGGTGTGATAATTATAAACTAACTGCTAAGAAGTAACAATAAAAATTGTTCGTCAGTAATGGAAATCTCACGTGTTGGCTTTATCATTAATTGAACTGTGTGATAGTTGATCAAAATTAATTAACTGTGAACATTTTAACTGAAAGAGTGACTTGATGAACATTGAGCATTGAAAGGAGTGTTTTGCCGAAATAAGATTACGACGCACGAAAGCAAGATAGCATTATTGATTATCTCTGGATTTGCGTCGTGCCGTAGTGAACAATTCTACCTAACAACGTAACAACAACTACTGATACTGAACCGCAAATGAATTTTTCCTCGCTCAGTGGTGTGAAACGACGCCGGTGATGAATGATTCACTGCAATAACTAACTAACTAACGGGGCATAGCAAATCATCATAAAACCATAACAGACAATTAAAATCAGCAGTTCGCATCGCTGAGAAGACTGTGCGGACTCGCAAATCGACTTTCATACATTCCGCGAGGAACAATTTTCTTTAGAGATTTTCAGGTGCTGTTCCGCGTTATGCGACGGGGACAACCATCACTGCGCGTTGTGTCTTCGTTCCACCGACCGAGCCGTAGCAGTAGCGGCTCAACATCAACAGCGACAACAAAAAGGGGAGAGGGGGCGTTACATTTGGCAGACTGCTGGATGTCTCAGTTATGTGTATCTGTTGTGTTTATTAAACTTATGGGAAAACGCTACGAACTTATGCACCAGCACAGTAGTTCCAGATTTATTCGCAACGCAGATGCATTTTGGCCTTTCGCGGCGTTGCATTAGCTGATCAGCGGCTGTTACAAGAGTAATTTGTCGCAGACACAGTGGCACAAGTCGGTGCGCACTGATCCTGGCTGCCGCCCGCTGGCTTAATGGAAACCCGCAGCGCACCGATGACTTTGATGTGTGGCCGACATGGTGACGTAACAAATGAGCCGCCTTACTGACGCCCGCGGCCGATCATTAATTGACGCGGGCGGGCACGCCACAGCCCGAAATGGATAGCCCGTCCGCCGAGCGCTTCTGACGCACCGCCCGCCGCGGGTTCGCGCCACTCGCTAGCAGCGTCGGCCAACAGGACACACACTGCACGTAGAAGTATCGCATAGCTGAAAGCTCCTTTGATGTTCCTGCTATGCATAAGGCGAAGGCTACGGATTTTTATACACTACTGGCCATTAAAATTGTTACACCAATAACAAATGCAGATGATAAACAGGTGTTCATTGCACAGGTATATTATACTAGAACTGACAAGTGTTTACATTTTCACGCAATTTTGGTGCATAGATCCTGAGAAATCAGTACGCAGAACAACCACCTTTGGACGTAATAACCGCCTTGATACGCCTGGGCATTGAGTCAAACAGAGCTTGGATGGCGTGTACAGGTACACAGCTGCCCATACAGCTTCGCACCCTACCACAGTTCATCAAGAATAGTGACTGGCGTACTGTGACGAGCCAGTTGCTCAGCCACCATTGATCAGACGTTTTCAATTGGTGAGAGATCTTGAGAATTACTGGCCAGGGCAGCAGTCGAACATTTTCTGTATCCAGGTAGGTCCGTACAGGACCTGCAACATGCGGTCGTGCATTATCCTGCTGAAATGTAGGGTTTCGCAAGGATCGAATGAAGGGTAGAGCCACGGGTCGTAACACTTGCGAAATGTAACGCCCACTGTTCAAAGTGCCTTCAATGCGAACAAGAGGTGACAGAGACGGGCAACCAATGGCACCCCATACCATCACGCCGATGACGAATACACGCTTCCAATCTGTTGACTCAGGGATCGAGACGTGGCTGCACGATCAGTTACAGCCATGCGGATAAGATGCTTGTCATCTCGACTGCTAGTGATACGAGGCCGTTGGGATCCAGCACGGCGTTCCGTATTACCATCCTGAACCCACCGATTCCATATTCTGCTAACAGTCATTGGATCTCGACCAACGCGAGCAGCAATGTCGTGATACGATAAACCGCAGTCGCGATAGGCTACAATCCGACCTTTATCAAAGTCGGAAACGTGATGGTACGCATTTCTCCCCCTTACACGAGGCATCACAACAACGTTTCACCAGGCAACGCTGGTCAACTGCTGTTTGTGTATGAGAAATCGGTTGGAAACTTTCCTCATGTCAGCACGTTGTAGGTGTCGCCACCGGCGCCAACGTTGTGTGAATGCTCTGAAAAGCTACTCATTTGCATATCATAGCATGTTCTTCCTGTCGGTTACATTTCGCTTCTGTAGCACGTCATCTTCGAGGTGTAGCAATTTTAATGGCCAGTAGTGTATTTATTAATGTCAAGTTAAATGAAGAAATGAGGTCCTCCACTCAATCGTTGAGGAAAGGAATATGTGGAAAACAATGACAAACAGCTACAGGATTATAGGAAATGTGTTACGACATTTGGGAATTACTTCAATGGTACTAGAGGGTGTTGTAACGGGAAAAACGGAAGACGGAGATGTATAAGGGCGATTAGAAGGTCTCTGTTCGAAGGCTGTACAATCGAGAATATGTAAGCCAGTCAGGCGAAATCGGCGTGAGAATTGAGGCAGTCATGCTAGGTGATTATACACGTTTGGTAAAACATCGTGTCCTGCTGGGTGAAGAAGTCCGTAACTGTGTGCTGCACATCTTCGTCCGACAGGCACCATCGAGCCATCAAGGCGTTTTTTAAGGGACCGAAGCGTGATGATCGCATGGGGGGGGGGGGGGGGGAGTTCAAGATTGTAAGGCAGAAGACCCACCTGCTGCAGTTTTCCAGGACGTTTCGCCTTAATTGCGAGTCGTAATTTCTGAAGCGTTGCACAGCACCGTTCCAGCGGATGGCTGACTCTTTGAACTTCTTACGACGAGAGGACAATGTATAATGCCACTTCTTTGTCAACGCTTTCGACTCCGTTCCCCAGTGGTGGCACCAGCTTTCGTGATCACGCTGGCATCCCGCGTTGATCAGCGTATTATGTTCAATCGTGACCAGCACAGAACTTAGCTCTCCATTTCACAACGTTAGTTTTCAACAGACTGGCCGGCCCATGCACACTCTTCGTTCTCCGGTGGGTGTCGGTCGGTGTTTGTCCACCGGCAACCAAGAAAATAATAACAGCACATTGGTCCTCTTCGGACGCATTTATACATCTACATCTACATGGATACTCTGCAAACCACATTTAAGTGCCTGGCAGAGGGTTCATCGAACCACCTTTACAATTCTCTATTATTCCAATCTAGTATAGCGAGCGGAATGAACGAACACCTATATCTCTCCGTACGAGCTCTGATTTTCCTTATTTTATCTTGGTGACCGTTCCTCCCTGTGTAAGTCAGTGTCAACAAAATATTTTCGCATTCGGAGGAGAAAGTTGGTGATTGGAATTTCGTGAGAAGATTCCGTCGCAACGAAAAACGCCTTTCTTTTAATGATGTACATCCCAAATCCTGTATCATTTCTGTGACACGTTCTCCCATAATTCGCGATAATACAAAACGTGCTGCCTTTCTTTGAACTTACCGATTTACTCCGTCAGTCCTATCTGGTAAGGATCCCACACCGAGCAGCAGTATTCTAAAAGAGGACGGACAAGCGTAGTGTAGGCAGTCTCCTTAGTAGATCGGTTACATTTCCTAAGTGTCCTGCCAATAAAACGCAGTCTTTGGTTAGCCTTCCCCACAACATTTTCTGTGTGTTCCTTCGAATTTAAGTTGTTCGTAATTGTAATACCTAGGTATTTAGTTGAATTTACGGCTTTTAGATTAGACTGATTTATCGTGTAACCGAAGTTCAACGAGTTCCTTTTAGCACTCATGTGGATGACCTCTCACTTTTCGTTATTTAGGGTCAACTTCCACTTTTCGCACCATTCCGATATTTCTTCTAAATCGTTTTGCAGTTTGTTCTGACCTTCTGATGACTTTATTAGTCGATAAACGACAGCGTCATCTGCAAATAACCGAAGACGGGTGTTCAGATTGTCTCCCAAATCCTTTATATAGATAAAGAGCAGCAAAGGGCCTATAACACTACCTTGGGGAACGCCAGAAATCACTTCTGTTTTACTCGATGACTTTCCGTCAATTACTACGAACCTCTCCGACAGGAAGTCACAGATCCAGTCACATAACTGAGACGATATTCCATAAGCACGCAGTTTCACTACGAGCCGCTTGTGTGGTACAGTGTCAAAAGCCTTCCGGAAATCCAAAAATACGGAATCGATCTGAAATCCCTCAATAGCACTTACCACTTCATGTGAATAAAGAGCTAGTTGTGTAATAATGTTTGGTAATAACGAAGCCATAGTTCCACATTTAGCGCACGCACGTCGGAAAGACACGATCCCACACTTATCTCTTGCCTACAAGTCGGTGCTTGTACACATGCATCGAAGTCACGTTACGTTGCATATGCACTACAACACCACCCTCAAACGTTTGGTGTATTGTTACCAATCCTCATATTGTATTTCATCCTAAACACATGAGGCAACCAGTTGGGGTAAAAGTATATTCAGTTTTTCACATGATTAAGGCCTTCCTTGAAAGAAATTCTAAGAAGAAAAGAAGCCGTACGATGAAACAAGACATGAATCGTTGGAGGCTTAGACCATTCATTTTTTAGTTGACGAACTCAGTCACTTGGCTGCACTTATGATCCCTGCATTTGGGAAAAGAAAAACGTTTGCCTAATCGACCAGAACCATTAAAAATAGCAGCTCTGTCCTTTCATAGAGATAAGTGGATAGTGCAAGCAGGAAACTTAACTCAACTGTAGAGGGATTTTTTTTTTATTTTAGGTACAGTGTCAGCGCACTCCGTCAACTAGCTTGCTTATCTGTAGATAACTTAAGAGTTTCTTGAAGAGAGCAGAAGTGCTACATTCCAAAACAAGAATAGGACTGAACAAGGGCAAAAAGGAGAGACAAGCTACAGACAATCATCTGAGCAGTATTCATGTATCTGAGTTTCGTGAAAAGCTCAACACAATTTTATAATGATAGTTACAAGAACGGAGAGGGGGAAAGTCGATTCACTCAATGCAAAACTGTGATCGAAAAAGAGCTTGAGAACATTTATTGAGTTTTAATTTACCGCAATATGGTAAACCGGATGCAGATAAGGACCACTGGACACTTAGGTGCAAAGGGGAAAATGACACTACACTTGTACACGTAACATCCAGTACGTTCACGAATCTCGATGAAATGAGTTTTCAGGAGGAATGTATGTTGAAGGTTGTAGTCGGAGTGTTTCAAATTATTTGCCCGAGGTTTCTCAACGTGCTTAAGTTACATACATCCGTATTAACCCAATGAATACTGAACCTCCGAAGAAGAGAACGTGGTCTAAACATGAGAAAGGAACGGCCCTTCGCAGCATGGAAAATATGCATCAGTTTATATACACTGACGGAAAAAAATCTCAACACCAAAAAAATTCTTAATGTAGAGTAATGAAATATGGGGAATAATTTTCCTGGGAAATGCAGTTAAGATAATGTTTTTGGTGCGCAGGAGTTTCCATCCGATGATGTCCCAAATGTGCTCGATTGGAGACAGATCTGGTGATCGAGCAGGCAACAGCGGTATGTAGGCCAGAGTTATCCGCTTGGAAAACACCCCTTGGAATGCTGTTCATGAATGGCAGAGCAACAGGCTAAATCATCAGACAGAAAATGTATTGTGAGGGTGCGTGGGATAACGACGAGAGTGCTCCTGCTGTCGTACGAAATCGCGTCCCAGACCATGACTCCAGGTGTAGGTCCAGAGTGTCCAGCACGCAGACAAGTTGGCAGCAGACCCTCAACTGTCCTCCGTGTAAACAACACATGGTCGTCACTGGCACCAGGTCAGCACCGGATTTCATCAGAAAACACAAAAGACACCACCATGCTCCACTGAAGCGGGTTGTTCGGGATCAGTGGAATGTACCCTACAAGGCATCTGGCTTCGAGCTGTCCTTGAAGTAACCGATTTGTAACTGTTCGTTGTGTTATTTTGGCCATCCGGAGCACGGTCTTCTTGCATCATCGTGACCACTGTTGCAAATAATCCTGTACAGCGGATACATTCCTGTCTAGTCTTTTCTCTGCAACATCGCAGAAGCAACATGCAGCTTCTCATAGCCCTATTACTCTACATCGTCCAAATTCAGTAAGTATTGATAATGGTGACTTGACTAACATCAACTCCTCACGTCCAACCTCAAGGGCAGCTGTCACTCAGGACCATTTAAGCGGGTGTTTAAAGCAAACCCGATTTGCATATTATGAGCCTGGCGCGAAATTTTAATAGACATCAACTTTCTGATGTAGAAACACGCCTGACTGTTTTCTTTTATGTCGCAAACCTCCTTCTTGGCGTTGCGATTTTCTTTTCCGATGGAAGACTGTGACTGTGCTATCGTCCTGATTACAGGTAAAAGACAGCTTCCCTCGCCATTCCACTTAAAGGGGGAGGGTAACGGACCCATCTTCCCAGCCACCCTGAGGAAGAACCACGGTACTCATTTGATAGTAGGCTGACTGGTCCTTGGACAGTCCTGGAGAGATTAGCACGAGGAAATATCCAAGCACCTACCCGGGATTGAATAAAGCACCTCGATAGCCTATGTCTAGTGTCCTAGCGCTCTACCTAATACATCACCACGTTCACTCTTTTTTCTCTAAATACAGTTCTTGGTAATATGCTTATTCGCAACCAACCACAATACACACTGATGAAAACCTGAACAGGAAGAAGCATGTTACTGAGAATCTCAAACAATTAAGTTCAGCTACTTTTTTAATTTTGGAAACAAACGTATGAACTTTCTAACATTGCGTATTTCCGCTTAACAAGGCCTTACGGCATAATTTTGTGGGGTAACACATCACTTAGACAGGAAATATTGATTGTACAAAAACCAACAGTAAGAATAGTACACTGAGGCATAAAAAGTCATGGGTTAGCAATGTGCATATATACGTATGTCGGTAGCATCGCGTAACAAGGTATAAAAGGGCAGTGCATTGTCAGAGCCGTCTTTGTTGTCGGATGATTTTTGCAAAACATTTTGCGTCATGATTATAGCCACACGACGGGAATTAGCAGGCTTTGAAAGCGCAATGGTAGTTGGAGTTAGATACAAGGGACATTCCATTTCGGAAATCGTCAAGGCATTCAATGTTTCGAGATCTACAGTGTCAAGAGTCTGCCAATAATATCACATTTCAGACATTAGCTCTCACCCCGGACAATCCAGTGGCGACGGGATTCACTCAACAACCGAGAACAGCGGTGTCTGCGTAGAGTTGTCAGTGGTAACAGACAAGCAGCACTGTGTGAAATAACAGCGGAAACCAAAGTAAAAATGTAAGAAGAACTTATCCGTTAGGACAGTGTAGCGAGATTTGGAGTAAATGGGCTATGGTAGGAGACGACCGACGCGAGTGCCTTTGCTAACTGCAAGATATTGCCTGCAGCACCTCTCCTGGACTAGAGGCAATATCGGTTGGATCCTTGGCGACCGGAAGACCTGGTCTGGTCATGAGTCCCAATTTCAGTAGGTAAGAGCTGACGGTAGTGTTCGAGTGCAGCGCAGACCCTACGAAACCATAGATCCAGGTTTTCAAAAAGAAAGTGTGTAAACTAGTGATGGCTCCATAATCCTGTGGTCTGCGGTTACATGGAAAGGACTGGGTCCTCTGTTCCAGCTGAACCGATCATTGACTGGGAACGGTTATGGCCGGCTACTTGGACACCATTTGCAGCAGTTCATGGACTTCATGTACCAAACGATGGGATTTTTGTGGGTGACAACGCGCCATGTCACTGGGTCACATTTGTTCGTAGCTGGTTTGAAGAACATTCTGGACACTTCGAGCGAATGATTTGGCCATCTACATAGACCGACATGAATCCCATCGAATATTTATGGGACATAATCGAGGTCGTGCACTATATCCTGCACTGGAAACACTTTCGCGGTTATGGACGGCTGCAATGCAGCATGGCACATTATTTCCGCAGGGGACATCCAACGACTTGTTGAGTCATTGGCGCATCGAGATCATGCACCACGACGGGTAAATTGAGGTCCGACACAATGTTACGAGGTATCGCATGACTTTTGTCACCTGAGTATATGTGGTGTTCACCCACGGACGTCATGCAGGTACCTCTTCCAGGCTCTAGGCATTTTAACTTCGCAGCCACAATAGTTGTATTCGCTAATGAAATTTGTCATAAATAATCGAGTGGAACAGTAATATCTACGCCTGCAACACTAGAGAGAAAAAATGACCTTTATTGTTGTTGTTGTTGTGGTCTTCAGTCCTGAAAAAAATACGAGCTTACGGAATATCGGACCAGGTTTGTGATTGGATTCAGGATTTCCTAGAAGAATGAACACAACATGTCATTCTTAACGGTTCAAAATCTGCAGATGTAGAGGTAATTTCGGGAGTACCGCAAGGAAGCGTGATAGGACCTTTATTGTTTACAATATACATAAATGACTTAGTTGACAACATCGGTAGCTCCGTGAGGCTATTTGCAGATGACACGGTTGTCTACAAGAAAGTAGCAACATCAGAAGACTCGTACGTACTCCAGGAAGACCTGCAGAGGATTAATGAATGGTGCGACAGCTGGCAGCTTTCCCTAAACGTAGATAAATGTAATATAATGCGCATACATAGGGGCAGAAATCCATTCCAGTACGATTATGCCATAGGTGCTAAATCATTGGAAGCGGTAACGACCGTAAAATACTTAGGAGTTACTATCCGGAGCGATCTGAAGTGGAATGATCACATAAAACAAATAGTGGGAAAAGCAGGCGCCAGGTTGAGATTCATAGGAAGAATTCTAAGAAAATGTGACTCATCGACGAAAGAAGTAGCTTACAAAACGCTTGTTCGTCCGATTCTTGAGTATTGCTCATCAGTATGGGACCCTTACCAGGTTGGATTAATAGAAGAGATAGACATGATCGAGCGAAAAGCAGCGCGATTCGTCATGGGGACATTTAGTCAGCGCGAGAGCGTTACGGAGATGCTGAACAAGCTCCAGTGGCGGACACTTCAAGAAAGGCGTTACGCAATACGGAGAGGTTTATTATCGAAATTACGAGAGAGCACATTCCGGGAAGAGATGGGCAACATATTACTACCGCCCACATATATCTCGCGTAATGATCACAACGAAAAGATCCGAGAAATTAGAGCAAATACGGAGACTTACAAGCAGTCGTTCTTCCCACGCACAATTCGTGAATGGAACAGGGAAGGGGGGATCAGATAGTGGTACAATAAGTGCCCTCCGCCACACACCGTAAGGTGGCTCGCGGAGTATAGATGTAGATGTAGACTGGTTTGATGCAGCTCTCCATGCTACTCTATCCTGTGCAAGCTACTTCATCTCCCAGTACCTACTGCAACCTACATCCTTCTGAATCTGCTTGGTGTATTCATCTCTTGGTCTCCCTCTACGATTTTTACCCTCCACGCTGCCCTTCAATACTAAATTGGTGATCCCTTGATGCCTCAGAACATGTCCTACCAACCGATCCCTTCTTCTAGTCAAGTTGTGCCACAAACTTCTCTTCTCCCCAATCCTATTCAACACCTCCTCATTAGTTATGTGATCTACCCATCTAATCTTCAGCATTCTTCTGTAGCACCACATTTCGAAAGCTTCTATTCTCTTCTTGTCCAAACTGGTATCGTCCATGTTTCACTTCCATACATGGTTACACTCCATACAAATACTTTCAGAAACGACTCCGTGACACTTAAATCAATACTCGATGTTAACAAATTCCTCTTCTTCAGAAACGCTTTCCTTCCCATTGCCAGTCTACATTTTATATCCTCTCTACTTCGACCATCGTCAGTTATTTTGTTCCCCAAATAGCAAAACTCCTTCACTACTTTAAGTGTCTCATTTCCTAATCTAATTCCCTCAGCATCACCCGACTTAATTCCATTGTTAAAACCGCCAGTGGCTCAGGAAGGAGTTCAGTATGCTGAAACAAAAAGTATCATTTTCCGAATAACATAAAATGTCTGACAAGTAGCGTGGTGGCGCAGTGGTTAGACACTGGACTCGCATTCGGGAGGACGACGGTTCAATCCCGCTTTCGGCCATCCTGATTTAGGTTTCCGTGATTTCCCTAAATCGCTCCAGGCAAATGCCGGGATGGTTCCTCTGAAAGGGCACGGCCGACTTCCTTCCCCATCCTTCCCTAATCCGATGAGACCGATGACCTAGCTGTCTGGTCTCCTTCCCCAAAGAGCCCACCCCAATCCCTCTATTCCATTGAGAAAGTTCTACCTATACTCAGGTACCCAGTAAAAAAAAAAAAAAAAAAAAAAAAAAAAAAAAAAAAAAAAAAAAAAAACCTACTGTTTTAGTAGGACTAAACACAATAGCATGTTCATTAATGTGCTACATCTACATTTACGTGATGACTCTGCTATTCACGATAAAGTGCCTGGCAGAGGGTCCAATGAATATCCTTCAAGCTGTCTTTCTACCGTCCATTCTCGAACGGCGTGCGGGAAAAACGAGCGCTTAAATTTTTCTGTGCGAGCCCTGATTTCTCTTGTTTTATCGTGATGATCATTTCTCCCTATGTAGATGGGTGCCAACAGAATATTTTCGCAATCGGAGGAGAAAACTGGTGATTGAAATTTAATGAGAAGATCCCGTCTCAACGAAAAACGCCTTTGTTTTGATTGTCAGTCCAATTCACGAATCATGTCTGTGGCACTATCTCCACTACTTCGCGATAATACAAAACGTGCTGCCCTTCTTTGTACTTTTTCGATGTCATCCGTCAGTCCCATCTGACGCGGATCCCACACCGCACAGCAATACTCCAGAATAGGGCGGACAATCGTGGTGTAAGCAGTCTCTTTAGTAGACCTGTTGCACCTTCTAAGTGTTCTGCCAATGAATCGCAGTCTTTGGTTGGCTCTGCCCACAACATTATCTATGTGACCGTTCCAGTTTAATTTATTTGTAATTGAAATCCCTAAGTATTTAGTTGAATTTACAGACTTCAGATTTGTGTGACTTATCTCGTAATCGAAATTTAGCTGATTCCTTTTAGTACTCATGTGAATAACTTCACGCTTTTCTTTATTCAGGGTTAGTTTCCACTTTTTGCACGATATAGATATCTTATCTAAATCATTTTGCAATTCGTTTTGGTCATCTGATGACTTTACAAGACGGCAAATGACAGCATCATCTGCAAACAATCTAAGACGGCTACTCAGATATCGTTAATATAGAGTAGGAACAATAGAGGGCATATAACACTTCCCTGGGGAATGAACTGTGACCTTCACAACTGAAGCTATATTCCGTAGGGAAGGTGTTTGGTTAGAAGACGCTTGTGAGAAACGGTGTCTGGAAATCTAAAAATATGGAATCAATTTGACATGCCCTGTCGATAGCACTCATTACTTCATAAGTATAAAGAGCTAGTTGTGTTTAACAAGAACGATATTTTCTAAATATGTGCTGATTGTGTGACAATAAATCATTTTCTTCGAGGTAATTCATAATGTTCGAACACAGTATATGTTCCAAAATCCTACTGCAAATCGACGTTAGTGATATGGGGGCCTGTAATTCAGCGGATTATCTATTTCCCTTTTTGGGTATTGGTGTGATTTGAGCAATTTTCTGGTCTTTAGGTACGGATCTTTCTATGAGCGAGCGATTGTATATAATTGCTAAATATGGAGCTATTATATCAGCATACTCTGAAAGGAACCTGACTGGTAAACAATCTGGACCGGAGGCCTTGCTTTATTAAGTGATTTAAGCCGCTTTGCTACACCGAGGATATCTACTTCTATGTTTATCATTTTGGCAGGTGTTCTTGATTGGAATTCAGGAGTATTTACTTTGTCTTCTTTAGTGAAGGAGTTTTCGAAAACCGTGTTTAATACATTAGTGGCACTTTCATCAGTGACTTCACTGTTGTTATCGCGCAGTGGAGGTATTGATTGCGTCTTGCCACTGGTGTGCTTTATGTGTGATTAGAATTTCTTTGGGTTTTGTGCCAGATTCAGAGACAGAGTTTCGTTGTGGAAATTATTAAAAGCATATGGCATTGAAGCACGCGCTACATTTCGAACTTCTGCAAAACTTTGCCAATCTTGGGGATTTTGCGTTCTTTTAAATTTGGCATGCTTTTTTCGTTGCTTCTGCAACAGCGATCGGTCCCGTTTTGTGTACCATGGGGGATCACTATCATCTCTTATTAATTTATGCGGTTTATATTTCTCATTTGCTGTCGACACTATCTCTTTGAAATCATGCCACATCTTTCCTACGCTTACATGATCAGATCGGAAGGAGTGGAGGCTGTCTCTTAAAAAGACCTTAAGAGCATTCTCATCAGTTTTTTTAAATAGATGTACGTTGCGTTTATTTTTGATGGTTGTGGGTATTACGGTATTCAGCCTAGCAGCAATTGCCTTGTGGTCGCTAATACCTGTATCAATCATGATACTCCCTATTGGTCTTGGATTATTTGTTGCCTTACGCTTCGAGTGGGCTCATGAGCTAATTGTTCAAAATAATTTTCTGAGAAAGCATTCAGTACAATTTCGGATGACGTTCTATGCCTGCCGCCGGCTTTAAACTTATAATTTTTCCAGCAAATCGAGGGTAGATTGACATCACCACCGACTATAATTGTATGAGTGGGGTACCTGTTTCAAATGAGACTCAAGTTTTCTTTGAACTGTTCAGCAACTATATATTCTGAGTCGAAGGGCCGGTAAAACGATACAATTAATAGTTTAGTCTGATTGTCGGGTATAACCCCTACCCATACTATTTCGCAGGAGCTATCTACTTCAATTTCACTACAAGGTAAACTACTTCTGACCGCAATAAATACTCCACCGCCAACTGTATTTAATCTATCCTTTCTGAACACTGTTAGGTTGTTTGGAAAAAAAAAATCGGTCGAACCTATTTCCGTCTTTAGCTGCCGGCCGCGGTGGTCTCGCGGTTCTAGGCGCGCAGTCCGGAACCGTGCGACTGCTACGGTCGCAGGTTCGAATCCTGCCTCGGGCATGGATGTGTGTGATGTCCTTAGGTTAGTTAGGTTTAAGTAGTTCTAAGTTCTAGGGGACTAATGACCACAGCAGTTGAGTCCCATAGTGCTCAGAGCCATTTGAACCATTTTGAACCGTCTTTAGCCAGCTTTCCGTACCTGTAACTATTTGAGCTTCAGTGCTTTCTATTAGAGCTTGGAGCTCTGGTTCTTTTCAATACAGCTACGATAATTTACAACTACAATATCAATTGTTGCTACAACTAGCTTACTGTGTTTTACCTGCCCTCTTTTAGACGGACGCCCTTCCTGTGGTTTCCTGACGCCCTCTAACCTAAAAAACCGCCCAGTCCCTTACAAACAGCCCCCGCCACCAGTGTAGCCGCTTCCTGTGTGTAGTGGACTCCTGAACTATTACGCGGAACCCAGAGACATACCAACGAGTGGCGCAAGTCAAGGAATCTGCAGTTTACACCGTCACAGAACCGTCTGAGTCTCTGATTCAGACTCTCCATTCGGCTCTGAACCAAAGGACCACAGTCGGTTCTACCGACGATGCTGCAGATGGTGATCTCCGCCTTAATCTCGCAAGCAAGATTGGCAGTCTTTACCATTTCCGCTAGTCGCCCGAAACCAGAGAGAATCTCCTTCGATCCCAAACGACACACGTGGTGATACCTCCGTTCTAATTTAACCCATCCTTGCGTGACCTGTTGCAGTCAGCAAGATTGCGCTACTGCTCTTACTACCCGACCTAACTATCGCAGAGGTGTTTTTCCCTTGGCGCAAGCCTTGTCACTTTTTTCCCTCTGCCCTTCACACCGCTATCCTTCGTTCGAATTTCGACCCAATCTATCTCCAGATGAGCGTGTGTTAATGGTTAACCTTAACCAGACGTACGCAAACATCGCAGTACCCACGTCCTGCGAGACCTCACTTTAGTGAAAACTAACCCTAATGAAGAGATGGCAGTAGACCTTTTGTCTTGGCCGTCATTCCGGTGTTTGCGTGGACCATCTCCACCTCTTTTTTACGTGATTGGTACCGACATGAGCCACCACCTGTAGTCGGCTGCACCCTGTGCTCTTCATGGCATCCGGAAGCACCCTTTCCATATCCGGAATGACTCCTCCCGGTATGCACACGGAGTGCACACTGGCTTCTTTCTCCTCCTTTGCAGTCATGTTCCTAAGGGACCCCATTACGCACCTAACGCTGGAACTCCCAACTACCAGCAAACTTATCCTCTGTGAATTCCCAGACCTTGCGGGCAAGGAAGCTTCCTCTGGAACATGGTGGACGACTGCATCCGGCTTAGAGACTTCGTCAGCTACAGATAAATCCCGAAACCTGTTCGTCAAACAAACCGATGAGGCCCTACGATCGGCCCCTCAGAAAGTCTTTCGCTGCCTGCCAGACTTTGGGATGATATTCCAGTCGACCACGGGTGAGGGTACGACTTCAGTGCAGGCAGTACCCGGGGCGGCCACAGCAGTGGACCGATCGGGGGACACGTGGGACGTGCTCGAAATTCCTGGCATTCTCCCCATCAATTCCCTCCCACCCCCCCTCCCCCTACAGTGATGCCCCTTGGCAGCAGTCTCAAGTTGTGTGACGGAAGCCAACATCGTCTGGAGCTGTGCAAAGGTCACAAACTCAGCTCGCATCTTACACAGCAATCACAGTTCCTATTCATTACTGAAGTCACTCCTGTTTGACGTTCATTAAAATATGTAATAAACATAAGGTGCAATCGGCAGGAACTTGTAGTGCTCTCTCACTGAGAGCTATACTTACCAAAACAAACAAAAGCCTGTACGATGCGAGCATCGACACAAGCGTCGATAACAACGGTGGTACTCTACGCTATACTGTTATTAAAATAAAATGTTGTGTCTTGTAAGCACTCAAACACGTAAGAAATTATGAAAATAAATTAATAACTACAGAAATAACTGAAAATAAGTCGCTTCTGTTTGAAACTCGTAAAAATATTAGGAGCAGGAACTCGAGGTGTTCTCTCACTGACGGTCTAACCGACACTGATCATGTAAGCTGATTCGTTCTACATAATTTCGATAAAAGACTTGTTCAAATGTTCTATGGAACTTGCAAATAAATAAAAAAAGGAAGTTTGCTACCCGAGTGTTAAAATGCTATTTAGGATCTTAAAAAAGAAAATAACAGTCCGAACATGAACGATTAGTGGAATTGTTAAGACTTATTAGGGAAAAGGATTCCACTGACGATAAAGCATAAACCATGTGTTACACAATGTTGTGAGGCCAGCAATGACGAACGGAACTATTCATCTCAAGTGAAGAAAACTATCATCCAAAAGAAAGAAATGAGGTCTCTGCGAAAGGATTTTGTTGCAGTAAAAATGAAAGTAATGGACTAGGACATGCGACACGAGGGTCAAGAGAAGTTAAACCTCTGTCAGGTTACAGATGTAGAAGAGGGAATAAAGTGAAAATACGGAGATAAGAGGCTGAAGAGAAGTTAGACCTTCGTCAAGTGATAGATGCAGAAGAGGCGAGAAAGTAAAAATAATGAATGCTCTAGAAAGAGCTACTTCGTGGAAAAACGAGGAAATCTGATGCACGAAAAGAGAGGTGGAGAGCTAGTAGTCGCTGTTAATTTCGCCGCCCCGTCCACTTGTCGTCTGAAAAGACCATCCAGCTGTCCAACTCCGGCAGTTTTTCTTCCCTTCTTTCCCGCCAGAGAGGAGACACAGAGTGCGACATGCAGATGTCCGGAGGGCAGGAGGCTACAACGCTTCTGCACAAACAAGAAAATGAAAAAAAAGAAAAAAATATATAGGTGCCCGCAGGCGGAGTTGCTCTCCGGCGGCCAGTACCGCTGCCGCCTTTGTTTACTTTTCGGCGTACGTAAGTCGCGAGGCGGCCGGCAGGCGACGCGGACGGCGGCGATCGCGCGACTTGTGGCGCCCCGGGGAGCCGGCCAGACATGTGTCGCAATCTGCGCCACTCTGCGCCCCCGCCTCGCCTTCCATTAGGCGGCGGAGTGCCGCCCCCGCGGCCGGCAGTAAAACCCGGCGCAGACAGCCGCCTCCGGCGACACGCGCCGCGGGGGGCGGCGGCGGCGGTGACGGTGGCAGGCTCTTAGCGCTGCGCCTCCACATAATGTCGCGCTCCCGGCCACCTGCGACTCTTACTGCTCCCTCCACTCCTTCAACTGTACTGTCTCTCCTTTAGGTGGCAGATGTTTTACATCTTCCCCCTTTCCTTTCCCTCATGTCGAAACGACATCCGTCAGACTTACCCACCAACAAGATGACTTTCAATCACTCTTTCTCAAAATGTAATTAGTTGTGTAAGTAGGCTGTTTAGGTTTTTTTATTGATAACGCCACCTCAGTATGAAAATCACCGGCTGTGCCGTGTGCAGTCTGTGGCTGCTTTGCATTGTTGTAATACTCAACCATTGTAGTGTTAGGCAGCTGGCTGTGAACAGCTCGTAGCGTTGCGCAGTTGGAGGTGAGCCGCCAGCAGTGGTGGATGTGGGGAGAGAGATGGCGGAGTTTTGTAATTTGTCATGATATCAAGGTAAATACATTGTTTGTTCTCTATTAATATCTTTCATTTGCTAACTATCCCTATCAGTAGTTAGTGCCTTCCATAGTTTGAATCTTTTATTTAGCTGGCAGTAGTGGCGCTCGCTGTATTGCAGTAGCTTGAGCAGCGAAGATTTTTGGTGAGGTAAGTGATTTGTGAGACGTATAGTTTAATGTTAGTCAGGGCCATTCTCTTGTAGAGAATTTTGAAAGTCAGATTGCGTTGCGCTAACAAAATATTGTGTGTTGAAAGTCAGATTGCGTTGCGCTAAAAAATATTGTGTGTCAGTTTAAGCACAGTCGTATGTAAAATTGTTCAAAGGGGACGTTTCAGTTGCTAAGAACTCGTGTGCGTCGAGGGAGGGGAGGAGGGGCTTAAGGCGCAAGAATAAGAATGTAAATAACTAAAATGTAAACTTTCGCGGCCGGAAATGTCATGTCCATTATAATTATCCGGGCTGTTATGCCGTGGTCGGTTGATGAATTCTGTGTCAATTCCCTTTTTATTTTTAACGTTTCGTCCCCGTCTGCGGAGGACATCTTCAAGGGGTCTGTAGCTCGATGGAAGGTCCAACACACCCACTGGCTCGCTGCTGACTGCCGCTAAATTCCGTATCCGCGCGCTCCCGGTCCGAGGCGTGACGTCACGTGTTTTGAAAACGTCAGTGCAATTGGCCGCTGTCCGCTGCCGTCGATCGCCGTTGCCATCATCCAGTGGTAGACGGCTGGTACACATCTTCTTCAACACCGGCATCCATATACCGTTTAATTTCACGCTCTCCTCCTTTCGATTGAAATTATTAGGGTGTTTGGCGATTTCGATTGCCTTCCTGTAGAGCCTTTCGTAATGTCCGCTTGTGGCCGCTAGTGCTTGCGTCTCCTCAAAACGAATATGGTGGTTACCTGGTTGGAAAGCATGCTCCGCAACCGCTGATAGTTCCGTTTCTCCTTTTCTACAATTGCCCTTGTGCTCTTCCAAACGTTTCGAAACAGTTCTTTTAGTGGTACCCACATAAACATCTCCACAGCTGCATGGGATCCTATACACTCCAGCATTTTCCAATGGTTTGCGAGCGTCCTTGGCAGGCTTAAGGTATTCCTGTATCTTCCTGGTGGGCTTGTAAATTACGGTAATAGTCCGCTTCGTCAAGATCCTCCCTATTCTTTCCGTTACATTTTTAACAAACGGCAGGAAAACCTCAGATTTTGCAGTAGCCTGTACGTCACTATGGTTTCTGCGTGGCTGTCTCAACACACGTTTTATTTCGGCGGACGAATATCCGTTCTTCATTAGTGCATTGTGGAGATGTTCCATCCCAGCGTCGAGCAACTCAGGTTCACAAATATTTCTAGCTCTGTCCGCTAACGTCTTGATAACACCCCTCTTCTGTTGTGGGTGGCGGTTGGAATCCCGGTGCAAATAACGGTCCGTGTGCGTGGGTTTGCGGTATGCTGAGTGGCCCAAACTACCATTTTCGTTTCTAAAAACAAGCACATCGAGGAAATGTAAGTTTCCGTCTACCTTCTCCTCCATTGTAAACTGAATTCTCGAGTTTATACTATTCAGATGTTCGTGGAACCGGCTTAGTTCCTCCCTGACATGTCTCCACAGCAGAAACGTGTCATTCGCGTATCGGAACCATACATTTGGTTTTTTGCTGGCAGTACCTATGGCCTGTTCTTCGAATTTATCCATGAAGGAGTTTGCAATTACGGGACTCAGGGGGCTTCCCATAGCCACGCCATCCGTTTGTTCATTGACACAGAATTCATCAACCGACCACGGCATAACAGCCGGGAGAATTATAATGGACAATGTAAATAACGTCACAGTTTTTTTGAGTGATCAGTCTTGCTTGATGTGGCCCACCAGGAATTCCTCTCCATTGCCAACCTCTTCATCTCAGAGTAGCACTTGCAACCTGCTCCTTCAATCATTTGCTATTTGTATTCCAATCTCTGTCTTCCTCTACAGTGTTTACCCTCTACAGCTCCCTCTAGTACCATAGAAGTCATTTCCTCCTGTCTTAACAGATGTCCTATCATTCTGTCCCTTCTCCTTGTCAGTGTTGTTCACACATTCCTTTCCTCTCTGATTCTGCTCACGACCTCCTCATTCTTTACCCTGTCAGTCCACCTAATTTTCAACATTCGTCTATAGCACCACATCTCAAATGCTGCGATTTTTTTCTGTTCCGGTTTTTCCACAGTCCATGTTTCACTACCATACAATGCTGTGCTCCTAACGTACATTCTCAGAAATTTCTTCCTAAAATTATGGCCTATGTTTGATAATAGTAGATTTCTCTTGGCCAGGAATGGCCTTTTTGCCAGTTCTAGTGTGCTTTTGATGTTCTTACTCCGTCCGTCATGAGCAATTTTGCTGCCTAGGTAGTAGAATTTCTTAACTTCATTACTTTGTGACCATCAATCCTGATGTTAAGTTTCTCGCTGTTCTGTCACTTCTCATTACTTTCGTCTTTCTTCTATTTGCTCTCGAGCCATACTCTGTACTCGTTAGAGTGTTCATTCCATTCAGGAGATCCTGTAATTCTTCTTCACTTTCACTCAGGAAAGTAATCTCATTAGCGAATCGTATCATTAATATCCTTTCAACACTATCATAAATTGAGTCCGCCTTGATGCAAAACACCTTGTTATTCGTTTATTTCTTTATTCTCCCAAACTAGTTTCGGCGACAAATATCACCATCAGTGGTTTTTTTTTAATCTAAAACATACAGAAAATAGCATGGTTATACAAACACAGTGGCACATTATTACACTTCTACTATTCGTTTTTTGAAATATAGTTTTCTATGGATACTTTATTACTATCTTATTTATTGTATGTTACAGCATGTTATTGAGAATTATTGTCGCTGTTTGCGACATATTTTCTGTACACTTTTTTTCTGTTGCCGTTTTTACACCTCGAACATCATGTCATCTGCAACTGTGTGAGGGGCTCTTAGTAAACAAAATACTAAAAGGTGAACTTCGTATGTCAGCAATTACACTTGGGGTTGCGTTAGTGTTGTGGAATCCAGTTATTTGGTGTGTACTGAGTTGTTCAAAATGGTTCAAATGGCTCTGAGCACTATGGGACTCAACTGCTGAGGTCATTAGTCCCCTAGAACTTAGAACTAGTTAAACCTAACTAACCTAAGGACATCACAAACATCCATGCCCGAGGCAGGAATCGATCCTGCGACCGTAGCGGTCTTGCGGTTCCAGACTGCAGCGCCTTTAACCGCACGGCCACTTCGGCCGGCACTGAGTTGTTACTTAGCTATTCGTGTACTCACGTTCGTAGGATGGTATGTAGTTGATTCTATACACAAAAAAAAACTTTCGCACTTTGTTTATGATCAAGAATATTACACCATCTTGCTGTTCACGTGTGTCGAAAGAGGTGTACCGCATGTAGCGAGAAAGGCTATGAAAACTGTAGCGCGAATTACGACTTCTGTTCCTTATTTATGTCTCGGTGTGCGATAAGGTAGTATGAAAGTATCCATAGTCTATTAGCTTGTACACATCTCCGCAGTCGTTAATCACCCCTGTCATTTATGGCACTTGGTGTTCTGCGTCACTCGAACAGTTTAAAAACTTAGCCTTTTCGGCTTTCAGTCGCGCGATTGCTAGATCTTCACTCCGAACTGAGCTGCAGGCCAGCGTCTCTAATTTAGGGTATTATAGGTAATTTTTATTTCAATGGCTTCCTTCACTTCATAAATTTTAGAGTACTCCAGTAGTCTACCTGTTGTTGTTTGAGCCAGTGCAGTAATGCGGAGTACTCTTACGTTTTTCCAGTAATTCATTGTTCTTCATGTCACGTTTAAAAGCATGAATGACGTAAGATGTGCTTTAGTAAAAGATATTTTTCTGCTGTGAAGATGGTCTTATGAGTGAAAACGGTCGTGAATAAATTGATTTACAAGACGCTATTGTGTTCATCATGCATGTCAACAAACATTAAAGACGAGATCTTTTCGCGAAATTTCAATCACCAGCTTTCTCCTCTGAATGTGAAAATATTTTACTGTTACCGACCTTCATAGGGAGAGATAATAGTTGTAATAAAATAAGATAAATCAGAGCTCTCACAGAAAGATTTGAGTATTCATTTTTTCCTCGCGCTTTAGAGAGAAATAGACTCAGGGTGGTCCGAAGAACCCGTGCCAGGCACTTAAGTGTGAATTACACAGTAGACCTATAGATGTAGACGTAGAACAGTCTGCAGTGTAGTACTCTGTCAAACGCTTTCCAGAAACCTAGGAATATGAAGTCTTCCTGTTGTCATTTATATTATTATTGGTTAGTTAATTATAAATATTATTTATTATTATAAATAAATATTATTTATTTGGGCTTTTATTTTAATTATTGGTTTAGTTATTGTTTTAGCTGTAGCTTGTTTCCTTATTTCCTTTTATCTTTACTCTCCTGAAAACTTGTAAAGCATAAATATTTAATTTTAATTACCACAAGAGATTAAGAGATGTATTCCTCAGCGGCGATCTCGCGGAAATTCCTCGTTGTTATCTGCTCCACCTGAAATCTCTAAAACCTTTACTCGCTACGCAGATCGTACGGCACAATTGTGTGCTATGTTGTTAGATGAGTCTGGATGATAGGTCCAACAATTTAGCAAGTTAAAGTTTATTAATTCAGAGATAATCTCTCGGCGAATTCTGACCGTGGAAAATGCAGGTTCGCACTATCGTTCCAAACTTCACCTCCGAGCGATCTACGTCTCGTAGTATCCGTACCGTGATAATTAACTAATTTCGGTATGGAGATATACACACCTTGAATACGTGATGTTAGTTATTGGATTTTATTTTTTGCAAAAAAACTATTTGGACATTCACTATACATCATAATGGCGTCTCATAACAGTACACCTTCCATGGACGATTAGCAGAATATCGTGCGAGAATAGAGCTCATATTTCAGGCGGCACGAGGTCGCAAATGCATAACGCAAGAGATATGTGGTTGTCAACGGTTTATGTTTCACAACTAATATCTGCCTTCTGCATCAACGCTTGTGGCGTTCGCATTATAAACATCACACAATAGTCTGTTGTGTACACGATGGAGTTTTGTTACAACTTATGGTTCGCCCTGGTTGTCGAAAGTGGAGTATAACTCAGTATTCGAACTTGAGACATGTGATTAACGGACGTTGCAGCAAGATGTAGTGCCTTGGAAGCCGAACACGTATAGGGAGAAGGGTTTCGCAGCAGGCGTCATTGTAATTGTAAGATATTTATAGCCATGGATAAAGACTTGAGAAGTGGATCTTTCAAACCACAGGCCAAGATCCTCGAGAAAGAATAAATCACAGCGGAGATTTAACAAGACGATGCTGTGTAGTGTAGGAAAAGATTCACCAACAAGCAACCGCCAGCTTTCCCGTGGAATACACACTTCTGACAAGGGAACCTCCCCATCGCACCCCCCTCAGATTTAGATATAAGTTGGCACACTGGATAGGCCTTGAAAAACTGAACACAGATCAATCGAGAAAACAGGAAGAAGTTGTGTGGAACTATGAAAAAATAAGCAAAATATATAAACTGAGTAGTCCATGGGCAAGATAGGCAACATCAAGCCCAAGGGCGCCGTGGTCCCGTGGTTGGCGTGAGCAACTGCGAAACGAGAGGTCCTTGGTTCAAGTCTTCCCTTCAGTCAAAAGTTTAATTTCTTTATTTGCGCAAAGTTATGATTTGTCCGTTCGTTCATTGACGTCTCTGTTCTCTGTAATAAGTTAAGTGTGTGTGTTTTGCGGCCGCACCGGTAAACCGTGCGATTAGTAGACGAAAGGACGTACATCTCCAATGGGAACAGAAAACATTTGATCGCAAGGTCATAGGTCAACCGTAAAACGCGTCTGATATATTCTAACGACACTGGTGACGGCATGTGCGTCACATGACAGGAATATGTTGTCGACCCACCTAACTTGTACACTTGGCGAATGGGTAAAAAGATTCTTCTACCTTATCCGATTTCGGTTTTCTTGTGGATGTGGTAATCACTCCCAAAAAAGTGATGAAAACATAAGAGTTTGTCACATAAAGTGAAAATAAAAAACTAAACTTTTCACTGAAGGTAAGACTTGAACCAAGGACTTCGTTCCGCAGTTGCTCACGCTAACCACGGGACCACGGCGCTCCTGAGTTCGCATTAGCCTTGATGTTGCCTATGTTGCTCATGGACTACTCAGTTTGTATATTTTGTTTATTTTTTCGTAGTTCCACACAACTTCTTCCTGTTTTCTCGATTGATCTGTGTTCAGATTCCAAGGCCTATCCACTGTGCCAATTTATAACTAAATCTGAGGGGGGTGCGATGGGGAGGTTCCCTTGTGAGAGTACCGTATGGGGAGTTCTGGTGGAGCAGCAACACTTGCGTCATAAACAACATGTGCAACCAATGGGTCAAATCATTCTGAAGTCAGTGTTTAGTTCCATCAATGAATTTTGCAGCGCTGAACTGCGGAGCGGAACATCCTGTGCTTCATATTGATCACGGTTTGGCAGCTGTACATGGTGTTTTGCTCGATGGGATACGGTTTTAACACGATTATTCAGCATCCCTCTTCGATATTTATGTCGTGAGCCTCTGAGGAACAGATAACGTAGATTTGCGGTCGTCATTAGACGTGTATGTAACTTTTCGTTTACCCACAGGGAGTGTTTCGCAACAGGGTGTTTCAGATAATGTCTTTTCTCTGTAATTTACAAAAAAATAAGAGAAAGGTGTATAAATTTAAATGGGTAAGCGTAAGAAACGTTATTCTTTCTGCAGGTCCGTGAACATGGTTTCTTTAATTGCGAGACAGTTTTAGAAAAGAGTTACAACATTTTTATAGAAGATTACTAGCTATACCCGGCGAACTTTGTTCCGCCTCTGAAAGTCTTTGTATGTTATAGCTGACCTGGCAAACGTTGTTTTGCCATATAAATAATCTCTAGTCTATAAGAATAATGTATACGTGTAACACGATAGCCGTTGTTGGCGGGAGCTCGTGACACAAACAATAATAATGACTGAAAACTGTGCAGGGAGTGAGAAAAGGCTTAGGGGGAAGTCCGGCAGTATCGGCCACTTTTAGTTCTAGCGTTTCGACGGTAGATCGCGCGGATTAAACAATTGCAGCCGATACACGGCTCGACCATGAGCATACAAACATAGCGGCAATTTCGTGTCGAAACGTGTTCGCCAGCATCATGAATAAGGTCAAGCGCTCACGCATCGATTTTTATCGTACGTAAAAATATTGTACAATTAAATTCTTTCAGAGGAACAAAGGAGAGCATAGAAACTACTTTGTTCCACTAAAAGAATTTGATCGTACGATATATTTCCGTACGATAAAAATCAATGCGTGTGCGCTAGGCCTAAATGTCGGTTTGGTGAATGACGCGTGCTACCTAGTTAAACTTCTCGGTCTAGTTACGTCGATTCAAAGAGGGATATTCGAGTTGTTGCTTTTGGTACGTTTTCTTCAATTACCTATCTATCGAATAGTGAAAGACTATCACCGGTAGACACCTCGCGGGATAACTGATCAAGCGATAATTGATCAGTTATCGACCAGGGTTGAAAATTATCAAATTACTAAAATCGTTATTAAAAAATAGGGGTTGGTGGTAGAAGGGTGAAAATTTAGGGTTGCGTGTATTTTTTAATGCCACATCATAAAAAAATAAAAATAAAAAGTTCTGTCCAAAAAAGAAGAAAAAAATTTTTGGGGTGGACACCCTTATCACTTAGGGGTATGAAAAATAGATTACGACCGATTCTCAGGCCTACCGAATATACATGTAAAATTTCATCAGAATCGATCTAGCCGTTTTGGACGGGTATTTCAACTAACACTGTGACACGAGAATTTTATATATAAGGATTTTTTCTATCATTTAGCTGACACATTTACATCTACAGTACATAATCAAATTAAATTCAGTTTGGGAATTAGAAACGCTTAAGATTTTAGGGATGGGTGCAACATCGACAAAGCGCTTGTTGGTGCTGTTGTGTTCTGATAAAAGGAAGTGGTGATACTAATAGTGAAACTGATGAAAATTGCATGACCTCTGATTCCCAATAAACAGATTCGTTTAGCCGTAACAACTGCTAATTTACTGCTGTCTCGAACGGTGTCAGCATTGAACCCCCATCTCTTCTAGCACGGGTTTCTGACTGCCAAATAAAATAGTTCCAGGGGTACCAGAGGAATTCAGTAGACCAGAAATGCTACGGATCTGATAAGAACTTGCTTCGTATTGTGTGATATGAGGCTTCCCCGGCGTATAAGTTGCTTCAAAGGTTTTTAGGTGTACTGCCGGATCCAATCGTCGAGGGTCCACGATATTTCGGTGAATAACCGTTCCTCCATCATCAGGTGATGCTGGTGAATGATGTCTCTGCTGTGTGCTGGCGGCATTTATGCCTGACGGTCCGTAGTTCGGGCCTCACCGGCCCCGCACCGTGCTGGGTAGTCTGGACATACTGTTGCGGTGTTCCAGGGGGTGCGGGGGTGGGGACGGGAGAGGGAGGGGAGAGGGGGAGTATCAGTTGTCTTCCATCCGCCGTCTTTGTCGCATTTCGCGTCCAAAGGGCGCGTTCTGTTTTGATGGAACTCACTACTGTCCCCCATGTCTTGCTGGATTGGAAGCCCGTGCCTCTGTTGATTAAACTACGAGTCACATGCTATCAGTCACTTGTTTGGAAACTAAGACTCAAAATTTATGGTGGCAGCCAGGCTTTTGTTTGCTGGTAATTCATGTTATGTCCATTTTCAGTGTAGTGCTCTGCTATTGCAGACTTTTCGGACTGCAGTAAACGGGTGTGGCACTCATATTCTGTACATCGTTCCTCGATTGTGCCGATCGTTTGTTCAATATAAATTTTTACGTATTCACACGGAACTTGATACATGATCGGTTTTTTTGAAAACCAGATCGCCTTTCATTGTCCCTCGTATTCTGGATGGTGGGCGGAAAACTGTCGTTATGTGGTATTTTCCCAGTAGTCTACCAATTTTTGATGATACGTTGCCAGCAAACGTTATGAAAGCGGTCTTCTTACCGTCTTCTTCTGTGATTTTTGGCTTCCGTGCCGTTCTTGGGGTTCTTGTGTCGCAGAGCCCTCCGAATCTGTCGTTTGGCGTACCCTTTCTCGTGGCAGATGGATTCCACGTGCCGCAGCTCTGCCGTCAGACTTTGTTCGTCTGAAAAGGAGTATGTCCCGTGTACCAGAGCCTTGAGCATGCTGTTCTGCGAGGGTTAGTGGCTGCTGGAGGCATGGGGATGTACACTCCTGGAAATGGAAAAAAGAACACATTGACACCGGTGTGTCAGACCCACCATACTTGCTCCGGACACTGCGAGAGGGCTGTACAAGCAATGATCACACGCACAGCACAGCGGACACACCAGGAACCGCGGTGTTGGCCGTCGAATGGCGCTAGCTGCGCAGCATTTGTGCACCGCCGCCGTCAGTGTCAGCCAGTTTGCCGTGGCATACGGAGCTCCATCGCAGTCTTTAACACTGGTAGCATGCCGCGACAGCGTGGACGTGAACCGTATGTGCAGTTGACGGACTTTGAGCGAGGGCGTATAGTGGGCATGCGGGAGGCCGGGTGGACGTACAGCCGAATTGCTCAACACGTGGGGCGTGAGGTCTCCACAGTACATCGATGTTGTCGCCAGTGGTCGGCGGAAGGTGCACGTGCCCGTCGACCTGGGACCGGACCGCAGCGACGCACGGATGCACGCCAAGACCGTAGGATCCTACGCAGTGCCGTAGGGGACCGCACCGCCACTTCCCAGCAAATTAGGGACACTGTTGCTCCTGGGGTATCGGCGAGGACCATTCGCAACAGTCTCCATGAAGCTGGGCTACGGTCCCGCGCACCGTTAGGCCGTCTTCCGCTCACGCCCCAACATCGTGCAGCCCGCCTCCAGTGGTGTCGCGACAGGCGTGAATGGAGGGACGAATGGAGACGTGTCGTCTTCAGCGATGAGAGTCGCTTCTGCCTTGGTGCCAATGATGGTCGTATGCGTGTTTGGCGCCGTGCAGGTGAGCGCCACAATCAGGACTGCATACGACCGAGGCACACAGGGCCAACACCCGGCATCATGGTGTGGGGAGCGATCTCCTACACTGGCCGTACACCACTGGTGATCGTCGAGGGGACACTGAATAGTGCACGGTACATCCAAACCGTCATCGAACCCATCGTTCTACCATTCCTAGACCGGCAAGGGAACTTGCTGTTCCAACAGGACAATGCACGTCCGCATGTATCCCGTGCCACCCAACGTGCTCTAGAAGGTGTAAGTCAACTACCCTGGCCAGCAAGATCTCCGGATCTGTTCCCCATTGAGCATGTTTGGGACTGGATGAAGCGTCGTCTCACGCGGTCTGCACGTCCAGCACGAACGCTGGTCCAACTGAGGCGCCAGGTGGAAATGGCATGGCAAGCCGTTCCACAGGACTACATCCAGCATCTCTACGATCGTCTCCATGGGAGAATAGCAGCCTGCATTGCTGCGAAAGGTGGATATACACTGTACTAGTGCCGACATTGTGCATGCTCTGTTGCCTGTGTCTATGTGCCTGTGGTTCTGTCGGTGTGATCATGTGATGTATCTGACCCCAGGAATGTGTCAATAAAGTTTCCCTTTCCTGGGACAATGAATTCACGGTGTTCTTATTTCAATTTCCAGGAGTGTAGTTTCGCACACGTTAGCTTACGGTCTACGGTGTGTGTAAGAGAGCTATCTAGCCTATGCTGAACTATGACATCGAGATAAGGAAGGTTGCCATCTTCTTCTAGTTCCGTGGTGAACCGGATGTTTTTATGATGGAATGTAGATGTTATGAGAATTTCTGTAATTGTTCCGGTTTATATAGGCAGATGACGACAGTGCGTCACACCCACTTACTGCAGCCAAAGAAGTCTGCAGTAGCAGAACACTGCACTGAAAATGGACATAAAACGAATTACCAGCAAACGAAAGTCCTAGGTACCGCCATGAACTTTGGGTCTCAGTTCTCAGAGAAGTGATTCAAATCCGTGTCACTGGTAGTTTAATCATTTAATCAACAGGCCACGGGCTGACAATCCAGCAAGGCATCAGGGACATCGAAACAGAATGCGACATTCGGACGCGAGATGCGACAGAGTCGGCGCGCGGAAGGCAACTGAGACTGCCCTCTGCCCCTCCCTCCCTCCCTCTAACCCCCCCCCCCCCCCCCCCCGCTAATCGCCATAGTAGCATGCCCCAATGCCCCACACCACCGAGAACGTCGTGAGGCCGGCGAGGCCCGAACTCTGGACCGGTAGGCATAAATGCCACCGGCACACAGCAGATATATCATTCAGTCATCAACGCCTGATGATGGAGGAACGGTTATACACGAAATGTCTTGCACCTTCGGCGAGTGGATCCGGCAGTATATCTGAGAACACTGGAAGTTGCGTCGCGTTGTTAAAAAATGAGAGGAAGCATGTTGCAAGTTAATTGCGACTTATCGACACAATGTTGATTAAGCTAGCCTGGAAACTCTTGCCACAGGACAAGACTAAAGAAACAAGTAACTGCAACATGAACGAGCGTTTTGATAACTCGTTCAGCCCCTAATCCCAGAGTAACTACACTGAGAAATCCGTCAAAATGACTAGTAACCGCGAGAATTATTGAGGAGACTGAAACCAAGGCAGGGACAATACAAAGTACTATCAAAAAAGCATGGCTAGCTTCGTCGCGCCTGTCGACTAAGACGCAAACCGTTGTATTTCTACGAATTCTCGACGTAAATAATCGCGGTCGTCTGTTTTGTTACCGAGGACACTGCACCGCAGAATGCGCCCGCCGGCGGAAAGAGTCCCCCATGGTCAATTTGACAGGGTGGAAGTTAGGATTTGTTGCGTCCAGTAAAGCCTCGTCTACGGTCTTGGGATCGTTGGAGTGGTGGCAGTTCGGTGAAAGGGGTCCGCAGCTCGTAGTCCAGTGGCTAGCGTTGCTGCCTCTGGATCACGGGGTCCCGGGTTCGATTCCCGCCCGGGTTGGGGATTTCCTCTGCCGATGGACTGGGTGTTTGTGTTGTCCTCATCGTTTCGTGATCGTGATCATCATTCGTGACAGTGGCTAGATTGGACTGTGTAACAAATTGGACGGAGTAGAACTTGGGACTTTGTAAGGGTTCTGATGACCGCGCAGCTGAGCGTCCCACAAGTCGAACATCATCATCATCATCGGCGAAAGGGGCGATCAGATGAGTGTCCCTGCGCCGGGGGAAATCGTGGCAAGAAATTCAAAGTAACAGCTCGACCAGCCTTTGTGGCTATTTGCCATTTTGCGAATAATTATGGGCCAGGGGACCCGAACGAAACTTCCGCACTTTATAGTTTTAAATAATGACAGTATTTTTAATGAGTGTGGTTGTCGGAATAACCGTAGTGTGTGGAGTAAGGGGAAACATCTTTAAAAATGAACCGAAGGACGTAACATGATAATATTCATGAATTTGTGATACATCGTTTTCTATACATTTCCACGCCTGTTATTTGTAACTTTCGACCGCAAAATTTACATTTACCTGTTGTTGAAGAGATGTTTGATGAGAAATACAAATATAAAATACAAAGAATTGAGTGAATGTCAAATGTATAGGTCAGAACGTAATCTTCGCATCTTACCTGGTACATCACTAAGGCCACAATATCGTGTAACTGTATTAATTGCACATTGTATTTTATGTAGGCACTGTAGGCCTTAGAAGCAATTTGTAAATCACAACACAAGGCGACAATGACATATACGTTTGTCGGGTCGGGAAGTATATTCGTTTAGAAAGATAAACTTGTACGACAGGCAGAGGTAATGGACTACCGCAGTGGTCACGGTTATTATCTTGGCAATGCTGTATATGAATTATCCAGTTAACGAATATTTTAATACAAATAAAATGGTATTTGTAACAAGGTAATATCAAAAGGGAGTCTCCTATTCGTGATTAATAAGTTAGCTTCGTAAAATATAGGTGTGAATCTGAGCTACCATGATGCCCCTTTGCCTACGATAGTGGTCTCTTTCATGTTAAAATTTTTCTCAAATAGTAAGTTTTAGTGCTAAATCGATATTAAATGTCAGAAAACCGTGAAAAAATCTTTCCATTGGGGTACCTCATTCATCCGTGTCCGATTAGGACGTATGGAGAAAAGTTGTTGGCTTGAGAAGCAATATACGAGGTGTCACTAACTATTGCCACCAAGAATAATAACTCCGAAAGTATGATAGGAGCTGAAATTTATTTGGGGCAAAAGTTGCATGGGACAATGGCGGCCATAATATGACGTTGATTTTTTTGTTGCTACGTGGGGTCGCTTCAGATATGTGAAGGTCAACTTTTCTTATTTTATTTATTTTTTTTTAAATGGGATGCTATAGTTTGGAACTTATTTCCTGACAGCGGCTATCGAGACGAATCCAATGATGTGTAACACTAAGGTGGCATGAACGCCCACTTACAGAAGGTGTTCGAAGTAATGACCATTGGTATCAATACAGTGCTGCAATCTTCTTGTCATGGATTGAGTGGTATTCCTTATCACTTCGGCACTTATCGAAGCACATGATCTGACAATTCTCTTTGGAAATTTGGAAATTTGTGGTAAGGTTCTATTGGACCAAACTGTTGAAGTCATCGGTCTCTGCCGGCCGTTGTGACCGAGCGGTTCTAGGCGCTTCAGTCAGAAACCGCGCGACCGCTATGGTCGCAGGTTCGAATCCTGCCTCGGGTATGGATGTGTGTGATGTCCTTAGGTTAGTTAGGTTTAAGTAGTTCTAAGTTGTAATGGACTGATGACCTCAGATGTTTTAAGTCCCATAGTGCTCAGAGCCATTTGAACCATTTTTCATCGGTCCCTATGCTTACACACTAATTAAATTAACTTACGCTAAGGACAACATCCACACCCTTGCCCGAGGGAGTACAAGAACCTCCGACGGGGGGCGGACCCACGCGAACCGTGACAAGGCGCCCAAGACCGCGCGACTACCCCGCTCGGCGATAATTCTCTCTCGCTTGTCTTCAGGTGTAGTTGGAACTCCTTTGTAAACAATTTCTTTTACGAATTCCCACAAGAAAAAGAAAATCTAGAGGCGTCATGTCTGGCGAACGAGCCGGCCACGACACATGTCCGCGTCCAATCCAACATTTGTCCCACAAACCTTTCAGCTGCTAACATATTTTCGGAGTTATTCTAGGTGGGAATAGTTAGTGACTCACCCTGTATGTGATAATTAAACGAAGGCTCGAAAAATTCCTCTGATCGGAGATCTCTAAATGTCGGGGAAAATTAGTTTTATACAATTTAATTAATGATTAATTTCGTCTACTTTAGGAAAATTATTCGGACTGATCCAGGACATACATTAAATGATTCGTAAATCTGCGTTCAATCTCAATCTATCGCTGGAAATACAAATTACATTTTACTGGGCCACTTTCTTGTTATCAGGAAGACTGAAAAGGGCGGCAATCATTACTACTGCACACCTTGTGGTGGGCTAGAGAAAAGTCTCTGCTCCACACACGGTTTAAAGCCGCCTGGGCCTATGGGTTCGGTGACATTAACGCGATTCTTTAGATATCTTCACAAAAGGAAATCTGGCGACCGTGCTGCCCATTTTAACAAAATGTAGGAAGAGGTGCAGAGAGTCGATGCTTGTTGCAGGGATTGCAGGGATCGTATAGTTGACCCTCATAATCTTAGACAAGTTCTGCACGCAAATAGCTGGAAAGACTCCGTGATGTTTCATTACATGAACCATCGTTGGAAACAGTCACAGCTATTAAATATCAGGAAGAAAAATGCTCCCACCGTAGCACAAAAAAGGCGAATATGTCCGGACAGAGTTAGGGCTGTAAGAGAAGGGAGCTAGCATTTCTACCTATGTGGTAGCTTCAAGGACATTTATATCAATATATTTTTACGTACTCTTACTTTTTTACTTGTTAGTGTTAGTACCCATGTCATGTAATATAACGCATCGTGTCAAGTGAAGTAGCATGATACGTGATGTCATGTCGTGCAATATGACACAACGTGTCATTAAAGTTTAGGATGCAAGCATCCTCACTCTGGGATATTTCCTATTAATGATGCACCCCCACTCTCGGATACATCCTATTGTAGATATATCGCACCATCTAGAAACACATAAATTTGTGTCTATTTGATCTTACATCCCTCACCTTACATGTAACAAGAAGTGGATCTAAGACAGCTCAATGCGCTCGGTAAATAGGGTTAAGACGTAAAAAAGCGTGAATATGCCAAGATGTTTTGCTTTAAATGTCTCTGAAGCTGCTAGCTAAGTCGACAAACTAGTTCCCTTCTTTTACATCCTTAACTCTGCTCAGAACATATTCGCCTTTAGTTCTTTTGATTCTTAAATTTTACTCTGCCTTAATTTTGACGTTAGATTTTTGTTGATTCGGTGTAGGTTTTTTTTACTGTCTTTCGGACCATGTTGCTTATATAGTGGCTTTCACAAAACAACACGACGACCATTAATTAATGTACTTGCTACCCTCTTACACAATTTGAACCGAATCGCCCAAGTCTGAAGTATGGCAAGAGGCGCGCGTAAAAAAACAGGTTTTTTGCACATAAAATCGGAATGAAGCTAGGTTTTTGAGAGGGAGTTTTCAATTTCATCGCAAGAATGCATTTATTATTTATTTGATCCATTTTAAACAAATTCCGTGTATTCATTTAATATGTAAGAAGGATTTTTACGTGCTACATTTATCTCGACTTTAAACCATCATATCTTGACAACGGATAAAGATTATTCGATAACAAATTTCCTTTTGACTCTATCTGCCTAACTTCGTGCAAAATTTGAACCGATTCATACCAGTTTAAAATATAGAAGTGGCGCGCTTCTAAAACCTCCCAGAAAAAAGTTAAACATTCGTATCTCCACAACGGACAAAGATTATTGGATAAAGAACATTTCACTTGGACTTTATTCGTTTGAACCGATTCGTCCAAATTTGGAGCACAGGAGTGGCACGCTTTTAACACCTCCCAGAAAAACATGTTTTTATGTACAAGGGCAACTGTTTTTGCACATAAAATCCTAATGGTGCACATACAAATAGTGCCAAGAGCTGAGCATTAATTTCAGCTCAACTGAAATCTTTTGCAAATGGAATTAATTTATTCACACAATTTGCCTCGTAGCAAGTTCCGCTTCGTCTTTCAAACGTTGCTTAGTATACTGTGACATAGCTACAATAAGACAGATGTTGGAATGGCTGTACAAATGGCCGCTGATTCAGCCTAAATCAGAAACTTTGTACCCTGTGTTCCTAACTCAAATAGGAACCGAGCACCAAGACACCCCTGCCACCCAAACTGCGACTCTGCGCGCCTCCTTTTCAGGCATATTCGTTACAAAGCTTCCGCGCTATTAACTATAAGAGTGTATGGCTATAGATATATTTACTGCCACATAAAAATTATCGTAGCCAAGAGCAAAGAGCATATGAGAGGCGGTGAGATTCATTGCAACAATCGTCAGGAAGTGTAGTCCATACACGAAGGAGGCAGTTTAGAAAACCCTCCCTCGACCAATACTTGACAACTGCTAATCAGCCTATGATCGTTGCCAGGTAGTGGAGACGGAGGAAACACAGAGTATAAAGAAAAGGACATAGTGTTTCGTCACGTGCTCGTTTAGTAACCACGAAATCGTCACTGAGATGCTCAGCCCCATTTCAGACGCAACAACATACGCGTTGCGTACATTTAATCATCTTTTCCTATTCAATAATCAATTTAAAAAACCAAATGCTACCAACAAGAGGATGTTGACCTTGATATCACTCGTTTTTTGAGAATTACATTTAGTATGTAAGCAAGTCGTTTAAAATCGCTTCCAGATTTATGATCAGGTAAAAAAAAAAAAGATACGTGCGTCATACCGAGAACTGCATATGCGTATCCTCGTAGAGACGCTTGACTAGCTAGTAAGATGAAATATTTAGTCTGCTAGGAGGAAACGGTAGGAGGACGCCTCTGCAAGACGGATCCCTCTGTCCTCGTCATGGTACTCAGTGAAGGAACCTGGCAGCTGTTTCCAGAGGAAATTTAAGGAAGCGAAGCTAGAGGTACTTTCCCTCTGGAACTATGATTTCATTACAAGTATCGGGTTGTAAAGGGCCGCTGCGAAACTTCTCGCCTGCCGAGGTTGCGTGTATGTTCGTTAATGAAGACTCTCTTGTCGGACAGGCCGCGGGGCGCCTGACCCAAGTCAGCAGCTAATTAGGGGTGCGAAGCACTGCGGCAGTGGCAGCGCCGGAAGTCTGGAGGAGGCTCACCTCGCGGAGGACGCTGGCGTGGCGTGGGCGGAAGCAGCCGCCAGCGGTTACGTCACGCCGACGTCTTCACTGGGCCGGCGCACGCCACGCAGTGGGCGCCAACGAGGCTCACTGCTGGTGGCTGTGCTAAAGTCAAAGCGTTCTCTGCACTGCCTTAAGCATAACGCTAACCTTTGGGGGAAACTGCGCCTAGGAGGTTGCGCACACACACGCACACACACACACACACACACACACACACACGTCTGTGTTTATGTTCAAATAACGCATAAAATGCTCACAACTATTGCTCTAACAAACAAGTACTCACCGTCACCTGTTGTACGACTGTTGAAATGCCTTGCGGACCAGCAGTGGTCCCACTTCCAGAATACCTGTTCTTGCTCTGAATGCTTCCCGAAGTCTTCTGCAGCTCGAATTCATATTTGTCTGCGCATTTATTTCAGAAATAGTAGCGGTCATCCTTTGACCTTACCTACTGGCGATAGACGTCAGTTATCGTACCTCGGCTACTGTCCTTCCTGAAATTTGTGGTCGGAATAGTTTGTTATGTTGGTCAGCCTGGAGCGGCTGAGTGGGAAGTTGACACTTTGACCTTGTCGACACAGAAATGTGTTTTGAAGCACCGTACTCTTGCGAGGATATTGAAGTGACGTGAATGTCCTCATGATGACTTTCCGCTTGATACATCTTAATACCGGTATTTTTCCTCCAGTACAAAATACTAACTTCACGAAGATCTGGTTTCAGTTTTTAGTAACAGGGTGGTGAGTTCCGCCTCCTCCAAAGTTAGTCTTCCATGTCGACGGTATACGATTAAACACCACTTTATCCGCCACCACGACAGTTGTGAAAATGACGATTATTGACCGATATGGGAATCTGATTATTTTTATTCTAGACAGTTGATTCGCACAATAACTATACCGCATATACCTCTTTCTTTTAGTTTAAGAACTACAGAAACCAGCTACTTTTTTCCGTATTTTTATCTTTGCCATTACGCGTTCTCGAAGTCACTCATCTTCATCTGGCGTAATAAATATTCGATCTTCTGTAAATATATCATTAAAACATCAACAAAAAATTGGATGCTGCTGCTTTCCTCTGCAAATTCGCAATTTTCTTTAGCTATTACACATCGCTAGTCGTATATTTACGATACATTGCTCGTTAAGTGTATTTACTTTCTACTCTGCTTGTTGTTATTCTTATTTTCACATTTATAGATGTGGCACAAAAATACTTCCACTTGCGTCTTGCACAAAAACAGCCCAGTATCCACCACGTTCTCGACTGACTTCTTCGTTTACATCTGAAAATTACATCTGTGGTCAGAATTATATTTCGCTTACATGTTCTGAAAGCACCGTTTCTAGTTTTAGCTTCTGTAGAATAAAAATAAGTGACATTGTTTATCATGGATGTGATGAGTACTCTGTACGATTATTGAATAACTGCGTTAGTGACTATTTAATTAGACGATATGGAACCTCACAGTTGGAATGACATTTACACACAATAAAGATATAACAAAGGATTTACATAATGTAGAAGTACTATATGCATTGGACGGTCTCACAACGGATTACGTGTTGTTTTTGTGGTTGCACTTAGTTTATAGTTGTGTGGCGAAATTATCGACATTACTTAGAAGAATTTTGTTTGGTGTCTATGTCTGGTAATTTTGGACGTCATTTGAGGTGGCACATTTCTTACAGAAAGCGGTCGAAGGGCAGCAGCCAAATCTTTGTTTATATCAGTTACAAAGTAGTTAGCTCAAAGGAAACAGCAGGTAGAGTTCCAACTGAGTACAGGCACACTTGACCACAGTGCGAAGGAAAATGCCGGCTGAGAAATATCGAGCGTATTATGTAAACTGAATATGGAAGGGGGAGAAAGGGAAGGAATGGGAAAGGGAGGAAACTGATGATACCAGCTGCATCGGGACTTTATGCAGAATCAGAGGTGACTAGTAAAAATGTGTACTGGACCCTCACTCGATCCCGGCAGTTATTAGGCAGTTGTGTTAACCGCTTCGCGACCGAGACACAGGGTTAATCGCAAAAGCGAGGACTATCTCATTACGCTCCTTGCGCCAGCACCGATCCACAGTCCGTGTCCATATCATCCGTGCTCGCTGATTTTAGATTCCCGCTGGAGGTCGAACGTAAACGTAGATTGGCACTGATGGTTGAGGATTCATCGCCCCTGCATATGAATGCGTGATGTCTGTTCTTTTGGGCATGTCCGAAATAACAGATACTACACCTTCAAATAAATATCTTGTGTACACTGCACATTCTTTTTTGAGACGACGCTGCGTAGTAAGTAGCTTTGACCTACAACGATAACCTTTTCACCTAGATATTGAATTCATTGTTAATAAGGATTTTTCAGTTCGAAAGAAGCTGCACAGTCGTAGCAAGAGAAAGGTTTATGGAAAGCAGGTCTCACTTCCCGTCAGCACCGAATGCAGAGCAGAAATCGGGATCGGAGGCGCGTGTCGGGCTTCAGTGTGGTACCTGTCGGCAGACTGGGGCGCCGTGTGAAGCGGACGTGACCCGCCGCCAGGGGAGGGGCTTAGCTGAGCTTGTATCAGGCTGTCAGCGCAGTGCAGGCTGGCTCTCGCGTCCCGGCGCCGCGCCTTATCCTGGACGTCAGACGTTCGACACTCTGGCGTCACGGCTGAGCCTCACTGACGACCACCGCAACGGCCCGTGTTAGCAGTTAGCCGCCCGCCTGTGACGCATCGAACATCGACACCCTGAATGCGAACCGTGGCGGTCAGAACAGGAGGGGACTGCGCTGCACAACTACATCGATTTACACATCCTCGGTCTTCTACCTAAGAGAGTAAGTATACAATCGGCGCACTAAATCTTCTGCACCGCATAATGTGCCATAATCATGTACTGACTTATCATAACAACATATCAGCTACTTATGAATATTAGGGTCCAACTCCAAGCATATGAAAGATGTGATTTCGTCAACGGAAGTTTTTGATTGGCCTTCTTATACTCTACTGCAGTTTCCATATCCCTGCAGGATATTTCCACATCAGTAGCTTAAATTAACTACGTGGCGCTTTCACCCAGTAAGCCACTGTCCCATCTACCGAACACTGATGCATCCTCTGCGTAGAGTGTCATTGGATGGAGATAATAAAAGGCCATGTGGTGAAAAAATTGCCCCTTTGACCGTTTTATGTTATTAAATACATGGGTAGTTATTTTTGTGGCTGAATATAGGGAACGAAGGAGAAATTTAAAGTAGTTCAACAAACAGAAATAAGGAGATTGAGATCTTCCGATGACCCTATAATTTTGTCAGTAACGGCAGAAGAATGTCGTAATCAGTTGAGGGGAATGGATAATGTCCTAAAGACAGGCTGTGAGATGAATATCAGCAAAGGTAGAACACGGGTAATGCAATGTAAACGTATTAAATTAGGCGATCTGAAGGAAATTTGACTAGAATTGATACACTAACAGTAGCACACTGAAATTTTTATGTAGGTATCACTTAAAAAAAAAAATGTTTCAAATGGCTCTAAGTACTATGGCACTTAACATCTGAGGTCATCAGTCCCCTAGACTTAGAACAACTTAACCTAACTAACCTAAGTACATCACACACATCCACGCCCGAGGCAGGATTCGAACCTGTGACCGTAGCAGCAGCGCGGTGCCGGACTGAAGCGCCTAGAACCGCTCGGCCACAGTGGCCGGCTATCACTTTTCTTTGCCCATATTACGAATTTAAACAAGTGAAAGTGTGATGCCTGCTGCTATCTGTTTTATCGAGAATGGTTGTAGCGTAGTGCATAATGAAAATGAGCGTACGGCATTGTGGGTCGGCAGTCCCACCCGTTCGGGGAAGTTCGGCCGCTGACGGCAAGTACTTATTGCATTCGGCGCCACATTTGGAGACTTGCGCGTCGGAGATGTGGTGAAATGATGATGAGGACAACACAACATCCAGTCTCTGAACGGAGAAAATCTCCTGCCCCAGCCTGGAATCGAACCCAGGCCCCTTGGCGTGGCATTTCGCCGCGCTGACCACTCAGCTAAAGGGGCGGACTCATTTCATTAAAAAAAAAGAAAAGAAAAGGTAGTTACAGGTTATTTATTGCGAGGAGCTTGAAACCAGCCGTAGCACATGGCAAGAGAGCATCCGTCCGACCACAGAAAGCGGGCACTCACATTCCAGAAAAGATGACGTATTTTATCCCTCGGAGGAACCGTTACGGAGAGAGTATCACTATCCCCCCCCCCCTCCCCATCCTAGAGAGCAGTCAGATTTTGAATGGTGAATCATAATTTATGAATTACCACCACAGCGAGTGAGCTGAATAGAAATACTTAATATGAGAGGTATATTTTATAAATGTTACATAATAAGTTAGTATTTGAAACAAAGGGAGGCGGCCTGACTTGTGGTGAAGATCTGGCGAATGCTGATTGGTCCAATTCAAAATCGCGTACCTAAGTGCAAGGCGGATACCAGCCTGCTCAAAGCTGTTAAGCCGGATCTCTCTCTCGGCTGTGATGTGGTACAGGAATTGTAAGTCGCGGGTGCCTCAAGAGATTATTATCTGAATTAATGTTCCATGGAGGTGCGGTAGCACACAAAAATGAGTCTCCAGGATTACCTGCTATTGCCTTAACTGTAGTATTACAGTATTTCTAAGATGCTTCTTTTTTGTGACTATGTGGAATATAGTTATTTATATTAAATGTAGATGAATGTTACTGTGCCTCTTGACACGAAAACGTCGTCATAACTTGTGTAGGATCCGCCAGTTGGTAATAATGGCTATGAAAGCTGAATCACTTCTCTGACATAGAGATGAAAAGCGGCAGATCCTACTTCCTTATTTTATAGGCATTAAAGCCTAGTGGAGATCACGTAATTCAGTATTTAATTTGTTTCTGTTATATTCCAGAGTTACCAGTTGTCAAGCTACAGTTGAGCATTCAGCATACCTCTTAGATGCTAATAAAGTCCGAACCTGGTGATATATACAATGGACAGACCGTTCCCCATAACTTGTGAAATATTACGGAAAAAGAACTAATGAACAACTGGATTTAGACAGGGTAGCCCATTTAAACACGAAATACGTGTTCCATAGCTCAGACTTATACAACGATAAAGGGATTTTATTGACCTACGAAATGAAACCAATCTCACATTACAATCTTGCTCATTATTAAGAAGAATTAACTTGATCCCAGTGAACAATAAAATCTTGCTCATTATTAAGAAAAATTAACTTGATTCCAGTCACTGAATAGAGAAGTCAAATAATAATAGTAAGGTCAACAGTGGTTCAAATGAATTATAAAAAACATGATGAGATCGTGAGAGACAATTGGAGATGAAATTATACAATTAACTACGTCCATGTAAACCCCCAATTATTGCTGAATTAGTTAACAGTTTGAAGACAAGACCAAGAAAGGTACATATAAGCACCAGCTCCCTTGCCTAAGAGCATGTTGAGCTTAACTACGTGGCTACATGAATTAATTAAGGAAAGTCAAGACTCACCCCCCTGGTCACGACGTATGAAAATGTGGCTCATGCTTACCATTGTTCTAATGAGGAAGGTTGCAGTGATAACTGAGAATTACCAATTCAGTCCCAGGATCTAGGATCAGTTATAAGACAAAGTCCTTCCTCCTTATGTCAAGGATGAAAGCATCTCTCTCTCTCTCAAAATGGCTCTGAGCACTATGGGACTTAACTTCTGAGGTCATCAGTCCCCTAGAACTTAGAACCACTTAAACTTAACTAAGCTAAGGACATCACACACATCCATGACCGAGGCAGGATTCGAACCTGCGACCGTAGCGGTCGGGCGGTTCCAGACTGAAGCGCCTAGAACCGCTCGGCCGCTCCGATCGGCGCTCTCTCTCTCTCTCTCTCTCTCTCTCTCTCTCTGAAGGTCCAAGGAGAAGAATTCCCCTCTGGAACGCTTAGGCGAAATGTTCCCCCTTTGGCGATCAAAGACAAAATGTGTATCTGCTATCCTGCTCCAAATCTTGCTGGTTCTGTCAGCAACAGATTCTCATTAGCCAATCGCTGTAGGCCTGATTATCACTGCTAGCATTCAACCGCGATTCTTATACATATTTTAACAACGCGTTTCAAGAGACAATGCTCTCATCATCAGGTTGTAAAATCTATTCATGACATAGATTTTACAACCTGATGATGAGAGCATTGTCTCTTGAAACGCGTTGTTAAAATATGTATAAGAATCGCGGTTGAATGCTAGCAGTGATAATCAGTATAACGACAACTGCTACCTCGACTCCATAATGGATTATATAAAATCGCTGTAGGCCTTTCAAATTCCTACAACAATAGCGCCGACATACTTTCATCTAAAGAATTTGTTGCGATTAACCAGTAATACACATTCCTCCCTTGGAGTGGGGAAGAAAGCAGAAAAGCAGAAATACTCACCCACTATAAGAGTGCTTTCACATTTTGGTCACCAACGGGGACTGCACGCAGAGACTCATGAGTCTTCCTCCCCGTTCCGAAAGTAATGTTGGTAAACCAACCCAGGACTCCCTTGCAAAATTTAAACATCTGCTTTTGCAGATTCTCCTCGCTCTGAATGTGTCCTGTTTCCCCATCTTCTTGCAGATCTGTATCTTTTCTGAAAGCGTTCTTTTCACTGTAGTTCACAGCGCCAGTTTACAACTGGCCGAGTTCGTCCTAGTCCCTCCTGCTGTGGCCGACTATGGGGCGCCGTGGCCGTCCAAAGAATGCCTGTCGCCCATTGCATATCTGCTAGCGACTCTAACGTAAGGGTCACTTGCTGTCTTCTTCATTTCCACACAGACTGACTACGGACCCAGCTTACAGAGAAACATAACACATATGCTTCACCGAAAAAATGAAACTGAAAACTTATTAGGTTCCGTTATATCCGCACATTCATGTGTCGCTTGTAAGTTGATTTAATTTGGAATGGTGAATTATTAATTATTAATCCGACTTCTATCTGTTTGGCCCAATGAAGCATGCAATCCGAGGGTAGCTACACGTGGATGGTGGGGAGGTTATTGACGCAGCAAGAAGAGGGTTCCGACGTCGACCAGTGGAGCGGTACCATGCGGGTATGCAGACCTTCCGAGTAAGGTCGCGCAAAGCGGTCACATTGAACGGAGATTATGTTGAAAAATACGATTTTGCAGACAAATGGAGAATAATATGATATATTGGAATCCTGAATAAAACTAACCTGCTCTCAGAAAATAATGTGTTGCAAGTGTTGCATTACTTACTGAACACCCCACGTAGCTGTGGGACGATGTGGAAAAGATATGGAGGTGCTAAGGTGATAAAGAAGCACGTACTGCGAAAGACAATACATAATCATGGAACAAGATAATACGAGTAACTCCACAAAGTTACGCGCATCTAATAAAATACAGGAATGGAAGATTTATGTACCATATTCCACGTATGTGAATATTTACAGAACTAGCACTAATTTTCATCGGTTCAGAAACGATAAGTCGAAAGGTTAATTGATATACACGTGAAACGTGGCCGTGGCGGTCTAGCAAATAGAGCACTTGATTCCAGCCTTAAGGTTCTGTGATCTACGCCGGACAGGTCCGCGGGCTTTCCTTGTTCCTGTGCCTCCAGAACGGCCACAGGTCCACTCCGGCTGCTATCAAATGACTACCGGGGCAAAAGGGGACATAGCCATGGGACCGCCACCCTCCCCCTCTTAGTGCAGCGGCGAAGAAAGGATGCACTCTACCTACAAATAAAATAACAGCCCGATGTCGAGTTTGTATCACAGACTTAAAAATTTCTTACATACATAGAATGGTTATGTTATATGGATTTTAAGGGGCTACATTTTCCAAGTGAAGCACATTTATAGTAAATGCACAACTTGTTTAGTGGTGAACCATTTGGTAGAGGACGGCACCTATGGAAATACGTTACTTCCTGTTCGTCCACGTCCGAGCTACTTTTCGAACGCTGTCAAGCGCATGTGGCATACTTTTCACTACGAACCTAGAGGCTCTTTACACGACTACTTATTACGACATCTGCCGAGGCTGACTATGAGCAAATTCCATCTGCAAATTGTCTGTAATTTTTGCGGAAAACGTTTCTTTACACGTAGAGAAGTTATCCTGTATACCGAATAAAGAAGATACAGTCTGTAGTTCATTTGTGGTGGCATTGTGTGTGAGTGTTCCACAATGCATTTAAACAACTGACCATTTCAACCAAAAATGACATACATCTTCAGCTGTATGATAAATCTTTATTTCTGATTCAACTAGTTTTGCGGTGTCAGAACCACATCTTTATTCCAAACTATAAGCAGCAGATAACAAAACATTCATTGTCCCATTGTGATAAAACTGTTCAACCGTCAAGAGTTCGGTAGACCAATTTAAAATAAAGCAAAATGTAGGAAACATCATTCAGATACGGGAAAACTATGGTTTAACATCGTCGTGAGAAGATGAGATCCACACTGACCGTCTAGACGAACTGTCAGTTTGTCACAATGGGGCAAAGAATACGGGGTCATCTACGGTTCATCGTTTGGAATAAATTATAAATATTTATCCCTGAAGATGTGGCTCTGATGCTGCGAAACTAGTTGGATCAGAAAAAAACCAAAATCATACAAATGATTTGGTCATACTCATTATGGTTCAGTTGTACAGCTGTGGATGCCCACAATATAGAATTTGCTGGAAACAATACTATTTGAGCAAGACAATCATAGTGTCACTAGGGGGCATGAGTTAGGGTAGAATGTGAGGGATACGTAAATATAACCGAAAATGACCAACGTTAGTGTCTGGTGCCTACTTTCTGGCGTCGCTTTGCAGATTGGCGACGCTATTTAAGGCATTCAATTCAAGTTTTAGTCTTAAGGCACGGATAGAATTCTGTAGAAGCTAATCAGGTGCAGTCTAAATATAATGTTTGGACTACATGAGTTCATAATATTATTCCCACGAATAGTTTTGTGTTGCTTGCTCAAAGGCTGATTCAAAGAGGAATTTATTTTTTCTTGCTTCGTTAAATTGTAATTAAAATTAAGTGAACTTTCCAGTGGTGATAGACAGAACATGGGAAAAATATAAAATAGGAAACACTTCCATAATGCTCTGCAAAATATTTTTCATTTTTAGGGATTCTTCTGTGACTTCTTTTAGAACAGTTTCACATTTAATGTTGAAGAGAAAACAGACTGCTTTTTTGTTATACTAATTTTATTCCCCCCCCCCCCCCCCCCCCGCCCATGAACCATGGACCTTGCCGTTGGTGGGGAGGCTACCGTGCCTCAGCGATACAGATGGCCGTACCATAGGTGCAACCACAACGGAGGGGTATCTGTTGAGAGGCCAGACAAACGTGTGGTTCCTGAAGAGGGGCAGCAGCCTTTTCAGTAGTTGCAGGGGCAACAGTCTGGATGATTGACTTGTAACACTAACCAAACGGCCTTGCTGTGCTGGTACTGCGAAGGGCTGAAAGCAAGGGGAAACTACAGCCGTAATTTTTCCCGAGGGCATGCAGCTTTACTGTATGGTTAAATGATGATGGCGTCCTCTTGGGTAAAATATTCCGGAGGTAAAATAGTCCCCCATTCGGATCTCCGGGCGGGGACTACTCAAGAGGACGTCGTTATCAGGAGAAAGAAAACTGGCGTTCTACGGATCGGAGCGTGGAATGTCAGATCCCTTAATCGGGCAGTTAGGTTAGAAAATTTAAAAATGGAAATGGATAGGTTAAAGTTATATTAGTGGGAATTAGTGAAGTTCGGTGGCAGGAGGAACAATACTTCTGGTCAAGTGAATACAGGGTTATAAATACAAAATCAAAAAGGGCTAATCCAGGAGTAGGTTTAATAATGAATAAAAAAATAGAAGTGCGGGTAAGCTACTACAAACAGCATAGTGAACGTATTATTGTGGCCAAGATAGACACGAAGCCCACGCCTACTACAGTAGTACAAGTTTATATGCCACCTAGCTCTACAGATGACGAAGAAATTGAAGAAATGTATGATAAGATAAAAGAAATTATTCAGATAGTGAAGGGAGACGAAAATTTAATAGTCATGGGTGACTGGAATTCGAGAGTAGGAAAAGGGAGAGAAGGAAACATAGTAGGTGAATATGGATTGGGGGTAAGAAATGAAAGAGGTAGAGTTTTGCACAGAGCATAACTTAATCATAGCTAACACTTGGTTCAAGTATCATAAAAGAAGGTTGTATACATGGAAGAATCCTGGAGATACTGAAAGGTATCAGATAGATTATACAGTGTAATGGTAAGACAGAGATTTAGGAACCAGGTTTTAAATTGTAAGACATTTCCAGGAGCAGATGTGACCTCTGACCACAATCTGTTGGTTATGAACTGTAGATTAAAACTGAAGAAATTGCAAAAAGGTGGGAATTTAAGGAGATGGGACCTGGATAAACTGACCAAACCAGAGGTTGTACAGAGTTTCAGGGAGAGCATAAGGGAGCAATTGACAGGAATGGGGGAAAGAAATACAGTAGAAGAAGAATGGGTAGCTCTGAGAGATGAAGTAGTGAAGGCAGCAGAGGATCAAGTAGGTAAAAAGACGAGGGCTAGTAGAAATCCTTGGGTAACAGAAGAAATATTGAATTTAATTCATGAAAGGAAAAAATATAAAAATGCAGTAAATGAAGCAGGCAAAAAGGAATACAAACGTCTCGAAAATGAGATCGACAAGAAGTGCAAAATGGCTAACCAGGCATGGCTAGAGGACAAATGTAAGGATGTAGAGGCTTATCTCACTAGGGGTAAGATAGATACTGCCTACAGGAAAATTAAAGAGACCTTTGGAGAAAAGAGAGCCACTTGTAGGAATATCAAGAGCTCAGATGGAAATCCAGTTGTAAGCAAAGAAGGGAAAGCAGAAAGGTGGAAGGAGTATATAGAGGGTCTATACAAGGGCGATGTACTTGAGGACAATATTATGGAAATGGAAGAGGATGTAGATGAAGATGAAAATAGGAGATACGATACTGCGTGAAGAGTTTGACAGAGCACTGAAAGACCTGAGTCGAAACAAGGCCCCGGGAGTAGACAAAATTCCATTAGAACTACTGACGGCCTTCGGAGGGCCAGTCCTGACAAAACTCTACCATCTGGTGAGTAAGATGTGTGAGACAGGCGAAATACCCTCAGACTTCAAGAAGAATATAATAATTCCAATCCCAAAGACAGCAGGTGTTGACAGATGTGAAAATTACCGAACTATCAGCTTAATAAGTCACAGCTGCAAAATATTAAAGCGAATTATTTACAGACGAATGGAAAAACTGGTAGAAGCCGACCTCGGGGAATATCAGTTTCGATTCCGTGAGGCAATACTGACCCTACGACTTATCTTAGAAGCTAGATTAAGGAAAGGCAAACCTACGTTTCTAGCATTTGTAGACTTAGAGAAAGCTTTTGACAATGTTGACTGGAATACTGTCTTTCAAATTCTAAAGATGGCAGGGGTAAAATACAGGGAGCGAAAGGCTATTTACAATTTGTACAGAAACCAGATGGCAGTTATTAGAGTCGAGGGACATGAAAGGGAGGCAGTGGTTGGGAAGGGAGTGAGACAGGGTTGTAGCCTCTCCCCGATGCTATTCAATCTGTATATTGAGCAAGCAGTAAAGGAAACAAAAGAAAAGTTCGGAGTAGGTATTAAAATCCATGGAGAAGAAATAAAAACTTTGATGTTCGCCGATGACCTTGTAATTCTGTCAGAGACAGCAAAGGACTTGGAAGAGCAGTTGAACGGAATGGAAAGTATCTTGAAAGGAGGATATAAGATGAACATCAACAAAAGCAAAACAAGGATAATTGAATGTAGTCGAATTAAGTCGGGTGATGCTGAGGGAATTAGATTAGGAAATGAGACACGTAAAGTAGTAAAGGAGTTTTGCTATTTGGGGAGCAAAATAACTGATGATGGTCGAAGAAGAGAGGATATAAAATGTATACTGGCAATGGCAAGGAAAGCGTTTTTGAAGAAGAGAAATTTGTAAACATCGAGTATAGATTTAAGTGTCAGGAAGTCATTTCTGAAAGTATTTGTATGGAGTGTAGCCATGTATGGAAGTGAAACATGGACAATAAATAGTTTAGACTAGAAGAGAATAGAAGCTTTCGAAATGTGGTGCTACAGAAGAATGTTGAAGATTAGTTGGGTATTTCACGTAACTAATGAAGAGGTATTGAATAGGATTGGGGAGAAATTTGTGGCACAACTTGACTAGAAGAAGGGATCGGTTGGTAGGACATGTTCTGAGGCATCAAGGGGTCACAAATTTAGCATTGGAGGGCAGCGTGTACGGTAATAATCGTAGAGGGAGACCAAGAGATGAATACACTAAGCAGATTCAGAAGGATGTAGGTTGCAGTAGGTACTGGGAGATGAAGGAGCTTGCACAGGATAGAGTAGAATGGAGAGCTGCATCAAAGCAGTCTCAGGACTGAAGACCACAACAACAAACAACAATTAATATTTATTTCGGATTAGTTTTCGGCTACCCTCCCAGGGGGAACGCCTTATCGAAGGAATCTTCAGTGCCAGGCGGGAGGGTTTGCGTGTTCCAAAGAAGTGAAGGGCTGTGCCGGCGGTAGTCTTGACAGAGGAGCTAGATATTGGGCAGCGATGTCTCAAAAGGCGTAAGGAAGTCAGCCCTCCTAGGGTTGTAAACCCTAAAAAAATCCATGTCCTCCAGAGAGTGTGTATGGGAGGGGGGGGGTGGGGGCGTGGGGCCAGTAACCCCACACTGTAAAAATGTCGTATTAAGGAATCCCAACAAGAGTCTCGGTTAACGGATGGAACGTACAGAACACTACTTCGAAAAAGAAAAAGTACAACACTTGGTAACAGTAACTTGGAATATACGAACAATGCTGTAACCTGGAAAAATGAAAGAAACAGCGGAAGAGATCATGAAGTTTAAGTACAGTTCTGTGACACAACAAGAAATGAAATGGCAGTGGCAAGGGCAGATGGATACGCCTCAGTATTTTCTGTTCTACGGTGGAAGAGAAAGAAGAACAAGGCAATCTGGAACAGGATTTATAATAACAAAAGAGATTATGAAAATTCTTTTGGAATTTAAACCTATAAATGAAAGCCTCAGTAGACTGAGAATAAAAGGGAAATTCAAGAAAGTAAGAATAATAACAGCATACGCATAAACAGAAAACGCACAAGAGAGAATAAAAGAATAATTTTATGAGGACCGTGAAAGTATATGATGTGAAGTACAAAACTACGATTTCTGCTATTTATGGGTGGCTTTTGATGCACAGGTTGGGCGAAAAGAATGTGGGAGAGTATCAGGAAGATACGCATTCCGTGAAGAAAGCAGTGAAAATAGAGATCTGTTATATCAATTTGGTGCTACAAATAATTTACTCATCAAGAGTATGTGTTCTCCACCCAAAAGAATACACCTTGAAAAATGGAAATCAACTGTAAGTGGAGTAGTTAACCAAATAGACCATGCTGTAATAAAAGCGCGATTTGCCACTTCAGTCATAGATGTACGGAGCTGCAGGCATCAAACTTTGACTCAGACACTATGCTGTAAAAGCGATAATGAGAGAGAAGTTAGCGGCAATACATAAAACTAGGATGGGAGAAAAGCAAATTGGAATATAGCAAAACAGAATGACCCCGAAATTGTAAAAGCATAATGAATAGAAGTTAAAGACGTCCTGACAGGCAGCGAAGAAAACAATCGCAAATCAAGATAGATGGGACAAGATCCAGAAAATGATGAAACAGCCAGCAGAAGAAACAGTTGGGATAAGAAGAAAGGAAAGAAACGAATGGTTTGATGATGAATGTAGTCTAGCAATAGAACATAAGAATGCAACAAGACTGAGAATGCTACAGAGAGAGACAAGAAGAAATGTGGAAGTGTATAAAGAATTAAAGTCTAATGCTCAAAGGATATGTAAGAAAAAGTAAAAAGAATGGCTGAATGAAAAATTTCAAGCGATAGAAGAACTAAAGAAACAGAAGGAAAGAAGAAAATTCTATCATGCAATAGGAAAGATGAGAAAAAATTTTCAAGCAACGGCCAAGCATATAAAAATAGGAATGGTAAGATAATCACAGACGACAAAAATTTTGCTGAAATTAGCAGAATTCTTTTAAGATATGCTCAACACCAACTCTGACTAGGCACTGAGAGATGCATAAGAACAGAAGAAGAATATAGGGGTACGAGAAGATGAAAGGGATGAAGCAAAACGACCAGCAATGCAGGAGGTGGAGTCAGTGACATCTAAGCTGAAAAATAATTGCGCACCTGGTGAAGGTGGGATAGTGTCAGAACTTATAAAATTTGATAGTTATCCTGTAATATGTGTAATACATGCCCTAATAAATAACATAGGGGAAAATGAAATCATGCCTGAGGACTGGAAAACTGGACTAATATGCCCTACATATAAGAAAGGAGAAACGTTAGCTTGTCTAAATTACAGCGACGTAAGTTGATTGAATACAGCCTGCAAGAACTGTATTTTCCGGGGTGCTAAATGAAAGGATAAAGAAGTGTGCTAAAAATATCCTCGGAGAATACCAATGTGGTTTCCGGACAAACAGGGGCACTTCTGACCTATTGCTTGTTGTTAGACAAATGAAGGAGAAATTTTACGAATATGATATATATCACCACTTCCTACTTATTGGTTTTGAATAAGTTTTTGATAGTGTTAACAGGTAAGCATTGTATGACGTACTAAAAGAATTGGACATATGTAACGAGCTAAGAAGATTAGTTGAGTTAACAAAGGCAGAAGTAAAAGTGTACAACAAAATGACCAACAGCTTTAACTTGACAGATGGAATAAAACAGAATGATGGTCTCTCTGCAATCCTGTTCGACTTAGCGCTGCATAGATTGTTACAAGAAATAGAAAAGAGAGATACAATAACGATGAAATCCAGTCAGATATTCATATGTCAAGATGATATTGCAATTGTGGCAATAAATGTAAACACCCTTAAAGAAACATACTTAATAATGAAAGGAGAAGGAACAAAAATTGGAATCACAGTAAAAAAACGCAAGACCAGATACATGGTAACGTCCAGTTCAAAGGCTGGAAGACCACCACATGACCTGAAGGCCTCAAATAAATATTCTAAAGCTGTCAACTGCTTCCATTTTATAGGTGTCCTCTTAGCCATAGATAATAATATGAGGCAATGTATTAGAGAAAGGATACAAGCGGGAAACAGAGGTTATTATGCAAATTTTAAAAATATTCAAGAATTCCCTGATTACAAGATCAACCAAGTTAAGAGCATACTATTCCCTCGTGCGACCAGTTGTTACATATCTGTCAGAAATGCGGCCGATGACTGAAGCAGATATGAACAACCTAAGGGTATTGAAACGAAAATCTTGAGAAGAATTTATGTGCCGTTGAGAGGCCGAGGGTTGGAGAATAAGGCACAACCATGAGATACGAGAGCTTATTCAAGGGAAAGATATAGTGAAATTTGTTAAACCTCAAGGAATACGCTGGTTAGAACACATGGAGAGAATGACAGATGACAAGATGCCCAAACGAATCATGAAACGCAGGCTGTATTCCACCTGAATGAAGAGTCAACTGAGAGGTAGATGACTAGACAATGTCTTGACTAACCTTTTCAGAACTGAGATCCGAGGAAGGAAGAGCAAACAGAAAACAGAGAGATGTAGAGGAAAATTGCTGAGGAGGCCAAGACCCAACAACGGCTTTACTGCCGAAGAAGTAGTAGTTTTCGGCTTGTTACCTCATAGCCAGGCAATAGTGCTTAGGATACGTAGAATTTGAGACAAGGGTACTATAAACACAAACAGAAATTTAGGTCGGGACATCAGGTGAGAAATTTCAAATTGAGCGTTTTGTCATTCAGGTCACGCACCAAACATGTAAAATTACAGTGTTTAATTATAATACACAGATGGATAGTATCGAACACAGTACGTAACAACAACACACAATATTAAAATAAATTGAATAAATACGACACTAAAGGTTGTGAGGAAAAATAAAGTAAGGTGTACAACAATTCTGTAATGATACAGGTTTGTGGGGACGAATGTGATCATTGGGATTGAGATTTGGGAGTATGTGGCTGCTTGATTGGATCGTGTGAAGCTCAACAATGAGTATGTGCTCAGCTACAACTGATCATTTAGAAGTAGGTTGGTGTATTCAGCTAAATGAGTAATGAAGTTAAGTTTTTCCCTTTGTTGGTTGTATGTAGCACTTCTGTGTGGATTTTGTATCTATGACCTAATTATTTTTTTGGATTTTTACCATCAAGTTTTGTATTCAATTATTATTATAGTTACAATGTGTAAAATATTTGACCTAAATTTGTGTGTTACATTATTACTCTTAAAAAGATATAATAAAATATGTTTGATTTTACGCAATAGACGATATGGATTCATATTTTTTTCCGGTAGCAGAGTGATAAAAATATGTGACCACCTATCGCTAGGTGATCAGGTAGTCGTTGATAATTTTTGCTATTCATCAATACATGCAACAGCACGAGGTCATCAGATTTGTAATATCGCTCCGTCTTTGCCGTTTGACTGAATATAGTTCTTCACTTTAGTAAAAAGTTTGCTTTACTGATACCTATCTTCTATCAAATCTCTTTTTTTCTGGTGCAGTGTCTGCGATTCATCGAGGCTTGTACATTCCATCCTTCCTGCAAGTGTTATATTTGTTTTGGTTGTTTTTCTTACGTTATACACCTGCAAACTAGTAACCTCCTGTAGATCTACTAGGAAGGCGTAGACAATATTTAGTTCCAGTGGATATTTAAAGCAATTAAACGTTACACATTGCCGTTCTATGTTCTCTAGACCGTTGTATATAGAATCTCATTTCGTATTCTTCGTACCAGCCGGTTTGGAAAGCCACACATTGGTCTAATATTAAGGCACGTGGTGGCACAGTGGTTTAGTCACATCCTTCGTGCTGGCAGATCTCTCTCATACCGAGTTCTCCATTCTCAACCTGCTGGCTTCGTGCTGGCAGATCTCTCTCATACCGAGTTCTCCATTCTCAACCTGCTGGGAAACGCCAAAGTTCCAAACGATGGAAGTATAGAGTACTAAAAATCCTTAAACAAGTGAAGCCGACAGTGGTGGAAGGTGAAGCTATAGACCGTCAACGATGGGCTGGCATCTGCAGTAGATGTCTGCTCTGTTGTGACTGACGGACCTCGTTTTCTAGTACCCTTATAATGTGTTCATTTATATTTTTCTTTCCTTTTGTAGTGTGGTTATTTCTTTTTTTCTGTGGCAGTCCTTGAAGGCCTGTTAACGCAATAAATGAAGGTGATGATGAGTCTACGTCTCCACGAATTATGGAACTAAATACTAGGTTTATCTTCAGGTACCGCTAACCACTTGCTTATAAGAAAGTTTAAATGAGAAGAAAGGGTTTTGTGCAAGAACTCAGGAAGCTTCGTGATCTATTCGTCGGCAAAAGAACATGAGTAGAAATCACATTGAATCGTTACGGTATATATCTTAAGAGGAAGTACTGAGAGTCAAGTGCTGTAGATCAAGTCTAAAACATACTGCTAAACAAGTATTAGAGTCGTATTTTCCAAATCCCCGAAATTTCTCGTTGCCTCGACAGTGGTACATGAACTTAGAAGAAGTCGCTTTATCTCGATAGCGGTTTGCCTGAAATGGTGCAATGTATGTTCCAAATTTGTCCATCTGTTCCACTGTCTAAGGAGTACACAGAGTAATTACTTATGTGAAACGTTGTTGGAATTCCATTGCCAGTAATGTGCTCATAGTACCGTATTTCTCTATCGGCCAGAAAGTAAAATCTTTAGTCATGTAGACATCACATTAAAAATTAGCGTTGGAAAGGCGACTAACGTCTCCGTTTCAGCAGGAACTGATCGCCCCAATAAAGGAATGAAGTTCTTAAGTGTCCGCAGTTAGGGAGGGTATTAGTGTCTAGTCCAGGAGGCATACATCGTCAGTACACAGCCCAGTCGTGGAGCAGCTGGCAAACAAGTTTAAACCGAGGGAAACCGGTTTCACTGGCGTTCATCATTCTACACGAACCGCTCCGATCTCTGGCCTCAGAGCATTCCAAACGTCTACTCAGATGAAATACCAGCTTAATCATCTGCCTCTTTACCAAGCGCGCTTCTGAGTGATTAATAGCAGCGCTATAATCCATCGTTACTTTTTATTAGATAGTAGATAAATCTCTTGTGGTCATTAAGCATTTGCTACTATTTCATGGTTTCATCTCTGGCTATCATCGAAAAAATAAAAAGTAAACTTACAGTACTGGCTAAACGTTAGTTAAGAAACTACTGGTTTGAGATCTAACTGCTTCAGGAAAATAATACATATCTCTCATCTCTCATTTTATCTTCTTTCGTTATGCGTGGCTGAAAACAACGGATTACGAAATCACACCTACGTGTTCACATTTAGATGATTTTTTATTACGTCTTTAGCATAGCAAGAAAGAGATTACTACAATCGTCTCAGTTTATAAGAAGAGGAGAATTTCAAGTAGAGAACTGCTGAATAATTACGGAATCATCAAACAGTGTATTCACTGCGCATTTTATCCCTACTAAAGCACACGTGTAGAAGAAAACCTATACGCGCCGCAGCTGATAATAACAACTATGCACTGTATTAAAATATTGCAAGTCCAATCGCGAATTCTTAGAATATGTCATTCAGAAGCGTATCATTCATCTACATAGAAGTAAGAACTAAGTGGTTAGAGACAAATGGAATAAAGACAAGATATTAAAGCAAAATGAAAAAGTTAACAATAGAATGAAAGCCAAAAACGTTGGTTGACTGGTGAACAGTGCGTAAATATATTAAATGGTTGGTTACTATTAGAAACAGTATTATATATGACAAAAATGAAAATAAGCGAAACACATCAAAATTCAGTAGTCAAGTACGGCTACCAAATGTCTTCAGTTGTTGGTAACGAATGAAAAACCTGGTGTAATGCAGAGGGAGGAAGGTTCATTCATCTATACGGACATTAGAGGCCGTTGTCTCAGATTGAAGGAAGACGCTTTGAAAAATAACGAAAAGATCCAGTGATTTAAGGAGCCCTTGGAAATCTTTATCAGTAGATGGATGGACTGGTTTTTGAATTGTTATACGTGAAACTGCTGTTACGCGACAAATTAGTAAGGGAATGGGAGAGTAAAATTTTTAAAATACGAACCGCCGACGTTACTCACTCACGCGGAAGTATCAACAGCTGCCGGCCTAGAAGCGCAAACATTTCTACACCATTAATCTTTCAGAAAGGCAGCAACCTCGACACTCTTGAGACTATGAGCGGGCTCAGCAGAAAATCGTCAGAAGTGTGCACATCGAAATGCCTCCGCAAAGTTATGTAACACGAGGTAGGGCGCAATATGGCGTATAAGGCGTTCCACTAAGCTGTAAAGACACTGCAACAATTTTATTAAGCAAATGTCGTGGAGGTCGATCGCTGACGACTTGCGAAGAACAGAACCGATTTGTTCATTACAAATGACATCATAGAGCTGAGTCTCTCCTCGACGACATAAATACTCCACACCCACTAGCCGAGAGCACTTGATCTGTAGGACCGATAGCGTCCGTTTCGTCCGCACTCTACTCTCGGGTTATGGTACGGTAACATTTTGTGCGTGAGATTGTTCTAGTGCTGATCTTACACTTATTGCCTTACAAGAAGATCAGCGATCCGTAGCCATGCCAGTCCATCATCCGTTACTAAAGTCAGCACAGCAGCCAGCACTAATGGAAAGTAAAGACTTCTACCAAATATGGCTTCAGTCCAAGGTAGAATCTCCCCTCAATCCCAGTATCGCACGAGTCTGACAGCCTACCGTACCGGCGGGCGAGGTTCAGTGTTCAGCACATCACGGCATCTGCCTTAGTGGTCCACCTAACGGCACAAAGTAGGCAGTGATCTGGGAGAGATTGACCGCTCTCCAAAACAGCGTAAGAATCAAACGCACATGAGGCGGTCACCATCATCTCCAAGCAGAGCTATCGACGGGGGATGCCTGCCACGCTAACGGGCGGCAAACCCCCGAAACAGGGTGTCGTCGACATCAGCTCCGAGCTGGAGCAGCGTCCGCGGCAGCCTTCAGTTCGCTGTTGGATTAAGTGCATTCCTCTCCAGGTTACGTAGCCACCAGCCATCGCAAAAGACACGTATTCTGATTAATAAAATCTGCTTTGTAGTTTTTGGGGATAATACACTGAGGTGAAAAAAGTCATGCGCTATCAATATGCCCATATATAGGTGGCGGTAGTATCGCGTACACATCGCATAAAAGGGCAGTGCATTTGCGGAGCTATCATTTGTACCCAGATCATTCACGTGAAACGCTTTCCGACGCACGACTGGAACTAACACACTTTGTACGCGAAATGGTAGTTGGAGCTAGACGCGTGGGACATTCCATTTCGGAAATCGTTAGGGAATTCAGTATTTTGAGCTCCACAGTTTCAAGAGTGTGCTGAAAATACCAATTTTCAGGCATGATCTCTCACCGCGGACAGCGCAGTGGCTGTAGGCATCCACTTAACGACCTAGAAAAGCGGTGTTTGCGTTGGGTTGTCAGTGCTAACAGGCCGCTCTCCGTGAAGTAAATGGAGAAATCAATGTGGGACGAACGACGAACGTATCTATTAGAACAGGGTGGCGAAATTTGGCGTTAATGGGCTATGGCAGCAAACTACCGACGCGAGTGTCTTTGTTAACAGCATGATATCGCCAGTAGCGCCTCTCCTGGCATTCTGACCATTCGGTTGGACCCTAGACGACTGAAAAACCGTGGCCTGTTCAAATGGAAATGGAAATGAGCGTTTGGCGTCATTGGCCGGGAGGCCCCTTGCAGGGCAGGTCCGGCCGCCTTTGTGCAGGTCTTATTACATTCGACGCCACATTGGGAGACCTGCGCGCCGGATGGTGATGAAATGATGACGAATACAGCACAAGACCCAGTCCTCGAGCGGAGAAAATTCCCGACCCAGCCGGGAATCGAACCCGGGCCCGTAGGACTGCAATCCGTCACGCTTACCACTCAGCTATCGGGGCGGACGGCTTGGTTAAATGAGTCCTGATTTCACTTGGTAAGAGCTGATGGTAGATTTCGAGTGTGGCGTAGACCCCATCAAGCTATGGACCCTAGATCACAACAAGGGAACAGTGCAGGTGGTGGTGGCTCCATAAACGTGTGGGCTGTGTTTGTACGGAATAGAGTGGCTCCTCTGGGTCACCTGAACCTATCATTGACTGGAAATGGTTATGTTCGGTTACCTGGAGACCATTTTCAGCCTACCGAGCGAGGTGGCGCAGTGGTTAGCACATTAGACTCGCTTTCGGGAGAATGACGGTTCAAACCTGCGTCCGGCCATCCAGATTAATGTTTTCCACGATTTCCAGAAACCGCTCGAGACAAATGCCGGGATAGTTCCTTTGAAAGGGCACGGACGATTTCTTTCCCCATCCTTGACACAATACCAGCTTTTGCTTCGTCTCTAATGACCTCGATGTCGACAGGACCTTAAACCCAACCTTCCTTTCTTCCTTCCGTAGACATTATACATCCAAAGAGCAACGGAACTGTCACGGCGTCATAACTGTTCGCGACTGGTTTGAAGAACATTCTGAACAATCTGAGCGAATGATTTGCCCACCCAAATCGCCCGACATGAATCCCATCGAATATTTACGGAACGTTATCGAGAGTTCATGCACAAAATCCTGTACCGGTTACACATTCGCAATTACGGACGGCTATAGAGGCAGCATGGCTCAATATTTCTGCAGGGGTCTTGCAACGACTTTGTGAGTCAATGCCACTTCGAGTTGCTTCACCACGACGGGAAAAATGAAGTACGACGCATTAAGTGGAACCCCATGACTTTTGTCGCCTGAATGTAATCCTGAATTCTGTTTTATTGCGTCTAATTACGCCAAACAGGTCCACACGTTAGTTCAAATGGTTCAAATGGCTCTGAGCACTATGGGACTTAACACCTGAGGTCATCAGTTCAAATGGTTCAAATGGCTCTGAGCACTATGGGACTTAACATCTATCGTCATCAGTCCCCTAGATCTTAGAACTACTTAAACCTAACCAACCTATCACACACATCCATGCCCGAGGCAGGATTCGAACCTGCGACCGTAGCGGTCACGCGGTTCCAGACTGAAGCGCCTAGAACCGCTCGGCCACACCTTCGGCCCACACGTTAGTAGAAGTTTGGGGGGCGGGGAGGGGGATACAAGTACCAAGAACAAAAGAGTTGTGAATCAGTAAGACATGAATGCTAGAAGTTATCAGTACTATTTAATATAATATATAAATCCAGTTACATGTGAGTGGGGAAGAACTCTGGTAAATAATGGCAAAGTAGACAGTGTGGTTTTAAATATTCTTATTTGCAGTGGTCAGGTTATTCTTAGCTGCTCAGGAGATGATCTGCAGCCTTCAGCGATTAAGCTGGGACAAAACGGTGAAAAATTTTAACCTGGAATTATCAAAAATGGCTCTGAGAACTATGGGACATAACATCTGAGGTCATCAGTCCCCTAGAACTACTGAAACCTAACTAACCTAAGGACATCATACACATCCATGCCCGAGGGAGGATTCGAACCTGCGACCGTAGCAGTCTCGCGGTTCCGGACTGAAGCGCCTAGAACCGCTCGGCCACCGCGGCCGGCTGGAATTATCGGTAGCATAAACAATGTCGATGGGTTTCCAGGAGGAACAACTTTTGAGACCTAAGCTAGCTATGCAGGATAATATTGAAAAAGTACACAGTTTCAATTACTGAAGGGGTATCTTATTCCGAGAAAATGGAAATGAACAACAAAATAAATTTCAAAGAATTTGAGACACTATTGACAGGATGTTAAGGGACGAAACTCAGAGGGAGGAAACCCAGTTCCTTAATCTAACGACAGTCCCCATTTAAACCCATACGACAGGACTTTAGGGAGCAAGTTTCACATGGCGACCCTCTCTAAGACCACTGCGCAGCAAGCAGTATGACACAGTTTTGTCCTTAGTGCTTATTCCATTTCCTAAGTAGGTGTATATTATTCCATCTACCCGTTCTTCTGCAGCTCTCAATGTCCTCCAGCAAATATTCTCTGCCAGAAGAGAGTAGGTCCACATGTTATGGTTGTTCTGCAGAGACTGCTCTGCTGCGGTACGGATAGATGTGCTTCAAAGCGTGAAACTGAAGCGGCGCGGCAACTGGATACGTATTCCAACGTTGAAGTACGCAGAATGGTACGAGCAAAACGTTTAAATTGCATTTTGTTTCACCTCGGAATTGTGGCGGTATATGGACCAAATGCAGTATCACATCCAGTGGTAGCGAAAGGATTCCAACAGTTTGACCGGCCATATAGACTTGGGTGATGCTGACCGAGGCGAAAGGCCATCGACATGGAACACAGACGACAGGGCCCAGACAGCCGAGGAACTGATGCGCAGAATCTGCAGATTTTGCGACGATGAGGACATTTATACAGCGGCTGTCGAAAGGCTCCGTGACCTAGGAACGTTTTCTGGCGTCAGCGAATGGAACGATTGGTATAACGTTGCGACCGATGTTTACAAACAGTATACTAATATGTTGAAAAACAGTGTCATGTGTCTGTGTCACTTTAAAGTGTCGTGTAGCATGCACCACGATTACCTGGGGTGCTATAATTATAATTTTTGAATTTTCCTCGAAGCCGTGGAAATGGAAATGAGCGTTTGGCGTTATTGGCCGGGAGGCCCCCATGCGGGACAGGTCCGGCCGCCTTGGTGCAGGTCTAATTACATTCGACGCTACATTGGGCGACCTGCGCGCCGCATGGGGTTGAAATGATGATGAAGGCAGCACAACACCCAGTCCCTGAGCGGAGAAAATCCCCGATCCAGCCGGGAATCGAACCTGGGCCCGTAGGACGGCAATACGTCACGCTGACCACTCAGCTATTGGGGCGGACCTCGAATCTGTGAGAACAGGACACTAATAACTCGATGAAAGAAGAGGACATCAGAATCTGCTGAGGGGTTGCAGTCTGTACACCCTTGTATTAAAACAGATGTAGGTGAAGGGGATTGAGAATTTTCAGTACAGGTGCTTGTATTGAAAATTGCTCAACAGATTGCAGGATAATAAACTAAATGCGAAAGAACATATTGAACGAAAGAAAAATAACAGAATCCAGATTACATTTAGTTGAGTATAAACCAAAGGACGATGAAATGTTGCAGTCATTTATTGAATCATCTTCTTGATACATATTCTTGAAGGAAATTTCGTATTTTCGGTTGGCAAGGGAAAGCCAAGGCTAAAATAATAGGTATTCAAATATAACAAATACTAAAAAATTGGTAGTAAACAAAGATTACAAGCGCAAAATACAGAATAATCCCGCTATAAGACGTGATATTTAGATCCATAAAGGATATAGAACAGCTTACTATGATATTAGCAAACTCTAGGAGCATCCAAAGAAATGTCCCAGAAATAGCATCACTTATTGAAGGTTACGATGTCTAGGAACAGAAAGTTGCTTGGAACTGGAGGTGAATAGCAACGAAATCCTAAGTTCACATTGAAATGTTTAGGTTAGTCGCCGATAGTGGAGGCGTATTGGTTGCAGTAAAAAAAATCTATCGAGGTCATCACGGATCCCCGATGTGAATTAATCTGAGTGAAATGGTAGAACACCTCGAAGAGAATTTACAGAATATCGTTAATAATTTTCCTTATCATGCTGTTTTAGTAGGGGTGACGTCAACTTTTGAAGTATAGATTTGGAGAATTATGCTATCAAAACTGTTGCCAGAGACAGGGATTTGTTTGACATTATTCTGAATGATCTTGTCCGAAAATTAGTTTGCACAGACAGTTAGAGAACCAGCTCCCGAAGGCAACGTCTTAGACCTACTAGCAACAAGCAGACCTGAACTTATCGGTTAACATAGAGGAATATAGCAGTTATCGCAAGACTGTGAGAGCAACTATGAATACGGGTTTAACAAGGAATATTAAAAAAGGTAGGAAGAAATTTTTGTTTAGCACGTGTGACAGGATATAAACTGCAGGTATCAGAGTAGTCTACATCAAATATTCAGTGATGAGGACGAAGATTTGGAGCACAAACGGAAAAAATTCAAAAGCATCGTTCAATACGCTTTAGAGAAATATGTTCCGAGCAAGGTCTTAAGGGATGGGAATAACCCACCGTGGGTTAATATCCGTGTTAGAAAACTGATCCGTAAACAAAGAGAGCTTCGTCTCAGACTCAAGTGAAGTCAATACCGAGCTGGCAAAGAAAAGCTGAACGAAATGAAAATGAGCGTAAGGAGAGCTTTGAGAGAAGCGTTCAAATATTCTGAAAGTAAAATTTCGTAAACAGGTCTTCGTAAAAATCCTAAAAGGTTTTGGCCTTATGTAAAATCGATAAGAGGTTCGAAATCATCTATTCTTTCGCTCAGATATCATACTGTCACCGAAACGGAAGGTAACAGAAAGAAGGCCGAACTATTGAATTCGGTCTCCCGGAGTTGTTTCACGTCGAAATGGCAGATATTGAGATAACCGATCGTGGAACAGAAAAGCAACTATAATCGCTTAATGGTAAAAAGGCATCAGGATCAGATGAGATAACAAAGATTATGCGAAAGAATTTGCCCCCTTTCTAGCAGCAGTTTCTCGTAGATCGCTGGAGTAAAGAAGGGTACCTAGTGGCTGGGAAAAAGCGCAGGTCTTTCCCGTTTTCAAGAAGGACTCACACAATTATAGGACTATATTGATGACGTCAATCTGTTGTAGAATTATGGACCACATTCACGTATTATGACGTTTTTGGGAAACGTAAATCTCGTGTAAAAACCAACATGGATTCATCAGAGATCCTGCTAAACTCAGCTCGCTGTGTTCCTGCATGAGATACACAGCGCTGTAAAGAACGGCTCTCAGGTTGATGCCCTGTTCCTTGACTCCAAGAAGGCATTTGACACCGTACCGCGCTGTCGTTTAGTGAAAAAAAAGAGCTTATCGAATATCGGATCAGATTTGCGACTGGATCAAGACTTCCTTGGAGTCAGAACTCAACATGTCGCTCTTAAAGGAAGAAAACGACGGGCGTAAAGCTAATTTCTGGAGTACCCCAAGGAAGTATGAAAACTGAAATGTCGTGAGGCGAGGGCCACCCGGCGGGTAGACCTGATAGTCTGATGCAAGTCTGTTGAGGTGACGCCACTTCGGCGACTTGCGCGTCGATGAGGATGAAACGATGATGATGAAGACGACACAAACACCCAGTCCCTCAGCCGGGAATCGAACCCGGGCTCCTCGGCATGACAAGCCGGCGTTCTGTCCACGAAGCTTCGGTGGCGGACCAAGGAAGAGTGTTAGGACCGTTATTGTTAACAGTGTATATAAATGAAATAGTAGAAAGCATTGGATATTCTTTGCAACTGTTTCCAGATGATGCGGTTGTCTATCACAAAGTAGTAACGCCAGAAGACACCATCGATTTGCAGAATGACCCGCAGAAGATTGACGTATGGTTCTGGCAGTTAACCCTGAATCTAAATAAATGTAACATATTGCGCATACATAGGAATAGAAAGTCACTACTGTGCAACTACGCTATTGATGAGAAAATGCTGGAAATAATATCTACCGTAAAATATCTAGATCTACATTAAATTGAATGACGACAGAAAATAAATAGTAGGAAAAGCGGATACCACAATCAGATTCATAGGAAGAATCTTAAGGAAATGTAACTCATCGGCGAAGGAAGTGGCTTAAAAGGCGCTTGTTGGACCGACTCTTGAGTACTGTTCATCGATATGGGATCCTTACCCGGTAGGACTGACAAAAGACATAGAGAAGATCCAAGGAAAAGCTGAGCGTTTCGTTACGGAATCGTTTAGTCGGCGCGAGAGGCTTACCGAGATGCTCGGCAAACACCATAGGCGGTCGTTTACAACGGTAGCATTGTGCATCGCAGAGAGTTTTGCTACCGAAATTTCGAGAGGCGCTTTCCATGAAGAGTCGGACAACGTATTGCTTCCTCATACATACTCCTCACATAATAACTTCGAAGAGAAAATTCCAGAAATTAGAGCCAATACTGAGGGTTGCCGACATCACTCACCTCATACCCCATTTGGAACACGATAGGAACATTCGTTAGTGGTACCAGAATTACCCTCCATTTGTTAAGTATGATGTAGGTAAAGTACACAGCGATTGCCCCAATGACATCTGATACAGATTATGGCCACTACCTTCTGCGTGGCTTTGTACAAGGAGATAGTTCTCGATTTCTCAAAAGTTCTCTGTCGCAGCGCTTAGGTGTCAAACAGTAAAACCATAAGCTTGACAACTTAGAGTACGTTATGGGCTTACAAACAGTTGATTATCCTGACCAGGGCTGGGTGTAAAGCGCTGTTCTAGGAAGTGATATTGCTAGCGGCAAGCTGCAGGCAGGCGGACTCTTCACACGAGATAAACCCGGCACCAGCTTTGCAGCTGCGGAGCCGAGGCGCCAGGCGCCAATACGCTGAGTCGGGTGCGGAGGAAGTTGGCCGGCTGCCTGGAGCGGCGAGCGCACGGAGGCCTTTTCACGGCGCTTTGATTAAGTTTTGCCTCTCCTCCGCCTCGCGCGCTCTCATTTGTTCGACACGGGCGCCTACAAATCCAATACACGGCGCTGCGCAGCGGCAGGCATCTGATAACGCCGACAAAAGGAACCGCCACCGGCGTGCGCCGCGCGCTATCGGCCCCCTGCTTTGTGCGGGCCGCGCCCGCCGCCCCCAGGGAGGCGGTCCGCCTTTCACAGCCCGGCCGCAGGCCTGCATCCATCCTGCCTCCCGCCTCACGCCTCCAGGCGCCGCCAACAAGCGCCGCACCGCGCAGGGCAGTACCGCACTGCTGACAGCACATTTCGTTTCGTCTTTTCTTCTCTCGAAAGGGAACGCGATGTTCTTTCGAAGTCACAGGCAACCAATATTTGTTCTTGACACTGAAGTACTGTCCTTTAGAAATTCCACCGCTTTTCTCTCAGTCATTTTTCTGGTGTGCTCTCTCAGTTCTCCATCCCTTCCCCTCTTCTCAGTCTCTCCTCCTCAGTTTCTATCTGCCTGTCTCTCTGTACCTCTCTCTCCCTCCCCTCTGTGTGCCTCTCTCCTTTCTTTTGCTCTCTGTCTGTCTGCCCCCCCTCTCTCTCTCTCGCTCTCTACGTCCCTGTTTCTCTCTCCCTCTCTGCCACTCTCCCCCTCCTTCCCTTGCTCTCCCTCCCTCCCTCCCTCCCTCCCTCTCTCTCTCTCTCTCTCTCTCTCTCTCTCTCTCTCTCTCTCTCTCTCTCTCTCTCTCACACACACACACACACACAGCGGGATATATATATATATATATATATATATATATATATATATATAATTTGTTTCAGCGTACAGAAATTTAAGAGAGTGGTACACAACAGTTGTTTCAGTTTTGTGTACGACGTATCATCACTGTTGGCTGATGTTTATTACTCGCTTTTACATGTTCTGAAGTCTTCGGGTTTTTCTCTCATTGGTGGCAGAAGTTGTAGTCGAAATAACTTATTTGCCTTCCATTCTTCGCGATTTTCAGGTTTCTGTAAGGTTGATTTTTCTTTTGCTGCATCTGCGTTCTTTGCACTTCACTTTGAGAAATTTCGTACAAGTTTTTTTCACAGCAGTTTTCGTGTGCTTTTACCTCTTTTGCATTTAGCAGTTTACAAAGTGAATGTGCAACCAAGTTTTTCGACTACAACCTCTACTAGCAACGATGGAGAAACCTGTCTACTTCAAAACATCTAAAAAGCGATAATAAATGCCAACCGCTACTGATGATGCTTTGTAAATAAAAGCGAAAAGCACACTCTTCTGTAGTGCGCTTAAGACACAAAGAAAGAACTGATATACTTTTCAGTATGTATGTGTGGCTACTGCGAAGTTGGCTATTACTGAATTATCATTACCGCTGTTCTTTTTCGTAAGCCATCGCCTTTGAAACCTCCAGTCGTGAATTATACGAGGGCTATTCGGGAAGTAAGGAACGATAGGTCGCGAAATGGAAACCACAGGAAAATCAAAACTGTTTTATTTGCAACAGTTAGCTGCAACTTCCAGCTACTTATCGCCATAGTCGCCGATCCGACTTACACGTTTGTCGTAGCGTTGTACCAACTTTCCAATACCCTCGTTATAGAAGGCAACCGCCAGTGCTTTCCTTCAATTCTCTACGCTGGCCTACACTCTCGTTGTCTGTGCCAAAACGTTGTCTTCATAGCCAGCGGTTCATGTGAGCAGAGATGAAACTCAGGGGGAGACAATTACGGGCTGTGTTGTGGGTAATCAAACATTTCCAATTGAAAATGATGCAGGAGCATCTTCATTGCCCCTGCAGAATGCGGTTGAGAATTGTCTTGAAGAAGAAATCGCAAGACAGTTATGTAATGTTGGCTGCACAGCTTCAGGCGAAATTTCTCACCAGGCCCTCGTACTTGGCGGGAGACACTATTATTCTAGGTATATCGGTGTGCTCCCTGTGTGCTCAGAACTAAAAAGAACGACGTAACGTGATCGACGGGCATACTAGAACACTGCCCAACACAACTGTGCAAAACTTCATCGGATGTTTACTGTGGTTTCCATTTCGCGACCGATCGTTCCTTATTGTCCGAATAACCCTTGTATTAACCCACGGGAAATATTGCTCACTAACCTGTGATCCAATCTACAGTCGGAAGACTTTTCACAGATGACAATGAATTTTTTTTATCTTATGTCTAGGGCCCCCCGTTGGGCAGACCGTTCGCCGGGTGCCTGTCTTTTAATTTGATGTCACTTCGGCGACCTGCAGTCGATGAGGATGGAAGGATGATGATGAGGACAGCAGAACACCCAGTCCCTGGGCGGAGAAAATTCCCCGACCCAGCCGGGAATCGAACCTGGGCCCAGAGGATTGACAATCCGTCACGCTGACCATTCAGCTACCGGGGGCGTACAACAGTGAAATGAGATATTTACTCTCCACCACAGGCGTCCGCAGCTTGTGGTCCAGTGGCTAGCGTTGCTGCCTCTGGATCAGGCGGTCGCAGGTTCGATTCCCGGCCGGGTTGGGGATTTTCTCTGCCCAGGGCCTGGGTGTTTGTGACGTCCTCATCATTTCATCATCATCATCATCATCATCATCATCATCATTCGTGATAGTGGCTAGATCGGACTGTTACAAAAAATTCGGACTGTGTAAGGATTGGGACTTTGTACGGGCGCTGATGACCGCGCAGTTGAGCGCCGCACACGAACCAAACATCATCATCATTTACCACTGGCAGCATGTACCTAGGGACCTAAAGTCGCTAGTGAATTTCGCGTTTGCCGCGGAAAAAGGCATTCATTTCTTAGGCTGTGGAATATAAATTTCATAATTTATATTACCAAGTGGGAGGGAAGAGGGGAATTTCCCAAGGCAACATTGGGTTACTCGCTGAGGAAAATAAGAAATCGAGGATGACCCATTTACCACTGGCAGCATGTACCTAGGGACCTAAAGTCGCTAGTGAATTTCGCGTTTGCCGCGGAAAAAGGCATTCATTTCTTAGGCTGTGGAATATAAATTTCATAATTTATATTACCAAGTGGGAGGAAAGAGGGGAATTTCCCAAGGCAACATTGGGTTACTATGCTGAGGAAAATAAGAAATCGAGGATGACCCATTTACCACTGGCAGCATGTACCTAGGGACCTAAAGTCGCTAGTAAATTTCGCGTTTGCCGCGGAAAAAGTCATTCATTTCTCAGGCTGTGGAATATAAATTTCATAATTTATATTACCAAGTGGGAGGGGAGAGGGGAATTTCCCAAGGCAACATTGGGTTACTCGCTGAGGAAAATAAGAAATCGAGGATGACCCAGGAAACGCTGCAGAGAACCGTAAAGCCGGAAACGCCAAGAATTCCTGATCAATAAAGTGAAGAAGAAGAAGAATTTATATTTGACCGGTGAGGAGAGAGGGGATGGCGATATCACTGTTCATGATAACTAGATTGTGACTCTTTGTCAATGGACACGCGTTCCTCGGAAAGCAACACTAATGTATCCTTGAACCACCATGCGATTGAATCGGAACTCGTTCACACCCTCTGCCATCAACAACGCAGATACGACACTATATTTTACAAACGCCTGTAGATTTTCTTGTTCTGATAGACTCACTTAAGTCTCAATACCCGTATGTGACAGCACATTGTGTGAGGCACTAAACTCGCATTACAAAGAAGAGTAGCTCAAATCCTCGTTCAGTCGTACAGACTTAGGTTTTCTGTGGTTTCCTCAATCGGTAAACGAAAATGCTGGAATGGTTCTTTTCAAAAGGACACGGACAGTCCCCCTTCCTTCCATATTCCAATCTTGTGTAACGTCTCTAATGACTGTGCCATCGGTCAGACGTCAAATGCCAAACTCTAATATTTCTTAATAAGCAATACTAATACATCGCTATGGAAAGGTCTCTATATGAGCGAAAGGAGAAACTTTTTGCAACTGGGCAGCTGAATAACTCTGTGGCGACTCGATAACCTTTCCATATGACTCATTATTATCTCTGGATATCTCTGTTTCTTGTGTTAATACCGAAGCTCGCTAGCTGCAACAGACGCAACGCAAGTACTGTACTGTAATACTTGGCAATACGACTGTTTGACAAAAGGTTTCCACTTAGGCCCACCTTATTATGGCGAGATTCCCCCAGAGCCATGCAAGACAAATAGATGCGACGTACAGAAGCTCTGAAAATGATGTTTCGTTTAAGGGCTGACTGACAGCTGGGAAGCATTTTAAGCCCCCCTCCCCCCCTGCCCCTAAAAGGCAATGGGACCTTCTGTTGACCTGAAGCTATTTGGCGATTAAGCAAGGCAAAGATCCACTGTGGATGTACTCATAGACTTTTCTCAACAAAGTCCGGCGTATAAGTCGACAGGGTATTTAGCGCGGGCAATGGCGGGCGCTGAGACAGGAGACGGCATGGGAATGCCACCTGAGTTCACGTGATCCAAGCCTACCATATCCGGCCACTTTTCGAAGTGATATCGAAAAGATTGCCGCTCTGTAACCTAGACTGACAGGATAGGGTTACTTCTTGAAACGACCCAGCTTATCCCGGGCCTGTATGTGTAAGGATGGGTGAGGGAAATGTTGAGGGAGAGGGCAGATTCACGCCGGGGTGTGCAGTTGAACAGTAGTAGTTGTTGTTGTTGTTGTGGTCTTCAGTCCTGAGACTGGTTTGATGCAGCTCTCCATGCTACTCTATCCTGTGCAAGCTTCTTCATCTCCCAGTACCTACTGCAACCTACATCCTTCTGAATCTGCTTAGTGTATTCATCTCTTGGTCTCCACCTACGATTTTTACCCTCCACGCTGCCCTCCAATACTAAATTGGTTATCCCTTGATGCCTCAGAACATGTCCTACCAGCCGATCCCTTCTTCTGGTCAAGTTGTGCCACAAACTCCTCTTCTCTCCAATCCTATTCAGTACCTCCTCATTAGTTATGTGATCTACCCATCTAATCTTAACCATTTTTCTGTAGCACCACATTTCGAAAGCTTCTATTCTCTTCTTGTCCAAACTATTTATCGTCCATGTTTCACTTCCACACATGGCTACAATCCATACAAATACTTTCAGAAATGACTTCCTGACACTTAAATCTATACTCGATGTTAACAAACTTCTCTTCTTCAGAAACGCTTTCCTTGCCATTGCCAGTCTACATTTTATATCCTCTCTACTTCGACCATCATCAGTTATTTTGCTCCCTAAAGAGCAAAACTCCTTTACTACTTTAAGTGTCTCATTTCCTAATCCAATACCCTCAACATCACCCGACTTAATTCGACTACATTCCATTATCCTCGTTTTGCTTTTGTTGCTGTTCATCTTATATCCTCCCTTCAAGACACTGTCCATTCCGTTCAACTGCTCTTCCAAGTCCTTTGCTGTCTCTGACAGAATTACAATGTCATCGGCGAACCTCAAAGTTTTTATTTCGTCTCCATGGATTTTAATACCTACTCCGAATTTTTCTTTTGTTCCCTTTACTGCTTTCTCAATATACAGATTGAATAACATCGGGGAGAGGCTACAACCCTGTCTTACTCCCTTACCAACCACTGCTTCCCTTTCATGTCCCTCGACTCTTATAACTGCCATCTGGTTTCTGTACAAATTGTAAATAGCCTTTCGCTCCCTGTATTTTACCCCTGCCACCTTTAGAATTTGAAAGAGAGTATTCCAGTCAACATTGTCAAAAGCTTTCTCTAAGTCTACAAATGCTAGAAACGTAGGGTTGCCTTTCCTTAATCTTTCTTCTAAGATAAGTCGTAAGGTCAGTATTGCCTCACGTGTTCCAGTATTTCTACGGAATCCAAACTGATCTTCCCCGAGGTCGGCTTCTACTAGTTTTTCCATTCGTCTGTAAAGAATTCGTGTTAGTATTTTGCAGCTGTGGCTTATTAAACTGATTGTTCGGTAATTCTCACATCTGTCAACACCTGCTTTCTTGTACTACAGTAGTAGTACAGGTGCTTATTCAAGCAGCCTCTTACAGCATTTCTGCCGGTCTGGCAGCCACCTGAGTACGTGCGAACGCGGCCAATTGCGGAATGCGCTGACACCCCAGAGGCGAAGAACGAGTGCAACCCGCCCACATCCTCTGGTGTTGCACTGTGTACGCACGCCCACGTGCACTCGTTGTCCCGCATCCCAATGTCACGTGCTTGGTTGCGGTAGCCGACACGAGATGACTCTCCAGTCATCTCGTAGGGGTAGACCAGGAGGGTTGTCCATGACATGTAGGAGGCTTTGGGGGCGCGCCTTCCCCAGCTGGATTGTGGATAACTTGCAGTCCGTCGACCGAAGTCCCTCACATTGCAATAGTTGGCCGGACACCAGCTCCCCGCATTAGTAAAGCTTCCCCAAACCCCGAAGCCGCCATGCCACAGGTATGGCGCGCTTCATGTCGGTACTCTGTGAGTTAATCAGTGGACAGGTAGCTAGCCGATCTTCATCACCTAGTGTCAGTCATGGTTTCAGAGAAATCCAGAAGCCGTCATTCTCTATGGTACAAGATGCAGACAGAATGGTGGCACGCCTGAATGCTTTGAGCGTAAACTCGCTTACTTATACACTTAGAGCTACGCTATTGATGCAGTTCTGCTGCGGGAAGTGGACGGGGGACGGTGGAATTGGAGGGGGGGGGGGAAGAGGGGACGAGTACGTTTGGCATAATATACTTGTCCTGTCAGCTTTTCCTAGCTACCTTTCCCCCCCAGTACGGGTTGCTAGGCCCGGTTAAATTTACAACATATGTGTTTCTTGGTAGTAAGCAAGTGTTCGGAGCTATAGCAGTCTGTTACTTCATTCCTGGTCACATTTTGTTTCGGCGTTAGCGGTTCTATACGCCTCGGCTGTGACCAGTCTCGCAAACCCCGTCTGTCTACAGTGTTCTAACATAAAGTCAACAGTACTGCCAAGTGGGTTACTTGATTAGCAGATAGGTGGCGCTGGCTTCTACTGCCCAGCCGCGGCTGAAAAAAACTTAAAAACATATATATATATATATATATATATATATATATATATATATATATATATATATATATATATAATTTGCGCGCTCTGAAGGAAAGGAGTGTACGAAGAAGAACGTATCTCCCGGCCAGGCTCATTCAACGGATCACTTGGGGTTCTTTTGGAGAGATCATTGTGGGAGCTTTCTAGGGAGAGACGATGGTTCTTGGAGGATTGAGAGAGACGTATTGAGGTCACTGAGAGCGTCATTCCGAGAAGCATTCAGATGGTCATTCTGAGGTTCGTTCTGAGGATTCTTTCAAAAGAAAAAAATGGTTCAAATGGCTCTGAGCACTATGGGACTCAACTGCTGTGGTCATCAGTCCCCTAGAACTTAGAACTACTTAAACCTAACTAACCTAAGGACATCACACACATCCATGCCCGAGGCAGGATTCGAACCTGCGACCGTAGCAGTCGCACGGTTCCGGACTGCGCGCCTAAAACCGCGAGACCACCGCGGCCGGCTCTTTCAAAAGAATTTCATATGAGGTCATGCTACGTGATTTACACGTTCTTTCGAATAGAGCATTTGAAAATGGATGCCAGTCTGTTTTATACTTAGTTTTCAGTCTCTGAGTCTGATGCCAGCATTCAATTCGATGTCCAGTGTCACAAAGCAACATTTTTAGCTTTCATTCCACACTTTTTCTTTAGAATCAATGTTCAGATCCATGAAACAGGACGGTGTTCCCATCACCTGACCTACAATTCCAAACATCACTCAGACGCCGGGACAATAACGCTGGATCGACCGCCTCGTGGTTGTTTTACCTGGAGAACTATTAAGAAGGAAGAGAGGAGCAGGAAATCGGTTAAGCTGCTCTGCCACCTTGCAAAGCTGTGGGTGCATGGAGATAAAAACTGCTGGCTGTCAATCAATGGTAAAGTTACGCCACGTAGACATACCTGGACAGCGATATGTTGTGCCAACATTAGACCAGCAGCCAACATTTTCAGGAACTGCCGATTCCATTATGTGATGAGATAAAATGGCTAATTCCCCTCCCCCTACATGATCAATTACCGACTCGTTTCTACACTCAGTCAAACTGGGGCCGACAGTTTTGTGTTTCTGATTTATGCATAATTTTCTTGTTTTAATGATTCCACTTACTGCATTGTGGAGCCCAGCGAGGAGTAATTCCAAATTCTATTCAAAAGCATTTTGACGCACTCATTAACACATCTATGTGTGCTACCAATATTTCCATGCTTGATTGGACTACTACTATTATCATGTCAGTACTACGTTTCCGTTTACATGACACTATACTTTCCTTAAAATTAATTTGCATTACCTTACGGAATGCTTCCCTTTTCTGTAGGTCACCAGGAGCTGGACTACTGCATCTAGGGGTATGATAAGCAGTACAACTGACACACCACACAGCCATTATTAATGTTTTGCAGAGTCTTGATTTTACTTGTTGTGACATGTTTCTACATTTTAGGACCAGATTTAGCAAGTAACGGCACTACAGTTTTGTCTTATTCCCCGATTCAGTTCATGTTTCTTCAGTAAAAATCGATCCAAGGTATTGGAGTTCTTTTACATATTTATGACTGCGACAGTTCACTGTTAGATGTAGAGAGCTCTGGAGCTTTCCTCATTTACTTTCCGGTACTAATTTGTAGCCTGAATCTCAAAGCCTTTTATTCCAGGGGCTTAATGCATCCCTTCAGTTCTTCGTGTGTGCATGCTGCACTACTGGCCATTAAAATTGCTACACCAAGAAGAAATGCAGACTTGAGTGCTACTGAATTGATATGTTTAGTGCTCAACGTAGGGCTTCGGTTTAAGTACATTCTCAGTTCACTGCCAATGGGGAAATGTCGAGCTTATTAGAGATGAAATTGGCAACATCATACCTGCTACGTCAGACGCAGTGATGGCGTGTATGTGTGACGTATTAGAGCTATGGGCAGATGATATACGATCAGGCTCAGAGGACGTACGACGTCACGGTTAGGGCTCTCCACCTGTTTCTTTCTTCCGCTGCTTGTCTTCAGTTCTCAAAGACTGCCAGTTGCAGCAGCTCTTGTCTTTTCCCAACCATCCGTCTCCTCCTAGGTCTTCCCACTGGTCTGCTGCCTGATAGGATCCAGCCCATTGCTATTTTGGGCCATCTTGTTTCTCCTGTTCTCATAATGAGTCCACCCCCCACAGAAATATTTCGGTTTTCGTCATTTCAACAGGCTAGACTCCTTGTATAATTCTTCTAGTTCTGTACTGCCTTTTCCATTCTCTCGGAGGGGGGTCCCACATTCTTCTTTTTCTTGTGCTGCGCGGGGTCGGCATGATTATTAACGGATTTGACATCGTCAATTTAGGGTGTGGCCGGATGCTCTCACTGTCGCCACCATATTACCCCCATGGACTGAGTACGTGTACACCAACTGTTTGCGAGTAGTTGGGTCCCAGATTGGTTCGTGTAATTTTCTGAGATAATGTGCAGACACCGTTTGGATCACAACTTTTTATTTACTGATCGTCGGTTTTGATCTGCATTGCAGGTTATGTTGAACTCTGGAGCCGCAAAGTGCTGTTTGACAACAGTTGTGTGAAACACAGACTGAAACCGATAGTCGGTAAATAAGAAGTTCTGATCAGGATGGTATTTGTTTATTTATTATAACAAAAGGGTCACAGTTTCTAAGACATGGTGTCAGCTGTCTTTTCCTGAGGACTTTTATCTCTAACGTAAGCAATTGTTTAATGCCTTGTTATTTATTATGTGCTATAGTTTTAACACACATCTGGTGCTGCTAATGTCATGGAACACAATATACACACATCAACAAAAGTTTTGCATCACTAAGATTCCCAGAACTCCTGAAAATAGACGTTGACTGTGGATACTGTATCACATATACAGTCCCTTTGACTGTTCAGAGATGTAACTAAACCCCCCCAAAGATGTAATCAACCATGCATAAGCAGCGTCTTTTAGACAGAGGTGGTCCGACAGCCGATCAGTTCCAGTAATTCCACCAGCGAGGATGTACACGGCTCGTGTTGTCTGTAGTTCACCCATGCCTAGACGGTCAATACCGCGGTTCGATCGCGTCCGCATTGTTACTTTGTGTCAGAAAGGGCTCTCGACAAGGAAAGTGTCTAGGCGTCTCGGAGTAAACCAAAGCGATGTTGTTCGGAGATGGAGGAGACACAGAGAGATAGGAACTGTCGATGACATGCCTCGCTCATGCCACCCAAGGGCTACTACAGCGGTGGATCACCGCTGCCTACGGATTATCGCTCGAAGGATCGCTGACATCAACGCCACCATCTTGAATAAATCTTTTTTTGCATCCACAGGACGTCGTGTTACGACTCAAACTGTGCGCAATAGGCTACATGATGCGCAACTTCACTCCTGACGTCCATGGGAGGTCCATCTTTGCAACCACGACACCATGCATCGCTGTACAGATGGGCCCAACTACATGCCGAATGGACCTCTCAGGATTGGCACCACGTTCTCTCCAATCTTCGGAGACGTGTTTGGAGGCAACTCCGTCAGCCTGAACGCCTTAGACACACTGTCCAGCGAGCGCAGCAAGTTGGAGGTTTCCTGATGTTTTGGGGTAGCATTATGTGGGACCGACGTACGACCCGGGTGGTCATGGAAAGCGCCGTAACGGTTGTACGATACGTGAATGCCATCCTCCGACCGATAGTGCAACCATATCGGCAGCATATTGGCAAGACATTCGTCTTCATGGACTACAATTCGCGCCCCCATCGTGTACATCTTGTGAATGACTTCCTTTAGGATAACTACATCGCTCGACTGGAGTGGCCAGCATGTTCTCCAGACATGAACCCTATCGACCATGCCTAGGATGGATTGAAAAGGGCTGGTTATGGGCAACGTGATCCGCCAACCACTCTGAGGGATCTACACCGAATCGCCGTTGAGGAGTGGGGCAATCTGGACCAACAGTGCCTTGATGAACTTGTGGATAGTATTCCACGACGAAGGCAGGCATGCATCAATGCAAGAGGACTTGCTACTGGGTATTAGAGGTACCGGTGTGTACAGTTATCTGGACCACCACCTGTGGAGGTGTCGCTGTATGGTGGTACAACATGCAATGTGTGGCTTTCAAGGGCAAAAAAAGGGCGGAAACGGTGTTTATATTGATCTCTATTCCAATTTTCTGTACAGGTTCCGAAACTCACCTCTGCTCCAGGCACAGAGGTGCGGAAGGTGTTGGGTTTAGGAGAGCCTACAGTTAAGGAGGTCCTGGCTTTCTCTCAGGCGTTCGAAATGTCGTAGGATGTGACTGAACACTTAAAGGACATAATAGACATAGATCGGTACATTCGGAACTACAGCAAAGGCGTGTTTCAGCGGTGCGCAGGTTCTCCTTCTATCCTAATTGCTACTGAGCACACACTCACAGTCTCTGCCTACACGGACGGGCATGAAGTGTGTCTTGCCGTAAACGAACTCGATTGGCGTCTGTTCTTCGTGGCTATCCGCTTGTCGGACGTGGACGTTGAGTTTTTGGAGATTAATGGTGTCACACCAGTACACAGGCAGGAACTCCCATTCCCAGTAACATTCACATTAAACTGCAAATTCAGCAATAGCCCTTCTGTTTCCAGGTTGATGCTGGGACCCCTATATCTCTTGTGAATCTTGAAACGTATTATCGCCTGGCTTACCAATCTCTTTCTTCACCAATCATCGTTTGGTCGATTACGATAATCAGCCAATTCCTATTAATGGTCAGCTCACGGTCGACATTGAGTGTCAGCAGGTCACGAGCGCAGGCATGTTTCTGGCTGTCGACAGCGCCACGTCCGAAAACAGTTTTGGTCTCGACACATTCACGGTGTTTGGGTTTCTAATTCATGATGCTGAGCATCTTGTTTCTGACTTCACCTGCTCCAGGCGTTGGAAGACCTCTGCCAAGAGTTCTGGTCTCAGTTTTCGCTAGGAATGGGCGCTACAAAAGTTCACGAGGCCCACATCACCTTTAAGCCGAAGGCTTTCCCAGCTTTTGTCATGCTCGGCCCATTCCGTTAGCTCTGCGCCCGGCTGTCAAGGAAGAACTGGATAGGTTGCATGGCCTCGACATCATTAAACCAGTTCCTCCCAGCCAGCGGACTACGCCTCTGCTTGTTATCCGAAAGCCTACAGGAGCGCTTCATTTTTGCGGGGATGTTTAGTCCACCTGTACAGCCCAATTAGTAGAGGATTAATATTCAAGGACTTTGCAAACCATGGCGTCAACGTGGTGTGGTTTCCACCAACAAATATAGTGGATTTTCTCACCTGTTCACCTTTTATCCAGACCTAGGACTGACCATGCACATACGATATAGGCATGTTTAACTGTTTTTTCCATTTTTCTTTTTCCTTTCTACAAGACTACAGCAGCAAATAGTTAAGCTTTTTATCTTATTTTGTGAAATTTAATTTCTCACTCATTTTTCTGTAAGAAAGCCAGAGATTTTGAACATCTTTCATAAATCACCCGAGTCGTTACATATTTTTATAATGTCTTTTAACATTTTGTCAAGATTTACATTTTTTTTTTGAAGAGGCTGGCCAGTGCAATCTTTTTTAAGTTCGGATATAGGTTTTGCTGCTCCCTCCATCGGCTTAATTATCAGAAAGTGCATGTTCAGTTGTTTTAGATTTATTGAGGAGTTTAGTTTCCTATTTTTTAACTTTCGACAGCATTTATGGTCCTCTCTCACTGGTTAAAATCATTCCACATTCCAGTTGATATGTTAGGATTTGCCGTCCACTAACTGACTACATAGTCTGCAAACTGCGTGGCCTTCTCTCCATTGGGCATTTCGTCCATTATTACCAGCCACACTTCATCAGCACTGTTAAGTTAAATACACTCCTGGAAATTGAAATAAGAACACCGTGAATTCATTGTCCCAGGAAGGGGAAACTTTATTGACACATTCCTGGGGTCAGATACATCACATGATCACACTGACAGAACCACAGGCACATAGACACAGGCAACAGAGCATGCACAATGTCGGCACTAGTACAGTGTATATCCACCTTTCGCAGCAATGCAGGCTGCTATTCTCCCATGGAGACGATCGTAGAGATGCTGGATGTAGTCCTGTGGAACGGCTTGCCATGCCATTTCCACCTGGCGCCTCAGTTGGACCAGCGTTCGTGCTGGACGTGCAGACCGCGTGAGACGACGCTTCATCCAGTCCCAAACATGCTCAATGGGGGACAGATCCGGAGATCTTGCTGGCCAGGGTAGTTGACTTACACCTTCTAGAGCACGTTGGGTGGCACGGGATACATGCGGACGTGCATTGTCCTGTTGGAACAGCAAGTTCCCTTGCCGGTCTAGGAATGGTAGAACGATGGGTTCGATGACGGTTTGGATGTACCGTGCACTATTCAGTGTCCCCTCGATGATCACCAGTGGTGTACGGCCAGTGTAGGAGATCGCTCCCCACACCATGATGCCGGGTGTTGGCCCTGTGTGCCTCGGTGGTATGCAGTCCTGATTGTGGCGCTCACCTGCACGGCGCCAAACATGCATACGACCATCATTGGCACCAAGGCAGAAGCGACTCTCATCGCTGAAGACGACACGTCTCCACTCGTCCCTCCATTCACGCCTGTCGCGACACCACTGGAGGCGGGCTGCACGATGTTGGGGCGTGAGCGTAAGACGGCCTAACGGTGTGCGGGACCGTAGCCCAGCTTCATGGAGACGGTTGCGAATGGTCCTCGCCGATACCCCAGGAGCAACAGTGTCCCTAATTTGCTGGGAAGTGGCGGTGCGGTCCCCTACGGCACTGCGTAGGATCCTACGGTCTTGGCGTGCATCCGTGCGTCGCTGCGGTCCGGTCCCAGGTCGACGGGCACGTGCACCTTCCGCCGACCACTGGCGACAACATCGATGTACTGTGGAGACCTCACGCCCCACGTGTTGAGCAATTCGGCGGTACGTCCACCCGGCCTCCCGCATGCCCACTATACGCCCTCGCTCAAAGTCCGTCAACTGCACATACGGTTCACGTCCACGCTGTCGCGGCATGCTTCCAGTGTTAAAGACTGCGATGGAGCTCCGTATGCCACGGCAAACTGGCTGACACTGACGGCGGCGGTGCACAAATGCTGCGCAGCTAGCGCCATTCGACTGCCAACACCGCGGTTCCTGGTGTGTCCGCTGTGCCGTGCGTGTGATCATTGCTTGTACAGCCCTCTCGCAGTGTCCGGAGCAAGTATGGTGGGTCTGACACACCGGTGTCAATGTGTTCTTTTTTCCATTTCCAGGAGTGTATATGCCACTCCAGCACACATGTGACAAAAGGGTCGGATTTCTTTTCTATCCTTGTATTCCTCCGTTAACCCCAGTTCTTGTGTTTTCTTCCATGGACATTGGTTGACGTGAAAACTGAATCCAGAAAGAGATGTTTTGGGGAACACTGTTTTCATGACAGGCGTTTCAAATTCCAACGTTGCGGTTTTCTGTCACCGCCCAGGTGTTTTTGTTCTTCAGTCCGGAAAAATGTCTTTCGTATGTATTTTGCATTTTGTCTGAGAGCAAAGCAAATAAAACAGAAAAACTCTCGTCTCCTCTTCTGTTCTTCCTATATCGACAAGTATTGTGCGCAGTAGTTTGTACTGTTTCTTACAACTGTCAAATGACCCATCAATAGGAAGAATTCCACTTTTACACAGGATTATCTCTACTTCTTCGCAACGAATACCTAGGTACTTTTGTCAGGAACAGACCCATGGTCAGTTTTCAAAGAACTGTTACCTTCAGTTAATTTCAAAATGTCTTTACTCAGTTGAATCTCCGATTAGAGCCAGGGTTGTGGGTAGCCTCCTCTTCTTGCAGTTCACTGGCCAGTCTCCAAGTTTGCATAATTTGGCATATTTATGTCGAAATTTAAATCTTTATCCATCAAATCTTGAAATTCCTTTTTAAAAGTCTGGAAAGGAGGCACTGTCTTTTCTTTTCAGGCTGTTATCCTGCAGTTGCTCATTCAGTTGTTAATCTGCACATCTGTTTCATCATGTGGACAAGAATTTTATCAGTTCTGCCAAATACAATTTTTAAATGGCCTCAGTACATATTCCGTTCGGAATTCTCACACAACCAGTTTTATACTTGTCACATTTTCTCTGCACACGGTAGCAATGACCATCCTTGAAAAACACAGCTTCCCTTTCGTTAATGTAATTATGTCCATTACTTACAGTATATAGAACTCGATTAGCGTAGCAAACTTCACGGAAACGAAGGCTGTCGCGAGGGCACTTCCTGATTGATGGTGGCAACACATCCGCTGCTGGTGAACGACTGACGTAAACCAGAAATGGGCAAGGCTCTGGTCGGAAATCTCACAGTGTAAAACTGGTTGGTCGGAAGTGCCACACTGTCTGTGGCATCAACAAAACGGTCGGAAACGCTACGGCCAGGAAATCCTCATAGACATTACAGGCAGCGTCTCTAACTCAAGAGGTCCAAGGGTACTGTTACAAGTCCGTGACGGTGGCCTTTTCTTCCACCTGCTAGTGTTAACTTCTCTTACCTGTGCATAAAGGTGCCCATTCACAGCTCAACCAGTTGGGTGGTCCTCCCACCAACCACATCCTCAACCCATCTGATTGTATATGGACTCCAGTGAGCACTCAGTGGCCTCTACCTGCTTGCACTGACAGGGCTGGCAGGTAGTGGTCAGAGTAAGCACGAAGGGATTTGCCACCCAAAGCACAGACTCCCACCACACGTGAGCGAGTTGAGGCTGATCCAGCACGTGGACCTCGCCAACCAGAACCGCAACCAATCAAATGTCTGTGGACACCGGTGAGCACTTGGTGGACACTACCTGTCTACACTGACAGTGTGTGGGCTGGCTGGTAGTGGTTGGCACAAGCAGGTAGAGGCTCGTACGTTGAACGACACTCCCAAACGACGGACCCATCCTTGAGTTCATCACCCACACTCAGGCCAATGGGTCGTAACTGACTTGCTCGGTGAGCAGCTCTGCGGACTGCTTTGCCTTTGTATGGAATGTTTAGGAATCCTCCTTGACCAGTGGTCGCAGACCGTGCTCAGCTCGGCAGTCATCTGTCTTACTCCGCACAGCTAATGTGATGCCTTTAACCAACTCGAATACCACTGTACACACGAGAAATGAATGTTTACTGTTCATGGAAAGTGCTCTCTCCCTGCTCGCGCATGCTAAATATACATGTGACTTCTACCAAAATACATAAAAATGCCAAAATATAACAAGAAAATCTGATTATCCAACATCAACAAGACACTTTGCCTACACATCGTATATATCTCAGAAACGCGGGAGTTATCTACCCAATTCGCTCCAATCACAGATTGATCCATTATTGCAACCAGAGTTTATCAGAGCTTTGCATGACTTGTAATCAAACAATGCAAATGGCATAGACAACTTTTCTTCGGACTTCCTCAGATGATTGGGGGAAGTGGTAACCAAGCGACTACACGTTTTGGTTTGAAGAATCTATGAGGCTGAACACATATTATCAGACTATTAGAAAATTGTCATTCACACAATAACGAAGATAGCAAGGACAGGCAAGGGCGAAAGCTATCTTAAAATCAACTTAGCAGCGCATGCATCAAAACTGCTAACGAGATATTATATAGAAGAACGAAAAAGAAAATTGAATATCTGTTACGTGATGCTTAATTTGGCTCTAGGAAAGCTAAAGGCATCAGTAAGAAATTCCTGACATTGGGCTTGATAGTGGAAGCAAACATATGACAAATAAACAAACCTTCATAGGATTTGTCGATCTAGAAAAAGCATTCGTCAGTGTAATATGGTACAAGATGTTCAAAATTCTCAGGAATCCACAGCATGTACAAAAACCAAGAGGGAACAATCACAGTGAAAGACCAAGAACGAAGTGCTAGAATTAAAAAAGGTGTAAGACGGGGATGCAGTCTTTCGCCCCTCTTGTTCAGTCTACGCATTGAAAAAGCAATAACAGAAATAAAAGAAAGCTTCAGGATTGGGATAAAAATTTAGTATGAAAGGATATCAGTGATAAGATACTCTGATGACATTGCTGATCTCAACAAAAGTGAAGAAGCGTTACAGTATCTGTTCAATGGAGTGAACTGTCTGATGAGTAAAGGAAATGGATTGAGAGTAACATGAAGAAAGTACACTGAGGTGACAAGAGTCATGTGATAGCGGTATGCAAATATACAGATGGCGATGATATCGCACACACAAGGTATAAAAGTGCAGAACATGGGCGGAGCTGTTATTTGTGCTCAGGTGATTCATGTGAAAAAGTTTTCGATGTTATTCTGGCTGCAAGACGCGAATTAACAGACTTTGAACGCGGTATGGTAGTTGGAGTTAGACGCATGGTGCATCCTGACCGAGTCCGTTGGACCTTAGACGACTGGAAAACCTTGACCTGGTCGGATGAGTCCCGATTTCACTTGGTAAGAGCTGACAGTAGGGTTCGAGTGAGGCGGAGACCCCACGAAGCCATGGACCCAAGTTATCAACAAGGTACTGTGCTAGTTGGTGGTGGCTCAATAATGGTGTAGGTTGTGTTTATGTGGAGTGGACTGGGTCCTGTGGTTCAACTGTACCTTTCATCGACTGTAAGTGGGATTACAATGCGCCATGTCACAGGGCTACAATTGTTTGCGATTGGTTTGAAGAACACTCCGGACAATTCGAGCGAATGATTTGGCCATCAGGTCGCCCAACATGAATCTCATCGAACATTTGTGGGACGAAGTCGAGAGGTCAGTTCGCACACAACATCCTACGTTGGTAACACTTTCGCGATTATGGGCGGCTATAGAAATGACATGGCTCAACATTTCTGCAACGGACTTCCAAGGACTTGTTGAGTCCATGACACGTCGAGTTGCTGCAGTATACCGGCAATAGATGGTCCGACACGATATTAGCAAGCATTCCATGACTTCTGTCATCTCAATGTAATGAGGAGTAGCAGAAATACGATTAACGATAAACTTAACATCATACGTGGACCTTAGGAAACAGACATAGCAAATGAATTGTGCATCCTTGGAAGAAAAATAACAAGTGACGGACGAAGCAGAGAGATCGTAAAAAGCAGGCTAGCGTAGGCAAAGAGGGATTCCTGGACTAAAAGTAGACTACTGGTATCACACATAGGTATTAATTCTAGGAAGAAATTTCTGAGAAATTGCGTTTGGAGCACAGCATTGTATGGAAGTGAATCATGAACCGTGGGAAACCGGAAAGGAGATAACTGAAGTCTATGGGATGTGGTACTTTTGAAGGATGTCAAAAATTAGGTGAAAAGATAAGAAATGTGGAAGTTCTTAGCACAGTCGACGAGGAAAGGAACATATGTGTATAGAACATTGCAAATGAGAAGGGGTAGAACGTTAGGGTGTGGGTTAATATGCCAGAGAATAACTTCCACGGTACTAGACGAAGCTGTAGAGGGTGTAGACTGTACAGATAGACCGATATTGGAATTTACCTAGTATGAGACGAAGAGTCTGCATAAAAAATCTTTTGACTATAAAAAAAGCTCTATTGTATGTATTTTAACTTCATCTGAGTGAAGAGCGTAATATGGCTGCTGCCAGTCCGCCTGGCCCGTAAGGGAGGAATGAAATGAACAAAAAAAGAAAGAAAAGCGTAAATCAAGTACTGTGTCTATGCCCTTGCACTGAAACAGCTATCGTATCGTTTCTAGGGACTCCTTTTCTCTTGGACTCCTCTTCAGCTGTTTACTTCTGACAACGTAATTGGAACTTGTTCTGCGGACTGGTTTTGGTTCGAGCGCTCTTACTCCAATTTCCTCTTTCGTCTGTGGCTGCTGCACTGCTCTAGGCTTATCATCGTCTTTAGCTGTATACTGTATTTGGTATATCTAAGATGTTATTGTAGTAAACATTTGTTAGTACACGCACCAAAACCGTACGTTAAAATACAGGAAAAGAAGCATTGTGGTGCATTTTGGAAGTACTCTATCCAAGGTGTATTTGTTCTTTCCTCTTCTGTCTTCCCTTAAAGAGGGGCAGGGGGCGGGGGGGGGGGGGAGGTAATACTGGAACAGAAGTTATATATACTGCTTCATTTTTCATTTGTGAAAGGTAAAAGATAAATTAACGTATTAATGCATTACACTGAAGCGCCAAAGAAACTGGTATAGGCACGCGTATTAAAATACAGAGATATATAAACATGCAGAATACGGTGCTGCATTCGGCATCGCCTATATAAGACAACAAGTGCCTGGCGCAGTTGTTAGATCGGTTACTGCTGCTACAATGGCAGGTTATAAAGATATAAGGCAGTGTGAACGAGGTGTTATAGTAGGCGGACGGGCGATGGCACACAGCATCTCTGAGGTAGCGATGAAGAAGGGATTTTCCCGTACGACCATTTCAAGAGTTTACCTGGAATATCAGGAATCGGGTAAAACATCAAATCTTCAACATCGATGCGGCCGGAAAAACATCCTGCAAGAACGGGACCAACGACGACAGAAGAGAATCATTCAACGTGACAGATGTGCAACACTTCCGCAAATTTCTGCTGATTTCAAAGCTGGGCCACCATAGAGTGTCAACGTGCGAACCGTTCGACGAAACATCATCGATATGGATTTTCGGAGCCGAAGGCCAACTCGAGTACCCTTGATACTGCACGACACAAAGCTTTACGCATCTCCTGAGCACGCCGACATCGTCATTAGACTGCTGATGACTGGATACACTAATAGCCATTAAAATTGCTACACCACGAAGATGACGTGCTACAGACGCGAAATTTAACCGACAGGAAGAAGATGCTGTGATATGCAAATGATTAGCTCACCAAAGCATTCACACAAGGTTGGCACCGGTGGCGACACCTACAACGTGCTGACATGAGGAAAGTTTCCAACCGATTTCTCATACACAAACAGCAGTTGATCGGCGTTGCCTGGTGAAATGTTGTTGTGATGCCTCGTGTAAGGAGGAGAAATGCGTACCATCACGTTTCCGACTTTGATAAAGGTCGGATTATAGCCTATCGCGATTGCGATTTATCGTATCGCGTCATTGTTGCTCGTGTTGGTCGAGATCCGCTGACTGTTAGCAGAATATGAAATCGGTGGGTTCAGGAGGGTGATACGGAACGCCGTGCTGGATCCCAACGGCCTCGTATCACTAGCAGTCGAGATGACAGGCATCTTATCCGCATGGCTGTAACGGATCGTGCAGCCACGTCGCGATCCCTGAGTTAACAGTTGGGGACGTTTGCAAGACAACAACCATCTGCACGAACAGTTCGACGGCGTTTGCAGCAGCATGGACTATCAGTTCGAAAACCATGGCTGCGGTTACCCTTGACGCTGAACCACAGACAGGAGCGCCTGCGATGGTGTACCCAACGATGAACCTGGGTGCACGAATGGCAAAACGTCATTTTTTCGGATGAATCCAAGCTCTGTTTACAGCATCATGATAGTCGCATCCGTGTTTGGCGACATCGCGGTGAACGCACATTGGAAGCCTGTATTCGTGATCGCCATACTAGCTTATCATCCGGCGTGATGGTATGGGGTGCCATTGGTTACACGTCTCGGTCACCTCTTGTTCGCATTGACGCCACTTTGAACAGTGGACGTTACATTTCAGATGTGTTACGACCCGTGCCTCTTCCCTTCAGTCGATCCCTACATTTCAGCAGGATAATGCATGACCGCATGTTGCAGCTCCTGTATGGGCCTTTCTGGATACAGAAGATGTTCGGCTGCTGCCCTGGCCAGCACATTCTCCAGATCTCTCACCAATTGAAAACGTCTGGTCAATGGTGGCCGAGAAACTAGCTCGTCACAATACGCCAGTCACTACTCTTGATGAACTGTGGTATCGTGTGGAAGCTGCATGCGCAGCTTTACCTGTACACGCCATCCAAGCTCTGTTTGACTCAATGCCCAGGCGTATCAAGGCCTTTATTACGGCCAGAGGTGGTTGTTCTGGGTACTGATTTCTCAGGATTTATGCACCCAAATTGGGTGAAAATGTAATCACATGCCAGTTCTAGTATAATATATTTGTCCGATGAATATTCGTTTATCATCTGCGTTTCTTCTTGGTGTAGCAATTTTAATGGCCAGTAGTGTATATGTTGCCTGGTTGGACGAGTCTCGTTTCAAATCGCATCGAGCGGATGGACGTCTACAGGTATGGAGACAACCGCATGAATCCATGGACCATGCATGTCAGCAGGGGACTGTTCAAGCTGGTGGAGGCTTGGTATGGTGCGTGTGTAGTTGGAGTGATATGGGACCGCTGATACGCCTAGATACGACTCTGACAGGTGACACGTACGTAAGCATCGTGTCTGATCACCTGCATTCATTCATGTCCACTGTGCATTCCGAAGGACTTAGCCAATTCCAGCAGGACAATGTGATACCCCACACGTCCAGAATTGCTACAGAGTGGCACCAGGAGCAGTCTTCTAAGTTTAAACACTTCCGCTGGCAACCAAACTCCCCACACTTGAACACTATTGAGCTTATGTGGGATGCCTTGCAACGTGCTGTCCAGAAGAGATCTCCACACATTGTAATCTTACGGGTTTATGGGTAGCCGTGTAGGATTCATGGTGTCAGTTCCCTCCAGCACTAATTCAGACATGAGTCGAGCCCATGCCACGTCCTGTTGCGGCACTTCTGCGTGCTCGCGGCGGTCCTACACGATATTGGGCAGATGTACCAGTTTCTTTTGCTCTTCAGTGTAGCGGTCTGCAATCTTTGGTTTAGTCGTGCCCATACATCCGATTGGACAACTCAGACTGTTCGTCTTGCGAAACGAATTCTTTGATAATCACTTTCGTTGCAGTTGCGTGGCACGAGCTTTTACCACATTGAAAGAAACATACACATTTGCCGAAAATGTTCCCCTCAAAAAACATTTCTGCATAATGAAGATTGTTCACTCCCTGTGATAGGTACAGAATTCCATATTATGTTGAGTTCACCGTTTGTCAAATTCCTTCGACCGTCTCCACTGCACTATTACCTCCAATGTACATGACAACTAAGCTTGGATGGAGTATACTGGAGTAGCACCTAGAACAGTCCTTTTGAAGATGTCCGCAGTGGTATTGTCTATTTGCTGGGCCGTCTGCCCCTACTTGCTCATATACGACTCCAGTTTGCTTGTGGTTCCGTGTCGTTGACATGTTACAATACAAATCAGACTGTACAAAAATAAAATCGTCACCCCAGATGGCGAAATTTTTCTGCCTAGTTCGAGTTCAGACAGTGAGTACAGATCATCGGGCGAAGTAGCGGTTGAAAATCTCTACACCAGCTGTTGAAATATTCTGTACAAAAAGGAAATCATCTACGCGGTTGGACATACGCGACCGTATTTTTTTCTAATGACAATGGGAAAAGCTCAGAAATCAAAATCCACAACAATTTATGGAGCGTTAACGCGCAATTTTCTGATATACGGGCTGGTTCTTATTAACGTTTAAATACCCCTTGTTATGTAGATTATGCTGAGACACATAATATAATATAAGATACAAGGATATAAAATGTAGACTGGCAATGGCAAGGAAATCGTTTCTGAAGAAGAGAAATTTGTTAACATCGAGTATAGATTTAAGTGTCAGGAAGTCGTTTCTGAAAGTATTTGTATGGAGTGTAGCCATGTATGGAAGTAAAACATGGACGATAACCAGTTTGGACAAGAAGAGAATAGAAGCTTTCGAAATGTGGTGCTACAGAAGAATGCTGAAGATAAGGTGGGTAGGTCACGTAACTAATGAGGAGGTATTGAATAGGATTGGGGAGAAGGGAAGTTTGTGGCACAACTTGACTAGAAGAAGGGATCGGTTGGTAGGACATGTTTTGAGGCATCAAGGGATCACAAATTTAGCATTGGAGGGCAGCGTGGAGGGTAAAAATCGTGGAGGGAGACCAAGAGATGAATACACTAAGCAGATTCAGAAGGATGTAGGTTGCAGTAGGTACTGGGAGATGAAGAAGCTTGCACAGGATAGAGTAGCATGGAGAGCTGCATCAAACCAGTCTCAGGACTGAAGACCACAACAACAACAACAACAAGATACAAGGGGCTGAAATTGTTGGGAAATACCCAAAAGTTGATGACAAATGTTGAACATGTGACGTCAAGAGGTGACGCACCACGCTGCGCGTGTAGAGGCGGCTTGTCGAGTCTACTCTTGCCGGTAGGAGGCAGTGCTATACATCGCTCCGCATTGCATTATCCGATGTGATACGCTAGTGCTTGTGGCAATACGAGACTACCATGAATAAGTTTATAGTTAACGAGCTTGCAGACATGCATCTATGTTACGGTGCTGCCAATTCCAATGCGCTTGCAGCAAGACGTATTTACGCAGAACGTTTTCCACACTGTGTTCTAACTTCTAACGCTTCGTTCGCTACTGTGGATCGTCGAATGCGTGGAACAGAGACCTTGTACATAATACTGAAGACGAAAAATGTAATGAGGGAAGGAAACACAGTGCTCAGACATGCTGTGTTCTGAAATCAATCTTAATTATCAGGTCAGATCTAACGTATGAAATAATTTTTACTTTGTTGCTATTTGCGAGCACTACCATATCACATCGGTTAACACAAGAACGAAAACATATTGCCTATCGGAGTGATGTGTAGCACTGTCCCCTTCTTGCGAGGGTAGTATCGACAGGCGCAATCAATGCACGTGCGGCAAACTACTTCATCTGTTGACGTCACATGTTCAACATTCGCCATCAACTTTTGGAGTGTTTTCCAACAACTGCGGCCCCATGTGTCGTAACTCAAATTACTTGTCTCTTCGTCATCTACGTCACTTCATGGATTTTTATACGTTAATGAGATTCGCCCTGTATACTATCAGATACTGCGGCATCTACTGTTTATGCATTTGCCCAAATGTTGTGACTTCGATGGAAGGAAAGTGCAGTCATTCTCGGACAGTAGGATTATGGCACTGGTACATACTTGTCTGTATTCATCTGTAGAAGGGACGTTGCATTAGCTCCCGTGTACCCCTGAACTAGGTGAGTACGGCACGAACCTGCAGCGCCTGTAGTGGCCCAAATATCTCCCCCCGCTGCTGCCTAACTGCTGCATACGAGGAAGACAGCTGTTTCTGTGGCGAGGGCGTGGGTTCTGGCGCGGAGCGGTATCGGCAGCTCGGATCGCAGCTGTAAATACGGCATTCTCCATAAGGCCCGCTGACGCGCCCGTGATGGATGGCGGTAAATTACACCAACCCAGACACCGCAGGGCCGCGCCGGACTCTCACTCGAGCGCCAAGACGTCCACTCCGTATTACAACTCCACACGATAGCCGAGATTGGCCGTTCGCGGTTGATGGTTGACTTGACAGTTTTCCGTACTTCAGTCACGCAATTTTCCCTACTTACCTGGACAAACGCCAGGCTGTCCCACTACTCATTCAGCTACGCCATCATTTTCACTGACAGTACAATTGTTCTGGCAAGTTATGCCTCCAAATTTATTCGTCCCCCTGCATCTTGCATTACGTGCACATGCCTCAGTCGATCTACACTCAGTGAAGACGAGAGAGGCTGCATGTAGCAGGAAAAATCACAAAAGGTACCCGGAATCCTGCGACCCACCCATATCAACGTAAATGGCATACTAGTTGGGCGTCACTCAAAAGCATCACCTGTGAGCTTAATATCACTACGCTCCCGCTTTCGAAGAAATTCACGAGAGGTGTTCAATAAAAAATAATGCAACACATTTTTTATTGGCCAGTTTCTGTTGAAAAAATGCGAAATTTGTTGAGGAACATTGTGGAATATTCGCGCATCAGCCCCTATAGTTTCATGAAGTTCCGGGGGTGTCGTGTGTAACGGAGGAAGGTTCCGAGCAGAGAGCTGTCATTCTGTTAGGCATTCTGTTTAGCATCGCAGATATCCATAGGCGCTTGCAGAATGTCTACGGATACTGAGCAGTGACTAAAAGCACGGTGAGTCGTTGGGCGAGGTGTCTGTCATCATTGCAACAACCTCGCGAAAACGTGTCCGATATACAGCGTGCTGGCCTGCCATACATAGCTGTGACTCCTATAATGTTGGAACGTTGGCACACTTTCATTCGAGGTGATCGATGTTTCACAAACACCTCGCTTGCTCAACTCGACGTCTCTGTTGGTAGTGCTGACACTGTCGTCCACCAGATGAGGTGCTCAAAGGTGTGTGATCGCTGGGTTCCTCGCCGCCTAACAGAAAGCCATAAAGAGCAACGACTGATCGTGACAATTATTTGTCGAACATTGTGATAGGCGATGAAACATAGTTTCATCACTTAGAGCCTGAAACAAAACGGCAATCCATGGGGTGGCAGCACACCACCTCTCCGAAGGAAAACTTGAAAGCCCCACCCTCAGGCGGGAAAGTCATGATGAGGTTCTTCTGGGACTCCGAATGGGTTATTCTCTTTGATTGCCTCCCTCATGGTGCAATGATCAACTCTGAAGTGTATTGCGCTACCCTCAGTATACTAAAGAACCGACTATAGCATGTTCCTCGCCACAAAAATGTAAACGAACTTCTCCTTTTCCATGACAACGTAAGGCCTCTCACAAGTCTGCTCAACCGAGAGGAACTCACAAAACTTCATTGGACTGATCTTACTCATCCGCCCTTCAGCCCGGATCTCGTACCTTCCGACTCCCATATGTTTGGCCAAATGCAGTATTCACTTCTCGGAAAACAGTACGTGGATGATGGGGTTACTGGTGCAGAAAGACTTTGGTTACGACGTCGATCAGTAGAGTGGTACCATGTGGGCATACAGGTTCTCACAGTAAGGCGGCGTAATGCCGTCGCACTGAAAGGGGATTGTGTTGAAAAATAGGGTTTTATTGCCAAAAGAGTGAGGAATAATGTGGTGTATTGCGATCCTGAAAAAAGACAACCTGCTTTCACAAAAAAAAGTTACATTACTTATTGAACGCCCCTCTTATACTAAGCGTTATGACGCAGGATTCGTTTCACATCAGACGTAATCGTAAGATAATTGGAAGCTACAGAAATTTTATTATGCATATCAGACCCGGAACATAATAAGTTCCGTGAAATCGTAGAATTAGTGGGTGACCGATGTCACTGATTTCTTTGAAAACATAAGGGAAGTGATCGAAACACGCTAATATAATTTACATCTGATTGGCCTCTGGCTGTTCGTTGAAATCTATGGGTTGCAAGGTTTGGATTCACTTCGTCAAATGTAATGATTTTCGAAGCTGACTAAACACTGATGCTTCAGAGACTGGACATAGTATCACCAAAGTTGTGCAGAGCAAAATATTTATTTTTTTACTATCTCGCTAGACTAACCAGAATAATGATACCATCTACATCTACATCGACACTCACATCTACACCTACATCTACATCTATATCTACATTCCGCAAGCCACTGCGTGCTCTGCGGAGGAGGGTACCCTGTACCAATACTGGTCATTTCCTTTCCTGTTCTAATCGCAAACTTAGCAAGGGAAAAACGACTCTCTACATCCCTCGGTACGAACCCTCATCCCACTTATCTTCACTGTCCTTAAGCGAAATGTATGTTGCCGGTTGTGGAATCGTTCTGCAGTCAGCCTCAAATGCTGATTCTCTAAACTTTCTCAATAGTCTGGAAACATCCCCCAGGCTGTGGCTAAGCCATGTCTCCGCAATATCCTTTCTTTCAGGAGTGCTAGTTCTGCAAGGTTCGCAGGAGAGCTTCTGTAAAGTTTGGAAGGTAGGAGACGAGGTACTGGCAGATGTAAAGCTGTGAGTACCGGGCGTGAGTCGTACTTCGGTAGCTCAGTTGGTAGAGCACTTGCCCAGAAAGGCAAAGGTCCCGAGTTCGAGTCTCGGTCGGGCACACAGTTTTAATCTGCCAGGAAGTTTCTTTCTCAATAGTGTTCATCGAAAAGAACGTCGCCTTCTCTCCAGTTATTCGTTTAACGATAGTGAGCAACAGAACTTGTGGAAATATTCATTTACATCATTTTTACATAATTAATTAATTTTATGTCTTACTGACAACCAAAATATGTACTAGAGTGTGGCAAAGCAGTTAAACATAAATTTCATTTTCGTTATCATAGTTAATTAAACTCGGTAAGCCAGTACACAAAATCGAATAATTTCAAGAAGGGAAATATAATTATAACTACTGAAATGTCCGCCCCCGGTAGCTGAATGGTCAGCGCGACAGAACGTCAATCCTAAGGGCCCGGGTTCGGTTCCCGGTTGGGTCACAGATTTTCTCCGCTCAGGACTGGGTGTTGTGTTGTCCTAATCATTATCATTTCATCGACGCGCAAGGCGTCACATTGAAAGACTTGCACCCGGCGAACTATCTACCCGACGGGAGGCCCTAGTCACACGAGATTTATTATTATTATTATTACTGCTGAAATATGGGCTTGATCCCTTTCTTTATACGTATCTCAGCCGATTCTTGCAAAGAGGCGCAACAATAAGAGCAAAGAACCAGAACGCAATGAAGATCATATTCCTCCCAGACGTGGGAGCAGCTTCTGCAAGAACCTGCCGAGCCCTACCTAAGGAAGGTACCGAGCTCATACTCCTACCGTCTGCAAAAATTAGGAACCTTCTGGGAAAAGTGAAAGATAACCTCGGACTTCGTACACCTGGAGTCTAGAAAGGATTTGGGAAAGACCTCTGTCATCTGCTCACCGAATGCTTTCTGAAGTAGCATTATTGAGGAGGAAATCGAGATGGGAGTGACGACGAATCATAATAATCGAGATAAGGGTTTTGCCTTTGACGTAGCTTCACAAGAGGCTTTGAAGTAATAAGACGTAAGAGGAAGCAGTGTGCACCGCGTGGGGCAGCGGTGGTCGCCCGACTCGGCTTTCCACCTGCGTAAAGAACCGACCAGGCCGCTGTTCAACTGTTGTTGTGCGCTTTATGGGCCGGCGATACCTATCGTCGAAATGTCAAGCTCACACTGCTATCTTACGCTGCAAGAAACAGGTGAAGATTTTGTGAAATCAGCTGATGCTGACAGAATTAGATTGTGGACCGGAAAGAATCGACGCGTTTTGATGTTTGGACTGCAAAACGACTGACAATGGCCAAAATAGAGAGAAAAATAAAAACAGACTGGTAGCAGCAAGAAAAGCATTTCTGAAAAGGACAAATTTGTTAAAGTCGAGTATAAATTTAAATGTTAGGATGCCTTTTCTGAGGTAGTTGTCTGGAGTGTAGCCTTGCGTGGAAGCGAAACGTGGACGACAGGCACTTCAGACAAGAAGAAGATAGAAGCTTTTGAAGGGTGGTGCTATAGAAGAGTGCTAAAGATTATATGGGAAGATCAAATAACAAATATAACAAATCAGGAGTTACTGACTCGACTTAAGGACCAAAAAGAAAAATAATCCAACTGGACTAAAGGACGGGATTGGTTGAAAGGACACATCCCGACACATAAAGTAACCACTAATTTAGTACTGGAGGGCAGTTTGGGGGGTAAAAACCGCGGAGGGAGACCAAGGGATGAATATAGCAAGCAGATTAAGAAGGATGTAGGTTGCAGTAGTTATTCGGAGATGAAGAGGCCCGCACGGGATAGAGTAACTTGGAGAGCTGTATCAAACCAGTCTACAGACTGAAGTGGACAACAAAAACATTTGTCTAAAGGCGTCAACAACAACGATATGATTTAAATATATTGTATTGATTCCATGTAATGCGAGAAAGCAGCGAAAGAACGTACCGAATTTCTGTTTTTCAATTATTCTGTTCCATTTTTTTCTTAGAATGGCAGCTGTCACCACTACCAAGGATTCGCAATTTTTCTCTTGGTCTTATCTGTATATTTACGCACTTCCTCGACAGTTAACCCGTTTTCTATACGCTTCTTGTCACATACTGAAAGTCAGGAAAATGATTTGTATGTTGTTCGTGCAAGGTGGCAACTAAACATAACGCGAAAACCAGTGGGAATGTAAGATAAAGGAGCTTAGTGTTTCGCGTTCCATCGATGACGAAGTTATTATAAACGAAGTTGAACGTCGAGTTGGCAAAGGGTATTGAAAATCGGCCGTGTCCATCTCACTGTTTGCCTTTAGCAATTTGGGGAAACCTAGATCTGGGAGGTTTGAACGGTCATAGTCCGGAATGCAAGTCAGGTCCCTCAACCAATGGCCCACCTCTCACCGTGCGAACAAAAACAACCTGTGCGTGGTCCCGCCGTGCGACGGTTCTGCAGCCTGTGAGAATTCCGCGCCGAAGTGGCCGTGCGGTTAAAGGCGCTGCAGTCTGGAACCGCAAGACCGCTACGGTCGCAGGTTCGAATCCTGCCTCGGGCATGGATGTTTGTGATGTCCTTAGGTTAGTTAGGTTTAACTAGTTCTAAGTTCTAGGGGACTAATGACCTCAGCAGTTGAGTCCCATAGTGCTCAGAGCCATTTGAACCATTTTTTAGAATTCCGCGCGTCCAGTCCCATCCAACAAACAATGGCCTACGTGTATGATGTGTCCGCGTGGTGGAGGTGGTAGTAAGTTCCTATGGGACCAAACTACTGAGGTCATCGGTTCCTAAGCTCACACACTACTTAATCTAACTTAACTTACGCTAAGGACAACACACACGCCCATGCCCGATGGAGGACTCGAACCTCCGACTGGGGGAGTCGCGCGAACCGTGGTAAGGCGCCCTTGGCCGCGCGGCAACCCCGCGCGGCTGTGTCCGCGGATTGCAACGCAATCGAGTGTATAAAGAAAATGTTTAATAAGTAATGTAGCTTCTTACTAATAAATGCTTCTCGTTGCTTCCGCGGTGCTCACCCATCTTCTTTTTCCCTCTATCTCTTCCTCCTTCTTCCTTTCACCCCATTCTCTCTTTATCTCTCTCCCTACCAGTCCTCTGTGTGTGGAAAGGACGGAGGGGGGGGGGGGGGGCTAGGAGGGGGGGGGGGATTGGGCGAGCTCTTGTACACGTTGTGAAAGTTACAGAGAACTGCTATCGTTTGTACAAAAAAGGATAGGTCTGGAGGGGGAAAAGTAAGAGAAATGACGTGACAGGGTCATGGAGACCTCATGAGTGAGATGGTATAAGATTGTCATGATTCCTCTATACTTCATCAGTTAACACCAGGTCAAATTCCGGGCTTGGAACACACCGAGAGAGGTAGCCGACCATGAAAGTTTGACCTGTCACTATGGTGACCTTACTTCAGATACCACCACCCCCGGGCATGGATGTTTGTGTTGTCCTTAGGTTAGTTAGGTTTAAGTAGTTCTAAGTTCTAGGGGACTTATGACCTCAGCAGTTGAGTCCCATAGTGCTCAGAACCATTTGAACCATTTGAACCACTACCCCCAAGCGATTTCGTCTTCTGGGATTTCGTAAACACTAAATGGGAACGCCAAGAAGGTTCCAGAAATAAGATTGCAAGTCCTTTCATCCTCTTGCAGTTATCATCCATTCCCATCCGTTAAAGTTCTTATCCCGTTATTATCAAACCTCTGCTGACACAAGCTCTGAATGTCGTTTCGAGAGAAAGAACTGGCGTTGGTAACTATCCTATTTTCCGCTGTTTTACATTAAGCGACTACAGACACAGCGTCAAACTTAATAGCGGTATTCAGGCGTGTGTCATGATCTTTGACTGCAAAACACGTCGACAAAAATTATTTGCTGGCTGCAGTGCTCATTCTAGTGACCGTGTTAATGTACTGAATAACAAGAGACGGATGGCGCTTCATACAGCTAAAGTATAAGAAGTCGAATAAATACAGGAAAAAAGAACCAACAGATCGTTTTCCAATATTTTTACACTTCTTCCCTTCTCATCCTGTCCCCACAGCTAGAGGTTGCAGTGGCGTCCCACTCTAAACGTGCTTTTATACATTTGGTTGGAATTTTTCCAGGCGGTCCTGCTTTATGTTTCTACGACATCCTTTTCCATCCCCACCCTCAGCCATAGGCGTGCTAGCGATGTCTTACAGTACAGTTATTTATTCCAGACCAGCACAGAATCAGGTAATAATGGCGTGTGACGAGGGCCTCCCGTCGGGTAGACCGCTCGCCTGGTGCAAGTCTTTCGATTTGACGCCACTTCGGCGACTTGCGCGTCGAACAGAATCAGGTATTGCCCGATTACATATTTATTTCAATTCTTATAGTCAGTCGCATCGCTCCCCCTCTTCTTGCCCATCTCCTCTGCCCCACCTTTGAATATCTCCTTTTCCTCCGTTTCTCTGTCCACCTCATCCACCCTCAGTTCTCTGTCCATGTCCGCCTTCTTCTCTCTCAGTCCGTCTGCTACTCGCCCCTCTCTCTGTCCATCTCCTCTTTGCCACTCTGTCCATCTTTTCGATGTCCATCTCCTCCTAACCCCCCTCTGTGTGCCGTTTGTAAGTACATGCAGTGGCATTTGTAGATACGATGTCCTAATTGTGTTGCGAATAGAGTAAGTCTGAAAGAAGTAATAAACTCAAAATTCATGGTTGATGCGCCCGTTTTTCACGCATCTCAGTGTTTCGAACGTCATATCTGCTGAACTATGTGCCGTACAAAGATATAATTTTGCACGTATATTCAGTGCTACACGTGAACACTGTCTGCAAAATGTGTCGCGATTACAGTCAGTAGTCAATAAGTTATGAAGTAAAAAGTCGTTCCTCATGCGAAAGCTTTACAGCGAAAATCTTGTAAGTGATAAGCTGTTTTCCTTTCACCATTTTGTAGGAATTGTAAGCGAGACAAATTTTCATAAAGGAATGAAATGATGTGTAAAGTTTGTTGCTAGTCAAAGCGTGAATAGATTTTTCAAAGAGTAAACATCTTCCCCTGATTCACGTAATATACTTCAAGTCAACAATTATCTTGTACTACGCACTTTCTAAAATAGCCTGTGTTCTTCCTCAGGGCCGGCCGAAGTGGCCGAGCGGTTCTAGGCGCTACAGTCTGGAACCGCGCGACCGCTACGGTCGCAGGTTCGAATCCTGCCTCGGGCATGGATGTGTGTGATGTCCTTAGGTTAGTTAGGTTTAAGTAGTTCTAAGTTCTAGGGGACTGATGACCTCAGAAGTTAAGACCCATAGTGCTGAGAACGATTTGAGCCATTCTTCCTCACGGTTCAGGCTAAACCCTTGTCGTATTTCATCGAAATCTGTTCAGCGCGTTAGTAATAATAAATTTAAACGTCTTGCATGATGCGAGAGTTCTCACGCATCCCAGTGTTTATGACACAATATATCCTGAACTATGATCGTAAAGTGATATAATTTTGCCGGTATATTCAATGGTAATGTGAACGCTATCTTCAAGATGTGTCGAGAATATAGGTAGTAGTAAAGACGCAATAAATTAAAACGTCATGGCTAATGTAAAAATTAACAGCGGAAATGTAATAAAGATAAACTTTTTTTGCCTCCATAATTATGTGGGAACTGTCGGCGAGAGAAAGTTTCGTAAAGTTTTAAAATTATGCGTAAAGTTTGTCTGCAAGTCACTAAGTGCTCTCGGTCTCAAAATACTGGATGAATAAAATCTGGGCGTTGGCGCGTATTGCTCCACACTTCTTTTTCATCCTCAATCTTACTCGTTGAAGGGGTATGTGGTTCTTACCCCTACAACGATTCTTTCCAGACGGTAAGTGATTAGTGTACCTAGTTTGGGTGAAATCGGTCTAGTGGTTTCGGAGGAGATGATCAATATACAAACATACATTCATACATACGTACATTTTTATAACATTTATGAATATCTTTTTTCCGTGACCCGATTTTGATGAGCTAAACCCTCAAGATGTCCGAAATTATACTGCAATTACCTGCGAGAACACATGAAATTTCGTCTAGCAGCTTTGGAGACTAGTGTGTTCAGACAGACAGAGACAACAGTTTTACAGATTTATTGTTAGTGTCGATAGCAACTAATGTGCGTGCCGAGTTTGGTAGAAACTACTTTAAGCGTTGCAGATATATACTGATGTGTAACTGTTTTTTCATCGCTACTTTATCGCTGGACCCGGTCCCCGACCCCTCCCTACTACTAGGAGTGAAGCATAATCGGAACTGCCACAAACGAGGCATGCCACCCAGGAAACTATGAATTTGATATTGATATCGATTGTTATCGAACATAAGGGTGGTTGGGCTAATATTACCCCCAAAGCATTTTTCTACAGAAAGTTAGACAGTTGCATAAATGATGTCGTGAATACATCAAATTTGGTTGTAGCTGGCCTGGCGTTCCTGATTTATGCTTTTGTGCCTCCCCTTTCCAGCCCAACCGTGAGCCATTGGGGTGCTAGGAGTGTCTTACTGTCACAGTAATCAATTGCGGATAGCAAGTGATATGTGTAACAAGTTTGGTTGAGACAGATTCAGTGGTTTAGGAGGAGACGTGGAACGTACACACAGTCATCAAGAGTTCACACACATACACACACACACACATCTAAATATATAGATGGGCCAGATAATAGATAACTTATTTTAAAACCGCACGTAGAAATATTATAATGTCCTATTCCCATAACAGATGGAAGCTTTCTCGAGGCGGTCGCTTGTAAATATTCTGCAACAACGTTAAGCCACGGTTATAGATAAACAGGAAAGTGCGGACAGTGCGGCCGCCGCGTTGCCACGCACGCGCGCTGCTGCGTTACCTGTGAGGGCGGCAGGAGACGCGGAGGCGGCGGCGGCGGTGGCGGCGTGTGGCGGCGAGCAGTGGCGGCGGACCACTGCACCGGCGCGCCGGCCGCAGCCTCGCCGGCCCTGATTGCCGGCCGGCCAGCCGCGTCCCACACACGAACCCGTCCGTCCGTCGTCTTCACGCGGCGGCCTTGGACCACGCACGCACGGCCTCTCTGCAGCCTCCCGTCACGCCGGACCGCGCCGGGCAATCCTCTTCACACATACTGGCAGGGGCGCACGTGGGATGGACAAAAATGTGGAAAAACTGCAAGAAAAGTATGCTCGAATATACACTGAAGGGCCAAAGAAACTGGTACATCTGCCTAATATTGTGTAGGGCCCCCGTGAGCACGTTGAAGTGCCGCAGCACAACGTGGCACGGTCTTGCCTCTGAGCACTATGGGACTTAACTGCTGAGGTCATCCGTCCCCTAGAACTTAGAACTACTTAAACCTAACCAACCTAAGGACATCACACACATCCATACCCGAGGCAGGATTCGAACCTGCGACCGTAGCAGTCCCGCGGTTCCGGACTGAAGCGCCTAGAACCGCTCGGCCACTCCGGCCGGCGGCACGGTCTTGACTAATGCGTGAACTAATACAGCAGGGAACTGACAACATGAATCCTCCAGGGCTGTCTATAAATCGGTAAGAGTACGAGAGGATAGAGACCTCTTGTGATCGGCACGTTGCAAGGCATCCCAGATATCCTCAGTAATGATCAAGTGTTTAAACTCAGAACAATGTTCCTGGACCCACTCTGTAGCAATTCTAGACATGCAGAGTGTCGCATTGTCCTGCTGGAATTGCCCACGTCCGTCGGAATGCAGAGTGGACACGAATGAATGCTTTGTCTGTTAGGCTCATCGAGCTCGAGGCGCAGGCGTCGGCTCGTAGTGGCGTTGGGGCAACTGTGGTGAGACCTATGCCTACTTCGGTGGCCTTGGAATCACATGGAACCCCTGATGTCGCTGCGTCTTCCGGCAGTGAGCATCTTACCGGTCAGCCATCACTCCAGGGTGAATGGCGGACAGTGGTGGGCTCGCGCGTGCCTGGCCGAAAGGCGAAGGTGGGATCTGGCCGCGTGGCAGCTGCCTTACCCCTTTCCAACAGGTACGGGGTGCTTCCTAGTGGTGATGACATCGTTTCCGAGCCACCACAGGATGCCTCGCCTGTTGGGCCAGTGGCCGATTCTCCGGCAAGGTCCCGACAGTCACAGAGGGCGGGCCTATTAGTTATAGGGAGCTCCAACGTTAGGCGGGTTATGAAGCCCCTCAGGAAAATAGCGGGTAGGTCGGGGAAGAATGCCAGTGTGCACTCGGTGTGCTTGCCGGGGGGTCTCGTCCGTAATGTGGAGGAGGCCCTTCCGGCAGCTATTGAACGCACTGGGTGTGACCGGCTGCAGATAGTAGCACATGTCGGAACGAATGACGCCTGCCGCTTGGGTTCTGAGGCCATCCTTGGTTCCTTCCGGCGGCTGGCTGATTTGGTGAAGACAACCAGCATCGCACGCGGAGTGCAAGCTGAGCTTAATATCTGCAGCATAGTGCCCAGAGTCGATCGCGGTCCTCTGGTTTGGAGCCGTGTGGAGGGTCTAAACCAGAGGCTCAGACGACTCTGCGACTATAATGGTTGCAAATTCATCGACCTCCGTTATTGGGTGGAGAACTGTAGGGCCCCCCTAGACAGGTCAGGCGTGCACTACACACCGGAAGCAGCTACTAGGGTAGCAGAGTACGTGTGGCGTGCACACGGGGGTTTTTTAGGTTAGAGGGACACCCCCTTGGGCGAAACGATAAAATACCTGACGGCTTACCAGAGAGAACATCAGCATCGTTGATAAAGAACGTCCGTCCTCAGAGACCAAAAACAGGAAAAGTTAACGTAATATTGGTAAACTGCAGGAGTATCCAGGGCAAGGTTCCTGAATTAGTATCGCTTATTGAAGGAAATATTGCGCATATAGTATTAGGAACGGAAAGTTGGTTAAAACCGGAAGTGAACAGTAACGAAATCCTAGACACAGAATGGAATATATACCGCAAGGATAGGATAAACGCCAATGGTGGAGGAGTATTTATAGCAGTAAAGAATTCAATAATATCCAGTGAAGTTATTAGCGAATGCGAATGTGAAATAATCTGGGTTAAGTTAAGTATCAAAGGTGGGTCAGATATGATAGTCGGATGCTTCTATAGACCACCTGCATCAGCAACCGTAGTAGTTGAGCGCCTCAGAGAGAACCTGCAGAACGTCGTGAAGAAGTTTCGTGATCATACTATTGTAATAGGGGGAGACTTCAATCTACCAGGTATAGAATGGGACAGTCACACAATCAGAACTGGAGCCAGGGACAGAGACTCTTGTGACATTATCCTGACTGCCTTGTCCGAGAATTACTTCGAGCAGATAGTTAGAGAACCAACTCGTGAAGCTAACGTTTTAGACCTCATAGTAACAAATAGACCGGAACTTTTCGACTCCGTGAATGTAGAAGAGGGTATCAGTGATCATAAGTCAGTGGTTGCATCAATGACTACAAGTGTAATAAGAAATGCCAAGAAAGGAAGGAAAATATATTTGCTTAACAAGAGTGATAGGGCACAAATCGCAGAATATCTGAGTGACCACCATCAAACGTTCATTTCTGAGGAAGAGGATGTGGAACAAAAATGGAAAAAATTCGGAAACATCGTCCAGTACGCCTTAGATAAGTTCGTACCGACTAAGGTCCAAAGCGAGGGGAAAGATCCACCGTGGTATAACAATCATGTACGAAAGGTACTACGGAAACAAAGAAAGCTTCATCATAGGTTTAAGAGTAGTCGAATCATAGCTGATAAGGAAAAGCTGAACGAAGCGAAAAAGAGCGTAAAGAGAGCAATGAGAGAAGCATTCAACGAATTCGAACATAAAACATTGGCAAACAATCTAAACAAGAACCCTAAAAAGTTTTGGTCATATGTAAAATCGGTAAGCGGATCTAAATCCCCTATTCAGTCACTCGTTGACCACGATGGCACCGAAACAGAGGACGACCGAAGAAAGGCAGAAATACTGAATTCAGTGTTCCGAAACTGTTTCACTGCGGAAAATCGTAACACGGTCCCTGACTTCAGCCGTCGCACGGACGCCAAAATGGAAAATATTGAAATAAACGATATCGGAATTGAAAAACAACTGCTATCACTTAGTAGCGGAAAAGCATCCGGACCAGACGAGATACCCGTAAGATTCTACAGTGATTATGCTAAAGAACTTGCACCCTTTCTATCAGCAATTTATCGTAGATCTCTGGAAGAACGTAAAGTACCTAGCGACTGGAAGAAAGCGCAGGTCGTTCCCATTTTCAAGAAGGGTCATAAATCAGATGCGAATAATTATAGGCCTATTTCGCTTACGTCAATCTGTTGTAGAATAATGGAACATGTTTTATGTTCTCGTATTATGACGTTCTTAGATAATACAAATCTCCTTCATCATAACCAACATGGATTCCGCAAACAGAGATCATGTGAAACTCAGCTCGCCCTATTTGTCCAAGAAATTCACAGTGCCGTAGACACTGGCGAGCAGATTGATGCCGTATTCCTGGACTTCAGGAAGGCATTTGATACGGTTCCGCACTTACGTTTAGTGAAAAAAATACGAGCTTACGGAATATCGGACCAGGTTTGTGATTGGATTCAGGATTTCCTAGAAGAAAGAACACAACATGTCATTCTTAACGGTTCAAAATCTGCAGATGTAGAGGTAATTTCGGGAGTACCGCAAGGAAGCGTGATAGGACCTTTATTGTTTACAATATACATAAATGACTTAGTTGACAACATCGGTAGCTCCGTGAGGCTATTTGCAGATGACACGGTTGTCTACAAGAAAGTAGCAACATCAGAAGACTCGTACGTACTCCAGGAAGACCTGCAGAGGATTAATGAATGGTGCGACAGCTGGCAGCTTTCCCTAAACGTAGATAAATGTAATATAATGCGCATACATAGGGGCAGAAATCCATTCCAGTACGATTATGCCATAGGTGGTAAATCATTGGAAGCGGTAACGACCGTAAAATACTTAGGAGTTACTATCCGGAGCGATCTGAAGTGGAATGATCACATAAAACAAATAGTGGGAAAAGCAGGCGCCAGGTTGAGATTCATAGGAAGAATTCTAAGAAAATGTGACTCATCGACGAAAGAAGTAGCTTACAAAACGCTTGTTCGTCCGATTCTTGAGTATTGCTCATCAGTATGGGACCCTTACCAGGTTGGATTAATAGAAGAGATAGACATGATCCAGCGAAAAGCAGCGCGATTCGTCATGGGGACATTTAGTCAGCGCGAGAGCGTTACGGAGATGCTGAACAAGCTCCAGTGGCGGACACTTCAAGAAAGGCGTTACGCAATACGGAGAGGTTTATTATCGAAATTACGAGAGAGCACATTCCGGGAAGAGATGGGCAACATATTACTACCGCCCACATATATCTCGCGTAATGATCACAACGAAAAGATCCGAGAAATTAGAGCAAATACGGAGACTTACAAGCAGTCGTTCTTCCCACGCACAATTCGTGAATGGAACAGGGAAGGGGGGATCAGATAGTGGTACAATAAGTACCCTCCGCCACACACCGTAAGGTGGCTCGCGGAGTATAGATGTAGATGTAGAATGAATGCAGGTGACCAGACAGAATGCTTACGTGCGTGCCACTTGTGAGAGTCGTATCTAGAGGTATCAGGGGTCCTATAACACTCCTACTGCACACGCCCCACACCAATGCAGAGCCTCCACCAGCTTAAACAGTCTCCTGCTCACACGCAGGGTCCACGGATTCATGAGGTTGTCTCCACACCCGTACAAGTGCATCGGCTCGATACAATTTGGAAAGAGACTCTCGGAGCAGGCATCATGTTCCCAATCATCAAGAGTCCATTGTGAGTGTTGGCGGGCCCAGCCGAGGCGTGAAGCTTTGTATTGTGCAGTCATCAAGGGTACACAAATGGGCCTTCGGCTCCGAAAGCCCATATCGATGATGTTTCGTTGAATGGTTCGCACGCTGACACTTGTTGATGGCCCAGCATTGATATCTGCAGCAATTTGCGGTAGGGTTGCACTTGTGTCACGTTGAACGGTTCTTCTCAGTCGTCGTTGGTTCCATTCTAGCAGGATCCTTTTCCAGCCGCAGTGATGTCAGAGATTTGATGTTTTACCGGATTCCTGATACTCACGGTACACTCTTGAAATGATCGTACGGAAAAATCCCCAATTCTTCGCTACCTTCAAGATGCTGTGTACTATCCATCAATCGTGCGCCGACTATAACTCCACGTTCGAACTGACTTAAATCTTGATAAGCAGCAGTAACCGATCTACCAACTGCGCCAGACACTTAGCCTATATAGGCATTGGCGACCGCAGCGCCGTATTCTGCCTGTGTACATATCTCCGTATTTGAATACGCATTCCTATACCATTTTCTTTGGCACTTCAATGTATATGCCGATGCTAGCTAAGCGTGCAGATTTCGCTATTCGGACTGTCGAAAAAATATTCAGCACCAAGAATGAGGTGTGCGAGATAATCGAAACCTAGTAGGAGTGTTTCTACATCCGATAGATGACGTCTATTCAAGTTTCGCGTAAGTCGCAAAAGAGTTGTGTTAATAGCGCAACTATGAGGAAGTAAATCAGGTTTGCTGTAAATGCACGCTGTAACAGTCGTCAGCGTTTGTTATCTCTGAGATTGGACAAGATGAATTAATGTTAGTCAAAAATGCCTTTAAGGCGACAAACACGCCATTATCAGCACCTCACTGAATTTGAACGAAGCCGTGTAACAGGGCTTCGAGAAGCCGGATGTTCCTTCAGTGATACTGCAGGCCGGCCGGGGTGGCCGAGCGGTTCTAGGCGCTACAGTCTGGAACCGCGCGACCGCTACGGTCGCAGGTTCGAATCCTGCCTCGAGCATGGATGTGTGTGATGTCCTTAGGTTAGTTAGGTTTAAGTAGTTCTAAGTACTATGGGACTGATGACCTCAGAAGTTAAGTCCCATAGTGCTCAGAGCCATTTGAACCATTTGATACTGCAGAAAAGCTTGGCAGCACTGTACATGATTGCTGACAGTGGTGGTCACGGGAAGGTGCGGTCGCAAGAATACCGGGCTATGGCCAGCCAAGTATCACCTTCGTGGTCGGCGTATGGCCCTGGCGTATCGTACTGAATCTGTAGCAGCAATTCGAGCAGCAGTTGGCACCACAGTGCCACAACGAACTGTTAGGAATTGGTTACTTCGAGGACAGCTCCGAGCCAGACGCACTGCAGCGTGCATCCCAGTGACCCCAAAAGCACTGGAGTTTGCGACTTCAGTGGTGTCGAGCAGAACTCATTGGAGGGCAGAGTGGAGCTCGGTTGAGTTTTCTAATGATAGCTGGTTCTGCCTCGGAGCCAGTGATAGGACATGTGTTGGTTAGAAGGCCATTTTGGGGCCCGCAGCCAACCTGTTTGCGTGCTAGACACAGTGGACTTACGGTCTGTCGTGCGATTTCGTATGACGGCAGGGGCACTCTCGTCGTTATCCCATTCACCCTAACTGCGAAACTGTACACCAGTCTGGTGATCCGATCTGTCATGCTGCCATTCATGAGCAGCATTCCAGGTGGTGTTTTCCATCAGGATAAAGCTCGCTCACATACCGCTGTTGTAATCCAACATGCTCTATAGAGTGTCAACATGTCGCTTTGTTCTACCCTATCACTAGAATTGTCTCCAATCGATGACGTATGGGACGTCACCAGACGACACCCACAGGGTAATCCACAACCCGCATTAAGAGACCCTCTGTTGACTGACCAAGTGGAACAGGCATGGACCCATCCCAAAACTGATGTTCGGCATCTTAAACACACTGCGTGTACGTTCGGTTGCTCGAACTTAACATTCTGACGGGTACACCGGTTATTAATGTACCAGCATTTCACATTTTCAATGGCTTTTCTTGTGAAACTGCAAATTTAATCACTTGAATATGTCACCTAGACAAATGTATTCCCGAAATTTCATTAGTCTTCATTAGTTATTTCTTCATGTAGGGATATTTTCCTCCGCCAGTGTATTTGACCGCGAACGCCACCTGTGCATTGTCCTCAATAGTTTATATGTAAATTGAAGGTGGAAAGGGGAAGAAAGGAAAGAAAAGGGTGGGGATTACGGCTGTCAGGTGTATCGGGATATTACGCGGTATCGGCTGCGACGAGTGAAAATGGGTTCCGGTCCGGCATTCGAACAAAGAATCTCCCACATAATAGGTAGGTGAGGTAACCAGTGCGCCATTCGGGACACAGCAACAGCACGGGCTATCTCGGCATCTCTCAAGGCCGATTCTCATACAGCACCATCAATCCGCAGTCCCTATCTATTTCCTCTATATTCGCTCTCTGAGATTCCCACACGTTGTGGCCGAGCGGTTCTAGGCGCTACAGTCTGGAACCGCGCGACCGCTACGGTCGCAGGTTCGAATCCTGCCTCGGGCATGGATGTGTGTGATGTCCTTAGGTTAGTTCGGTTTAAGTAGTTCTAAGTTCTAGGGGACTGATGACCTCAGAAGTTTAGTCCCATAGTGCTCAGAGCAATTTGAACCATTTTTTGAGGTTCCCACAGGAGGTCGGACGTATTTGTGCATCCGCACTGAAGATGGTGGGTCCATTGCCCAGCTAGGCCAATCAATTTACATGATACCTTTCGGAGATGTCCGAAAGAACAATGCCTTGCATTAATATAATGTCCTCAGTACGTTGCAACTCTTAGTAGTGGACAGAACAGTGTTCTCTGTAGTTGCGAGCTAGGTGTGTTCGAAGGTCGGCAAATTGTTGATGCTCTTATGGCGGGTGCTTCTGTAACCAAGGCAGCCGACGTTTAGGGCGTTATAAGATGCACTGTATCGAAGATTTATACCGCTTACAGGGAAAGCGAAGAAACAGCATCCACAAAGTCACAACGTGTTGAGTGATAGTGACAGATTGTCACTGAAGAGGAGTGTCAATAAAAATAAAGACGATGACGACTGGAACAGTCACTGCGGGAATGAATGTCGCATTCAACCTGTTAGTACCAAAACTATGCGAAGGAAGCTTCGCAAGCTGGGAACCGCTGTTGAACTGAAATTCCAAAACCACTCATCGGTGATGCAAGTGTCCATAACAGGAAAACGTGGTGCCGAAGCCATAAGACCTGGACCATGGAGCACTGGAAGAAAGCCATTTGATCTATCAGTCTGATGTCAGCGCTGTTTCCAGCTTCTGTCCGGTCTTAGGTCCCAAGAGTGAGATAAGGCGGGGGTCTGGTGATGATTTGTGCAGCTATATCGTCGTACTCCACGGGCCCCAAGCGTACTCAGCAAGGTCGCATTACTGACAGCGCTTGTGTGACAGTTGTGAGTAATATGCGGTTTGGACCCTCATAGAGCAGTAACGCTGAAGTTGCCCCAATAGTGGTATTTTTTGAACTTCCAATGACTGAATTTCAGCTGTGCCTTAACTGTTGTCAAGCTCCTGTTTGTTTGTCACGGCACTCATGGAATCGTGAGATGAATTAAGGCATACTGACTGTCTTTGATTTTAGATGCCCTCGACCATTCCTCTTGCCAATCCGATGACAACCGCTTTCTGAGCATGGGTACCACATCTGTGAGAGAAAATTGTGTTTAAAATCTCTATGTAGAGAGGCTTGCTTTGATAGGGCATGTACTTTTTCACTTCCAGGTATCGCAGAGTGGCTTTTCATCCATACCATCACTATGACGCGATAGTTATGCAGACAGTTGGGGTACACATCTTCCGTCAAAGGGAGTGACGGGTTGGCGACAGGAAGTGCATCCGGCTATCCCTTAAAATTGACAATGCCAAATACGTCCATAGCCATGACGGTGCTGATCCGATGCAGGACAAAGCCACAAGAAACAGAAAAACAAAGTTTCATACGTAAGGTCGTGCAGTGTTTCGGTGCGTTCCCCGTTCAGTTTGCGTAGACGATGATTTTCTTCCGTCGTTGCCTGGTTCTCTCGCAATCTAAGTGGTAAACTTTCACGTGTCTTCTCATGTGTTTTCGATTTTTTGACATCTACCGGTAACCGTTTCGTCTTAATCTTCTTTATTTGTGGAAACATAGTTGCATTTCCTCCTAGCGGGGTCCTTAGTGCATCTCGCCGGCATTGCATGTAGGATCTTCTGTGCTGTAGCTGAAAGTAGTTTGCCGTATGGATTATTTCGCCTAAAAAGTCGATCACATCAAAGTGTTCCCGTACGTCACTTTTTTTCTGCAAACTCTGTTCCCACGAACGGAAAATCGTACAGCAGAGACTCGCGTCTTGTAGATGTTGGATGTTAAGTTTCCACTTTGAGGCATGGTCGATTCTACTTCGTTCGTCCTTGTGGGTCATGGGCATCTAATTTCCAAAATTTCTGTGGGTGCATATCGATGGAGAAACGAGGTATGTGTATTCAAAGCGGTTTCGATATATATATTTTTTAAATGATTCCTTTTATTTGTTTGTTGCTAATGTACTACAGGAACTGGTAGAAGCCACATTCTCGGGTCACTTTTTTCTTGACTGAGCATGGTTGTCACTACGTTCAGTATCAGTAATATCCCCCTCCTGTGATGACACTACAAACTTATGACGAATTTACCCATAGCGACTAGCAAACGTGCTGTATGAATTCGAAAGTAAATTAAAGAAGCAATTCTCAACATTGTGTTTAAGCTTTCCACACGCGTCCATTTATCGTGCCACGTTGGAAAATTGCGAAAATTCTTGCCCGCAGGAGAGATTTTGCTCCACGTATCCGGTCAGTAGACCCTCTTCTTTGTACTATTACCACGGTGACGCCCTTGTTTCCAGTTTTTCATTGTTGTAAACACAGTCCTGGAATAACATACTTGTAGCTGTGTGTTGATACTGTTCGAAGATTTACACAATCGGAAGTAAGCTGTGACGAAAATTGTATTGCAGAACCTAGAACCAGTTCAAAGATAACGTACGAGTTGCCGATACGTTTCATATGCTACTTTTAGGTACTATTTCCATATCATTGCGGTTGCACGTTTGAAAGGTAGCGAAAATAACGATAAAAGTCCGTCCCAGATCGAATTTAATTTTCACTGCCAACTTGTAGTAGAAATGAAGAACATCCAGGCTGTGAAACTTCGGAGAAGTGAGCGATGTCCAGAATTCGGAATTGTTATGTACTTTGGAGGAACATTCAAAGTTATATTATTTCTTTGAAAGGGCGTTCGGGGTCCACAAATCCATGCATTAATTGTTCACTATTGTTTTTCATTGTTGTAAACACAGTCCTGGAATAACATAGTTTGAGACTGTAAGTTGTGCTGTAGCTGTATGTTGAGACTGTTCGAAAATTTACGCAATCTCAAGGAGAAGCTGTGATGAAAATTGTATTGCAGAACCTAGAACCAGTTCAAAGAAGAGCAGAGTTCATGGTCGAGTTTCAGATGCTTCAAAACGTATTAGAGCTATGAGTCACAATAAAGACGATGACTGTAAGTGTTCACGTTCGTATTGCTTTGTAAATACAACAAGCACAGAGAGAAATGCATTGATTAAAGAGTTTAATGCAGTAGCATTTTAGCCTACATTGCGCAGGAGGCCAAAAAACAATTCCGATGAAACACAACATCGTAAATTCTCATACAGGTATAAAGTTAGGGTAGTAAGGCATGAGAAGACAGTTAAAATACCAGTTTGTCACGCAGTACTTCTGTCAATCTATGGTAAAAATATCAGTTTGTCACGCAGAACTTGTGTCAATCTATGGCATTACAAACCGGGCCTCATGATTTTGAAACGTTCCCTAGCCACTAGATGGAAAGCATACGTCGAGTCCAGGGGTAAACTTGGTAATAGGCCACACAAACGTAACGCTGAAAGAACAGTCAAAGTTCATGAAAATAAGCAATTGCTCAAACGGCGTACTGCCCATTACAACTTGCATGACAGTAAGAAACTATTTATCTGAAGACCTTAATGCTAAGATGATACATCAGGTGTACTTAAATTTCCGGCCAACCCAGTACGCTGTAAACAATATCGTTTAATTTAATTTTTTTTTTTGATAAATTGTAAGTTTGGGCTACCCTATGACTGATATCTCCAGAATAGAATGAAATTTTCACTCTACAGCGGAGTGTGCGCTGATATGAAACTTTTCCTGGCAGATTAAAACTGTGTGCCGGACCGAGACTCGAACTCGGGACCTTTGCCTTTCGCAGGCAAGTGCTCTACTAACTGAGCTACCCAAGCACGACTCACGCCCCGTCCTCACAGCTTTAAATCCGCCAGTACATCGTCTCCTACCTTCCAAACTTCACAGCTGTGAGGACGGGGCGTGAGTCGTGCTTGGGTAGCTCAGTTGGTAGAGCACTTGCCCGCGAAAGGCAAAGGTCTCGAGTTCGAGTCTCGGTCCGGCACACAGTTTTAATCTTCCAGGAAGTTTCATCTCCAGAATATGTGACAAATTTCAAGCCGATGTTGCTCAAGTTGATTCACAGAAAGTTAGCAATCTCGACGAGCTTTGTCTACAGGTTCTGACTGAGAAGAGAAAATGCTTATGTGTTCAAAATGAACTACACGATAGAAAGGCTGCCACGTAACATGAAATAAAGCAGACTTAACGACGAAACACTACAAAAATCAAACACGGGTTTGCGGTTGCGCTGGATTACCGGAAAAATCACCCACAAGCCAGTATCTCAGCAAGTACTGCGGACGGCAGCTGTCATTTTACTCATATAATGTACATTGCCTTGCTACAGGGAAGTCCGTGTTCAATACCTATGATCATACCATTACAAACAAAGGTTCAGATGAAGTTTCTTCTATGCTTTTGCATTACTGTACGAAGCAGTGTACGTGCGCTCAGCGTATTCTGCGATTCTTGCTCAGGACACAAAAAGAAATGCCGTGTATTTCGTTTCTGTCATTTTTTGGTGCATGCTAAATGAAGGTTTGACCGAATCCGTATAACTTTTCCAGTGAAGTGTCGTTCCTGTCTTGAATGTTGCAAAAATATGGGCCTAATAAATACAAAGACAATACGCGAATCGCCAGATGACTGGCTTCAAGTAATTGAAAATTCAAGACTTCCAGAACCCTTAGTTGCTGTGGACTGTAAGCAACATTTTTTTCTTCAGTGGGGGCAATTTCTGAGTGAAAGATACAAGGAGAAATATCCTTTTGCTAAAAGAAGTATGTCACGGTTACTAGTGACACAGACTGGTAGCCGGCCGCGGTGGTCTCGCGGTTCTAGACGCGCAGTCCGGAACCGTGCGACTGCTACGGTCGCAGGTTCGAATCCTGCCTCGGGCATGGATGTGTGTGATGTCCTTAGGTTAGTTAGGTTTAAGTAGTTCTAAGTTCTAGGGGACTGATAACCACAGCAGTTGAGTCCCATAGTGCTCAGAGCCATTTGAACCATTTGAACAGACGTACACTGCCCCACTTGCGACGGTCATACGTTGATCCATATGAATCATACAAGATCACTGGTGCTCTCAACTTCAAGAATTAGAGGAGAAGCCCTACCTCCACAAGGTCAGCTACAACCTCTAGGCATCCATAAAGAAAAATAAGACGATATGTAAATTTTGAAGCAGTTTTGTGGCCCAGACGCTCAACAGTATTTCAGTTCATTATCAGTCGGCGAAACCCATGATGAAGATGACTGACACAACGTTTCGTAATCTTACAAAGATTGTAACTATGGACTTAGATTTTTTCACCTATTTATATACCGGAATTAATTAATGTTAGCGTTTTGCATTATTAAATAATAACTTGTGTATCATATATAAAGTTGAAAATTTTAGAATAAAACGGGCTCATTATAATAAAGCTCTGACAATAGATTCTATAATTTTAAATTCATTTCAGATATTGTAAGGACTTTGATAGTAAATTTTCCTAAGTCTGTATATTGCTGTATTAATTTTTCACTGTTGTATTGCATTATTTCAAGTAGACGTATTATTATGCCAAGATAAAAGATAACTTTATTGATTATTTCCTGTGTGTCAAGTATAAAAGTATACAATGGTAAAATGTTCAGGTTCAGGAGGAAAGAGTAGTTTCTAAGCTTTTAAATTCATTTACGAATGGGCTTATTTCATTTTTATCTTGCAAATTTTGTGTGTTGAGGTACTAATATATATTTGAATTGTTGCACTGCATAATTGTAAGGGTTTATTACACCATAATATAACAAATAAAGTAAGCAGCAGTTTAGAGAAAATCTACAAATTATTTATAATTAAAATCTGGTAATAGTCCTCAAAGTTTAAAATTTGATTTGCTCAGAATCATCCAACTTGGACTTGGATCATTATTACCATGTATCCTTCATTTAGTTTCTCGGTCAACATTTAAATGAGTGCAATAGCTCTGTATCTTTTGTGTACCACCACTTGTCAGTTCCTGGTCACTTGTCAGCTCTGGTATAGACGTTTAAATCCACTAGTGCTAATATTTTATAATCTGTTTTATTGATGTTTATTGAACGGATGTTACACTCGCGTGGTTCAGTTGCAGATTATGAAAATGTTGCATCACAGTGCTTAAGTGGCATAAAATTTTGATCTCTGAGTTAAGGTGAGCGGTCGAGTTGTCCATTCTTGAAGATATTTCACATTTTCAATCTGACATGTTAGATTCAATCAGCGTATTTTATGCAAAATAAAATGCAAACCACGATAAATATTAGACAAAGAAATGAAAAGCTATCCTTATGTTGACTTATAGAACAATTATAACTGTGAATTGTGTAATTGCTTTCAGATTTGAATTTTTTATTAAATTTCTGGGTCGTCTGCCTAGATATATTTTTCGAGAGTCTCACTGTCGGTGGTGTCTTTCTCATCCCCTGACGTGCTGCATGTGTCGGTAGGGGTGTCGACGGGGCTTGATCAGAAATACCTTTTCCAGACTGCTCGGTGGAGTTATCTTTGTTCATCTGATGCGCGAATCGGGCAGTTTGCGCTTCGTACTCTGCACTACCGCCTCGTCCAGTTGACTGTGTTAGTTTTTAGGCTGTGGCATAAGTTTTCTGTTGTCTTCCGCAAATGCTATTTCGGAGACTTCCATAACTTTAAATGGTTCAAATGGCTCCAAGCACTGTGGGACCTAACATCTGAGGTCATCAGTCCCCTAGACTTAGAACTACTTAAACCTAACTAACCTAAGGACATCACACACATCCATGCCCGAGGCAGGATTGGAACATGCGCCCGTAGCAGCAGCGCGGTTCCGGACGGAAGCGCCTAGAAGCGCTCGTCCACAGAGGCCGGCTCTTCCACAACTTCCACGCCTTTAATAATGATAGAAGTTTGAAAGTTTCGTGGCTATCTGCGCGCTGCGGTTCACGTGTTTGACTGTCTTGTCAGTTGTAGAGTGAACCGCCACCAGAGCGCTTGGCGCGGTCTGATCTGTGACAGCACTAGGCCCCGACTTTCCTGCGATGTCCTCCCTGTATCGGCGGCTGGCTCCCTGCAATAGACCTCCCTGCAGCACACGTCCCTGGGCCAGGGCCGCATATGTTGTTGCACTACTGCCTGCGTTATTCCAAGAAAGTTGTATTGGTTTCCTTTTCGTGCAGTTTGCATATTTATAGTAAAGCGAATTACATATAGCGACTGCCATGGCTCTGCATTGTATGAAATGAAAGCCCCATGTCCAGCCATAGTTATGAACGAGGGGATGTTTTTTCGAATCTGTATGAACGTCTCTGACAATGTTGTCTACTCTACATCTAAATTCGGCACCCCGTTTTACATTCGTTACCGAAAGTACTCTTCCAAAGTGTCCAAAGTATCTCGCAACTGCCTCATATGGGAATTAGGACGGCAAGTTGAAGAGACACACAATTCCAATTTCCGTATCCAGCATGAAATACATTTACGTCACTCAGAGAACCTTCATTATGTCGAAATGACCTCTTTCCACCGATGTCTGTGACCTGTATTTCTCGTCTATGTTGATTTTTATAAACAGAAAATTTTATATGATCCAGTTCGAGTACTACTAGGTTATCCACGGCTACCTTTAATTCTAGATTTACCCATTCGTAAATTTCTTAGCGAGGCGGGTAGGCCACCTTCTTATCAAACAGACACTGAATAGTCGTTGTTTTGTTGGAAGATTCCACTGCACTTACTGAATGCATGCAAACAGAGCGTTCGATGACTATCCTAAGCAGCCAGTTTACACCAGAGAGCACTGGAAAACCACCGTCCCCCGCAGTGAACGGCGCAGACGACACCGAACACTGCCAGCGGTCGAGTACTTCCCCAAATAACGCAAATAATTCGAAGCTTTCAAATGGTTCAAATGGCTCTGAGCACTATGGGACTTAACTTCTTTGGTCACCAGTCCCCTAGAACTTAGAACTACTTAAATCTAACTAACTTAAGGACATCACACACATCCATGCCCGAGGCAGGATTCGAACCTGCGACCGCGGCGGTCGCGCGGTTCCAGACTGTAGCGCCTAGAACCGCTCGGCCACTCCGGCCGGCCAATTCGAAGCTTTCACAGCAGCGGAAATTGATATCGGCTTTCTCAGAACGGCCGTTGCCGCGTGCTGTGTCCTCGCGCTTGAGGTGCCATGTCACGGATTGAGCGTCCCCTCCCTCGGACGAGTATGTGTGAGGTATTCTCAGCATAAGTTAATTTAAGTAGTGTGTAAGTCTAGGGACCGATGACCTCAGCATTTTCGTCCCATAGGAATTCACACACATTTGAACGGTCGTTGCTAGGAGACTGGCCTAGCCCTCCCCTGGTAGCGACAGTCAGCTGTGGACTTGGTTCGGAGCACCCGGCAAGAACTCCTTCGGGGATCAGTCATAACCGACCATGGTTCTTTGTTAATATGTTATCTCATAGTAACTTAAAGAAAACGCTAATTATGTAGCAATGATTTGTCCTTTTTCAGACGAAACGATTAGAGATTTGGCAAAACTTCGTAAACTTTGTGAACCTACAACTAATATCAATTTCTGGATTTGCCTTTTAGTTACACTTCATGTAACGCGAGTCACTACACCAAAACACATTCTTATGCAGATTATGTGCCTAATGTAATGCTGATTGTATTCGAATTATGACTTGATATTTGCGAAGGAAAGTAACTGATCAAGCAATTATAAGCAATCTATTTTCCACAACACAGGAGAAAAGCGAAGAAAAAGTACATCTTAACATACAGTCGACGACAAGATCATTACAGAGGGTGTACAACCTCAAATGAAACGAGTTTGGAAAGAAAATTAAAGTCTAGAAGGAAATTAACAGTGGAATTTCAAAGGACCATCGCAACACTTGCCTTAATCACTTTAAGGTAACAACAGGAAACCTGTGCACTTAGGGCAGGATGTATATCTGAACTTTGATCCTGCTCAGTGCAAATACGGTATGTTAACCATCGCACCAATTTGCTCGCTTACGACCTAAGGTAGCAAAGATCGATGTATGAGTGTCGCCTACGGCATATATTTGATAAATTACAGCAAGGTAACAAAGATCGATGTATGAGTGTCACCTATGACACATATTTGATAAATTGCAGCATTATTATATCGTTCGCGGCCAGATGACTTACAGATTGATATCAAAATAATGGAAATCTTTCTACGAACATAGATAATGTACCGGTAATGATGTACCACGCTCATCACATAATGCGCATATACACTGAAGCGCCAAAGAAACTGACATAGGCATGCGTATTCAAATATAGAGATATGCAAACAGGTAGGATACGGCGCTGCGGCCGGCAACGCCTACACAAGACAACAAGTGTCTGCCGCAGTTGTTAAATTAGTTACTGCTGGTACAATCGCAGGTTTTCAAGATTTAACCGAGTTTGAATGTGGTGTTATAGTCGGCCACAAGCGTTGGAACTCAGGTGCTCCGAGGTGGCGATGAGGCGGGGATTTTCCCCCACGACCATTTCACGAATGTTCCGTGAATATCAGTAATCCAGTAAAACATCAAATCTCCGACACCGCTGCAGCTGGAAAAAGATCCTGCAAGAACTGGAACAACAACGACTGAAGAGAATCATTAAAAGTCGTAGAAATGCTACCTTTCCGCAAATTGCTGCAGATTTCAGGGCTGGGCCATCAACAAGTGTCGGCGTGCGAACCATTCAACGAAACATCATCGAAATGGGCTTTCGGTGTCGAAGGTCAACTCTTGTGCGCTTAATGACTGCACGACAGAAAGCTTTGCGCTTCGCCTGGGCTCGTCAACACCTACATTAGACTATTGATTACTGGAAACATGCTGCCTGGTCGGACGAGTTCCATTTCAAATTGTGTCGAGTGGATTGAAGTGCACGGATATGGAGACAACCTCATGAATCAGCTGGGGACTGTTAAAGCTGGTGGAGTCTCTGTAATGGTGAGGGACGTGTGCAATTAGAGTCACATTGGACCCTCGGTACGACTCTGACAAGTGACACGTACGTAAGCATCCTGTCTGATCACCTGCATCTATTCATGTCCATTGTGGATTCCGACGGACTTGGCCAATTCCAGCAGGACAATGCGAGGCTTCACTGTTCTAGAATTGCTACAGAGTTGCTCCAGGAATACTCTTCTGAATTTCAACACTCCCGCTGGCCACCAAACTCGCCATACATGAACATTATTGAGCAAATCTGGGATGCCTTGCAACGTACTGTTCAGAAGAGATCTCTACCCTCTCGTACTCTTATGGATTTATGGACAGCCCTGCAGGATTCATGTTGTCAGTTCCCTGCTGTATTACTTCAGACATTAGTCAAGACCGTGTCACGTTGTCCTGCGGCACTTCTACGTGCTAGCAGGGCCCTACACGATATCAGGCAGGTATACCAGTTTCGTTGACTCTTCAGTGTAGTACTCATTACATGAATCCAAAATCATTTTGCAGAATACATCTCGAAGGGTTACAGTTAGTTCTGTGGTTGATGATAGGAGATTCAAATGGCTCCAAGCACTATGGGACTTAACATATAAGGTCATCAGTCCCCTAGACTTTAACTACTTAAACCTAGCCGGCCGCGGTGGTCTCGCGGTTCTAGGCGCGCAGTCCGGAACCGTGCGACTGCTACGGTCGCAGGTTCGAATCCTGCCTCGGGCGTGGATGTGTGTGATGTCCTTAGGTTAGTTAGGTTTAAGCAGTTCTAAGTTCTAGGGGACTGATGACCACAGCAGTTGAGTCCCATAGTGCTCAGAGCCATTTGAACCATTTTTTGAACTTAAACCTAACTAACCTAAGGACATCACACACATCCATGCCCGAGGCAGGATTGGAACCTGCGACCGCCGGCCGAAGTGGCCGAGCGGTTCTAGGCGCTACAGTCTGGAACCGCGCGACCGCTACGGTCGCAGGTTCGAATCCTGCCTATGGCATGGATGTGTGTGATGTCCTTAGGTTAGTTAGGTTTAAGTAGTTCTAAGTTCTAGGGGACTGATAACCTCAGTAGTTAAGTCCCATAGTGCTCAGAGCCATTTGAACCATTTTTTTTGAACCTGCGACCGTAGCAGCATCGCGGTTCAGGACTGAAGCGCCTAGAACTGATCATCCTCAGCGGCCGGCTGATGATGGGAGAGGAAATATAAATCTGATTCTCTGATATCTATAGAAGTCGGGAATTGTACGACCGCTGAGGGTAGAATGCCATTCATTCGTGGGTCAGGATATCGTGCCCGCTCCCCTATCCCCGTCTTTCGGGTTTGAGTGGCGGTCATGCAGGTCAAAACCCAGTCAGCAAGAAGTCAGCAGCTGTGTCGAACTGTTTGATTAACAACATGGTACTCAGTACAATGTCGGAGACGAACAGATCCCCGCGTCCTGCAAGCGTGGCCGTCTAGGTTCGAACTGAGGTACACTATGCTACAATGACAGGCTCGGGCGGCAGCGCTAGGCTAACGGCGCCTCGCCCAGTACTGTGGCATATGACGGACGCCACCTGCTGCTGACTCCGCTGCCTGTGGCTGCCACAGTCACAAGGCTCTGAGCGCTGGACGTTGCAGTCTGTGAGTGCAGTGCTGGGGCGGCTGTGATTCAGGGACGCACGGGCGACACGGAACTCCACGTCTCGAAAAATGGATGCCGGTTAAAGAACGATGGCTGTGCAGGGGATGCCGACTGCATAGATGACTCAGTGCGAGAATGATGCTTTGGCGCCCTGTGTGATGTCCTACTGCAACACCATTGCAAATTCTGGCGATGCTCTGTGCGCCGGTGTTGCCAGCTGTGAGAAAACTCCAGTAACAGGTAATTTCGCGCACCCTACAGTACATCTGAAAATACTGTATCAGAAACTTCCTGGCAGATTAAAACTGTGTGCCCGGCCGAGACTCGAACTCGGGACCTTTGCCTTTCGCGGGCAAGTACTCTACCAACTGAGCTACCGAAGCACGACTCACGGCCGGTACTCACAGCTCTACTTCTGCCGGTACCTCGTCTCCTACCTTCCAAACTTTACAGAAGCTCTCCTGCGAACCTTGCAGAACTAGCACTCCTGAAAGAAAGGATATTGCGGAGACATGGCTTAGACACAGCCTGGGGGATGTTTCCAGAATGAGATTTTCACTTGCCCGCGAAAGGCAAAGGTCCCGAGTTCGAGTCTCGGCCGGGCACACAGTTTTAATCTTCCAGGAAGTTTAATATCAGCGCACACTCCGCTGCAGAGTGAAAATCTCATGCTGGAAACATCCCCAGGCTGTGGCTAAGCCATGTCTCCGCAATATCCTTTCTTTCAGGAGTGCTAGTTCTGCAAGGTTCGCAGGAGAGCTTCTGTAAAGTTTGGAAGGTAGGAGACGAGGTACTGGCAGAAGTAGAGCTGTGAGTACCGGCCGTGAGTCGTGCTTCGGTAGCTCAGTTGGTGGAGTACTTGCCCGCGAGAGGCAAAGGTCCCGAGTTCGAGTCTCGGCCGGGCACACAGTTTTAATCTGCCAGGAAGTTTCATATCAGCGCACACTCCGCTGCAGAGTGAAAATCTCATTCTGGATACTGTATCAGGTTTGTAAACGCCTGCCTCAGGTGACTGAATGACCTAAAGAAGTATGTGCATGCTCTTTAACTTACAGCTGGAGTTGATGACATAGCGTCGTCTTAGCGAAATGCTGCGAGTGCATATATTGCTACTGATGCGACGTGTACTGATATCTTCGACAATCGCTGAAATAATGTGTGCAAATGAGGTATCTTTAACATGGCTATCCCTAGAACATACCATCCATCAAACATTCCAGGGAAACCTCGGAAACGACGTAACATCTCAGCAGCATTGTCTGGAAATAATAGCATAAAAAAGTAATTTATTGATGGCAAAAGTGCAATGCATCAAGATTCTTAAAACAGGACCCATGTACTGTGGTGGGAAGGAAGAGCACGGTATCATATAGTGAACAAAGTTACAGGTGCTAATTTCAGAGAAATGCTCAAGAAAATAATTCTACAATCAAGCAGAAAGAGCTTAATAATGAATAAAGTCGCTCAATGACATATGAAGGAAACGACAGCTATCAAATATGTCACTACAGTAGCTTACGTCCAGCGTGGGTTTTCATATAATTCTGACATCCATCCTTAAAATGTTTACTTGGCTAAGTACTTTCTCCACTCAGGGTGCAACATAACCAATTAATCAACAAGTAACTCTGTTTAATAGGAAATACCAAACCTATAACGAGGCGCGGTAATCCATTGAAAACAGTAAACTAAAGATAATCATCATAACGTTGCACCCATTCACCTACATGCTTGCACACCAGGTAGCCTACATGACATCTAACCTGCCTAGTCAATATCACACTCCGTCATCTCAGAATACCATAAAAAAATACGCCATGTGTAGTAAATGAGCAACCAACGCTTCTGTCACGGAAAATGATCAGGTATCAGTTACGTAATTAGCACCATGAGATTATGTGCATAAAAATGATTCGTTTAAACTTGGCTCTAATACTGCAGTACAACTACGGGTGAAACAGTGCCTGTATCACCTTCATCATGCACCTAATAGGACGTGTACAGATTCAAACATCGAAAATCTATGAATTCGATGTAGAAGCGCCTACAAGTGGCTCATTTAAAATTACTCTGTTTAAACAACTTAAAACTTCAGAAAGTGGAAATACATCAACAATACCAATAAAAGAAAATACTAATCTCATTCCTTCTGTCTTAGAATTACCTTTTCTCACGTTACTTTCTATTTAAAAAAGAAATAGCTATGTAAATAAAAATCGGTCACAGCATATATCGAAGATATTCTCTTGAGAATGGCTCTACCTATTTGGTTGATTTTTTTTATGCTCGTAATTATCAGGACAAGATTTTTATGACAGAAAATTTTTGGAAAATCCTTCAGAGAAGTTGGAAATCTGCGTCGTATTTGTGAATGAAAATCTCAATCAAAGAAGTATAACATTCAGTTTGACAGTTCTCCCATCGTATGTTTTCATAACAACGACAAATTCATATTTTGCATAAAAGATCACAATTGAAAGCAATATTTCAGTGTGTTATCGGTGGTGATTTAGTGTTTTGCGAAGATTAAGTTGATGAGTTCGTGGTAATTTGGAATGTTGCAAGCATTCAGTTAATTTCAGTTTGTAGTTTATTTCTCTGGAAAAAATACCACCAGTGAGACTGTAATATCGCGAACCAATACACCATAGCATTTTATTGCAGTAAACTACTTTGCAGTACGGCTCGTAGCTTTGGAGCTGTTGACAGTGATAGAAACAGCAGCTTGTATCTTAGCGTGACTGATTCGCACCCGTCGCTAGCCTAGCCATGGGAAGTGGTAGCTGTGTCAATTTGAGCTACAGACTATTCAGCCCCTAAGAATCTAAACAGACTATATTACATGTTACTCAATTTAGTTAAAAGTCAATATACTGCCCTTTGTTATTAAAAAGAATATTGCGTAAAAATCTCAGCTTTCTAGCTGGCATACTTTTAGAGTTAGAGAAAATTACCTAAAACACCCCAAACCGACACTTGTAAGATTAAAGTCAGCTAGGATTCATAACAGTTTGTCTTTTAATATCATTTGGAGTCATTACTGAAGTTCACAAAATGTTAGGTCAATTTGTTTGAATTTTCATAATTAAAAACGTTAACTATTTTTCATTTTCGTAATATAAAATTCAGAAAAGATAAGTATTTATGTAATGTGTTGTTGTGTGAGTAAATGAGAATGAGTGAGAGTGTGTATGTGGGACATACGAAAAAATTTAATATTATCTCATGTTAAAACATTACGTACCTATGTCATGGGAAAGTGTTAAGCAAGCAAGTTGCAATGAAAACTGTAATTTCCCCGCCGTGCTGATGACGTATGTCCAAGGGTACTTGCTTTTGTAAGAAGGCAGCCAGAACAGCCATTTGCAGAGTAATAGTTTTCCAGTTATTTCATGATTAGATTTCTTTTCGTTTGGTTTCGTTAAACATTTTATTATTATTTGAATAATGAAATGACGTATGTGCATCTGCGAATGTTGATTGACGTAAGACAGTTTTAGCGTGAAAAAGGACTCGAAGGATTGTTTTGATTGGCTGGTCATTTTGAACAACCAATCAGAGTTAAGCATTTCCTACGCATTGCAAGTAGTTATAGGCTCTGGAAGGAGCAGCACTCGGTCAGTCGCTGGCTAGCTATCTGACGTGCAGGTCATGTTGGACGTGTCCGTCTGCATTATGAGTAAAATGAAGAAGTTACTGGTTTCTCGTGTCCGGATTGTATTGCCGTGAAAACAGTTGCATTTACGGACAGATTATGAAAATTTGAGCTTGATGGAGGAATTTATTAGAGAGATAAACGCGAGTGAGCTTTGAGCCTTTGTAAAGTTCCGTGTGGCAAGTTTCATATTCGTCTGTGGAATATTTGGCGAGCACCTTCTTTATTAGAAATTCACTGAAAAAGAACCGAATGCGAAACTCGTACATTGTAGCAGAGTAATGACTGTAAATCGCTTAGTAATTCGTGTCGGACTGAAGTACATCTCTGGCTGCCTTGTGTGTGCACTAGGCTGTATGAACTAATAATAATAATGGCGTGTGACGAGGGCCTCCCGTCGGGTAGACCGCTCGCCTGGTGCAAGTCTTTCGATTTGACGCCACTTCGGCGACTTGCGCGTCGATGGGGATGAAATGATGATGATTAGGACAACACAACACCCAGTCCCTGAGCGGAGAAAATCTCCGACCCAGCCGGGAATCGAACCCGGGCCCTTAGGATTAACAGTCCGTCGCGCTGACCACTCAGCTACCGGGGGCGGACGGCTGTATGAACTGTGAGATGAGGACAGTGATATTATTCATTAATTAAATAGGGGCTGACAGCAAGTGTTTAATTTTGAACCCAAAACCCGGCCAGTGTGGCCGTGCGGTTCTAGTCTGGAACCGCGTGACCGCTACGGTCGCAGGTTCGACTCCTGCCTCGGGCATGGATGTGTGTGATGTCCTTAGGTTAGTTAGGTTTAACTAGTTCTAAGTTATAGGGGACTGATGACCTCGTCCCATAGTGCTCAGAGCCATTAGAACCATTTTGGTAAACTGGGTGCAAGAAAGAACACGCTAAGCTGTGCTGTGAAAATGTGCAGTTTTGTTTACCTTCTCGCACTCATTTCTAACAGAAAACAGGAAATTTTTATCTATGGACAACTTTATGTTTCCACCTGTTCATAGATTGATGATGATGATGAGCGTTTGGCGTCATTGGCCGGGAGGCCCCTCGCGGGGCAGGTCCGGCCGCCATATCGCAGGTCTTATTACAGTCGGCGCCACATTGGGCGACCTGCACGCCGGATGGAGATGAAATGATGATGAACACAACACAACACCCAGTCCCTGAGCGGAGAAAATCTCCGACCCAGCCGGGAATCGAACCCGGGCCCAGAGGTCGGCAATCCGACACGCTGACCACTCAGCTACTGGGGCGGACTGTTCATAGATTAAAACCATGCGAAATACTGTAGTTAAAGCGCCTATCCTCCTAGATCCATCAGCTGGAAAGGTCTCTCTCATACCCCGTGTAGCAATGATTCCAACCAATTTACCCGTTCCTTTTGACTTCTATTCCCAATCAAGGTTCCGTTTACAAGAACAATAAATAAGGTCACAGAGGGAGGGGAGAAGGTAGTGGACAGAGAAAGAAGGAGAAAATAGTTATGAGAGGGGACGTAGAAATGGATATAAAGAAGGGGAAGGATGATATGGGCAGAGACGACGGAGGAAGAGATGCGTAGAAACAGTCGAAACAGTCGATTCTGAAGATTGCCAAGCGCTGTTACGCATAAAATACTTAGAAATTTTTAATGGAGCCACCTGTAGCAGTGCCCGCATATCGTGGTCGTGCTGTAGCGTTCTCGCTTCCCACGCCCGGGTTCCCGGGTTCGATTCCCGGCGGGGTCAGGGATTTTCTCTGCCTCGTGATGGCTGGGTGTTGTGTGATGTCCTTAGGTTAGTTAGGTTTAAGTAGTTCTAAGTTCTAGGGGACTGATGACCATAGATGTTAAGTCCCATAGTGCTGAAAATGGTTCAAATGGCTCTGAGCACTATAGGACTTAACTTCTAAGGTCATCAGTCCCCTAGAACTTAGAACTACTTAAACCTAACTAACCTAAGGACATTACACACATCCATGCCCGAGGCAGGATTCGAACCTGCGACCGTAGAGGTCATGCGGTTCCAGACTGTAGCGCCTTCAACCGCTTGGCCACACCGGCCGGCTCCCATAGTGCTCGGAGCCATTTGAACCATTTGAACCTGTAGCAGTGTGCTTAGCAGTACAGTCTTATAACCGTGAGGCTGTTCAAATGGTTCAAATGGCTCTGAGCACTATGGGACTTAACATCTATGGTGATCAGTCCCCTAGAACTTAGAACTACTTAAACCTAACTAACCTAAGGACATCACACAACACCCAGTCATCACGAGGCAGAGAAACGTGAGGCTGTTAATTCACTTCTCACAAGAAGTAATTTTATTTTAATTTCATGTGCATTCTGAATTTGTTATCTAATTAAAACGTTAATCACCAAATACTGAATCATAATATTTAATAAAAATAGCTTTCTTGTTTTTAATTGTTAATTTATAAAAATGCGAATATTCATAATGAATTAAATTTGGCTCAAAAATAAGTAATATCAAGTAGAAAAGAAAGTACATTTTTTATAACAAGAGATTTGGGGCAGTATTATCATAATAGTAAAACCATATTATTAATATAAATAATTTTTTACTTTTGAATACATTATGGGAGTAGCAGTGATCAATGAGTTACAACTTGAAATGTCCCTTCTTGAATATGAGTGGTGACTTCTGTACACCGACGCGTGTATTTAGGACTTAAGACATTTTTGTCGTCCACAGGCACAAACACACACACACACACACACCACCACCAGCATCAACATCACCACCATCACCACCATCACCACCAATAGTCAAAATAAGCCAAAAAAAAGGGAAGAAATATGTTTAAAATTTCCGGCCAGCCACTTAACGCGGAGTACCATCGAGGAAACGTATCCGGTTTCATCACCAAGTTCCTTTGCTTGGTTATGCTTAGGATAGCGCAATGAACCAACGAGTATCTCAGTTTCAGAACGGCGGCACAGGTGGGCGTGATGGCCTACAGCTGCGTGGACACGCCTGGTGCTGGAGAGCCCCGTGGGGCACTTGTTGGCAGCGCCACGACATGCGGCCGCCAGGGAGGCAGCAGGTGTAGCGACCAGCGAGTGGCGTGCTCCGGCCCGCCCGCCCGTTTCCGTGAGCTGTCCACTGGAGGCGCCTAAGGCGACGCGGCGAGTGTCGCAGCCGCCATTACCTAAATGCGTCGCCACGCCCTGAGATTAGGAGTGTCACCCAGTGCGAGCACTCATACTGATGAGGGCGACAGTTTTATATAAAAGCGGGAAAACTGATGCGCCAGATAGCACCTGTCGCTCCACCACTCTCCGTCATACCCCGACACTGTACACCTCCTGTATCTCATGTTATCTTACGCTTTCCTTACACAACTCTCTGACTCAAAAAGTTTATTATAATTAAACTTTCGCTGCCTGACAGGGCCGCCACGAAAAATGAGCGATCGTAGGGCAACGAAACTGTGTGGAAAACTGGTAAGGACGTGCGGAAGAGAAATAACGAATAAACACTTGAAAGAAAAACATTCTACTTTCCACATGATGGTAACATTTGTTAACTGCGTACCATGTTTACATTCCAGGTTAAAATGTCAAAAGTTGATGAATAATGTAAAGTTTGTACGGATACCATTGTTGGCAATACTTTTAGAACGGTGAAAACTGGAAAACTCAGCTGTCGTGACACAGCTCGTGTACTGCTTGAAAATCGCACATTGCATCCAGCATTGTCAGCCATGGCAACAGTAACTTGTTCAGCAACTTGTGGCGCAATTGGCCGTCGGCCTCTCCCGGGAGCAGTTCCCAAATCGCCAGTTAATTCGAACTTCTGAATCACGTTCTTCAACCCCGGTGTGGAAAGAGGACCTCCTCGTATTCCTTTAGCGCGTCGATACTCTCGAAGAGCAGCAGAACATTTTGACTGTTGTTTTCATAAAACGTCTTCACGGGTAAAGCCCTTTTCACCTTGTCCAGGCCCATGCTGACTGACTTCAGCTGCAACACAGACTGGCGCTTGTGTTGCAGTCCTATCTCGTCGTACCAGTAACGGCGCCTAACGGCAAGTCATGACGCAAATCGTGCAGTGCACAGTGTGGACATCACTCCTATATAATTGGTTATCTATACGGTAAATAAACCGATGGAAAAATCACAGTACCAAAAATTAATTAATGTAGAGGTACGAAAGTTCGGTAGTACTTTTATCTAGGTAACGTATGTATGTAATTAACATTGAAAGACCACTGTTTAATTTAAGTGCAAGATAATCCATTGCAAACGAGAAATGCCGGTACATTAATAACCGTTATTAACTGCCAGAATGTTGAATACAAGTGTGCAAATGTGCTTGCTTTATATTGTACAGGTGGCGTATTTCAGTTTGTGAGATGGAGCTCCATTCCTGTTGCACTCGGTCGGTCAATACATTGACGGTTAATGCTGGTGGTGGATGACGTTGGAGTTGTATCCAATATCAAGTGATCGAGTAGGCGAAGCTAACATGTCGGCACCCTGTACAGCATTTTGGGTTACAACAGTGGTATGTGGGCGAGCGATATCCAGTTGAAAAACACCTCCTAGAACGCTATTGATGAATGGCAGCACAACAGGTCGAATCACCAGACTGATGTACAACTTTGCAGTCACGGTGCATGAGATAACCATGAGAGTGCTGCTTTTGTCATGCGAAATCGCACCCCAGAGAATAACTCCGCGTTTAGGCCCAGTGTGTCAAGCACGCAGGCATGCTGGCTGCAGGTGCTCAACTGGCCTCCTCCTAACGAACACACGGCCATCATTGGTACAAGACAGACCAAGCTTTCATCAGAAAACACAACAGACAACCACTACCCCGCCTCCGATGAGCTCTCGCTTGACATCACTGAAGTCGGTTGTTTGGGGTCAGTGGAATGCACGCTACAGGGCATCTGGCTCGGAGCTGTCCCTGAAGTAACCGATTTGTAACAGTTCGTTGTGTCACTGTGGTGCCAACTGCTGCTCAGAATGCTGCTGCAGATTCCCCGAGCCCCACGCAGAACGCGATGATCGTCTCTTTCGGTAGTGCCAAGTGGCGGTCCGGAGCCCGTTCTCTCTGCGATCGTACATTCTCGTGACCACCGCAGCCAGTAATCATGTACAACGGCTACATTGTTGCAAGATGTTTCTGCAGTATCCCAGAATGAACATCCTGCTTCTCACATCCCTATTACAATACCTCGTTCAGACTCAGTGAGCTGTTCCTAATGGCGTCTTTGTCGCCTTAAAGGTATTCTTGACTAACATCAGCTCACCACGTCAAATCTCAAAGGTAACCAACGCTCACGACTGTCACAGCGTGTATTTACAGCAAACTTGATTTGCATCCTCATAGTGGCGCTACTAGTGCCACTCTTGTGCGACTGGCGCGAAATTTGAATAGACAACATCTTTCCTTTACGTCGTACAACTTCTTCTAGTTGCTGCGATCTTTTTCCATCAGTGTAGTTTTCCGTCTATGCTGGCTCAAGTAACGAAAGTTTCATTATAACCTCCGTTTATTTCAGACCAGCCGGTACCATCATCTTCGGATCACGAATTAGGTGAGAGTTCCATTTGCTGTTGTATTCATAATAGAATCAAATCTTGGAAATTTGATTTTCGCTGCGAATAATTTGTTTTTCATCTTTCAATCGGAAGTTCGTTTATGAAAGGAGGTTCGGTGGGGGATCGGCCTTTCCACATGGCTGTCGTAGTGTTGCTTCAAGTGTTGTTCTTTAAGCGATAGGAAGACATGTCAATTATCAGCTGGTAATAGTAACAACTATTGACTTTTTACTAAAAAACGTTTCCCACGAACGGCTGTGTTGGAAATCGCATACGTCTGTGTACTAAAGATTTTTCATAAGTTTCACCGTTCAAGTAATCTGCTAATAATGTTTTGAAAATGGGAAATGAAGACTCGGGGAGCATATTCACCGTGGATTTTCTTGTTATTTCTACAGATCTCAAGCATTAAATCAAAAATGACCTGAGGAATACAGCAGTTCTCATAAGTATCAGATTAAGTAAGATAAAGCAAACCAAACATAGTCTAAATGTTACAACGTATTAATATGTTATATTCTGACTAGTAAATATTCGAATAAGTTAGAAATTAAGTAAAAAATTCATCTTGGTTGCAGGCACTCACGTGGACGTTAGTTCCAAAACAAAATAATACTTCATTTTATTATATTTCAATTTGATATGTATCCTCTTATATGACGTCAAATGGAAATTCTCGTATGGCGTTATTGGCCGAAAGACCCCACCTGGGGTTGTTAAGCCGCCGCTTCTGCGTCCTGCACGTCCGATGCGACGAGATGGAATCATTAGAATAACACAAACACATTATCCCGAGGAAGAAAATATCTGACCCATCCTGGAATCGAAAGCAGGTCGCCGCGGTCTAGACGCAGCAGCGCTGAACTCTAAACCGCGACACGATGACTACATGGTGACAGGTAGGTCATCATACTTAAAGTGTGTACTAAATCTTATTTGCGCTACATATGTGACCTGCATAATATATGATCACTGCCAGACAGGATTAGTGTGTAGCAATGCTTGGTATTTGCAGATCTGCAATAATGTCTTAGGACTTCAGAGGCTCCGAACAACAGTCCTCATCTGCTGAAAGCATATGGTATATATTTTTTGAAATTTAACGAAATGGAATACTTGGCTTAATAACGCACTCTACCTTCGTTATATGCCAGCAACAAGAAGTTAAAATATTCGTTTATTGGCAATCTTTGGCACAGTAGTCGTTTTTCCCATCAACATGCATCTTTTGTGAGTATAGGCATTTATTTTGAGAAATACGTATTATTTATTCTATATCCGTTATAAAACAGTAAATATATTTATGTAAAAAACAATGCTGTCACATGCCCGAAGATTGATTTGAACACCGCACTGATTTGTTTAACATACTCCTGTTGCCTTCTTCCGGCGTTTGAACTGACGTATAGGAAATTCTATAGTTTAACGTGAGTTGAAAGAAGCGATAGGTGAAAGAAAAGTCCTGGGATCGACTGAAAACTGAGCCTGTAATCTAACGCTTAAATGCTGAACCACTGAATAGATTCTAAAATGTGTTAAAATAAACCTGTTGAATGCTCATTGGCAAGATTCAAACTCCCTAAGTATCTATATGTTGTACCCCTCATATGAATTTAAATTTGACGTATCACTTTGGCATGTCCGAGGCATACAGAGCAAAATGATTATTTACCTTCGATTATAAGATTGCTTTTTATTTCCACAACATTTTCACCATCAAATATCAGATTGGCTGTAGTACTGAAACATATGGTAGAAAAACTCTCGCATACATGATTTCAGCAACGCTGTGATCTGTTTCGTCATATGCTGTACTAAAGAGAAATTATCCTTAATCATACAATATATTTGATTTTTCTTCCTACATGTCGATAACTACGACATTTGCAAGTCTGAATGCCACTTAGAGAGCGACCGAGGAGAGATAATCAGTCACATCGCTCGGACGGGGCCACAGATCAAAGATAGAGCATTGCAGTGAGTGACTGACAGTTTGAATATAGCATTTGAATGTCGTGCCGTTACTGGATTGAATTTTTAATCATCGCCGTTTGTTTGGTACAGGGACAACACGACGAGACGGCCAACTGTTGACAACAAAATATCTAGAAAGAAAAATCACAACGTAAAGAGTTTGACCAATGATTTAATTTTGCTTTACGCTTTCCATATAGCTAAACACATATAACGGAAATCGTGAATAAAATAGAATATCAAAAAGAGCTCAGCAGGCTGGGAAGCGTACACCTGGATTTATTGACAATAAAACCGGAGCACTTATTAGAACGGAGGCCTTCATTTTCACAAGGTTTTGCAGAAGGCACTTTTGCTGTGTTTCAAAGACACGAGAAAGTGTTTAACTCTCCTTATTCATAATAATAAGCGCAGAAAGGATTAGCTTTTATGGTTATCCAACAACTTGCGTTATTCTTATTTCATCGGTAGCTTAGACCCAGTCTCGTCAAATATGAGGAGAAGAAGTGATATGAATGACGGCAGCCGAGATGGAGCATGTTACTTGACTGCCGTCGTTTGGTCGAAGGCATCTATCTATTGGTTACCTCTGCAAACACATTTAAAGTGTATCTCGGTATAAGTGTATATGTGTTTGTATGTGGGTCCCTTATCACTGTATAATTATATATTTTTATTTTTATAATTATATTTTTTATGATTTTGGTTGGGATGGCTTTAAATATTGTGGGCTAGCATGAGACTTTTAATTAACTTATCCGCGATAAAACTCGTACGGACATCGGCTGCCCTGAAGTACGTACGATATAATATTTTTTAAACACAACGCACGACTCACCGCCTTCTAATAAATAGTTTGCGTCAGCGCTGCTATTTAGAGAGGAAAATATGCGTATTCTTAGCAAACTGTAATTATTAATATGCGTCTCAGGGGCTACTGGTTATTTATGTACCAAACTACACAAAGATTAACTGAGAATTTGCTAAGCTTATTGAATGGAATGATTTTCAAGGCAAAACTGGAGAGAATCTCATCTGCCGTTAGGCGGCCAAAATGAAACATCCTGAACTCATTCAGTGCTGTAAATTTTGGTAAATAAATCTACCACTACTCTTTTTAACTTTGAAATTACTGAAAGATCAAAATTGAGAAGTCTCTCGTATTTACATTTAATAACATGAGTTGTCAGCGTAATGGCCGACTAAATTCTGCTAGGGGAGATGAGCTCCCTGCACTACGAAGTCCTGTAAAAATCTTGCTAATCATAATTAATGGTTGCGATCATGAGAGGTTACAACTAAGTCAATAATACACACTTTCTAATAACAATTATAAGTAAATTTTACTAAATTACACCCAAACTTACATTAAATATTATCCAGCGCTACAATGGCGCCCTACCGCTAGACGAAACAAAACAGGAGAGCTGGTTCAATTAAAGCATTGTCTCTGATCTTCATGGCCTATGTTACACAGAGATTATACAAAAACTGTTCTTTTTTAATTACATCGATGTTTGTGATTTTTGGTGGTATTATTTAACTTGCGTTCTTTACTGTTTGTTATACATCGCGCACACGTACACAGTCTTGAAATGATTTATAATTCAAACATCTCATAACAAAAACTTCTTTTCCCTTTCTCCAAATGTCCATTTATGTGACGTACCGTCACAAGTGCCAGTAATTTGTCGTAATTATCGACTAACTGTAAGGAAATGTTCAACAATCTCTATAACATTATTTGTTTCAAAACGTACACTGTTTCAAAAATTACAGCTGGAATCATCTAGTCTATGACAGTTTTAGTTACTCAAGTGGTCCATTCCAACGACAAACAATAATACAGTACAAACCCTTAATTAATATCATACTGGATGACATGTAACACATCTAAAAAGATTACATGTTAAATTTTCGTTATAGTAGACTTTACCATAGGTGGAAGTTGTGTAATCATCTCTTTAATTTTAAGAAGTGAAAACCCATCGAAAAAGAAATTTGAGATTTTATTTGGGTTGAGATACGTAAACTGCTTACATGTAACTTCTTTAAATAATTGCTAATGTTTCTGGCAACATTGTTACAGTTATTGCGCTCCTATGGGTCCTCGCTGTTACTGAGTACACAAAATCAAAACTATTTTCTTCACATTAATTTCCTGTTGCAATAATATTTCTGCTCTAACAACGTACGAGGTTCCCAAAGAGTCTCCGGACACTAGTATTACAATATTCCACATTTATGTACAATTTTGTCGTGAAAATCGCTACTCAGTAAAACGTCATTCGTTTTCCCTAGCTCGAAGACCAAATTAGTTACGGTAGAATAGACTCCATTTTGGATGAGACACTACTTCATTATCTGTATCTTTTAAACGTTAGATTTCTCTCGTGTTGACATTTAGTGAGTACGTGATGTAATGTATACCTCTTTACAACTTCTGATCACGCTGTAATTGCGTAAACATGTAACAAAAGACATTATTAACGAAATGTGCAACAAGCCAATAGAATTGAAGTCGTACTATTAATGACACACAAGTAATGAAATGTGCAACAAGACGACAGAATTGAAGTCGAACTCTTACTATGATTATTTGGATTCAAATTGAAACTGTTGAACTTTTGCATAAAACGTCCACAAAACACTCTGTAAAAGAAATATAATGTACTGTTACAACAATGGCGAGTTACTTGTTTACAACAATTACTTTCCAAAAGCTGTTTCTCGAGATCTTCCTCGAGAATCCTGCAACTTCGAGCTGTCCTTTCGTAATGACCGAAATTGCGTTCTAACAGTAGCAGTGATGACAGAATGTTCGAAGAAGTGACACGTTACCACACTTCGCTCTCTCAGTTACTTGTAATGGATTTGACTTCTCAGGCGTTCATTACTGTCTGTTGAAAGATTATTGAAGCAACGAAACGTCCGGAACATTTCTCTCAAACTGTGTTATGAACTTCACTTCAAATGGAAGGCAACTTATTTCTTTCATGCATTTTATTTCTTGTAGGTACCTATTTGTAATATATGGCCCCAAATATAAGTATTAAAATACAGATTTTACTTCTAACAATTAAGTCACAAGAGTTGTACGCCAAAAGATCGTTTAAGTTAGCAAAAAAGAAAATACTGACATATTTGTATTCTAATACCTGTTTCCACATATATTTAGGTACTGAAATACATAATCTGCTTGTGTCAGATACATCGTAAGAGATTTGTCTAAAAAGTTCGGTCACAAAAATTGCGCTGACAGAAAACTTTTTGTTTTTAAAATAATCTCAGTCGAACGCAATACATCTTTGACAGTGGCGTAGAGCTGCTGGAGATTGTTAGAAAAGGCTTGCTCGGAAAATGTTAGAAGCGCTTATAAAACTAAAACACAATACTTCAGGTTTTTCTGATTTTTTCTTTCCGCGTATTTAAGAGAAATTTCAGATCATTAATATTTATTTTGTTATGTCATTGTCAGTAATAATTATTTGCAATCCCGTAATGCAAATTTATAGCAAATAATTTAAAAACGGTGTTGTAAAGGAATGTAGTAGATACGTAGACAAGGACAGGGTTTATGCTGTGTGTAAAACAATCTCTAACCAAATATAATCTCGGCATGGCACTAGCATCGTTGGTACGCGAGAGCGCAAACACAGAAGCTGCAAGTCGACAGTGAGTGAGTAGCTACGAGAAAGTATGGAAAACTCACTGTGTTAATTTCGTAGTGATAAAATGTTAGGCAAGGCACTATGATAGTATGGGCCACAGTATCATAATGATTTGAGAAGAGTTCAGTTGTCGTTATCAGATCATCACATCGTTTCTACAGCAACTCCACATCAAAGAGAGACCGTGCCCATTTAAAAGTTCAGAAAGTAGAAAACTTACCAGCGTACTAGAACTGGCAACTGAACATTATAGATAATTTGTTACCTTTAAATTTTGTCAGTGTCAATAATTATCCCAAGTTATCACTACCAACAATAGGATGGGGTTCCTATCATTGTAATAAACAAGTGTCACATGAATGAGAACAGTTGCATTTTCAGTTTCTGAAAGAACAAGATAATAAATCTGAAATCTTGTTAGCTCACTGGAAAGCGAAATTTAACTGACATTGTTGATTAGCTTTTGTACATTTAAGTACTTTCATTACCTTTTTGAGAAAGGAATCATTAGTCATTTTCTGGTAAGACTACAGTACATAATTTATTTCAGCAGAGTTATGTAACTTTATATATTTGTCAGCGTGTTGTGTGATTCTTGGCTTTCGCACTTTACGTGTTGCTTATGACGTATTCAGCATTCGTTTATTGTGTTACTCGCAATGAGTTTTTTTATTGAAAAGAAATGTTTAGTAAAACCTGAAAACAGTAAAAATTACAGTGATATAACCTTTCTCTATTATTACCGCGTTATGTGTCAGTTTAGTAATTGAATTTAGATTCTGAAATATTACAAAGTGTTCAGTGTGATGTTAATTGACTTTCAAACATTTTATATTGTATCGCATTTTCAGCCGAGTTTTCTCACATGCATTTATCGTCACTGTTTACAGAAATTTCAGCAATTACTACGTAAATTCGTATTTTGACTCAACATCATAAGTTTCATAACTTCTGGTCAGATACAATGTGACAAGCGTAGTATTTCATTAGGCATCTTCAGTTTTTGTGAAATTTCAGTTCAGAATTAATAACATTCTCGCTAACTACTCAGAATCAGTTGACAAAATTGCGCAATTTTCTAGTTTAGATCTTTGTAAGCGGAGCGTATTTGACTAGTATAATAACTTTGACTGGTATAATAACTTTCAGTATTACGCTTATTCGTATTCTGCTGGTAAAATATTCCTCAGAGTAGATATATTTTACGAAAATAACAGAATATTAGATACACGTGTCACTCTGTTGCTAGGGAGAGTGGATAAATTACATATTGTCATAAATGGTCTTTGGATATCAATCGATATGTAGTAAATGAATTTGTGCTCTGTGGCCACGAAGTTGACATGTTATCGACAGGGTACCGATGAAGAAAACTCAAAGTGTCACATACGAAGTAATGTTGAAGGCCAACAAGCAGCATTTTCTTCTGCGTACTATGGATTGACCTCAGCATGTTGAGGAATATTCTTGTGACTTTTCTAGGACATTGATCTCACCTGAAGAACACTCTTAATCGAAGTGGTTATATATGGAACGTGTTTTATCTAATAGAATTACCTGGAGTGTCAGGAAACTGGTAAAAAAGTGTGAGCGAGATTTATCATTTTTAATTTACTTTTTTTTTACTTCAATTTCCAACGTAAAATTACTCAGTTGAGTTAAATCGATAGTTAAGTAATTTTGTTTGAGAAAATTAGCCTTCTCTGATCAGAGAGGTGGCGATTAAACTTTTACTGTGCAGTCTGACGCGTAATTTTCTGCACGTAAACGGAGCCATGTGGTACTGTAGTTAAGGCCCTGGACTCACACTCCGGAGCGAGGGTTTAAATCACTCGTTCGGCTATCCAGATCGAGGTTTTCCGTCGTTTCCACAACCTTCCTAAGACAAATGCCAGGATGATAGCTTTGAAAAGGATACGGCTGATTTCCTTTCGCATCCTTCCCAATTCTAAGCTTGTTCTCCGTCGCTGATTACCATATTGCAGACAGAACGTAAAAGTCTTAATTTTCCTTCTTTCCTGCAACATATAAGACATACTTCCACGAGAGAACCTCCGCGGGACGAAGCGGCTAGAGTTACGATCTCCACCCACTATGTTTCTGAAATAGCAGTCACAACGGTCAGGAGTTTTCGGTCTGGATGTTTCGAAATTTTAAGACATCTGAGGTCGGCCTACATGCTTTCTAGCCTGTCTGGAAATTTCTTGACAGCAACTGACTCGAATAAGCTGTCGATATAATACTGAGCATTCGAGGAGAAGCCGGCCGAAGTGGCCGTGCGGTTAAAGGCGCTGCAGTCTGGAACCGCAAGACCGCTACGGTCGCAGGTTCGAATCCTGCCTCGGGCATGGATGTTTGTGATGTCCTTAGGTTAGTTAGGTTTAAGTAGTTCTAAGTTCTAGGGGACTAATGACCTCAGCAGTTGAGTCCCATAGTGCTCAGAGCCATTTGAACCATTTGAACCATTCGAGGAGAAGAAGAAACCTGGCAAGCAATACAAACCCTCTCAAAACAGACAAACTAAGCAAAAATAAAGTAAAAGTAAGCACACCGGGCAATGAATTAACCAGTCCCAGAAGACACATCACTAATATCGTGTAATATTGCCTCTATCTCTGATAATGGCCACAATCCGTAGACGAAGGGAGTCCACAAGTTTTTTCGGGTATGCCATATCCAACAGAAGCCAGTCATCAGTGTTTCGATCCTGAAGATATGTCAGTTTACGTTGATGCTGATTGCTTCAATTCACCCGCTGTTCCAAATCGATTATGTGGGATTAAGTGAGGCTAATATAGCGGGCCAATTGAGGTGCGATATGATGCCTGAGGATTCCTCAAACCATGAACGGATGTGTGCCGTTCTGTGAGCAGGGCTGTTGTTATTTTGGGACCTGGGAGGATGCACAAAACACTTATCACTTGATGTAGAAGTAGGGTAGCAAAAGATCACTGATGATGTTGAAATAAACATCCTGGTTCATGTTCACGGTAATATCAAGCAGTGGTCACAAGTAATGGTACAGAAAATAATCCCAAAAACAACGCAGAATCACCTCCGGGATGAACTGGACCGTCCACACACTGGGGATCAACGCCTTGTTGGACCTGAGTGCACTCTGTGGCTGGCATCATTTTAAAGCATACTAAATGGCAGCTCATCGGACCAAATTGCACGGCCCCTAGTCAGCTACCGTCGTTGTTCTTTGTTGTTTGGCCCTCTACAGAAATGCACATTTATTTACCACTGTGAGCATGACTTTTTGCGTAATACGCGACTTGAGACGTCCAATGCACAACAATATTTTCTAGGAAATTGGTTGAGATGCACCTGCATTCACTGATAGCACCATTTCCTGTTGGATTTAAAATCGATTATCACTGACAAAGCGTGACACTCGTTCCGGGCCACTCTCGGTTAGGACCTTTTTATGACCTCTGTTCTCGCGACGTTTTATAGCTGCGGTTGGTGCACCATACCTTGTAGACACGTAAACAGTAAGCTCTGACACACATATAAATCGAAGAATTTCATTCACGGCGTGGTCAGGGCCATGTCCAAACGTGATAGATGGAGTTCTACCATTCTGTCACGTCTCTACATCGACCCATCTTACTGCGCTGATCCCATACAACCGAGCGGCCCACACGAATGACTTCTGTCGACCAACTGGCACCAGTTCTACATCATAGCAGCCCAAAGTGACCTGTGATCCGTTTTCAGCGGATGACTAATATTCTGTATTATCAGCTGACACATTGACACATTGATTTCTTACAGACTTCCGCCATTCATTCTGTTTATTATACACAAGGAGGATAAGAGCTTTGAACAGGATGTGCTCTTCCAGTGCTCCACATGGCTCGAAGAGACGACGGTCATTGCTTCAAAGTACTACCCTGATATCCAGACACAGATATCTCAACTCAAAAGTACATCTGTGGTGTCACTTCGAATGCCATGGAGAGTGCTGCTGGAAATATTGGTACAAATTTCTATGGTAGTCTATCGAACTCTAAGCATATGAGATTCAGGAGCTCCAACTACAGTACCGTTTGGAGAAAATGTAACACCAAGACTGAGAGATGTTATTACAACGAAATTTATTCCATCGATTAGGGACATGAGGCTACACAAATAATTAGATTTGCGGATCTGTATAAGCCCTGTGGCTGTGGTAATTCAGTACTGAGCAGCGCCACTACGTGCTGCAGTCAGAGCAGGTAGCCGTAGTGGCATGGACTCAAAGAGCGCGTGAATGTACTGCTGGGGAATAGTCTGCCATGCGGTTTGTAGGCACCTCCACAAAGCATCAACTGTGTCTGCAGAAGGACCTGACTAGTTGCCGACCGACCATATGCAAGACATGTTCGATGCGCGACGTGTCAGACGAAAGGCAGACTAGGCTTGCACATTCCTCGCCACAAGCAACCGGGCGTTGTCCTGCTGAAATATGGCATATGGAACGACCTGCAACGGACTGTAAAACCTCCCTGATGCAGCCGTGGCTGTTCAGATTGTTCTCAAGACGTAAGAGGCCAGAGCGCATGTTATTTGCAATGACGCCACAAACCATCACACATGGAGTTTGTCCACTATGCCGATCAACAATACAAGCTACCCCCAATTGCGTTCACAACGGCGGCGTCGAACTGTAGGACAAGTTGAAGCGCCTCGTCCGAAAACACTACGTTTTGCAACTCAGTACACCAGTGTCGGTGTTCATGTGCCCATTGCAGTCAGAGGTGGTGATGCGTACTGGTCAGTGGAAGCCGATGCAATAGTATGCGTGCCACGAGGTCATCCCGCAGAAGACAGCGTCGAACCATCGACGCAGAAATGTCTACACCCGTTGCAGTGCTCCAACAGTACGCCAACGGTATGGAAGAAGTTCTTCTGCCTGTTACAGTCAAGTGGACAAGATGACGGTGAAGACGCGATGTGGTCACATTGTGTCATGCAATGCTCTGTCGGCTTCTGTGTTCGGCCCTCTTGGCTCCTAACCTAACATAACCTAACTTAACCTATGTTACCGAATGACAGAAGCGTCTCCCGGAGACCAATCCTTCTGCTCTATTCGAACGCACCCACATGCCGATATTCCACCCTGCGATGTCGGCGAGGCGTAGTGGCCCTTGATTACATATTTCCACTTCATAGGACGACTCCGCACCAACTGAGCGTTCCGTAATGCTGACCCGTGCGCTCACATAAAAGAGGACGCTGTTGGGCCTACGTTCACGCCATTTCTGTGGCATTTTAGTTATTTATTATGGTTCCGCTGTTCTTGGCGTCCTTTGATCGTGGCGTATTTGCAGTCCACAACTTGTGAGTGTTTCACTTCGTACAAAAGTAGCGTAATTATTGTTAGTCAAAATGGTTCAAATGGCTCTGAGCACTATGGGACTTAACATCTATGGTCATCAGTCCCCTAGAACTTAGAACTACTTAAACCTAACTAACCTAAGCACATCACACAACACCCAGTCATCACGAGGCAGAGAAAATCCCTGACCCCGCCGGGAATCGAACCCGGGAACCCGGGCGTGGGAAGCGAGAACGCTACCGCACGACCACGAGCTGCGGACTATTGTTAGTCAACAGAATGTATAGAAAATCTGATTGATTCTGGGAAACTCATTGTAATGGCATCTTGAGGTCAGACAATACAACTAAGCTGAAGGCAGAAAATGTCATACAATGGCAAAGTGTCGGGATGGTTTCGATGCTGCCAGAGACACAGAGATCGCTCATTAAGGACGCAAGACGGTGTTTGGAGACCTGGATGAGACGCCCCTTAGAGCAGGCGGCGCTGTGTTTTGAGCAGAGCGGAGTTCGCCCGGTGCCCAGTGGACTGGGTGTCGCAGCGTGTTAACGAGAAGCCCGAGGCGGCAGCTCTCCTTGTAATTAGCCGGATAATGAGGAGGCGGCCCAGCCAAGAAGACGCGCGGCGCGGCGCGGCACTGTGCGGCGTGTCGCTTTGTGGAGCACAGCGCGGGACACTGCTCCTCCACTGGCTGCGAGCACCAGTAATGAGGTCGAGAAGCGCCGGGCCGGCTGCCCCTCGTCATTGTCAAATGGGCCGACACTTGTAGGCCCGCGGCCAGACAAGGCCGGCCTCGTCATTCGCTTTTCCTTGAGGCCCGCGCTGCCCGTGTCAGCCCGCCTCCTAGGAATGAGTCTCCACTGCTCATTAGCAGCTGCCTCGGTTGTGGCCACCGTTACCTGAAAGGTTTTTCAAATATAGGATGATTCCGTGATGATCTTACAGACTTCCAGGGATGACGGAGAAGGGTAAATGTACAAGGTGTGTTCAATAAGTAATCCAACACATTTTTTTCTTGGCAAGTTTCAGCTTAAAAAAGGCGTAATTTGTTGTAGGACATCGTGAAAAATTCTCGCTTCACCCCCTAGAGGTTCATGAAGTTCCGATAGGTGGCGGCGCTATACGTACCCTTCAAAATGGCGTCTGCAACGGACGTGAGAGCCAAGCAGAGAGCTCTCACTGAGTTTCTTTTGGCGGAAAACCATATCATTGCAGATCTTCATAGGCATTTGCAGAATGTCTACGGAGACCTGGCAGTGACAACAGGCACGGCAGTCTTTGGGAGAGGTGTCTGTCATCGCAACAAGGTCGCGCAACGGCCGCACACTGCTGTGACACCTGCAACGTTGGAACGTCCGGACACTCTCATTCGAGGTGATCTACGGATCACAATCGAACATCTTGATGCTCAACTGGACGTCTCTGTTGGTAGTGTTGACGCACTCTTCCACCAGTTCTGATGCTCAAAGGTGTGTTCCCGCTGGGTTCCTCGTCTCCTAACAGAAGACTGTAAGCGGCAACGAGGCCCCATCTCTGCGGAATAGTCGTTACCGTTACAAGTGGCAGACTCTGCAAGAGAGGCGCTCTGCATCGCGGTGTAGCTTGCTGTCCAGATTTCGAGAGGGTGCGTTTCTGGATGAGGTATCGAATATATTACTTCCCCCTACTTATACCTCCTGAGGAGATCACGAATGTAAAATTAGAGAGATTCCAGCGCGCACGGACGCTTTCCGGCAGTCGTTCTTCCCGCGAACCATACGCGACTGGAACAGGAAAGGGAGGTAATGACAGTGGCACGTAAAGTACCCTCCGCCACACACCGTTGGGTGGCTTGCGGAGTATAAATGTAGATGTAGAAGTGTGATTGTGACAATTTTTTCTCTAAAGTCGTCACAGGCCACGAAACATAGGTTCACCACTTCGAACCGGAAACAAAACGGCAATCCATGGAGTGGTGCCACATCATCTCTCCTCCGAAGCAAAAGTTCAAAGCCGCACCCTCAGCCGATAAAGTCATGGCGATGGTCTACTAGGACTCTGAAGGGGTCATACTGTTTGATTTACTCCCTCATGCCGCAACGAGCAACTCTTAAGTGTAGTGAGCTACACTCAGGTAACTGAAGAAACGACTGTACAGTGTTCGTCGCCACAAAAATTCAAACGAACTTCTCCATAACATCGCAAGGCGTCAAATAAGTCTGCACACCCGAGAGGATCTCACAAAACTACAGTGGACTTTTCTTCCTCATCACAAAATGGATCCCTCTTCGGGAAGCAGTTCGTGGATAATGGGGAAATTATTGTTGCAGCAGGACTGGCACAGACATCGACCAATAGAGTGGTGCCATATCGGCATACAGGCCCTCCCAGTAAGGTGGCGTAGCGCTGTCACTTTGAACTGAGATTGTGTTGAAAAATAGCATTTTGTAGCCTAAAGAGTGGGGAATAACATGGTGCATTGGACTCCTGAATAAAACCAATCTGCTTCCAGAAAAAAAAAGGAAAACTTATTGAACACCGCTCGTGTCAAGATGAGGTAATGGACCCTGGCCCGGTACGACCGGCACGAAAGTTATAAGCGAAAATGGTTCTGACACCTCTGACAGTGGAATACATGTGCTGGCACTGTTGTTGCTAACGCTGTAGGGTAGGCAACTTTCAAAAAATGGTTTAAATGGCTCTGAGCACTATGGGACTTAACATCTTAGGTCATCAGTCCCCTAGAACTTAGAACTACGTAAACCTAACTAACCTAAGGACGTCACACACACCCATGCCCGAGGCAGGATTCGAACCTGCGACCGTAGCAGCCCCGCGGTTCCGGACTGCAGCGCTAGAACCGCGCGGCCACCGCGGCCGGCAGGCAACTTTCAAATGGTTCAAATGGCTCTGAGCACTATGCGACTTAACTTCTGAGGGCATCAGTCGCCTATAACATAGAACTAATTAAACCTAACTAACCTAAGGACAGCACACACATCCATGCCCGATGCAGGATTCGAACCTGCGACCGTAGCAGTCCATGCCTTAAGATCTGTGGGCATTTGTTCAGTAGAAGATACTCGAATGTATTTTACAGCCCCTGTTTACTGGATATTTCTTTCTTATTTTGGTCCATACCACCATCTCTAAGGCTTGCCTACGCTAAATTCTTACCAACAACTGTACTAGTACATGTACACTCCTGGAAATTGAAATAAGAACACCGTGAATTCATTGTCCCAGGAAGGGGAAACTTTATTGACACATTCCTGGGGTCAGATACATCACATAATCACACTGACAGAACCACAGGCACATAGACACAGGCAACAGAGCATGCACAATGTCGGCACTAGTACAGTGTATATCCACCTTTCGCAGCAATGCAGGCTGCTATTCTCCCATGGAGACGATCGTAGAGATGCTGGATGTAGTCCTGTGGAACGGCTTGCCATGCCATTTCCACCTGGCGCCTCAGTTGGACCAGCGTTCGTGCTGGACGTGCAGACCGCGTGAGACGACGCTTCATCCAGTCCCAAACATGCTCAATGGGGGACAGATCCGGAGATCTTGCTGGCCAGGGTAGTTGACTTACACCTTCTAGAGCACGTTGGGTGGCACGGGATACATGCGGACGTGCATTGTCCTGTTGGAACAGCAAGTTCCCTTGCCGGTCTAGGAATGGTAGAACGATGGGTTCGATGACGGTTTGGATGTACCGTGCACTATTCAGTGTCCCCTCGACGATCACCAGTGGTGTACGGCCAGTGTAGGAGATCGCTCCCCACACCATGATGCCGGGTGTTGGCCCTGTGTGCCTCGGTCGTATGCAGTCCTGATTGTGGCGCTCACCTGCACGGCGCCAAACACGCATACGACCATCATTGGCACCAAGGCAGAAGCGACTCTCATCGCTGAAGACGACACGTCTCCATTCGTCCCTCCACTCACGCCTGTCGCGACACCACTGGAGGCGGGCTGCACGATGTTGGGGCGTGAGCGGAAGACGGCCTAACGGTGTGCGGGACCGTAGCCCAGCTTCATGGAGACGGTTGCGAATGGTCCTCGCCGATACCCCAGGAGCAACAGTGTCGCTAATTTGCTGGGAAGTGGCGGTGCGGTCCCCTACGGCACTGCGTAGGATCCTACGGTCTTGGCGTGCATCCGTGCGTCGCTGCGGTCCGGTCCCAGGTCGACGGGCACGTGCACCTTCCGCCGACCACTGGCGACAACATCGATGTACTGTGGAGACCTCACGCCCCACGTGTTGAGCAATTCGGCGGTACGTCCACCCGGCCTCCCGCATGCCCACTATACGCCCTCGCTCAAAGTCCGTCAACTGCACATACGGTTCACGTCCACGCTGTCGCGGCATGCTACCAGTGTTAAAGACTGCGATGGAGCTCCGTATGCCACGGCAAACTGGCTGACACCGACGGCGGCGGTGCACAAATGCTGCGCAGCTAGCGCCATTCGACGGCCAACACCGCGGTTCCTGGTGTGTCCGCTGTGCCGTGCGTGTGATCATTGCTTGTACAGCCCTCTCGCAGTGTCCGGAGCAAGTATGGTGGGTCTGACACACCGGTGTCAATGTGTTCTTTTTTCCATTTCCAGGAGTGTATTTCACCGTCAGCGATGTCAGACCGACGTGCACTTATAGCTTTCGACTAGATCGTTTCCAGACCAATGTCCCTTTCCTCAAATTGTTGCACTTACCCTTCTCCATTACCCATGAAAATTTGTAATATGTCACGGAATCATCCACTTTATCAAACTGAGACTATTCGCATCTCCTGCTTACAAGTCTGAAAAGAATGAAACCTAAACAGTATTTACAAGTACTTAATAGACGCCAGTTATTATGGTGAAAATGCCCTGAACCTCTCGACAGCCCACCTCTATACTGCAAGGATTCAAGTATCCGCCCCTAAACTGATAGAACATTCCTTCTCAGGAAGTACTGGCAAATTTGGAATTGTTCGCCCAGTAGTGTGTGGACACTGCATTTGATATCATGAGGATACTCCCAGTTCGTAGCTGAGTGTTCGCCGTAATGAAACTGCCTGATTGATTACGTGTTCGCTATACCTGGATTCGAACCCACCTTCAGATTCGTGTCGAGCCATCCCGTCACATCTTGTTGTCTGTATGAAAGCTTCACTCTATCAGTACATCTATTTCTTCTTTTCCAAAGCTCTGCTGCAGACATTTCTAGACGACGTTATCTGGGAGTACGCATATAGTGGGCAATGTCGTAACTCTAACAGTATCAACGTACATTCAATAACGTGCATTGCCAAAGGGAAGTCGTTAATTGTGGTTGGTCTATATTAACAACACACTTTCTAAGGAGATACTTACCTGTAGGTAGGGTACGGATCCTGAAAATATCTGTTAGCAAACTCTTACCAAGAGTTTCAATAATGTGTACTACCAAGGGAGCTACTTTATGATCCCCACAAAATAAATAAATAAATTAAGTACAGACTTCGTTAACCGTTACTGACTTCTACTCATAACATACTTTTCAACATATCAACGTTCATTCAAAGATATGGTGTATGTATAGGGTCCATAACCCGACAATATTGAATATGCATTCATTGTAAAATATCACATCATTTTTAACAAAGACTTAAATTTTTCGGTTAACTTTAGCTGAAAATTTATGGAGTCTGGAAAGAGATTTCATTAAGAATAATAAACACTTTTTCACAATTTTAAAATGTAACAAACCTGGATAGATTACAATATTTTGAAAGGTGGGTATAAAGTACCTCCCACCCCCCTTTCCCTTGGTACTGCGAGAGTTAATCATAATCTATGGATTGTTTCCAGACTGAGAGTTTGAGACTGGCCATTATATTTGGCTTGAGTTACAGACCAGTACACACCTTTAAACTGCCAGAAAATTACCTATAAGATTGTACATGTGACTTGGGATGACACTTTTCCAGACAGAAAGAGACTAAATATGGTCTGACTATAATATCGTTTGGGCTAACTCCAATTTACTTGATGACCTCAACAAATACACGACGAGTTTGAAAGTAATGTTCGCAAAGACCAAATATCAGGACATTTAATCTGGTCAGCCTTTAGATGGGAAAACCAATAGCAATAACTAGGCCAGAATTTGACAAATCTGCCAGTTTTCTGCTACTTAACACAGACGCTCACGTTTTAGACATCTATGTGCATTATTCTCCAGAGCAGTCACACTTTGCTGTGATACTCTGCAGCACTAAGGATGACAGTGGCATTTACTGTAGGTCGAGTAGGAGCGATAAATGTTCAAATTTGTGTGAATTTCTAAGGGACCAAACTGCTCAGGTCATCGGTTCCTAGACTTACACACTACTTAAATTAACTTATGCTAAGAACGACACACACACACATGTCTGAGGGAGGACTCGAACCTCCGACGGAAGGGGCCAGACTGTCCGTGACATGGCGCTTCAAACCACGCAGCCACTTCGCGCGTCGAATAGGGGCGAAATTCAAACCCTTGTTCAAGGCAGGAATTTTCACCTAGCAGTTTAATGACAGTGCGTACAGTTCCTCTGGATCACACCGCGCCCTCTATGCCTGACGAGATTCAACCAGGTAGGTGCCAACCCAAGGTCCTCTAGCGAGCTATGGATGATGCTGGTACAGCATAACTCAACGTTGCTCATTTGTTATGTCGATGCAACTGCGTGTTGCTACATTTGATCTAACCACAAGAAAACCCACGGGGCACTAGAAATGTATCCCACAATTTCTCTTTCGTTGGCATAAAATTGCAAATCCTCTACAAAAATGTAGTGTCTATTGAAAATAATATTCGAATATTTAACACTTGCAGCAGAAAACAAATGTGGCCTTTCTCAGATGGATAACACACTGTAAGTAGGCTGTTCAGGTTTTCTTATTGGTAACGCCACGTAGCGCTCTATGCTGTGTGCAGTCTGTGGCTAGTTTGCATTGTTGTCTGCCATTGTAGTGTTGGGCAGCTGAATGTTAACAGTGCGTAGCGTTGCGCAGTTGGAGGTGAGCCGCCAGCAGTGGTGGATGTGGGGAGAGAAACGGCGGAGTTTTGAAATTTGTAGGACTCGATGTCATGAACTGCTATATATATTATGACTTTTGAACACTAGTAAGGTAAATACATTGTTTGTTCTCTATCAAAATCTTTCATTTGCTAACTATGCATATCAGTAGTTAGTGCCTTCAGTAGTTTGAATCTTTTATTTAGCTGGCAGTAGTGGCGCTCGCTGTATTGCAGTAGTTCGAGTAACGAAGATTTTTGGTGAGGTAAGTGATTTGTGAAAGGTATAGGTTAATGTTAGTCAGGGCCATTCTTTTGTAGGGATTTTTGAAAGTCAGATTGCGTTGCGCTAAAAATATTGTGTGTCAGTTTAAACACAGTCATGTATAATTTTTCTAAGGGGACGTTTCAACACTGTTGTGAACGTCAGGTAACACCCAGCCACCGGGAAACAGTCGTGGGGCTAAAGGTTGGGATCGCTGTTTTAGAGTGCCGCATAGCACGCTACCAACTTTAATGTTACTGCAAAACCATAAAACTTAAGTGCTCCGTTCCACGAGACTCAATAACTGTCGCGCGGCGCCCGCAAGCATCCGCTATATGGAGGCTCCCCCGGCTCGGAAATTGCATGCCTGCGCATCCTGGCCGCGTATCCACACAAAACACGTCGATTTACGGATTATCGCGGCGCCCGCCGGATTTTTTTCAGATTAATAAATTCCAGAATTTCAATTATACGGAGTTGGCGTTCCTGGCGCGGCCGCCGGCTCCCCCCTAGGCTCGATCCCGCGGCGGCTTTTAATATTCAGCGCAGGAAACGAATCTGCCATTGTGCGGTCCCTGCCGGGGCGCGGCACGCTGCGGCCTATTGTCGCCTCGGCGCGGCGGCGCGTGTGCTTCCGTGTGGAGGAGACAACACGGGGCGCCTGCCCGGCCCTTACTTAATACACGACACCGAGCACGTACTACACACCGCGCGGGGGCGGGACCCCACACACTCTGCATCGGCCGCCGCGAGAAAGCCGCGGTTCCGGCAAATCCACGTCTATACTCCGCAAACTACAGTAAAGTGCATGGCTAGGGTTACTTCCCATCGTACTTCTTAGCATCGCTACAGGATCATTTAGTAATCGCGAAAGCGTTACGGAGATGATAGATAAACTCCAGTGGAAGACTCTGCAGGAGAGACGCTCAGTAGCTCGGTCGGGCGTTTGTTGAAGTTTCGAGAGCATACCTTCACCGAGGAGTCAAGCAGTATATTGCTCCCGAAGAGACCATGAGGATAAAATGAGAGAGATTAGAGCCCACACGGAGGCATACCGACAATCCTTTCCACGGACAATACGAGACTGGAATAGAAGGGAGAACCGATAGAACTACTCAAGGTACCCTCCACCACACACCGTCAGGTGGCTTGAGGAATATGGATGTAGATGTAGGCTTCTTCCTGTTTCATTCCTATAATTAGTCTTATTTTGTCTTCGCAATATAAGTGCATTTTGTAACGTATTCACCATGATGAAGGTGCGTACCCGATGATACACAAAAGAAAGGCTGCCTTCACCGCGCTGTAAGTTTCACGTCGCTGCCTGTCTTGGAGCTCATTGTCTAGAAGGTACTTCCTTAGACGAATACGCAGCTAATTACTTCCAACTCCCCCCATATGCGGTTTTCCCGGTTATGATTACAAGCTATTTACGTTCATCTATTGATCTTCACAGCGATGACACATGTTTATGTAGTTGAACAGAATTGCCTCGGCACGTATACGTTAAGTAATAATCCATTTTCAATAATACCCGTGATATAACACAAACAAACAAACGTTCACTGCCAAAACTATGAGCATTGAGAGAATAGATATTTACTGACTTGGTAGTTTGCAGGTAAACAGAATGTTCAGTCTAGCATGCAGGCTCTAGGGAGTTTCCTCAACGTCTCTACAGATATGGCCCCTCTGCCGGTGACTGACAGTTCTTTCTGGAAATGAAAGCATTTATTTTATGTCATATGGGAGCTTACTTTCCGGACCATCCTCAAGTAGAGTATTTCAAGATTTGATTAAAGTAAACAAACTTTAAAAGATAAATAAGAATGGCTATAAAATAATAGTATATATCCCGTGGGACTTGGTTGGGTGAATGCACTATATGAGACACGTTTCCTATTATCGTGACACTAAGATATTACTATTTATTTATTAATATGAATTTCTAAAAAGCGGGGATCCGGAAATAGCGGATAACCTACTTCATAACCTTAATGCAACCAGACGAATTAGGTGGACAGAGACATTTGAGTCACCCAATTTTGGAACATCAAGTAGAAAAGCATGGTCATTACTAAGGAAGTGGGATGGAAACAAAGTTAAAGTAAGGAAACACTCATGTAGAAGCTTATAGGATTGCATCAAATCTACTGTCCACATCAAGAACACCAAGAGATAAAATTCATTCAAGGTACATCAGACGCAAACTTACATTGCTCAAAAAGAATACGAACGAACAACCTGACTTGTCAAGAACTTTCTATACACCTGAAATTTCTGCTGCTCTTAAAACTCTAAAACCCGGAAAGGCACCGGGAAGTGACGAAATCCACCCAGAATTTCTTCTGCATAGTGGGAACTACGCAAAAAAAAAAAAAAAAAAAAAAAAAAACATGGCTGGCGGATTTCTTCTCTTACACTATGTCTGGTTCAGTCCCACAAAAAATGAAGAAATCAAAATCATTTCCATACTCAAGTCCAGCAAGGCACCAGACCAGCCTAAGAACTATCGCCCAGTCGCACTATTGAGTTTCCCATTCTCATCACGGCCAGGACTCTCTGTGCTGTGATGAGAATGGGACGTCTTGATCTTAGTCTTTTTCGCTCCGCGGGGATTACGTCGTCCATTTCTGAAAGGTCGGTGTTATTAGCAATCTTCTGGTATCTTTCTATCAGGAGACGGAATGTGGCTCAAGATAGGTAGCCAGTATGTGGGAGTAGATCGTATTGACCCACTAACAATGTGCATGGCCTCATTAAGATGTACGTGCATCTTTTTCACGTGTGGACTATAAAGCCAGACAGGCGCACAGTAGTCTGCTGCTGAGTGTACCAAGCTGAGTGCCGATACCCAGAAACTGTCTGCTGATGATTCCCAACGAGAACTGCAGAGTTTATGGACACTGTTGTTTCTGGTTTTGAGTTTAGCCGATGTTCGTTTCAAGTGCTCCTTAAAAGAAAATGTCCTATCTAACGTGATCCCAAGGTATTTTGGGTGCATATTTTGATGAAGTTTGTCTCCTTCAAAATAGACATAGAGGGCTCTGTGTGCCAATCTATTCGACAGATGAAAACATGAAACTTCTGTTTGTATTTGAGTGTGATTGTAACCTCCATTTGCGGAAATAGTGGCTTAGGATATGTAGATCAGAAGTTAGTCTTTCTTCAGTTATCGTATGGCAATACATATACAAAGACTACAAAATTACTATATGTCGCATTTAAGTACAGCTGTCCAGCACAGAATAACATAAATAATAACAGATGTAGATGGATATCAAGGTCTTTTATGTATTTTACATCACTCGTCACTGTGACGAAATCTTCGAACGGACAA